>NC_137174.1:99530200-100730200 GCF_951804945.1 Podarcis cretensis
CACGGAAACGCCGTTTACCTTCCCGCTGGAGTGGTACCTATTTATCTACTTGAACTTTGACGTGCTTTCGAACTGCTAGGTTGGCAGGAGCAGGGACCAAGCTCACCCCGTTGTGGGGATTCGAACCGCCGACCTTCTGATCGGCAAGCCCAAGAGGCTCAGTGGGTTAACCCACAGCGCCACCTGCGTCCCTTTTAAAAAGTGCCCAACAGACACAGAATTGCTCCAGAGGACACCAGCCTTCATTTAACAAATAAGTTTCTAGCTCTCATGAAAGGAAACCGTGTTGGATTTCTAGTGGTAATCCAGGGGGGAAAGAGGGTCCCTATAAAGATTGTAGACTTTCTTTGTGAGCAAAGCATGCAGATATATTTCCATTTGCAAGGCATAAAACGAAGCTGCTCTTTGGGGAGAGTTAGAGATCCCAGGCATATTTTTTCTTTATTGCATCATTTAAGTGCAGGGCTACAGATGGCCCAGGCCACACCCCACGGAACAGCCTGCTGGGCTGGCAGAATAGCTGTAAAATTAGAAAAACATGGAGGATTAACTATGGTGCTGTTGGGAATGAATACAAACAAAACCCCGATCTGTGAGGGCAGTTTCAAAACTTCATGGGTTTTGCAAAGAAATGTGCAGGAGGCGAGGCAGCAGTGGCGAACGCTCAGGCCCCCTGTGGCAGCTGCCGCAAAGCCTTGGCCAAAGACACCCTGATCCTGTGGCAATTGAGGAGCTGCCAGGAGTCACGGAAATAAGGGCTGGCTTAGCTCCTCCAGAGTCAAGCCTGTGCTCAGCTGCTTCCCTGGAACGCAGGGGGCCAGCTCAAGATGTTCTTTCCTCCTTGCACCAAAACGAACATCGCATCTCTGATTCATGTACCAAATATGAAACTCCTTGTTGCCGCTCCTTAAATCGGAGCCTGAGGAATGCTTTCCCTTTCCAGGGCCTTGTGCTAGTGGTGGGCGGGGCCAGAAGCAAAAGTAGGCGGAGCAACACTTTCCCCCTTCCCCTCAGACCTCCTCTTCAACAGAAGCCGAAAATCCTCAGCTGAGCACCTTCTCTCCATCCCATCAACATCAGAGGCATAGATGGTGGTCACACGACACAGGGACTTTTCTGTGGCTGCTCCCAGATTGTAGGATTCCCTTCCAAGGGAGGATAGCCTGGCTCCCTCCCTGTTATCCTTTCCTGTTCAGATGGGCTTTTGGAAGCTGAAGTGCAGACAATGTTAACCACCACCAGGCTGTTGTCAGGGCTAATCATATTTTAATTGCTGGTTCTAAATGTGTTCTGGTGTACAGTGGTACCTCGGGTTACAGACACTTCAGGTTAAAGACTCCGCTAACCCAGAAATAGTGCCTCAGGTTAAGAACTTTGCTTCAGGATGAGAACAGAAATCGGGCTCCGGCGGCGCGGCAGCAGCGGGAGCCCCCATTAGCTAAAGTGGTGCTTCAGGTAAAGAACAGTTTCAGGTTAAGAACGGGCTTCCGGAACAAATTAAGTACGTAACCAGAGGTACAACTGTATTTAATTATTGTTTCCAATGGGTTTGTTTTTATTACTTTGTATTTTATGAAGTTTTAAAATGTTGAATCCCAGCTTGGGAAGGAAGGCGGGATATAAAGACATTTAATACTTTTAAAAGGTAAAGGACCCCTGAGAGTTAAGTCCAGTCGCAGACGACTCTGGGGTTGCAGCACTCATCTCACTTTACAGGCTGAGGGAGCCAACGTTTTGTCCACAGACAGTTTTTCCGGGTCATGTGGCCAGCATGACTAAGCCGCTTCTGGCGCAACAGAACACCGAAACTAGAGCAGCGCACGGAAACTCTGTTTACCTTCCCACCAGAGCGGTACCTATTTATCTACTTGCACTTTGACGTGCTTTCGAACTGCTAGGTTGGCAGGAGCTGGGACCGAGCAATGGGAGCTCACCCCGTCGCGGGGATTCGAACCGCCAACCTTCGGATCGGCAAGCCCAAGAGGCTCAGTGGTTTAGACCACAGCGCCACCCACGTCCTTTAATACTTCTAATAAAATAATAAATGAGTATTTTGGCGTGGGTGCCATGATGGGCTCTTTAATAGATCCTGACATTAGCAGCTATCACTCTTGCCACCCGGCTCTTTCCAGCAGGGTTACTTTGAGAATCTGGCCACAGCTCCCTTGCCCCTACGACTCAGTTTCTACTGGCTTCTGAGCAAATGCAATTGCCAGGCCAAGATTAAACTTATAAGCGTGAAAAATTATCATTGATGCTTTGATCCTTGTTAAGATTTCTGAAAACAGCTTGGGCGAAGGGAGTGCAAGACGCTTTCACACCCATTTCTGGGTCTGGACCTTTTTAACAAGCTGGGATTCCTGCTGACTTGAAAAATGCAAAACAACTCTGCAATTCCTGCTGCATAACAGAAGCCCCACAATCCTACAGAGGCTGGGAGAAGTCTGCTAAGTGGGTGTTTGATGTTAAACTGGTTGTCAGCTCTGACTCACTTCTCTCCAAAAATAGCCTGCCCCCATCAGTTAACCCCTGGGGTGCTCTCAGTCCAGAAGTGGTTCCCCTCCCACCCCCAAAGTTTCTGCACCCAGCTAGGGAGGGAGGAGAATTTTTGGTTTTGTTTGCATTTTAATGAGAAACTACACAATTCTCCAACCGATTAATAATAATAATAATAATAATAATAATAATAATAATAATTTATTATTTTTACCCCGCCCATCTGGCTGGGTTTCCCCAGCCACTCTGGGCGGCTTCCACAGAAACAAAAAATACACTAAAATCACACATTAAAAACTTCCCTGAACAGGGCTGCCTTAAGATGTCTTCTGACATCTGACGGAAGGGCGTTCCACAGGGTGGGCGCCACCACCGAGAAGGCCCTATGCCTGGTTCCCTGTAGCTTTGCTTCTCGCAGTGAGGGAACCGCCAGAAGGCCCTTGGCGCTGGACCTCAGTGTCCGGGCAGAACAATGGAGGTGGAGACGCTCCTTCAGGTATACTGGGCCGAGGCCGTTTAGGGCTTTGAATGTCAGCACCAATACTTTGAATTGTGCTCGGAAACATACTGGGAGCCAATATGCACCAAAACACACAATCCTTAGAAATACACACTTCTCTGATGTACAAAAACATATGAACCAAAATGCACACCAAAGCATATACTAGGGGGAACTGGGCCTAGAAACGAATATTGCATCAAAATTACATACAAGAATGTCTTGTGTCAGGGGAAATGGCTTGCAAAATTGTGTTTAGCAGGAGAAATTTGTGTTAAAACAGCTGTGAATTTTCAAGAGAGTTAAAAAAGAAATTGCAGATGGTTGCAGAAATGTAGAGGAAATGAATAACGTAACTAATATTTGCAATAGATGGGAGAGTTTGGGCAGACATCGCTCCTTCTATCTTAGAAGCTCACTGCAACTGGACAATTTCCTTCTGGAAAATGATTAGTAAGACAACAGGCACCTTCCCTTCCTCTCACGTCCATTCAGCTAGGAATGGACCTCACACAGTTACGTGGTCCACCTAGGGAGACGACTGATGCAACCTCAGGCCATGTATTGTGACGGACCAGTTCGTGTCATTCAAACCTGCTCCTGGTGTGGCCTGCCTGACAGTCTTATGGTTTCTAGTTTGTATCCTGAGCATCCTTCAAACAGAGGAGAAGGTCAAGGGTGCTCCCTAAAGTCCTGCATCAAATTCCTTCTAGATTTTCTGTGTACAGTCATACCTCAGGTTACGAATGCTGCGGTTGCATGTTTTCGGGTTGTGGACTGCACTGAATCCGGAAGTACCAGAATGGGTTATTTCTGGGTTTTGGCGCTTGCGCATGTGCAAACGCACAGAATGACACCACCCGCATGCACAGAAGCGCCGAATCGCGTCACGCACATGCGCAGATGCGGCACTGCGGGTTGCGAACGTGCCTCCCACATGGATCACGTTTGCAACCTGAGGTATGACTGTTTACTTAGGGCCAGCCTCCCCGCAAAAAGCTCCACAACTCTGGAGGTGTGTTATACATGAGGGCATGTTATACACGGAAAAATACGGTATATATTTGATCCCCAATGGTCCTATTCCCTGGGTTCTATCCTGACAGTTGCCCATGCCTGTGTTTGCATGCATGTGTGATGAACAGAGCACATCGTGTACTACCCATAAAATACTTTGGTGTTTGAAAAAGCACTGTGTGTACTATTCTTTGCGAGTCACCATCGAAACAGCTGCATGGATTCCCCCTTCCTCAGACCACAAGCACTTGGCAAAAAAGAATTTTACATTTCCCCATCTGAAGGATGGCAGCAAGACTCTTTATGTCAGCCTGATAGCAGTTATTTAGCAACCGACGTGGGATCGGAGTTTCTCCAGAGAACCTCCCACCCAGAAAAGTTGGTCATACCCGTGATAGGTCAGAATCATACACAGTGATATCGGTGGAGATAACTCATCTCCCCAACCTGGGCAGGTTCCAACATTTTCTTCTTTACACCTCCTTCACATTAAAAAAACAAAAAAACAGCAGCAGCAATACCAAATGATCTATTTACTGTATTTTTTGCTCCATAAGACGCACCAGGGGACGCAGGTGGTGCTGTGGGTTAAACCACAGAGCCTAGGACTAGCCGATCAGAAGGTCGGCGGTTCGAATCCCCGCGACGGGGTGAGCTCCCATTGCTCGGTCCCTGCTCCTGCCAACCTAACAGTTCAAAAGCACGTCAAAGTGCAAGCAGATAAATAGGTACCGCTCTGGCGGGAAGGTAAACGGCGTTTCCATGCGCTGCTCTGGTTCGCCAGAAGCGGCTCAGTCATGCTGGCCACATGACCCGGAAGCTGTACGCCGGCTCCCTCGGCCAATAAAGCAAGATGAGTGCCCCAACTCCAGAGTCAGTCTCGACTAGACCTAATGGTCAGGGGTCCCTTTACCTTTACCTTTAAGACGCACCAGACCATAAGACGGCACCTAGTTTTTGGAGGAGGAAAACATGAAAAAAATATTCTGAATCCCAGAAGCCAGAACAGCAAGAGGGATTGCTGCGCAGCGATCCCTCTTGCTATTCTGGCTTCTGGGATAGCTGCGCAGCCTGCATTCTCTCCATAAGATGCACACACATTTCTCCTTACTTTTTAGGAGGGAAAAAGTGTGTCTTATAGAGTGAAAAATACGGTATATTCAAGCATATATATATATATATTTTACCAGAAGGCTCTGAACTTTGCATTTGGAGAAGATGCAGAGGAAGAAAAGGACAATAAGCAGGAAGGGCAAGCAGCTGTTAGCAAGGAGAAACGAAGCCAGAGAAAATCAAAGCAAGACAACCCCCCCCCCTCCGTTTTTAATTATTTTGGGAAGCAGAGCTTCAAGCAGGTGGAATTCAACAGACATCTGCAAGGCAGTAGTCGCCAACATCTCACACTCCTGACAATGTTTTTCAAACTTTTTAACACTTTGTAAACTCCTCCTCCTTTTTGATTTTCACCCAAGGAGCTCTAGAAACCTCCCAAGGGATCCCTGAAATTCAGGCCACAGAGTACATCACGAGTCCCAAACAGACGTCCTCCAGTCTAGTCTCTCCTGGTATGCCCCGCGGAGGACCTTAAGGTCCACAAATGACAACATTCTGGAGGTCCCAAGACACAAGGAGGTTAGGTTGGTCTCAACTAGGGCCAGGGCCTTTTCAGTACTGGCCCCGACTTGGTGGAACGCTCTGTCACAAGAGACCAGGGCCCTGTGGGACTTGACATCTTTCTGCAGGGCCTGCAAGTCAGAGCTGTTCCGCCTGGCCTTTGCTTTGACCCTTATGTTTCCCTCCCCTTACGGTTTTGACTTTTAAAATGAGGCTGCATTTTAAATTGCATTTTAACCTGTATTTTAATTTGTTTTTTCTTTTTCTTATTTTTTCTTATTATGTTTTTACTGAAATTTTATTGAGGCTCTGGCTGGGGAGGGTGGGGTATAAATTATTATTATTATTATTATTATTATTATTATTATTATTATCCAGCATCTTTTTTTTCACAGAGGCCAACCAGGTGCCTGTTATGGGAAACCAGTGAGCTGAACATGAGCACAACAGTCCTCTCCCCTTCTGTGGTTTCCAGCAACTCGTATTCAGAAGCACTGGTGGGAGCAGACATAGCCACAATAGCCCTTTCCTCCATGAATCTGTCTAATCCTCTTTTAAATACATCTATCACTGCCTCCTGCGGCAGGGAGTTCCACAGTTTAACCATGAACTGCACAAACGAGTCCTTTCTTTTATCTGCACTACTTATGGGCTTCTGGTTTGGGGACCTCTCCCCAGTTGCAAACAGGATACTGGGGCCAGAGGGATCCCCGGTCCCATCCAGTCGGGCTGCTCCTTATGTCCCCAGCATTACTTGACAGCCGCCACGGAACGGCGCGCTGAAATCCCAAACCGCTGCAAGCAATTATTATGTCTGACAGTGTTGCGCAAGGGAGTGAGCTGGCGTGAATGGAGATTCCAGAGATGTCTTTTATCCTGGGTGAGCCAGAACGATGACAGAATGTGTTTTAAATGGAATGAAGGAAAAACAAATGTCACATAAATAGG
This sequence comes from Podarcis cretensis, assembly GCF_951804945.1. NCBI lineage: Eukaryota > Metazoa > Chordata > Lepidosauria > Squamata > Lacertidae > Podarcis > Podarcis cretensis. Next base: position 99,536,775 of record NC_137174.1, read on the forward strand.
AACTGAAAGAGGATGTAGAGGGCAAAGGGTCCTTATCCCTAGCTTCAGACACACACTCGCTTTTTCTCTCTCTGTTGTGGGATGGTGGGCAGGGATGGCTCCAGGTTTGGGCAAGTCACCCTCCTGCCCCTTTTCCCAACTGAGTCTCCCTCGGAGATGGGGAACTGGTTCCTTATCAGGGACTAAGAGCCTCTTGGTGGTGCCTGACAGATGTTCAGGAATACTTTATATGTGTTGTTGTTGTTGTTAACTTTGTATGCCGCCCCATACCCGCAGGCCTCGGGATACAAATTACAACATAGAAAACACAAAATATATAATCAATATAAAAACAGAAACCATCCAATTGTCAGGAGCTCAGCCTACACTCGAGTAGGACCCTGGCAGAGACACCTGCCCAACTGGCATGTTCCCTCCCTCCTGGTTGATCGTTCATGAGCTTCAAAAGCTTTTTTCTGCCCGAACATCACAGTGGCCAATGCCAACCGACACCGGCACACTTAGGGATCTGCAGAGTTTGCGCATCATGTATAGCACACCTCAGCAACTCAGCATTTTGGCTAATCTACTTTATTTACATATAAACACACACGGAGCACTGCAACATGGCTCCCTCTCTCTCTCTAGCATCAGACAGCAAAGAGAGAAAGAACAAAGGACAATAGTCCCACTTGACGGAACACAGTAACCCAAACATCCTGTCTCTGTCACTTCCCACTCTGTGGAGTCAAAACATACACAGTCATGTGAAAGACAACAATCCCATGACTGCAATCATGGAGCAGGAATTCTAACACCAATAACCCCATCAAACACGTTTTAAAAGGGCCTTGGATGACAATCAACCAAAGGTCTGGTTGAAACCTGCAGAAAAAATCTGTCGGACCATAGACCATCCTCCCCATGCCAGATGTTTTGGAGCACAACTGCTTATGCCAATGGAAGTTGTAGTCCAACAACATCCAGAGGGCGCCATGTTGGGGAAGGCGGGAAGAGCCTGTCTGCTGGATCGGGCCAGTATCGTGTTCTCACAACCAGATGCCCCAATGGGAAGCCCAAGTGCAACAGCAGTGATCTCGCTACTTGTGAGTCTTGGCAGCTGGAATACAAACAGGGCTGAAGAAGATTTACACTGATACAGACTGTTAGGATATAGTTCCGTTCCACCTTAAATGGTCAGGCGTGATTGTTGTGTGTCACATGCCTGTTTACTTCATGCTCACTGGGAGTTTCCGTTTTGTATATAGTTTTTGTTCCGGCTGTTTTCCTGAACACGGATGCAAGCAGTCATGTTTTTTTCCTTTGTTCTGATCAACGTTGAATAAAGCTGTAAATGTGCTCTCCTGGCTGAATCTTCCATTGTGAAAACTCTGCAGAGAGGGTGTGCATGAGTCTCGGAATGTGTCTGAGGCTCGTGTCGCTAATTGACTGATGCTGTTCTACGGGAGACCGGGAGATCGTCCGGAGACGACGTGGAGGCTGCCTGATGCCTCTGTCTCCCTGGCAGTATCCCAACAACAGGTTATGGGCCCAGATTCAGGAGAGTAAGACCGCTGAAGACTGCGAGAGGTATGTGGGGAAAAGCAAGACTTTTCTGTGCCGCAGCAGAGACTTTGAAGTCCGGCAGACTAATTAGGCTGGCAGAGAAGAGCAATCAGGCCTCGTAATTTACAACCTACAAAAGATAAGGAGTCTTTGAAGGGAATAAGGCCCACGGCTGAAGTAAAGAGCTGAAATGGAGCTTTTACAAGCCTCAGAAGGGGTTCCGTGCCCAAAGCTAAATGGCCACAATTATCAGGTACTGTGAGGGCCAGTTACAGGTGCCTATTTTTTCAGTGTTTTGGAAAACGCAAACGTCAAGAGTTCAGAGGCAACATTGAAACATAGCAGAGGAAGAGGTGCAAAGAAATGAATGGGTGTGGCAAACAATATATCCTTTAACTCCGGAATAATCTGTGCATTATTTCCTAGTTCAATGGGAATTAAAGAGAATGGGTCAGCAGTGCAGAGTGAAATTTTGAAGCAAAAAAAAAAGGAATGGAATGTGAGGTTGGGTGAACCTACTCATCCCCAGCCAAGACCAACTGCTACTCAATCATTTAGTGTGACAGCAGCTACACTTTGGAACTCCCTGCCACTTGATATCAGAAAGGTGCCTTCGCTGTGCTCTTTTTGGCACATGCCTTACCCGGATTATTAGAATGTTGATGTGAGTTTTAATCTGGTTTTGGCCCGTTGTTATTTTAACTTTCCAAATACCTTAAATTATTGTTGTCAATGATTCTTACTTATTGTTTTAGCTTTCTTGCAAACCACTTGGAAGCTTCCTCCTCCTCCTCTTTTTTTTTCCTTTTGCAATTCAGTGGTGTAAATTTTTTATGAAATAAATGAATGAACAAGAGCCCCTGACACTCACCTTCACAAAGTCATATTCGCAAAGGTAGGACGATTCGAGATCAAAATGCATGAAATAGAGCTTGACCCGAAAGCCGTCCGGCACCGATATGTTCCAAGTCACTTCCGAATCACTGGGGTAGGAGTCTGGATAATTTGGGGACTGGATCTCCCCAAACATGTCGGTCAGTTCAATGGTGTCTGCTTTGACGAGGTGGAAGGCACAAAGGGACCAGACCAGGAAGTACCTGCAGGAGAGACACAGAGAGACCATGATGACTACCAATGGATTCAAATGACAGGAAAGGAGGTAATAATAATAATAATAATAATAATAATAATAATAATAATACCCCGCCCACTCGGGGCAGCTTTCAACAGAATATTAACATACAGTAATGCATCAAACATTAAAAGCTTCCCTAAACAGGGCTGTCTTCAGATGTCTTCTAAAAGTCTAGCAGTTGTTTTTCTCTTTGACATCTGGTGGGAGGGTGTTCCACAGGGCGGGTGCCACTATCGAGAAGGCCCTCTGTCTGGTTCCCTGTAATGTGGCTTCTCACAGTGAGGGAATCTCCAGAAGACCCTTGGAGCTAGACCTCAGTGTCCAGGCAAAATGATGGGGGTGGAGACTCTCCTTCAGGTATACCGGACTGAGGCCGTTTAGGGCTTTCAAGGTCAGCACCAACACTTTGAATTGTGCTCGGAAACGTACTGGAAGCCAATACAGGTCTCTCAGGACCGGTGTTATGTGGTCTTGGCGGCCACTCCCAGCCACCATTAAACATCAGGAACAACTCTCTGATGCTAACGGTTGTTTGACAGGGGAATGGCCTCCCTCAGAAGGTGCTGGGCTCCCCTTTATTTGAGTTTATAAGCAGAGGTTGGAGGGCCATTTGTTGGGGATGCTTTCGCTGTGATTCCTACATTTCAAGGGGTTGGACTAGAAGACCTTTGGAGTCCCAGCCAACTCTAGAAGTCTATGATTCTATGATTCCATAGGTAGCACCCTCCCAACCCCCACCCCAGTGCTGGATTTACGTAAGCTATAGCTTAGGGCCCCACTCGCTTGGCCCCCCCCCCAAAAAAAAATTAAAGGAAAAAGAACCGGATGTACATTTCCAAAATATAAGATAAAAAACAAATAAAATAAAACCTACATACAGCAACAGTGTTTTGTGTTGCGTAGGCTCCTTTTTTATTTTTTATTGATACAGCAAGAAGAAAAAAAGAGAAAACACAAATACCAAATTACACACAGGAATAACAATAGATACTGAATTTTCTTAACAAACAATAAGACATAAATTGGTCTTAACACTAAAGACCCAACCTCCCGTCTATTCCATATTTTGATTACATATTAGTTATTGCCAGTACACACTTTATCATTATTAAACTTTTTCTTAAGATATCTTAATTCTTATATCTGCCTTGCAACTGTTACTGAAGTTCCTCAAATGCTGCAACCGAATTTAAACTACTATATTTATATTTCAAATATTCTTTGAAAACCTCCCATTTTGAAACAAATTCCTGTTTTGATTTATTCTTTATTTTTTTCTGATAGACCATCTAATTCTGCATATTTTGTCAGCTTTTGGATCCAATCTTGTATAGAGGGAATTTCATTACTCTTCCATGGAAATGGAAATTGAAGAGTAGTGTTGTGTAGGCTCCTATGATGTAAGTTATGGCCCCCGCCTGGCCGCCTGCTCCCTCAAATATTCCAGGTTTGCTCCTTTCTATATATAGGGTGCCTACATTCTGCATGGACTGATTGCATAGCCACATGTGCAAATGGCTTGAGATACCTATGAGGTCCATCAATTACCATATAGCATCTATTCAACACAAAAAACCAGTGACAATTTGCTGTTGACAAAGGACAGCTGGACATATAAAGGGCCCTATTACCTTCAGTAGCTTAGGGCCTCAACAAACCTAAATCTGCCCCTGCCCCACCCCCCACATTGATACCTACCTACACCGAGAGAAAGTTTGACCTTAGATCCCAGGAAAGCCCAACGTGGGTGCTTCTGGAGAACAATAATGTCTCCTTTAGTGGTCTACATGCATCTTCTGGAAATTTGGTAGCCAAGCTGAAATTTGTGGCTGCCAGCAGCCTCCCTCCCCCACCAGCAGTTTCTCACAAAAAGAGAGAGGAGATTAGTGTCTGTACGTTTTGCCTCATATCTCAGTTTCTTCAAAAGCTAGAAATTTACTCTTTTTAAATCTGGCAATCTGGAGGTTGAGATTCATCTCCCCCTGTGTGGATGCCTATGCTCTGAAAGCTTGTTCGGGCTGAAAACAGAAATTGATCAACTGATAAGTAACACAAACAGGGGGGACTTGGGCAGGCCCACCCATGACGCAAGGTGAGACAACTGCCTCAGGTGGCAGGATCCACAGGGGCAGCTGACCCCAATGTTAATCTTCGTTCCCCTCCTTCTTCCTGATGTAGATCTTCACTATGCTATCAATATGTGGATGATACCCAGCTCTACCTCTCAAATCAGAACCAGTGAAGGTGGTGAAGGTCCTGTGTGAGTGTCTGGAGGCGGTTGGAGGATGGATGGCGGCTAACAGATTGAGGTTGAATCCTGACAAGACAGAAGTATTGTTTTTGGGGAACAGGAAGCGGGTGGGTGTGGACTCCCTGGTCCTGAATGGGGTAACTGTGCCCCTGAAGGACCAGGTGCGCAGCCTGCGAGTCATTCTGGACTCACAGCTGTCCATGGAGGCGCAGGTCAATTCTGTGTCCAGGGCAGCTGTTTACCAGCTCCATCTGGTACGCAGGATGAGACCCTCCCTGCCCGCTGTCTGTCTGGCCAGAGTGGTGCATGCTCTGGTTATCTCCCGCTTGGACTACTGCAATGTGCTCTACGTGGGGCTACCTTTGAAGGTGACCCGGAAACTACAAGTAATCCAGAATGCGGCAGCTAGACTGGTGACTGGGAGCGGCCGCCAAGACCATATAACACCGGTCTTGAAAGACCTACATTGGCTCCCAGTACGTTTCCGAGCACAATTCAAAGTGTTGGTGCTGACCTTTAAAGCCGTAAATGGCCTCGGCCCAGTAGACCTGAAGGAGCATCTGCACCCCCATCGTTCTGCCTGGACACTGAGGTCCAGCTCTGAGGGCCTTCTGGCGGTTCCCTCCCTGCGAGAAGCCAAGTTACAGGGAACCAGGCAGAGGGCCTTCTTGGTAGTGGCGCCCGCCCTGTGGAACGCATTCCCACCAGATGTCAAAGGGAAAAACAACTACCAGACTTTTAGAAGACATCTGAAGGCAGCCCTGTTTAGTGAAGCTTTTAGTGTTTGATACATTACTGTATTTTAATATTTTGTTGGAAGCCGCTCAGAGTGGCTGGGGAGGCCCGGCCAGATGGGCGGGGTATAAATAAATTATTATTATTATTATTATTATTATTATTATTATTATTATTATTATTATTCAGATATAAGATATAAAATTTATTGTCATTGTCCGTATATACACAGTATACACAACAACGAAAATCAAACACCCAAGACCGGATTCACATACACATTTGCACGTATCTCCAACACTCTCATCCTATTCAGACATAATCTATTAAAACATACATAATCCAGAATATAACACAACCTATTAGAAGCATAGCATAACCTAAAACCTATCTCATTCCTTACTACTCACTGCTTGCTATTTCTTACAACTGGCCCTGAGATCATTGTTTAGTGCAATCAGAGCTCTTGGATAGAAACTATTCAGAAGGCGTGTGGTTCGTGTTTTCACTCGCCTCTTCTTCCCTGTTGGGGAGGGGGCACCATTTTGTGGTTCGCCTCAGGTGCCAAAAGGTCTTGGGCCGGCCCTGGTCTTGGGTACTTGCAGGAGGGATTTGTGACGCTAGGAAAACAACTGGATCGCTGAGGGTTTGGGAGCCACGAGGCAGTGACATGCTGATGATCCAAGGAATTCATTGCAGGGTTCTGGGGTTTGATGCTCTGAACTGGTATATATAGTGTGCATGTGAAGAGATTTTAATTGGCTGATCTGGCACCCAGTTCAAAACAAGGACAGTTAACGAGGCTGAGCGGGAGCATGGGGCCTCTCTTCCTCCAGATGAGTTGAGGTTTCTAGCAAGTAGGCTTCTGAGAGTCACCATCTGACCACAGAAGCTGCAAGCCAAAGGAAAAATCTGCTCAGAATATATGGACAGGGACGTCCTCTAATGCCTCTCTCTCTCTCTCTCTGCTCCCTCCCTCCCTATCTCAAAGGCTACAACATGATGGAAAAGCCTTCTGAAGACAAAATTGGACCATCACTGCAACCCTGTATGCAAGAAGCTGGCATGAAGCAAGCTGGCGTAAGTTAACTTACACCAGATCCAAACCCCAACCAGGAAGGAGCACAGCTATGGCCAGCTGAACTGGCCCAAGCCTGTCAGAACAAGAGGCGCCATGACAGATATTTATAAAAATGATGCACAGCATGGAGAAAGTAGAGGGAGAGAAATGTTTTATAATAATAATAATAATTTATTATTTATACCCTGCCCATCTGGCTGAGTTTCCCCAGCCACTCTGGGCAGCTCCCAATCAACTGTTAAAAACAGTACAGCGTTAAATATTAAAAACTTCTCTGAACAGGGCTGCCTTCAGATGTCTTTTAAAGATAGGATAGCTGCTTATTTCCTTGACATCTGAAGGAAGGGTGTTCCACACGGCGGGTGCCACCACCGAGAAGGCCCTCTGTCTGGCTCCCTGTAGCCTCACTTCTCGCAATGAGGGAACCGCCAGAAGGCCCTCGGCACTGGATCTCAGTGTCCGGGCAGAACGATGGGGGTGGAGATGCTCCTTCAGGTATACAGGACCGAGGCTGTTAAGGGCTTTCAAGGTCAGCACCAACACTTTGAATTGTGCTCGGAAACATACTGGGAGCCAATGCAAATCTCTCAGAACTGGTGTTATGTGGTCCTGGCAGCCACTCCCAGTCACCAGTCTAGCTGCCGCATTCTGGATTTCTTGCAGTTTCAGGGCCACCTTCAAAGGTAGCACCACATAGAGAGCATTGCAGTAGTCCAAGTGGGAGATAACCAGAGCATGCACCACTCTGGCAAGACAGTCCGCGGGCAGCCTGTGTACCAGCCTGTGTACCAGATGGAGCTGGTAGACAGCCGCCCTGGACACAGAGTTAACCTGCGCCTCCATGGACAGCTGTGAGTCCAAAATTATTCCCAGGCTGCGCACCTGGTCCTTCAGGGGCACGGTTACCCCATTCAGGACCAGGGAATCCCCCACACCCACCCGCTCCCTGTCCCCCCAAAACAGTACTTCTGTCGTGTCAGGATTCAACCTCAATCTGTTTTCTTCCCTTTCCCCTAATGCTACAACTCATGGCCAGCCAGTGAAACGGAAAGCTGGAAGGGTCAAGTCAGAGAAAAGAACGTATTCACGCCGTGCGGTTAAACTACGGAACTCCCTGCCACAGGAGGCAGTGATGGCCACCAACTCGGATGGCTTTAAAAGGGGATTAGAGAAATTCATGGAGGAGGAGAGGGCTATGGATGGCTAGGAGCAACGATGACTATGCTCTTCACCCACAACTGGAGGCAGTGATGCTTCTGTATCCCAGTTGCTGGAAACCACAGAATGGGAGAGTTGCTCTTATGCTCGGATTCTGCTTGTAGGCTTCTCGGAATAGGCATCCGGCTGGCCCCTGTGAAAACAGGATGCTGGACTAGATGGGCCACTGGCCTGATCCAGCGGGCTCTCTTTATTTTCAGAGGGATAACAAACTCTTTAAAATAAAGGTTGACTTAGACTACTGTTTTTACAGTGGCGCTGTGGTCTAAACCACAGAGCCTAGGGCTTGCCAATCAGAAGGTCGGTGGTTCAAATCCCTGTGACGGGGTGAGCTCCCGTTGCTCGGTCCCTGCTCCTCCTAATCTAGCAGTTCGAAAGCAGGTCAAAGTGCAAGTAGATAAATAGGTACCACTCCGGGAAGGTAAATGGCGTTTCCGTGCGCTGCTCTGCCAGAAGTGGCTTAGTCATGCTGGCCACATGACCCAGAAAAACTGTGTGCGGACAAACGCCAGATCCTTTGGCCTGTAAAGCAAGATGAGCGCCGCAATCCCAGAGTCGTTCGCGACTGGACTTAACTGTCAGGGGTCCCTTTACCTTTACCCTTTATTGTATTTACCATGTCACGTGACTGAGCTGAATAGAGTTAGGATCCAGATTAAGTCTCCCCTGCCTAGTTCCACCCCACTCCCAGAATACAGTGGTACTTCGGGTTACAGACACTTCAGGTTACAGACGCTTCAGGTTACAGACTCTGCTAACCCAGAAAGAGTACCTTGGGTTAAGAACTTTGCTTCAGGATGAGAACAGAAATTGTGCAGCAGCGGGAGGCCCCATTAGCTAAAGTGGTGCTTCAGGTTAAGAACAGTTTCAGGTTAAGAACGGACCTCCGGAACAAATTAAGTTCTTAACCCGAGGTACCACTGTACTGCCTTTTGGGGATTTACGCTTGGCGTCAGCTCAGACGGGATGGGCAAATTATGCCAGCATACAGTGGTACCTCAGGTTCCAGACGCTTCAGGTTACAGACTCCGCTAACCCAGAAATATTACCTTGGGTTGAGAACTTTGCTTCAGGATGAGAACAGAAATCACACAGCAGCGGCAGGCCCCATTAGCTAAAGTGGTGCTTCAGGTTAAGAACAGACCTCCAGAATGAATTAAGCACTTAACCCGAGGTACCACTGTATCTTCAGTTTAGCTGGAGTTGGGGAATGAACACTGGTTGAGCTGGGAGCCCAGTGGCAAGAATTGCTCCCTTGCCCTATTCTCCCTATGAATAATATTTCTAATACATATGTTTAACACGTATCCATATATGCCTTTTAAGTGGATTTATATATATATATATATATCCCAGCCAGCATCTGTAGCAGATTTGAAACCATTTCTATATGTTTTTATTGTTGATGCTTTTATGGATGCTTTCATGACGTTTTTATTCTTAATTGCTTCGGGATGTTCCACAGGATACGATTCATAGATGAAGCGAAATAAATATTACATAGGACTTTTTGGCACATTATAAAGTAAACTGTTGACTGTGTGGATAATATTTCTAGTATACTTATAAAAGTTTGTGGTGGGGAGGTTTGTATGATTTGCCTGCCACTGAAAAGGCAGTAATGTAGAGAAGCATCTCTGGGGGCAGATTTTTATATCTATTATATTTCTACGTCACTTTTAATGCCCAGGAATCCTGATGCGGCTTTTGAACAATAAGTAAGAATAACACGATGGAACGTAATAGAGCATCACAAATATAGCATGAACCGTATGGAACAATTAACATAATCACTAGTGGCGTAGCGTGGGGGGGTGCAGGGGGGGCCAGCCGCACCGGGCGCAACATCTGGGGTTAGGGCAAATCCACGGGTTAGGGGGCGCAAATCCATGGGTTAGGGGACGCAAATCCACGGGTTAGGGGGCGCAAATTACTTGCCTTGCCCCGGGTGCTGACAACCCACGCTACGCCACTGATAATCACCAGTGAAACAATTACAATCTATAAGGCACTGTTAACAAGTCCTGTATACCCAAAGGAGCGTCTCCACCCCCATGGTTTTGCCCGGACATGGAGGTCCAGCTCTGAGAGCCTTCTGGCGGTTCCCTCATTGCGAGAAGTGAGGTTACAGGGAACCAGACAGAGGGCCTTCTCTGTAGTGGCGCCCGCCCTGTGGAACGCCCACCCTTCAGATGTGAAGGAAATAAGCAGCTAATTTATTTTTAAAAGACAACTGAAGGCAGCCCTGTTTAGGGAAGTTTTTAATATTTAATGCTGTATTGTTTTTAACACTCGATTGGGAGCCGCCCAGAGGGGCTTGGGAAACTCAGCCAGATGGGTGAGGTATAAATAATAAATTATTATTATTATTATTATTATTATTATTATTATTATTATTACAAAGCAACAATGGAAAAATAAGTGGAATATCACAATGAAAGCAAAAGTCATATTATATAATTGGCAAAACAATACAGCATTTATAATCTGTAAAATAGTAACTGCATTAACAAAACAGCAACCAGAAAACAACTTAGTGCTGCTATGTTCATACACAAACTCTCCGATGACCTTTCTGCCACTGGATCCTGATTGCCGACAGAACTTCAATGACGGCACAAATGTCGCCACCGTAGCTCCCTCTCATCCCTACAAATGTGTAAATTGGCAGGGGCTTTCTCTCTCTCCACCCCCCTCCCCCAGCTCTTACCTACCTCATCTGAGATGGTGAGGCCAGCTTGATAAGGACCTCTGGACGGGAATAATAGGACCATAGAATTGTGGACTTGAGGTAAAAAAGGTAAAGGACCCCGGACAGTTAAGTCCAGTCAAAGGCGACTATGGGGTTGTGGTGCTCATCTCGCTTTCAGGCCGAGGGAGCCGGCATTTGTCCACAGACAGCTTTCTGGGTCATGTGGCCAGCAGGACTAAACCACTTCTAGGTGCAACAGAACACCGTGACGGAAACCAGAGTGCATGGAAACAGCATTTACCTTCCCATTGCAGCAGTACCTATTTACAGTGGGTTAGCGCTGTCTGTAACCTGAAGCATATGTAACCCGAGGTACCGCTGTATATACTTGCACTTTGACGTGCTTTCGAACTGCTAGGTTGGCAGGAGCTGGGACAGAGCAATGGGAGCTCACTCCGGTGCGGGGATTCAAAGCGCCGACCTTCTGATCAGCAAGCCCAAGAGGCTCAGTGGTTTAGACCACAGCGCCACCTGCGTCCCTTATGTGGAGTTGAATGTGGGAATTTCAGCTAAAGGGTACCTGACAGATGGCCAGCCAACCTCAATTTTAAAAACCTCAAAGGAAGGAGAGTCCTGATCAGGCACGGGTAGGCCGTTTGCTGGCTCAACATCTCCAGTTGCGAAAAGAATGTTTCCCAAAGAAGAATCACAGTGGTACCTCGGGTTACATATGCTTCGGGTTACAGACGCTTCAGGTTACAGACTCTGCTAACCCAGAAATAATACCTCGGGTTAAGAACTTTGCTTCAGGATGAGAACAGAAATCATGCTCTGGCGGTGTGACAGCAGCGGGAGGCCCCATTAACTAAAGTGGTGCTTCAGGTTAAGAACAGTTTCAGGTTAAGAATGGACCTCTGGAACGAATTAAGTACTTAACCCAAGGTACCACTGTATGTGAAACCTTGAATCTTGTAACCCTCCCTTGAAGAAGTCTGACAAACTTTGCTGCTCTCTTGATATTGGGTGGCAGTCAGGTAAGTTTACTCAAAGTAGACCCTCAAAATGAACATGACAAGCATGGGATTTTTGTTAGGGGACAGGCCTTTTTTGGGGGGGGGGAAGGCAGAACCTCAGTTAGCCATGTATTTTTATTGATTTTGGATTATGACAATGCTGTACACACATTATACTTTCAGAGCACATTCATTCCATCAAAGCAGTCTGGGCCGCTGTCAGAGTTATACTTCCAAGCAGCAACCCCTTCAGAAACTACAGTGCCCACGGTTCTTTGAGGGGAGAAATTGTCCTTTAAATTTACTGTGTGTACACAGTCTCCGTTAGATCCATTAATTTTAATATGTTTACTCTGAGTGGAACTTAGTTGAACCCTTAGGCTTGAGCGTGCGCTCTCTGTTTTGTTAACCCCAAGAGAAGCAGAGGGTTTTGTGTTAAGATGTGGGGCGAAGCTTGAGCGTGCCTTAAACAGGAGGTTAGGAACAGGGAGCCTTCCTTCTCCCCCCTTCCCTCCCTCCCTCCCTCCCCCTCTTCTTTTTTAAAAAAGGGGGGGGGTGTTTCATTCCTGCCAAGATTGGCCTTTTCTATTTCAAAAGCTTCGCTCCAGTTTAAATCCAGCTGCCCTTTCAGGGGGGAATGGGTGCATTCTAGTGCCAGGAAACTCAAGGGAACCTCAAATCAGATCAGGGGCAGGTATCAACTTTTTTCTGGCTTGTTTTCTCCCTGGCTTCTGTTTGGGACAGCGAGAGATCCAAACCTAAGAGGACCTTCCAGACAGAAGGCTGCTCCGGCAAGCAAGAGACTGTTTTGTTCCAGTTCAAGTTCCACATCTTAAACCAGGAATGCTTTGAAAAATGTGACGATGAGCCCCACATGGTTCAGAAAGCACGAGGCACAGTTCAGTTTAAAACCCCACAAACACATACATCCACGCCAAGAACAACACCCCCATGTGTGGCGTTTCCAGTGGAACCACATAGAATCCTAGAATGGGACCCAGAGTGTCAATCTAGTCCAATCCCTGCCCGGTGTCGCTTGTGAAAGCTGGCACCCGTCTGTCTCCAGATAAAGCGCCTCAAGAAATATTAGGAGCCAACGAGTGCCAGAGTCCTTCCCTAGAAACAGGAATCTTCTCTCTGCCCCTGCTTGCAAGAGTGCAATAGAAGAAATGGTGGTGGTGGATAACCATGGTCGGTGCCGGATGTGGGGGGCAAGCACCCCCAAACAAGGAGCTCGCCCCCATTTGCCTCTCCCCCAAATTTCTGGACTCCTGCTATTAATAGATACTGTTCTCTTTCTCTCAGGGGCCTAAACACGCGGGACACAGCTCGCCCGCCTGGAAATATACTTCGCCCCTTCTGTGCCACCCCCCCCCCGATTATTTTTCCTCTGGTGCCCTACTGCCCTTGCCAGCCCTCCATGACACCCCTTTCCCCTCGGGTTGGGCCGTAGCTCAGGGACGGAGGAGCGCACAGAAGGTCTTGGAGTTCAGTCCCCAATGACATCTCCAGCTCTGAAATCCTGGACAGCCGCTGCCAGTCCGTGCCGACGCTACGGAGCTAGGCGGAGGCAATGATCTGACTCAGGAAGAAAAACAGCTTTGGATGTCCCCGTCCCCCCCCGACAGCAACTCACCTCATTTTTCCTGCGAGCTCCGCTGGCCCTGATTACTTTTGATCCCTTTGGAGAGGCGTTTTGGTTTGTTGGCACCGTGCGGTGTCGTGTGTGTTTTGCGCGCTGTCCCCAAACCTTCAGCTGCCGGGCTTATCTTCGCTCAGAGATTTGTGTGTGAAAGACACAGCGAGGGAGAGAATGCCTCTCTCTCTCCGAGGTCCTTTGGCATTCTCCATGCTGGTCACGCCTTCCCCTCTCTGCAAAAGTCTCTCTCTCTCTCTCCCCCTCGCTCTCCAGACGCACACAGACCTGCCAGGGCCAGATCTATCTCCCTTCGCCCAGCCTCTAATGAGGATGTCTCAATCGCCCGCCGCCGCCGCCGCCGCGCAGAAGCGCAACTTCGGCATCCGTCTTTCTCAAAGCAACGCAGCCAGAAATCCGTTCCCCGCTGCTTTCCTTCTTTTCTCCCCAGATGGCTCTGGAGAGGAAAAAAACATACACACAACAGTTGCTTCTCAACAGGGCAGGAGAAGCTCTCGCAAAAAGAGACAGAGCCCAGTAGAAACCTGCTCAGGATTTCTGTTCGTTCGTTTTTAAATCATTTTATTCAAGTTTTATTACTGTATTACAATTCCCATAAGAATTATAGTATTAATGGAAAATAAGGGTAAAAATAAGTTAAGATATTTATATGACAGAAAATAGAGAAAGATGGAAAGGAATTGCTGAAACAATTAATAGAAGTGGAATACAAAAAGGGAGGTGAGAGGAAGTCGATGAAACAAGGGTATGAAAGATAGACTACTGAAATGGTACAATGTATGTTTTTAAATTGTTTTTGTTTTGTTTTGTTTAGGTTAATGTTGTGTTTTGTATTGTTTATATTATATATTGTATTGTATTGTATTGTTTTTTCCTTTTTTGTTGTTTTTTTCCTTTTTTTCCTTTTTTCCTTTTTCCTTTTTGTAAGTTCTAAAAGTAATAAATATTTTTTTTTTAAAAAAATACAATTCCCCACCCCCCAAAAAACTATCCTTTCTCAAACGTCCCCGTTTCTCGAGAAGAAAAAGAAAGCAAATGAAATAGATGGTGCTGGAAAATTGGAGGAAGGGATAATATAGCATTTTTTAAAAAAATACTGCCCTGACATCATTCACATTGTCATTCCAGAAAAGTAAAAGTAAGGCCCACCTCAAGAAATCTGTTTTCTTGGTTATTATGGATAGCATTTTTCTTATATGCAAGTGTTATCATGAAATAGTTTGGATTCAAATTACGAGAAAGGAGATTCCGACCAAACATCAGGAAGAACTTTCTGACTTCGCTGGAAGGTGGTGGAGTCTCATTCACTGGAGATTTTTAGGCAGAGGTTTGATGGCCATTTGTCAGGGATTCTTCAGCTGCGATTCCTGCATTCCAGGGGGTTGGACTAGATGACCCTAGGGGTCCCTACCAACTCCACAATTCAGAAGAGAATTTGAAGGATGGCAAACTAGCAGTCCAGGGTCCAAATCTCCCCCCCTCCCAGGGGCCCACCCCATTTTTAATTACAACATAATTCAAAAGTTTTCATTGAATTTAAATTATTTTAAAAGTTTCATGGAGGAGAGGGCTATCAATGGCCAGTGGCCAGGGTGGTTCTGCTCTGTCTCTACAGCTGGAAGCAGCGATTCTTCTGAAAACCAGTTTCTGGAAACCACAGAAAGGGAGAATTGCTCTTATGCTCTGATCCTGCCTGCAGGTTTTCCAAAAGAGGCACCTGGTTGTCCACTGCCAGAACAGGATGCTGGACTAGATGGGCCAGTGGTCAGATCCAGCACGCTCTTCTTATGTTTTCTGAAGGCTGGAAGCAGGGGCGGATTTTGATAATCTTTCATAATATGGTGCCTGTGCAAGCCCAAAATTTGGTGCCCCAAATGAAGAAGAAGAAGAGTTTGGATTTGATATCTCGCCTTTCACTCCCCTTCAGGAGTCTCAAAGCGGCTCACAATCTCCTTTCCCTTCCTCCCCCACAACAAACACTCTGTGAGGTGAGTGGGGCTGAGAGACTTCAGAGACGTGTGACTGGCCCAAGGTCACCCAGCAGCTGCATGTGGAGGAGCGGAGACGCGAACCCAGTTCCCCAGATTACGAGACTACCGCTCTTAACCACTACACCACACTGGCTCTTCTCAGCTATGGATCTTCTCCATTTTGTCCCACCTTAGCTCAGCACCCTGTGTCAGGGAATTCTGCACTGCCCTAAATCCAGTGCTGCTGTAAACTGTACCCCTGTCAGAATATCACAAGGACTCACTTCTGAATGCTGATGCCACCTGCAGGCTGCTGATAGAGGCAGAAAGAGAAAGGCGTTGAATTGTGGATTGCTTTGCAGGTGCCCCCAGAAGGGTGCAGGATTATGATTATCTTTTTGCAACAACAATGTTGTTGGCATCAGAATACCAGCCCATAATCTTCCCCTCCCCCTTTAATCTGGATTTAGAATTTCGGTGTTTTATTTTTTTAAACACACAAACACATGTTATAATCATTTTTACATCTGAAATTGCGCAATGGTTTTCATTGCTGGTTTTTTTAAAATTGTGGAAACACTTAATCAATAGGGAGTCACCCCTCCCTGCCAAATATGGCTGGCAATAAACAGAACTGAAATAAAAAATATATAAAGTGCCCCTGTGTGGTTCAAAAAACGGGCAGGAATGCAGCCTGTGTGAGTTGCAGGGGGGCAGGCGATTGGAGACAGTTCTGGGTGGTGTCTCTCCTGGCAAAGCCATTCTTTAGAGTCTTTAGAAGACGAAGAAAATTAATAGCTGTTTATGCACTCCGCATTGTCCTCCTGAGTCAGCCTGGAAGAAAGAGAGGGGGTGTTGGCACAACTCCCTCCAAACAACATGTTTGCTGTGCTTCCCTTGGACACCAAATCTTTCCTAGAATGGGTTTGCTTCAACTGAAAAGCACCTAGTTAAACACCCGCCCTCAAACTGAAAAGAACTTCTGTGAAATGCCTCTGGTCCATTTTCAAATGAACAATGTTCCACCTCCGCAGTTGGAGACGGCATGTCCCAGAATGCCACTAGCTTGGAGTAGGTGGCACTGCGGTCTAAACCGTGGAGTCTCTTTGTGCTTGCCGATCAGAAGGTCGGCGGTTCCAATCCCCGCGATGCAGTGAGCTCCCATTGCTCTGTCCCAGCTCCTGCCAACCTAGCAGTTCAAAAGCACACCAGGGTAAGTAGACAGATAGGTACCACTGCGGCGGGAAGGTAAATGGCATTTCCATATGCTCTGGTTTCCATCATGGTGTTTTGTTGCACCAGAAGCGGTTTAGTCATGCTGGCCACATAACAACAACAATTTATTATTTATACCCCGCCCATCTGGCTGGGTTTCCCCAGCCACTCTGGGCAGCTTCCAACAAAATATTAAAAATACAATAAAACATGAAACATGAAAAACCTTCAGGTATCTTCTAAAAGTCAGATAGTTGTTTATTTCCTTGACATCTGATGGGAGGGTGCTCCACAGGGTGGGTGCCACTACCAAGAAGGCCCTCTCCCTGGTTCCCTGTAACTTCGCTTCTCGCAGGGAGGGAACCACCAGAAGGCCCTAGGGACTGGACCTCAGTGTCCGGGCTGAACGATGGGGGTGGAGACGCCCCTGGCGGAGGAAGAGGAGTGGGGGGGGAGCCTGTGCTGGGCGCCACGCCCCTGCAAGTGGCGCGACATGCCCCAGTGCGCGTGCCATGCCCCCGGGACGTGTGCCAGCCCTGCCCCCACCTGCTCTCCGCTCCCCTGTGCCAGAGCATGAAGCTCTGCCACTGGGAGACGCTCCTTCAGGTATACTCTGCTGAGGCCATTTAGGGCTTCAAAGGTCAGCACCAACACTTTGAGGGACGCGGGTGGCGCTGTGGGTAAAACCTCAGTGCCTAGGACTTGCTGATCGTAAGGTCGGCGGTTCGAATCCCCGTGGCGGGGTGAGCTCCCATCATTCGGTCCCTGTTCCTGCCAACCTAGCAGTTCGAAAGCACCCTTAAGTGCAAGTAGATAAATAGGTACCGCTTTATAGCGGGAAGGTAAATGGCGTTTCCGTGTGCGGCGCTGGTGCTGGCTCGCCAGTTGCAGCTTCGTCACGCTGGCCATGTGACCCGGAAGTGTCTTCGGACGGCGCCGGCTCCCGGCCTCTTGAGCGAGATGAGCGCGCAACCCCAGAGTCGGTCATGACTGTCCCGTACGGGCAGGGGTACCTTTACCTTTACCAACACTTTGAATTGTGCTCGGAAACGTACATGACCTGGAAAGTTGTCTGTGGACAAATGCCGGCTCCCTCGGCCTGAATCAAGATGAGCACCACATCCCATAGGTGCCTTTGAAAGGACTGAACCGTCCCGGGGTCCTTTACCCTTACCTTTTACCTGCTTCGGGGCTTCGTGTTAGGGCCTGACCACTGTGAGAACAGGATGCTAGAGTACATGGGTCACTGGCCTGATCCAACAGGCTCTGCTTATGTGATCAGAGAGTGAACAAGCTGTGGGCTAGTTGAATGGAAGAAGCATCTTGTGGGCAGGATATTTCCCTCCGGGGGGTCACATGTGGGCTGGGAGGTCTGCTGTGGTCTGTTTGCCTCCACTTAGGCTCTGTTTAGGTATTTGTAAATAAAGCAAATATTACAAAAAAATACCCTGAGATTCTTTAGTGCTCTGTCTGATCCAAAGGAAACTGGATCTGGGTCAGGCTGCCCCTGAAGTCTTGAGCCACTCAAAGAAGTGGGGAATGGGGCACAGGAACATTTTGCTCAAAATGAATCATGTAAGCTGCAGGAATTTGGCTGTATTCCATCTTTCCTTCAAGGGCAATGCCATAAACATTCATTAAGCAGCAGTTTATCTTGCGGAAATTAAGCATATTTTCTCCTAAGGCTGCTTCCAAACTAGCCATTTTCTCCACGCTGCGATGCCGTAAAATGTTCATCCCTGCATTCCTATAATTTCCCCCATTTAGTTCCCCTCCTCCACTCAAGCACTGCTTCAAGCAGCGCAGAGTTAAGTTATGGAACTCGTTTCCAAAGGAGGCAGTGATTGCCACCGACTTAGATGGCCTTAGAGGAGGATTAGACATATTCTGTGCTATTTCTCTAGGAAAAGGAGGTGCTGGAGCTGACCATGGACACCCTCCCTCATTCTCTTAGAATGACAATGGCACCCACCTGAGAGGTACCAGAACTGAGTTCCAGTGAGTTCCCACTGGAAAAAAACAAAACCCTGGACATATTTATGGAGGAGTGTGGGATGTAAACTACTAGAGCAGTCAAGTACAACATTACCTGTTTTGTTAGAGTGGACATGCAAAGGATGTTGGTCAAGCCAGTGGACCTTAGCATCCTTCCTTTGCATGTGACCAGTAAATCTGCTCCACTTCCCAGTGGGGAGGAGTTGTGGTGGACCGCATGGACACCCACTCCCCGCCAGGGGCGGGGGACTTTGTCCCCCGTTGCCTGGGGGATCCCGGCCACCTCAGAGCCCGGCCAGCCAATACGCTGGCCGGGTGTGTGTGGCCGGGGCTGTTTAAACTGAGGAGCGAGCCAGAGGACTTCCTCTTTGGCTCACTTCTTCAATCACCTGCCCTCCCTCTGTATTTTGCAGGTTAGGCACTGGCCTTGCTATGGACCTTGGTTGGTCGCCTTGGTTGTCCAAGGGGCCTGGTAGGAATTTTTCCACTTGGCAAATTGGCACTGGCCACTTGGTTTTCGCCTACCTTGTAGCAATTGTCACAACTTTGTTAGGGTTGCGGTTAGGCATTATTTGACCTTGTGTGGGGGAGGTGAGGTGTGGCCATCACCTGCCCCTCCATGCTTAAGGATATTCTGTTAAAGGGGTGTTGATCTAGTCTGAAGACCGGCTGGGGGGCAAAGGCCTTGACACGACCCCGACGGGAACACCAGGGGGAGCTTGAGTTGGTTCGTGTCGACAGGACTCCCCCTTCCGGTGGCTTACCCTTGCCGGACTTCCTGCACAATGGGCAGGAGTCAGATATAGTCAGGTCCAATCAATGCCAAAGCCAATACCGCTTAGGGTCTTAAGAGACTCACACGAGTCTGCAACCAGCTTCTTGCTGCGTACAGTGGGAATGCACTCAGCTATATAAAGAAACTGGCTAGCGCGAGTTAGGATATACGATATACGGTATATATACGATATACGATATCTTTATTGTCATTGTCCCATACAGAACAATGAAACTGAAAATCTACATAAAACATTCAAAAGCCCCTAAAAACTCTGAAACCCCATTTTAAAATACAATATACTATAGGAAGGATAGTATTAATCAATAATAATAATAATAATTTATTTATACCGGCCCATCTGGTTGGGTTACCCCAGCCACTCTGGGCAGCTTCCAACAAAATATTAAATATACAATAAAACATGAAACATTAAAAGCTTCCCTAAACAGGGCTGCCTTCAGATGTCTTCTAAAAGTCTGGTAGCTGTTTTTCTCTTTGACATCTGGTGGGAGGGCTGCCTTCAGGTATCTTCTAAAAGTCAGATAGTTGTTTATTTCCTTGACATCTGATGGGAGGGCATTCCACAGGTTGGGTGCCACTACTGAAAAGGCCCTCTGCCTGGTTCCCTGTAACTTGGCTTCTCGCACAGAGGGAACCACCAGAAGGCCCTTGGAGCTGGACCTCAGTGTCCAGGCAGAACGATGGGGGTGGAGACGCTCCTTCAGGTCTACTGGACCGAGGCCATTTAGGGCTTGAAAGGTCAACACCAACACTTTGAATTGTGCTCAGAAACGTACTGGGAGCCAGTGTAGGTCTTTCAAGACCGGTGTGATATGGTCTCGGCGGCCTCTCCCAGTCACCAGTTTAGCTGCCGCATTCTAGATTAGTTGCAGTTTCCGGGTCACCTTCAAAGGTAGCGCCACATAGAGCTCATTGCAGTAGTCCAAGCGGGAGATAACCAGAGCATGCACCACTCTGGAGAGACACTTTGCAGGAGATAACCAGAGCATGTACCACTCTGGCAAGACAGCCAGCCAGCAGGGAGGGTCTCGACCAGCGTACCAGATGGAGCTGGTAGACAGCTGCCCTGGACACAGAATTGACCTGTGCCTCCATGGACAGCTGTGAGTCCAAAATGACTCCCAGGCTGCGCACCTGGTCCTTCAGGGGCACAGTTACCCCATTCAGGACCAGGGAGCCCTCCAATATATTGTCTCCTGTTACCCACAACATTCCCACAAGGAGAAGGCTAGCAAAGCCTACTAGCCATGACGGCTCTGCTCTGCCTCCACTGTTGGAGCAATGCTTCTGAATATTGGTTTTTGAAAACTGCAGGAGGGGCGTCTTGCTCTTCTGCTCGAATCCTGCTTGCAGGTTTCCCACAGCGACCTGGCTGGTACCTGTGAGAACCGGATGCTGGACTAGCTGGGCCATTGGCCTGATCCAGCAGGTTCTTCTGATCTTCTTGTAAAGGTAAAGGTAAAGGGACCCCTGACCATTAGGTCCAGTCGTGGCCGACTCTGGGTTTGCGGCACTCATCTTGCTTTATTGGCTGAGGGAGCTGGCGTACAGTTTCCAGGTCATGTGGCCAGCAGGACTAAGCCGCTTCTGGCAAACCAGAGCAGTGCATGGAAATGCCGTCTACCTTCCCGCCGGAGTGGTACCTATTTATCTACTTGCACTTGACGTGCTTTCGAACTGCTAGGTTGGCAGGAGCAGGGACTGAGCAACGGGAGCTCACCCCGTTGCGGGGATTCGAACCACCGAAGTTCTGATCGGCAATCCTAGGCTCTGTGGTTTAACCCACAGCGCCACCTGCGTCCCTCTCTGATGTTCTTATAACTGATTTATTGTGAATTCCAACCACCACAGCACTTTCACCACAACCCTTTCGTCTTCCTCCTCCCAGCTGAGTTCTGCAAGGGACACACTGACCCTCAGAAGGGGGAAGCTGGCTGGCAGCTCCTTGTAACTTAGAAGGCAGCCAGGTGGTGACAGACTGAAGTCGGGCCATTCTCCACTCAGCCTAGAAGACCAGCCTCCACCACAGACAACACCAGACTCTGCAATTTGCAAGCAGCATGAGGCCTGGTACTAGGAGAAAGTCTTCTGCCTTTTGCCGCTTCAGTCAACCTGTTTATTCAGCATGCATTCTGATTTGCTTGCGTGGCGTTTATATGATGTCATGTTTGTCCCACACTTTCCTGGTCATTTTCCCCATCACTTTTTTTTTCCTCTGTAAAAACTCAGGGTTAAGTTTTTGTTTTTTGGAAGTGGGTTCGTTGCACAAGAGTGCCCGGCAAAAATATTTTCATTGTGGGCCCCAAATTTGCCGGTATGTGATTGAATCACATCTGCAAAATAGCAACAGTATGGAAGCAGCTTTGGCCAGGGTTATAGGTGAAGTGTAGGTGGGTTCCCACGAGGCAAGACGCAGCGACAACAGCAAGAACCTTTATTGAACTACATAACTGGGAAACAGGGGCAAAGCAACGGCTTATATATGTTCATAGAATCATAGAATCCTAGAGTTGGAAGAGACCACAAGGGCCATCGAGTCCAACCCCCTGCCAAGCAGGAAACACCATCAGAGCACTCCTATTGTTCTTCCTATTGTTTAGGTGGAATCTCCTTTCTTGTAGTTTGGAGCCATTGCTCCGTGTCCGCTTCTCTGGAGCAGCAGAAAACAACCTTTCTCCCTCCTCTATGTGACATCCTTTTATATATTTGAACATGGCTATCATATCACCCCTTAACCTCCTCTTCTCCAGGCTAAACATGCCCAACTCACTTAGCCGTTCCTCATAAGGCATCGTTTCCAGGCCTTTGACCATTTTGGTTGCCCTCCTCTGGACACGTTCCAGTTTGTCAGTGTCCTTGAACTGTGGTGCCCAGAACTGGACACAGTACTCCAGGTGAGGTCTGACCAGGGCAGAATACAGTGGCACTATTACTTCCCTTGATCTAGATGCTATACTCCTATTGATGCAGCCCAGAATTGCATTGGCTTTTTTAGCTGCCGCGTCACACTGTTGGCTCATGTCAAGTTTGTGGTCAACCAAGACTCCTAGATCCTTTTCACATGTACTGCTCTCAAGCCAGGTGTCACCCATCTTGTATTTGTGCCTCTCATTTTTTTTGCCCAAGTGCAATACTTTACATTTCTCCCTGTTAAAGTTCATTTAAAGTTCAAACCCTCTTCATTTTAATGCCACCTCCTTCTCTCTCTCTAACTCTCCCTTTCTCCCCCTTCCTGTCCTTCCCTTCTCAGTTTCTAATGACCCTTTCTTTCTAACATCCACCTTCTGTCTTCTTCCCGTTTTCCCTTTCTTCATGCCCAGGGTTCTGCTGGGGTGTGTGGGTGATACATCTCTCTTGTCAGTGGTCTTTTTTTATTTTTAAAAAATGAAGGTGCTTTTAAAATCTGAAGACGACAGCTTATTTAAAGAAGCCACTTCCTCTTTTGTTTTATTATTATTTGAATTCACTATTACTTTCCTGTCCCACCTTTCCTCCTAGGAGCTCGAGGGGTTGTCCCCACAACAACCCTGTGAGGTTGGTTAGGCTGAGAAAAAGTGTGTCCCAAGATCACCCAATGAGCTTCATCGCTCAGTGGGGATTTCAACTATGGCTTCCCCGGACATCCAAATTCAGCTAATCCATTTATCAACTAAAATTTATTTCGTTGACAGCCATAGCATTTGCATATGAACACATTCAGTGGAAATAAACCTTGTTGTTGTTTAGTCGTTTAGTCGTGTCCGACTCTTCGTGACTCCCTGGACCAGAGCACGCCAGGCCCTCCTGTCTTCCACTGCCTCCCGCAGTTTGGTCAGACTCATGTTTGTAGCTTCGAAGACACTATCCAACCATCTCGTCCTCTGCTGTCCCCTTCTCCTTGTGCCCTCCATCTTTCCCAACATCAGGGTCTTTTCCAGGGAGTCTTCTCTTCTCATGAGGTGGCCAATGTATTGGAGCCTCAGCTGCAGGATCTGTCCTTCCAGTGAGCACTCAGGGCTGATTTCCTTAAGAATGCATCGGTTTGTTCTTCTTGCAGTCCATGGGACTCTCAAGAGTCTCCTCCAGCACCATAATTCAAAGGAATCAATTCTTCGGCGATCTGCCTTCTTTATGGTCCAGCTCTCGCTTCCATACATCACTACTGGGAAAACCATAGCTTTTACTATACGGACCTTTGTTGGCAAGGTGATGTCTCTACTTTTTAAGATGCTGGGAAATAAACCTATCAATGAATAAATTTGTTTTTGACTCAGGGGAAGAGATTCATTTGGTTCTCTGTTTTTGTTAGACAAGGGTGCTCTCTTCAGGCCAAGAGGGGATGTGCAGAGCTTTATTTATCTTCCATAGGAACATTGGATTTCTGTTTATCCTTGAGTCTGCCATCTACTTTGTGGTGCTTCCGATTCATCATCCTGACCAGACAGAAGACAAGAGGAAAGGAAAAGGACATGTGATGTTCAATTTCTGGCTGACAAGGATTGGCATAGTACAAAAATTGTCCCATGCCAATGTGGGAATGTTCAGGGAGGCAGGAGAGGATATATTGTTTATTAATATCCTTCCTAACTTGCGTAAGCAAATTCTATAACTTAGCAGAGTTTTACATTCCCCTTTTAAACGCACAGCAGATTGCTGGTTGCAGGTTTGTTTAAGCCTCTCAATATTAGATTCCTGGTAAGTTCCCTTACATCCCTCTTAAAAGAATAAACATGCCACAATCTTGTGTAAAGTATACACAGTGGTACCTCGGGTTAAGTACTTACCGTAATTCGTTCCGGAGGTCCGTACTTAACCTGAAACTGTTCTTAACCTGAAGCACCACTTTAGCTAATGGGGCCTCCCGCTGCTGCTGCGCCGCCGGAGCATGATTTCTGTTCTCATCCTGAAGCAAAGTTCTTAACCTGAAGCACTATTTCTGGTTTAGCAGAGTCTGTAACCTGAAGCGTATGTAACCTGAAGCCTATGTAACCCGAGGTACCACTGTAAAAGAAGTTTACTCACATCATCAGTTCACAGATGGATCCCTGAAGGCAGACTTAGTTACAGAAATATATACACATGGATCTACTCCATATGGAAGGTTAATCCCAGTAACTGCAGACTGGCAGTCACTGCAGTTCACGCGATGAAAGGAAGACGGAGAAGAAGGGAGGAGAGCTGCAGTCCTTGTGCTTTTATTACCTGCACAGGTAAGGTCACGCCCACCTCTAGTCACATGCAAGAGGAAGTATGTCCCAGGCCAGGAGGAAACAGGAAGTTTTTGACTGGCTGGTCCAAACATCCCTTTGCATGTCCACTCTAGGAAAACAAGGAATGTTGTACTTGACTGCTACTTATGCATCACATCCCACAGCCAACACCCGCCCTGAAGATTCATGGCAGATAAAAAGAAAGCGCTTTGTCATGAGGCACATACTTACAGTATGGAACTCCCCGCTGCAGGAGGCAGCGATGGCCACGAACATGGATGGCTATTGATGGCTACTAGTCATGTTGACTCTGCCCGGCCTTCGCAGTCGGAGACAGCAATGTTTCTGAAGACCAATTGCCAGAAACCACAAGAGGAAAGAGTTGCTCAGGTGTCTGGTCGGCCACTGAGAGAACAGGAGGCTGAGCTAGATGGGCCCTTGGCCTGATCCTGCAGCAGGCTCTTCTTATGTCCTTAGAGACTTCTCTCACAATTGCACAGACTTCACACATGCACACTTCTCTGTCCTTGTGCTGCAGAGATGTAGGAAAATAAACTTTATTATAGCCATAGTCAGTGCATTTGCATGCTAAATTTTCCACAAATTACTTCTGTGCTCAAAGCATTTCCTGTAAAAAGCAGTCTCTTTTTTTGGCCAGTTGTTTTTATTGATTTTCCATAAGTTTTAACAAATCGGCACCAAATTAATACAAATTCAATCCAAATTTAAAAGCTGACTCCCCCCCCCACAAGATGTCTCCTCTATTTTCCTCCCTCCTTTGTCGCTCCCAGTAAAACAACTTTTCCAACTATCATTTCAAAACGCACTCATCCCTTCTCCCTACACATCACCTGTTCAATTACCAATTTCTGGCTTTTGTACACATTTTGCCAAGCGCAGTCTGCCTTTCTACCAGATGGTGCTCAGTGTGGCTAAGAAAGTCAAAGTCCACAGCCCTGCCCTGGTTTTGCAATTATCTTTCTTGGGTGGCTTGCCTCCTTCACTCATAATCATCCCTCCTCTCTCTCTCTTTTTAATGTAAAAAATTTGCAGATCCAGAGAACAGCAGAGGAATGGTTGCCATAAAAACTTGCAGAGGAGATATTGCGGAGATGCAATGAATGCGTTTCAGCTCACCTTGGCTTTAGGCCTCTTGGATCTGGCACCCTACTGGAGTGCAATGGCTTCCTAAATCCGCCAGATGGAACTGTATCCATTTTTGTAAATATGCTGCAGTTCCATAATTACAGAGAGAGGCTGAATAGTGTGCAGAGATGTCCCTCCTCCTTAAACCAGAGGCAGCCGGCACAATCCATTCCCTGGGTTGGAAATCTTTGGAAGACAAAGCAGGCTTTGAAGAGAGAAGCAGTATGGTGTAGTGGTTAGAGTGTCAGACTAGGACATGAGAGACCAGGGTTGAAATCCCCACTTCACATCGAAGCTCACTGTGTGACCTTGGGGCCAGGCACCGTCTTTCTCTCCAACCTCGCTCACAGGGTTGTTGAGAGGACAAATAAAATATGTGATTAACATCGTCTGTGGTTTGGCCTTTCAACCAGAGTGCTGTTGCACCCATCTTTCATTGGATCTAAACAACCTTGCCTGCCTCCACTCAGCAGAGGCAGGGTTGAAATTAATAGATTATTTAATAATAATAATAATAATAATAATAATAATAATAATAATAATAATTTATTAATACTCCACCCATCTGAGTGGGTTGCCCACATTGATTATACATTTATTTATAAGCAGCCTTTCTTCCTAACATGGAACGCGGGTGGCGCTGTGGGTTAAACCACAGAGCCTAGGACTTGCCAATCAGAAGGTCGGCGGTTCAAATCCCCACGACGGAGTGAGCTCCCATTGCTCGGTCCCTGCTCCTGCCAACCTAGCAGTTCGAAAGCACGTCAAAGTGCAAGTAGATAAATAGGTACCGCTCTGGCGGGAAAGTAAACGGCATTTCCGTGCGCTGCTCTGGTTCACCAGAAGCGGCTTAGTCATGCTGGCCACATGACCTGGAAGCTGTACGCCGGCTCCCTCGGCCAGTAAAGAGAGATGAGAGCCGCAACCCCAGAGTCAGTCATGACTGGACCTAATGGTCAGGGGTCCCTTTACCTTTACCTTTCTTCCTAACAGGAAATCAAGGTGGCTTGCAGGTAAAACAGGAACAGGTTAAAACATAAAAACCAATCAATTTTTTTTAAATTAAATATATTTTATTCTTATGCTGTGAACTGCCCTGAGATCTATTAATGAAGGGCAGTATGCAAATGTTGCTGCTGTTGTTGTATAGAATTCAAACTATATGACATATGAACAATCTATGAACAATATGAAATATGAACTGCCCAACCCTTTCATTAAAAGCCTGTTGGAACAAGAAGTTCTTCAGCTGCTGGCAGAAGGACCACAAGGAGGGAGACAGTCCGGTTTCTCCAGGGAGAGAGTTCCCTGTTAAACTCTCAAGCTCCTCCCTTTCCTCTTCCCCACCCCTCTCCTGCATGATGCAGCCATGAAACCAGCTCCCACCATGTAGGTCTAGAATTCGGGACCATCCTTGTAAATATGAAGAAACTGTAAGTAAAGAGAGAAAGGGCAAGGAAGATGAAGGAGTGGAGCTTGGGAGTTTTTCCTTTCCTATGTGTGAATGTGACAGGATGGCTGGCAGATGGACAGGGTCACTCCAGGTAGCCCCAGCTCACAGTCTTTCAACTCTGCTATAAACCAATACAAACCTTGAAGGCTGATAGCCTTACGGACAGACTTCAGGGATTTTCAGATGTCCTGGTTACTTACAAGGACTTGGATCCCCACAGACATGCATTAAAAGGGGGTGCTTGTGTGTGTGCATTTAGAATCATAGAATCATAGAATCACAGAGTTGGACGAGACCACAAGGGCCATCGAGTCCAACCCCCTGCCAAGCAGGAAACACCATCAGAGCACTCCTGACATATGGTTGTCAAGCCTCTGCTTCAAGACCTCCAAAGAAGGAGACTCCACCACACTCCTTGACAGCAAATTCCACTGTCGAACAGCTCTTACTGTCAGGAAGTTCTTCCTAATGTTTAGGTGGAATCTTCTTTCTTGTAGTTTGGAACCATTGCTCTGTGTCCGCTTCTCTGGAGCAGCAGAAAACAACCTTTCTCCCTCCTCTATGTGACATCCTTTTATATATTTGAACATGGCTATCATATTCAAATATATAAAAGGATGTCACATAGAGGAGGGAGAAAGGTTGTGTAGCCTTAAAAATATTTTGGCTGAGTCTGTGAGAAGCTGGAGGCATTCAGGGGTAGCGAGTCCAAGTTCTAAGTGCTCTCCATTTTGAGGTTGAATTCACAGCCCAGTGAACCCAATATTCTTCCACATCACCCCAATCTCTGAGAGGTGCAAGGTTCCATGAGTCAATGTTTCCAGGGTTTGTGTTTCCTTAGGAAATGAGACACAGCGGAGACTGTATTGTCTTTATGATATATGGTTTATTTACACATATATACAACCTGAGCCTATGACGGAGGGTGTGATGGCCTGGGAATCTGATTCAGAGGCTGAACCTGAGGAATCCCAGCCTGCACAGGAGTCCCCGCCTCCAGGGTCGGTTGAGCTGGGACAGGGGCTTGAACCTGAAGGGCCCTCACCTGTGCCGGATCCTCAGGAGCAGACACCAGGTGATCATGGACCCATTGCCTGCAGGTGCTCCTTTCCCAGCCCCGTCAGGGGAAGCTGAGGTTGCCTCTGGGTCAAGTAACCCTCCAGCCTCTCCTGAGCTGCAGAGGCTCAGGGCAGAGAGGCGGAGGGAACTAAGTTCTCGCAGGAGGAGGGCTTGCCTCCAGGCCAGGAGAGGTGAGTCACCTGTGGACCAGGGCCGCCCTAGGCCTCAGAGGAGATAAAGGCCAGCCAGCCCAGTCCCAGGTTGTGGGAGCAACATCGTTGGTAACCTGTTCCTGCCGGCACCCTGACCTGCTCTCCTGCCAGAGTTCCTGACCACGCCCGACTCCTTGCTTTGGACCTCGCTTTGCCCCTGATGGATAGCCTCCATACCCTCGACCTAGGAACGGACTTAGACCACACCGCACGGTAACACCCCCCCCCCCGGACCAGCACAGAGGGGCTCACAGCATCAACACTCCAAAAGGGTCTTGCTTCTCCCATGGTTACAGTTTTGGATGCCAGCAGAAATCAGCCATGCCCTTCTGCCCCTCTGCTCATCTCGCCGTCTTTAACAGATTGCCACTTTTCTCTCCAGCTTGCTGATGCTGATAGCCTGCGACTATTTTTCCTCCAGCCCACATCATTCCCAACCTCAATTCTGCTTTGCCCCTGCTCACTATCTCTCTGTTGAAGGAGGAGCTCACACCCACCAGCCATCTGACACAGAGTATTTGCTTTGTTAGCTGCCCATCGCCTGTCTTTTGCTCTCCATAATGGCTCCTCTCCCAGGTGATTTCCTGAACTAGTTTGGCCTGTATTTTATCACTTTGCTAAATCCAGCATCTGGCAGCCCATTTTAACACTCTGATTAAACACCCAGGAATTTAGGGGAGACAAGACACCCAGAAACTCATAACAATGGAATAAAGATGACACTGGCCTTTTCTGGCATAGTTCTTCACTGCTGGCTCATGTCCAGTTTGCCGTTCAATTTGAGTACCCCTCAGTGTTTTCACTCTCTCCTGCCTCTCCAAAATCCATGCAAAGGTCAAGCGGTGTGAGTGTTCATGTCACATCAGAGGCTGGCAGGAAGAGCAAGGGAAGATTACTCAGAAATGAAAGAACGGAGAGCTTTTTCCTTTGAATTTGTCTCTTGCTTTGCAAAGGAAACAGACCCCGCTGAGCTCCCTGCATGGAGAGAGTTGATTGTCTGGATTATATTGGATATGTGTTGCGTGTGGAGCTGGTGTGTGATGATCCAATTAGTGCCTTGATAGAACGCACAGCTCCTGGAGTCGCCGGCTTCCTGGACCAGGGCGTCAGGTCTGATGAGGAGCATGCTGTGTCCCTCCTCCTTCACCGCCGCCAGTCTCCCACGAGAGACCCCCAGCTCTTGACGCTGGCTCTGCTTCCAAGTTATCTTCCCTATCTTGAAGTAGTTCAATGCCTTTCTCTTGCTCAGGCTCCCAGAGGTTATATGCTCCTCGAAGACACAACGGGTGCCTCTTGAGAAGTCTGCAAGCAGGACCTGAGTGTGAGATCCCCTCCTGTGGCTTCCAGCAGCTGGCCTTCAGAGGTGTTGTTGCCTCCAGCCATGGCTAGTAGCCATTTGATAGCAGTTCTTTCCCTCCCCATCTTTAAGAACAGTCCAAGCAAGAAGCCACAATTCCTGTGTGGTCACACCGCGGCACAAAGCCCCGCATCAGATATTGTCAGTCACATGCGAGTTTTATGGCAGTTCTTTTGCAGAATTACCATATGTGTAGGCAGGCTCTAATATTTCAATCATCCCCCGAGGGGATGAATTCCCTGGGAGCTCATTCTGAAGACTGTGTGCCTGCAAAGCTATATGTGAAGTAAAATGAAAACAGTGGGCTGGATCCAGAACAGCAACTCCCCAGTCAGTCCCATCCCAGGAGAGGAATAAATGCACGCTGCCTCCCCGATTCAGCACATTGTCCCAACTTCCATAAAATCATAGAATCATAGAATCATAGAGTTGGAAGAGACCACAAGGGCCATCGAGTCCAACCCCCTGCCAATCAGGAAACACCATCAGAGCACTCCTGACATATGGTTGTCAAGCCTCTGCTTCAAGACCTCCAAAGAAGGAGACTCCACCACACTCCTTGGCAGCAAATTCCACTGTCAAACAGCTCTTACTGTCAGGAAGTTCTTCCTAATGTTTAGGTGGAATCTTCTTTCTTGTAGTTTGGAACCATTGCTCTGTGTCCGCTCCTCTGGAGCAGCAGAAAACAACCTTCCTCCTCTATGTGACATCCTTTTATATATTTGAACATGGCTATCATATCACCCCTTAACCTCCTCTTCTCCAAGCTAAATATGCCCAGCTCCCTTAGTCGTTCCTCATAAGGCATCACTTCCAGGCCTTTGAACATTTTGGTTGCCCTCCTCTGGACACGTTCCAGTTTGTCAGTGTCCTTCTTGAACTGTGGTGCCCAGAACTGGACACAGTACTCCAGGTGAGGTCTGAGCAGAGCAGAATACAGTGGCACTATTACTTCCCTTGATCTAGATGCTATACTCCTATTGATGCAGCCCAGAATTGCATTGGCTTTTTTAGCTGCCGCGTCACACTGTTGGCTCATGTCCACTGTCTCTGCACATCCATTCAGAGAGTGAGTATGCAGTGTGCACAGTGTGCACAGGCAAAAATCTTGCAATTGATTCATAGATCACATTAAGGAAAAATGATGTGGGATGTAATCTGCTAAAAGCAGTCAAGAACAAGCAGTCAAGTGGTGCATGCTCTGTTTATCTCTCGCTTGGACTACTGCCATGCGCTCTACGTGGGGCTACCTTTGAAGGTGACCCAGAAACTGCAACTAATCCAGAATGCGGCAGCTAGACTGGTGACTGGGGGCGGCCGCCGAAACCACATAACACCGGTCTTGAAAGACCTACATTGGCTCCCAGTACGTTTCTGAGCACAATTCAAAGTGTTGGTGCTGACCTTTAAAGCCCTAAACGGCCTCGGTCCAGTAGACCTGAAGGAGCATCTCCACCCCCATCATTCTGCCCGGACGCTGAAGTCCAGCGCTGAGGGCCTTCTGGTGGTTCCCTCATAGCTAGAAGCAAAGCTACAGGGAACCAGGCAGAGGGCCTTCTCGGTAGTGGTGCCCGCCCTGTGGAACGCCCTCCCATCAGATGTCAAAGCGATAAATAACTACCTGACATTCAGAAGACATCTTAAGGCAGCCCTGTTCAGGGAAGTTTTTAATGTGTGACATTTTAGTGTCTTTTTGGTCTCTGTGGAAGCCGCCCAGAGTAATATTACTATTACTATTACTATTACTATTACTATTACTATTACTATTACTATTATTATATGAACCTTGTGGCTACTTCAAAGTAGGCCCCAGATGTTGTTGAACATCTGTGCAGCAACATCTGCTGGGAGCTGGAGTCCAACAATACCTGGAAGGTGCCATCATGCTCTACATCCTGGGTTTAACATGCACACAGGCAGCCCTTGCATATTATGTGTGGGCGGCAGAGGCAGGAAGGCGAAGGCGGCAGAGGCAGGAACAGTGTCCTGGGAGGAATGACCTGCTCTTGTCCCCTCTTCTGTGCAATGGCCATCATGGCTGAGGGAAGGACATTGTCAGATCCAGCCCAGGACCCCTAAGCATATACAGATTTTTCCCCCCTCCACACCTGTCTGGGAAGATTAGCAGGAAAATTTCTGAATGATAGGGCTAAGCTAAGGGGTTGGCTACTGGCCCAGGGTTAATGGCTATGAATCCTGATGGCTAATCTTAAATTTTTGGCTGATCTTAAGTTGACATGAAGTACACTAGATCCAGCCTCTGCCAAGCAGCTGGTCCAAGTCTGAAAGAGGGAAAAGAGAACTTTAAATTAGAGTTTTTAATCACACCACCCGTTTTTCTGGCTTAACTTAGGTTCCCAGGTCATGTGACCAAGATGAGCAGATTTAGGATCTTGGCTGAGGCTCCCCTAGCTCCCACTCCCTGGAACATTCCTTTTCCAGGGGTTACACTTGCTTAAGATCTGCTGGTTTATGCCTAAATCAAAAGACTTAAGTTGTTGTATCTCTGGCTGAACTGGATTTTGGAACTTAACACCCACTGAGGTTGGCTAAGCCAGGAACCTCCTGGTTCAACCAGAGATCCACTGGTTCTTGCCTTATATATTTATATATTGCGTTCATAGGTAAAGGTAAAGGGACCCCTGACCATTAGGTCCAGTTGTGACCGACTCTGGGGTTGCAGCGCTCATCTCGCTTTATTGGCCGAGGGAGCTGGCGTACAGCTTCCGGGTCATGTGGCCAGCATGACTAAGCCGCTTCTGGCAAACCAGAGCAGCACACGGAAACACCGTTTACCTTCCCGCCAGAGTGGTCCCTATTTATTTACTTGCACATGACGTACTTTCAAACTGCTAGGTTGGCAGGAGCAGGGACCGAGCAACGGGAGCTCACCCCGTTGCGGGGATTCGAACCGCCGACCTTCTGATTGGCAAGTCCTAGTCTCTGTGGTTTAACCCACAGCGCCACGCGCATCTCATTGCGTTCATATCTTGCCTTTTTCTCTCCAAGGCGCTCAAAGTGGTGTACATGGTTCTCCTCTTACTCATTTAATCCTCACAACAACCTTGTGAGGTAGGCAATGGTGAGCGAAGACAGTCAGCGACGGCCAAGGTCCGCCCAGTGAGCTTCATGGCTCAGAGGGGACTTGAACCCTGGTCTCTCAGACACATTATCACACGCCACAATTTGTATTCAATGTCAACATTTGACTACAGTTTCAACAATCAACACATTAGTCACTCAAGCAGGAGTTTGCTGTTGTTGTTTAGTTGTTTAGTTGTGTCCGACTCTTCGTGACCCCCTGGACCAGAGCACACCAGGCACTCCTGTCTTCTGCTGCCTCCCGCAGTTTGGTCAAACTCATGTTCGTAGCTTTGAGAACACTGTCCAACCATCTCGTCCTCTGTCGTCCCCTTCTCCTTGTGCCCTCCATCTTTCCCAGCATCAGGGTCTTTTCCAGGGTGTCTTCTCTTCTCATGAGGTGGCCAAAGTATTGGAGTCTCAGCTTCAGGATCTGTCCTTCCAGTGAGCACTCAGGGCTGATTTCCTTCAGAATGGATCTGTTTGCTCTTCTTGCAGTCCATGGGACTCTCAAGAGTCTCCTCCAGCTCCAGAATTCAAAAGCATCCATTCTTCGGCGATCAGCCTTCTTTATGGTCCAGCTCTCACTTCCATACATCACTGCTGGGAAAACCAGAGCTTTAACTATATGGACCTGTGTTGGCAAGGTGATGTCAGAGTTAGCCACAGTTAAAATGAGGCCAAAGTGTGATACCTTTGTATGTATTTAAACGGCCTTGAAATAATTCCATGCTTGACTTCTCTTTTCTACTGAAGGCCTATATCTCCATAATTTTAGCTGTATCCAATAAGTTATGCATAATTAAAAAAGGCTTTAAGAAGCACCACCTGATATATTGATGGTCTTCAATTGTAGCAGCATCATAGCGTCAGCCCTTTATGACATCTCTCTGTTAGCACTGTCCGGAGTTTCCTGGACACTCTCTAACTCCCAGAGTGCTTTGGTTCAGGATAACTGGTTTATGCATCAGGACGCATATGATATTGATCCAACTATGTCTATTTCATTTCCTGTATTCGCAATTCATTATCCGGCCAGGCATTTATGAGTGCATGGCATGAACTGAGCGAGGCAAAAATACTCCTTGCTTAATAAAGATCCGTTGTTTTAGGGCCATATGCCCTGAGCTGATTTCACATGCAATTGGGCTAATCATAAGACCCGCCAGCTTCCAATTGCTTAATGAAAGATGCAAATCGGAATAGATCCTTAGGCAAATATTAGCGCATGGGCATATGGCAGTATTGGATGGGTATTGACATTTCTGGGGGAAAAGAACTCTTAGATCGATGAATAATAATGTGCAACTGAAAGCAAGCAGCCTAAGAAAGGAGAAAACGATAAGTCTTGATAATATATGTATTCGAGAGCAATGGCTTTAAGAAATGTCATTTGCAGCTTGAAACCCAGCACAGATAAGCCACCATGTTCTTCTTCTTGTTGTTTAGTCGTGTCCGACTCTTCATGACCCCATGGACCAGAGCACGCCAGGCACTCCTGTCTTCCACTGCCTCACACAGTTTGGTCAAACTCATGCTGGTAGCTTCGAGAACACTGTCCCACCATCTTGTCCTCTGTCATCCCCTTCTCCTTGTGCCCTCCATCTTTCCCAACATCAGGGTCTTCTCTTCTCATGAGGTGGCCAAAGTGTTGGAGCCTCAACTTCACGATCTGTCCTTCCAGTGAGCACTCAGGGCTGATTTCCTTCAGAATGGAGAGGTCTGATCTTCTTGCAGTCCATGGGACTCTCAAGAGTCTCCTCCAGCACCATAATTCAAAAGCATCCATTCTTCGGCGATCAGCCTTCTTGATGGTCCAGCTCTCACTTCCATACATCACTACTGGGAAAACCAGAGCTTTAACTATATGGACCTTTGTTGGCAAGGTTGGCAAGCCACCGTAGTTTAGGTTTAAACCAGTTGAAGATATGGGATGCATGGATCCACAGGGCTTTCTTCCAAGTAGATGCATTTAGGATAGTGTGCCCTTTAAATTTGCTTTCTGGGGCCACTGATCATAAAGGCAGTATCTGCTGCGGAGCCCCAGGAACAGCAGGGAACTGAGGGAAGTCGGGGGGTGGGTGGAGGAAAAATGGAGGGGGGGGGAACAAGGATGATATGTTTTTGGATAATATGTCTTGTTATAATTTTGAATAATTTTTTTTTTTTAAAAAAAGAAGATTCAAGGCAGACAGAAGAAAGCTTTCCTCTGTGCACTTTCTCAAACCACGAATGATTTTATTTACCGGTACTTCTATCGTGTCACTCATTTCGCTCACTTTTCCTCCTTAAACTAAGTCACCCCCCCCCCACACACTATTACAACCTTTCGTGTTGCTCCATTCCCTTGAGCATTTTGGTCGCCCCTTTCTGAACCTTTTCAAGCTCTGCAATGCCCATTGTGAGAAGATGCAGCCTAGTTCTAAGGTCATATAGAATACTAGAATCATGGAATTGGAAGGGACCCTGAGGATCATCTAGTCCAACCCCCAGCAGGGCAGCTGCCTGGTACGAGGATCGAACCTGCAACCTTGGTGTTATTTGCTGCTTTAAATGAGTGTTTCATCCAAAGATGGCAGGATTAGGGCATGGTCCTTGGAGGAGAGGTGAGATGGAAACGTAAATGTAAACAACAACAACAACAACAACAAGTATAGTGAAAGCCATGGTTTTCCCAGTAGTGATGTATGGAAGTGAGAGCTGGACCATCAAGAAGGCTGATCGCCGAAGAATTGATGCTTTTGAATTCTGGTGCTCGAGGAGACTCTTGAGAGTCCCATGGACTGCAAGAAGATCAAACCTCTCCATTCTTAAGGAAATCAGCCCAGAGTGCTCACTGGAAGGACAGATCCTGAAGCTGAAGCTCCAAGACTTTGGCCACCTCATGAGAAGAGAAGACTCCCTGATGTTGGGAAAGATGGAGGGCACAAGGAGAAGGGGACAACAGAGGACGAGATGGTTGGATAGTATTCTCAAAGCTACCAGCATGAGTTTGACCAAACTGCGTGAGGCAGTGGAAGACAGGAGGGCCTGGTGTGCTCTGGTCCAGGGGGTCACGAAGAGTCGGACACGACTAAACGACTAAACAACAACAACAAAAAGCTGGGGCATGGCTATGAGACCAATGGAAGATCTATTTCAAGAGACATTTTGTTCTGTTTAGCTTTCTGCACAGCTAAATAGAGTTATGGAGGGGTTGGACTAGAAGACCTTTGGGGTCCTGGCAAGAAACTTCAAACACAAACTTCAAAGACATCTGAAGGCAGCCCTGTTTAGGGAAGTTTTTAATATTTAATGCTGTATTGTTTTTAACACTCAATTGGGAGCTGCTCAGAGTGGCTGGGGAAACTCAGCCAGATGGGCGGGGTATAAAAAAATTATTATTTCCAACTCTATAGTTCTATGATTCTCTTGCTCTTATCCTACACATGTTTATTCACAAATTGTATCACATGTCAAGTAGCATGCTTAGAAAATGATGGTGGCTTGGGGTTGCAATCCTAGACAGACTTGTCTGAGAGTAAGCCCTACTGAACTCAATAGCATCTACCTAGTGGCTGAGGAGACCCAGCCAGATGGGCGGGGTATGTATGTATGTATGTATGTATGTATGTATGTATAACTAACTAACTAACTAACTAACTAACTAACTAACTCCCTCCCTCTGTGTAAGCATGCATAAAGGTAAAGGTAAAGGTACCCCTGCCCGTACGGGCCAGTCTTGACAGACTCTGGGGTTGTGCGCCCATCTCACTTAAGAGGCCAGGGGCCAGCGCTGTCCGGAGACACTTCCGGGTCACGTGGCCAGCGTGACATCGCTGCTCTGGTGAGCCAGAGCCGCACACGGAAACGCCGTTTACCTTCCCGCTGGTAAGCGGTCCCTATTTATCTACTTGCACCCGGAGGTGCTTTCGAACTGCTAGGTTGGCAGGCGCTGGGACCGAGCAGCGGGAGCGCACCCCGCCGCAGGGATTCGAACCGCCGACCTTTCGATCGGCAAGCCCTAGGCGCTGAGGCTTTAACCCACAGCGCCACCTGCGTAAGCATGCATAGGATTGTGCTATTAGTATGTTGTGGCTTCAGTACCCCCTTCAAGCATCCTTGTTATTACAGATTCATGATTATTTGTGCCCTGATGTTATCGGAGCGGTTACACGCAGTCCTGCTTTTGAGACCCTTTTGCACCTAGAAACCTTTTGGCGTCGAGGATCTGTTTCCTTTCCGACTGGACGATGCCCCAGAGCTTCCTGCCTTTAACTTTTTTTATCCTACAAACGATCACAGGGTTTTGGGGGGGGGGTTGGTCCCGCTTTTGTTGCGGGTATAGCACAAGAACGCCCCCCTGCGGACAGCAGTCGTGCGAGGACTCCCGAGGGAGCATTGCGGAAGGTCTAACAAAGCGCATTGAAGTGTGGGCGGTCCGCGCCTCTGGAAGCACAGAACCCTAAGCTGGAAGAGACCCAAAGGGTCATCTAGTCCAAACTCCGCAATGCATGACGGGTTGCAGAATATCCCCGAGGGAAAGCCGCCGGACTGGAGGGGCCCTGGACGCAGCCCCTTCAAAGGGAGAAAAAGAACACAGCTGCTCCTTCCAGGCACCTTAAAATAATCATCCGGGGGGCAAATATGCCCGAATTCTCCTTTGAGCAAAGTAAAAAGTCCGGTGTCTGAGGTGCGCATCCATTTGAATCCGGAGGGAAATTATCCTGTGTGGTTTTTTTTTTTAATTTTAATTTTAATTTTAATTTTTTTGCAACTGAACATGTTTATTTGTGCCGCTTTAGGTTGCGATCCTCCTACTCAGGGAATGACACGTGGATTTCAAGGCGGGCGGGTTACTTTCGAATAAGTGGCTGAGATCTAGGACAAATTGACTAAAAAGATGAGGGGAGAAGAAAAGCAAACAAACAGCGCAAGTAATTTAGAATGTCGTTTCCGACATAAAATAGAGGGATGGGAATCTGGCGCTAGATAAAATAGACAAAGGTGGAACGTAAACAGGCGAGGGTCAATAATATTAACAAAAGTAATAAAACCCCATAAATGTGAACCCCAGCGCCTGTGATTTATGACCGTTCCTCCTCCTTGGGGAGCGGGGGAGGATTTTCCAGTTTTAAGTTTCCTCTTGCTGAGACGATCCATCTGTTTTCTCCAGAGTAATCCCCTTCGAATGGCCACCTGGCGGACGGAGGCTGAAAATGCTTCTTCTTTGGCGATCCCTCCTAGCCTAGTAAGATTGTCTTCCATAAACACGGTTTTAACAATGAGTCCGTAAGTGACTGTGGAGGCCAATTTTGGATCCACATGTCCTTCCACAGTGGGGACAGAGGTTTCCGGGCGGGAGTTGATCACGGTGTAGATTTGCCAAGCATGCCTTCCTCTTAGCACATTTCTCCCTTGTGTCCTGAGTTCGAAATGTCTTCAAAACCCATGACATCTTTGGTTAAGGCTGTTTTCCAACTGGAGCGCTCACAGGCCAGTGTTTCCCAGTTGTCAGTGTTTGTACTACATTTTTAAAGATTTGCCTTGAGACAGTCTTTAAACCTCCTTTGTTGACCACCAGCATTACGCTTTCCATTTTTAAGTTCGGAATAGAGTAGTTGCTTTGGAAGACGATGATCAGGCATCCGCACAACATGACCAGTCCAACAAAATTGATGTTAAAGAATCATTGCTTCAACACTGGTGACCTTTGCTTCTTCCAGTACACTGATATTAGTTCGCCTGTCTTCCCAAGTGATGCATATAAATTTTCGGAGACACCGTTGCTGAAATCTTTCCAGGAGTTGGAGATGGCGTTTATAAGTGGTCCATGTTTCACAGGGATACAGTAAGGTTGGAAGTACAATAGCTTTGTAAACAAGCATTTTGGTTTCCCTGCGAATGTCCGGGTCCTCAAACACTCTGCACTTCAATAGGGAGAAAGCCGTACTCCCAGAGCTCAGGCGATGCTGGATTTCGGCATCAATGTTGGCCCTTGTGGAAAGATAACTGCCTAGGTAGAAGAAGTGTTTGACATTTTCCAACGTTACACCATTGAGCTGGATTTGTGGTGCTGCAGAGGGGTTATTTTGTACTTGTTGGTGCAGCACTTTGGTTTTTTGGATGTTGAGTGATAGGCCAAGCTTTTCGTAAGCTTCTGCAAAGATATTTAGGATGGTTTGGAGGTCATCCTCTGAGCATGTGCACACTACTTTGTCAGCAGCGTACTGAAGCTCTATGGCGGAAGATACGGTAACCTTCCTCTTTGCTTTCAGCCTGCTCAGATTGAAGAGCTTTCCATCTGTTGCTTACTTAGAGAGTAGGACGGTTGAAGACTGAGCTGTGTGGAATTTTCTTCTGAGTAAGCGTGCATAAGGGACGGGCACTGCAGTGGATCGGGGCCTCAGCAAGCCAAAACTTTATAAGGACAGGCAGGGAGTTGTGAACAGTGGGGTGGCTTTTAATATTCTGGAGAAGACAGGTGAATTGATCCGCGACCCCCGCCCCTTAGCCAGTTCCTTATCGATTCAAGAAAAGAGAAGGATCGATGGAGAGGATCGATTAGCGGGGGGGGGGGGGGGCGGCTACGACGAGATTACTTTTTTTTTATATAACCGATCGGCGCGATCCAACTAAAGTCCCAGTTATGTGAGTTGACGTATTGCTGTGTCCATGGCTGCATTTTACTCAGGAGTAATTTTCCCCTCTCCCAACTCCCAAGTAAGCGTATATGGGACTGCAGGGTACGCGACCCTAAGCGACTTGGGTATGTAGCCTTACCACAGAGGCATGTTTACTCAGAGGTAAGGCTCACACCCACGTAAGTGGGCTTCTGGCAATGCAGCCTCAATATTTGGGAATAACAATACAGCAGAGCCATCATGGCTAGTAGCCATCGATAGCCCTCTCCCCCTCAATGAATTTGGCTGGTCCTCTTTTAAAGCCACCCAGCCTCCTGTGGCAGTGAGTTCCGTAGTTTGATTATGCACCGCATGGAGAACACTTCCTTTTATCTGCCCGGCATTCATTTCCCGTGGGTGTCCTTGAGGTCTAGTGTCTTGTATAATCTAGTATATTCTTTGAGAGCAGGGATTCCACACGCTCAGCGCGCCTTGAATGCCCTTAGATTTCCAGCCGGCTTCAGAGAACGCAGGGGCGCCCCTTATTCCGGTTTAGTCGACGGAGTGAAAGGGACGAAAACTCGGGTGTAGATCTGCTACACCCTTCCACGCCCCTTTAAAGCCATAGCTTAGTGGACAGGACACCTGCTTGGCGTGCAGAAGGTCCCAGGTTAAATCCTTGGCTGCATCTCTGTGTAAAGCTGGGAATACCACCACCGCCCCCCCCCCAAGTCTTGGAGAGCTGCTGCCGGCCAGAGTAGGCAACACTTGGTCTGAGTCAATGTAAAGCAGGTTCCTATGTCCCTATTCCACACTACTAACCTGACATTAGAATCATAGAATCTTAGAACTGTAGAGGTGGAAGGGACCCCGAGGGTCATCTAGTCCAACCCCCTGCAGTGCAGGAATCTCGTCTGAAGCTTCCCTGACAGATGGCCATCCAACTTCTGCTTAAAAATCTCCAAGGAAGGAGAATCCACAATCTCCCGTGGGAGACTCTTCTGCTGTCAAACAACTCTTACTGTCAGAACGTTTTTCCCCTACGTTTAGTCAGAATCTCCTTTCTTGTTGCTTGAAGCCATGAGTTCGAGTCCTCTCCTCCGGAGCAGGCGAAAACAAGCTTGTTCCCTCTTCCATGTGGCAGATCTTGAGATATTTGAAGCTGGCTATCATATCTCCTCTCGGTCTCCTCTTTTCCAGGCTAAACATACCCAGTTCCTTCAACCGTTCCTCATCTGACTTAGTTTCCAGGCCCTTGATCATCTTGGTCGCCCTTCTCTGCACACGTTCCAGCTTGTCAATGGCTTCCTTAAATTGCGGTGCCCAGATCTGGACACAGTATTTAGGCTGTAATTTCTGGACACATTTATTTTGCAGCGGGAAGTTTTCCTGAATTTCGGAGGACTTAACTACCGAATAAATACTATCCGCTTGGAAGAAGGCTAGAGGCGAAAACCGTATTCCCTCGATCCGTATTGATTCTTGGGGCGATCCTGAGGATGCTTCCTCGGAAGTTAGTTTCACTGTTCAGGAGAGGATCCTGAAATATATTCAGGATCTCAGCCTGAAGTTGTCATCCTGTCTGCACGCTGACCCAGGGAGTCCATCCCACTGAACCCCATTAGAGAACCAGTGTGGTTTAATGCTCAGAGTGTGGACTAGGACCCGGGAGACCAGGCTTCAAATCTCCACACGGCCACGAAGCTCACTTTGGGTGCCCGTCACAGCCTCTCAGTCTCGCCTGCCTCCCAGGGGATTATATGAGGAGGGGGGAAACCGTGCGCGCCACCTTGAGCTCCTTGGAGGAAAAGGTGGGATTTAAAGGCAATAAATAAAATAAAATAAGAGAAATAAACGCGACTGGAAGCATTTTAACCTGCAGCTACGATTGCAAGAGCGCGCTCACGGACACCATCGCGCCATAGGAGATAGTTCCGAGTCAAAACAAATCTGTGATCTTGTGAATCCGCAGAGGCGGAGTTAGAAAAGAAGCGGATACTGCAGGGGGCCCAATCCAGCGGTAAATTCTGCGGCTCCGCAGAGGGCTCTCCCCTTCCTTTCAGGGGATCGGGCGCAACAGAACTTCTGCTGGATTGGGCCTCAAATCGCCAACTAGACTCCCCAAGTCTCAAGTCCTAAGCAAATTCAGAGAAGTGGATCCGAATGAAGCCGACCAGATTTCCATTGGGTTGTCTCAGGACAGATAAAAGGAAACCGTTCTGGACGCAGTGCAGTTAAACTGTGGAACTCCTTACCGCAGGAGGCAGAGATGGCCACCAATTTGGATGGCTTGAAAAGAGGATTAGACAAAATCATGGAGAAGGCGGAGAGGGCTATGGATGGCTTCTAGCCAGGATTGCACTTGCCTCCACAGTCAGAGGCACCAAAGCCACAGGAAGGGAGAATTGCTCCAGTACTCGGATCCTGTTTCCCACAAGAGGCAGCTGGTTGGCTACTGTGGGATCAGGATGCTGGACTACGATGGGCCCCTGGCCTGATCCAGAAGGTTCTTCTTAGGCTCTTATGGCTATGGTTGCAAGGAGGCGGCCAGGCACACACTCAGGCCACAGACGTTAATCCGGAGTTAAGAGAGGGCTCGTGTACCCACGGGGTTAAAGAGAAGCTGATTGCGCCCGAGGTTACAAGGGAAATTGGAGCCATCCGGAGGAGAGGGCCCAATCCGACGGTAAATTCTGCGGCTCCACCTTTGTTTCAGTGGATCGTGCGCAGCAGAACTTCCCTCTGGATTGGCCCCCAAATCTCCACCTAGACTCCTCAAGGCTTCAGTCCTGAGCAAATTCGGAGAAGCGGATCAGAATGAATCCGACCAGACTTCCGTTCGGCTGCTTGAAAAACGAAGCAGCGCTCCCTCCACGTCTGTCATATCCACCCTCTCTGGAAGGAGCAAGCTCCTGCCCTTTGCAGCTTCCCCATTGGGAAGGAAGGAGGGATTCGCAAACGCCCCCCTGTTCACCCTCCCCTGCACCCAACGCCCACTCCTCCAGGCCAAAGATCTCCCCTGTGCTTTCGGACCTGCGAGCGCGCATCTTTGCGGCCAGGGAAGAGATTTGGGGTTGGGGGGGCGCCTTGCGTGTCCTGTGGGAGCAAGAGTCGCCATGCCTCCTCCTCATGTTCTTTTAGCCCTCCCTCTGCAGACACGTGTCAGCCCCCTCACTTGGGGGGGGGGGTAACAGATCCGCGCGCTTAATGGGGCGTCAAAAAGCGCCGGGCTCCTTTTTGCGGGGAGGGGGGGGTTGTTACACCCCTTCCTTGACGTCAGCAAAAGGCATTATAAAAGGGGGGCGTCGGTAGAGATCCCAGAAGCCACGATCTCCCCCCGTGAGCTTAGCAGCGATCCCAAGGAGCGGAGACGTCGCAGCAGCATCAGCAGCGCCACTCCACCGTCTCGCCCCGTCCCGTCGGGCTCTCCTGCGCTCTTCGCCTCCTTTCTCCGCTCGCTTTCCCCGGGAAAGAGCTGCTCTCTCAGACTTCGCCAGCATGCTGACCTGCCGCCTCCAGTGCGCCCTCGCCCTGCTCGTCTCGGTCGCCCTGGCGCTGAGTACCGTGGCCGCCGCCCCCTCGGACCCGAGGCTCCGGCAATTCCTGCAGAAGTCGCTGGCCGCAGCGGCGGGGAAACAGGTAAGGGACCCAGGAGTCCGAGGGAGGGTGGAGGGAGAGAAGGGCGTGGGGAGCAGAGCTAGAAGGAAACCGGAGCGTCTCTGAGCAGGTGCAGAATCCCTTTTCCTTATCACTATTTCGAAGCAGTAGCAGCTGCTGGTCAGACCCTAGACCTGCTTCCCCTTAACGCAGAGGTAGACTGCCGATGTCCATAGAGGTTCCACTCCTCAGTTATATAAAGAGCTAATACGAACAGCAGACGATATCCCAAATGGGTGTTTAGCAACAGGTTATTTTATTTTATTCATTTCATAAGATTTTCCCCAACGACAAACGAAAGTGTAAACCATAAAGCATCTGAGCCTGGGAGGACAAAAGGACAAAGATATAGTGCATTCATTTATTTTATAAAACCTCAAAGCAGTTTACAAAGAGAATAAAGCAATAAAATTATCAGTCAAATCAGTCAAAACAACTCTTTAGGATATTCAAAAGGTAAAACTGGCAATGAAATGAACAAAAAACAGACTTAAACATCCATCAGCTGTAGGTTTGTCCAGACAAAATGTTTTTTTGCGGGTGGTTAAAGGAGTACAGTGCAGGTATCTGTCAATAGGCAGGGAGTTTAAAGTGTAGTGCTGCCACAGTAAACTACTTATTTCTCACAAATGTGGAATGAGTACTACGTGGCACCTGTAACGGTGCCAGCTGCAAAGCAGCAATCAAGTATTGACTCATGCAAAGATTCCCTTTACCAATAACAAACAAACAAACAAAATCAAGGTATTCTCTACCTCTGAGTCCCGTTGTTATTGAGAATAAAGGTTCTGTGAAATCTGGTATGAGCCAGACATTTGCACCTACTGGTGGCCCTGAGCTGCAAGGAATCATGTCATTTACCAAGATATATGCTGAGCTCAATCTCTCTCTCTCTTCCTCAAAGGAACTGGCCAAGTATTTCCTGGCAGAATTGCTCTCAGAACCAAGCCAGACGGACAACGAGGCCCTGGAATCAGATGATTTGTCCCGTGGAGGCGAGCAGGATGAGGTGAGACTGGAGCTGGAGAGATCGGCCAACTTGAACCCAGCTCTGGCACCCAGAGAACGCAAAGCCGGTTGCAATTACTTCTTCTGGAAGACATTCACAGCCTGCTAGCTCGAGAAACCTCTTCCTTTCCCCCTGTCTCCACCTCCAGCCTCTCCTT
Source organism: Podarcis cretensis (assembly GCF_951804945.1). Taxonomy (NCBI): domain Eukaryota; kingdom Metazoa; phylum Chordata; class Lepidosauria; order Squamata; family Lacertidae; genus Podarcis; species Podarcis cretensis. Next base: position 99,581,003 of record NC_137174.1, read on the forward strand.
TCTTTCCCAGTCCCTTCATGCCAGGAGCTGAAGACTGTATTGTATAAAATTCATTGTTAAGGTAACATGAAAAGGTAAAACAGCAACTCACTTTGATTTTGAAGTTGTTTTAATAAAACATTCAGTTTCAATTGTACACAATTTCCTTGGCGTTTGTGGTTTTTGACTATTTCTTCATGACACACTGACCCCCAACCCAACCCACCCCACATTGCAAGTCACTCTTGTGGAACGTTCAGGGAGGCAGGAGAGGATATATCGTTAAATAATATCCTTCCTAACTTGTGTTAGCAAGTACTCAGCAGAGTGCACCCCCCATTCTAACACACAGCGGTGTTTGAGCCTCTCAATATAAAATTTCTGGTAAGATCCCTTCTTTTCCCTCTTAAAAAGAATAGACATGACAATCTTGTGTTAAAAGTATAAAAGTAGTTTACTCACATTCATTCAGTTCACAGTTGGATCCCTGAAGGCAGACTTAGGTAACTAAAGTATAATATATACATGTGGAACTATCCCATAAGGGAGTTAGTCCCAAGTGACTGCAGACAGGCAGTCATTTCTGCTCACACGTTGAAAGCAAGATGGAGAAGAGGAGAAACAAAAAGAGGAGGGGAGCTGTGTGCCTTTTGGTTTTCTTAACTGCACAGGTAAGGTCACGCCCATGTCTAGTCACATGCAAAGGAAGTTTTGTCCCAGCCCGGGAGGAAACAGGAAGTTAGACTCCTGGCTGGTACAAAGCATCCGGCTGCATGCCCACTCTAGGAATGTTGTACTTGACTGCTATGTGTTTTACATCCCACAACTCTGATATGCCCTTTTGTTTCACATCCCACAACTCTGATGTGCCCTTTCTAATCCCTTCTTGCAATAAAGTTCCTGCTTCAAAGTGTCATGGATATAAATTTCTTTCTGTCCTTCTGTAGAGTTCAGGTGAAACAGCGATGTCATGATGGAGACCTCTAAAACCATCCTTGACTATGGTCATCTCTAGTTTCTCTGGTTTTAGGAGGATTGAGTTCAGTGCAGGCTCTTCAGTTTAATATTTGTTTAAGTGGAGATGTCAGGAGGTCTTTCACAGGCCAAGGACATCCTTGAACCCAGCACTCATGCTTAAGACGTGTGTCTGCAAAAAATAAATTAAAAAAAATAGATGGAATTTCCAGAATGGTTAGACACATACCTTTTTCACAGATAAGACATTTTGGCAGTGAAATAAACTGACTACACAAATGTTTTAAAGTATATTGGATCTTACCTTAAGATATTAAAATTTGCCCTGGTGAGAAGCAGAAAAGTCAGCTATCAGTAGCTGTTAAAAGAGAGATGATGTGATGAAACCTTTCTAGCTCAGCCTTCCACAACTCAGTGCCTTCCAGATGTTTTGGACTATGCATCCCATAATTGTTAGCCACATTTGGCCACGTTGACCAGGCTTAATGGTGTGGGAATGTTCAGGGAGGCAGGAGAGGATATATTGTTTAATTATATCCTTTCCAACTTGTGTTAACAAGTTCTACAATTTAGCAGAGTAACATCCCCCCTTTTAAACTTGCACAGCGGATAGGTTTGCCAGGCTTGTATAAGCCTCTAAAATAAGTTTCCTGGTAATTTCACCTTTAGTCTCTCATAAAAAGAATAGACATGACACAGTCTTGTAGAAAAGTATATAAAAGAGTTTACTCACATTCTGTTCACAAATGGATCCCAGAAGGCAGACTTAAGTTACAAAATATATACACCTGGAATCAATCCCAATAATAATAATAATAATAATAATAATAATAATATCTTTATTGTCATTGCCCCCTCTCAGGGACAACGAAATTTACTTGGCTGCTCCATCCACCCAGGTAGGGCACTCCACACAAAATCAGAACAACTATAAAAACACTAATTAAAACAATACAATATAATACAGCAAGGAAGATTAGATGACTTTCAAAGTCCAGGTTTCCATTCAGGGCTGAGATCGCTCTGGAGAAGAAGCTGTTCTTGAGACAGCTCATTCTTGTCTTCATCGTCCTGTATCTCCGTCCCGACGGCAGGAGCTCGAAGAGACAGTGACCAGGATGCGATGGATCTTTTACTATGTCCAGTGCCTTCCTATGGCACCTTGTGGCATAGATCTGCTCTAAGGTGGAGAGTGGGCAGCCAACAATGCTCTCTGCTGCCTTCACAACTCTGCACAACCCCATCCTGTCCTGGGTAGTACAGCTTCCGTACCACACACATAAGCCATAAGTGAGCACGCTCTCAATGGCACAGTGATAGAAGGCAAGCAAGAGATAGTTCCTTTGTCCTCTCTTGGCTGCAAGCCAAGAGAGCATCTCAGACTAAGCAGATGTTGCTTCTTCAAGGAATGGAGTCCAAGAGAGATGGCTGCCTCCACTGAGGTATTTTGTTACCTACACAGGTGAGGCCACACCCACCTCTGGTCACATGCAGAGGAAGTCTGTCCCAGTCCAGGAGGAAACAGGAAGTTCTGACTGGCTGGTCCAGACATTCCCTTTTATGTCCACTCTAGGAATGTTGTACTTGACGGCTCTGTGATTCACATCCCACAGATGGGAGTCCTAGTCCAGGAGATCTGGGTTGGGGAAGACTGTTTACATTATCTGCTTAGGTGTGGTTTGGTAATTAAATATGCTGTTCTGAATATCTTTCATAAGAAAACTTGTTGGATCAGGCCAATAGCCCATCTGTTCCAGCATTTGCCAAACACATTCTGCAATAATCAATCATCTCTCATGCAAATTATCCTAGTAGTTAATGACAATCATTATTATATTGGCAGAGGATGTAACCCAATGTCCAGTACAGTGGTACCTCGGGTTAAGAACTTAATTCATTCTGGAGGTTCGTTCTTACCTGAAACTGTTCTTAACCTGAAGCACCACTTTAGCTAATGGGGTCTCCCGCTGCTGCACGATTTCTGTTCTCATCCTGAAACAAAGTTCTTAACCCGAGGTACTTTATTTCTGGGTTAGTGGAGTCTGTAACCTGAAGCGTATGTAACCTGAAGCGTATGTAACCCGATGTACCACTGTACTGTGCTGAAAATATCATTCCCGCATGTTGTGTTCTGGACTGGCCCAGAGTTGCCCGGTAGCCAGAGCAGCTGCTTGCATTGCAGAAAGTCCCAAGTATCTCCCTTCAACACATTCACAAAAAATTGGCTCTCAAGTGACAAGGAATGGAAAAGACCCTTGTCTCCCTTGGATCGTACAAAGCTTCTGCCGACTAGAGCTGGAAATCTGCAGCAATGGGCTGAACCATTAAGAGGCAGCCTCATGTCTTCACCATCAAATAATTTTTCCCTAATTAAAAGCAAGAAAAGATGCTCCCTTTATAAAGGACATGCTTATAATGGACAGCAACTTAGAGTCTTCTTTTTCTTCTCCTTCTCCTTCTCCTCCTTGGCTTATAAGGTCTTAAGAACATAAAAAGAGCCTTCTGGATCAGGCCAGTGGCCTATCTAGTATCTGTGGGAATGTTCAGGGAGGCAGGAGAGGGTATATTGTTTATCAATATCCTTCCTAACTTGCGCTAGCAAGTTACTTAACTTAGCAGAGTTTCACATTCCCCTTTTAAATGCACAGAATATAGCTGGTTGCAGGCTTGTGTTAAGCCTCTCACTATTATATACAATTCAGTATTGAATTTTATATTCCTGGTAAGTTCCTTTTTATCCCTCTTAGAAGAATAAACACACAACAATATTGGGGATAGTATATAAAAGACTTTTACTCACACCTTCAGTTCGTAGTTGGATCCCTGATGGCAGATTTAGTTACAAAGTATATATATATGTGGATCTATCCCATATGGGGATAATCCCAGTGTCCTCTGTTGGCTGGAAGCCAACAGAGCATCTCTTGCTAAAGAGCTGCTCCAATGATGAAGTAAGACAAAGAGAGGAAGTGTGCAGCATGCCTTGTCCTTTTGTGTGACCTAGGAAGGTAAGGCCACACCCACCTCTAGTCACATGCAAAGGAAGTATGTCCCAGCCAGGAGGAAACAGGAAGTTGTCGACTGGCTGGACCAAAGATTCCCCCGCATGTCCACTCTAGGAAAAGAAGGAATGTTGTACTTGACTGTTACTTATGTATCACATCCCACAGTATCCTGTTCTCACAGTGGCCAAACAGATGCTCTGATGGGAAACTCACAAGCAGGACCTGAGCATACGAGACCTCTCTCCTCCTGTGATTTCCAGCAACTGGTATTCAGAGGCAGAGTATAGACATCCTGACTAGTCGCCATTGATAGTGTTCTCCTCCTCCATGAATTTGTCTAATCCTCTTTTAAATTCTTCTAGGTTGGTGGCCCTCACTGCCTCCTGCAAGTTCCAAAGTTTAACTATTCATGACAAGAGCATAGCTGTCAAGTGTCCCTTATTTGAAGGGACAGTCCCTTATTCCAGCGCCATGTCCCGCTGCTGTCCCTTATTGATAAATTTCAAAGGAAGCAGCTCCTCTCCCTCCCTCCCTCCCTGCCGGCCAGGGAGGAGGGAGGCTCCAACTGTGTTGCTTGGCTGTGTTGCTCACCCAATAAGAAGTCTAAGAACGACTGGGGGGTGGAGCTTGCATGCCTTGTGTGTGGCTAGTTAATGCAAGCTGAGGGGTTTTTTGAATGCTGGACGCCATTTTGTTGCATGTGCTGCTGCAAACTTTGCAGTGCAAAGCCAGGCCGGGGAGCCATCTTAAGTTGAGGCTGCATAGGCCTTGTGGTGCATGTGATTCAGATTCTATTCAGTTGAACCTTTGGTTACAAAGTTGGTTGGACAGTGTTCTCGAAGCTACCCAGCATGAGTTTGACCAGACTGCAGGAGGACAGGAAGACTGGAGTGCCTGGAACAGCTGAGGGTGCAGGTCCCTTATTTTCAAAGCTGCTGGTTCCTTATTTTCAAATCTGTAAGTTGACAGCTATGGACAAGAGACCAAAAAAAAAAAAAAAAAAAAGGTCTCAAAGTGACTTAAAAGCATTTAAAGAGCCTAAGTATAAATGAATGGCTACATTAAATAGCTCATAAGCAGTCACAGAGAAACCCTTTGGCAGCAACACCTCCTCAGTGGCAGCTGTTTTTTTGTGGTTGTGCCCAAAAGTTTGCAATTTCCACACAGTCACAGACCGGACGCCACACCTTGTTCTTTCAGCTTGCTACCACAACATTAGAGCTAGAGAGAGTTTTGCGTGTCTCATTCCTCGTCCCGCAATGTCAAGGACACACACACACAGATGCTGGAAGGAGGCTAAAGATTTCATTAAATTCTCATGTTAAAGATTTCTACTGATTCTGAAGAACAGTAGTAGGGTTTGGCAGCAAGGAAGACCTTCAGCTGAGCTATGTGGTCTGCCCTCCATGCAGTTTCAGGGGAAATCACATTAGTGCTTGTGAACCATCACCATAATATGTCAAAGTCTTCCAGGAAAGAACAGTAGACTTTGGCTCCTGGGTCTAGGACAGTTCATTTCATGCCAAGTGCTCCCCATTCCCCAGGAGAAGGGTCATAGCTCAGTGGCAGAAGATCTTAGGTTCAATCCCTGCCCTCTCCAGGTTCCCAATGGGTGAGAATTTGTCTAATAATTCTTGGGAGCTGTTGCCAGTCAGTGTAGACAGCACCGCGCTAGATGGGACCCATGGTCTGATGAGGCAGCTTCCCAAGTTCCTATTAAATCAGCCCATGGTTCAGAACCATGAGGTCTGGAAACTTGTTTTATTTCAAAGTGAAGAGCTGTGGCTCAGTGGCAGAGAATGTGTCTTGAGGGAAGGAAATCTGCAAGATCTCTGCTGCAGTCACCACAACTGGAACGCCATATACAGTTCTGGTCACCCGGCCTCAAAAAGGATCTTGTAGAACTGGGAAATGAACAGGATGCTGGACTAGATGGGTCCCTGGCCTGATCCAGCAAATTCTTCTTACGCTCTTATGGCTATGATTGCAAGAAGGAGGCTAGGCACACATTCAGGCCACAGGCGTTAATTCGGAGTTAAGAGAGGGCTCGTGTACCCACGGGGTTAGAAGAGAAGCCGATTGTGCTCGAGGTTACAAGGGAAATTGGATCTATCCGGAGGAGATTAAAACGAAGGGCCCAATCCGGCGGTAAATTCTGCGGCTCCACCTTCGTTTCAGTGGATCGTGCGCAGCAGAACTTCCCTCCGGATTGGCCCCCAAATCTCACCTAGACGCCTCAAGGCTTCAGTCCTGAGCAAATTCGGAGAAGCGGATCCGAATGAATCCGACCAGACTTCCATTCGGCTGCCTGAAAAACGAAGCAGCGCGCCTGGAGGTTTTGATGAGCGGGTCTCTCGTCAGTTTCCTGGCTCCACGTCTGTCATATCCACCCTCTCTGGAAGGAGCAAGTTCCTGCCCTTTGCAGCTGCTCCGGGAGAGTACCAATTCCTCCATGGGGAGGGAAGGAGGGATTCGAAAACGTCCCCCTGCGCACCCTCCCCTCCACCCGACGCCCACTCCTCCAGGCCAAAGATCGCCCCTGTGCGTTCGGACTTGCGAGCGCGCCAGTGGGAACTTTGCGTACCGATTCTCCGTTAACAGGGCAGATTTGGGGTTGCGCGTGTGTGCGCGCGTTGCGTGTCCTGTGGGAGCAAGCGTCGCCATGCCTCCTCCTCCTCCTCCTCCTCCTCCTCCTCTTTTATCCCTCCCTCTGCAGACACGTGTCAGCCCCCTCACTTGGGGGGGTAACAGATCCGCGCGCTTAATGGGGCGTCAAAAAGCGCCGGGCTCCTTTTTGCGGGGAGGGGGGGTTGTTACACCCCTTCCTTGACGTCAGCAAAAGGCATTATAAAAGGGGGGCGTCGGTAGAGATCCCAGAAGCCACGATCTCCCCCCGTGAGCTTAGCAGCGATCCCAAGGAGCGGAGACGTCGCAGCAGCATCAGCAGCGCCACTCCACCGTCTCGCCCCGTCCCGTCGGGCTCTCCTGCGCTCTTCGCCTCCTTTCTCCGCTCGCTTTCCCCGGGAAAGAGCTGCTCTCTCAGGCTTCGCCAGCATGCTGACCTGCCGCCTCCAGTGCGCCCTCGCCCTGCTCGTCTCGGTCGCCCTGGCGCTGAGTACCGTGGCCGCCGCCCCCTCGGACCCGAGGCTCCGGCAATTCCTGCAGAAGTCGCTGGCCGCAGCGGCGGGGAAACAGGTAAGGGGCCCAGGAGTCCGAGGGAGGGTGGAGGGAGAGAAGGGCGTGGGGAGCAGAGCTAGAAGGAAACCGGAGCGTCTCTGAGCAGGTGCAGAATCCCTTTTCCTTATCACTATTTCGAAGCAGTAGCAGCTGCTGGTCAGACCCTAGACCTGCTTCCCCTTAATGCGGAGGTAGACTGCCGATGTCCATAGAGGTTCCACTCCTCAGTTATATAAAGAGCTAATACGAACAGCAGACGATATCCCAAATGGGTGTTTGGTAACAGGTTATTTTATTTTATTCATTTAATAAGATTTTCCCTAGAAATGGTAAATCCGTGTTAACTGGGTGGGGATGCAGGTTGGCATTTTGATGAAGCCCACTGCATCACAGAACTGCTGAGATAACTGTCACAAGTAGCACTGACCTCTCAGCAAACATCGGGCTGGAAGCGCCCTTACATACACTTACTGGGGGTAAATCTATTTGCACTCAGTGGGGGGCTAGATGACCCAGACCTTCCAGACCTTGTACTAGATGACCCAGACCTTCCAAATCTACAGTTCTATGATTATATGCGTAAGCTTGTGCTGTAGCAAGTGTTTAAGAGCACAAGGCAAAGGCAGTAAACGAGCAGCGTGAACTTAAAAAAATCAGTCCTAAAGCCAGCCTCAGATGCAACCACACCACAACCGAAATTAGTCCCGCTCACTGATATAGACATCTAGGAGACATGGCTGGGAGACGCAAATTCCAAAGGTCCTAGGACTTCCTCGACAGTTTGGGTGTGTCTTAGACTATACTCTGACCAGTGGGCAGCCTGTATCTCAGAGTCCAAGCACGCCATGCTCCGTGGTTTAATCCTTGGCCAAAGCTCAGTGACAGAACATCTGCTTTGCAACCTCTCCAGCTGGGAGAGACTCCTGCTGGAAACCACAGAGAGCCACTGGTCAGGGTAGACAACAGTGGGCTAGTTGGGTCAGCAGGTTCCGACTATGTATAAGGCAGGTTCCCATGTTCCTTTTAAATCAGACCTTAATTCGGGACCATGAGAACTGGAATCTGTTTTATTTTTCAGGGGAAGAGCTCAGTGGTAGAGCATATGCATCTGCATCTGCGCTGCAATTTCCCCACCCCACGTTGTCATCAGTTTCAAAAGCACAACTAAACACATGCAATACTAGAGAAAAGCTTCCCCGGAATTTCCTAACAGCAGAAAGCATTTTTATGTTTTCATCCAGTCCTTTTATGTAATATGGAACTGGCCAGGGCTAACAGGGTTGTTTGCTGCGGAGCTCTCCGTGGTGCTGAAAAGAACATCACTCCAACAGCTCAGCTTGACCAAGGCTACTCAGAAGGAAGCCTTGCATCCTAGCGAGTGTGTTTACATTGCAGGCTTAAGAAAGTGACCAGAGGGTTGTTGCAGAAGGGAAAGGAAGTTGGCTTCAATGCCATGTAAGAGCACAGAGTTTCAGGGGCCAACTGTGTTGGCAAGCATAGGAACAAAGAAAGCTGCCTCACACCGACAGTTGGTGCATCTTGCTCAGTATTATCCACAGTGATTGGCCGAACCTTTTCAGGGTTTCAGACAGGGAGTTTTTCCCAGCTACCTGGAGATGTTTGGGTTTGAATCTGGGACCTTTTGCCGGCAAAGCATGCTCTCTACCACTGAGCCAAGCAAATGTTTGAGCTGCACAAAATGACTCAATGCAATAGTGAGGTGCAAATACAGTGGTACCTCGGGTTAAGAACTTAATTCGTTCTGGAGGTCCATTCTTAACCTGAAACTGTTCTTAACCTGAAGCACCACTTTAGCTAATGGGGCCTCCCACTGCTGCCGCACCGCCATTTTGCGATTTCTGTTCTCATCCTGAAGCAAAGTTCTTAACCCGAGGTACTATTTCTGGATTAGCGGAGTCTGTATCCTGAAGCATCTGTAACCTGAAGCGTCTGTAACCTGAGGTACCACTGTAACTCTTTTTAAAGGTGCTGGTCCAATAGCTGAAGAATCTTTTAAATTTTATGTCTTTTCCGCTGAAAATCTCCACCATCTTAAAGAGCTGGTTCATACATGCTGTGACCCACCATTCTGAGTGGATCCAGATTCCTGCTTCCTTCTGCTTTTGTTAGATGCTGCCTTCTGCAATTGCTGCATCCATAGGAAGCTGGTTTGTCCTGAGTCAGACCATTTGGTCCCTCTAGCCCAGTGTTGTCTACACTAAGTGGCCATGGTTCTGAGGCATGTTTCAGGTGGGCAGTTTCTTGCAGCCTTAAGTGGAGACAATGGGGATCAAACCTTGGACCTCCTGTGTGCCAAGCAGGTGCTGTACCATTGAGCTAGGGTCCTTCCATTTGGCAGTGGGTGCCAAAGGGACTGAGGAATGACAGGTGCTGGCACTGCCCTCCACCCACAAGCCACGAACATTTTCCTTTCAAAAAATGTGATGGCCTCAAAATCCACTACATGGTGAACCTCTCTAGACGATGGGCCTCCTGTTCAGGGTCAGTCCTACTGTGGGAGATGTGGAAAATCCAAACCAACCTCTTTTCCTTGGATCAATTATTGTACAGATCACAGCTCCGTCTGCAAATAATTGGGGGGGGGGGGAAGGAGAGGGTATGAGGTGAGATCTTCACATCTGCCTTGGTGGATCTGACGAGAGTTCACCTAGTCCAGCATTTGCCTGCAATTGCCAGCCAGAAGCTCCTGGAAAACCGAGAAGAAAATTACTTACTATTTCCAGCTGTTGTTTGTCCCCGCCCTCAAAGAAAACCTCACCTCTGGTACTGAGAGGCAAAATGTGTCTGTACATGGGGACGGCTTTAGCTATTTTCTTCAGCAACTGCTTCTGGATCCGTCTCATATGATCTAATACTTATATGATCTAATACAGATATGATACTGAAGTCGGACCATCTTGCTCAGCATGGTTGACACTGACTGGCAGTTGCTCACCAGGGTGTAGGTGGGTTTTCTCCCAGCCCTATCTAGAGAAGTTTGAACCTGGGGTCTTCTGCATGCCAAACAGATGCTTTCTCTTTCTCTCTTTTTTTAACCATAATATTTATTAATTTTCAATAGACATAACAAAAAAGAGAATATGCAACAACACAATAAAAAAGTGAAAAATAAGAAAAAAAGAATAACAAACTTAACATACCTAAACAGAAAAAAAGAAACTCAACCAATTAATTAAAATCCATTTTCATAAACATTTTAGTTGACTTCCTCTAATCTCCTCCACCTGAATTTCCTCTTAATTTGAATGTAGCAGTTTCCAATATCATTATTTCATAAAACAATATTACAGTCATATTCCAATTTCTTTACCTTTCTTATAGTACATTTTCTTATTTATACATTTAAATCTAATTTAATCCTAAGCCTGATTGGTTCTTTCAAGTGGTTATATAGCTTTAATATTAGAATATTTATTTCTTCCAATCTTCTTGGTAGTCCTCTTCTTTCTGGTCGTGGATTCTCCCAGTGAGATCAACCAACTCCATAAATTCCATCATCTCAAACAGATGCTCTCTCATGGAAGTATGATCCTTCCCAATTAGGAACATGAGAAACTGTGTTATAACGAGTCAGATCAGTGGTCCATCCAGCTCAGGAGATGGCAATGGCTCTCCAGGGGCCTTTCCAAGGATGGAGTGGGGAATCTAGGGACCTCAGAGCAAACATGGCCCACCAGGCCCCTCCATCCAGCCCTGGCCACACCCCCTCTTCCCAGACCACACCCCTCCCCAGCTCTGCTTTGTGTCCTCCTTGAACACTTTTGCCTCACTACAATGTCTCCTTGAACTTGCCTGCCTCAATGGAGGTGTGTGGATAGGGGCATAACCTACCATGCAAAGGTAAGATTCACACCTGTTGCTCCGCCCTCTGTTGTCTTTGGCTCCACCCACTACTGGCATGTGATCACCAGAACATTTCCCATGAGGTCATGTGACCCTCGGGCTGTGAAATATTCCCCACTGCCATTCTAGGTCTTCTTCAAGCTGTGCCTTTGTCTGAGATGACATGAATGTAAATAGAAGGCATTGTCCAGGGATACAGAACCAATTTCTGCCCCAGTGGCTCATGTGGTCATCATCAAAAAAACTACTGACAAGAGCCTCTCTCTTGTCTGATATGCAATATTGGTTAATTGATTTTTTTTTTGTCCAAAAGCACAAACATAACAAAAAGAGAGAAAACAACAACAACAAACGAAAGTGTAAACCATAAAGCTTCTCAGGCTGGGAGGACAAAAGGACAAAGATATAGTGCTTTCATTTATTTTATAAAATTGATTGTAAAAGAAAACCTCAAAGCAGTTTACAAAGAGAATAAAGCAATAAAATTATCAGTCAGATCAGTTAAAACAACTCTTTAAGATATTCAAAAGGTAAAACTGCCAATGAAATAGACTTACACATGCATCAGCTATCTAAATATCTGGGTAGGTTTGTCCAGACAAAAATGTTTTTTTGCAGGTGGTGAAAAGAGTACAGTGCAGGTGCCTGTTAATAGGCAGGGAGTTCCAAAGTGTAGGTGCTGATTTCTCACAAATGCAGAATGAATATTACGTGGCACCTGTAATGGGGCCAGCCGCAAAGGAATAATCAAGTATTGACTCATGCAAAGATTCCCTTTTAACAACAAAGAAAATCAAGGTATTCTCCACCTCTGTGTCCTGTCGTTATTGAGAATAGAGCTTCTGTGAAATCTGGTATGAGCCAGACATTTGCACCTACTGAGATGCAAGGAATCATGCCATATAGAAGATATATACTGAGCTCAGTCCCTCTCTCTCTCTTCCTCAAAGGAACTGGCCAAGTATTTCCTGGCAGAATTGCTCTCAGAACCAAGCCAGATGGACAACGAGGCCCTGGAATCAGATGATTTGTCGCGTGGAGGCGAGCAGGATGAGGTGAGACTGGAGCTGGAGAGATCGGCCAACTTGAACCCAGCTCTGGGACCCAGAGAACGCAAAGCCGGTTGCAAGAACTTCTTCTGGAAGACATTCACATCCTGTTAGCTCGATAAACCTCTTCCTTTCCCACTGTCTCCACCTCCAGCCTCTCCTTTCTTTCCCAGTCCCTTCATGCCAGGAGCTGAAGACTGTATTGTATAAAATTCATTGTTAAGGTAACATGAAAAGAAAAAAAAAATACACCTCACTTTGATTTTGAAGTTGTTTTAATAAAACATTCAGTTTCAATTGTACACAATTTCCTTGGCGTTTGTGATTTCTATTTCTTCATGACACACTGACCCCCACCCCCATTGCAAATCACTCTGATGTGCCCTTTTAAATCCCTTCTTGCAATAAAGTTCCTGCTTCAAAGTGTCATGGTTATAAATTTTCTTTCTGTCCTTCTGTAGAGTTCAGGTGAAACAGCGATGTCATGATGGAGACCTCTAAAACCATCCTTGACTATGGTCATCTCTAGTTTCTCTGGTTTTAGGAGGATTGAGTTCAGTGCAGGCTCTTCAGTTTAATATTTGTTTAAGTGGAGATGTCAGGAGGTCTTTTACAGGCCAAGAACATCCTTGAACCCAGCACACCAACTGATGTTGGCCCTCATGCTTAAGACGTGTGCTTGCAAAAAAAAAAAAAAAAAAAGAGAAGGAATTTCCAGAATGGTTAGACACATACCATTTCCACAGATAAGACATTTTGGCAGTGAAATAAACTGACCACACAAATGTTTTAAAGTATATTGGCTCTCGCCTTAAGATATTAAAATTTGTCCTGGTGAGAATCAGAAAAGTCAGCTATCAGTAGCTGTTAGAAAAGAGAGAGACATTACTGTGATGAAACCTTTCTAGCTCAGCCTTCCACAACTCAGTGCCTTCCAGATGTTTTGGACTACGATCCCATAATTGTTAGCCACTTTTGGCCATGTTGACCAGGCTTGATGGGAGTCCTAGTCCAAGAGATCTGGGTTGGGGAAGGCTGTTTACATTATCTGCTAAGGTGTGGTTTGGTAATTAAATATGCTGTTCTGAATATCTTTCATAATAAAAGCTTGTTGAATCAGGCCAATGGCCCATCTGTTCCAGCTTTTGCCAAACATATTCTGCAAATGTTGGGAAAACAGTTCCCACCACTCCCGGCCTATACTGCCATAACTTTTGGGAAGTTCCACGTTCTCTTGTTTCGTCAGTTTAAAACACGTTGCTTGTCCACAAGGATTGAATGCATTGGAGGAGATGTGGAGTATCATTAAGGCTTTCTTTTTATTTATTAACTGCTGTTAATAAATGTTAACAGCTGCCTCCCTTGCTTTGGGAGGAGTGGGGCTAAAGCTGAGCTGTATTGTGAAATCAGTGGACAAATGGGTTTTTCTAAAAGGTTCCTGAGCGATGCCAAGGAGAAGTGGAACTAAACTCATGGCTAACATAAACTCTTGAATAATATCTCCTCTGCGAATGATAGATTTCCCTGAATCATATCGAATACTGAAGCAAAGTCTCCAGCGCTTGAAAAAACAACAATCATCTCTCATTCAAATGATAGTCAATGACAATCATATATATCCGCATGAAATGTAACCCAATGTCCAGTACTGTGTTGAAAAGATCATTCCCACATGTTGTGTTCTGGACTGGCTCAGAGTTGCCCGGTAGCCAGAGCAGCTGCTTGCATTGCAGAAAGTCCCAAGTATCTCCCTTCAACACATTCACAAAAACATGGCTCTCAAGTGACAAGGAATGGAAAAGACCCTTGTCTCCCTTGGATCGTACAAAGCTACAGCCAACTAGAGCTGGAAATCTGCAGCAATGGGCTGATCCATTAAGAGGCAGCTTCATGTCTTCACCATCAAATAATTTTTCCCTAATTAAAAGCAAGAAAAGATGCTCCCTTTATAATGGACATCCTTATAATGGACAGCAACTTAGATTCTTCTCCTCCTTCTCCTTCTTCTTCTTGGCTCCCCCCCCCCTTTTCTTTTGAATAATACTTTATTTAGAATTCGACAATAACAAAGGAAAAAACCACAGTACTTGCTACATCAATTCATTACAATTAACCAATTTTAACAATACATAAATAGTAATAGAAAAATTACACAACATCACTTTTAACTTACTGAAGTTTTCCTATTGCACTTTTATCTTTCTTAACATATCAAAAAGAGAAAGACCAAGAAAGGCTTATCTTCTTGGTTTATAAGGTCTTAAGAACATAAAAAGAGCCTTCTGGATCAGGCCAGTGGCCTATCTAGTATCTGTGGGAATGTTCAGGGAGGCAGGAGAGGGTATATTGTTTATCAATATCCTTCCTAACTTGTGCTAGCAAGTTCCTGAACTTTTTTTCTCCCTCTCTCAGAACGCCAGAACTTAATACCCTCCTAGTGTCCCAATTTTCCAGGGACAGACCTGGAATAGAAAAAGCCTTCTGATTTGATCTCAGAATGTCCCTTTCCCCCCCACCAGTGCTGGCACCAGCAGGCTCAGGGAGGACGATGAGCTGGCGCTTGTTCCGAGTGCGGCAGTGGCAGCAGCAGTGGCAGCAATGAGGGACGATTCCGTTGCTCTCCACGGACTGCCACTGCCAGCTTCCTTCTTGAGGAAGCTTGTAGCAACTGCTGGAGAACGGGCAAAGAGGAGGAGAGGTTCCTGCGGCCAAGGCCCAGCCTTGCATGATGTGCTGGCTCCAAGGGGCAGGCAGGGGCGCCATCTTGCCCTTGGGATTGTGGTTGTCTGCCGCCGCAACTCACATGGGTGGCATCACACGCAGACGGCTGCACGTAGCGTGTGTGCCGTTGCACGCACCATGTTGGTTTTTTTTTAATGCAGCTTCACAAATTGTTTATTCAGTCAGAACGAATTATCAGTACGCCATTAAATTATGCAAATATGCAACTCGGTTGTAACAAAAGCCTAGGATCGCATCCCTACACTTACAAAGTAACATTTGTTGGGAAAAGTCAGCAGCAAAAGAGCATAGACGATAAAAACCGCGTGCCAAACATTAATCTTTTTCTAGCCAAAGAAACAAAACCAAGACATTGTCATTGCAAAAAAATAAGAATAACTGAAAGACTGAAATGCATAATAAATTTATCAGAACAAAGAAATTCTTATACAAAACACATTTCCTATTTAGTTTCGCTTTATAAAAAGGCACTTTGTTTATAGCTAAAATTGATTAATGCTCTTGTTAAGCCTCTCTTTATAATCAATGTATTTCAAGTTTTCTGTAAAAACCCTTTGATATAAACATTATTAGTGTGTATTTTTGTATTAATCAGTTAACCATTGTCTTTTCTATTTTAAAATAAGGTTCTTGAGTGCTGGAAAAAACACTGAGCTTACACATAGTACTTAAATATCAGACATATGACTTCATGGTGCCATAGCACAATAAAAAAATTCCAACTCATTTTCCTTGTCACACACACTATTTGAGACATGTGCATGTGATGTCACACGTCCACATTGCATTGGTGGCATCTCCTCTTCTTCCTGCTCTCTATAGCCTTTTCTGTGGGGGACTCTGTTAGAATTCCTGCTCCGTGATGGCAGTCATGGGATTTTTGTCTATCACATGACAATGTATGTTTTCACCCCACAGAGTGGGAAGTGACGGAGACAGGATGTTTGTGTTACTGTGTTCCGTGAAGTATTTCAGTGTGTCAGGAGTTCAGCCTACATTCGAGTAGGACGCTGGCAGAGACACATGCCCGACTGGCATTTCCCTCCCTCCTGGTTGAGCCCCACTCCCCCAGAAAAGGGTGCTTCACTGGCTGCCTGCGGAAAGCAGAGCTGAACTGTGGGTGCCCAGCCCCCACAATTATATTATTGTGGGTGCCCAAGCACCCATGGCCCCCTGGAGTTGGCTCCCATGAGCAGGGGGCAGGACTGCCCTGGGTGGGAAGAAAGGGGAGCTGAGGAGACTGCAAGAAGTCTTGATATTTTTATAAAAATCCTTTGTGCATCCGTATCTAATCTTGCCCCTTTCTAAAAGTGACTTATTGCTGTGTGTACAGTGGTACCTCAGGTTACAGAGGCTTCAGGTTACAGAGGCTTCAGGTTACAGACTCTGCTAACCCAGAAATAGTACCTCGGGTTAAGAACTTTGCTTCAGGATGAGAACAGAAATCATGCTCCGGCGGTGCGGCGGCAGCAGGAGGCCCCATTAGCTAAAGTGGTGCTTCAGGTTAAGAACCGTTTCAGGTTAAGAACAGACCTCCAGAACGATTTAAGTACTTAATCCCTGTGCAAAGGTCAGAGGGGGCAGGGTTTCTGTTGAGGCAGGTGATTAGCTGTGGGAGGAGCTTATCAGAACTTGCAGGGCAGCGGTGCGCACCTAGCGGCGCGCGCAGTTTAATTCATCTTTTAGATTTAGGGGAGCTAGTCTCAAACGTTTCATAGAATCCTAGAGTTGAAAGAGACCACAAGGGCCATCGAGTCCAACCCCCTGCCAAGCAGGAAACACCATCAGAGCACTCCTGACATATGGTTGTCAAGCCTCTGCTTAAAGACCTCCAAAGAAGGAGACTCCACCACACTCCTTGGCAGCAAATTCCACTGTCAAACAGCTCTTACTGTCAGGAAGTTCTTCCTAATGTTTAGGTGGAATCTTCTTTCTTGTAGTTTGGAGCCATTGCTTGACAACCATATGTCAGGAGTGCTCTGATGGTGTTTCCTGCTTGGCAGGGGGTTGGACTCGATGGCCCTTGTGGTCTCTTCCAACTTTATGATTCTATGTAAAGAAAAGAAAAGAAAAGAAAAGAAAAGAAAAGAAAAGAAAAGAAAAGAAAAGAAAAGAAAAGAAAAGAAAAGAAAAGAAAACAAAACAAAACAAAACAAAACAAAACAAAACAAAACAAAACAAAACAAACAATATTGTACACATTACACAAAGGGGGATTGTTATTGTAGATAACCATCGCATAGTTAAACTATGGAACTCACACCCACAAGAAGCAGTCACCAACCTGGATGGCTTTAAAAGGGGATTAGACAAACTCACCTTGCCAACAAAGGTCCGTATAGTTAAAGCTATGGTTTTCTCAGTAGTGATGTATGGAAGTGAGAGCTGGACCATAAAGAAGGCTGATCGCCGAGGAATGGATGCTTTTGAATTCTGGTGCTGGAGGAGACTCTTGAGAGTCCCATGGACTGCAAGAAGATCAAACCTCTCCATTCTGAAGGAAATCAGCCCTGAGTGCTCACTGGAAGGACAGATCCTGAAGCTGAGGCTCCAAGACTTTGGCCACCTCATGAGAAGAGAAGACTCCCTGGAAAAGACCCTGATGCTGGGAAAGATGGAGGGCACAGGGAGAAGGGGACGACAGAGGACGAGATGGTGGGACAGTGTTCTCGAAGCTACCAGCATGAGTTTGACCAAACTGCGGGAGGCAGTGGAAGACAGGAGTGCCTGGCGTGCTCTGGTCATGAAGAGTCAGACACGACTAAATGACTAAACAACAACAAAGACAAACTCATGGAGGAGGAGAGGGCAAATCAATGCTACTAGCCATTCTGGCTATGTTCTCACTTTACTTTCCTAGGAAGCAGACCTTTGAACACCACTTTCTGGGAACTGCAGGTGGCCATGGTGCTGTTGTGCTCATGTTGTGCCTGCAGGCTTCCCAGAAAAGGCATTGGGTTTGGCCGCTGTGACAATAGGATGCTGGATTAGATGGGCCATTGGCCTGATCCAGCCGGGCTCTTTTCATGTTCTGATAGATGGTGGGGGAAAGGGCTGTGTGCGCACTTTCGTTTCCTCCCAAGAAAACAGCAGCTTCTCGCTTACTCCGCCTCCCACTTTCTGATTCCCTGAGAGCTTTTCACTCTCGGCAAATAAATGGCAGCAAATTCTCTCCGTGTGCCGGAGGCTAAACAAATAAACAGGCAAGCAAACAAGAGCACACATTTATGATTCATTCTTTATTCTGCAATCAGAGCTCAAGCACATTTCCCAGAAGAAACAATTTGTAGAAAAGCACTGGTTTACTTTGCACAAATTGTTAGGCTTCGTATTAGGGTTCAGCGAGGAGAGGCTTGAGATGCAAACATTTCTTTCTAATGCAAGACTTTTGGCCGCAGAGGTCAAAATAAATGGTGCTGTGCCAGCTGCCCGTTATGTGCAACAAATGTTTTGCTAAGCTACTTATCCGGCCCAGCAGGACTGCCAGAATCTAGTTGCCTGTTGACACCAGACCCAGTTAGCAGATTTCTTTCTTTGAGGGAAAAAGAATGATCTGAAGAGAGCAGTATAGAAATGATGATTTTTGAGCGCTAGGGCCCCTTCCTGGAGCAAAAAACTAAGCAGGTGTCTCACACAAAACAGGGGCAAAAATTGAAGAGTTAGCAAAGAAATTTGTATAATATGCAGATTAGATCGCCCAGGTTAGTGAAGTGGGACATGAAAACCCCCCTTGAGGCAGAATTCCATGCATTTGTTCTACATGCATTTGTTGTATGGACGGAATGAAAACTGAGTAAAACAAACACAAGGATGAAATACCTAACTTTCCTTAGGAAGCTATTAGAGGCAAGAAGGCTTCCTTCAAAAAATGGAACAGCGAGGAATGCTAAAAAAGAATTTGAGGAACACAGTGCTAAAAACATTAAGACCAACAACAAGTTCCTTAAATATATTAGTAGCAGGAGACCATCTAGGGAGGTGGCTGGACTCATGACACTCTAACTACTATAGGACACTATAGCTACCCACCACTGATGAACAAAGTGAAATAGAAGGGAGATGGTGATAATAGAATCATAAAATTACAGACCTGGAAGGGGTCCTAAGAGTCAACTACAATTCTTTTTTTTTTTTTAAGAATATTTATTAACATTTCCAAAATAGTACAAAAAAAAGAAGCACAAAAATTAACAAAAATACAAAAATACAAAATTAAAAACAATTAAAAACAGATACAATTTCCATTACTTATTTTCTTTTAACTTGTTTCCCAGACCTCCTCTCACCTCCCCTTTTTGTATTCCAATTCAAATTATTAGCTCAGCAAATCCTTATTGTAACTTCTTATAACTTATTATAGCTTATTTCTCAACCTTTACATTACAGCTGGTAACCACTTAATTTCTGTCCAACATCATTCTAACATCCATTAATTTTACAATGTTTCTGTAGATAGTCTTTAAATTTCTTCCAGTCTTCTTCCGCCGTCTCTTTTCCCTGGTCTCGGATTCTGCCGGTCATTTCTGCTAGTCCCATATAGTCTATCACCTTCATCTGCCATTCTTCCAGAGTGGGTAGTTCTTGTGTCTTCCAGTACTTCGCAATGAGTATTCTTACTGTTCTTGTTGCATACATAAAAAAATGTTTTGTCCTTCTTTGGCACCAATTGGCTGACCATGCCCAGGAGAAAGGCCTCTGGTTTCTTCAGGAAGGTATATTTAAATACCTTTTCCAGTTCATTATAGATCATTTCCCAGAAAGCCTTAATCCTTGGGCACCTCCACCAAGGTGAAAGAATGTTCCTTCAGTTTCTTTACATTTCCAACATTTATTGTTGGGCAAATGATAAATTTTTGCAAGCTTGACTGGGGTCATGTACCACCTATATATCATTTTCATAATATTCTCTCTTAAGGCATTACATGCCGTAAATTTCATACCTGTTTTCCACAACTGTTCCCAGTCAGCAAACATAATGTTATGTCCAACATCTTGTGCCCATTTAATCATAGCAGACTTCACCGTTTCATCCTGAGTGTTCCATTTCAACAGCAAGTTATACATCCTTGACAAATTCTTAGTTTTAGGATCTAACAATTCTGTTTCCAATTTTGATTTTTCCATCTGGAAGCCGATTTTCCTATCCAATTTAAAAGCCTCCATTATCTGGTGATAATGAAGCCAGTCTCGCACTTTATCTTTTAATTTCTCAAAACTCTGCAATTTCAATTTATCTCCCTCTTGTTCCAAAATTTCCCAATATTTCGGCCATTTGGTCTCCATATTAAGTCTTTTAAAAGCTTTCGCTTCCATTGGTGACAACCACCTTGGGGTTTTATTTTCCAATAAGTCTTTGTATCTTATCCAAACATTAAATAATGCTTTCCTGACAATATGGTTTTTAAATGCTTTATGTACTTTAACCTTGTCGTACCACAGATATGCATGCCACCCAAAAGCATTATTGAATCCTTCTAAATCCAAAATGTCTGTATTCTCAAGGAGCAGCCAATCTTTCAACCAGCAAAATGCTGCTGATTCATAGTAAAGTTTAAAGTCTGGCAGGGCAAATTCCCCCCTTTCCTTTGCATCAGTTAGTATCTTAAATTTTATTCTGGGCTTCTTGCCCTGCCAGACAAATCTAGAAATATCTTTCTGCCACTTCTTGAAACAGTCCATCTTGTCCACAATTTGCAATGTTTGAAACAAAAACAACATTCTGGGCAGTACATTCATTTTTATAGCTGCAATTCGACCCAACAAGGAAAGCTTCAAATTTGACCAAATTTCTAAATCTTTTTTCACTTCCATCCAACATTTTTCATAATTATCTTTAAATAAGTTCACATTTTTTGCTGTCATATTAACCCCCAAATATTTTACTTTCTTAACCACAGTCAAACCTGTCTCATTCTGAAACCTTTCTTTTTCAATTGGTTTTAATTTTTTCTCTAAAACCTTAGTTTTTGACTTGTTCAATTTAAATCCTGCCACTTGACTAAATTCTTGAATTAATTCTAAAACCCTTTTAGTACTAGATTCTGGCTCCTGTAACGTCAAAACTAAGTCATCTGCAAATGCTCTCAGTTTGTACTGTTTAACTCCGACCTGTATACCTTCAACCAACCGGTCCCTTCTAATCATGTTCAGCAAGACCTCCAGAACCAAAATAAAAAGCAACGGGGAAATTGGGCATCCCTGTCGTGTCCCTTTTTCTATCTTAAATTCTTCCATAACCACATTATTTACAATTAATTTGGCTTTCTGTTCAGAATATATTGCACCTATATAATTTTCAAAACCTTGTCCTACCCCCATCCCCTGTAGATTCTTTTTCATAAAACTCCAAGAAATGTTGTCAAAAGCTTTCTCCGCATCCACAAATATCAAAACTGCTTTAGTGTTTATATTCTCTTCTAATTTTTCCAAAATATCAATTATATTCCTCAGATTGTCAGACAGATGTCTTCCCGGGAGAAAGCCCGCTTGGTCTTTATGAATCTCTTCCATCAATACTTTTTTCAATCTTTTGGCCAAAATGTCAGCAAAAATTTTGTAATCCACATTTAGCAACGATATGGGGCGGTAGTTCTTAAGTTGAGTCTTTTCAGTCTCTGTTTTCGGTATAAGTGTGATATATGCCTCTTTCCACGACTCTGGCGCCCTTTTCCCTTCCAAAATTTCATTGCAGACTTCCTTTAAAGGCTGTAATAAGCACTCCTTCAATGATTTGTAGTACCTGGAAGTCAGCCCATCTGGTCCTGGAGACTTGCCCAATTGCATATTTTGAATTGCACCTTCTACTTCCTGTTCTGATATTTTATAGTTCAACATCAATTTACTTTCTTGAGAGATTTTTTGTAATCCATTTGTCTTTAAAAATTGTTCTATGTCCATTTCTTTCTGTGGCCCTTGTGAATATAATTGTTTAAAATACTTCTGGAAGCAATTTCTAATCTCAGTTGGATTATGTATGTTTTTTCCTTCCACTTCTAGTGTTTAGTTTTTGTCTTTTCCTCATTTGCCAGGCCAACAGTTTCCCACATTTATTCGCTGATTCAAATGTCTTTTGTTTCATTTGTTTAATTTTCCATTCTATTTCTTGATTCATCAATTCCATATATTGTGTTTGATATAGTTTTATTTCTCTCAAAATCTCCTGGGACTTTGGTTTTGCTCTCAATTTCTTCTCCCCTTCTTTTATTTTCTCCAAAATTTTATCTTTCCTCTCATTTTGAATTCTCTTCTTTATTGCATTCTGTTGTATCAGGAACCCTCTCATGACGGCTTTACTTGCGTCCCAGATTACTCTTTTTTCAACCTCAGTATTCATATTTATCTCAAAATAGTCTCCCAAGGTTTTTTGGGCCTTTTTGTAAACTTCTTCATCTCTAAATAAGGTGTCATTCATCCTCCATCTGAAGGAGCCAGTTGCTATTTGTTTCATTTCCATCCTTACAGCATTATGGTCGGAGCAAGTTTTAGGGCAGATTTCCACTTTTTTTTATCTTTGGTGCCATTCCTCTAGTTACCCATATTTGGTCAATTCCAGTCCATGTCATCTTGGCTTCAGAAAAGAAGGTTCCCTCTCTTCCCAGAGGGTTCCTTGTTCTCCAAATGTCCACCCAATCCATATTGTCAGTCATTTCAAAGAAAGTTTTTGGTAGTCTACCATCTTTGGTGACTACCTGTCTTTGTGCCTTATCCATGTTTGTAGATACTACTCCATTCATGTCCACCATCAAGAGTCAACTACAATTCTATGCTTCTGTGTTTCTTTGTGTACTGTTTAACTTGGTCCACAGTTGAAAAATCCCTAGCAGATCCAACTTCTGCTTAAAAACCTCCAAGGAAGGAGAGTTCACCACCTCCCGAGGGAGACCGTTCCACTGTCAAATGGCTCTTACCATCAGAAAGCTCTTCCTAATGTTTAGTCAGAATCTCCTTGCCTGTCATTTTAATCCATTGGATCAGTTCTACCTTCCGGAGCAGCAGAAAACAAGCTTGCTCCCTCTTCCTTGTGATAGATCTGCAGATATTTGAAGACAGTTCTCATATCTCCTCTGAGTCTCTGCTTCTCTGGGCTAAACACCCCAACTCCCCCCAACCATTCCTCATAAAGCTTCATTTCCAGACTGTTGGCCATTTTGGTTGCCCTCCTCTGCCCACTTTCCAGCTTGTCAACACCCTTCTTAAATTGTGGCACCCAGAACTGGACACAGGACTCTAGGTGTGGTCTGATCAAGGTAGACTAGATCTGGACACTAGACCTCAACAAGCTTGGAACAGAATTAGAAGAGAAGAAGAAGAGTTTGGATTTGATATCCTGCTTAATCACTACCCTAAGGAGTCTCAAAGCGGCTAACAATCTCCTTTCTCTTCTTCCCCCACAACAAACACTCTGTGAGGTGAGTGAGGCTGAGAGACTTCAGAGAAGTGTGACTAGCCCAATTCTAATGGTTAAGAGCGGTACAAGTCCCACATCCCACTCTGGAGCTGCATGTGGAGGAGCGGAGACGCAAACCCGGTTCCCCAGATTACGAGTCCACCGCTCTTAACCATTAGAATTAGCTTTTGATGATTATTTAAAATTATCTCCCAACCTTCATTCTGAGGGCCCATGGCAGGCTTCAATAATTAACGCACCATGTAAAACAACATAGTTGTTTTAAACTTACAAGCCCCACATTAAATGCTGGAGGTTTTCATGGCGGTTGCAAGACTCTCTCCCTTCCTGACTTTTCTTTCCTCTGCTGCTGCTGCTGCTGCAAGCTCCTGGCTAGGGTCCTGATGACATCACAATGAGCCCAGCCTGCCTCCGGGCAGAAGCCACCGCTCACCAGCGGGAGCAGCAACCCCTCAGGAAGGGCCCCTTCCCCAAGGTGTGGGAACCATCACCTCCTTTCTGGAGGGGCCCAGGGAGGAGGCTGGGGGGCAGCCAGGAAGACTTGAGGGTCCTTCCGCCACCTCTCTTACTCCCCGGAATGTCCTCTGCCCTCCCTGGTCTGAGGGCCGCCCAAGGGAGGACAAAGCCACCATGCCCCGCATGGCTAGCCAAAGTTCTAGAACTCAAGGTGAGCCAAGATGCTAGATCCAAGGACTGCGCCAGAGGCGGAACTCTCAGAGGAATCATGTGAGCTGGAAGCTGCCGCTGTTCTCCCAGCATCCTGCCTCCGGGACATGGACAGCAGTAACTGGAAGGAACGGATTTCTTGCCTGGAGGTGTTTGAGAAGGCCGTGGAGAAGATGGAAAAGAGTCAGATGCCCTGCCAGGCGCTTGTGAGACTGCTGGACAAGGAGCCCGGGTGGAATGAGACCAAGTTGCAGGCGATGCAGAAAAGGTTGCACATCGTCACCCTCATCGCCCAGAGGGGGAACTTCTCCAAGACCACTGCCCAGTTTGTTCTGGGGAAGCTAGTGGACAAGATCGGGGATGTCATCTGCAGCGGTGACACCAAGGAAGCTCTGACGGCCGTAGCAGAAGCCTGCGGGTTGCCCTGGACAGCGAGGAAGGTGGTGGAAGCGGCCTTCTTGCAAGACAGCCCCAGGACCCACTCGGAAACACTCAGCTGGCTGACTGGTGCCATCAAGGACTTTGGCTTTGACAGCTTGGAGGCCCAAGACTTTATTGGCTACATCAAAGCTGCCTTGACTGCTGCTCACCCGGACGAGAGAGCTTCTGCCTTCGGCCTCCTAGGGGTGATGTACCTGTATGTCGGAGCCCCGCTGAGGGGCTTCTTTGAGGATGAGAAGCCGGCTTTGCTCTCCCAGATTGACATGGAGTTTCAGAAGGTGAGTGGTCAGCATCCGCCCCCTCCAACACGAGGCCGTTGCAAATTCTGCAGGGACAGCGGGAGTGAGCAGAGAGGGGGCGATGCTCAGCCCTGCAAGAGAAGTGATGCTGTTGACATTAGCCAGAAGATCTCCAAGGAGCTGATGTCAAAGATGCAGGACACGAGCTGGAAGGTCCGGAAGGAAGGGCTTGAGGAGGTTTCCAGGATCCTCAGCAATGTTGGTTCCATCCAGCCCAGCCTGGGGGACCTCCCCGTCGCCTTGAAGGCTTGCCTGCACGACTCCAACAAAGCCCTTGTGAAGCAGACGCTCTCTGTCCTCCAGCAGCTGGCCAAGGTAATGGGCCCAGGCATTAGGCAGCACGTCAAGACTCTGGGGATGTCCATCATCGCCATCTTGAGGGACAGCAAAAGTGGTGTGCGGGCTGCAGCTCTCATGACTGTGGAAGCCTGGGCTGAGCAGACTGGCATGAAAGAATGGCTGGAAGTGGAGGATCTTTCTGCAGATCCAAAGAAGGAGAGTTTCTTCCAAAGGCAGGGGCTCCTGGGTTGGCTGGTGGAGAAGCTGCCGTCCTCCAGCTCGGCCACCAACGACCTGCTCCGTTGCGTGCCCCACCTCTACTCTGCCCTGGAGGACAACCACGAAGACATGCACAAAGCAGCACACGAGGCTGTGCCATTCTTCATCCTCCAGCTTGGCTTTGAGAGGATGGCCGAAGCTGCCAACAAGCTGAAGCCGGCTTCCAAAGACCAGGTCCTCTCTCTGCTGGAGCAAACCCAAGCTGGTCACCCAGCAAAGCCCACCCGGCCTTTCCCCAAATCCCTTTCGAAGCTGCCGCGGGGCAAGTCTTGGCCCAAATCCATCTTGGCTTCTCCCCAGCAGTGCAAGCCAGTGTCCTCCTCAACAGAGAACTTAGGAGCCAGCGATGGGGGCATGGACGTCAAGAAAGCCAAGTCGGAAGGCGCCGTCCCCAAACCAAAGAAGCCACCAAATGTGAAGCCGCAGGTGAAGCTCAGCATGAAGGAAGACACCAGTAAGCTGGGCCCCATCTTCATCATCGTCCCCAAAGCAAAAGAGCAGAGGGCAAAGGACGAGAAGGCCCTGAAGGTGCTGAGGTGGAATTTTAGCAGCCCCAACAGCAAATATGTGGAGCAACTCAAGGCCCAGATGTGCACCTGCTTCTCCACCTGGCTGCAGGAGGAGCTCTTTCACTCCAATTTCCAGCACCACATCAAGGCGCTGACCGTGATGACCAAGCACTTGGAGAGTGAGAAGGATGGGGTCATCAGCTGCCTGGACCTCATCCTGAAATGGCTCAGCCTGCGGCTGTTTGACACCAACACATGGGTGCTGATGAAGACCTTGGAATACTTAAAGAAACTCTTCAGTCTTCTGATTGAGGAGAGGTACCAGCTG
The DNA here is from genome assembly GCF_951804945.1 of Podarcis cretensis. Lineage (NCBI taxonomy): Eukaryota > Metazoa > Chordata > Lepidosauria > Squamata > Lacertidae > Podarcis > Podarcis cretensis. The sequence continues at coordinate 99,607,002 of NC_137174.1, forward strand.
ATGGAGAACGAGGCTGCTTCCTTCCTGCCCTACCTCCTTCTGAAGTTGGGAGGGACAAAGGAGTCCATCCTCAAAGAGGTGCGGGCGATCGTGAAGCAGACCACCCTGATCTACCCGGCCGCCAAGACTTTCTGCTTCCTCCTGGAGGGAGCCCAGGCTAAGAATGCTAACCAGAGGGTGGGATGCTTGAAAGAGCTTGGTTGGCTGCTCAAGACGTACGGTCCAGAAGTGTGTCAGCCAAACCCAAGCAAAACCCTGAAGACCCTGATCACCTTAACGGGAGACTCAAACAATGCTGTCCATTGCGCAGCCTTGAAAGTCATTGCCATTGCCCGGGACGTCTATGGAGTCGAGGCCTTCAAGGCCATTGGGAACATCTCTGACAAGCACATGAACTTGCTGGAAGGGAGTATGAAAGATGCAGCTGCCAAGCAAGTCAAGGAAGAAACAGTGGACACCCAGGTCTTCAACCTGAGTCTTAGGCTGGGGTCCTTAGAAGGGTACAAACAAAGCCACGGAACTGGTGGCAGCCACACAGGGGGAGAACATCTGGCTTCCCATGCAGACCAAGCTGGGGGGCAGAATGTCAGTGATGGCATGGCCTCCTGCAGAAGTCCAAAAGCAGCTGATGTTGTCCCCTACCGGACTGAGAACCCCAACATCAACATGATCATCTGCCGCGTAGCCAGCGGCAGCACCAGCACCAGTATTGAGGCGCTTTTGCAGATCCAGGAGATTTTAAAGCAGGAGGACCAAGCAGAAACCTTGTCTGGCCATATCAACCCATTCCTGATTGCAACGCTCCGGCAGCTGAAGTTCATCCACCAGCTCCACGTGATGGCGGAGGAGGAGATGAGGACTCAGAAAGTCATGGAGCTTTACAGCTGCATCATCTCCAACATGGTCTCCCTCTTCCAGGTGGAGAGCCTCGCCCAGGAAGCCTCTGCTGGGGTGCTGAAGGACCTCCTGAGCAGCCTCATTGCCTTGCTGCTGGATTCTCCCGTTGAAGAGGTCCAGGAAGAGCAGGGGACCGCCCAGTCTATTAGCCACTTGATAAGCAAGGTGCTGGAGAAATCAGACCACAACAGGCTTCTCAGCTCTCTGCTGCTGCTGCTCCATGAAGGCTTGAATGCCCCCACTGACCTGGTGGCCTTTTCTGAAATGGTTGCCAAGTGCTTGTGGAAAGCCATCAAGTTCCTGCCACAAACCATCAGCAGCATCAATCTTGACCAGCTTCTGCTGGACATCCACGTCTTCATGAAGGCAATGCCCAAGGAGAAGCTGAAGCAGCACTCGAGCAACTACCCATTCCGAGCCCTGAAGTCTCTTCTGAACACTCTTTGCAAGCTGAAGGGAGCAGAGATCATGGGTCACCTGACGCTGATCAAGAACAGAGATGAGTCTGAGTTGGAGGACCACCTGTGGAAGGTCGTGGAGCACTTGTCAGAGCAGGCTGCTGTCCATCAGGACAAGGGCTCTCCTCACCCAGATGAGCACAAGGCAAATGAGACTCTGGCAGCTATTTTCAAGAAGATCAACTGCAAGGAGACAGCCAGGGCGGGCCTTGAGGAACTGTATGAATACAAGGGGGAAAACCCAAAGGCAGACTTGGAGCCTTTCTTGAGAAACAGCTCGCTCCTTTTCCGGAGCTATGTCAAGCACGGTTTGGCAGTTATAGGGACAGAGAGACAAAGCAAACAGAAGAGCTCTTCTCCTGCAGAAAGTGGCTTAGAGTGATGCTAACAGTACAGACCCCCGTTGCCTAAGAAAAGAGAAAGAAACCTCAAGTATGGAGTCTCAGGAGCAGAGGGTCAATGACTTGGCCAGGCATGCTTTCCACTGGCCCTCCCTCTCCAGCCAGCAGATCATTCTCAAGGTGAAAAACTAAACAATAAAATCAACTGCCTACCTAACACACCAGAGGGGCCATCATTGAAATCATACTTGGTTCACTGGGGCTGGATTGATGGGGTTTCTCTCATAACACTAGCATTCCTGAACATCCAAGGAAGCTGAATGCTGGAAGATTCAGGACAGGTAATGTGTGAATGTTCAGGGTGGCAGGAGAGGATATATTGTCTATCAATATCCTTCCTAACTTGAGCTAGCAAGTTCCTTTACTTAGGTGGGTACATTCCCCTTTACACAGCAGAAAACTAGTTGCAAACTCGTGTGAGTTTCTTAAGACAATACGCAATTCTATCTGGCCTGTCCAGATTGAAATGTGTTCTAATATTTTCCTGGTAAGACCCCTTGAATCCCTCCTAAAAAAATAGAGACACCACAGTCTTATTCATAAGCAAGAAAAAGAAAGTTTACTCACGACCAGGCAGAGCACAGTGTGATCCCTAAAGGCAGGCTTAAGGCTTCAAGTTACAAGCATATACAAACAGGTTTACCCCATATGTGGGTTGATCTAGTGACTGCAGTTAGCAGTCCGGGAAGTTCGCAGGACGAAAAGAAGATGGGAAATAGAGAGAGTGGCAGAATGCCTTGGCCTTTTACCAGGCCTGGAAAGGTCACGCCCACCCACTAGTCACATGCAAAAAAGGCCAGGAGGAACAGGAAGTTTCGACTGGCTGGACCAAACATTCCCTTGCAGGTCCACTCTAGGAAAACAAGGAATGTTAGAATCATAGAATAGAATCATAGAATCATAGAGTTGGAAGAGACCACAAGGGCCATCGAGTCCAACCCCCTGCCAAGCAGGAAACACCATCAGAGCACTCCTGACATATGGTTGTCAAGCCTCTGCTTCAAGACCTCCAAAGAAGGAGACTCCACCACACTCCTTGGCAGCAAATTCCACTGTCAAACAGCTCTTACTGTCAGGAAGTTCTTCCTAATGTTTAGGTGGAATCTTCTTTCTTGTAGTTTGGAGCCATTGCTCTGTGTCCGCTTCTCTGGAGCAGCAGAAAACAACCTTTCTCCCTCCTCTATGTGACATCCTTTTATATATTTGAACATGGCTATCATATCACCCCTTAACCTCCTCTTCTCCAGGCTAAACATGCCCAGCTCCCTTAGCCGTTCCTCATAAGGCATCGTTTCCAGGCCTTTGACCATTTTGGTTGCCCTCCTCTGGACACGTTCCAGTTTGTCAGTGTCCTTCTTGAACTGTGGTGCCCAGAACTGGACACAGTACTCCAGGTGAGGTCTGACCAGAGCAGAATACAGTGGCACTATTACTTCCCTTGATCTAGATGCTATACTCCTATTGATGCAGCCCAGAATTGTTGTACTTGGCTGCTCTCAGTGGATTGCATCCCACAGGTAAAAGGAAGTATTTCAGGCAGCGTATAGTCAGGACTGTCTTCTGAAGGCCTGACGGACCTTTCCCTTGCCTCTCTGCACCTGGCTTGGGGTGGGGCTTGACAGGCTTCACAAGGACTGCGGCTGCTGCTCAGCAGATAAGGCTCCTCTTTTAAATTGTTCTTAATTTTTATCTGTGTTGTTTTAAATGAGACCATCTTGGCTGTGAGCCCTGGAAGACCTGCACACTGTCTTGCTGGCCCTTTCCCATCTGGCCTGGGAGAGTGGAATGCGGACTGACTCCAGCTACAAAAACTGAGGCTGGTGAACAGATTCTTGGGCTGAGAGAGCTTGTTGCTATTATTGATATGATTGTTGCATCCTTAGCTGTAGATCTTATGATTTACGTGGAAATTGTTTCAATTTGGTTGTGTACGGTTTGATGTGGTTTATTTATTGTTTATGACTTCTGCTATGTTTGTAGGTATGTAATTTTGTAATTATGTAAATCCTGTCATGTTGTAAGCCGCCTTGAGCATAGTTGCAACTACGGAAAGGCGGCATACAAATAAAAAATGATGATGATGAAACTCCCTCCCACAGGAGGCCACCAACCAAATGACTTTAAAAGAGGACTAGACTACAGTGGTACCTCGGTTTACGAACTTAATCCACTCCGGAAGTCCGTCCTTAAACCGAAACCATTCGTAAACCAAGGCGCGCTTTCCCTAATGAGGCCTCCCGCCACCTGTGCCCTTCCACCATTTGGCTTCTGTTCTTAGACCGAGGTAAAATTCGCAAACCGGGACACTACTTCCAGTTTTGTGGAGTTTGTAAACCGAATAGTTTGTAAACAGGGCTGTTCGTAAACAGAGGTACTGTCATGATCTGGTTCACGGGCAATCGAAGTCCCGGCAGGGGATGTCAGGACCGAGGGCAAGATGGTGGGGTGGGAGCAGGAATGGGGGTCCAAAAGCCAAGAGTCCGAGGGTCAGAGAGCCAGGAGTTAAGAAGCCAAGGGTCTGAGGGTCAGGAAGCAAGGAGTCAGAAAGTCAGGGGTCCGAGTATCAAGAAGCAAGAAGCCAAACGCAGCAAGGCAGGGAACGTGTTGCTGTGGCACAGAGCCGAAGGGAAATGCTGATCTCATATCCCTTCCCAGCTCTTGCCACCAGGTGCTGTGAGTTACCATTCGGCCTCACCTGTGTGGCCGCGCCTTGCCTCTCCAGAACAAACTTAGGAAGGCCCCAATCCTGCAGAGTCCTATTGCTCACACGGCCTGGCTCCTGCACACACACCTGACAGGCACCTCTGTAATTCATGGAGGAAGAGAAAACTGTCAGCGACTATTAGCCAGGATGGCTCTGTTCTGCATCCCAGTTGGAGGCAGAGGTTTCTTAATACAAGCTGCTGGAAACCATGGAAGGGGTGAGAGCTCTTGTGCTTGAGGGTTTTGCAGATGCCTCTGGCTGGCCACTGGTTGGTTGTTTATAAAGATGTTAAAACCAAAAACAAGCCCAGGACTGAACCTGGTGGCACCCCGCTTGTCATTTCCCCCCATGACGCGGAACCATTAGTGAGGACTCTTTGGGTTCGCTCAGCCAGCCAGCTATAGCTCCACCCAACTCATCCAATCCACATTTTACCAACTTCTCCACAAGAATGGGGGACGCGGGTGGCGCTGTGGGTAAAACCTCAGTGCCTAGGACTTGCTGATCGTATGGTTGGCGGTTCGAATCCCCGCAGCGGGGTGAGCTCCCGTCGTTCGGTCCCAGCTCCTGCCCACCTAGCAGTTCGAAAGCACCCCTAAGTGCAAGTAGATAAATAGGTACCGCTTTATAGCGGGAAGGTAAACGGCGTTTCCGTGTGCGGCACTGGTGCTGGCTCGCCAGTTGCAGCTTCGTCACGCTGGCCACGTGACCCGGAAGTGTCTTCGGACGGCGCCGGCTCCTGGCCTCTTGAGTGAGATGAGCGCACAACCCTAGAGTCGGTCACGACTGGCCCATACGGGCAGGGGTACCTTTACCTTTACCTTTACCACAAGAATATCAAGGGGGACTTTGTCAAAAACCTTACTGAAATCAGATACAGTGGTACCTCGGGTTACAGACGCTTCAGGCTACATACGCTTCAGGTTACAGACTCTGCTAACCCAGAAATAGTACCTCGGGTTAAGAACTTTGCTTCAGGATAAGAACAGAAATCAGGCTCCGGCAGCGTGGCAGCAGCAGGAGGCCCCATTAGCTAAAGTGGTGCTTCAGGTTAAGAACCGTTTCAGGTTAAGAACGGACCTCCAGAACGAATTAATTTCTTAACCCAAGGAACCACTGTACACTATGTCCACCAAGCCTGTAATGCTATCCAGAAAAATAATTCTTGTGGGCTTTCCACAGTGGTTTGGCCACCGTAGGAACAGGATACTGAACACCATGCGCTCCTTTGGGCCTGATCCAGCTACAGGGCTCTTCTGGGTGTCACTGTGGACAATATTGGCTTTGGTAGCAGGGACCATCCATCTGACTCTGTTCCTCAAAGTTTCACATGGATGTAAAGGGCTTCGTATACAATCTGAATTTATTATGCAAATCTCATTTTGCACAATTCATTCTGCTTCCACTAGTGGTGGAGGGAGGGGCAAAGAATTAGGGAAGGCCCTTTAAGTGAGGGGCTGCAGCATAGTGATGGATATGGCCATGCGGACCCCCACCCTAATAAGGGCAGGGGGCTTTCTTGCAAAGGAGCACCCCGCAGCCTGTAGGATTGACTTCTCTGCTCACCAGCTGGTAAATGGAGGCTTTGATCCTGCTGGAATCTGCTTACCCATTGGTTTCTCTGCAGGCATCCTGCACAGTGCAGAAGTCTATGACAGCCCCAAATCACTCTGGGCAACACAACCTGAGCCAGGGCAATCCGGCGGTCTCTCGACCAGGCTTGGATCCCCCTAAATTGGCCCAATGCAGCTCAGGAATGAGACTTGGCTTTAACCCAGTGCACAACCCTCGTGAGCATCCCTATGGCAAGTCTGGTGACCGCTGAGACCACATAACACCGGTCTTGAAAGACCTACATTGGCTCCATCTGGTACGCAGGCTGAGACCCTCCCTGCCCACTGTCTGTCTTGCCAGAGTGGTGCATGCTCTGGTTATCTCTCGCTTAGACTACTGCAATGCGCTCTACGTGGGGCTACTTTTGAAGGTGACTTGGAAACTACAACTAATCCAGAATGCAGCAGCTAGACTAGTGACTGGGAACGGCCGCCAAGACCACATAACACTGGTCCTGAAAGACCTACACTGGCTCCCAGTATGTTTCCGAGCACAATTTAAAGTGTTGCTGTTAACCTTTAAAGCCCTAAACAGCCTCAAAGGCCCAGTATACCTGAAGGAGCGTCTCCACCCCCATTGTCCAGCCTGGACACTGAGGTCCAGCTCCGAGGGCCTTCTGGCAGTTCCCTCCCTGCAAGAAGTGAGGTTACAGGGAACCAGGCAGAGGGCCTTCTCGGTGGTGGAACGCCCTCCCACCAGATGTCAAGGAAATAAACAATTATCTGACGTTTAGAAGACATCTGAAGGCAGCCCTGTTTAGGGAAGTTTTTACTGGTTGATGTTTTAATGTATTTTTAATCTTTTGTTGGAAGCCGCCCAGAGTGGCTGGGGAAACCCAGCCAGATGGGCGCAGTATAAATAAATAAATTATTATTATTATTATTATTATTATTATTATTATTATTATTAGTCAGCCATAAGTCTTCAGTACTTGAACTCCAAAAGTAACATTCTCTTGAGACACACTGGATACTGAGTTTGGCTTTTAAAACTTTCTTCCCTGCCATATTTCGGCAAAACCTCTTTCTCTTGTACCATAAAACATACCTCTTGCCACTTGACCCTTCTGGCTTTGCAAACACACCTGAGGCATGGAAACTCTCTGAGATGTCAATAGGCTGGGTGGTTATAGATGCAGCCTCTTCCCTATCATGTTATACAGGGAATCAAAACTCTCCGGAGAATTTCAAAACCCTCCGCCGCTTGTCAGATGCAAAATGGCTCATGCATTAAGGTTGCTATGGACACCCACAGAACAATGATCTATTACAAGGATCATAACTTCCCCACCAGCCTCCTAGGGGAGTCGAAAAAGCTTTATAGAATTTTGCTCTTCTGCTCAAAGCATGGAATTTGCCTTCAAACACGTCTACTTTTGCTAGTGTCCTCAAGGCGAATGAAACACATAGTTCAGCTTACAAAATTCTTCACCAAGTGGAGAGGGTGAAAAGTTCTTCTCCCCCCCTGGTCATATGAGACCTTGGGTCATCCAATGGAACTGATTGGCTGCAGACTTAGAACGCTTTATATAAACAAATTGGTTTCAGTGGGCTTACTCTTGAGTATGGCAAACGCTCAGCATCATCCTAAATATTTCTGTATTTTTGTTTCTTACACAGTGCTTTTTGCCAGAACATGGCTTCAAGGAAGTTTGCATCAAAACAAAGCAAATCAATAGAGATTGCAGGAGGGAAAAGATTATGCTACAGTTTAAAACCAGCAATAACCATCTTACCAATCTTTCTAAAACATAGAAAGACTTAATGCTCAAAAACGGTAAAATTAAACGAAACATGGCCTCCAAACATGGAATTTTGGAGATTTAAATCTTTAAACATTTGCATTGCTTCTCCAGATTTCCAAAAAAAGCGTAATGGGTGATTTTATACATTTATTATAACTTAGGAGATACCCAGTACCTTTGGACCATCATGATTCATACCATTTTATTATTTACAGTGGTACCTCGGGTTAAGTACTTAATTTGTTCCTGAAGTCCGTTCTTAACCTGAAACTGTTCTTAACCTGAAGCACCATTTTAGCTAATGGGGCCTCCTGCTGCTGCCACACCGCTGGAGCACAATTTCTGTTCTCATCCTGAGAACAGAAATTCTTAACCTGAGGTACTATTCTTAACCTGAGGTACTATTTCTGGGTTAGCGGAGTCTGTAACCTGAAGCGTCTATAACCTGAGGTACCACTGTATTTTAATACTAAATACTCTTTAATTTCTTTTTAATTCTAATGTCTTCCTGCTGTATTTCCAAATGTGCATCATATAACTTCAACTGCGATCCCTTCTGACATATGATTCAACAACAGCTTCCAGGTTTCCCCCCCCTAAACCTATTGCCCATAGATTTCTTGCAGCACATGACTGGATCAGATTATTTCGATTACATTAGTAGAACACTCTCTGGTTTGCTTGGGGATAAGGTCCATATAGTTAAAGCTATGGTTTTCCCAGTAGTGATGTATGGAAGTGAGAGCTGGACCCTAAAGAAGGCTGATCGCCGAAGAATTGATGCTTTTGAGTTATGGTGCTGGAGGAGACTCTTGAGAGTCCCATGGACTGCAAGAAGATCAAACCTCTTCATTCTGAAGAAAATCAGCCCTGAGTGCTTACTGGAAGGACAGATCCTGAAGCTGGGGCTCGTAGACTTTGGCCGACTCCTGAGAAGAGAAGACTCCCTGGAAAAGACTCTGATGTTGGGAAAGATGGAGGGCACAAGGAGAAGGGGACGACAGAGGACGAGATGGTTGGACAGTGTTCTCGAAGATACAAACATGAGTTTGACCAAACTGCGGGAGGCAGTGGAAGACAGGAGGGCCTGGCGTGCTCTGGTCCAGGGGGTCACGAAGAGTCGGACACGACTAAACGACTAAACAACAACAACAACAATAAAAAAAAGAGAACAGATAAGTGTTTATGAAAGTTTTTAATATTTAATGCTGTATTGTTTTTAACACTTGATTGGAAGCCGCCCAGAGTGGCTGGGGAAGCCCAGCCAGATGGGTGCAGTATAAATAATAAATTATGATGATGATGATGATGATGATGATGATGATGATGATGATGATGTGAGGGAAGAGTGTGGAGCGGCCCGTAAGGAAGCCTAACAAAGTTCTGATTTCACCCCCATGGTGACTATGTTGATTCTTAAAAAGTAAAAAACAAACCCCTCTCTTTGTTTGTGCCACTGCTTTGCTGGTGCTTTATGAAAGTGCTTAGCCTGCCTGTTGGATAACGCAAGGCTGCCGTAGATTGTCAGTTGCTGAGAATCAGGTCCTGGGCATCTGTGAAAACAGCATCAGGCAAGCCCTTGGCTTGAACCACCAACATCAGGCAAGTGCACAGGGTGCCCACGTTCGTTACCAAGTTTCCTGCCCGCTGCATCTTCTTAGGTCAATCTCCGTTTTGATTGGTCCCTCTAATGAGCGAGAGAGCAGGTTCCAGGAAGCAACAGGCGAGGAAGAAGGAAGGAGCAATCCTGGTGAAAGATCAAGGTAAAATAAACACAAGCAGGGCAAACAAACCCATCGTCAGAGCTATAATAAAAAATAATCAACAAGCCTGCCATTAAAGAGAGACATGCTAATTAAAAATATAATAACCCCGATCCTCGCACCGGAGGCTTATTTAAATTTGTGCAAGCGCAGGATTTCATTTTCTCTGCTCAAATTAGCAGCAAAAGGCAAAACTGCCTGAGTGGTCCATGATGCACTCTGGGTTCACCCTGTAGCATATAATAATAATGATGATGATGATGATGATGATAATAATAATAATAATAATAATAATTTACTTGTGCCGTACCTTTTTCTGATGGGACTCAAGGTCGCTTACAGATACAAATAATAACCATGAAAACATAGAAAAACAAAGTGATCATTAAAAAGCAGTTAAACATCAATAAGGAAAACTACATACATATATAAAATTTATTAAAACCATACAAATAATTGCAATTAAAGCAGCATGGCACTGCCCCTTTCAGTAAAAGCAGCCAGTTCCCCAAAGCCTGTTGGAATAACAACGTCTTCACGTTCACGTTCAGCAGGACAGCATATTTGGTTTCACCAAAGTTTATTAAAGAATGGAATAAATTCATAACCTATATTGAAGTAGGTTTAAAAAATTCAAAGATCACAGTAGGCTTAATATAACCCTTCGACATACAAAAGTTTTAAAGAAAAACTGCGGGGGAAAAATGTATTACATAACCCAAAACTGAGGTGGAGGGTAGTCAATAACTTACATGTTTGTCTTTGGGTTTTTTCTTCTTCTTATAATTAAGTTATGTTGTTCTTATTATTGTTTTTTTTCCCGTGAAGAATTTATTTTCTGTACATATGTGTGTATATGTGCGTATGAAAATTAACAAAGAGAAATTAAAAAAAAAATTGGTTTCACAATTACCCTCTGTTTGCAGATAATTTTTTTTTTTTCTTCTTCTTCTTCTTCTTCTTCTTCTTCTTCTTCTTCTTCTTCTTCTTCTTCTTCTTCTTATTATTATTATTATTATTATTATTCCCGTTAGGCAGAAGGAAAGGGGAGGAGAAGTCCCTGCTCCAGAAGACCTCCTTCCTTGCTCTAATAGCATCCATAATAAAAAGGGTCCATAAATATTGGGAAGCAAATAAATTAAAATAGGTACGTAGGGAGCTGCATAATACAGAATCAGAGCATTGGTCCACATCAGGCATAGTATTCCCTGCACTGACTGGCAGTTGCTCTCCAGGGTTTCAGGCGGGGACATCTCTCTGTCGGCAGCTCTGTTCGACTGAGCCTTTGAAACCGCCTCCGACGTGTTTAATGACCTGAGCCTTTGATAAGGCTCCAAGCACATTCTTCAGTCAGCAGAGTTCCCAGCACAGGGAAGGATGAGACAGTATGAGCTACATTTTAAAGAGTTTTATTTTCTAGCTATGCAGAACAGAAAAGACATCCTCTCTCTATGGAAGCAGAGAGCAACTGAACAAAGGAACAAAGGAATCAGGAAACCACTAACATCACATCCCGTCTCCTTTCCCATGAGACTCCAGTAGTATGGAATCCCAGGAATATAAACAGAGTCTTATGACTCCATGCTGCTGCTCAGTGAGAAACAGAAACTAACATCCTCACCCCTACCCAAAGTTGTTCCTAGGGATCGAACCCAAGACCTTCCGCACGATACTGTGCGACTGAACCGGTTGTGCTTCCTGAAGCCTGCCTTTGCCCTGAGGTTGGCACTCCCTGCTTTTGTCTTCAGAGACGCTGCCTTCATAAGACCAGGCCAGTCTCTCGGACTAGAAGTTGCAGGGGGGGGGGGGTTGGACTAGATGACCCTCGGCAGCGGCGTAGCGTGGGTTGTCAGCACCTGGGGAAAGGCAAGTAATTTGCGCCCCCTAACCCGGGGCAAGGCAAGTAATTTGCGCCCCCTAACCTGGGGCAAGGCAAGTAATTTGCGCCCCTAACCCCTAACCTGCCGCCGCTGCCAGCTTCTTCTTGCTGCTGCCTGGGCTGGGGTATTTACGGTAAGGTAGCCACAGCGGTGGCGGCGGGTCCGTGTCAGGTGATCTGAGGCAAGTTGCCGCTGGCGCTGCCGCCCAAACGACGCCGCTTGCCCGGAGGAGGAGGGCAGAGAGGCGAGGAAAATGCAACATGGCCCAGCAGCTGCAGCAGCAGCAGCAGCGGCGGCGGGGCTGTGAGGAGGGGCTGCCTGGCGCGCCCTCCGCGGCCCTGACGTGCGGGGACCACGGTGAGCGCTGAGAGCCGCTGCCTGCCGGATGCCTTCAGCCCGGACGCGCGCACAGCTCGTCGGTTCCGCGAGACATGGGCCTCTGCGACAGCCTGCGCCCGAGGCTCTTCGGCGACTCCGGAGGCGGCGAGCGCCCCCCCCAGATGTTGCGCCCGGTGTGGCCGGCCCCCCCTGCACCCCCACGCTACGCCACTGACCCTCGGTGTCCCTTCCAGATCTACAAGTCTATGCAGGGGTGTCGACTTGAATAAAATATTGGGGGGGGGGGCAGGTATACCTTGCCCTGCATAATCGATCAGATGATGTTGCATATACACAGCAATGGATTTATGTATAAGCTAAACAAGCTCTAGCTTAGGGCCCCACTCTCTTGGGGGCCCCCAAAAAAATTAAAGGGAAAAAACACACCTGGATGTACATTTCCAAAATATAAGATAAAAACAAATAAAATAAAACCTACATGCAGAAACAGTGTTTTGTGTTGTGTGGGCTCCTAGGATGTAAGTCATGGGCCCCGCCTGCTAGCCTGCTCCCTAAAATATCACTGGTTTGCTCCTTTCTGTATATAGGGTGCCCACATTCTGCTATTTATAATTATTAGTAGTTTGCATCATATATTTACACCTGTTATTATTTCATGTTATAGCAAGTTTTTAGAGACTAGATGATGAGTCTTTGTAAATTGTGTTTCTAAAGGAACTTTTGTTATTGCTAAATGCCAATGTGTTTGCATTGTTAAGTTTGTTACACAGCACGTGGCGCTGTGGGTTAAACCTCAGTGCCTAGGACTTGCTGATCAGAAGGTTGGCGGTTTGAATCCCCGTGATGGGGTGAGCTCCCGTTGCTCGGTCCCTGCTCCTGCCAACCCAGCAGTTCGAAAGCACGTCAAAGTGCAAGTAGATAAATAGGAACCGCTCCGGCGGGAAGGTAAATGGCGTTTCCGTGCGCTGCTCTGGTTCGCCAGAAGCGGCTTAGTCATGCTGACCACGTGACCTGGAAGCTGTCTGCGGACAAACGGCGGCTCCCTCGGCCCATAGAGCGAGATGAGTGTCGCAACCCTAGAGTCGGTCACGACTGGACCTAATGGTCAGGGGTACCTTTACCTTTACCTTTATGAATAATAAAAAAAACATTTTAAGTTAGAACTTAATAATTATTTCACTGTTAATATACTTTTTAATTGTATTTCACTATTAATATACTTCTTCTTAATTGTATTTCATTTTTTTTGTAAAACGTTATTGTTTTAAAATAAATACATTTATGCCAGGAAAGCAAACCAACCAACAAACAAACATACAATCAAATAAACAAACTATAAATTGACAAACAGACAGTAGCAATATATGAAACAAAACAATTCTTATAACTAACATCCTTTGTACTCCCAATTATGTGAACGATTGTAAAACTTGTAAAACAAGAAATTAAAAATGACTTCCAATTAGTCTCGCTGTACTTTATCTGTTGATTATCTTATACTGCACAGTTATATATTTCTTATATAGTTTCTGTTAACTTCTCTACAAACTTATATTTATACAATGCAAGGTTCAGTCTAATTCTGCCAAGAAGTTTCCTTTTGTACCGTAATTTTAAAAGTATTCTTTAAAAATTCTCCAATCCTTATAGACTATTCGTTTTGTTTGGCCTCTTAGCCTTCCTGTCGTCTTTGCTAGCTACAGATATTCCACAGATATTCCACCATTAGGATTTGTCAATCCGCCATGTTAGGTATTGCTGTATTTTTCCAATTTCTTGCTACTAAGATTCTGGCCACTGTTATCCCATACATAAACAATGTTCTTTTCGATTTCCCTATTTCTTTTGGCAATATACTTAACAGAAATATTTCTGGCCTTTTTTAATATAAATTTGAATAATTTTTTAAGTTCTTCATATATATTATTCCAAAATACGCAGATGTCTGTACGCTTCCACCACATATGCAAGACCCAATTTCTCTATTATATCTCCAACATACAGGGGATCTATTCTTGTACATTTTAGCAAGTTTTTCTGGAGTTTGGTGCCATCTGTACATCATATTCATTATATTCTCCCTTAGATTATAACAGGCCATAAATTTTATATCTTCCCCCCATAATTTTCCCCATTGTTCCATGTAAATATTATAACCCAGGTCTTGTGCCCATCTCACTATTACTGCTTTCACTTGTTCTTCCTTTACCTCCCATTCTAATAGTAGATCATATATCTGTGAGATGTATCTTCCTTTAGGTAAAGGTAAAGGTAAAGGTAAAGGTAAAGGTAAAGGTAAAGGTAAAGGTAAAGGTAAAGGTAAAGGTAAAGGGACCCCTGACCATTAGGTCCAGTTGTGGCCGACTCTGGGGTTGCGGTGCTCCTCTTGCTTTACTGGCCAAGGGAGCTGGCATACAGCTTCCGGGTCATGTGGCCAGCATGACTAAGCCGCTTCTGGAGAACCAGAGCAGTGCGCGGAAACACCGTTTACCTTCCCGCCTATTTATCTACTTGCACTTTGATGTGTTTTCGAACTGCTAGGTTGGCAGGAGCAGAGACTGAGCAATGGGAGCTCACCCCGTCGTGGGGATTCGAACCGCCAACCTTCTGATTGGCAAGCCCTAGGCTCTGTGGTTTAACCCACAGCGCCACCTGCGTCCCTGTATCTTTCTTTACTTTGTATCAATTCTTTTTCAAATTTTGATGTTTCTTTTGTAAGACCTGTTTTTTTTAAATCCATGATTAATCTTTGATGTATTTGAAAATATTGCAGCCAATCCGTCAGATACCCTTTAATTTCTTCATATTTTTTTAACGTGAGCTCGTCCTGTTGTCCTTCTAATAATAAACAACCCCTAAAACAGCAATTTCTTCTTAATTGTATTTCACTGTTAATATACTTCTTCTTAATTGTATTTCAGTTCAACAATTACTTTGATAAAATACGTATTTTGTTATGTGCAAATGGCTTTAGATACCTATTAGGTCCATCAATGACCATATAGCATACATTCAACAACATAAACAGCATCAATTTGTTGTTGACAAAGGACAGCTGGACATATAAAGGGCCCCATGACCTTCAGGAGCTGAGGGCCTCATCAAATCTAAATCCGGCCCTGCATATACATACCATTTAAATGGCAACGCCAATCAACTTTGCCTTATGGGGGGGGGGGGGCAAAGGGACCTACTGGGCAGAAGGAGGGTACAACTTTGAACGACAGCTGACTCTGTGTGCCCACGCTGCATTTATGTGCTTGAGATGAGCATTTTTAGACTCCCTGCTCTCTGCCTTTGTCTCTGGGGAGAACTGCTCTTTTGATTTCATCTGCATAGAATTTCCAGCATGCGATTAAAACCGAGACCCGTTAGGTTGGGAACAGCATACCCTTAATTAGTGGAGAACGTCGCTTCTCTCCTTCCTGTTTACCCAGAAGGAGTTTGCAAGCTCCTCGTGAAAACCAGGTTGTGTTGGTTCCTGGGACAATGCATTAAGATGAATAAATATTAATTTTGTGGGAGGTTGCCCTCCCCTTCCCCGCTTGCTTAAAATGGAAACAATTAACTCTTAATTAATCAGATTAGACCTTCAAAAGCTATTTCCCTTTTAAGAGCTTTGTTTCTGTTTTACCAGCAATTAGCGCTGATGACTTGAGTGAATGCCCATCCTTGGAATTTTTTTTAAAGGGGTTGGCGGGTGGTGGGGGGGGGGGCGGATGGCAGAAAATGCTATTGTGTGTTTAATGGAGCCGTAATATGGATTAGCTAATCAAGTGTGAAGTGTCTGTTTGCCCTGTATTCGGTAATTATTTGAAAGCTTTTGGAAAACCTTGCCAAAACTCTTGACTTTTTCCACCAATCTTTCCGGGGGGGGGGGGGGGTATGTGTGCCGAGAACAACTGTGCTGGTCCCGGGGGTTAAACAAAAGGCAAGGTCCAAGTCCAGTCTGTGGTCGATGAAGCAATATGAAGGCAGTCCGTAAAAGTCGAAGCTGGGTGCAGGGCAGGGTTCAGGCAGGAACTGACAACCACCATCGTTGCTCCCGCAACCTGGGACTGGGGCTGGCTGGCTTTTATCTGCCCCGAGGCATAGGGCGGCCCCGATCCTCTGGTGACTCGCCTCTCCTGGCCTGGAGGCGAGCACTCCTCCTGTGGGAACTTAATTCCCTCCGCCTCTCTGCCCTGAGCCTCTGCAGCTCAGGAGAGGCTGGAGGGTTACCGGACCCAGAGGCAACCTCAGCTTCCCCTGACGGGGCTGAGAGTGGAGCACCTGCAGGCAATGGGTCCTCCAGCACCTCAGGAGCCAGAGCAGACTCAGCTGGTGCCTGCACCTGAGGCTCCAGCACAGGTGAGGACCCTTCAGGCTCATGCCCAGGATTCCTCAGGTTCATCTTCTGAATCCGAACCCCAGGCCATCACACCAACACCTTCTGGATTCCCTGTGCAGGTCAGGCCCTGTTGTTAGGCAGAGCAAGATGTGCCACCTCTGGCTGCAAAATTTATGGGTATCGTTCCAAGAGTAGTAAATTTGTCATTTGCTGCATGCATTCTTCTGTTTTTCCCCGCCTGCAACAAACTGAGAAAAGATGTCACAGAAATGAGAAATTTGGCACTATGTGGAATGTTTTCATAATCCGAATTTAAGGCTTTGTTGTGAGTTTCCCACACTGTTTCACCGTTCTCTTCCTGCATCTCTTCCCTTTATGTAACCCTAGGGATGGTCACTTTGGTGGTCCCAACCAATCAGAGAACAATAGGTACCAGCCACAGTGGCTATGCTCTACATCCACCGCCAGAGAGACAACACTTTGGGGTACCAGCTGAGGCACAGGTACGCAGGGTGCTGTTGTGCTCATGTCAGTTTACAAAGTTAATGGAGCACTTGTTTGTTTTTTTTAAACAAGCAAGCAAGCACTCAAAAGTTGCAATACAGCTTTATCCACCGCCATATTATCATAGAATGATCAGTCCAATCCTGAAACACCTACATTGGCTCCCAGTGCGTTTCTGAGCACAATTCAAAGTGTTGGTGCTGACTTTTAAAGCCCTAAATGGCCTCAAAGGCCCAGTATACCTGAAGGAGCGTCTCCACCCCCATCGTTCAGCTGAGGTCCAGCTCCGAGGGCCTTCTGGCGGTTCCCTCACTGTGAGAAGCCAAGTTACAGGGAACCAGGCAGAGGGCCTTCTCAGTAGTGGCGCCCGCCCTGTGGAACATACTCCCACCAGATGTCAAGGAAATAAACAACTACCTAACTTTTAGAAGACACCTGAAGGTACAGGGAAGTTTTTAATGTTTGACGTTTTATCGTGTTTTCAATATTCTGTTGGAAGCTGCCCAGAGTGGCTGGGGAAACCCGGCCAGATGGGTAGGGTATAAATAATAAATTATGATTATGATTATGATTACAGTGGTACCTCAGGTTAAGTACTTAATTCGTTCTGGAGGTCCGTTCTTAACCTGAAACTGTTCTTAACCTGAAGCACCACTTTAGCTAATGGGGCCTTCTGCTGCCGCCGCGCCGCCAGAGCCCGATTTCTATTCTCACCCTGAAGCAAAGTTCTGAACCTGAAGCACTATTTCTGGGTTAGCGGAGTCTGTAACCTGAAGCATCTGTAACCTGAAGCATATGTAACCCGAGGTACCACTGTATTACTCAACCCCACAACACTGTTATGTTGGCTAGCCAAATATCCTCAATAGGAACCCAACTACCATTCTGGTTGGCTTGACCTTTTCAACTAATATATCCCCTCCATGGACATCTCTGTGATGATTGTGATGGTATTCAAATATCCTGTTGTTCTTCGATAAAAGAGAAGCAAGCACGTAGTTACACTATAGAACTCACTCTTCTGGGAGGCCACCAACTTGGGTGGCTTTAAAAGAGGACCAGACAAATTCATGGAGGGGAGAGGGCTATGGATGGCTCCTAGCTAGGATGGCTATGTTCTGCCTCCATGTGCATAGGTAGCCCTGCTTCTGAATACCAGGTGCTGGAGACCACAGGAAGAGAGAAGGCTCTTGTGCTCAGATCCTGCTTGAAGGCATCTGATAGGCATTAGGGTGGCCACTGTGAGAACAGGATGCTGGACTTGATGGGACATTGGTTTGAACCAGCAGGCTCCTCTTACGTTCTTATGTTCACTTGGTCTAGCACATTGTAGTATGCATGGGTAACAACCATGTGCAGGGGAGCTATTGTGGGTGATGGGTTGTGTGCTGGGCCCGGGGGTAACCTGAGAAACATGGTCCAGGTCTGGTCCAGAATCTGAAGGTTCCGCTAGGAGTCAATCCAACAGGGGCAAGGCAGGACATGAGGCAGGAAACCAGGCAAGGACAGGTACAGGATCTCAGGCAGGATCTGGCATACAGCAATGTTGCTCCCGCAACCTGGGGCGGGGTCCGACAGCCTTTTATCTTTGTCGGGGTAACGGCCGGTCCTGATTCCCCGGTGACTCACTTCCCTGTTTCGCCTGAAGGCGAGCGTTCCTCCTGCGAGTACTCAGGTCTCTCCTTCTCTCAGATCTCAGTCTCTGCAGCTCGGGAGACGTTGGTGGGTTACTAGACCCAGGGGCCACCTCAGCCTCCCCTGACCCGACCGGTACTGAAGCAGCTGTAAGTGATGGCCCAGCTGGAGGCAACGAGGTCCTCCCCGCGTCTGGAGCCAGGGCAGGATCAGGCCCCTGACTTGGCCCAGCTGGTGCTTGTTGCCGGGGAACCTGTGCAGACTGGGACTCTTCAGGATCAGGCCCCAGACTTGGTTCAGATGATGCCTGAGGCAAAGGATCCGGTGCAGACTGAGTCCCCTCTGGTTCTGAGTCCGAGCCTGAGTCCCAGGCCATCACAGGTTGGTCCCAAACTAGGATTCTTGGGTCAGTGTCTTTGTCGCTTCTTCAGATATTGCCATGTGGGTGGTGGACATCTGCAGCGGTTGGGTCATAGAATCAGACTGTCCCAATGCTCTTAAAATAAAATTAGTAGATTCGCCCATCCCTGGTCAGACCTTGCTTTATGACTCATTCTTGCTTATTTTTAAATGGAAGGCTGTATTTAGTGAAAACGGCTCAGAAAAGCCCCCCCACTTTCCCCTTGCAAATGAGAATGAAGGTGTGCTCACCTATTATGGGGGTGGGGGAGCTTTTTCAACCGAAGGTCCTCATTAGCTTCTTGGCAATTTTCTGGGGGCTGAATGGCGAGGAAAAAATGGGTGAAGCAACAAATGTAATTTTTACCATTGTACAGTAGGCTCATTTATCCGTGAGGCATTATAAGAGCTGAAGAGTATATTCCCGCCAGGCAGAAAAATCACTGAAGGAGGGTGTAAAGTGGGGCCTGTGAGGGGAATGGGCTGGGGAAAGTCGGTAAGGCCTATTATGAGCCAGTGTGGTGTAGTGGTTAAGAGCGATAGACTCGTAATCTGGCAAACTGGGTTCGCGTCTCCTCTCCTCCACCTGCAGCTGCTGGGTGACCTTGGGCCAGTCACGCTTCTCTGAAGACTCTCAGCCCCACTCACCTCACAGAGTGTTTGTTGTGGGGGAGGAAGGGAAAGGAGATTGTTAGCCGCTTTGAGACTCCTTCGGGTAGTGATAAAGTGGGATATCAAATCCAAACTCCTCCTCCTCCTCCTCCTCCTTCTTCTGTGGGGTTATAGAATCAGAGAATTTGTAGACTTAGAAGGGACCACGAGGATCATCTGGTCCAAACCCATGAAAGGCAGGAATATTTTGCCTAATGTGGGGTTTGAACCCTGAGATTAAGAGTTTCACGCTCTACCAGTTAGCTATCCCAGCTGCTAGGGAGGAAGCACTGCGGCACACAGTGAGATTTAAACAGGAATAAAATGGCTTACAACTCATGAGTGTGCTGATAGAGATGGCAGCAATGATGACCAAAATGGGGCCGCCATAATGTGGGAAGGGCAGGAATCTTGCCTCCGTTGCTGAATGTACCCCTTCCCACAGCATCTATTCATAGAAACAGAACGGTAGGCCTGGAAGGGATCTCTGAGGGTCATCTAGTCTAACCCCTGCAATGCAGCTAAATAATCCCCGACAGGTGGCCATCCAACCTCTCCAAGGAAGGGGAGTCTGCCACCTTCTGAGGGAGTCGGTTCCATAGCTGAACGGTTCTCACCCTCATTAAAGCTCTTTGTCGTGTTCAATAAGAATTGTGGGATGTAATCCACTTAGAGCAGTCAAGTACAACATTCCTTGTTTTCCTAGAGTGGACATGTGAGGGGTGTTTGGATCATCCAGTCGAAAACTTCCTGTTCCTGCTGGCTGGGCATCCATCCTTTGCATGTGATAGAAGGTGGGCATGACCTAACCCGTCCAGGTAACAAAAGGATGAGTCACACAGCACACCTCTCTCCTTTTGACATCCTTCATTCATTTGACCAGCTTCTAGCTAGGACAGCTCTGCTAACTCTCAGCTAGCAGAAGCACAGGGATTATTCCGCTCTATGGAGTAGATCCACATGTACATATTTGTAACTAAGTCTGCCTTCAGGAATCCAACTGTGAACTGATGTAAGTAAACTTCTTTTATTGACTTTGAATAAGATTGTGGCGTCTTTATTCTTTTAAGAGGGATTTAAAGGGAACTTGCCAGGAACTATACAATTCAATCTGAGACAGACTGAATTGTATAATAGTGAGAGGCTCACACGAGCCTGCAACCAGCTATCTGCTGTGCATGTAAAAGGGGAATGTAAACTCTGCTAAGTAAAGGAAGGTGCTAGCGCAAGTTAGGAAGGATATTAATAAACAATATATCCTCTCCTGCCATCCTGGACATTCCCACAAGAATGGACTTCCTTGTCATTTGAATCCATTGGTTTGGGTGCTTCAGATCTTTGAAGACAGCTGTCATATGGTCATGCGGTTAAGGCAGCACCGTTTGCCTTCGCTATGAATTGCCAGTTGGAAATAGTCATGGAAAACAGAACGTGTGTCATTTAATCTCTGACACACTCCATGAACCCTGATAGGCTGGGATTCCTTCCATTGAACAGGATGACTCGCTTTTATGTCTTAATGGCGGAACCATCCTGCCTTGGGGGTGCCATGGGAGAAGCACATACAGCTTCTTGCTGCCTACTGCAACTCCATTTTACTGCAACTCTTGCTGTTAACATCAGGCAGTCCCCCTTGTTATACTGTTTTAATTTTTTAAAAATAATAATTTTAAATAGGTTTCCACCCTCCAGAACAGAATGTCACAATACGTCTGAATACACTGATTAGAAACACAAAGAAAACCAGGGAGAAGCACAATATACATCTGTCATACGAACATCCTATTACTATATTGAAAGAAAACAAGAAGATAAATTGTAAATGATATTGAAGTTTAATAAAGCTATTCATTTTCGCAGCTTGAACACTCTTTCTGACGTTTCGTCACATTTTGCATCTTTCCCCCCGACTGAAACAAAAACACAGTCTGTTTATTTTCCCTTTCTCTGTGTTTGACACTGAAGCAGGTTCCCAGCTACTTTCTTATACTGTTTTCACAGGAGTCAGGGGTCCTTACTCCTTAGGCCACCACCAGGGCCCATTCTCCAGCGCATTTTCCTTTCAATTTCCTTATTGCGGAAAGTCCACTTTGGGGGGGGGGGGTTGAAGCAGGTTTCTTGCACAAGACATCCCATCCAATTATAATTGTACAACCTGAATTTGCCCATATGAAAGAGCTCATAGTTTCAGACTATAAACAGGCATGCGCTCCTACAAAGGAATCGTCCTTAACCTGGTTCTCTTTGGAACCCCCTATTCTCCCCTCCCAGCAATGACAAACCTAGACAGCATCTTAAAAAGCAGAGACATCACCTTGCCAACAAAGGTCCGTATAGTTCAAGCCATGGTTTTCCCAGTAGTGATGTATGGAAGTGAGAGCTGGACCATCAAGAAGGCTGATCGCCGAAGAATTGACGCTTTTGAATTACGGTCCTGGAGGAGACTCTTGAGAGTCCCATGGACTGCAAGGAGATCAAACTGATCCATTCTGAAGGAAATTAGCTCTGAGTGCTCACTGGAAGGACAGATCCTGAAGCTGAGGCTCCAATACTTTGGCCACCTCATGAGAAGAGAAGACTCCCTGGAAAAGACCCTGATGTTGGGAATGATGGTGGGCACAAGGAGAAGGGGACAACAGAGGACGAGATGGTGGGACAGTGTTCTCGAAGCTACCAGCATGAGTTTGACCAAACTGCGGGAGGCAGTGGAAGACAGGAGTGTTGATTAGCAGTATCCAGTGCACAGCGGAATGATGAGGAATACGTGCTCATACTCTATATTGCTTTATTTACATTTCAAAGCTGGTAGATTACAGAAAAACATCTTGACTCTGCCGGAGCAGAAAATGCATCCTCTCTCCTCTGAAGCACAGAGAGAATCACACTGACTGAGAACAGTGAAAAACAGGAAACCAGTGTACGTCACATCCAGCCTCCCTTTCCCGTGGGAAAACACAACAGCAATGCTGTCTGTGGAATGTAAACATTGTCTTGTGACAAGCCTTTCGCTGCACAGTGAAGAGAGCAGAAACCAACATCCTCCCCCTTTCTGTGAACATCACTGGGCAGCGTGTTCGTACAATATCAGTACAAACCCAACTTCTGCACATAGGTACAGTGTTGATCCCTTGATACAATCTTGGACAATACATCAGCAGGAATTTCATTACCTGGCATATAGGACACCGTTACGAGTCCCTTCTGAATACGTTCCCTAGCATGTTGCAACTTCAATTGCAAGTGCTTCGTGCTTTGCTTACAACCTTCAGAATTCAGCAAAGCCAAACATGCTTTGTTGTCCTGGTAAACCTGGATTGGACATTTGACAGGAATTTTCATGTCTTTGCACAATTGTAACAACCATTCACAATCCTTAAGTGAATAAGACAGTGCATTCTGTTCAGCTTCACAAGTACTTAAGCTAACTGTTGTTTGCTTCTTGCATGACCAATCAAATAGAGCCTGATTGTACATATAGCAAACTCCAGACGTACTTTTCCTGTCTGTAGTGTCACTTCCAAAACTTGCATCTGCAAATATCTCAAGACCACCAGACTTCTGATTGTTAAATCTCAGTCTGTAATGCATAGTGCCTTTCAAATACCGCGCTATGCGTTTCAGAGCTTTCCAATCCTTAACAGTAGGATTGTTGACTTGTCTGCTTAGCAAATTACAGCTAACAGCAATATCTGGTCTTGAACATCTGGCAATGAAGTTTAGCTTGCCTAGCACACTTCTGTACAGTGTAGTGTCAGAAAAAGCTTCTTCAGTGTCATCTACCTGATAACCTGTTGTCATCGGTGTGTCTACAGGGTTAGCATCCATCAGGTTTAGTTTGTTTAACACATCAGCAATTTTCCGTGACTGGTGTACTAGAATGTTACCATCTTGATCTCTCTCTATTTCCAGAGATAGGTAGTTGTTTACCTCTCCAAGATCTTTCATGTCAAAGTGTTCTTTCAGTTGAGCTAGGGCGTTATTGTACATTGTGACATCTTTCCAAAAGAATAAAAGATCATCAACATAAAACAAACAATACAGTTTCTTTTGCCCCTCCTCTTTGACAAATACACATGGATCAGCTTTCCCTTGCTTAAAACCTAGAGAAAACAATACCTCAGTGAGTTTTGTGTGCCAACACCGTGCACTTTGTTTGAGACCATAAAGGGACTTTTTCAGAGCACAAACAAATCCCTGTTTTACCTGTACGCCATCAGGTGGAAGCATATAAAGTGATTCATCTAGAGATCCGTACAGAAAAGCTGTATTCACATCGTGGTGACTAATGGGTAGATTCTCCTCTGCAGCTAGCTTGAGCATAAGCCTAATGCTCTCATACCTCACTGTGGGTGAGTAGGTCTCATGATAGTCTTCACCTGGTACCTGTGCAAAACCTCTGGCTACCAATCTGGCTTTGTGTCTGACTATCTTGCCATTTTGATCAGTCTTCGCTTTGAAGACCCATTTGCTTCCAAGCAGTTTCATTCCTGGAACTACTGGAACAAGTTCCCATGTTTTGTTCCTTTCCAAGGAATCAAGCTCAGCCTTCATGGCATTTAACCATGGCTCAGCTTCCTTTGAATCCAAATCCTGGATTTCTTGGAAATTTGAAGGTTCAAATACCTTCTTGGAGCTTTTAACAGCTGTTACTGCTATCTTAGCAAACTCATCAGCAAATCTCTTTGGAGGTCTGCCTTTTGTGTCTCTTTGTGACCTGCGAATTAGCCTTAGGTCTTCAACACTCTCCTCTTCCTTCTTAGGAGAAAAGCGACCTATTGTGAACAATGGTTCCTCTAATTCTTGATCAGAGCTTTCAGAGGGTCGCATAGAGGCTTTCGCACTCTTGAAATCCTCTGAATCACCCGATTCAGTTTCAGACTCAGAATCAGAACTTTCATCAGTGGGTGTGGGTTGCTGTGGTTGCTTTTGACTATCCTCAGTCTCATCACTGTCATCAGGGTAACATTGGAAAATTCCCACATTCTCCCCCCACTTGGCATTGTACTCAACACCTCTTGTGACCTTAATAGTCTTAGAGTCAGTCATCCTTATTCTGTAAGAACCTTTCTCATAACCTAGAAAGATACCATGCAAACCACGCTTGTCTAACTTGGAGTTTTGTGGTGATTGAACCCACATGTCAGAACCAAAAATTCTCATGTGTTTGATGTATGGCTTCTTGCCAAACATCTTCTCATAGGGGGTACAACCAATCGCTGAAGATAACCTGCGATTATAACTGTAAGTGAAACATGAGAGAGCTTCGGCCCAATAACTCCCTGGAAGATTGGCATCATGCAGCAAGGTTTTTAACCCTTGAAGCAACGTCTGATTTGCTCGTTCCGCAAGCCCATTCTGCCATGGCGAGCGAGGACTAGACAAATCGTGTTGAATTCCTTTCTCAGTCAGAAAAGCTTCAAACTGCTGAGAAGTGAATTCTCCCCCGCGATCACTGAAAAGAGTCTTTACCTTCTTACCTTGCACATTTTCCAACCAAGCACAGAATTCCTTGAACCTAGGAAAAGCCTCTGATTTCTGCTTGAGATTGTACACATGAATATACCTGGAAAATGCATCAATGAGAACCATGAAGTACCTATTTCCACCCAAAGAGGGCGCTAGTGGTCCAACCAAATCAGCATGAACAATTTGGTATGGTTCTGTAGCTTGCCTACTAGACACCTTACCTTTCGCAGCCATTTTCACCTTGTTTGCTGCGCATGCCTTGCACTTCATGTGGTACCTGCAGGGTTTAATAGTCATACCTTCAACCAAGGCAGGCATTTTAGATACTGCCTCAAAACCCAAATGACCAAATTTTCGATGAAAATCATGAATACATTCTGCATGCAAACATTTGTTAGAACCTGCAATGCAACAAGTGTCATCCTGCACAACATCATCATAATATAAAACATATAAACGATCAACATATTCAGCATACAATACATAATCATTTTTCTTTGTGATGATGCACCTTTTGTTCTTAAAGGAAACGTCAATTTTCCGCTCATTCAGCTGTCCAACACTGAGTAGATTATGTTTGGCATCTGGTACATAAAGTACATTCTGTATCGATAAGTCCAAACTGTGAAGAACAACAGTTCCGTAGCCTTTACTGGGAATTGTGTGGTCATCCGCCTGGTGAATCGCACCTTCCTGCGGTGTAAAAGACACGAACAGTCGCTTATCGTTGCACATGTGGTGGGTTGCCGCTGAATCAACAACGAAGAAAGATCTAGACGTCTTCTGGACCTTTGCAACCTCTGGAGTGAAGCGTGAGACCATTGCCTTGTGCTGCGTTGTCCTGGACACCGGACCTCTGCCTTTGCCTCGGCCTTTTCCACGCGATGAGCTTGCGCTGCGCTGCTCTGTCTTGGCCCTGGGATATTTGCATTCCCTTTTCATATGGCCTAGACGTCCACACGAGTAGCATTTCACTGCCTTCAAAGCTTTGGCGCCATCTGGTGGTTCCACTGCACTATGGGATGACGTCTGTGAAGACTCCCCCTTACCCATGCAGCTATCACCCTGGCAGTCTGCTTCATTCTGAATCATGGCAGTATCACAAGCTACTCTGAGCTGAGCATGTGGCTGATTGGCATCAGATTCCCCACTTGCATCAGCCAGCCTTCTGCAGCTAGCCATCATGACTCTGGCATTAGCCTTCTGCATCATCTCTGCTGCATTAAATCAAGCTGCTTTATACAAGCTGTGTCTGTGCTGCTTCAAGCCTCATTCCAAAGGCAAGTTCAAAAGTGCTTTCTCTCTGCTGCCCTAAATCATGCTGCGTCACTGTTATCTGCAGCTGCTTCAGCCCAAAAGCACTTTTAAAAGTTACTTTCGATTTCCCCAGCATAGCCATAGCCGCTGCCTGTTCCCGGCAAACAGACATAAAAGTTCAAAGTCCAGCCATAAAGCCATTAATTAGAAGCTGGCAGGCTGCCCGGAGCAGTAGCACATACCTCATCAATCATCTTGACGCGCAGATACCGTCCGATCCGTCCCTTTGCATTCCATTGCATTCCTTGCCGGCACTCCGAAGTCCATCCGTCACTTTGACTGCGTTGTTCTGGGCCCATAACCAAAATGTTGATTAGCAGTATCCAGTGCACAGCGGAATGATGAGGAATACGTGCTCATACTCTATATTGCTTTATTTACATTTCAAAGCTGGTAGATTACAGAAAAACATCTTGACTCTGCCGGAGCAGAAAATGCATCCTCTCTCCTCTGAAGCACAGAGAGAATCACACTGACTGAGAACAGTGAAAAACAGGAAACCAGTGTACGTCACATCCAGCCTCCCTTTCCCGTGAGAAAACACAACAGCAATGCTGTCTGTGGAATGTAAACATTGTCTTGTGACAAGCCTTTCGCTGCACAGTGAAGAGAGCAGAAACCAACAAGGAGGGCCTGGTATGCTCTGGTCCAGGGGGTCACAAAGAGGCGGACACGACTAAACAACTACATTCTCCCCTCCCACTAAACTGAGTTCGAGGGAAGTAATTCAGCAGAAATAGCTACCTCCCAGAAGAAGCTGATGGGAAGGAAGTTGGACCAGGACGTTGACTCACACAGAGAGGCCATGGAGCACCCACCCCTTCAGAACCCACCTCTGGGGCTCAAAGGAGCCTTAAAATGGGTCCATCTGTTGAAACAGGGTGTGTGGGGTGTTAGGGGAGGGTTCGTACCTCTGCTGGGGGACATGCCATGCTCCTTTTGGGGTAGTTTGACCACCTTTCTTCCCCAGCCTGCGCTCTGCTCTCACTTGTTTCTCCTAGAAGCTGTTGGCATGCCAGGTGAGGCTAGTCGATGGGTCTCAAACCTTTGGCGAGTTAGGGACTTTCTCTGCACAGGAAGACAGGCTCTGACGGATTGAGCAGACAAGACCAAGAGTGGGACTAACAGTCAAGAAGGCCGTTTCTGCCCATGCTGTAGCAGGAAACGAGGGACAGATGGAGCTTGTCAATCTGCAAAGGGCGCTCATTTAGGAGAAGGAAACTCTGGTCCTAAACCTCTGCTGCCTTGAGGGATATCTTCAGGAGAAGGAAAAGCTAAGGAGTAAACTATGTGGGAATGTTGTGGGTAGCAAGAGAGGATATATTGATTAAATATTATCCTTCCTAACCCACGCTAGTGAGTTTATTCATACAGCAGAGTTGTTGTTGTTTAGTCATTTAGTCATGTATAACTCTTCGTGACCCCCTGGACCAGAGCACACCAGGCACTCCCATCTTTCACTGCCTCCCACAGTTTGGTCAAACTCATGTTTGTAGCTACAGCAGAGTACACCCCCCCCCCTTTTACACAGCAGGAAGCTGGTTGCAGATTCGTTAGAATCTCTTAAGTTCTATTATTCCTGGTAAGACCCCTTTGATTCCCTCCTAAACAATAAAGATACAACAATCTTGTTCATAACTAACATTGATAAGTTTACTCACATTCAGTTCACAGTTGGATCCCTGAAGGCAGGTTTTAGCTTAGAGTTACAGAAGAGGATTTGAGTTCATCCCATATGGAAGCTCATCCCACATGCTCAGCAGTGCAGTCCAAGAGAAGAAAAGGCATCGAAAGAGAGAAAGCATCAAAAAAAGAGAGATGGCTGCGTGACGGGACCTTTTGTGGGGTCTGGAAGGGTCATGCCCACCTACCTGATCACATGCAAAGGGAAGGTTGCTCCAGACCAGTTGTAACAGGAAGTTCTACTGGCTGGACCAACATCCCCCTGCATGTCCACTCTAGGCAAACAGGAAATGTTGTATTTGACTGCTTATGTTACATCCCACAAACCATACACAAATCGGAGTGGAGTCCCTAAGTCTGTTGGATGGTGCTTTGTATGACTCCTTCCGGCAGCTCCGGCAGCTGAGCTGGTACCAAACATCTTGCTCTGCTTTCCTTTGGACACATCAATGAGGCCGGGTGTTTGTGTGTGTTGTTGTCGTCTGGACAGCCCAAGACCTCCATATATACTGCCCAGGCTTGTGCCCTGTGGAGGTCACGTCAGTGCTGCAAACATAGTGTCAGAGGACTGCCATCGGAACAGGGGAGGGAGGCAGGGGAGCCGCTGGGATACAGAGCGCCTCCAAAACTCCTGAGGAGCAGTTCCTCTTCCAGCGATGGGAAAAGCCACACCTCCAGTGGAGAAGAGAGGGAAGGGGCCAGCCAAGCGAGGAAAGGGCTTGAGGATGCTGCAGAGAGCCCCAGCGCCTCACCTGTGGTTAAGAGCAGTAGTCTCGTAATCTGGGGAACCGGGTTCGCTTCCCCGCTCCTCCACATGCAGCTGCTGGGTGACCTTGGGCCAGTCACACTTCTCTGAAGTCTCTCAGCCCCACTCACCTCACAGAGTGTTTGTTGTGGGGGAGGAAGGGAAAGGAGAATGTTAGCCGCTTTGAGACTCCTTAAAGGAGTGAAAGGCGGGATATCAAATCCAAACCCAAACCTCGCCGGGCTGGCCAGGAGGGATGCACGCCACTTCCGTCGCCCAGCTTGTGCAGAGGGGTGAAACGCAAGGAGGGGAGGAGGAGGCTTGGGGTGCCGAATTTCTTATGTTGGGGGAGAAGCCAGAAGGGGCCACTCCCGGATTCTGCAAGTGACTAAGTCAGACATGAACTTTGTAGATCTGCACGGTAAATAGTTTGCACAATAAAACCTGTAAAAGTCAGGTCGGAGTCCTGCTTGATTACTCATGAGCAACCAACACCAGCATCTGACACATAGCAGTTTGACTTCACCCCTGGAGGCACACTCCATTCTTTCTCTCGACAGACGGATGTCCACAACAAGCGTTGAAACACACTAGCAGTGCTCGCACGGTGTGTTAGCTATGCTCCAGCACACGATTTGGGAATTACTAGTCTTTGGAAAAAGGGATAATTTCTTCCAGGCACTGCAGGCAAACAACCACTGTCCCTTGCTGCCTCCTCTCGCTCCCTTCGTCCTTCCCCCATGGGGCTTCGCAATGCCAGAGCCTCTGTCAAAGGGCTGCTGGGGGTTATTAAATACATCTTGCCTTTCTCACACAGCCGAATCTGTTTCCAGCGTGTGTACGTGTGTGTTTCTCTCCCATCCCATTGCATGTGTTGCCCCGAGCATAATCTCCTTTCTTTCACCGCTGTAGGTCTCCTGCAAAGAAGCCATTAATGGGATGAATAAAGGAGGCTTTGGGCCTGCAGGATGTGAGTGGAAACCATAAGTTGCAATTAAAGCATTGATTCATACAGTGCAAATGATGGAACCTGCTGCCACAGGAGGCAGGGGTGGCCACCAATATGGATCTGGTTGGCAATTGTGGGAGCAGAATGCTGGACTAGATGGGCCATTGGCCTCTGCTTATGTTCTAATGCTCCCAATCTAATGGAATGCTCTCCCCAGGGAAGTTTGCCTGGCGCCTTCATTATACACCTTGAGGCGCCAGGCAAAAAACGTTCCTTTTTAACCAGGCCTTTGGTTGGCCTGATGGACATCCTTTTAAAATCTTTTTTTGGGGGTATTATTGGGTTATTTTTCTTATTTTGATTTTATATATTGTGATCTTTTCTGTGAACCACCCAGAGACCTCTGGGTATAGGACGGTATATAAATCCAGTCAATCAATCATCTCTGTAATAATCTTTCATCTCACTTTCTGATTCTGTTACCAACTTGTTATATATGCATTCATGAAAGTGTGGATTATAAATACTTTGGTAAAGACTGGAATGATTCCCTTCCTACACTTCCTTTGTCCCTCTTCACTTTGAAGGAGACCTTCCTTTCCTCTTCCCCTGCTCCCTCTCCCAATGACATATTTATCTCCCAGCCACTTTTACTCAGCATGCAAGCGGGAGGTGGGACTAGATGGGGGTTCATCCCAAGTCCAGCTCTATAATTTGATGAATTGGTGGTGCTGGAACTGGGCCAACCAAAAGGCTACAGGACACAGGTACGAAGCAGACCAGTGGCTGTGAGATTGATGCCTATTCAACTGTGGCCTGAGTCTCGCTGTTGTTTTCCGATCCATTCTTTGAGAAACTCTGCTTTAGTAGAAGCAGTAATGCACAATACAGATATATGGTATCAACAATAAAGCGTAATGAATATATGTATAGATGTAATAAAATATACGTCTCACCCTGCCACCCCGAATTTTGCAAAATGTGTTTTATGAGCGTAGGAGTTCCCATCTAATGGTCTCCATTCTAATGAGATCTTTCGCTGCAGAGTTAAGGCTAGAATCATGAAAATGAAGTGAGAGCAGGGAAAAAGCTTTTGAATTGGCGCTGGCTCGCTCCATCGCTCGAGAACACTCCTGCCTTAAATTGACAGCTGCTCGGTCCACCTTAATGGCTCCGCTGCAACACCTTGTAACAAGGAAAATGTAACTTCCTGCACTTTATCTGAAGTGTGAACATTATGCCAGAAGCATGAAAAAGTCCTTGAGATCTGTGGCCAGAGACAGCCACTTTGCCATCACTTCCATCACTTCCATATGAGAGAACATCTTTCTTTCTTTCCTTCTTTCTTTCTTTCTTTCTTTCTTTCTTTCTTTCTTTCTTTCTTTCTTTCTTTCTTCAGAGACTAAAATGGTTCTTCTTTTGAGCTGGATCAGAAGTACAGTGATGGACCTCAGTGTTTGGATGCTGGGGGAAGATATGCTCCTTCAGGTATACAGGGCAGAGGCCATTTAAGTTTTTAAAGGTCAGCGCCAACACTTTGAATCATACTCGGAAACGTACTGGGAGTGAATGTAGTTGAGCGCTGCCTGGTTGCCTTTAGAGAGCCAGCTGTACAATAGTCTAGAGAGATGAGCAATTATTGTTCAGTTGATGCACAGTATTCCCACTGAAAGCTCATTTCCCCACATGTTTATGCATTATATTTCCCTAATATAATGCATTATCGCCTGTTATTTTCACTAACGTAATGCTTTTTAATGCTTTTTGTTCGACAGTGGAATTTGCTGCCAAGGAGTGTGGTGGAGTCTCCTTCTTTGGAGGTCTTTAAGCAGAGGCTTGACAACCATATGTCAGGAGTGCTCTGATGGTGTTTCCTGCTTGGCAGGGGGTTGGACTCGATGGCCCTTGTGGTCTCTTCCAACTCTATGATTCTAGGATTCTATGATTCTCTATATACTTCATCTTAGCATATGGATTTTCGCAAGCACTGCCTAGCTGGAGGATTGCATTGCAAAAATTTGGACTGAATTTTGAAGGGTGGCTGTGTTTTGGTTTGCATATTGCTTTGGAAACTGCAGATTAGGTAGAGTTGCTTTTCAATGCAAACTGAATTGAATTCCACCCCCCCAAACCCCAGGGATTTGTGGGTGTCCTTTCTTTCATTTTACAAAACATCTCCCCAGCATTCTGAGCAATGCAGCCTTCCGGTTAGGTTCTCTCCTCGGTTCAATTTTTACCTTTCCTCTATTTGTTTATCTACTTCATTTCTATCCCACCTAATTCTCCCCTTCCACATTTAATCCTTACAACAGCCCTGTGAGGTAGGTTAGGCTGAGAGGCAGTGACTGGAACCCAAGGCCACATCCAGTAATCTTCATGCTGAGTAGGGATTTGAACCCAAGTCTCTCAAGTCCTAATCCCACACTCTAACTATTCCACCACACTCCTGGGTTCCTGGGCTAAATATTTGACCTTTGTGGTCAGAGCAACCTCTAACCAACCTTTTCAAAACAACCAAACATAATCCAAAATTTTAGGGCAGTTTCTGTGAGATTTTGACCAGCTTCGGCCCATCTGAAGCTGAAGCTGATACAGGCTCGTCTTCTCTGGAGCCCAAACAGAGTGTCCTCACACACAGCGGAAGATAAGCAGTATGTGCCACATTCTTAACTTTATTTACACTTCTATGCTGAGAGAATACAAACATGCATCTTGCCTCTGTGAGAGCAGAGAAGCAACTCCTCTCAGAAACAAAGAACACCGAGAGAACAGTGAAAAACAGGAAACCAGTGAACGTCACATCCAGTCTCCCATTCCCGTGGGAACCCAACAGTACTCTGACTATGGAATGCAAAACAATGTCCCGAGACAAGCATTTCGCTGCACAGTGAAGGAAACAGAAACCAACAGTTCACGTCTCCACATTGGGGGTATTCACACCTCAGATTTAAACTGAGTCAACAGCCATTGCTTCACTGTGTTTTGCAATGTAGACAGTCCCTCTGGTACTGAATTCTGGGAGGTAAGAAGCTGTTCTCTCAACCACTAAAAACAATTTGCTTCCAAGCATCTGGTAGGTATCTTTGCCGGCCTGTGCGCCACCAGACATATGCCGTGACAACTGTTTCTCTGCGCGAAGTTGTTGTGAAGGATGGCTCCCACCTGAAACAGTGTGTGAATTCGGCTTGGCAACGAGACAGCTGGAATCCTGGAGGGGCAGATAACAGATGAAGAGAAGTCATCCGCCTGCCTCTGTTAATTTGCCTAGAGGAATTTTTTCTCGATCGCACAGTAAAATATGCACACTTCTACCTATGAAAACAATTGCTTATATTAACTCAATAGTTCTCAACCTTTCATCTACTACTGCCTGATGGAGATGGATCCAGGGTTAAATCTGTAAATTAAAATGTAAACCTCCTGTCCCACATGTGTTGGAGAAATATGAGAGCAAACAGGCTGTGAAGCCCTTTTAGCAGAGTAAAAACACTTGCACACTTTTGCAGCTTGAAGGAAGCTAGGAATGAGGAAATTACACCTTTTTATCCTTGTTTATTTGCGGTCTGCTAACCTTCCCTGAATTATGGTGCTGGAGGAGACTCTTGAGAGTCCCATGGACTGCAAGAAGATCAAACCTATCCATTCTGAAGGAAATCAGCCCTGAGTGCTCACTGGAAGGACAGATCCTGAAGCTGAGGCTCCAAGACTTTGGCCACCTCATGAGAAGAGAAGACTCCATGGAAAAGACCCTGATGCTGGGAAAGATGGAGGGCACAAGGAGAAGGGGACGACAGAGGACGAGATGGTGGGACAGTGTTCTCGAAGCTACCAACATGAGTTTGACCAAACTGCAGGAGGCAGTGGAAGACAGGAGTGCCTGGCGTGCTCTGGTCCAGGGGGTCACAAAGAGTCGGACACGACTAAACGACTAAACAACAACAACCTTCCCTTCTTTGTCCACATTGCTAAGAATGAACCACACGTTTTAGTAAGATAAGCAAAAAAGGTTTACTTACATTTCAATGCAGGCAGCAAATACCTCAATGTGGTATGCAGGTAAAAATACTTCTTAGTGACAAATTAGAAAATTAGAAAATGGAGTCTGGGCTCTGTGTGAAGCCCATGCATCTATGTCTGCTCACATTACTAGCTTGAAAGAAGAGAGAGAGAGAGCTCAGACAGATCAGAAGTACATGAGATTATCTCCTTTGTTAGAAATCACCACCAAAGCCCCTTCTATATTGATTCAGGAGCTCTATGATGTGTAGCCCCTCATTTGCCTGTCTGGCAATCATGCATTGGTGATTTTGACTGGAAACGCCAACCAAGAATACAACGGTATTACCAAATCTGCACAAACTCGCAGCAAACAAAGGGGAGATGTCAAAAACCAGCATCCCAGGCAAGACAACTGAGATGGAGGGATGGAGATGGAGGGGAAAGATGGAAGAGGAGGTGTTGGCTCTAGAATCCCTAAGTGTCATGTTGACAGTGCCGGACTAGGACTGAGGAGATCCATGTTTCATTTAATCCCCACTGACTCAGCCATGGATCTCACTAGAGTGAGCTTAAATGGTTCCATACTATTATCCCTTATTTTTGCTATCCTTTCCCTATAAGAAGGTGCTGGAGGAGACTCTTGAGAGTCCCATGGACTGCAAGAAGATCAAACCTC
The DNA here is from genome assembly GCF_951804945.1 of Podarcis cretensis. Lineage (NCBI taxonomy): Eukaryota > Metazoa > Chordata > Lepidosauria > Squamata > Lacertidae > Podarcis > Podarcis cretensis. The sequence continues at coordinate 99,641,156 of NC_137174.1, forward strand.
TCCATTCTGAAGGAAATCAGCCCTGAGTGCTCACTGGAAGGACAGATTGTGAAGCTGAGGCTCCAGTACTTTGGCCACCTCATGAGAAGAGAAGACTCCCTGGGGAAGACCCTGATGTTGGGAAAGATGGAGGGCACAAGGAGAAGGGGGCGACAGAGGACGAGATGGTTGGATAGTGTTTTCGAGGTTACCAGCATGAGTCTGACCAAGCTGCGGGGGGCAGTGGAGGACAGGAGTGCCTGGCGTTCTCTGGTCCATGGGGTCACGAAGAGTCGGACACGACTAAACGACTAAACAACAACAACAACAATTCACCATGACTCCTGTATTGCAGGGGGCTGGACTAAATGACGGTTGGGTTTACCTGCCAACTCTACCATGGCTCTAAGTATTCTTCACCTCTTTGCTCATCAATTCTTCTCCCTCCCTCCATTGCTGCACAATTTCTCCCTCCCCTCTCTTGATTTTTAGCTTCATTCTCTGTCTCTCTCTCCCCCCCCCCCCCAGATTCCTTCCCTCTCCTCCTGTTTCAAGTCTCCAATAATAACACAGAGAGAAAGCTTCATCCTACGGGGCTCTAATCCACCATAAGACTCTTAACCCAGACACCATGAAGAAGATCCTTGAAGCTTGGAGAAACGGTATGCTGTTTTCATCCTGGATTTACCTAAACATGCTTAACTGGATAAAAGTCTCCAAAAAACAAAGCAGGCTTAAGGTTTAAGCTTCTTGCTTGCCCTACAAGGAAACGTCCAGGGGTTTCTTCCTCTCCATTTTTTCCAGGGGAAAAGAGGATATAGAAACGCAGACCTCATCCCTCTTGGGCTGTGTAAGTGGGGAGCTGAACAGGTCTAAGTCATACTGGATTTAGCATCAGATCCCACTGTTTGGGTCAACTGTACTGGAAGAAATCTGTCATGGTGGAGCTTGTCAATTCTCCCTGTGTCCTTCAGCAGATTGCATTCGCAAACTGAGTTAGGCTCCAAGCCAAAGTAAAATTAAATGCAATTGCCAAGCTAACAAACTAATATATGCTAACTATGGAGCCTCCAAGTCCAGAGGGAGCGAAATGAAATAATGCTTATTAAAAATAATAATAAAATATTCTGAGCGTATACAAGAAAGAAGGGCAGAGGCTGGAGTTGAGCAGAAAACTCTCCATAGAGAACTTTCGCCCTTCAAACCAGGGTGATGAAGCTGTCTCAGCAAATTCTGGGGAGCAGAAGGCCAAACTTGGGCAGGAAAACTGTCCCAAAATATCTCCCCATCTCCAACTAGGAAGGTGAAAAAATGATAATGTAGTATGGGACTTTATGCTGAAAAATTTGGAATATATGGAAGTGGGGAAAGAGTTTTTCAATGGAATCAAGGCAATATATACAGAGCAGAGAGCTAAACTGATAGTTCATAATGTAGTTACAGAAGATATAAAAATATCTAAAGGAACAAGACAGGGTTGTCCGCTCTCGCCATTGTTATTTATAACGGTCCTAGAGGTCTTTTTAAATGTGATTAGACAAAATAGATCAATTAAAGGGGTGACAGTAGGTCAGAATGAATACAAAGTTAAAGCCTTTGCCGATGATCTGGTTATAACGATGGAAGAACCAATGGAAAGTGTTAAAGAAGTATTGAAGGAGATTGAACAATTTGGAAATGTGGCCGGGTTTAGATTGAATAAGAAAAAGACTAAAATAATGGTTAAAAATATGGAGCATAATACGATAGAAATAATGCAACGACAGACAGAGACAGAGGTGGTGAAGAAAGTAAAATACTTGGGAATTTGGTTAACTCCTAAAAATATTGACCTGTTCCAGAATAATTATGTACAGGTTTGGAAGGGAATGACCCGAAATAGAGGTTTTGACAGCTGTCAAAGAGCTGTCAAAGCGGAAGAATAAAATAGAGATCTTTGTTACGAGGACTTTGCCGGTTACATTTGTTATAAATTGGATACAAATTGTTACAAACAAGGAATAACAAGTTATTTTGACTGGTGGACGTGATCTGGAAGGGAATTTAGTTATTGCAATCCACCTAGAGGAGCCGAGGGACATTACAAGTATTGTTGGCGTGGAATTTGACCAGAACTTTCTATCTCCTGGGAAACTGCAGAAATGGAACACTATTTTGTCTACAGAGGTCTACGCACTAAAGGAGACAATAGATTTATCTATTGAAGAATGAAAAGGACTTGACGTAATGTTTTGTTCTTGAATAACAAGCCTCTGCAGAGGAATTAGAAGCTTTTGGAATTGGAACATTTGTGCAGGAGAGCAGGGGAAAAAAAAAAAAGGAGGAGTGAGATCAACAAGAACAACAAAAATAATAAGAATTGGACAAAGTTGGAAGTGGGAACATTTGGGACATCCAGATTTGACAGGTTTAAAGGAATAAAATTGGAGCTTTCACCCCTAGATATAAAAATCTGGATGGAAGAAATGGGCCTTTTTTGAGACAGGCTCCTTCCAAGATTGGACATTCGAAACTAAAGATGACTGGGAAAGGACTATGGTTTAGAGAGATGTGGGAACTCCAGGAAGATATCAGACGTCGAGGAACATTGGGAACGCAACCGGGAAAGGGGGGAGGGAAATTTGGAATCCAAAGGGCGTAAAATTATTTTTTTATTTTTCTTCTATTGTAATCTGTATTGCATATTAAAGGGGGGAACTCGCGGAAGGGAATAGGTCGATTTTAGGGGATGGGAAAATATTTTTAAGATTGAGTCAATGATAATAAGTTTAAATTTGGGATAAGAACTTGTTGAAACTCTTTTTTGTTTATTTGTAAGAATTGGAATACAGGAGGGGGAGGGGAGGGGAAGTCCTGAAAAGATGTTATCGGGAAAAAGATTTTATGGAAAATCTTAATAAATATCATTTAAAAAAAAAAAAAAAGACCTGGAGGTGTGGGGCAGAATGAAACTGTCTTTCTGGGGCAGAATCTCCACGATAAAGATGAGTGTGCTTCCAAAGATGTTATTTTTATTTCAGACTATTCCCATTATTAAGGGGATAGGGATTTTTAAGGACTGGCAAAGAGTGATTTCAAGGTATATTTGGCAGGGTAAGAAGCCAAGAATAAAATTTAAACTATTAACAGATGTGAAAGAAAGAGGAGGCTTCGCCCTGCCAGATATGAAATTATATTACAAAGCAGCATGTCTATGTTGGCTAAAGGATTGGATTAAATTAGAAAATATGGAATTACTAGACCTTGAAGGTTTTGATAACAGATTTGGTTGGCACGCTTACCTATGGTGTGATAAGAAGAAAGTTCATAAAGGCTTCGGGAACCACATTTTCAGGAATTCGCTAATAGAAGTATGGGACAGGTATAAAAGCCTTTGGGAACCAAGAGTTCCACATTGGCTATCCCCGTTGGAGGTTATGTGTGTAAAGAAAATTAATATGAGAGGTAAATGGGCTACGTATGGGGAAATGGTAACTAAAGAAGGAGGAAAATGGAAATTAAAACCATATCAACAAGTTAAAGATCACGTGTATGATTGGTTGCATTATTTCCAGGTAAACGAAATGTTTTAAAAAGATATAAAGGAAAGTGGTTATGCAGAAAAAGATTCTAAGTTCCAAACAGATATAATAAATAATGAATATAAAATTTTGTCAAAAATGTATAAGATATTGTTGGAATGGTACACGAAAGATGAAGAGGTTAAATCTGTAATGATACAATGGGCCAAAGATTTTGGATATAATATTCAATTTGAAGATTGGGAAAAATTGTGGAAAGAAAATTTAAAATTTACTGCATGCGTGGCATTGAAGGAAAACGTTATGAAAATGTTTTATAGATGGTATATTACACCGGTAAAACTTGCAAAAATGTATAAAACATGTAATAAGTGTTGGAAATGTAAAGAAAAAGAGGGAATGTTTTATCATATGTGGTGGGAATGTAAGAAAGTGAAGAGTATCTGGGAAGCGATATATAATGAATTGAAAAAGATGTTAAAATATACTTTTGTTAAGAAACCAGAAGTTTTTCTCTTAGGGATTACAGGAAAAGAAATAAGAAGAAAAGACTGTAAACTCTTCCAGTATGCAGTTACAGCAGCAAGAATTTTATTGGCCCAGAAATGGAAACAAGAGGAAGTACCGACGATACAAGAATGGAGAATGAAATTGACGGACTATGCAGAATTGGATAAATTGACTGGGAAAATAAGATATGTTCGAAACCAAAAGTTCATCGAAGATTGGGGAAAGTTTGTAGATTATCTGAAAAATGTATGTGATGTGCAAACAACGCTAGTGGGGTTTCAAGAAGCACTGTAAAAGTTTAAGATGTATTGTTAAAAAGAAATAGAAAGGGGAGGGAAGACAAATGGCAATACAATGAAGGGAATGAGTATTGAAGAGTAAATACGGATGATTACCAGAGAAGCTGAAGGAAGTCAAAAATGAATAATTTGTTAAAACATGGATAAAACTGTATAATTGTGTTGGAAAATTAATAAAAATTTATATATATATATATATATAAAAGGAAGGTGAAATGGGTGGGGCTTTCCAGGCTAGCCCTAGCTGTTCTCTTCATGTGCTTCTGGTGCGCTTCTCAGGTGCATTTTGTCTACCAAGGATGGATTTTGGACTAGATGGACATCTAGATTTGGGCAGGGCTGTGGCTCAGTTGCATGCGGGAGGTCCCAAATTCAATTCCTGTCATCTAAGGTAGGACTGAGAAAATCCCATCCCTGGAACCCTGGGGAGTCACTAGGCCCGATGACCTGACTCAGTAGAAAGCAGCTTCCTCTGTTCAACAGACTTGTGAACTGTTGCAACGACAGGGCTTGCTTTTCAATCTGATGTTCTCCTCTGTTTGTCCAGTGTGGAAACTGGCTATGTTCTACCTCCATTGCAGAGTCATGATAGGATAGGATAGGATAGGAGAATCTTTATTGTCATTGTCCCACACAGAAGAACAAAATAGAAAAAATCTACATCAGACATTCAAAAACCAACAAGCCTTCTATCCCAGCTATCCCAGCCTGGTTAGCCCCCTAAAAACTCTGATACCCCATAATTAAATACACATACTCCCATAGAGACTACCTTAAAGGTAAAGGTAAAGGGACCCCTGACCATTCGGTCCAGTCGCGGATGACTCTGGGGTTGCGGCACTCATCTTGCTTTATTGGCCGAGGGAGCCGGAGTACAGCTTCTGGGTCATGTGGCCAGCATGGCTAAGCCGCTTCTGGCGAACCAGAGCAGCACATGGAAACACTGTTTACCTTCCTGCCGGAGTGGTACCTATTTATCTACTTGCACTTTGATGTGCTTTCAAACTGCTAGGTTGGCAGGAGCAGGGATCAAGCAATGGGAGCTCACCCCGTCGTCGGGATTCGAACCGCCGACCTTCTGATTGGCAAGTCCTAGGCTTTGTGGTTTAACCCACAGAGCCACCCGTGTCCCTAGAGACTACCTTACACTGCATTTAAAACCAAAATCGCATTTGGATAGAAACTGTTTCTCAGGCAGCTAGTACCTTCTTCCACTGAATACAGTGGTGCCCCGTAAGACGAACGCCTCGCAAGACGGAAAACCCGCTAGACGAAAGGGTTTTCCGTTTTGGAGGCGCTTCGCAAAACGAATTTCCCTATGGGCTTGCTTCGCAAGACGAAGATGTCTTGCGAGTTCCTGCGGGTTTCCCCCCTTCCCCCCCTTTTCCTAAGCTGCTAAGCCGCTTATCAGCTGATCCGCTGATAAGCCGCTTAACAGCTGATCGCTAAAAGCCGCTAAACTGCTAATAGCACTAATCCGCTAAGCTGTCAATGGGCTTGCTTCGCAAGACGAAAAAACCGCTATACGAAGAGCCTCATGGAACGGATTAATTTCGTCTTGCGAGGCACCACTGTACCAGTTGAGGAGTGTTGCTGATGTACTCAGGTTTTCCTACCAGCCAACGGCGGAGCATATGCCCACCCTGCCCAGGGCGGGCGCACTCCCAAGGGGGCGTGTGTGGCATGGAGGGTGCCCTCCCAGGCACAGGATAGCCGCTCGGGTGCCTGGAACAGCGTGCGTGCCCTGCAGCCAGGGACGGAGTGAGCTGCCCACGGGGGGGGGGGGGAGCAAGCTACCCATAGTGGACATTCAGCACGCCACCCACCCGCAACTCCCAAGCCTTCCCCAAGCTGTCAAAACGAAGGGGGATGGGGGGAATGCAGCCGGCAAAGCGGTGCAGCTCCCCCCTTACCCCGATGACTCGGGGTAGGCTTGGGAGTCGCGGGCAGGCAGTGTGCCGAATGCCACCCCCCTCAGTGAGAGCACCCACTGCCCCCCTTCCTATGCCTCTGATACCTGCTTCCTACTGGGGCATCTGGTCGGCCACTGTGAGAACAGGATACTGAGCTAAATGGGCCATTGGCCTGATCCAACAAGATCTCCCCACATTCTTAGGAGAGGAGATTGAATGTGCTGATGTGATTGAAACATTCACATCATTAGTACTAGAAAATGTGTAGAAGATAGGGAAATAATATGGTGTACTTATTTTCATTTTTATGTTTTTAGGTTAGATATTATTGTATAAGTATACTATTAGTATTTTTTCTTTTAGGAGGTAGCAAGGTGGGTGAAAGGGACGCGGGTGGCGCTGTAGTCTAAACCACAGAGCCTAGGGCTTGCTGATCAGAAGGTCGGTGGTTTGACGGGGTGAGCTCCCTTTGCTCGGTCTCTGCTCCTGCCCACCTAGCAGTTTAAAAGCACGTCAAAGTGCAAGTAGATAAATAGGTACCGCTCCGGCGGGAAGGTAAATGGTGTTTCTGTTCGCTGCTCTGCTTCACCAGAAGCGGCTTTGTCCTGCTGGCCACATGACCCGGAAGCTGTACGCCAGCTCCCTCGGCCAATAAAGCGAGATGAGCGCCGCAACCCCAGAGTCGGCCACGACTGGACCTAATGGTCAGGGGTCCCTTTACCTTTACCTTTAAGGTGGGTGAAAGGAGAAACAAACCAGAAGTGGAAGTTGGGGGAAGCCCAGGAGGGGAGGGAGGGAGGGAGGAAGGAATATGGCTTTGAGATGTATGTAATGAATGAAAAAGAAAATTGAATATATATATATATATATATATATATATATATATATAACGCGGGTGGCGCTGTGGGTAAAACCTCAGCGCCTAGGACTTGCCGATCGCATGGTCGGCGGTTCAAATCCCAGCGGCGGGGTGCGCTCCTGTCGTTCGGTCCCAGCGCCTGCCAACCTAGCAGTTCGAAAGCACCCCCGGGTGCAAGTAGATAAATAGGGACCGCTTACCAGCGGGAAGGTAAACGGCGTTCCGTGTGCTGCGCTGGCTCGCCAGATGCAGCTTGTCACGCTGGCCACGTGACCCGGAAGTGCCTGCGGACAGCGCTGGCTCCCGGCCTCTAGAGTGAGATGAGCGCACAACCCTAGAGCCTGGCAAGACTGGCCCGTACGGGCAGGGGTACCTTTACCTTTACATATATATATATATATATATATATATATATATATATATATGAATGTGCTATAGTGATTAGAGTGTTGGAGTAGGGTCTGGGTGACCAGGGTTCATTGCCTCTCAGCCTACTCTACCTCACAGGATTGTTGTGGGAACTAAACGAGGAAGGGGAGAGATCACCTTGAGCTGCTTGGAGAAAAAGGTGCAATATAAACGCAATTGACGCACAGGCAGGCACACAGACTAGATGGGCCACCGGTCCCATCTGACAAGGTAATTCATATGCCTTGATGCAAGTTGGCAACGGCACAAACTGTTCCAAAGCGCAATCCCTTTAACTGAGCGACGTTGCAAATCCGGGCTTCATGCTGCTTTTGGAAACTAGACGACAACCAGCCTGGACTGAACCTCATGCTGGAGGTTGTGCTGCCTCAGTGGATGAGCATATTATGTTCCTGCTTGATGCTGTCGTCTTAAACATGGAAACACGGGCGCTACAGAAGCCACAGCTGATGGGTCAGCATGTGGGTAATTAAATAAAGGACCTGTCCAGCCGGGGGAGGGGGCAATAGCATGACAAGTAGCCCCCCCCCCCGCAATAGGAGGAAGGATAGATGACAGCGGAGCTGTGTTTGCTTCCATCCGGGTGCAATTAATGCCATTAAACTCGAGCGACGTTCTCGGATTCTGGAGATAACGTGATGTGACAGGTAGCCTTGTTTGACGCCACAGAAGATGCCACAGCTGGTGGGCAAATGAGACGAAACAGCAGTCCTGTGTTTGTTCTGGTTAATTAAAATGCTTACGCATTTTGTGGCTTATGCCCTACTTATCTCATCCTAGACTCACTCAATCCGTGGATAGTAACAGTTTCATAAAACCGTATTATTAGCAGGCACGGTGTATGCGATGGTGGAGTAAAGTCCTTTCTCAGGAACTTAAGGACACAGGAAGCTGCCTTAGATACTGAGTCAGACTGTTTGTCCATCTAGACCTGTATTTCCCACATGGACAGGCAGTAGTTTTTTAGGGTTTGAGGCAGGGAGCATATGCAGTGTGGAATATATCCAGACTCAGTATAAACATCACAGTCTTCTGGTGTGCTTCCCTTCTGATTGCTCACAGGTGTGGGCAGAGCATTCAACTGACCTCGTGCCTGAGCCACCCCAGGTATTGATGGTCTGCTTATCTTAAGTCACAGTTACAAGTAAACCCTGAGGAATCAGCCTGGATGTCTTTTGCAATGCATTTAGTATCATGGTGAAGCAGTGTAGAAGCTTGAAGCAAAGAACTGGTTGGAGAATTTGAGGGCCCTGACTTCTTTATCACATGCATATGATGATGATGATGATGATGATGATGATGATGATAATAATAATAATAATAATAATAATAATAATAATAATAATAATAAATAATAATAATAATAATAATTTTATTATTTATACCTCACCCATCTGGCTGGGTTTTCCAAGCCACTCTAGGCAGCTTCCAACAGCACACTAAAATACAATAACCTATTAAACATTAAAAGCTTCCCTAAACAGGGCTGCCTTCAGATGTCTTCTAAAAGTCAGGTAGTTGTTGTTCTCTCTGACATCTGGTGGGAGGGCATTCCACAGGGCAGGTGCCACTATCGAGAAGGCCCTCTGCCTGGTTCCCTGTAACTTGGATTCTTGCAGCGAGGAAACCACCAGAAGGCCCTCAGCACTGGACCTCAGTGTCGGGCAGAACAATGGGAGTGGAGATGTTCCTTCAGATATACTGGGCTGAGGCTGTTTAGGGCTTTAAAGGTCAGCACCAACACTTTGAATTGTGCTCGGAAATGTACTGGGAGCCAATGTAGGTCTTTCAGGACCGGTGTTATGTGGTCTCGGCAGCCGCTCCCAGTCACCAGTCTGGCTGCCGCATTCTGGATTAGTTGTAGTTTCCGGGTCACCTTCAAAGGTAGCCCCACATAGAGCTCATTGCAGTAGTCCAAGCAGGAGATAACCAGAGCATGTACCACTCTGGCAAGACAGCCAGCCAGCAGGGAGGGTCTCGACCAGCGTACCAGATGGAGCTGGTAGACAGCTGCCCTGGACACAGAATTGACCTGCGCCTCCATGGACAGCTGCGAGTCCAAAATGAGTCCCAGGCTGCACACCTGGTCCTTCAGGGGCACAGTTGCCCCATTCAGGACCAGGGAATCCTCGACACCTGCCAGTCTCCTGTCCCCCCAAAACAGTACTTCTGTCTTGTCAGGATTCAACCTCAATCTGTTAGCCACCATCCATCCTCCAACCGCATCTGTCCTTTTCAGGAGACAATGAGAAGGCCTGCTGGCTCCATCCAGTCCAGCATCACCTTCTCACAGTGGCCAACCAGATGCCCACAAGCAGGATCCAAGCACAAGAGCAACTTTCCCTTCCTGTGGTTTCCACCAACTGGGATTCAGAAGCATCGCTGCCTCCGACTGTGGAGACACAGCAGAGCTGTCCTAGTAGCCACCGATAGCCCTCTCCTCCTTCATGAATTTGCCCAATCTGGGTGGTGTTGTGGGTTAAACCACAGAGCCTAGGACTTGCTGATCAGAAGGTCGGCGGTTCGATTCCCCACGACGGGGTGAGCTCCCGTTGCTCGGTCCCTGCTCCTGCCAACCTAGCAGTTCGAAAGCACGTCAAAGTGCAGGTAGATAAATAGGTACCGCTCCGGCAGGAAGGTAAATGGTGTTTCTGTTCGCTGCTCTGCTTCGTCAGAAGCGGCTTTGTCCTGCTGGCCACATGACCCAGAAGCTGTACTCCGGCTCCCTCGGCCAATAAAGCGAGATGAGCTCCGCAACCCCAGAGTCATCCGCGACTGGACCTAATAGTCAGGGTTCCCTTTACCTTTACCTTTAAGGTAGTCTCTATGGGAGTATATTGTATTTAATTATGGGGTATCAGAGTTTTTAGGGGGCTAAGCAGGCTGGGATAGCAGGCTTGTTGGTTTTTGAATGTCTGATGTAGATTTTTTCTATTTTGTTCTTTTTTCTATGTTGTTCTTGTGTCCTGCTGGCCACATGACCCGGAAGCTGTACGCCGGCTCCCTCGGCCAGTATAGCGAGATGAGTGCCGCAACCCCAGAGTAGGCCACGACTGGACCTAATGGTCAGGGTGTTATTCTAAAGCAGCAATGCTGCAGCAAGCAAAGGCTACAGCAGCTCAGTCAGCTGCTTGTGGCTGCAAAGCCAGACAGGATGTATGTGACTGTTGCCATGGAAACAAAGGGGCAGTCCATTCTGTACTGAGCACCGGATGTTAGCTCAGTGTGTGTGTCATATGACCTGTACAGGATGTACATGGGTGGAGTTTGGAGTTTCTCTCTGTTTGTTGAAGAGAGCAGACATGTTTTCTCTGCACTGAAGTGAAAGACAGGAATAAAAGCAATGTAGATTCATTTCTGTCTGTGTCTGATTCCCCTCCCTGGGGATATGCTGGAGAGCAGGGAGGAGGAGAGCAGTTGGTGTGTTTTTCTCACAGCCTGAGGAAAATCGCCGGAACGGACCTCGTGTGTTTTTCCTACCGGGAGTCGCCGGAGGGAGGTCGAAAGAATTCAGCCGGTGCCTGGAGGGATAGGCACATACCTCTGACCGAGCCTGAATTCTGACATTGGTAGCAGACGATGGTTTCTACGATCCATGGAACTCTGCAGAAATAGGAGCCTGAGATGGAGGCTGATTCTCTGCAGCTAGAAGCTGACCAGAAGAAGCTGAAAGCCAAGCTACGGAGCCCAGGTATGGGATTTTCGGGCTTAAGAGTGTGAATGCAGATTGATTCATTCTCTGCTTCATGGGAGCAACGTTTGGGAAAAACAGCTCCGAGAGAGAAGAGTCTGCATTCCAAACATTCCTGTGGTTTTTCCTGTCCAAGGAAAGGAATGTGGTTGCTTAGCAACGCAGGCCAGTTTCAAGATAAGGGCTGGAAGTCAGGCTATGCCCAGAGAGGCACAAACAGCTCGTGTTTTGACTAGGCCCTTACAAAGGAACTGTGAAAGGGGACTTTCCAAGCGGCCAGTGTTATTGCTGCCAGGTGCACAGAGTGTAAACAAGCCAGCTATTGGATTTTAGAGGCTTGTGTTTGAGAGTCAATGCAAGGACTCAAAATGGATGTCAAGAAGGGAGTTTTGCCTTCTCCATCCCTTTTGACCAGTGACAATTATGCATCTTGGTCTATTAAGATGAAGGCCTTGCTGCAGAATCAGAGACTGTTTGGGGTGATTGAGAACCCCATCCCTGCAGCACCAACGCCTGCTTGGGAGTCACAGGATGTGAAGGCCAGAACTGCTATAATTCTGTGCGTGTCAGACTCTCAGCTTATTCATATACAAGATTTACCGCACGCGAAAGATGTTTGGGACACGCTGAGAAGGACACATCAGAGAGATGCAGGTTCTTCAGCGTTGCTGTATTTTGAAAAGCTGACTAACCTGAGGCTTGCGCCTGATGGAGATGTTCAAGCGCACCTGACGGAAATGAAATTTCTGCGTCAGCAGATGGTGGAACGCAATTTCCGTCTGGATGAGGAAGTGTTTTGCTTCATGGTGATCAACAGCCTGAATCGGACTTACAAAACGGTTGCCAGTCAGCTGGGGTCTCTCCCAGCGCAAGATCTAACATCGGACAGGGTCTTTGCCGTGGTTCTGAACGAACATGACAGACTTGCCGCCCTGGAAGTCAAGGACAGGGGGAGGGAAGAACGGAGTTCAGACACCCCCACTGCTGTAGCTACTGGAGGAGACGCCGTAGCTTTGAACGTTGTCCGATGCCACAATTGTGGACAGACTGGGCATCTTCAGCGGTACTGCAGGAAGCCACGTCAGAACAAAGGAGCCAAGGGAAGCTCCACGAAGTCTGAGGCGTCAGGCAGAAGTCATGCCAAGTCACAGGCGAAGCCTGCAAAGGCTTTGATGTCCCTAAAAGCCACACCACAAGTGGGGAATTCCTTCGTTTTAGACACGGGAGCGACGGTTCACATGACCCATCGCAGGGATTTGTTTTCGTCGTTTAAGAAGCAAAGCTTCGTTGTACAACAAGCCAACGGTCAAGAGCTGGAAGCCACCGGAATTGGGACTGTGTATCTTAAAAGTCAGAACTTGACTATAAACAATGTTTATTTGGTTCCAGAGTTGAAGTACAATCTGCTCAGCGTTTCGCAGATTGCCAAGAAGGGACTAAAACTGTCCTATGATGATCAGAACTGTGAGATCTACAAAGATGGAGAGCTGTATCTTTCTGCCGAAGAGAAAGATGGACTGTATTTGTTGACTTTTGATCAAAGTGATTACATGGAATGTAATTCTTGTGATTCTAACATGATTTCTTTTGCAGGTGTAGCTGAAAAGAACACCAAGCAGGTCACCTCGAGGGTCGACAAGGCATTTCAGCGGGTGTATGCTGATGTGATTGGTCCTTTAGCACCATCTAGAGGCAATGCAAAGTATTACCTAATATGTGTTGATTCTTTCACAGGTTTTGTCTGGATTTATCTTTTGGAGAGACCGAAAGAAGCCTTAGAAAGGTTTAAAGAGTTTTGTGACAAGGTTAAAAATATGCATGATGCTGACATAGATTGTCTTTGCACAGATGAGAAGCCAATTTTTCTCTTACAGGATTTCCAGAGGTTCCTGAAGAAGAAAGGGATAAGACACAAAATTGCAGCTTCCGAAGAAGCTTGGAAGAGATGTATCTGTGTTAGGGTGAACAAAGAATTGCAAAAGGGAATGCATGCGCAATTGCTTAGTTCGCATCTGCCACATGAGTACTGGGCTGAGTCGCTAATGTCATATTGTTACACGTGGTTGAGAAAGGTTTCAAAAGAATTGGGAAGTTCTCCTTTTGAGAAACTGTTCCACAGAAAACCTTCTGTTGCCCATTTCAAGGTTTTTGGGTCTCATGTGAGAACAGAAGCTCCGGGTGGAGTAAAGAATGCCAGAGGCATTTTTGTGGGTTATGAAAAGGGTCTCTACAGAGTAATTTTGTCTGAATCTGGTAAGGTGATTCTCACAAAATTTCTAGAGAGTGCTCCTGAACAGGAGCGAGTGATTGTTCACACATTTCCCACAGGAGATGATGATGATGATGATGATGATTTTGATCTTATTGAGTTCAGTAGTACTGATGATGACAGCGATAGCTCAGACAGCTCAGTTGTCACAGTCATTGAGAGAAAATCTCACATAATGACTAGACCCTCAGAAGAGGAGGATGAACCACTGATTAAGCTTAGTACTGGTTCTTCAGAGAGTTCAGAGGCTGAACCAGAAAGCAAGGGAGAGCAGCACCTCTTACGTAGGTCTGAGAGAGCAACGAAGGGTGTACCACCCAAGAGGTATTCAAAGGAGTTTGCAAACCTAGCTATTGCATGTGTTGCTGTTGTAAACGACCAAGGTCAAATTGAAGCTGTGTCTGAGTCAGAGACAAAGGCACAACAGAGAGTTGCTAACCAAGGTAATGCAGAAGCACTCATTCCTTGGAAGTCACACAACCAGAGAGGTACATTGGTAAAACCAGTGGCGGGTAGTTCCAAGGGTGGAACTGAAACAACAGGGGAGTGTTATACATATAACAACTGTTTGTTTTCTTCTCTGGATGACGCTTTGCTCGCAGCACGCATTGATACTTTAGGGGGAGTATGTTATTCTAAAGCAGCAATGCTGCAGCAAGCAAAGGCGCCAGCAGCTCAGTCAGCTGCTTGTGGCTGCAAAGCCAGACAGGATGTATGTGACTGTTGCCATGGAAACAAAGGGGCAGTCCATTCTGTACTGAGCACCGGATGTTAGCTCAGTGTGTGTGTCATATGACCTGTACAGGATGTACATGGGTGGAGTTTGGAGTTTCTCTCTGTTTGTTGAAGAGAGCAGACATGTTTTCTCTGCACTGAAGTGAAAGACAGGAATAAAAGCAATGTAGATTCATTTCTGTCTGTGTCTGATTCCCCTCCCTGGGGATATGCTGGAGAGCAGGGAGGAGGAGAGCAGTTGGTGTGTTTTTCTCACAGCCTGAGGAAAATCGCCGGAACGGACCTCGTGTGTTTTTCCTACCGGGAGTCGCCGGAGGGAGGTCGAAAGAATTCAGCCGGTGCCTGGAGGGATAGGCACATACCTCTGACCGAGCCTGAATTCTGACACAGGGGTCCCTTTACCTTTACCTTTTAAAACCATCTAGGTTGGTGGCCATCACTGCCTGCTGTGGCAGGGAGTTCCACAGCACAGTTTAACCATGTGCTACACCAAGAAGGACTCACTTCTCTCTTCTTAGCTGATCTATTTGCACCTTTCCCTGCTGGGACACCTTCCCCCAAATTCCAAGCATAATGCGGATTTAGAGCCATAGAATCATAGAATTCCTCCATGAATTTGTCCAATCCTCTTTTAAAGCCATCCAGGCTGGTGGCCATGACTGAATTCCATAGCTTATCCTCAAGGACCGCCTCTTCCCATAGGAACCCGCCTGGACCCTGCAATAATCTGAGGCCCTTCTTCAAGTGCCCCCTTCATTGGAGGTCTGGAGGGTGGCAACATGAGAACGGGCCTTTTCTGTGGTGGCCCCCGTTTGCTGAATGCTTTCCCCAAGGAGACTCACTGGTGCCTTCACTAAATATCTTAAGATGCTAGGTGAAAACGTTTCTCTTCAACCAGGCCTTTGCCTGATTAACGTTCTGTTGTTGTTGTTGTTTAGTCATTTAGTCGTGTCTGCCTCTTCATGACCCCATGGACCAGAGCACGCCAGGCACTCCTGTCTTCCACTGCCTCCCGCAGCTCGGTCAAACTCATGTTGGCCACTTCGAGAACACTGTCCCACCATCTCGTCCTCTGTCGTCCCCTTCTCCTTGTGCCCTCCATCTTTCCCAACATCAGGGTCTTTTCCAGGGAGTCTTCTCTTCTCATGAAGTGGCCAAAGTATTGGAGATTAACGTTCTATGGCCTTTTAAATGAGCTTGTGAAAAGTGTGTGTCTTTATTGTTTAGCTTTTATTTTTGCTTTATTATGTATTTTGTGTTCTCATTTTGTATTTTCCCGTGATGAAGTGCGGTGCACAAATTTACTAAATAATCCTAAATAATAATTGCAACTTTGCACTGTGTGAGGAAGTGGACTCCTTTATCTTTCAACCTCCAGCTTTATTGCATGTCCACGAGTTCTAGTGTTGTGAACAAAGGATCATCACAGAGCAACAGTTGCTCAACTAAAAAAAAAAAAAAAAGATTTGAAGAGAAGAAGCTCAGAAGAATCCCATTATCTGAAACCCCCTGAAACCCCCTGAGACATGTTCACTTCACTGCCACCATCACGGTTGAGGAATATGATGAGAGGCAGGGAGAAAAGGCGGGGGCGGGGAGTCAACATTTCTACCCAGCACAGTTCTCATGCCAGTGGCAACCCATAATACCCCAGGAGCTTGCAGCCAAGGGAGGGAAGAGAAGTTCAGTCTGGCCCCGAGGTGATATTTACCACCTTATGAATTAATCATATCCCACCCGATCCCGAGTTAAACCTCAGAAGGATGCTGAGGACCAGATACGACAAGAAACCTAGATTTAGTAACTGCAGGGAATGAGTTCTCTGAGGCCACTATTTCTGTCTTCTTGGTTTTTAAAAACATTACACGGGGGTGGGGGTTATTATGATTATGAGCACTTGACATTATCCCTGGGGAGATAAACCTCACAGCAATTTCATGATCCGGTGCACCATTGCAAAGAAATTAATATGATTGCTCAGCGAACAGAAAGTAGAGAAATACTGTATTGCTGCTGGTGGAGGGGATGACATGCTACTTCTCACAGGGGGTTATCGATTGATCGATTGATCTATCTATCTATCTATCTATCTATCTATCATCTATCTATCTATCTATCTATCTATCTATCTATCTATCTATCTATCTATCATCTATCTATCTATCATCTATCTATCATCTATCATCTATTCCCAAGAGTATCATCTGCCAACTTCCTCTCCCCTCTAGCAGCAAAGGGAACTCGGAATTTGCCTTCTCTGCTCGACGGGTGTCTGCAAGTGGGAGGAAATCTCACATAAACATATCTGCCAGGTTGAGGCTGCGATTACAGCAAGTGGCGCAGAAGGCGATGCTCTTAAAACATACGGAGAGTAGCAGGCAACTGGCACAGCTGTCTGTGTGGGAGGCCTCAGCTCTGGCAGGAAAATAGCTTATCAGACCAACAGAGGCTTAAGTCTGTGTTGGGCTGCAAATATATACATAGAGAGAGAGAGAGAGAGAGAGGCATTTGAGAGGCTGCTCGCTTCAAGGTACCCTGTAATCCTTGGCCCTGCTTGCCTGCATCTGAAAGGAATCAGGCTCCGTGTTGCAGAATGAACAGGCTCCCCAGGGCCTTGGCAGTCCAGAGATGGGCGCATCACAGAGTCGTCCCCGATGTGGCTCAAAAGCAGAAGTTTTCTAGGGGTTTGTTGCCCTGGTCAAGCTCACCCACCTTTGTTTCTGCCATCCTTAAAAAGCATGGGTCCATGCAGTTTCCCCTTTGCCCTGCTGCTTTCCCAGGGAAAACCTGTTGTTTAGCACCGAATTGAACGACAAGCCAATGAAATCTCAATTGTCGTTTGCTCCAACTGAGTGCTAAAAAGTGGTTTTCTCCGGGTTGGAAGCAGTGGGACAATGTGGATGAGCCCTGACTCAGTAGCGGAGCAAGCCGAGCGGGCGCCAGGGCAGGATGCTCCGCGAGGCCTCCAAGGAATCTGCTTGCCTCCTCCCACTCAGCCGCCCTACAGCTGAGGGGGAGGCGGCGGGCGGACCATTTGGGGCAGCATGGAGCCTGCAGGTGCCCAAGCCAATGCGTCACTCCCAGGAGAGACGCGTGGCTTGGGTGTGCTGCAGGCTCCGCAGTGAGCGCTGCCTGGCATTTTGTCACCCCCCTCAGTGGTGACACCTGGGGCGGCCAGCCCCCACTGCACCCCCCTTCCTCTGCCCCTGCCCTGACTTGGTACAATCACAACTCAGGGCTTACCTCCTCTTCCTCTTGTGCCTCTGCTCCCCCCCCCCCCGAGGCCTTTGGGAACTGGCTTTTTCTGAGGAAAGGGCTTGCCCTGGGATTATGTATTGTGATTGCCTGTGTTTTCACACAGAATAGAATGGCAGAATTGTAGAGTTGATCATCTAGTTCAACGGCCAGCAGTGCAGGACTCTGCAGCTGTTCCATACGGGGATCAAACCTGCAACCTTGGCGTCATCAGCACCACGCTCTAACCAACCGAGCTGTTGTTGTTGTTTAGTCGTTTAGTCGTGTCCGACACTTCGTGACCCCACGGACCAGAGAACGCCAGGCACTCCTGTCCTCCACTGCCCCCCGCAGCTTGGTCAGACTCATGCTGGTAACCTCGAAAACACTATCCAACCATCTCGTCCTCTGTTGTCCCCTTCTCCTTGTGCCCTCCATCTTTCCCAACATCAGGGTCTTCTCCAGGGAGTCTTCTCTTCTCATGAGGTGGCCAAAGTACTGGAGCCTCAGCTTCACAATCTGTCCTTCCAGTGAGCACTCAGGGCTGATTTCCTTCAGAATGGAGAGGTTTGATCTTCTTGCAGTCCATGGGACTCTCAAGAGTCTCCTCCAGCACCATAATTCAAAAGCATCAATTCTTCGGCGATCAGCCTTCTTTATGGTCCAGCTCTCACTTCCATACATCACTACTGGGAAAACCATAGCTTTAACTATACGGACCTTTGTTGGCAAGGTGATGTCTCTACTTCTCAAGATGCTGTCTAGGCCTGTCATTGCCCTTCTCCCAAGAAGCAGGCGTCTTTGGTTTTAAATGGATCTTTTAAATGTTATTTTAATAGTGATTGATTGCATTTTAATGATGGTCTTTTCTATGTCTTCAATTTGTTCTATTTTATCTGTGTAAGCCGCCTTGCCTCCTGGACTGAGACAGAGGCCGTAGATGATGATGATGATGATGATGATGATGATGATGATGATAAGCAGCTCTTCCTGTGTTGGGTCCACATTACATTACTCTATCTCTGAGCTGCAACTCACCTAAGCTGGAAGAGGCGAGACTGCAAGAGTCAATGGAAATAGAGTCTGCACTCTGTGAATCCAGCTGATCATACCTATCAGATATTCAGAGGGTGGGCAGGCGCTGATTTCATCGTCCGCCTACTCACTGAAAATGCAATGGATGTTATTGCTGATTGCCTGACTGGGGACAGATGTGGGCACCTCTGCTGATCGCTCCATCTGCTCGTGGCTCCATCAGGGCACACCATGCCAGACCATAATTGAATTTTGCCATCCTTTCTACATTAGTTTGCTCCGAATGACACACACACACACACACACACACACACACACACACACACAACAATAACCTAAATCCTTTATTTATATCAATGCCATCCACCTAGCTGTCTATATTTAAAGAAGCCAATGTAGCCCCAGCAACTCTAAATAAAGGACACAGAGTCTGACTCACGCCACACAAGTGCTCATTAGCTGTGGTCCCATTAGCATGAACTTTGAGAAGAACCCCGCTAATGATATCAGGATAATAAAGCCATTACTGCACATGGCGAGACTCTGGGCTCACCCACAAGCTCTGCCAACAAAGAGATAAATTCATTTTTATTGCCCCATTGACAGGCCGGCTCCTCTAAAGCAATTATTGACCGATGTGGACGGCCTGTTTGCTTTGCATTTAGGGATTCGTTAGAAAAGCAAACACTCCTGCGAGCATTCATCAAGTCTGCTCAAAGGACGGGATTCTTTGGTTGCTAATTGTCTGCAGTCCCCGGCTCCATAGGATTCTCATTCCCAGCTCACTGAACAGGCTGCCTTCTCCTTTTGATGGGGGGCACGTGTGTGTCTTCACGCAGAGAGCAAGCTGTGATCTGTGCGCCGGAAACAGCCGGGGCTGGAATGTTCCCCCCTTCGAAATGACCAAATCCATGTTCCCAGGCAGCAATGGTACTTAAGGAACGGAAAAAGGTCTCTCGCTGCCCCATTTAACTAATGTGGCTCACAGCATCAAGACACCCCGAGTTCCTGCTTTCATAATTATTTATTGCTATGATGGTGGCTTCCAGCACAGCACTTACTGCATTGTTATTTATCCTCATAAGAAGAGCCCATGCTCTTCAACATTTCTCTGATGAAAATAAGGTAAAGGTAAAGGTACCCCTGCCCGTACGGGCCAGTCTTGACAGACTCTGGGGTTGTGCGCCCATCTCACTTAAGAGGCCAGGGGCCAGCGCTATCCGGAGACACTTCCGGGTCATGTGGCCAGCGTGACATCGCTGCTCTGGCGAGCCAGAGCCGCACACGGAAACGCCATTTACCTTCCCGCTGGTAAGCGGTCCCTATTTATCTACTTGCACCCGGAGGTGCTTTCGAACTGCTAGGTTGGCAGGCGCTGGGACCGAGCAGCGGGAGCGCACCCCGCCGCAGGGATTCGAACCACCGACCTTTCGATCGGCAAGCCCTAGGCGCTGAGGCTTTAACCCACAGCGCCACCTGCGTCCCTGATGAAAATAGGGACAACCTATTCAACAACAACAACAGCAAGTTTATTATTTGTACCCCTCCCAACTGACTGGGTTCCCCCAGTCACTCTGGGCAGCTTCCAACATATATACAAACATAATAAAGCATTAAACATTAAAAACAAAACTAAGCTGTTCTTAAACCAAGGTACCACTGTATAGGGAAGCTGTTTAAGCTTTTTACTATGTCTTTATATATGCTGGGGCAACCCAGTCAGACGGGCGGACTACAAATAGTAAATAATAATAATAATAATAATAATAATAATAATAATAATAGTTTCTCTCAGGAGCTGGTGGTGGGCTCTCCTTCATTGGAGACTTTTAAGCAAAGGTTGGATGACCATCTGTCATGGATGCTTTAGCTGAGATTCCTGCATCGCTTGGGGTTGGACTAGAAGAGCCTTCAAGTCCTTTCAAACTGTTCAATTCTATGATTCAATTGTATGATTCTATGACCTTCTTCAACTGGTGCCCAGAACTGGCCTCCAAAGATATGTTTGGAAGAAGAGTTTGGATTTGATATCCCGCTTTATCACTACCCGAAGGAGTCTCGAAGCGGCTCACAATCTCCTTTCCTTTCCTCCCCCACAACAAACACTCTGTGAGGTGAGTGGGGCTGAGAGACTTCAGAGAAGTGGGACTGGCCCACGGTCACCCAGCAGCTGCAGGTGGAGGAGCGGAGACGCAAACCCGGTTCACCAGATTACGAGTGCACCGCTCTTAACCACTACACCACACTGGCTCACTTGTTGACATCACTTGCTCAGCCAGGACTCAGCTGGATAATCTGAGGCTGTGGTCAATTCTCAAGGTCCCTCAGTAGTCAGCACTGAACTTGATGGGCCAACAGCATCACTCATTGTAAGGTAGGTCCCTGTGCTTTTGTCCCGTCGGGTACCAAGAAATAAGAGCGCTGTATCTTTCTGCCCTGCATCTTGAAACACAGTTTTGGAGAGCGAAGGCAATTTTGAGCAGAACGAAAGCCCAATGTGAAACGGCTAAGCAGGGCATATGTTCCTTCTCCCCACCATTTTTCTACTCAAAGTTTCAACTTCTGCAACAGCTTTACGTTAAGAAGGAGGGGAAAACATTGGGGAACAATGCAGACATCTGAGCCCCGTGAGTCATATATGGTCCTGAGCAGCAGAGTGTGATTTCTCCTCTCACAATGGCAAATGCAAAATCAATAGCTGGTTATGGCACCCAAGAAGCTGCCTGTGTTTGATTTATTCCTGAAAAGCGGGGAAATTGGTGAGGAGAATGACGGAGGAGATGGTAACCTGTGCAACACACAGCGGCGTTCTAATTACTCACAGAGGAAGGATGGAGGGTGAACAAACGATCCCCCTGCTTCGGCACGAGACATTTTAGGAGTGATTATTGCTTATCTCCCGCTGCTAAAGCTGTAGTGAGGTTTCTGCTGGGAGGGGGTTGGGGGGGGGTCTAACCATGGAGGCTGGAAAGGAAAAGGTATCTGTAGCAGGCGAGAGATGCCCAGAGCATGACTTTATGCAGATGGGACGAAGAGGAAGAGTATCACTTAAGAGACAATATATTTATTTCATTTTTAACCCACCAAGGTAGAAGTTTGTGGTGATGAAGCAGTTTATAAATCCTGCTAAATAAAGATAGAAAAATAGTAAAGGAGAACCCACGTCTTTAAAAACCTGGCTGAGGAGATGAGGTTTTAGCTGATGCAGGAAACCAATCATTGTTGGCCCCAGCTGGATTTCAGGAGGAAGAGCATTCTAGAGCCAGGGAACCACCACCAAGAAGACCCTTCCATAAGCTGTAGAGATAAGAAGCTCATTCATCTCTGTAGAGATATGAAGCTCCCCTGTTTAGGGAAGCTTTTAATATTTGATGAATTATTGTATTTTAATATTTTGCTGGAAGCTGCCCAGAGTAGTAGGGGAAACCCAGCCAGATGGGCGGGGTATAAATTAATTGTTGTTGTTGTTGTTGTTGCTCCTGCTGCTCCTGCTGCTGCTGTTGTCTGTGGGAATGTTCAGGGAGGCAGGAGAGGATATATTGTTTATTAATATCCTTTCTAACTTGTATAGCATCTAGATCAAGGGAAGTAATAGTGCCACTGTATTCTGCTCTAGTCAGACCTCACCTGGAGTACTGTGTCCAGTTCTGGGCACCACAGTTCAAGAAGGACACTGACAAACTGGAACGTGTCCAGAGGAGGGCAACCAAAATGGTCAAAGGCCTGGAAACGATGCCTTATGAGGAACGGCTAAGGGAGCTGGGCATGTTTAGCCTGGAGAAGAGGAGGTTACGGGGTGATATGATAGCCATGTTCAAATATATAAAAGGATGTCACATAGAGGAGGGAGAAAGGTTGTTTTCTGCTGCTCCAGAGAAGCGGACACGGAGCAATGGTTCCAAACTACAAGAAAGAAGATTCCACCTAAACATTAGGAAGAACTTCCTGACAGTAAGAGCTGTTTGACAGTGGAATTTGCTGCCAAGGAGTGTGGTGGAGTCTCCTTCTTTGGAGGTCTTGAAGCAGAGGCTTGACAACCATATGTCAGGAGTGCTCTGATGGTGTTTCCTGCTTGGCAGGGGGTTTGGACTCGATGGCCCTTGTGGTCTCTTCCAACTCTATGATTCTATGATTCTATGCTAGCAAATTTCTTTAATTAGCAGAGTTTACATTCCCCTTTTACTTGCACAGCAGATAGCTGGTTGCAGGCTTGTGTAAGCTTCTCACTACAGTGGTACCTCGGGTTAAGAACTTAATTCATTCTGGAGGTCCGTTCTTAACCTGAAACTGTTCTTAACCTGAGGTACTACTTTAGCTAATGGGGCTTCCTGCTACCGCCGCGCCACCAGAGCACGATTTCTGTTCTCATCCTGAAGCAAAGTTCTTAACCCGAGGTACTATTTCTGGGTTAGCAGAATCCATAACCTGAAGCGTATGTAACCTGAAGCATCTGTAACCCGAGGTACCACTGTATTAGGTTCCTGGTAAGTTCCCTTATATCCCTCTTAGAAGAATAAACACACCACAATCTTGTGTAAAGTATGTAAAAGTAGTTTACTCACATTCTGTACACAGTTGGATCCCTGAAGACAGACTTAGTTACAAACTATATACATGTGGAGCTATCCCTTATGGGGATAATCCCAGTGTCCTCTGTGGGCTGGAAGCCAACAGAGCATCTCTAGCTAAAGAGCTGCTCCAACAAAGGATGAAGTAAAAAAGGGAGAGAGTGCTGCGTGCCTTGTCCTTTTGTTACCTGGACAGGTAAAGTCACACCCACCTCCAGTCACATGCAAAGGAAGTATGTCCTAGCCAGGAAGAAACAGGAAGTTTTCGACTGGCTGGACCAAACATTCCCCTGCATGTCCACTCTAGGAAAACAAGGAATGTTGTACTTGACTGCTACTTGTGTATCACATCCCACAAGTCCTCCAACCAAAGTGAACATAACAAAAACAGGTATGTTGGGGAAAGTGTATCTCTAAACTAAAGATTAGGAAGGACTTTCTGATGGTGAGATTTCTGATAGCAGAATGGGCTCCCTTCGAGTTTTCCAGTCAGATTTTGGATAACCATCTGCCGCCAGAGATTCTCCAGCTGTGATTCCTGCATCTTTCAACTCTACAGTTCTAGGGCTCTAAATGGGCATATTGGTGAAAACAATACACCCAAGATGCATTGCATTCGGTCTCTTGCAAAAATAAAAAAATGTGCACACTAGGGCAAACTGTGAACGGAAAATGTGCATATTAGGAGGAACGCATATGGAAATATTTGTGAATATTCAAGCTGGCTTTTAAAGAAGTAAATAGATCACAAATTGCAGATGGGTGGGGGCGGAGGAGAAGCTGAATTTGACTCATGTGTCCATTCCTGCTTTTGAGTACCAGTTGTCAGTGACCAAAAAAAAAAAAAAAAAAAAAAAAACCCACCAAAAAACAAACAAACCAGGACTGGAGCTCTTGCCTTCTCCTTACGTTCTTAAGAAAGTCTGCAGATCTTGGTAGTGTAACACTCCTATTCTTCAACTCCATTTTCTCCAGAAATCAAAGTGCCATTGATTTTTTTTATTTTTTTCACCCGACTTGCTATTTACTGAGCATGAAAAGGCTTCTTTGCTTTCATCCCTTCTGCTCTGGTTATCAATCAAGGAATGTTTATGCCATAGAAAAGCATTTGTTAAGACAACAGCCTCTCTCTGGGTGGCACTTTAATACCCTCACTGTGGAAAAGAAATATAAGAAATAATAAACAGATCTCGGGGGTTTTAATTCATCGTTAATGAGCCTTTCAACATGACTGTAAATGCTCAGGAGCATGTTTTTAAAAGAAGGAAGGCAACACGAAACGAAATAAAAACTGCAGCTGATATTAAAATCAATGAGACTTAACTACTTTGGAAAAACGTTTTCTCTCTCTCTCTCTCTCTCTGCGTTGGCTGTCAATTAAAGTGTCAGGCATAATTGGTCTATTCTGTAGAAAATGCATCTTCAATAATGTGGAAGAGGGGGGAAGGGAGATGTCGATATTTTTCTTCTCATCCTCTCCTCTCTCCTTTCTGCTTTACATAATAACCATCTCACAGCTAAAATGCATTTAATTTGATCTTAATGCCAGGGTAGCTAGCAGGTTTTTAACTGTGTAAAAAGTTCTTCTGCAGAAAGTGCTTCTCTGACACCAGGCTAATAAACTCCGCCATCTGAAAATGGCCTTTCTCTTGAGTTGATGCCTCTTGGCTGCTGGTTTTGCAATAAACAAAACACTTATAGGTTCACCCCATCCAACAGCTAATGGGGACAAACTTCTGCTTCCCGTGATTGTCTCTGCTTTATGCATGGCCCCAGTTCAGCATGATTCCAGGTGAGATGACCCACTGACTCCATTTCCAAGCTGCCCTTCCGCGATTGCGATCGTAGGGCAGCGGGCATTAAAACCATAATTAAAAACCAAACCATTGGATGGAGCAACTCCCCAAGGAGGAAATGGGGCTTTTTAGCTTAGAGGAAAAGCAAGAAAGAGGAGAGACATGACTGAGGTGTATAAAATGATGGAGGAAGGGGATAAAGAAGAGTTTTTCTTCCTCTCTCCTAACACTAAAATTCATGGACATGCATGTCGAACTATCATAGAGTCGTGGAATTGTAGAGTTGGAAGGGACGCCAAAGGTCACCTGGCCCAAACTCCTCCTGCAATAGAGGAATCTCAGCTAAAGCTCCCATGAAAGCGAGCTTGAAGAGGGGTATCAGGAAAGCAAAAGCGGAGTACAGAGGAAAAATGGAGGACCCTCTGAGAAATTATGATACTAGACAAATGTGGCAGGGAGTTCAACATCAGTTGAACAGCAGTTGGGGGAGTGGTGCAGGAAAAACAACTTACTCCTTAACTTTAAGAAAACAAAAGAGATTATTGTGGACTTTAGGAAATGTAAATTGAATATTCAGCCACTTATTATTGAGGGGAAGTGCGTAGAACAGGTCTCTGTGTTTCTGAGACTGGGACTGGTGGAAGTAGTAGACCCCAAATGGCTGGTGGGTTGTAGAAGGCTGCCTTGGAGATCACCAGGCTCTTCCGAAATCTTCTTTAGGTGGAAAGAAGATTCCACCTAAACATTAGGAAGAACTTCCTGACAGTAAGAGCTGTTTGACAGTGGAATTTGCTGCCAAGGAGTGTGGTGGAGTCTCCTTCTTTGGAGGTCTTTAAGCAGAGGCTTGACAACCATATGTCAGGAGTGCTCTGATGGTGTTTCCTGCTTGGCAGGGGGTTGGACTCGATGGCCCTTGTGGTCTCTTCCAACTCTATGAGTCTATGATTCTATGATTCTTGTGCCCTCAAGTTCTTACAAGACAAAGAAATTATATGCAACAAAAATTGGCTTTAGAAATGCAAGCGAGCAAGCTCTCTCTTAAATATCCCCTTCCTACCTTCCCTGCGCAAAACTAGGGATAGTTTTTTGTTGTTTTTAAAATAATCTTAACGAATGATGCCCCAAAAGCTCTCCTGAGCAGCCTTAAAGCCAGGCTTAATGATAATGAACAACAGAGTTCAGACGCTCAGCCGGACATGGCTGCTGGAACGGTGAGGAAGTTGCCCAATTAGGCTAACAAGGTGCAAGTGCTAACATCAGGAAAGCCCTCAGAATAACTGGTAATTGAGATGGGAAACTGAGCGTGTGGCCGGCAGACAAGATAATGGCCAGCAGGAACAATGGGTGGTCTGTAGCAGCCTAGAGAGCTTTGTTTTCATCTTGACCCCAGCTAGAGAGGCATGTCGAAATTTCTCTCCGTCTTGGACAGAGTCACAAATCTCCAAGCTAAAATTCAAGTGCCCTGCTCTTCCTCGCCTGGATGCTGTTTTTATTTTTAAATTTTAAAAAAGGGTTCAAGCTGTATGGATGTCTGATCACAGAAGACAGGAAGGAGGGTTTGGCAAACCGCAATGCTCCTTCAGGGTACGGTGATCAAAATCCGTAGTAGAAATGGAGAGATCTGTCAGTTTCACTTCTCTCTGTTTCTCATTTTTGCCCCCAGTCTTAAATTCAGCACTTCACTTTGCTGCAAAAGGTTGTTGTGTTTTTTAAAAAATCTTCATGAAGATTCAACAGGATTTTACTGGGGATTTCCCCTAATAAACACACGTTCATATGCACTTTTGACATTATGCATTCCTTACTCATATCTTCCCCTAACAGATGCACTTTTGGACCTGTGGGTTGGAGAAATGCATCATGAAATGTGGAGATATTGCCAGGCCTGCATCGCTGGGTGGCTAAAGGTTTTGGGGACCTGGGCCTTTGATAATGTTTCAGGACACAAGAAGACCCTGCTGGAATAAGGCCAATGGCAGGGCTGGATTGAGGTCTGATGAGGCCCAAAGCTACTGAAGGTAATGGGGCCCTTTATATGTCCAGCTGTCCATTTTCAACAACAAATTGTCGCTGTTTTGTGTGTGGAATATATATAGGCTATAACGGTATCTCAAGCCTTTGCACATGGTGCCATGCAACCAGTTCATGTAGAATGTAGGCACCCCATACAGTGGTACCTCGGGTTAACTACTTAATTCATTCCAGAGGTCCGTTCTTAACCTGAAACTGTTCTTAACCTGAAGCACCACTTTAGCTAACGGGGCCTCCCACTGCCGCCACGCTGCCAGAGCATGATTTCTGTTCTCATCCTGAAGCAAAGTTCTTAACCCGAGGTACTATTTCTGGGTTAGCGGAGTCTGTAACCTGAAGCGTATGTAACCCAAGGTACCACTGTATATAGAAATGAGCAAATTTGAGGGAGCAGCTAGCAGGCGGGGCCCATGATTTATATTCTAGGAGCCTACACAACACAAAACACTGTTGCTGTATGTAGGTTTTATTTTATTTGTTTTTTATCTTATATTTTGGAAATGTACATCCAGGGTTTTTTTCCTTTAATTTTTTTGGGGCCCCCAAGAGAGTGGGGCCCTAACCTAGAGTTTGTTTTGTTGTTGTTTAGTCGTTTAGTTGTGTCCGAATCTTCGTGCCCCCCTGGACCAGAGCACGCCAGGCACTCCTGTCTTCCACTGCCTCCCGCAGTTTGGTCAAACTCATGCTGGTAGCTTCGAGAACACTGTCCCACCATCTCGTCCTCTGTTGTCCCCTTCTCCTTGTGCCCTCCATCTTTCCCAACATCAGGGTCTTTTCCAGGGAGTCTTCTCTTCTCATGAGGTGGCCAAAGTATTGGAGCCTCAGCTTCAGGATCTGTCCTTCCAGGGAGCACTCAGGGCTGATTTCCTTAAGAATGGAGAGGTTTGATCTTCTTGCGAATTTGGCACTGCCAATGGCCCATCCAGTCCAGCCATCTGTTTCCGCAGGGGCCAAGCAGATGCCTGTGGAAAACCGGTGAGCAAAGAGCAAAGAGCCCACTCCCCTCTTACAGCCTCCAATGATTGCAGCTTCCAGCTACTGCTTTGAGTTTCTTTTCTACAACCAAGCAGCAGATAAATTTTATGAAATGAGTGAATGAATGAATATTGTCCAATCTTCTTTTAATACCATCCTTCTGTGGGAGCAAGAATTTTGGCTTGCATCTGCTTTTGGTAAAAACTTTTCTTTTGCTCTTACTTTTTAAGACTAGCCCAATGCTTTAAACATTACGGGGCAGTGGATCTGGATCACAAGAAATGCAAATAACTGTTGATTAATTTTCCTGTAGGGAAAAGTACTTGTTGGAAAGAAGGTTTTGTTCTCGTCAGGGCTGATGGATGGCCTCTTAGAGGTACATGGCATTGTTCGCTTTTCACAAACAGATCGGGGGTAAAAATAGGCATTAGGCATCCATCAGGCAGCTGATGGTGGAAACGGAGGTCTACTGTGGCACACATTCATTTGAGGTGCCTTGCAATTGTCTGAAAGGAGGGCTGGGGGAAACGGAATGGGGCAGCCATCAAAATAATGTGCAAACCATTGAATTCAGCTTGAACGCTCCATTTTTCAGTTTCCTGTATTCAAGTTTGAAAACTTGACACTTCTCCTTAAAAGTCAGCAACTCAGAGCAGCTGGAAACTTTCAAAATGTGCACTTTGGTACATTTTGAGGAGAAACGAAAATACTGGTGTTTTGATTGAAGCGCCGACGAACACAGCTCCTGGCCAGCAAAGTGTCATCTGCGACCACCCCATGAGAGATTGTCAGACTCTTCATTTAACCTCAGGGATCTCCTCTTGCCTCAAAGACAACAATTTGAAATCACAGCCCAAGTGTTAAGAGACAGTTCCAGAAATGACTTGAGCACTCTTTTAATGAAGGCCAGCTTTGATTTCCCAGAGTCAAGATTTCTGTCCCGAAAAGGCGATGTTCTCGCCTCCCTGTTTCCATGGCGCTAAGCAATTTAGCTGACCAACACATACGGACAAATGCTATCGATAAGATGTGATTATAGAGCCCGTCTTGCAATCACGGCAGGAGGTGGCGGGGGCACAATCAGCTTCAAGACATGCCCTTTTGCAAACTTGTCTCGCGTTTCTTCTCTGCAATTCTATGGCCTTTGCCTCAGCACCAGAAATCCTCCCTCCACGCATCTTTGCAGTACACAGATAAAGGAGACGGTTTTGGAGGAGATTTTGGCTTCCTTCCTTCAAGAGAGAAACATGACGTCCTTTGACCCAACGGCTAACAGTGGTTCGGCAACATGGTTGACGCTTCTGGCATTGGCCCAGCTCAAGAGATATTGCTGATCTCAAAAATGTACAAAACTGGGTCAAATATATGTTGGAAATGTAAAGAAAAAGAAGGTACTTTTTATCATATGTGGTGGGAATGTAGAGAAGTTAAACATTTTTGGGAAATGATATATAATGAATTGGAAAAAAAATGTTTAAAATGACATTTGTAAAAAAAACCCAGAAGCATTTATGTTAGGGATTGTAGGACAAGACCTGCCAAGAAAAATAAAGAACTTACAGTGGTACCTCGGGTTACAGACGCTTCAGGTTACAGACTCCATTAACCCAGAAATAGTACCTCGGGTTAAGAACTTTGCTTCAGGATGAGAACAGAAATTGCGCGGCGGCAGCGGGAGGCCCCATTGGCTAAAGTGGTGCTTCAGGTTAAGAACAGTTTCAGGTTAAGAACGGACCTCCGGAACGAATTAAGTTCTTAACCCGAGGTATCACTGTATTTATGTATACTACAACAGCAGCAAGAGTCTTGTTATCACAAGGATGGAAGAATGAGGAAACCCCAACAGAAGAACAGTGGCAAGAAAAACTGATAAACTATGTGGAACTGGCAATCATGACTTCAAGGAAGAATGGGAACTTTTTACGAACTATCTAAAAAGACAACAAAATGACTTGGACTCCTTGGCAGGTTTTGAATAAACATCCACAAATTTATTAGTTGGACACATGACATATAAGGCAAGGACATGCACAATTTTACAACATGGAGAGAACAATATGTGCAAAGAAATCAGAGAGGGGAGCTGAGGGAAGTCTTTGGGTCGGGAGGGGGGAGAGGGAGGGATGGGGGGAAGGGGAAAAAATATTGCAATTGATTATTTGGATTCGTAATTTGTTATGTTGAAAGTGTTTAATAAAAATTACTCAAAAATGAGAGAGAGAGAGAGAGAGAGAGAGAGAGAGAGAGAGAGAGAAAAGAAGAAGAAGAAGAAGAAGAAGAAGAAGAAGAAGAAGAAGAAGAAGAAGAAGAAGAAGAAGATTTTGGATTTGATATCCCGCCTTTCACTCCCCTTCAGGAGTCTCAAAGCGGCTCACATTCTCCTTTCCCTTCCTCCCCCACAACAGACACTCTGTGAGGTGAGTGGGGCTGAGAGACTTCAGAGAAGTGGGACTGGCCCAAGGTCACCCAGCAGCTGCATGTGGAGATACAGGGAAGCGAACCTGGTTCCCCAGATTACGAGTCCACTGCTCTTAACCACTACACCCCACACACACACATAGAGAGAGAGATTGCTAATCTGGAACAGGGCAGAGGCTTTTGAAGCGGTGGCATCACATGGATAAGAAAAGAGCCCTGATGGATCGGGTTGAAGGCCCATCTAGTCTTCCATCATGCTCTCACGGTCACCAACTAAAACGTAGGATCTCTCGCCACTCATGTTCCTCTGCCCTAGCAACTATTAATTAATTTGTTGTTTGCATTGGTCCCCCTCGGACGGTGGTGGACTCTCCTTCCTTTGAGGTTTCTAAGCAGAGGTTGGATGGCCATCTGTCATGGGTGCTTGAGTTCAGATTCCTGAAATTGCAGGGGGTTGGACTAGATGACCTTTGGAGGTCCCTTCCCACAGAATTCTATGATTCTGTGACACTGAGATGCTGCAAGAAAATAAAATGGAAGCCCCTAAGTATGATCAGTGTGTTGCCCCTTATTTTAGTTGATGGTCATTCCTTGTTGTGGCTTCTCATATTTGCTCCTGATATTTTAATGGCTCTGTTATTTGATTTTCCTCTGCTTCGCTGTACTATATGATTTGTTCTGTAACTTTCTGCCTTGCCCCCTCCTGCTAATATCCTTTCGTCAGCAGCTCAGCAGTCTGCCACTCTTTCATTGTTGCTTTTATTGGCTCATTATTATTGTACTAATGTTATTTTCTTCGCATGGAGAAATATCCGTCTCAATAAAAATAATAATGTTTCCTTAAAAAGGAGAGGGGGGCTGAGCAGAGGAGTGACACATACGTCACTAGCGCTTTTGCATTATCTCTCCCCAACTGGGTTTCTGTTCTGGCTCACCCCAGCTAAGGAAGGAACGTGTCTGATCGTTGAAGGCAGTGAAGGTCCTGTGTGAGTGCCTGGAGGCGGTTGGAGGATGGATGGCGGCTAACAGATTGAGGTTGAATCCTGACAAGACAGAAGTACTGTTTTGGGGGGACAGGAGGCGGGAAGGTGTGGAGGATTCCCTGGTCCTGAATGGGGTAACTGTGCCCCTGAAGGACCAGGTGCGCAGCCTGGGAGTCATTTTGGACTCACAGCTGTCCATGGAGGCACAGGTCAATTCTGTGTACAGGGCAGCTGTCTACCAGCTCCAACTGGTATGCAGGATGAGACCCTATCTGCCTGCAGACTGCCTCGCCAGAGTGGTGCATGCTCTGGTTATCTCCCGCTTGGACTACTGCAATGCGCTCTATGTGGGGCTACCTTTGAAGGTGACCCGGAAACTACAACTAATCCAGAATGTGGCAGCTAGACTGGTGACTGGGAGCGGCCGCCGAGACCATATAACACCGGTCCTGAAAGACCTACATTGGCTCCCAGTACGTTTCTGAGCACAATTCAAAGTGTTGGTGCTGACCTTTAAATCCCTAAATGGCCTCGGTCCAGTATATCTGAAGGAGCGTCTCCACCCCCATCGTTCTACCTGGACACTGAGGTCCAGCGCTGAGGGCCTTCTGGCGGTTCCCTCACTGCAAGAAGCCAAGTTACAGGGAACCAGGCAGAGGGCCTTCTCGGTGGTGGCGCCCTCCCTTTGGAACGCCCTATCACTAGATGTCAAAGAGAACAACAACTACCAAACTTTTAGAAGACATCTGAAGGCAGCACTGTTTAGGGAAGCTTTTAATGTTTGATGTATTACGGTATTTTGATACTTTTTTGGAAGCCGCCCAGAGTGGCTAGGGAAACCCAGCCAGATGGGCGGGGTATAAATAATAAATTATTATTATTATTATTATTATTATTATTATTATTAGGTCTTTATTGTCAAAATAAGGACTTGCAGCAGCTCACACAATTTTCTGGATGCGCGCGCGTGCACACACACACGGCTCTAGCCACTAAGCAAGTGTCCCCCACAGATCTGTGCCTTGTGCAGCAGTTGCGGCAACAGTGAGACCCCTCCCCTCAGCCAGCTTATATACACTCCCCTGATAGGCTGCACACTCTCTACCTGAGACTTCTCCTGTCCGGACATCATTGCTGCTCTTCCCACTTCAAGGCCCCCCTGGTTCTAGGACAGTGTTTCCCAACCTTGGGCCTCCAGCTGTTTTTGAACTACAATTCCCATCATCCCTGACCACTGGTCTTGCTAGCTAGGGATGATGGGAGTTGTAGTCCAAAAACAGCTGGAGGCCCAAGGTTGGGAAACACTGTTCTAGGAGACAGTGGGGTAGGGGAAGAGAGGGCATCTACTGACCCATCTGTTGCCTTTTCTTCTTCCACCACATCCTGTGCACCTTCTTCCATCTCTCCCTCCCACCCACCCCCCGCCCTGGCTCCTGCCTTGCAGGTTGCGAAACCCTCCCATCCGTCATTGGTTCTCTCACCCATCCTTGGTTCCCTTACCCATAGGCGCTAGGGGTGTGGGGCACCCAGGCAGCGGGCTCTCTGGGGTGCTGGACTGAGAGTCCGAGGCCCAAGAGTTGAGTCCGGGGAAGAGCCCGCCTGTCTGTCGGAGTTCAGGGGCGACCGAGGCAGTGAGACGCTGAGGTGGGCTGCTGGCTCTGCCCTCCTGCACGCCTGGGACTGGGCAACCGGGTGGGGGTGGGGGTGGGCACCGGGCGGATCTTTGCACCCCGGTACCGCATATGCTTAAGACAGCCCTGAGTAAGCCAAGTGGAGTTCAAGGGAAAGTAAGTGAGCTGGAGATTGCAATTGTAGGCTCTTCAAAAGTCAAGGAAGCTATAGGGTCTTTAAAAATGCATGCTCATTTAGATTATTTTGCTAAATGTATTCAGGCTGAGCTGAATTTCTGAGCAAAGTTTGCTGCTAGGGGCATTCTGTTACATTTCGTAGACACATTTTTGAAAAATAAGAACAGTGGAACCGATATGAAAATGGTTTATTTATTTATTGACTCTGAAGTCAGAAACAATTAGATACTTTGGGCTGCTGTAATTTACGGTGGATGAGCGCCAAAGTGGAATAAGCCCAACAACCTCACGCCCCTGCTGTCAGAATCCTGAGGTGTATAATTATAAAAGAGTAACTCAAAAGCCCTCTCTCTCCCCTGTCCCCTGTTGCCTTGCATTTGTCATTATTTCTGAAATGCAAGTGTCAGAGCTGCCCAAGGTCCCAGCTCACAGAGGACCAACGCCAGGTCGTCGTTATATACAAAAGTCTTTATTGAAGTTCAGTTTCCATTCCAAAGCCGTAGCGTGCAGCTCTACGTCTTAAACCCTAGACCGGCGAAGTCCCGTCTGAATCTCCTCCCCCCTGACACCAGTTTAAGATTCTAGCCCTGCTCCACCTCTTCCTCTGCTCTCTTCTCCTCTGGGTCCTCCTGTCCGCTGGGGCATTCCCCTTTCTGGACTCTTCTGACGCTGAGTCCCCTGACTCCTCCCCCTGTCTCCGGCAGGCTTTAGGACCCGGTTCCCAATCCTCGTTCTCTGCTGCCCTGCGCACCTGTACTTTTGAACTTGGCTCTCGCGCCAACCCAGTGACCTTCCTCCTGACCGTTACACTGCTTCTGTCACTGCTTCCCTCTTCCGGGATGCTAGCTGGACCTGACCTCCCCTCCGTTGCCTGACTCTCCGATGGAGGCGTGGTCAGCCCTGACTCCTCTTCTCTCCCTGCTGGGGGAGACGCTACTCCCGATACCTGGGACTCTTCCCCCCCACTATGCTCAGGTGGGGAAGCTGGTCCTGATCTCCAACTGCTGCTCTGGGAGTCCCCGCTGGCCCCTTGCTTCTGGAGTGTCCCCCTTGGGACCCCCCTTGCCCTGGCCACCGGCGCCCCCTTCTGTGAATCTTCCGATTCGCTGGAGAGGCTCATGGAATCTCTCGGGCCACTGTCATCTTCTCCTACGCTGCCCTCAGATTCCTCCCCTTCGCTCTCCATCTCCCCTCTTCCCTGTGCTTCTGCTCCTGATCCCCTGACAGCAAGTATTGGAGAAAGATGGTCCTTCGGGGAAAGAGAAACAAGTGTTTTGTTTTAAAGAAAGCGCTTTTTTGTTTTTTGTTTTTGCAGAGAAATATAAAATCTGCTTCTGTTCAAGGTCTCTAGCATCTAGTCACGGGCTGCGTGCAGAGACAAAGTGAGATTTCAAGAGACAAATCTCCAGGATTTCCTGAGATGACCCTCATAATTATGCCATGGAAGTGACAAAGACTGACACTAAGGAGCATCTCAACATTTCATCTCGAGAGCTGTTGCGGGAGGGTTACATTTGCACTCACGGCGATTGCACACACACCCTCCCATCTGAAGGCACGGGAATATTTAGTCAGGTTGAATTATGCATGCATTAAAGATCAAGATTAAAGATCAACCTAGACAGCATCTTAAAAAGCAGAGACATCACCTTGCCAACAAAGGTCTGTATAGTTAAAGCCATGCCTTTCCCAGTAGTGATGTATGGAAGTGAGAGCTGGACCATAAAGAAGGCTGATCGCCGAAGAATTGATGCTTTTGAGTTATGGTGCTGGAGGAGACTCTTGAGAGTCCCATGGACTGCAAGAAGATTAAACCTCTCCATTCTGAAGGAAACCAGCCCTGAGTGCTCACTGGAAGGACAGATCATGAAGCTGAGGCTCCAATACTTTGGCCACCTCATGAGAAGAGAAGACTCCCTGGAAAAGACCCTGATGTTGGGAAAGATGGAGGGCACAAGGAGAAGGGGACGACAGAGGACGAGATGGTGGGACAGTGTTCTCGAAGCTACCAGCATGAGTTTGACCAAACTGTGGGAGGCAGTGGAAGACAGGAGTGCCTGGCGTGCTCTGGTCCAGGGGGTCATGAAGAGTCGGACATGACTAAACGACTAAACAACAACAACAAAAGATCAAGTAGTCTGCATATCAGGGCTGATAGTTGCACCGCGTCTGAGAAGACAGGGACCCTGGGGGAGGAAGTTGAGAGCTGTCACAAGCAAGGATGAGTTTCAGTTGGTAAGGCTCGAAGATGTGGACAAGGTACTCGGATCGGTCAGGGCAACCACTTACACTCTAGTCCCATGCCCCTCTTGGCTGATAAAATCCAGCAGGGAGGGAACAGCTGGCTGGGCCAGGGAGGTGATCAATGCCTCTTTGCAAGAAGGGGTGGTCCCCACCTGTTTGAAGGAAGCAGTGGTAGAACCACTCCTTAAGAAACCTTCCCTGGATTCGGAAAACCTCACTACTGACCAGTTGCTAATCTCCCTTTCCTAAACAGGAGTCATCTAGTCCCTGTAATGCAGGAATCTTAGCTAAAGCATCCATGACAGTTGGCCATGCAACCTCCACTTCAAAACTTCCAAGGAAGGAGAGCCCACCGCCTTCCGAGAGAGTCCACTCCACTCTCAAACAGCTGTTATCATCAGAAAGTCCTTCCTGATGTTTAGCTGGAATCTCCTTTCTTGTAACCTGAAGCCATTGGTTTGAGTCCTGCCCTCCAGAGCGGGCGAAAACCAGCTTGCTCCATCTTTCATCTGACATCCCTTGAGATATTTGAAGATTAAAGTTATTTCAGCGACTCTTAATATCTCACAGGAGATGTTCTGGCGATCAAAGTTCTCAGTCATGCAGGGAGCATCCGTGAGTTAAACAAAATCCCTGCTCCAGATGACCAGCTCCAACACAGGGAGCCAGAGTGAGGCCAGACCATCAAGGATGCAGCAGAACAGGGATGGGGAGCCTGTAGCCCTCCTGGTGTTCTAGACTTTGGATAAACTGGCCAGAGTTGAAAGGGAGCATTTAAAAAAGAGAGGTGAAGGCCTCTCCTCCTCCCAGAGGGAAGGGGTTGTGAGCAGGAGCAGCTTCCCGCTGGGGCAGGGAGGCGTTTTTGGCTCCCTGCTCCTGATTGCTTCTGCTGCTGTGGCCAAACCTTTCAGCTGACCAATAGGGCCGGCTGGTGGGTGGGGCTAGCTGCATTTACACAGCCGTTGCAGCGCTCTGCTCCCAGTCTGTTCCTGCTTTCTTTGCATCTCCTGCCCTCCCTCCCTCTTAGGTCAGCTGCTTTTGCGTATTGACCTTACTATGGACTTCAGTTGGTTGCCTTGGTTGCCCAAGGGGCCTGGTAGGACTTTTTTATCCATTTGGCAAACTGGCACCAGCCTCTTGATTTTTTCACCTGTTGTTGTTTAGTCGTTTAGTCGTGTCCGACTCTTCGTGACCCCATGGACCAGAGCACGCCAGGCACTCCTGTCTTCCACTGCCTCCCGCAGTTTGGTCAAACTCATGCTGGTAGCTTCGAGAACACTGTCCCACCATCTCATCCTCTGTCGTCCCCTTCTCCTTGTGCCCTCCATCTTTCCCAACATCAGGGTCTTTTCCAGGGAGTCTTCTCTTCTCATGAGGTGGCCAAAGTCTTGGAGCCTCAGCTTCAAGATCTGTCCTTCCAGTGAGCACTCAGGGCTGATTTCCTTAAGAAATAGTTTTCGCTTACCTCGTAGCAATTCGTCACAACTTTCTGGTCTTGGTGGTTAGGCATTGGACTAGGTGTGCTGTGTTGGAGGATTGGGTATGCGCCATCATCTACGCCTCCTCTTTTGGGTATTCTGTTAAAGGAATCCGGCAGTCATGGATCCTGTCCGATGCCCTGCTGGTGGCTAGGGCCATGGCATGACCCCTGGTGACGTCATGGGGCAGCTTCCAGTTGTATTTGCATCAACAAGCTCCTCCCGTTGGTTGTTAGCCCTGACATGACTCCTGGCTGTGCGGGGTGGAGTCTGGTATTGCTGTTTCATCCAATGCCTGAGCCAATACTACTCACATGCTGTAACCAATAAAAGTTGTGGCCTAATTTTGCCCATTAACCTAAAATAATGTGTCTTTGTGTCTTATTATACTCCTATGCGGGTGGCGGGTCCTTGACTCACAAACACAGAACTTTCCAAGTTCTTTGACTGCCATTTTTAATGTAGAGGGCTGTTGCTATGGGGTGGGGGTGGGGGTGGGGGTGGGGAACTTGATTGAGGGCTGCCCTTTTTGATGGCAGTGCCATCTTCTTTTTAACGTTCATCCCCACCCAAACCATCATCCTTGTATCCATTTGGCCCCTATCAAGAAATCCTTATCAGCCCATACCAGCGGTAGCCATGCAAAGATCTGCATTTGAATGAACACGCCTTTCAGCTGACATATAAATACGCAAACAAAACGAAAGCCCTCCCCCTCACCGGCAAATGGGGAGTCACGGGAACCCCCTTTAGCTGGATAGCCTTGTGCCTTAATGCCAATAAACGCCCCGACCCAATTAATTCAACTTGTGCTCAATAGACCATTAAACCTTTGTTGTCGCTGGCAATTCCCTGCGCACTTTGATTTCCACAAGGTAATTAATCCCATTAAAATGTAAAGCATCTTGGCGGGTTGGAGGGGCGGAGAGGAGCCTTCGAAATGAAAGCCGGCGTTGAATCACGCCATGCCTGATAGCTCCGATTCCCCCTGCTATTTCCTCGATGTTCATTAGCGCCCATTCATCAGCTGTTTTCAAACACGGTCTTCATGGTGCGGTGTTCAGATGGCATTGAAGAGGCACGCCATTCCGAATGGAAGCCCAGAGAGTTACCCTGGCAGGAAAGTGCTCTAGCTGAATGACCCCCCCAATGGGAGAAAATGGGCAATCAGAGGCACTTTCAGATGGGCTCATAACACAGGCCTGCTAAGCGAAACCATTTCCTCCGGGGGCACATGACTTCCAAAATGACAATCTGGGCGAAGCAGACTTATCATCCAGGTGACCACTCCAAGAAACTGGATATACCCCAATTGTGTCTATTTAACATTAGTAAATTGCAACGTACATTGTACAATATATTAGGCTTGGTAATACATCCATTTCTCTTTTTTCAATATAATTTTTATTAAATTTTCTGTTTTACAATTTAGAGCACTCATTTTTACATCCTTGAAATATCAATGACTTCCCTTCTTCTCTTTCCGTGGTTCATTTTACGTATCATAAATCTCTTCATATTTTACAGAAACTATACCATTCAGTATTCCATTATTACATCCATCAAAACCTATTTACATGATTGAATTTATCTTTATGCTGCTAGAGTTTTCAGCTGTACAGTTATTTCCTATATATTCAATAAACATTTTCCAATCTTCTCTAAACGTACCTTCTTCTTGTTCTCTTATTCTGTATGTTAGGTCCGCAAGCTGCGCGTATTCTGTCAACTTGAGTTGCCATTCTTCTTTGGTTGGGACCTTGCTCATTTTCCATTTTGGGGCTTGTATATAGTAACTTGTAGAGTCTGCTGCAAATAATAAACAGCTGTAGGTAATCAGGTTACGAGTAGAAGTGTCTTGTTCCTGCTTCGTTCATCCTGCCTGCAACTGACTGCTTTCTGGAACTCTGCGTATGCTCTGCTAAGGTCTGGCTAAGGTCCTGCAACAGGTCAAAGTTGCGAAACACCAATAGCCCATGGGTTCCAGTGTTGTGAAAGGTATGCAAACACTCGTGAGGGCATCTGGGCCCTATGGGAGCAAGGTCCATACTTCAACTATGTGCTGCATGGAGAAGAAATTTATTTTGTCTGTCCTGAATCTTGCAACATTGAGCTCCATTGGATGTTCGCAAATGGGGCAGGGGTGGGAATCAGTCATGTAGAAAGTTTGGTATTCTCTTCTCTAGTAATCTTCACTATTTCACACACAAGATGAGGTTTTTGTTGGTGCTTCTGGGTGGGAGACAGCCTTCTCCTGGCACTGGTCTGGAATGCAGAGCACAGAATTCACCTCTCCGGACGTTCAAGCAAGCAGCAGAGCTTAGCAGAAGCTGAGGCTGAGGAGTGATTTATTTACAGGATCAAAATGAAGAACAGAGCAACCATGGCGTGTCTCTTCTCCTCTGAGAAAGCACAGCAACAGAACAGAACAAAGAAGACGGAAGTGGCGCACAGTTCCTTCCGTCCCCATGCTTCCAAAGAATGGAATGTCAACACACAGAACATGTGATCTAGTAGTCGCGCATTCTGCAGCACGAGAGAGAATGAAACTCCTGAGAGTTTTAAACCCACAGTGAAAATCCAACGAGTGGACCTTTCTCTGTTTTTTAACATTAGACTGTTGACGTCCCACCAAAATGATCAATGGAATTCTGGAAGCGATGATGGTCTCCAGAGCAAATTTCACACAATTCACTCCAGTTTTGTGCTTCCCAGACACTGCTTGCTAACTTGTTATTTATTTATTTAGCAAAAGTCAATTCATCGTCACATCCCAGTCATTCCATTTGGTTTAATTTAACTGTGGGGAAGAGAAAGAAACATTGATCTCTTCCCTGCTTTCTTTGTTTGCAACCAAATCCACCCCCCCCATGCCTTTAAATAAAGTTGCCGTCAGTGAATCGCAACCAAGACGGTATAATTGCTTTCCATATTTATTCCTTCTTGCTGAACCTCAATCAAATTTTGCTCCATTTCTGAGCTTAAAAAGACGGTTGTTTCTTTCCTCCCCCCCCCCCGCTCCTAATTACAAGTGCGATGAAAACCGTCGTCATTTCGGCAAACCCAGCTGCGTCCTTTGTTTCTGTCTGACACCATCGTCGATATTTAAGACTTTGCAATCAGATCTGATGCAGCCAGTGTTTTGTTTTCAACAATGTGGAAGAAAATAAAGATCAGGCAGTGAGCATATGCAAAGGTGAAATTTGTGTGGCTTGCAAACAAGCATAATGGCCACAATTCGGCAAAAAAGTTAGAGGTACTTTAGCCAGTTGGAAATACTAGGCATCAGTTCCCAGCCCATAATCCAGCCTTTGCCAATGTGGTGCCCTTCAGAAGTTTTGGAAAACAGTTTCCACCAGCCCTAGTTAGAAGAAGAGGAGTTTGGATTTGATATCTCGCCTTTCACTCCCTTTAAGGAGTCTCAAAGCAGCTAACATTCTCCTTTCCCTTCATCCCCACAACAAACACTCTGTGAGGTGAGTGAGGATGAGAGACTTCAGAGAAGTGTGACTAGCCCAAGGTCACCCAGCAGCTGCATGTGGAGGAGCGGGGAAGCGAACCCGGTTCCCCAGATTACGAGTCTATCGCTTTTAACCACTACACCA
Source organism: Podarcis cretensis (assembly GCF_951804945.1). Lineage (NCBI taxonomy): Eukaryota > Metazoa > Chordata > Lepidosauria > Squamata > Lacertidae > Podarcis > Podarcis cretensis. Next base: position 99,681,536 of record NC_137174.1, read on the forward strand.
CACTGGCTATATGGTTATGGGGCTGATTCGAGTTGCAGCCCAAACATCTAGGTTGGTAAAAGCTGCTTCACTTTTCCTTTTGCATGGACAGGCAGAGTCCCCCCAACCCCAGGTGACCCCCGGGAGGAATAATGACTCAAGACACTATGTTATGGGATTAAAATTGGCCACAACTTTATTAAAGCTTCAGATGTAGGGAGACCTTGGCTTAGGCATTGGGCATTTATTCCTCCCAGTCCCTGGCCAGTTATCCAGAATGAGTGGGGATTGGGCTGGCTTTGGAGAACATCTGTTCAAGCAAAGAGCCCCCCCCCCATTTCACCATCGTCGCAGGGGAGAGCAATGACAACCTATTGGTGTATGGCCAATGCATCCCCTCAAACAACCCCTTAATGGGGAACCTTGGGATTGCCGCCGCAGGGGGGGGGTCACTGCTTCACCCCCCCCCATTAGGGAAAATAGACTAAAGGATTCTGCCCAAGGCCTGAAACTGCCAAGGTTGTGATGTTTTGCTATGGGGAAGGCAAAACCTGCCAATGCAGGAAAATTCCTTTCCCACCCTTCAACAGCGACCGTGTCGTAGCAGTGCCCACATACCTGTGAAGAGGTTAACCTGCAAAATAATAATAATAATAATTTATTATTTATACCCCGCCCATCTGGCTGAGTTTCCCCAGCCACTCTGGGCGGCTCCCAATCAAGTGTTTAAAACAATACAGCGTTAAATATTAAAAACTTCCCTGAACAGGGCTGCCTTCAGATGCCTTTTAAAGATAGGATAGCTGCTTATTTCCTTCACATCTGAAGGGAGGGTGTTCCACAGGGTGGGCGCCACTACCGAGAAGGCCCTCTGTCTGGTTCCCTGTAACCTCACTTCTCGCAATGAGGGAACCGCCAGAAGGCGCTCGGCACTGGATCTCAGTGTCCGGGCTGAACGATGGGGGTGGAGATGCTCCTTCAGGTATACAGGACCGAGGCCGTTTAGGGCTTTAAAGGTCAGCACCAACACTTTAAATTGTGCTTGGAAACGTACTGGGAGCCAATGCAGATCTCTCAGAACCGGTGTTATGTGGTCCTGGCGGCCACTCCCAGTTACCAGTCTAGCTGCCGCATTCTGGATTAATTGCAGTTTCCGAGTCACCTTCAAAGAAAACTTAAGTGAGGGAGGGCAGGGCGGGAGAAGCTGTGATGGCCTGGGATTCCGATTCAGAGGCTGAACCAGAGGAATCCCAGCCTGCACAGGAGTCCCCGCCTCCAGGGCCAGCTGAATTGGGGCAGGGCCTGGATTCTGAAGCGCCTGCACCTGTGTTAGATCCTCAGGAGCAGGCACCAGGTGATCCCACTCTGGCTCCAGAGGTGGTTGAGCACTCAGTGCCTGCAGGTGAGTCTCCCCCTGGGCCCAGTAACCCTTTAGCCTCTCCTGAACTACAGAGACTCAGGGCAGAGAGGCGAAGGGAACTGGTTGCTCCCAGGAGGAGTGCTCGCCTTAAGGCCAAGAGAGGCGGGTCTCCTGGGGGCCGGGACCGCCCATAGCCTCAGAACAGATAAAGGCCAGTCGGCCCGGTCCCAGGTTGCGGGAGCAACGTCGTTGTTGAGTTCCTGTTCATGCCCGGACCCAGACCTGACTCTTCAGTGCTCCTGTCCCCACCCGGCTTCCTGTTTCGGACCTCGCCCTGCTCCTTGTGGACTGATTCCAGGCTAGTGACCCAGGACCGGACTTTGACTACACCTACGGTAACCTTCCCCCCGGGATCAGCACAGAAGCTCTGGAGCCGACTGAGGATTCCCAGGTAAGGTCCGCCCTCTATTGTGTGGGCAGGACGGTCTCTCCCCTTACCTGGCCGAATCTCCTGGCAACGACTCCCCAACCAAGATAGGATAACTGGCAGAGGTAGGTGGAGACCTCCAGGTGTCTGGCGGGGGTGGGGCAAAGCCAGGCTCTACTGCCGGGTGCTGTATAGGTCCAGGGGGGCTGTGTGCAACCACACAAAAGGCGCCCCCCCATTTGATGCGGGGAGTGGTCATTTTCAGAAGAGGAGCCTGTGATGGATCAGTTGCATTATATGCAGAAGGCATCAGGTTCAACCAAGAGCTTGCAGTTGAAAAGGGGTATCTGCCAAGTTGCGTTCCTGCAAAAGGTCTCAGACATCTACTGCCGGATAAAGCAGGCAATACAGTGGTACCTTGGGTTAAGAACTTAATTCGTTCTGGAGATCCGTTCTTAACCTGAAACTGTTCTTAACCTGAGGTACCACTTTAGCTAATGGGGCCTCCCGCTGCCGCTGCGCAATTTCTGTTCTCATCCTGAAGCAAAGTTCTTAACCTGAGGTACTATTTCTGGGTTAGTGGAGTCTGTAACCTGAAGCGTCTGTAACCTGAAGTGTCTGTAACCCAAAGTACCACTGTACTGGAATAGATGGGCCAGAGGTTTGACTCATCATAAACTAGCTTTTGTATTTTTATAGATTTTTTTTGGGGGGGGCTCACCCCCAAAACCCTAGAAATTAATAAATGGTGGTATTTTGATTATTTGGGAAGTGAAAGGAGAAATACAAGCTGCAGAGGAATCTGTGGGCTACCGTAATGCAAAATGAGCTGGCCAAGCTAGGGCCATTAAGAAATGATACTGGTTCCTTGAGAGGCATTGGCAATGCAAGAGAACTCTCCTTTCCCCCTTGCCCTGAGGTGTGAACAAAGACTGGATGTTTGGAAGGTTATCAGGGTAACTGGGTGTGATGGAAAAGAGAGTTTTAGCAGAGTGTTCTGGGAAGAAGAAGGGAGAAGAGAGACTGGGATCCATCTTGGGCAGGATGGCTGAAGGCTGAGAGAGATGCCTTGGACCTTGGGGCTACACTGCTGTGGGGGGCAAGCCCCTCTTGAAAGGACCAAGCTGTAAGATCTGGACTCCCTCCATACAGACCGAAAGTGTAAATAGGTGAACAAACCATATTTCTTAAAGCTACGGCAGTCTCCAAAGAAACACAGACCCTGGTTGAGTGCCTAGGATCTTCCTGGGATCTTGCTATTGCTGGGCAGGGAGTGGAGCTCGCACCCAACTTTTGTAGCCATGTGTTTCTAGTAGCAGAGCCATAGCTCAGAGTTAAGAGCACCTGTTTGGTCCCAGGTTCCACTCCACCAACTCGTGTTTGAAGGATCTCACCTCAGGTAGCTGAGAAATACTCTACCTGAGCTGGAGGCAGCGATGCTTTTGAATACTGGCTGCTGGAAACCAAAGGAAGGGAGAGATCTCTTGTGCTCAGATCCTGCTTGCGGATTTCCTACAGGCAGCTGGTCAGTCACCATGAGAATAGGACACTGGGCTGGATGGACCACTGGCCTGATCCAGCAGGACTCTTCTTAGGTTCTTAAGTTTTTGTTCAACTGCTCCTGTACATGGGACGCAAGGAAACATAGCTGTCAACTTACAGACTTGAAAATATGGGACCAGCAGCCAAAATAAGGGATTTTCCAAGCACAGGTATGTTCAACTTCTGAACCCCTCCGAGCCAAAGGCAGAAAGCCCAGCCAGCAGCCAAATGAAGCCTCAAGCGGTGGTTCCCACAGCGCAGCAACCCGGCAAAGGGGATGCAGCAAAGGAAACCACCGTCCCCTCTCCGCTGGGAAGCGCTGAGCAAAGGCGAGTCCCCAGGCAACACGGCCGATTTGATCGGCACAAGGCATGCAAGCTCCACCCCTCAGTCGTTCTCAGACTCCTTATTGGGTGAGCAACGCAGCCAAGCAACACAGTTGAAGCCTCCCTCCTCCCTGGTTGGCAGGGAGGGAGGGAGGGAGAGGAGCTCCTTCCTTTGAAACCAGGGAAATTTAAGGGACATCATCAATAAGGGACAGCAGCGGGACACGGCGCTGGGATAAGGGACTTTCCCACCAAATAAGGGACGGTTGACAGCTATGCAAGGAAAATGCCATATTTTCCTTTGTGTCAGACTCCCCTACTTAAAAAATACATCCTGGTGCTGCCTGCTGGTGATGCCCACTTATTTCCAGAGTGAAAATGGTTTCACCCTAGTCAGTATTTGAGTTCCATCCCAAATAGGAAGGTTGAATTTTGCAGCACCTCTAGATGGCACCAAAATCAGGGAGCATCATAATCAATTGGGGAATTACTATGTAGGAACCGGGGTGAGGAATCCAGCAATTCATTAATGCATAGAAATAACTGGTCGGTTTTCATAATAGATTGGAATGATAACGCTTTATTCTGGAAAATGTCCACCCTGCCTTGCAGTCCCCAAAGGGACCCCCAGGGAGGATTCCAGATCAAAGACACAGAATAAAAAATAGATACAAACAAATGCAAGACACCAATTATATTATTAAAACAGGAGCATGCGAGTAGCATAAAGCAACTGGGACAGTTTAAAAATACATAACAACAGCAGGAGGTTAGAACAAATTGAAGACACAGAGGAATAAATAAATCTTTGCCGCAGCCAATATGATAATGTTACGCTAAATTCATTATTTTTCCCAGCATAGTATTCTTTTTTAAATTATTTTCTCAGACTCGAATAAGGTGTCCAGCATTAGAACAATAGAATTATGGAATCATAGAATTGTAGAGACCCTGTTATGTACTGAGTTGAATAGGACCCAAAAGGCAGCAGTCTGATTGGTCCTAGAACAATAGGATTCAGAATGCAGCAGTCTGATTGGTCCTAGAACAATAGGATTCAGAATGCAGCAGTCTGATTGGTCCTAGAACAATAGGATTCAGAATGCAGCAGTCTGATTGGTCCTAGAACAATAGGATCCAGAATGCAGCAGTCTAATTGGTCCTAGAACAATAGGATTCAGAATGCAGTGGTCTGATTGGTCCACAGGAGCCACCCAATCCAGCTCCAGGTGGAAGGGAATCCGCAACCTGATTGGTCTACAGGAGAATCCCGGAATTAGCCAATCACGTGGGGCCCATTGTGTAAATAATGTATATAAGGCAGTCATTTTGGGGGAACTTCCATTCCTCCTCACCACTATGAGCTGAATAAAGAGCATGAAATCCACTCTCCGAGTATATTTCAGACTCCAAGTGTCGTCTAGTCCAAGTCATGGCCAAAGCAGGAATCACAGCTATAGAATTTCTGACAGGTGGCCCCCCAGCTTCTGTTTAAAAAGCTCCAGTGAAGGAAAGGGAAACTCAGGAACAAAGAGGACAAAAACTTTTTAAAAAGAATGGGAAAAAATTATAACTTATCTAGGAGACCACTGCATGCAGATGGAAAGACTAGCAGGATTTGAAACCCACTTGTAATGTAACAAATACCATGGACAATACGGATTGATATAAAATATAGAATATGGAATCATATGCACTTGTAAATGTTGACAACAGGACCCATGGAGGGGATGCGGGGGGAGTCTCAAGAATCAGAGTACTCTCTATAAATAGATATGTATTTGGAATGTTATAAATTCATATTTGTAAAATCAAATAAAAATGATTTCAAAAAAGAGAGAAGAGTTTGCCACCTTGTATCCACACCTCACACAGACTCCTTACGCAACCCATGTTTTTATTTTTAAAGTTTAGTGTGGCTATCAGTTCACACTGCAAATATTTTTCATCCTAAAGAGGAAGAGAACAACAACCCGCAGATGTTGAAAAACCCTCAAGTATATTTAGTTTTGGGAAATGGCAGAGATTATGCTTCCTGCACACAGGGCCTTTTAAAAAAAGACATAAAGGCGATGATTGTCTTATATAAGTTAGCGGGATTGAGGAATGTTCTCCTGACAGCAAGGAGAAAGGAGTCTTTATTTGCCGGGCTCATTTGCATTTACCGTAGCTTGCACGAAACGCTACCCATTTTCTCCCTTTCATGCGAGCGCCTTGCCTTTTGTTCCCAGACTGAAAGCACAGAGATTTGCCATCTGCGGGACACATGGACTTCCGCTCCTTTGCTTGTGACATCGCCTGCTGACTTGGCTCCCCTAAAAGTCTTCCCAAAGCCTGAGATCGTTTCAGAGCAGAATACTCTGAGAAGGATCATTGGGTGGGATTCAAGCGAGTCTTTGCAAGAGCAAGACCCCAGGAGACCGGCCTGGAATGCCCTCTAATTCAGTTCTGGGGCAGGTAGGGAGTTAGGCACCCCATCTGTGCAGTGACTTGCCGTATTTTTCGCTCCATAAGACACACTTTTTTCTGCCTAAAAAGTAAGGGGAAATGTCTGTGCATCTTATGGAGTGAATGCGTCGGCCCTGGAGCCAAATTGCCCAGGGGCAAAAAGCAGATCATGCTTTTTTTTTTTTTTTTTTGAAAGAGGGAAGGGGGTGTTGAAACAAAGCTGCTGATCGTTTGCCAATTGGGGAGAGAGATAAGGGACGCTAGAGATAAAGGAGGCTGCCTGGGAGGGGGGAGGTAAAGACAGCAAACTTGCAAAGGGGGAAACAGGAAGACTAAAGCAATAAGGAGAGAAATTAGAAGAAAAGGAGGAGCAAAAAACTGCTCCAGCTAAGGAAAAGATACTAAGGCAAATAAGAGGGAAGGGGGTGTTGAAGGGAAGCAGCTGATCGGTGGGATTGGAAGAAGAAGAAGAGTTTGGATTTGATATCCCGCCTTTCACTCCCCTTCAGGAGTCTCAAAGCGGCTAACATTCTCCTTTCCCTTCCTCCCCCACAACAAACACTCTGTGAGGTGAGTGGGGCTGAGAGACTTCACAGAAGTGTGACTGGCCCAAGGTCACCCAGCAGCTGCATGTGGAGGAGCGGAGATGCGAACCCGGTTCCCCAGATCAGGAGACTACCGCTCTTAACCACTACACCACACTGGCTCCCTGGAAGAGAGATAAGGGATTCTAGCAGAGGCTGCCTGGGAGGGGGGAGGTAAAAGCCCATGCATCCTTAGGATTTTTGCATTGGGTCACCCTAGATTTACCCCAAATTCAAAATCAGATCACATAGCATGTCCATGGCTACAGCCTGCACCCAAAAAATCATGCACCCACTGTTTCCTGGGGTTGCAATGGTGCAAAACCGTGGTTACAAAGCACGGATCCACATGGATCCTCGGGATTTTTGCATTAAAGGTAAAGGTACCCCTGCCCGTACGGGCGACTCCAGGGTTGCGTGCCCATCTCGCTTAAGAGGCCGGGGGCCAGCCAGCGCTGTCTGAAGACACTTCCGGGTCACGTGGCCAGCGTGACAAGCTGCATCTGGCGAGCCAGCACCACACACGGAAACGCCGTTTACCTTCCTGCTAGTAAGCGGTCCCTATTTATCTACTTGCACCCGGGGGTGCTTTCAAACTGCTAGGTTGGCAGGCGCTGGGACCGAGCAATGGGAGCGCACCCCGCCGTGGGGATTCGAACCGCTGACCTGACGATCGGCAAGTCCTAGGCGCTGAGGTTTTACCCACAGCGCCACTCGCGTCACCTCAAATTCACCTCAAATTTGCATTGGGTCACCTCAAATTCACCATCAGATCACATGTCTGTGGCCACAGCATGAACCACAAAAATCATACATCCACTGTTTCGTTCAGAATATTTTTTTTTCTTGTTTTCCTCCTCTAAAAACTAGGTGCGTCTTATGGTCAGGTGCGTCTTATGGAACAAAAAATACGGTAGGTGGAGACAACTGTAAGAACATAGGAGGTGGTCAAGGAGCTCACCTGCCGCTGCCCATTGCTGGTTGGGATGCAGAGAAGACAGGAGGCAAAGGAAGGAAGTTACTGTACTTTTCTGTGTATAAGAGGAGGGTTTTTGGGGGTCGTCCTATACACGGATAGTGCATAGGGGGGATGGGGGGGTTGGTTGTTGCCGCAAGCAGGAGATTTTCAGTGGCGATTGATTTTTGGTTGTGGCAATGTCTGCTGTTGATTGGCTGTTGCTGCGGCAGTTGGGTGGGTGATTGGCGGCTGCTTGCGGCAAGCAGGCGGACGATTGGTGGCTTTTGCGATGTGTGCGAGTGGCAGTGTTGATCAGGCGGGTGAGTGATGTTTGGCAGTCCCCCCCTAAAAGCTCAACAACTCTGGGCAATTTCCCCCCATTTTCCTAATTTGGAGTCCCATCTTATACACGGGGGCGTGTTATACACATAAAAGTATGGTACTCTTCTATGTTTTACACACACACACACACACACACACACACACACACACACACAGACACACACACTCCGATACATCAGCACCCTTTACAAACTATTGTGTTTTTTCCAGGGACAGGAATTATCTGATTCACCTCAGGCAGCAAAATGTTTTGGGCTGGTTTTCAAACATCACTGTCTTGTTTTCCTCTGTCTGATGATCATCTTCCAAAGCAACTACTCTATTCTTAACTTACAAATGGAAAGTGTAAGACTGGTGATCAACAAAAGAGGTTTAAAGACCCTCTCAAGGCAAATCTAAAAAAATGTAGTATAAACACCGACAACTGGGAAACGCTGGCCTGCAAGCACTCCAGTTGGAGAACAGCCTTTACCAAAGGTGTCATGGGCTTTGAAGACACTCGAACTCAGGATGCAAAGGAGAAATGTGCTAAGAGGAAGGCACGCTTGGCAAATCCACACCGTGATCAACTCCCACCTGGAAACCAATGTCCCCACTGTGGAAGGATGTGTGGATCCAGAATTAGCCTCCACAGTCACTTACGGACTCATTGTTAAAACCATGTTTATGGAAGACAATCTTACTCGGCTACGAATGATCACTAAAGAAGACCTCATTTCCTTGGAATCTGCTTTTTAAACAGTACCACTGTACAGATATTGCCTGCAGTAGAGCAGGCCTGGAGTCAGTAGATTTCCAGTAAACTTTGTGGAGAAGAACAATGGACTTGCTTTAACCCTCTTGCAAACACCCTTATCTGCTCTGAGAACTTCTTGGACCACCCATCGACCTAGCAGAGCCACCAAGGTGAGATCATATGAAGATCTTGCTGGACCTGGCCAATGACCCATCTAGTCCTGCCTCCTGTTCTCATGGGCTGCTCTGCCACTTTTGCCAGGGCAAGAGGGGACACTGAGGTCCAGCACCGAGGGCCTTCTGGCGGTTCCCTCACTGCAAGAAGCCAAGTTACAAGGAACAAGGCAGAGGGCCTTTTCGGTAGTGGCACCCACCCTGTGGAACACCCTTCCACCAGATGTCAAAGAGAAAAACAACTACCAGACTTTTAGAAGACATCTGAAGGCAGCACTGTTTTGTTGTTGTTGAGTCGTTTAGTTGTGTCTGACTCTTCATGACCCCCATGGACCAGAGCACACCAGGCACTCCTGTCTTCCACTGCCTCCCGCAGTTTGGTCAAACTAATGCTGGTAGCTTCGAGAACACTGTCCCACCATCTCATCCTCTGTCGTCCCCTTCTCCTTGTGCCCTCCATCTTTTCCAACATCAGGGTCTTTGCCAGGGAGTCTTCTTTTCTCATGAGGTGGCCAAAGTATTGGAGCTTCAGCTTCATGATCTGTCCTTCCAGTGAGCCCTCAGGGCTGATTTCCTTCAGAATGGAGAGGTTTGATCTTCTTGCAGTCCATGGGACTCTCAAGAGTCTCCTCCAGCACCAGAATTCAAAAGCATCAATTCTTCGGCGATCAGCCTTCTTTATGGTCAGCCCTGTTTAGGGAAGCTTTTAATGTGTGACGCATTACTGTATTTTAATATTTTGTTGGAAGCGACCCAGAGTGGCTGGGGAAGCCCAGCCAGATGGGCGGGGTATAAATAATAATTATTAATAATAATAATCCTGGCAGAAGCTGGCACCTGCATGGGGGCACCTGGTTGCGCCCCTGGAATTTTGCGCCGGGGCTATGGCCTCCCTTGTCCCCACACCACGCCACTGTCTCTCTGATTTCTAATTGTCTCTCCCTCCCGCCATGCCCTTCTAAGTGCCTGAAGTCTTTAACATTTCTGCTTGTGAAAAAACTCTTGAAGAATTTCCTTGGCTTTTATTTGAATCCAGTCCAGGGTACAAGTACTTTTCAAACATTAGCATAATGTTATCGGCCTTGTGCATCATGGACCTCTCACTCTCTCTCTCTCTCTTCTGGAAGTCTTTGAGGCTGCGGATTCCTAATTTATCAGATCTCGGATCAGAGCGGTTGTCGGCCCAGGCAGCCGGGCTGAAGCTGCGAGAATGTAATTCTCCTCTTGTCATCAGCATCGCGGGGGAAGAGAAGAGGTCGACCTGAGCTGCGAAACACCTTCCTCTCTCCTGAGGCTCTGATGCTGATAAACTGAATGGTTTTCATGACGCTCCAAACACTCTGAGTTTAATGGATCAGAAATTAAAGCGACTCGGGATGAGAAGCACGGCAGGGTCTCAGGGACTGTTGAACAAAGATAAAAAATTGGCTTTGTAATTTCCGCCCCTGATAAGTCTCTGAGCGTCTTGGCGGTGGAGGGGTTGGTGTTCCCTGGAGGGGTCTGCTTTGTGGGTTTGTTTTTGAGCATCAAATCCTTGCACACGGGGCATCAGTTTGGAAGCTGCCCTTGATGTCTGGGCAAGGAGAATGGGAACCAATCTAGCAGCAGAAAACTCCAAGGCCTGAAACTTTTGAAAAAGGCATACACTGTTTACCGTGTTAGACTGGAGATGAACTTTCAATGCTAAAGCTTTCTTCTTGACCCTGAAGCTGCCTGGCTACAGACCTGCAGGGCTTCCTTCTGTGACATCAGAGCAGCTGAACCAATGGCAGCCAGTGTTCCCATGCTGCTGCAAGCAGATTTGCTTTGGGAAGAGATGTATTGCTCAGACTGAACAGCCAGGCCACAGTCGGCAGTTTTATTGGACTACCTGCAGCCCTCTTGGCTTCCTGGGTTGTCTGCTCGTCACTGAGCTGATGGCTGCAATACCCTGTTGGGCCATCTGCAGTGGGGGCGCTGCAGTGTAGCAGAGAGCGAATCACACTTTCCTCAGGCTGCTGTGGTGGTTGCTCAAGGCAATTGGTATTTTATCCTACTACAAGGAAATAGTAGTTTCCCAGTACAATTGCTCTCTGTTCAACCCTCTGCCTCTAGTTGCTATCTTGGCTGTGAGACCTGGAAGAACTGCTCTGTTTGGTTTCATTTTGTATTTTTATTATTTTCATTGCATTTTTATTATTTTTATTGTTTATTAAATTTATATACTGTCATTCATCCGAGGATTTCAGTTTTATTTATTTCCTGACTCTTGATATGTTGTGGGTATGCATTTTTTTCATGCTCAAGCTGCCTTGAGGATGGTTTGAACTGTGGAAAGACAGCATACAATTAAAATTATGTATGTATTATGCATCGTTATGAGTTTATGGGTGCCATACATCCCTGTGTCGTCGGTTTTAGGCTCCCTGCATTTCAGAGTGCCAGACACTGAAGCCCTGGATCTAGCAAATGTTAAAATATAAGCCAGACCAGTTTCCTGATGAGGAAATCATCTGGGGATGAGCCATTAGGAGAGCAAAAGGAAGGGGATGAGCCATTAAAAGGTAAAGGGACCCCTGACACTTAAGTCCAGTCGCGAACGACTCTGGGGTTGTGGTGCTCATCTCACTTTACAGGCCAAGGGAGCCGGCGTACAGCTTCCGGGTTATGTGGCCAGCATGACTAAGCCGCTTCTGGTGAACCAGAGCAGCGCACGGATACAGAACAGTGCCCCTCCTTAAACTCAGGGTTAGTTAGAAGACAAAGGGAGAGTCTGAGGTAGAGTTTTAGAGATGGCCATGATGGAAAAAGGTTGCAGGCTGTTGAAGGCAGCAAGCTGAGAGAGGCTCATAGCACAATGTCTGGTATCTACTTGCATCCAAGTCTGCACCTACAGGTGAAACAAGACCCTTTGAAAAATGAAAAAATAGAGTGCGGGATTGGCTCCATTATTATCAAATAATGGAGGCATATAATCTGGACAAAAAACTTGGCTTCCAGGTGGAAAAATCAAAATTGGAAACAGAGCTGTTAGATCCCAAAAGTAAGAATTTGTCAAGAATGTATAACTTGCTGTTGAAATGGAACACTCAGAATGAAACGGTGAAATCAGTTATGATTAAATGGGCACAAGATGTTGGACATAACATTATGATGGCTGACTGGGAACAGTTATGTACCACAGGCAGTGGCGTAGCGTGGGTTGTCAGCACCCAGGGCAAGGCAAGTAATTTGCGCCCCCTAACCCATGGATTTGCGCCCCCTAACCCTAACCCCCAGATGTTGCGCCCGGTGCGGCCGGTCCCCCCTGCACCCCCCACGCTATGCCACTGACCACAGGTATGAAATTTACGGCATGTAATGCCTTAAGAGAGAATATAATGAAAATGATTTACAAGTGGTACATGACACCAGTCAAGCTTGCAAAAATTTACCATTTGCCCGATAATAAATGTTGGAAATGTAAAGAGACTGAAGGTACATTCTTTCACCTTTGGTGGACATGCCCAAGGATTAAGACTTTCTGGGAAATGATCTACAACGAAATGAAAAAGGTATTTAAATATACTTTTTTGAAGAAACCAGAGGCCTTTCTCCTGGGCATGGTCGGCCAATTGGTGCCAAAGAAGGACAGAACTTTCTTTATGTATGCTACAACAGCAGCAAGAATACTTATTGCAAAGTATTGGAAGACACAAGATCTACCCACCCGGGAAGAATGGCAGATGAAGGTGACGGACTTCATGGAACTGGCGGAAATGACTGGCAGAATCCGAGACCAGGGAGAAGAGTCGGTGGAAGAAGATTGGAAGAAATTTAAAGTTTATTTACAGAAACATTGTAAAATTAAGGAATGTTAGAAGGAGGCTGGAATGAAGTTATGTGGCTTTAGCTGAAATATTATAAAGGACTAAGTACAAATAGACTGTTAATGGATGAAAGGAGGAAAGGTAAAGTTACATTATATTAAGATAAATTATTGGATAAAAATTGGGAAGGATGGAAAGGATTTGCTGAAATAGCTAACCGAACTAGAATACAAAAAAGGGAGGTGTGAGGAGGTCGCTGAAACAAGTAAAAGGAAGTTAATAACATTGAAAATATTGGATGTGTTTTTGTTTTTTGTTTTTTTAATTGTTTTTTTGTTATTTATATGTAGTATTTTTGTCTTTGTATTGTATTGTATGGTTTTGTTATGTTTAATTCTTTTTCTTTTTTTCTTCTGTAACTTTCAAAACTTTAATAAATATTATTAAAAAAAAGAAAAAAAAGAAACAAGACCCTCTTGAACACCTCCTTCATAGGTTCAGGTTGTATATACGTGTAAATAAACCATATATCATAAAGACACCACAGTGTTCTCTGTACCTGACTTCCAAAAGGTAGCAGGAACCCTGGGTAAGCCACGTTGGACTCCTGGAATCTCTTGTGCTTGAAGATTGGGGTGGCGTGCAGCAGTACGTATGTCTGTAGTTGTGCCAGGTTCTGAGGAGTCCCTTTTTCTCAAACTCTCTTGTGAAATTTGCCAAGGCTACTTCCATCATTACAAAGGGACACACAATAGAGGCAATCATGTCAAGCATCTAGTCTTATGAAACATTCCACCTGGACCTCTCATCTCACAGAGAGAAGAGAAAGGAGAGCAAATCTCTTTCAGGTATATTAAAAAAACCTCACCATTCCCCTCCCTTTCTGGAAGCACTAAAGCAAACAAGCAAACAAAAACCATGTAGTATTTGATAGCCAAACTATTCAAAGGCTTTAATCTTAAGTCTTTTATGCAGCTCTCATGACTATAGGAGGGAAAAATTAAAGTCTCTCCCTCTTCTCCAGTTCCCTCTCCTCTGCCAAACACAAAATGTCTTCCATGTGCACAGCATTAGGATTTGTATATGTAATGATGTTTTTTTCCCCCTTTTCTTAAAAAAATGGTATTATTGGGAACGGATCCAGACTGTTTGTGGTGGGAGTCAGGAGGGATGAGTGCAATTATTTTTGAGAGCCTACATCTTCTGGGTTCTATCCTGTTCTGAAGGAGGTTGAATGCTGTTACGTAGTGAAGTTTCACCCTGGGCCAGCAGGGGGATACTGTACATAGTTTTCACTCAGGTCTGTAGATAGTTTTCACTCAGGTCCACGTCAGTTATTTTAGGCGGGAAACGCTGGGCTGTTGTTGCTACAATGTTGACAGCCAGCTGCCTATAAAAGCAGGCCGGCTGAGCTGTTTGCAGTCAGTTCTATTCCAGCTTACAAAATAAAGAACTACTTGGAGAAATCACTGTGTCGTCTGCTATGTCAACCCACAACTTAACAAATGCCTTTTTTGATTGGTAGATATAATTGCCACTACAGCGGTACCTCGGTTTTCGAACACAATCCGTTCCAGAAGACTGTTTGACTTCTGAAACGATCGAAAACCAAGGCACAAAGGACGGTCTGCAATTTCAATGGAGAAAAGTGGGGGGGGGGGCTCAGCAGAAGCTGTTTGACTTTTGAGGCGCATTCAGAAACAGAAGCAATGGCTTCCGGGTTTTTGGTGCTCAAAAACGGAAATGTTCAGCTTCTGAGAGGCTCGAAAACCGAGGTCCCACTGTAACTGGACACTTGAAAGAAGAAGACACTCTGATGCCAGTCGTGGCTTTCTGGCTGAGGTTACCCCGGCAGTCTATTATCAATCGTGAGATGGCCCAAATTCCTTTTCTGCACCCACCACAATATCCTCTGTGAGCCCCCTCAAGAGTAGGCCTTGGGTCGACGTAAGATAGAAAGTTTGAGGATTCTTGGCCTATGGGGAGCCCAAAGAGTGGCTCAAGAGCTTTTCCCATTTGCTCCATCCCCATATGTACACCTAAGCTGTACATCTGACTCTCCTGGTGCCAGAATCTGCCCCACTGCCAACCTCCACCCTCAATCTGCAGAGAACAGCCTTGTGTTTCTTAGTTGTGGATCCTGAGATTCAGGGGGTTGAGCTTAGTCCCCGCTGCTGGCTCACCCCACTGGGACGCTCCCCACCAAAATAGTACCCCCCTGGGACATGTGCTGCTGCCTCTAGCCCTGCCTCTGCCTGTCCCTATGGGCGCCCCCTGTCCCTAGCCCCTATGGGAAGTTTGCCCCACCCCTATGGATGGTTCGCCCTGCCCCAAGCGTACCACCCCAGGTGCCTGAGAGGCTGCTTCCGCCACTGTCCACAAAGGTCTAGGTCACAGGGGTCAGCAAACTTTTCCAGCAGGGGACCAGTCCACTGTCCCTCAGACCTTGTGGGGGGCTGGACTATATTTTTTGGGGGGTGGGAGATGCCCCATAAATAACCCAGAGATGCATTTTAAATGAAAGGACACATTCTACTCATGTAAAAACACACTGATTCCTAGAGCATCTGCGGGCTGGATTTAGAAGGCGATTGGGCTGGATCCGGCCCCTGGGCCTTCGTTTGCCTACCCATGGTCTAGGACCATGTAAGCAGTCCACTGCAGCATCCCGGCTTCTCCTTTACTCCATGTGTTGAGCTGATTTCTAGAAGAAAAGGGGAGGGGGGTTGCTGGGGATTTTGCACAAGCTGAGCAACAGAACTCACAACATTTTGAAAGATGCCGTTGATAAAGTCCAAAGGAACCTGCAGAGTGTGGGGGAATGTTGCCTCGTGTGTGACAGAGGAAGATATTTGTTGAAAATGCCTGCCTCTAATCTCTTTCTCTTCATGTCCTTTTGTTCAGCTGCGGACTCTTTGTCCCGATAAGGCGAACGAAAACCTGAGCATTGCTGGGAGTTGAGCATTTCTCTCTCTCCGTCTGTCTTCCATTTTAATTTTAAATGAAGCACACGCAGGGGAAAGCGGATCTTAGCCGGCTGCAGGAAGCTATGCCAGGCTGGAGGGCTTTACCAGGCAGAAAAGGGAGACTTTTTGACTGGTGAATTAAATGCCCAAGTTTAAGTCGGGGAAGATCCTGGGGCTCGTTCTGCAGTACATGGTCAGCCCACATGGCATGCTGGTTGGGTATGGTAAAAGGTAAAGGTAAAGGACCCCTGGATGATTAAGTTTGATGGTTCTGGGCTGCATCAATAGGAGTATAGCATCTAGATCAAGGGAAGTAATAGTGCCACTGTATTCTGCTCTGGTCAGACCTCACCTGGAGTACTGTGTCCAGTTCTGGGCACCACAGTTCAAGAAGGACACTGACAAACTGGAACGTGTCCAGAGGAGGGCAACCAAAATGGTCAAAGGCCTGGAAACGATGCCTTATGAGGAACGGCTAAGGGAGCTGGGCATGTTTAGCCTGGAGAAGAGGAGGTTAAGGGGTGATATGATAGCCATGTTCAAATATATAAAAGGATGTCACATAGAGGAGGGAGAAAGGTTGTTTTCTGCTGCTCCAGAGAAGCGGACACGGAGCAATGGTTCCAAACTACAAGAAAGAAGATTCCACCTAAACATTAGGAAGAACTTCCTGACAGTAAGAGCTGTTTGACAGTGGAATTTGCTGCCAAGGAGTGTGGTGGAGTCTCCTTCTTTGGAGGTCTTTAAGCAGAGGCTTGACAACCATATGTCAGGAGTGCTCTGATGGTGTTTCCTGCTTGGCAGGGGGTTGGACTCGATGGCCCTTGTGGTCTCTTCCAAGTCTATGATTCTATGATTCCCCTCCTACAGCTTTCAGAAACTGGGGTTCAGGAGCATTACTGCTTCCAACAGAGCGTAGCCATCCTGGCTAGTAGCCATCAATAGCCCTCTCCTCCATAAATTTATCTAATCCTCTTTTAAAAGCACCTAGGTTTGTGGCCAGGGACGCAGGTGGCACTGTGGTCTATACCACAGAACCTAGGACATGCCGGTCAGAAAGTCAGCGGTTCGAATCCCAGCGACGGGGTCAGCTCCTGTTGCTCGGTCCCTGCTCCTGCCAACCTAGCAGTTCGAAAGCACGTCAAAGTACAAGTAGATAAATAGGTACCGCTCCGGCGGGAAGGTAATCGGTGTTTCTGTACACTGCTCTGGTTTGTCAAAAGTGGCTTAGTTATGCTGGCCACATGACCTGGAAGCTGTACGCTGGCTCCCTTGGCCAATAAAGCGAGATGAGAGCCACAACCCCAGAGTCGGCCACGACTGGACCTAATGGTCAGGGGTCCCTTTACATTTCCTTTAGGTTTGTGGCCATCCCTGCTTCCTGAGCCAGGGAGTTCCAAAGTTTATGTGCTATTCCTTTACCTTTCCTGGATCATCCAGATTCCAGCTTTATGGGATGTCCATGGGGTCTAATGTTGTGAGAGGGACACAAACATTCCTGGAATCCTACTTGTGGGTTTCCCGTGAGGGCATCTGGCTGGCCACCCTGGGAACAGGATGCTGGACTAGTTGGGCCACTGGCCTGATCCAGCAGGCTCTTCCTATATTCTCACGTTCTTGATAAGGTAGTGAGGAGGTCAGTGCAGTGCAAACACACTGGCAGACCCGATCTGCCTCTCCTGCTGGTGTGTTTGCATCTTGCTGACCTCCCCACCACCTCCCTATCCCCTGTCCCCTGTCCCCTAGTAAGAAACAGCAACCCATTCACAGAGAAGCTGCCATAATGGCCTCCTCTCCCAGTGAGCCACTTCCAGCTGAGTGGCAGGTCTCAAGAGTGCCTTTTCACCTTCCGGGTGCTCTTTTATGAATATGCCCTGCTCATTCTTCCTTCTAGGGTCTGACCCAGCTGGGGCTGATGAAAATTGCTATTATTATTTCCCCGTTTTTTCACCCAGGTGGTCACAGGGTGTGTTACACCAATGAAAACCCAATATCAAAAACAGTTTAAAATAACTGTACACTGGTACCTCAGGTTAAGTACTTAATTCGTTCCGGAGGTCTGTTCTTAACCTGAAACTGTTCTTAACCTGAAGCACCACTTTAGCTAATGGGGCCTCCTGCTGCCGCCGCACCACAATTTCTGTTCTCATCCTGAAGCAAAGTTCTTAACCCGAGGTACTATTTCTGGGTTAGTGGAGTCTGTAACCTGAAGCGTTTGTAACCTGAAGCGTATGTAACCTGAGGTACCACTGTAAAAGGTAAAGGTAAAGGGACCCCTGACCATTAGGTCCAGTCATGGCCAACTCTGGGGTTGCGGCGCTCATCTCGCTTTATTGGCCGAGGGAGCCAGCGTACAGCATGACTAAGCCACTTCAGGCGAACCAGAGCAGCGCACGGAAACACCGTTTACCTTCCCGCCGGAGCGGTACCTATTTATCTACTTGCACTCTGACATGCTTTCGAACTGCTAGGTTGGCAGGAGCAGGGACTGAGGAACCGGAGCTCACCCTGTCGCGGGGATTTGAACCGCCGACCTTCTGATCGGCAAGTCCTAGGCTCTGTGGTTTAACCCACAGCGCCAATAACTGTACATCACAGTAATAGGGCGGTTCCTGAAAATACACACCCCAAGTGTCAAAAGTCAGGGTAAAGATCTGTTTCTTCAGCATTCGCCAGAAGCTATACAACGAAAGTGCCAGATGTACCTCTGTGTTTGTGTGTGTGTGGGGGGGGGGGGGAGTTACGCATCTTAGGGGCCACCACAGAGAACGTCCTCTCCTAGGCCAAACCCTCTGCTGGGCTTCTGAGGGTCTCCTCTACTGATCTCAGCACCTGAGAAGGTCTGCAGGGAAGGAGGCAATCTTTCAGGTATTTGGGGTCTGAGTCATTTAGGGCTGTGAACACTCATGTGAGCACCTTGAATTGGGCCCAGAAATGAAATTGCAACCAATGCAGCCATTAAAAAAAGGGATCTTAATGGCTGCTGCATTTTGAAACCAACTCAAGTATCCGAGTCGTCTTCAAGGGAAGTCCCACGTAAATCACATTGCGACAATCCAGCTGCCATCCCAAAACAGCTGAAGGGCACCAAGTTGGAGAACGCAAGCAGACCTTGCATGGCGCGAGGAACTGGCAGGGATCCAGCGATGAGACTGGGGCTTGAAAAGGTTTTGTTGTTTATTGGGAGAAGTTGACAAGCTTTCCTCTTATTTATCCGGAGGGGAGGGGAGGGGAGGAGGGGGCCAGTATCTTGAGGCCCAAGGAGAGACAGGTTGTCACTGATCTGCAACAAAACAAGGAAGGGACAATTATATTGTCTGAAGCCAAGCGAGATGCATTAGCATTTTGGCATTTAGATGCGAACTGTTATCTGTGCCTCAATTGTTAATTAAAAGTAGTTCCGGTTCTGATTCCTTCTCTGCCTGTGCTCTTTGCTGGTTCCTCCACTGTTATTTATGGCCATTCTTTTCTCCCACCTGCCCCCCTCTCTGCTCCCCACAACTGGAGTGCCTCGGCCGTCCTTCTGTGGGGAAAGAGAGAGGAGGCCGAAGGAATGGGGAAGAGAGGGACTTGCACGTAGCCCACCTTGTCTCCCACGAGCACTTGTGGGACCCGAGGCTCCGTGTCAAGCAGATAAGAGCCGGCAAAAGGGGAGAGGAAAAAACGAAACAAAACACCCAAGCGGTTGTCGTTGCCGTCACAATGAAGCACTATCCTGGGGGCGCAGGACGCTAATCGCTGCCAAGTGTGCCGCTCAGATAACAATGCCCACTTCAGCTCAGCAACGAGGATGGATCTATTCAGACTCCAAAACAAAAACACAAATGCACACATATACTCATTGCATTTCAAGGCAGAGGATGATATCCCAGAGTCCAAATTAGGCAGGGATACATCCCCTCCAATAGAAGTGGCCTTGTGTCCTAATTTCTAGAGGCTGACCTGCTAGGTCAGGGGTCAGAAAACTTTTTCAGCAGGGGGCCGGTCCACTGTCCCTCAGACCTTGTGGGGGGGCTGGACTATTTTTTTTTGGGGTGGGGGAATGAACAAATTCCTATGCCCCACAAATATCCCAGAGATGCATTTTAAATAAAAGCATACAATCTACTCATGTAAAAACACCAGGCAGGCCCCACAAATATCCCAGAGATGCATTTTAAATAAAAGGATACATTCTACACATGTAAAAACATGCTGATTCCCGGACCGTCCGCAGACCGGATTTAGAAGGTGATTGGGCCGGCCGGATCTGGCCCCCAACATTAATGCCGAAATCCAGTACCGCCTGAGCTCTGCAAGTCCGGCTTTCTCCTGATTGAAGTGCAGAGTGTTTGAGGACCAGGACATTTGCAGAGAAATCAAAATGTTTGTTTACAAAGCTATTGTACTGCCAACCTTACTGTATGCTTGTGAAACATGGACCACTTACAAACGCCATCTCCAGCTTCTCGAAAGATTCCATCAATGGTGTCTCCGACAAATTTTACACATCACTTGGGAATACAGGAGAACTAGTATCAGTGTACTGGAAGAAGCAAAGATCACCAGTGTTGAAGCAAGGATTCTCCAACATCAACTTTTTTGGACTGGTCATGTTGTGCCAATGCCTGATTATCGTCCTCCAAAGCAACTCTATTCTGAACATAAAAATGGAAAGCATAATGCTGGTGGTCAACAAAGGAGGTTTAAAGACTGTCTCAAGGCAAATCTTTAAAAACACTGACAACTGGGAAACACTGGCCTGCAAGCGCTCCAATTGGAGAACAGCCTTGACCAAAGGTGTCATGGGCTTTGAAGACACTCGAACTCATGACAAAAGGGAGAAATGTGCTAAGAGGAAGGCCCGCTTGGCAAACCCTCACCGTGATCAACTCCCACCCGGAAACCAATGTCCCCACTGTGGAAGGACGTGTGGATCCAGAACTGGCCTCCACAGTCACTTACAGACTCACTGTTAAAACCATGTTTATGGAAGACAATCTTACTCGGCTACGAGGGATCGCCTAAGAAGAAGAAGAAGAGGAACCTATGCGCTACGTGTTCCTGATCTGTAGGGCTCATTGTGAAGACTTGATCAGGCATTCCTCTTCTGCTTTAAAATATATATTAAAATTTCACGCCAGAGCCTTCATATACTCTCAGGGAAGAGAGGTCTGTCCTCCTCTGTGTCCTCCTCTCCTCTCCCAATTAACCTCCATCTCTATGGCTCAGTGGGGGGGAGGGAGTGCACAGTTAGGATCGCCAGGGGCCTCCCCTCCATGTGGCATTGCCAAGGTGCCACCCCTAGGTCTCAGGTTTGGGCCCTGGAATCTCAGGATCTGGGGTGCTCCTGACCTGGCAGCCCTCGTGCCAATCCTATGCAGACTGCCAGACCTAGGCTGGGCACAGACTAAATTGTGAACGTGAAGGAGAAAAGCCCTTTAGAGCTGCTGTATTTGCCGTCTCTTGGAATAAAAAATTGGGGTCAGGGCAGGCTCCAGCTTTGAAGTGACCCCCCCAAAAAAGTAACCTCTAGTTGGATCCTTCCAACCCCCATGTGGTAAACTATTTCTTTTCATTTCATAGTTGTTGAAATAAAAATTTAAGGTCAAATTTAAGGTAAATTTAAGGAGAGCCAGTGTGGTGTAGTGGTTAAGAGCGGTAGTCTCGTAATCTGGGGAACCGGGTTCGCGTCTCCGCTCCTCCACATGCAGCTGCTGGGTGACCTTGGGCTAGTCACACTTCTTTGAAGTCTCTCAGCCCCACTCACCTCACAGAGTGTTTGTTGTGGGGGAGGAAGGGAAAGGAGAATGTTTGCCACTTTGAGACTCCTTAAAGGGAGTGAAAGGCGGGATATCAAATCCAAACTCTTCTTCTTCTTCATATATATATATATATATATATATATATATATATATATAATGTTCATAAATGCACCAAGCACGTACATCGGTATATAAACCACATGTCTGAAACCCCACAGAAAGTCCTGAAACCGTTTTGTCCCTCCCAAATTGACCTCAAACATTTCTCTACAAGGTCAAAAGAAAATGGAAAAGCCTTCCCATTGTCTTTTCCTTCACAAATCCTGTCTTAAGGGCATGTCTGTGTATGAATAGGGTGAGCCTGTGACCTGGCTCAGGAACTAAGTATTTATCATTACAAAAGACAGGCCAGGCTCCCCAGGATATCCAATCAAATAAGCATTAACAGGTAACCTGCCAGGCAGGAGGTAAACAACGCACTCAGATTTCTGTTGTAGACCACCCCTTTCTGTGATGTAGGTATGATGTTTCTGGGGGTGGTCTTGGACTCCAGGGCTGGCAATTTAAAATGTCTATATAAGGGCGGGCACACCTTGGTTCTGGGTCCTCCTCCTTTCCTGCGTGTGAGGGGAGCACCCTGTTGCAACAGTTCAATAAAGATGAGGCTTACTAGCTGCTTTGCTTCTCAATATTCTCTGGTTGGCCTCAGTTATTTTCTCCAACCGATGGAGAACCTACAGAGGACTCTATAAAGGCTCTTGTGTCCCATAAGGGAATAAGGGCAGATTTTTGTTTATTAGAGAGTCATTTCTAAAATTGTAGCTATCCTTCTCAATTAGCTTATCTGGATTTTATGCAGACCTGTGCCTTCCTTTGTCATCATCATCATCATCATCATCATCATCATTATTATTATTTTGCAAGGCGTCAGTTGCTACCCTATTCCTATTCCATAGCTAGGGGTTCATCCACCCTGTCTCCAAGGTCTTAATATTCCCCTAATGAGGCACCACCGAAATGACAGATCCTCCCCCCGCATTTTTTTTTTTAAATAGTCTTCAAGAAAAGGCAAAACAGCCTTCAGATGTAATTGCCATGAGTTTTTATGGCCCTAAAAGGAGCAGTAAGATAGGATTAGTCTTAGTTAAGGGTGACTCACCCTTCTATCTGTTTCAGATTGAAACAAATGACTTTCGATTATTAGATTAGCCATATTGAAATCCTTATTAGGGGCTTATGATTGGGGTGGGTGGGTTGGGGAGAGGAATGTTTCTGCGTGGTGCCTGCAGAACAGCAAGTACTCTAGGCATGCCTTATCATGACATGGGGGTATCCCTACTCCGCCAAAGCTGTGACAGAGTGTTACTACTGTTGTTGTTTAGTCGTTTAGTCGTGTCCGACTCTTCGTGACTCCCTGGACCAGAGCACGCCAGAAACTCCTGTCTTCTACTGCCTCCCACAGTTTGGTCAAACTCATGTTAGCAGCTTTGAGAACATTGTCCCACCATCTCATCCTCTGTCATCCCCTTGTCCTTGTGCCCTCCATCTTTCCCAACATCAGGGTCTTTTCCAGGGAGCCTTCTCTTCTCATGAGGGGGCCAAAGTACTGGAGTCTCAGCTTCAGGATCTGTCCTTCCAGGGAGCACTCAGGGCTGATTTCCTTCAGAATGGAGAGGTTTGATCTTTCTGCAGTCCATGGGACTCTCAAGAGTCTCCTCCAGCACCAGAATTCAAAAGCGTCAATTCTTCGGCAATCAGCCTTCCTTATGGTCCAGCTCTCACTTCCATACATCACTACTGGGAAAACCATAGCTTGAACTATATGGACCTTTGTTGGGAAGGTGATGTCTCTGCTTTTTAAGATGCTGTCTAGGTTTGTCATTGCTTTTCTCCCAAGAAGCAGGCGTCTTTTAATTTCGTGGCTGCTGTCACCATCTGCAATGATCATGGAGCCCAAGAAAGTAAAATCTCTCACTGCCTCCATTTCTTCCCCTTCTGTTTGCCAGGAGGTGATGGGCCCAGTGGCCATGATCTTCGTTTTTTTGATGTTGAGCTTCAAACCATATTTAGCGCTCTCTTCTTTCACCCTCATTAAAAGGTTCTTTAATTCCTTCTCACTTTCTGCCATTATGGTTGTGTCATCTGCATATCTGAGGTTGTTGATATTTCTTCCGGCAATCTTAATTCTGGCTTGGGATTCATCCAGCCCAGCCTTTCGCATGATGAATTCTGCATATACAGTAGGTTAAATATGCAGGGAGACAATTATTCACCAATAATTGGTGGGCTTGGTCTAATCTGGACACGAAGGCTGCCAAAAAGTTCTGTCCTGGGCCTGTAGTTGTTCAACACCTTTATAAACGACTTGGATGAAGGAATTGAGGGGATGCTTATCAAATCTACAGGTGACACCAAACTTTTTTGGGGGTGGGGAAGCCAATGCCGCAGAAGACAGAATCAGAATTCGAAATGACCTTAACAGATTGGAGAACTGGTCCCAAGCTATAAAATGAATATCAGTAGGGACAAATGGAAGTTTCTGCAGTTAGGCAGGAAGAACCAGCAGCACAAATATAAAAGGGCGGGGGGATGATACCTGGCTTATTAGTAGTACATGTGAAAAGGATCTAGGGGTCTTAGCAGACCACAAACTTAACATGAGTCCACAGTGTGATGCAGCAGCAAAAACGCTAATGCTATTCTAGCCTACATCTACAGAAGTCTAGTGTCCAAATCAAGGGAAGTCATAAAAAAGGTAAAGGTAAAGGACCCCTGACAGTTAAGTCCAGTCGCGGACGACTCTGGAGTTGCGGCGCTCATCCCACTTTACTGGCCAAGGGAGCTGACATTTGTCCGCAGACAGTTTTTCCGGGTGATGTGGCCAGCATGACTAATCCGCTTCTGGCAAAACCAGAGCACTGCATAGAAAAACCATTTATCTTCCCACCGGAGTGGTACCTATTTATCTACTTGCACTTTGATGTGCTTTTGAACTGCTAGGCTGGCAGGAGCTGTGACCGAGCAACGGGAGCTCACCCCATGGGGTATTTGAACCACTGACCTTCTGATCGGCAAGCCCTAGGCTCAGTGGTTTAGACCACAGTGCCACTCTTGGTCAGACCACACTTAGAATACTGTCTCCAGTTCTGAGCATCACCATTTTAGAAAGATATTGACAAGCTAGAACGTGTGCAGAGGAGGGCACACAAGATGCTTAAGGGTCTGGAAATGAAGCCTTATGGGGAATGGTTGAGGGAGTTGGGGATGAGGGAGTTGAGACTAAGAGGAGATAAGATAGCCATCTTCAAATATCCAGAGGACTCTCACGTGGAGACAGATTAAGTCCCCAACTCTGGCTCAGCTGAAGAGACACTAATTTGCTCAAGGACTCAGCTGTCGAAGAACAGGGAAATCCACCAGAATCCCTCAGTGGACAATATTGAGCTAGAGGAACCCACAGTCTTGCTCATTATAAGGTGAGCTTCCTATGCTTTTATCCCACAAGGCACAACAGGCAGGCACCGGTATCTTTCCCCATTGGCTGGGGCTGATGGGATTTGTAGTCCCAAAAATCTAGAAAGTAGAGTTTGGGTTTTCCCCCCCCCCACAGTAAGGAAGGCAGTAGCTGCAGCGTTCCCCTTAGCTTTCATATCCTAAACACCTTTGGGCACTGCTTATGTTTGGGGAATAAAGAAATGTTTCTGCAGAACTCAGTGAGGAATGGAGAACCAGCCAGAAGGAGTTTATCAGCATGTTGCGCTGAGGTGCACTTTTATGGCTCTCCGCTTCAGGCATTACTAAAACTCTGAGGGCTGCCAGCACCACTGGGAATCCTTCAGACAGGCTCTCCTCCAGCACATCAGGCTCTTAATTCTCTTGCCAGGCATCTCTGTGTTTGTTAGGCAGGCAGAGAGCACAATGTGAGAAGCAGTCTGTGCAGCCCAGTCTAAGGGGAAATTCAACACCCCAAGTCCATCGAAAGCATCCTAGCTCTGCAAAGGGCCAGGCTGCACACCCGTGGTTCCCCACCCCACCCAGAAATAATGAGCTGTGAGGTAGCTCAGTTAGTTAGAGCATGGTGCTGGTAATGCCAAGGCTGCAGGTTCGAATCCCATATGGGACAGCTGCATTACAGAGGCATAGGAAGGAAAATTTCTTGTCAACCCCCCCCCCATTGTTTTTTTTTTTTTTTTTGCCTGCAAAAACGGTTTTACATTATTTCAAATTTTCTTACAAAGGAATGTGGCTTCTGGGCCTCTGATAACAAGTAGGCAACTATGGATAGATACTTAAATCTAGAAGGATGGATTGTGTTTTGGCTTGTGTTATTTTATTTATATTTGTTGTTTATGTAGTAAAATTTATTTTAAAAAACCTGCAATGTGGTTTACAAAACAACAACAACAAAAACCCCACAGCAGTAAAATCAAGAAAAATTAACAATCCTACTTTAAAGCATACAAAAGCTAAAATATTAAGATTAAAATTACTTCAACTTCCTAAGCATAGTCCTGTGTTGCAGGGGGTTGGAATAGATAATCCTCAGGGTCCCTTCCAACTCTACAATTCTACGTTCTCAATGAGGTTTTACTCAGAGTAAGGTAAAGGTAAAGGAGGGAATGCTTGACCCTTTCCTCACCCACGATTTTCCAATTTCAGCTCCCCCAAACAATTTACCCCCAGTGATGGGGAACGTAGCTGTGGGTGGGTAGGTAAAGGGACCCCTGACCATTAGGTCCAGTCGTGACCGACTCTGGGGTTGCGGTGCTCATCTCGCTTTATTGGCCAAGGGAGCCGGTGTACAGCTTCCGGGTCATGTGGCCAGCATGACAAAGCCACTTCTGGCGAACCAGAGCAGCGCACGGAAACACCGTTTACCTTCCCACTGGAGCGGTACCTATTTCTCTACTTGCACTGGTGTGCTTTCAAACTGCTAGGCTGGCAGGAGCAGGGACCGAGCAACGGGAGCTCACCCTGTCACAGGGATTTGACCTGCCGACCTTCTGATCAGCAAGTCCTAGGCTCTGTGGTTTAACCCACAGCACCACCCGCATCCCTTTTACTCAGAGTAGACCCACTTAAATTAATGGGATCCTAGATGGCTTGCACTCTCCACTCACAAGCTCAGAGGAATCTCTGCGGGCCACGCTCATGCTGTAGCCACACACGCCTTCCCTGGGCTACACTTTTCACTGGCTTTGCTTCACACCCACCTTCAGTATTTCTGGCTGGCTGGAATGTATCCTCAAACCATAATGTCATGGACTGGTTGGGCACAGAGGAATGGTGGGAGGAACCAACTGGGAAACCACGGAGGGAAGAAGGCTCAGAGCCTGGGGGCTGGTGGTGGGACGATGACGAGTGGTCAGAGAGAGAGAGAGGCAACAGGGTTGAGTGAGCGAGGGGAGTCTGTGGCAGAGGAAAGTCCAGAATCGGAGGCAGAAGCTGAGGCAAGAGAGCGGGGGGAGGGAGGCCAAGAGGCAGAAATGAGGCTAGCTAGTGAAGAGTCCTGTATATTGTCTTTCTGCGAAAGGCTGGGCTGGATGAATCCCTAGCTGGAATTAAGATTGCCGGAAGAAATATCAACAACCTCAGATATGCAGATGACACAACCTTGATGGCAGAAAGTGAGGAGGAATTAAAGAACCTTTTAATGAGGGTGAAAGAAGAGAGCGCTAAATATGGTCTGAAGCTCAACATCAAAAAAACGAAGATCATGGCCACTGGGCCCATCACCTCCTGGCAAATAGAAGGAGAAGAAATGGAGGCAGTGAGAGATTTTACTTTCTTGGGCTCCATGATCACTGCAGATGGTGACAACAGCCACGAAATTAAAAGACGCCTGCTTCTTGGGAGAAAAGCAATGACAAACCTAGACAGCATCTTAAAAAGTAGAGACATCACCTTGCCAACAAAGGCCCACATAGTAAAAGCTATGGTTTTCCCAGTAGTGATGTATGGAAGTGAGAGCTGGACCATAAAGAAGGCTGATCACCGAAGAATTGACACTTTTGAATTCTGGTGCTGGAGGAGACTCTTGAGAGTCCCATGGACTGCAAGAAGATCCAACCTCTCCATTCTGAAGGAAATCAGCCCTGAGTGCCCACTGGAAGGACAGATCCTGAAGCTGAGGCTCCAATACTTTGGCCACCTCATGAGAAGAAAAGACTCCCTGGAGAAGACCCTGATGTTGGGAAAGATGGAGGGCACAAGGAGAAGGGGACAACAGAGGACGAGATGGTGGGACAGTGTTCTCGAAGCTACCAGCATGAGTTTGACCAAATTGTGGGAGGCAGTGGAAGACAGGAGTGCCTGGCGTGCTCTGGTCCATGGGGTCACGAAGAGGCGGACATGACTAAACGACTAAACGACTAAATGACTAAACGACTAAACGACTAAACAACAAGTGAAGAGTCCTGGGTGTCTCCCCCTCCTGCTGTGATGAGCTCCCTTCCCCCTTGTTTCCGAGAACCAGAAGAGGCATGAAAAGGGCGGAAGAGAGGTTGACTTAATGCAGGTGCAGTCTCTGATTGCTTGGGGAAAGCCCTGGAGAGGAAGGGACTTAGATGGCTGTGGGGCGGCAAGGACTTTCAATTTCAGCAGCTGATTGCCATGGGGCAAGACCTACTGGGGATGAGCTGCTGTGCTCATTAGGCCTGACACTCAGCCAAGTCTGTGGAGATCATGTTTGTTCTAATAAGCATTTAACTCAAAGCTGAACAGTGTGATTTACTGCCACCTCGCTTTTTGACACCTGCCTAGAGGAAGGACAGAGAGGGAATGTGAGTATAAAAGGGATATCCACTGCCCCACCCACTTTTGCCATAGGCTCCGCCCATCACTGGCATGTGGCCCCTGGAAGGTTGCACAGGAGGAACTGCGGCCCTGGAGCTGAAAAAGGGCTCCCCTGTCCTGCTTTAACTGCAGCTGATGTGAGGGATCGAACCAGGCATTCTGCATGCAACTCAGGCATTCTCCATCCACGCTAGAGTCCCTTCGTAGAGCTGCTGCTGCTGCTTGATATTATTATTTGATTATAGAACAATTAACCCACAAAAATCTCTGCGCATCAGTTGTCCCCATGATTCACCCATTAATTCATTTCAACCAGTTAATAAGAGAAAACAACCCCTGTATCCACGCATAACCAAATAATCAATTTGCCGAGCTTGAGCTTGGTCCCACTGATTACTGAGAACTTACACAACCCATTAATCAATATATCCATCACAAACAAGACTTTAAAATAGCCTCTTAAAAGCCTGAACGAAAGGGCACGCTTAACCATTCGTCCAATCTCCCCAATCATGCACAAACATTAATTCTAGAGCAGAGTCAACCATCTATATACTCGCCCCATGCCAATCACATTGCAGAGATAATATATTTTTTAATGCAGTAATAGGAGGACAAAGCCATCAGTTAATTCCATCACCCCCAGCAACTGCAATGCATTTATTAATGGAAGCTGAAAAGGCAGATGGATTAATCTTTTCCAGCCACCCCACCCCCACCCTGCCTCCACTCATTTGCTATGAAAACAATTCCCCTCCCCCCAACAAATTGATTACTTGTGGGGAGCTGCCTACAAACTGTGGGAATGTTCAGGGATGAAGGAGAGGGTATAATGTTCGATTATAGCCTTTCCAACTTGTGTTAACAAATTCACAATTTTAGCAGAGTAACATTCCCCTTTTAAAACTTGCAGCGGATGCGTTTGCTCAGACTTGCTAAAGCCTCTATAATAACTGTTCTGGTATTTTCCCCTTATTCCCTCATAAAAGATAAGACACGACACAGTCATGTCCCAGAAGGCAGACTTAGCTCAGAAAAGTAACATACACCTGGAAACTATCCCATGAAGAGACAGTCCCTTTGGCTGGAGGCCAAGAGAGCGTCTTTGGCTAAGCAGATGTTGCTTCTTTGATGCATGTAGTCAAAGAGAGAAAGATGGCTGCCCTGCCCTGTGCTTTTGTCGTTACCTGCACAGGTGAGGCCATGCCCACCTCTAGTCACATCAGTGGCGTAGCGTGGGTTGTCAGCACCCGGGGCAAGGCAAGTAATTTGCACCCCCTAACCCATGGATTTGCACCCCCTAACTGTTGGTTTCTGCTCTCTTCACTGTGCAGCGAAAGGCTTGTCACAAGACAATGTTTACATTCCAGACAGCATTGCTGTTGGGTTTCTCACGGGAAAGGGAGACTGGATGTGACGTACACTGGTTTCCTGTTTTTCACTGTTCTCAGTCAGTGATTCTCTCTGTGCTTCAGAGGAGAGAATATGCATTTTCTGCTCCGGCAGAGGCAAGATGTTTTTCTGTAATCTACCAGCTTTGAAATGTAAATAAAGCAATATAGAGTATGTGCACGTATTCCTCATCATTCCGCTGTGCACGGGACACTGCTAAAATCAACACTAACCCGTGGATTTGCGCCCCCTAACCCTAACCCCCAGATGTTGCGCCCAGTGCAGCCGGCTCCCCCTGCACCCCCCACGCTACGCCACTGAGTCACATGCAGAGGAAATCTGTCCCAGCCCAGAAGGAAACAGGAAGTTTACCTGCTGGCTGAACAAACCTTCCTCCCCATGTGTAAACATGTTCACTCTAGGAAGGTTGTACTTGACTGCTCTTGTGTTTCACATCCCACACAATCAGCCTGCCTCAACTTCCCAGTTCAACCTTTGCAACAAGCATATGGTGAGGGGAGATCACTATGGACTTGGAGTTTTGAGCAGCTGTCAACAAAGTACCTCAACCAAGACTCCCGAGTAAGGTTAGAAGCTTCGAATGAACAAGTGGAGAGGTTTAATTCCAACTAAATATGAGGGGAAACTTTCAGACAGTGAGAGCTATTCAGTAGCGGAATGGACTTCTTCATTAAGTGGACTCTCCTTCCGTGGAGGTTTTCAAGTAGAGGTTGGATGACCATCTGTCAGGGGCGCTTTAGTTGAGATTCCTGCACTGCAAGGACTTGACTAGATGATCCTTGGGGTCCCTTCCAGCTCTACAATTCTGTGATTCTACGCTTCTGGTTATCTCCTGCTTCGACTACTGCAATGGGCTTTATGTGGGGCTACCTTTGAAGGTGACTCAGAAACTGCAATTAATCCAGAATGCGGCAGCTACACTGGTGACTGAGAGCGGCTGCCGGGACCACATAACACTGGTCCTGAAAGATCTTCATTGGCTCCCAGTACGTTTCTGAGCAAAATTCAAAGTGTTGGTGCTGACCTTTAAAGCCCTAAACAGCCTCAGCCCAGTATACCTGAAGGAGCATCTCCACCTCCATCATTCTGCCCGGACACTGAGGTCCAGTGCCGAGGGCCTTCTGGCCGTGCCCTCACTGCGAGAAGTGAGGTTACAGGGAACCAGGCAGAGGGCCTTCTCGGTGGTGGCACCCTCCCTTTGGAACGCCCTCCCATCAGATGTCAAGGCAATAAACAACTATTTTACTTTTAAAAGACAACTGAAGACGGCCCTGTTTAGGGAAGTTTTTAATGTCTGACACTGTATTGTTTTAAATATTCAGTTGGAAGCTGCCCAGATGAGCGGGGTATAAATAATAAATTATTAATTATTAATTATTATTATATTGTATTGTATTGTATATTATTATTATTATTATTATTATTATTATTATTATTATTTGCCTCCCTTTGGGGCGTCAGGTTGGCCAATGTGAGAACAAGATGCTGGACAAAATGGGCCCTTGGCCTGATCCAAGAAACCTCTTATTATTTTCTCATTGAAGAAATCTGAAAGGGAAGGAAAACAGAGTTGTGAATGTTCCAGAGGGATTCAGCATCCTGGGACCCTAAAAAAGAAGAAGTCTCAGCTATGGTTGGTTGTCAAGCTGTGCTGTGGCTTTGATTGGCTTCTCACCAAATATGAGGGAAAACATTCAGACGGTGAGAGCTATTCAGTAATGGAACGGACTTCCTCATGAGGCGAGAAAACCTCCTTGGAGGTTTTCAAGCAGAGGTTGGATGGCCATCTGCCAGGGACGCTTTAGTTGAGATTCCTGCATCGCAGGGGGTTGGACTAGATGACCCTAGGGGTCCCTTCATTATAGGGTTGCCATATTTCAAAAAGTGAAAATCCGGACACAAATGTTTTTGGTCTGCCCACCACCATTATTCCTCTTATCCAGTGGTTCTCAACTTTGGGTCCCCAGATGTTTTTCAGCCTACAACTCCCATGATCCCTAGCTCACAGGACCAGTGGTCAGGGATGATGGGAGTTCTAGGCCAAAAACATCTGAGGACCCAAGGTTGAGAAATAGGGAATTGGGCTGATCCAGGAGTCTCTTAGGGACGCGGGTGGTGCTGTTGGTTAAACCACAGAGCCTAGGACTTTCTGATCAGAAGGTCGGCAATTCGAATCCCCGCGACAGGGTGAGCTCCTGTTGCTCGGTCCCTGCTCCTGCCAACTTAGCAGTTCGAAAGCACATCCAAGTTCAAGTAGATAAATAGGTACCACTCCGGTGGGAAGGTAAACGGCGTTTCCGTGCGCTGCTCTGGTTCGCCAGAAGTGGCTTAGTCCTGTTGGCCACATGACCCGGAAGCTGTACACCGGCTCCCTTGGCCAATAAAGCGAGATGAGTGCCGCAACCCCAGAGTCGGTCACGACTGGACCTAATGGTCAGGGGTCCCTTTACCTTTACCTGTCTCTTACGACACAAGGCACTGTGCCCAGTGAACACAAGTTTTCTGTGCCCTGACACCATCCCAGCATAGTTGCCCAACTATGCTTGCATTCATTTAAAAAACCAAACCAACAGCTAAAAAATGAGGTGGGATGGCAGAAGAAAGACTGATTTGGAATTGCAATTGTTTCAACTAACCTTTCATTCATCCTCAAATCCGTAAACTGCCCCCCCCCCGACTGCTTCATATTTCAATGCTGGCATTTAGCCCGTATTTAACAATGCTGAGCTCTTTTTGAAATTAAAATAATCAAGGAAGCAACACAACACCCTGTATGGAAAGGTATCATTATGTTTAAAAAAGGGGTTGTTATCTCCTCACGCTGAGCTGTGGGGATGTTTCTGAAAACTGTATCTTCCTTTGACAGAAATTAGTTCAATATTATCTCTACTCCTTTTTGTGTGTGTGTTGGGGGGGGGGGTGCCAGGGTAAAAATCCTTCAAAGAATGCATTGGGTCTTCCTGGCGTGTAATCTACTTATGAGATGGAGCAGGGGGTGTGGGAGGAGAGGGAAAAATAGGCCAATTATGCATATTTAAAAATGCAGACAAGGTGGGCAGGATGTAAATCATGGACAAACAAACACGCTTTCGCAGTCTCCCTGGGAAGAAGTGTGCTTACAGCAATTGTTGTTAACAACACAGGAACATCAGGCGCTGCTCGGAGCTCGGCTCGCTGTGTTGGACGTAGAAGACGGAGCATCCCTAACAATTCGAAACATGACATTTAAAGGTTATAGACAGCATTTATTATTTACACGGTGCTGTCATGGAATCGTAGAATCATGAATGGTAGAGATGGAAGGGATCCTGAGTATAGGAGCCAAGGTCCCTTTTGCACCCCCACCCACAGTTGATGGGCATTGCCAGTGCTGGTTTTCTAGAAAAAAAGAGTTCCCAAAACTCAGCATGAATGTAGAATGGCAATAGCACCCACCTGTGAGGTTCTGGAACCCACCTGAGAGGTGCCTGAACTGAGTTATGGTGAGTTTCCCCTGGGGGGAAAAAGCCCTGGGTATTGCCGTTCAAATGGTGTGCATGTGTGATGGCCTGGGACTCGGGCTTGGATTCAGAACCAGAGGAGACTCAGTCTGCACCAGATCCTTTGCCTCAGATGGCATCTGAACCAAGTCTGGGGCCTGATCCTGAAGAGTCCCAGTCTGCACAGGTTCCCCTGCAACAAGCACCAGCTGAGCCAAGTCAGGGGCCTGAGCCTGCCCTGGCTCCAGATGCGGGGATGATCTCGTTGCCTTCAGCTGGGCCATCACTTACAGCTGCTCCACTACTGGTTGGGTCAGGGGAGGCTGAGGCGGCCTCTGGGTCTAGTAACCCACTGACGTCTCCCGAGCTGCAGAGACTAAGGTCTGAGAGAAGGAGAGACCTGAGTACTCGCAGGAGGTGTGCTCGCCTTTGGGTGAAACAGGGAGGTGAGTTGCCGGGGGATCAGGACCGGCCGTTACCCCGACAAAGATAAAAGGCTGTCGGTGCCCGCCCCAGGTTACGGGAGCAACATTGCTGTTTGCTAGAACCTGCCTGAGACCCTGTGCCAGACCTAGCTTGGTTTCCTGCCTTGTGTCCTGTCGGACTGACTCCTCGCGGAATCCCTGGATTTGGGACCAGACCTGGACCGTGTTGCTCAGGTTAACCCCCGGGCCCAGCACAACATGTGTCGTGTCTTGTGATTGATTATGTGGGGTGGGGCTTACCTGCCCACCCATATTTATTCACGTTGAGCACACCCTGACCCCGAGGGTCATCTAGTGCAGCCCCCTGAAATGCAGGAAGGTAAACTAAAGCATCCCTGACAAATGGCCATCCCACCTCTGTTTGAAAAACTCCAATGAAGGACAGTCCATTACTTTCCAAGGGAGTCCATTTTGCTATCAAAGCTCTCACCATCCTGATGTTTCGTCGGAATCTCCTTTGTCATAACTTGAAGCCATTAGTACAGGTCCTACTCACCAGAGCAGGAGAAAACAAGCTGGCTCCATCTTCCATGTGACAGCCCTTGAGATATTTGAAGATACCTATCATATCTTTTCTCAGTCTCCTCTTTTCCAGGCTAAACACCCAGCTCCCTCAACCATTCCTCATTAGGCTAGGTCACTCTCCTTAAATGGTGGCACCGGAACTAGACACAATATTCCAGGTGTGGACCAAGGCAGAATAGAGTGGTCCTATTACTTCTCCTGATCTGGGCAGTATACAGGCAATCACAATTTATGTTTGGGTTGCCTTCCAAGGCACCGTGCATTGAAGTGAAATTGCATATATTTGAAACACCATTGAAAAAGACCTGCAAATGCTTTGGTATAAAAATATGTTGAGTTTAGCACGAGCAGAGAAATTAACTCATAAATTCATCTCGCCAAAGGCTTGGGGGACCCTGAATAATCATGTGCTCTTTCGTGGGATTCTATCTTATACATGACAAAAACAGACACACAGGACTCCACAGTACAAAGTGAAATTCGGTTTTCCTAATGGCCTAACCTAATATTAAGACACCCCCAAATATACTGACCTGCTTGTTTGTACTTCTGTTATTTTTATTGAATTGATAGGCTTGATTTACCTTCAATAAAATATATTTTTTTAAAAAAACCAACAACTTTTATTTCTATTTTTTTTAAAGAAAAAAATTGCTGCGGCAATGTCAAAACCAAACATGAGGTGGAAAAATGAGAAACTAAGACAAACCAAAACTGAACGGTTCATCTATCCCAAGACGAGCTGGAGCAAGTTGCCATGTCAACCTCTCCACCAAGTGCGGCCAAATGCGGCCAGGATCTCTCACTCCCACTGAAGAGTCGATTCTGAAAACATCATTTGAAGCAAACTTGCTATGGCCCTGACATTAACCGCCTCCGAATACTGCAATGCTCTTTCAACTACCCCACCCGGGAGGCGAGGAAGTGAGAGCCAGACTGAGTCAATGTTTCTGCTTGGTCTAAAATAGGACTTGTGATGATCTGTCGGGGAAGAGGAAAGTGGACCCGAAATGGATATTGTGGGAGAATGAGCCAATCAGACGTCACGTTCCACTTCAGAAATAAAGCACACACAAACTCTGTCGGCGAGGCGGAGATGGTGCTTTTGAAAAGAAAGTGGCCCACATGGGAGAAACAGATGTCCAGTCCTATCACACCCCACTTAGTCATCTCTCTTGTGATGGGAATATTGGTCTGCGAGACGGTCTATAGATAGATCCTTGGTTTTGTTTTGGATGCTCTGGGCAAAAGGGAGAAGTTAATTCATCAAAGTGGAAGGTCACCCGAAAGCCGCCTCATCTAATTGCAAGGCAGAGCCACCTGTATGGGACCTGCTCCGACAGGTGGCAGTGGCGTCTGCCAATTTAAAACAGGATTAGAAAATTTTTATGGAGGAGGAGAGAGTTTTTGATGGCTACTAGACAGGTTGATGGCATACTAGTCAGACGCCTGCTTCTTGGGAGAAAAGCAATGACAAACCTAGACAGCATCTTAAAAAGTAGAGACACCACCTTGCCAACAAAGGTCCGTATAGTAAAAGCTATGGTTTTCCCAGAAGTGATGTATGGAAGCGAAAGCTGGACCATAAAGAAGGCTGATCACCGAAGAATTGATGCTTTTGAATTATGGTGCTGGAGGAGACTCTTGAGAGTCCCATGGACTGCAAGGAGATCAAACCTCTCCATTCTGAAGGAAATCAGCCCTGAGTGCTCACTGGAAGGACAGATCCTGAAGCTGAGGCTCCTAGACTTTGGCCACCTCATGAGAAGAGAAGACTCCCTGGAGAAGACCCTGATGTTGGGAAAGATGGAGGGCACAAGGAGAAGGGGACGACAGAGGATAAGATGGTTGGATAGTGTTCTCGAAGCTACCAGCATGAGTTTGACCAAACTGCGGGAGGCAGTGGAAGACAGGAGTGCCTGGCGTGCTCTGGTCCATGGGGTCACCAAGAGTCGGACATGACTAAACAACTAAACAACAACAACTAGTCAGGATGGCTACGCTCTGCCTCCACAGTCAGAGGCAGGTGAAAGGTGTAAAGGACCCCTGGATGGTTAAGTCCAGTCAAAGGTGACTATGAGGTGTGGCAGTCATCTCACTTTTCAGGCCAAGGTTGCCGGTGTTTGTCCACAGACAGCTTTCCAGGTCATGTGGCCAGCGTTACTAAACAGATTCTGGTGCAGTGGGACACCATGACAGAAACCAGAGCGCACGGAAATGCTGTTTACCTTCCCACCGCAGCAGTACCTATTTATCTACTCACACTGGCTTGCTTTCAAACTGCTAGGTTGGCAGAAGCTGTGACAGAGAAACGGGAGCTCACCCCATCGCAGGGATTCGAACCGCCAACCTTTTGATTGGCAAGCCCAAGAGGCTCAGTGGTTTAGACCACAGTGCCATCCGCATCAGAGGCAGTAATGCTTCTGAATCCCGGTTGCTGGAAACCGCAGAAAGGGAGAGATGCTCTTTTGCTCAAATTATGCTTGTGGGAATCCCACAAGTTGGCCGCCATAAGAACAGAAGTGTTATTTTTCTAGGAAAAGGTGTGTCACAACTCACCATGAACACCTCTGTTGTTCTCTTATAAATGGCAATGGCACATACCTGAGAGGTGCTGGAACTGAGTTCTGGAGTGTTCTGGCTGAAGAAAAAGCCCTTGAAAATAGGATGCTGGAATAGATAGATGGGCCTGATCCAACAGGCACTTCTTGTCTTCTTACGTACTTGTACAAGTTTGCAATGCAGATTGTGTCATCTGCACTCAGGAGGCAATGGAGTGATTTACAAGGTGCATAATAATAATAATTTATTATTTATACCCCGCCCATCTGGCTGGGTTGCCCCAGCCACTCTGGGCAGCTTCCAACAAAACACTAGAATACAATAACCTATTAAACATTAAAAGCTTCCCTAAACAGGGCTGCCTTCAGATGTCTTCTAAAAGTTTGGTAGTTATTTTTCTCTTTGACATCTGATGGGAGGGCGTTCCACAGGGCAGGTGCCACCGCCGAGAAGGCCCTCTGCCTGGTTCCCTGTAACTTGGTTTTTTGTAGCGAGGGAACCGCCAGAAGGCCCTTGGCGCTGGACCTCAGTGTCCGGGCAGAACCATGGAGGTGGAGACGCTCCTTCAGTTATACTGGACCGAGGCCGTTTAGGGCTTTAAAGGCCAGCACCAACACTTTGAATTGTGCTCGGAAACGTACTGGGGGCCAGTGTAGGTCTTTCAAGTCCGGTGTTATGTCATCTCAGTGGCCTCTCCCAGTCACCAGTCTAGCTGTCGCATTCTGGATTAGTTGTAGTTTCCAGGTCACCTTCAAAGGTAGCCCCACATAGAGCACATTGCAGTAGTCCAAGCGAGAGATAACCAGAGCATGCACCACTCTGACCAGTCAGTCTACGGGCAGGTAGGGTCTCATCCTGCATACCAGATGGAGCTGGTAGACAGCTGCCCTGGACACAGAATTGACATGCGCCTCCATGGACAGCTGTGAGTCCAGAATGACTCCCAGGCTGCGCACCTGGTCCTTCAGGGGCACAGTTGCCCCATTCAGGACCAGGTCTTGCATTTCAGCAAGACCTCCCAATCTGACAATACGAGGGGCTTCATGGAGGGTTAGCCACCTACTGGTTTCACAACACAATGTCTTGCATCAGGAATGGGGGACACCCAAGACTCTTACTTCAGATGTTGTAAGACTCCAACTCCCACTGGTCCCAATCAATGGCCATGGAAGATGGGCGTTGGAGTCAACTAACACCCGGAGAATGGGCCACAGATTCCACATCCCTCCTTGAAACGAGAACAGACACAAATGGTTCCCCTTAGATGCCCCCATTGGCTTCACCCCAGCTAAGGCTCTGAATTCTCTGCATCGAAACAAAGAGAACTCACCTTCCTTTGCCCCCAAGGGAAGGCAACCCGTTCTCGCTGACAGCAAAGTTTTCTTGTTCCGAACCCGGAGGCAGAAATCCAGGAGCAGAATTGCCAGCAGCGAATGCGTTTTGCATTGATGAGAAAATTACAGTCATTGAGCTTTGGGTTGTGTGACAAGTAATTTCTTTGCATACTCCCATCCCCACCACCTCCCGAAAAGAAAAGAAAAGAAAAAGTGAGAGAGAAGCCCATCATGTAGATCAACTGTAGGAGGAAAGTGTCAGCTGCAGTTTCGTAAGTTAATGAAATAAATCAGTCAGACGGAAAGAAGAGATGGGGATATATGCCTCTGCAATCTGATGAGAGCACAGCGAGCTGAGATGAAGCATCTTCCAAGGTACACAAAACTTCAAGGGAAGATCAGAGCCAGCTCTTCTCTTGCACAAATGAAGTAAACAACAAGGGAGGTTTTTCAGCACCAAACAAAGGTGGAGGGTGATGTCTCCTCTCCATTGGAAGGAGGCCCAAATGGGGCAAGCACTAGCAGTCAGCTGGCTAAAGACCCCGGGAGCTCAGAAGAATCATAGAATCATAGAGTTGGAAGAGACCACAAGGGCCATCGAGTCCAACCCCCTGCCAAGCAGGAAACACCATCAGAGCACTCCTGACATATGGTTGTCAAGCCTCTGCTTAAAGACCTCCATCAGCCTGGCCCAGTTGGGCTGCTGCTCACTGCCCTGCTTGCTGAGACTCATTTTATTTTTATTTGTTTCAAAAATTGTTATTGATTTTCAAAAATTCAAAACAAACAGACAAACATACACACATACATCCTGTTTACATCTTGGTAACATTAGTAAGTGACTTCCTCAAATCCCCTTGGTTGAATTTCATTATATATCATTTTAACAGTTTTCCAAAATCGATTTTCTCAAAAATTAACTTGATCGCTTAACATCTTTCATTCTTTCTCATTTAACTTTAAACATCTTAAATCTTATCCTTACATATTTAAATCCTAAGCCTATCTATTACTTGCAAGCTTTTCCAATTAAGTTATCTTAACATATTTAGCTAAATAGTTCTTTAAATTTCATCCATTCTTCCTGATACTCCTCCTCCTTCTGGTCGCGGACTCCTCCAGTCAGGTCGGCCAGCTCCGAAAAATCCATCATCTTCATCTGCCAATCTTCCACTGTTTGCTGAGACTCATTTTAGCAGGGGGTGGGTGGCTGTGCTATTTCTAAAGGAGAGTGAAGCACCCCCCCCCATCTGTTGATGGCTGCCCACAGACCATAGGCATTGTCAGAGACATTGTGACCCAAGGTTGTGAGGGGACTAAAGGCTCATTACTATAGCAAACCTTCTCCGGCATCCATGGGGCTGTTTTGAGCAGTAGACCCCGGAGTCAAATGGAAATGGAAGAACCTGGAGCAGCTTCTGATTTTTGCAACCATGGATTGAATTCACACTGTGGCAGCAAGGAAAACTTTCCCTGTGTCTTGAGTTCAAGCTGTGGCTGCAAAGGAAATGTCTTCTGTCTTGTCTCATGGCCCCAGGGTTTACCTGGCGTGTGCCTGATGGCATGTCATCAGGTGATGGAAACATGGGCAGGGTTTGAGACAAACCAGAACACAGGTCAAGTGGGAAGGTCTGGTGAGCGGAAGGTTGTAAAGAATACTGAACTGACTTATTATAAGGCAGCTCCCTAAGATCCTGTAACTCCTTCTCCCCAAATCTGGAGTGAGAGAGATTTCTCCCAATTACATTAATCAGCCTGGTTCATTGAATGGGGCTAATTATAACGTTCAGGTGACCCTAACCCATGCCTTTTGCTTTGCTTTGTTAAGATTTGCAGTGACCTCACACGTAAACAATGAAGTAAAATAAAGCACTTCTTCCCTTCCATCCAGATGGCGTTATCCTTGAGGACTTCAAGGGAAAAGACGATAATCCCAGCAGTGTGAAGTGCCAGGGGAGAAAAATGTGTTAATTATAATAAAGAAAAGGAGAAAATAAATTTGAAATTTGGGGGAGATCATTTGTTGCTTTGTTGTATCAACCATGATGTGACGTGATCTCTTCCTTATATGATGCTTTGTTTCCTTCTGCTGTTTTTCAAATAAAGAAAAAATGAAAAGGTACTGGTTTAAATCAGGAACATAGGAAGCTGCCTTGTTGTTGTTTAGTCGTTTAGTCGTGTCCGCCTCTTCGTGACCCCCTGGACCAGAGCATGCCAGGCCCTCCTGTCTTCCACTGCCTCCCGCAGTTTGGTCAAACTCATGCTGGTAGCTTTGAGAACACTGTCCCACCATCTCGTCCTCTGTCGCCCCCTTCTCCTTGTGCCCTCCATCTTTCCCAACATCAGGGAGTCTTCTCATCTCGTGAGGTGGCCAAAGTATTGGAGCCTCAGCTTCAGGATCTGTCCTTCCAGGGAGCACTCAGGGCTGATTTCCTTCAGAATGGAGAGGTTTGATCTTCTTGCAGTCCATGGGACTCTCAAGAATTTCCTCCAGCACCAGAATTCAAAAGCATCAATTCTTTGGCGATCGGCCTTCTTGATGGTCCAGCTCAGGAAGCTGCCTTTGGCTGGGCCATTGGTCCACCATGCTTCCCGCACTGACAGCGGCTCTCCAAGGTAAGACCTGAAGATGCTGGGGAGTGGAACATTGACCTATGTCTCGTTACATGCCAGCAAACCTCTTCATTCCAACAATGAGAGAGAACAAAATTAGTGGTGCTGGTTACAGAAAGCATCACCCTTAGGTAAATTCATGCAGAATAATGCTATCAATGACTACTAGTTATGATGGTTATGCACATCTCCATACTGCTGTAGGTAGTATTCTAATAATAATAATAATAATAGTAATAATAGTAATAATAATAATAATTTATTATTTATACCCCGCCCTCCCTGGCCAGAGCCGGGCTCAGGGCGGCTAACACCAGTAAAATTACAATAAAAAATAAAAGCCAATTTAAAATACAGGTTAAAATATAATTGAAAATGCAGCCTTATTTTAATAGTAGCCCATAGATCAAAACCATAAGGGGAGGGAAACATCAGGGTCAGACTGAATCCAAACCAAAGGCCAGGCGGAACAGCTCTGTCTTGCAGGCCCTGTGGAAAGATGTCAAGTCCTACAGGGCCCTGGTGTTGTGTGACAGAGCGTTCCACCAAGTTGGGGCCAGTACTGAAAAGGCCCTGGCCCTAGTTGAGACCAGTCTAACCATCTTGCGACCTGGGACCTCCAAAATGTTGTAATTTCTTAAGGTCCTCTGTGGGACATACCAGGAGAGGTGGTCCCAATAAAACATCAAACATTAAAAGCTTCCCTAAACAGGGCTGCCTTCAGATGTCTTCTAAGATTCAGATAGTTGTTTATTTCCTTGACATCTGGTGGGAGGGCGTTCCACAGGGCGGGTGCCACCACCGAGAAGGCCCTCTGCCTGGTTCCCTGTAACTTGGCGTCTCGCAGGGAGGGAACCGCCAGAAGGCCCTTGGGGCTGGACCTCAGTGTCTGGGCTGGACGATGGGGGGGAGACGCTTCTTCAGGTCTACTCTGAACACCAGTTGCTAGGCAGTGGCGTAGCATGGGTTATCAGCACCCGGGGCAAGGCAAGTAATTTGCGCCCCCTAACCCATGGATTTGCGCCCCCTAACCCGTGGATTTGCGCCCCCTAACCCGTGGATTTCCCTAACCCCCAAATGTTGCGCCCGGTGCGGCCGGCCCCCCCTGCACCCCCCACGCTACGCCACTGTTGCTAGGAACTACAGGAAAGGAGAGTGCTGTTGCACTCAGATCCTGCTAGTGGGCTGGATGAGGTCACTGTGGATCTGTAGCTGATTGACTGACTGAACTAATGCTTATTAACAGTTCCTTGTCATCCTGGGGGAAAATGACAAGGGGGGTGCTACAGGGTTCTGTCCTGGGCCTGCTTTTGTTCTGCAAGGTCCTTATACACAACTTGGACAAAGAAGGGGATGCTCATCAAATTTGCAGGTGAGACCAAACGGGAAGGGGTAGTTAATGTAGCAGAAGGCAGAATCAGGACATCTGAAGGCAGCCCTGTTTACGGAAGCTTTTAATGTTTAATAGGTTATTGTATTTTAGTGTTTTGTTGGAAGCCACTCAGAGTGGCTGGGGAAACCCAGCCAGATGGGTGGGGTATAAATAATAAATTAGTAGTAGTAGTAGTAGACTGACCATAAAGAAGGCTGATCGCCGAAGAATTGATGCTTTGAATTCTGGTGCTGGAGGAGACTCTTGAGAGTCCCATGGACTGCAAGAAGATCAAACCTCTCCATTCTGAAGGAAATCAGCCCTGAGTGCTCACTGGAAGGACAGGTCCTGAAGCTGAGGCTCCAAGACTTTGGCCACCTCATGAGAAGAGAAGACTCCCTGGAGAAGACCCTGATGTTGGGAAAGATGGAGGGCACAAGGAGAAGGGGGCGACAGAGGACGAGATGGTTGGATAGTGTTTTCAAGGTTACCAGCATGAGTCTGACCAAGCTGCGGAGGGCAGTGGAGGACTGGAGTGCCTGGCGTTCTCTGGTCCAGGGGGTCACGAAGAGTCGGACACGACTAAACGACTAAACAACAACAACAACAAGTAGTAGACTGAACAACTGGGCACAAGCTAACACAATGAATTTCAATAGGAACAAATGGAAGGTTCTGGCAGGAAGAACCAGATGCACCAATGGGGGGGCGCACACACCTGGATTGCCAGTAGCACATGTGAAAGGAATCTAGGGGTCTTCAAGCTTAACGTGAATTCACAGTGTGACATAGCAGCAAAAAAGCAAATGCTATTTGAGGCTGCATCAGCAGAATTAGAGTGTTGTAAAGGTAAAGGGACCCCTGACTGTTAGGTCCAGTCATGAGCAACTCCGTGGTTGTGGCGCTCATCTCGCTTTATTGGCCGAGGGAGCTGGCGTACAGCTTCCGGGTCATGTGGCCAGCATGACTAAGCCGCTTCTGGCGAACCAGAGCAGCGCACGGAAACGCCGTTTACCTTCCCACCGGAGTGGTACCTATTGATCTACTTGCACTTTGATGTGCTTTCGAACTGCTAGGTGGGCAGGAGCAGGGACAGAGCAACGGGAGCTCAGCCCATCACGGGGATTCAAACCGCCGACCTTCTGATCGGCAAGTCCTAGGCTCTGTGGTTTAACCCACAGTGCCAGCTGCGTCCCTGTAGAGTGTTGGTTTCTGCTCTCTTCACTGTGCAGCGAAGTGCTTGTCACGAGACAGGTGTTTACATTCCACAGAGTTACTGTTGGAGTTTTCCCACGGGAAAGGGAGGCTGGATGTGACGTACACTGGTTTCCTGTTTTTCACTGTTCTCTCAGTGTGTGATTCTCTCCGTGCTTCAGAGGAGAGAGGATGCTTTTTCTGCTCCGGCAGAGTAAAGATGTTTTTCTGTAATCTACCAGCTTTGAAATGTAAATAAAGCAACTTAGAGTATGTGCACGTATTCCTCATCATTCCGCTGTGCACTTGGATGCTACAAATCAACATTTTGGTTATGGGCCCAGAAAGACGCAGTCATCTGATGCCGGCAAAAGGATCGGAATGCAAAGGGACGGATCGGACGGTATATCTGCGCGTCAAGATGATTGATGAGGTATGTGCTACTGCTCCGGGCAGCCTGCCAGCATCTAATTAATGGCTTTATGGCTGGACTTTGAACTTTTATGTCCGTTTGCCGGGAACAGGCAGCGGCTATGGCTATGCTGGGGAAATCGAAAGTAACTTTTAGAATGTGCTTTTGGGCTGAAGCAGCTGCAGAAGTGACGCAGCATGATTTAGGGCAGCAGAGAGAAAGCTCTTTTGAACTTGCCTTTGGAATGAGGCTTGAAGCAGCAGAGACGCAGCTTGTATAAAGCAGCTTGTTTAAAGCAGCAGAGATGACGCAGAAGGCTAATGCCAGAGTCATGATGGCCCTTCAGGATGCTTGTGGGATTCCCAAGCTCAATAAGAAAAATTATGTGGACTGGGTTATCTATGCAGAGGCTATTCTGCGGAAAGAGGGTCTGTTTGAAGTTATTACAGACACCCCCCCAGCTCCAGTTACAGATGCATGGAAAGCTAAGGATTCCAAAGCAAGGGGAACTCTTACATTGATAG
Organism: Podarcis cretensis; assembly: GCF_951804945.1. Classification (NCBI taxonomy): domain Eukaryota; kingdom Metazoa; phylum Chordata; class Lepidosauria; order Squamata; family Lacertidae; genus Podarcis; species Podarcis cretensis. The sequence goes on from NC_137174.1 coordinate 99,725,617, forward strand.
TATCCCCAGAAGAGCTCTGTCTATTGCGTGATAAGACCTCAGCCAGAGAAATTTGGGGCGCTTTGAGGGAGGCACACTTGAGGACAGAAGCTGGATCTACTATGTTTTATTTTAACAAGCTGCATAATATGGCTCTTGCTGAAGGTGGAGATGTGCGTACACATCTGATGGAGATGCAGAATCTGAGACATGAGCTGCAACAGAGAGGACTCAACTTTCCAGAGGCTGTGTATTCCTTCATGATACTACAATCTTTGGGTTCAGGTTGGGAGTCTGTTGCGACTCAGATTGCTGTACAGCCTACCGCTCAGCTGACAGTGGATTATGTTACTGCCGTGATTCAGAATGAAGCAGATCGCCGGGGTGCTAGCTGCATGGGTAAGGGGGAGTCTTTACAGACGTCATCCCAGAGTGCAGTGGAACCACCAGATGGCGCCAAAGCTTTGAAGGCAGTGAAATGCTACTCGTGTGGACGTCTAGGCCATATGAAGAGGGAATGCAAATATCCCAGGGCCAAGACAGAGCAGTGCAGCGGAAGCTCATCGCGTGGAAAAGGCCAGAGCAAAGGCAGAGGTCCGGTGTCCAGGACAACGCAGCACAAAGCAATGGTCTCATGCTTCACTCCAAAAGTTGCAGAGGTCCAGAAGACGTCTAGATCTTTCTTCGTTGTTGATTCAGCGGCAACGCACCACATGTGCAACGATAAGCGACTGTTCGTGTCTTTTACACCGCAGGAAGGTGCGATTCACCAGGCGGATGACCACACAATCCCCAGTAAAGGCTACAGAACTGTTGTTCTTCACAGTTTGGACTTATCGATACAGAATGTACTTTATGTGCCAGATGCCAAACATAATTTGCTCAGCGTTGGACAGCTGAATGAGCGGAACATTGACGTTTCCTTTAAGAACAAAAGGTGCATCATCACAAAGAAAAATGATTATGTATTGTATGCTGAATATGTTGATCGTTTATATGTTTTGTATTATGATGATGTTGTGCAGGATGACACTTGTTGCATTGCAGGTTCTAACGAAAGTTTGCATGCAGAATGTATTCATGATTTTCATCGAAAATTTGGTCATTTGAATTTTGAGGCAGTATCTAAAATGCCTGCCTTGGTTGAAGGTATGACTATTAAACCCTGCAGGTACCACATGAAGTGCAAGGCATGCGCAGCAAACAAGGTGAAAATGGCTGCAAAAGGTAAGGTGTCTAGTAGGCAAGCTACAGAACCATACCAAATTGTTCATGCTGATTTGGTTGGACCACTAGCGCCCTCTTTGGGTGGGAATAGGTACTTCATGATTCTCATTGATGCATTTTCCAGGTATATTCATGTGTATAATCTCAAGCAGAAATCAGAGGCTTTTCCTAGGTTCAAGGAATTCTGTGCTTGGTTGGGAAATGTGCATGGTAAGAAGATAAAAACTCTTTTCACTGATCGCGGGGGAGAATTCACTTCTCAGCAGTTTGAAGCTTTTCTGTCTGAGAAAGGAATTCAACACGATTTGTCTAGTCCTCGCTCGCCATGGCAGAATGGACTTGCGGAACGGGCAAATCAAACATTGCTTCAAGGGTTAAAAACCTTGCTACATGATGCAAATCTTCCAGAGAGTTATTGGGCCGAAGCTCTCTCATGTTTCACTTACAGTTATAATCACAGGTTATCTTCAGCGATTGGTTGTACCCCCTATGAGAAGATGTTTGGCAAGAAGCCATACATCAAACATATGAGAATTTTTGGTTCTGACATGTGGGTTCACTCACCACAAAACTCCAAGTTAGACAAGCGTGGTTTGCATGGTATCTTTCTAGGTTATGAGAAAGGTTCTTACAGAATAAGGATGACTGACTCTAAGACTATAAAGCTCACAAGAAGTGTTGAGTACAATGCCAAGTGGGGGGAGAATGTGGGAATTTTCCAATGTTATCCTGATGACAGTGATGAGACTGAGGATAGTCAAAAGCAACCACAGCAACCCACACCCACTGATGAAAGTTCTGATTCTGAGTCTGAAACTGAATCAGGTGATTCAGAGGATTTCAAGAGTGCGAAAGCCTCTATGCGACCCTCTGAAAGCTCTGATCAGGAATTGGAGGAACCATTGTTCACAATAGGTCGCTTTTCTCCTAAGAAGGAAGAGGAGAGTGTTGAAGACTTAAGGCTAATTCGCAGGTCACAAAGAGCCACAAAAGGTAGACCTCCAAAGAGATTTGCTGATGAGTTTGCCAAGATAGCAGTAACAGCTGTTAAAAGCTCCAAGAAGGTATTTGAACCTTCAAGTTTCCAAGAAATCCAGGATTTGGATTCAAAGGAAGCTGAACCATGGTTAAATGCCATGAAGGCTGAGCTTGATTCCTTGGAAAGTAACAAAACATGGGAACTTGTTCCAGTAGTTCCAGGAATGAAACTGCTTGGAAGCAAATGGGTCTTCAAAGCGAAGACTGATCAAAATGGCAAGATAGTCAGACACAAAGCCAGATTGGTAGCCAGAGGTTTTGCACAGGTACCAGGTGAAGACTATCACGAGACCTACTCACCCACAGTGAGGTATGAGAGCATTAGGCTTATGCTCAAGCTAGCTGCAGAGGAGAATCTACACATTAGTCACCACGATGTGAATACAGCTTTTCTGTACGGATCTCTAGATGAATCACTTTATATGCTTCCACCTGATGGCGTACAGGTAAAGCAGGGATTTGTTTGTGCTCTGAAAAAGTCCCTTTATGGTCTCAAACAAAGTGCACGGTGTTGGCACACAAAACTCACTGAGGTATTGTTTTTTCTAGGTTTTAAGCAAGGGAAAGCTGATCCTTGTGTATTTGTCAAAGAGGAGGGGCAAAAGAAACTGTATTGTTTGTTTTATGTTGATGATCTTTTATTCTTTTGGGAAGATGTCACAATGTACAATAACGCCCTAGCTCAACTGAAAGAACACTTTGACATGAAAGATCTGTTGGGATTCAGAACTTACTGGGTTAATTTTGTTCTGAGTGTGCCTCCCATTCTGACGTGATTGGAAGGAGGGAGGAGCTCTACTTGTTGTTCTCTCTGTGTCTCTGAGAGAGAGGGACACCATGAATGCTAGCAGTCCAGGAGAATCTGAGAAATGCTGAGCTGTAAATATTTGCTGCAATAAAGAACTGTTGAATTTGGACACACAGTGCTTGGTGTGTTTATCTGGATCTGAAGCAGACAGTGCAACAGTTGTTCCGCTGTGTTTTTACTCTGCAAGGCGAAACCGGAGAAGAAGAAGGTCTGAGAGCAGCTTGGCTGGGAAGCGTGCCGGACCGCATTATGCTGGGGCTAATTGGGGCCATAAAGTAATTAGCCAGCCAGTGCCAATTAAGATCTTATCAGGTTTCGTCACAGGTTATGGGGGACCTAATTACCGCTAATAAAACTGTTGCTGAGAGTCTGCCGGTGAGCTTTGAAGTCAGCTTTGAAGAGCTGGGAGGACGCTAGACGGAGCGGAGGTCTGTGTTCTGTGTTCTGCCTGCTGCAGAGAGGCAAGAGTTGCTCAGAGCTGAGAGAGCAGCTGAAGAATCGGGTGCCGGAGGGCTGACTGGTGATACGTGAGTACAGCTGGGCCCCGGGAAAGAGGAGAGAATGGCAGACAGCCAGGTCCTTGAGGACGTTCCGCTTGAAAAGCTCACTTTAAGAAGTTGGGCAACCTGGTCCAGAAGAGTAAGGGGTTGGTTTCTGGTTACTGGGCTTTGGGATGTAAGCCAGAAAGAGTCACTTCCCCTGACAGACATTGCAGGCTGTGAGGCTGTGTTGCCTGAAGATAGCCAGCAGAGAATGCAAAGAGAGCTTGCTATGCTAAAAGCATGCGTACATGCATCACTTTTGCCCAGTTTGGAGGGCGTAAAGTCAGCAAGGGCTGCCTGGGAGGTGCTGAGAAGTTTGTGTGAAACTTCAGCAGGATGCCAGGGCCCTGAAGAAGTCATGCAGAGCCCGGAGATGGCTGTAGCCCCAGTCCCTGAGGTGCAAGTCGGGGGGGCTGAGAATTCCAAAGGCAAGTTTCAAAAGTTTTCCACTGTGAGTGCTGAAGTGGAACGCAGTTTCAGCGAGGGCAGGGCTGGCACAGAGGGCTCTTCCGGACGAAGGGGGGCCAGGCCAGCTGAAAGGAGCCCTGGGCAGTATTTTTCCACTGGGGATTGTCGTCGTCAGCCAAAGTCTGGAAGGCTGAGGCGAGCTAGACGCTTCAAGGTCGGCCACCTGGACAAAGTGAAGATAAGGCCTAAAGAGTCGCGTGGGAACGCAGAGGCCAGGCCGGTCTCCAAGGCAACGGAGGAGGCTACTTCTACGGAAGCTGCCAAGGTCCTGAGCAAGGGGGAGTTGGTTGCCAAGACAACCAGACAGAACTGCTGCAGAAGCCCAAAGAGAGGGGGCAGCGGGATGTTTGTTGCCAGTATGGCGTTGTTTGAGGACAGCTCTGAGGGACACACTGATTTTCGTTTTCTAATCGACTCAGCAGCTAACTGCAACCTGATCCCAGAGACCCCTGCAGTCGAGATGTGGAATTGCAAGGCAATTCCGGCTGGAAAAACTGTTCAGTTTGCAAGTGGGGAAAAGAAAAATGTGAATAACATTGCAAATGCTTTTTTTTCTGTTTTGCAGGAGCAGATGGAAGTTTGCATTGTGCCAGGAGTGCAACACTGTATTTTATCTGTGCCTTATTTGTTGAAAAAGGGGTTTAAGGTTTGCTTTGAACACGATGTTTGTACAATCTCCAAAGGAGGGAAGCAACTGGTCAGAGTTGCAAAGGGGCAGAATGATCTCTTCATTCTTAAAACGTCTCTGGAGGGTGAGGGGAAGGTTGAGAAAGCACAAGCCTTGCGTGCTACAGTTCCCACTCATGTTTCATGTTCTTGTGCGTGGCATAAGAAGACAGCTCATGCTTGTCTTGAAGAACTACAAGTGCTACCTGAGGTTTCCAAAGGCTGTAGAATTGAGGAATGTGCAAGAGTCCTAGATTGTCAGGCTTGCAGACAGGCAAAGGTAAGAGGGTGCAGTTACCCCAGGGTGGAGAGGGTAACCACAAAACCTTTTGATCTTGTGCACATAGATCTGTTGGGTCCCATGAAGGAACCAAGTTTGGGAGGGGCCAGGTTTCTGCTGACACTGCAGGATGATTTTTCGCAGAACACCTGGACACATGGTCTCAAATCCAAGGAAGATGCAGCACAGCTGATTAGTCGTTGGATTGAGGAGGTGGAACTAAGGTTCTCCACCAGAGTCAGGGAAATTGCTAGTGACAGAGGTTCACAGTTTACTGGGTCTGCTTTGCAGAAGTTCTTTCACAAGAAAGGGATAAGTCACACAGTGACTTCTCCTCAACAGAGGGGGGTAGAGCTCAGAAGTGAGGCTCTGGTTAAGGCTGCACAGGTGATGCTGTCAGATTCTGGGTTATCTCCAAAGTTTTGGATGGAGGCAGTTAAATATGTGAGCTTCACCTGGAATCGGTCCTACAATTCAGTGGTAGGAGACACACCGTTTTTCATGCTTCACGGGAGGAAACCACAGGTTCACTTCCTCCGTGCGTTCGGATCAACGGCCTCGCTGCCGGTGCCTGAAGCTTTGTGAGGGCCAGGTGAACCCAAGTTCCAGAAAATGATCTTCTGTGGGTATGAGCCAACGGCTCGTGCATGGAGGTTTGCGTATCCGTCAGGTGATCAGAGTAAGCTGCTGATCAGTAAACACGCTGAGTTCTGTAAGCAGGAGGAAAGGTCAAAGACTCCTGCCAGACGCGATATTCTTTCAGAATGTCTTTCTGATTCAGAGCAGGATGGGGCATCTCCGCAAGTTGTAAAGAGGGAGCCCAAGAGTGAGCCTAGTTCTCCTGTGAGGGTAATTCCAAGGGTTCGAAGACGCGTTAAGTCAGAGGGGGAATCCCAGGATGCAGAGGACACACCTGCTGACCACAGTGAGTCAGCGGCAGTGCCTGAGTTTGTGCCCAGGCGGTCCAGTCGCACAACGAAGGGAATTCCACCTGAAAGGTATCAGGCCACAGGTGCGTGGGTAAGTTTCGCACAGTGCGAATCTGAGAGTTGTGAGGATGTTCCACAGATGCCTGACAGGAACGCCAGGAGAGGGCGCAAGGCATTGGGGAAGGGATTGATCTCACAGAGGTCTGCAAAGGTACATCCACAGGTCTTGTCAGGAATGGAGGCAAGAGGGGGTGTTGGGATTCAGAACTTACTGGGTTAATTTTGTTCTGAGTGTGCCTCCCATTCTGACGTGATTGGAAGGAGGGAGGAGCTCTACTTGTTGTTCTCTCTGTGTCTCTGAGAGAGAGGGACACCATGAATGCTAGCAGTCCAGGAGAATCTGAGAAATGCTGAGCTGTAAATATTTGCTGCAATAAAGAACTGTTGAATTTGGACACACAGTGCTTGGTGTGTTTATCTGGATCTGAAGCAGACAGTGCAACAGTTGTTCCGCTGTGTTTTTACTCTGCAAGGCGAAACCGGAGAAGAAGAAGGTCTGAGAGCAGCTTGGCTGGGAAGCGTGCCGGACCGCATTATGCTGGGGCTAATTGGGGCCATAAAGTAATTAGCCAGCCAGTGCCAATTAAGATCTTATCAGGTTTCGTCACAAGATCTTGGTGAGGTAAACAACTACCTATCTCTGGAAATAGAGAGAGATCAAGATGGTAACATTCTAGTACACCAGTCACGGAAAATTGCTGATGTGTTAAGCAAACTAAACCTGATGGATGCTAACCCTGTAGACACACCGATGACAACAGGTTATCAGGTAGATGACACTGAAGAAGCATTTTCTGACACTACACTGTACAGAAGTGTGCTAGGCAAGCTAAACTTCATTGCCAGATGTTCAAGACCAGACATTGCTGTTAGCTGTAATTTGCTAAGCAGACAAGTCAACAATCCTACTGTTAAGGATTGGAAAGCTCTGAAACGCATAGCGCGGTATTTGAAAGGCACTATGCATTACAGACTGAGATTTAACAATCAGAATTCTGGTGGTCTTGAGATATTTGCAGATGCAAGTTTTGGAAGTGACACTACAGACAGGAAAAGTACGTCTGGAGTTTGCTATATGTACAATCAGGGTCTATTTGATTGGTCATGCAAGAAGCAAACAACAGTTAGCTTAAGTACTTGTGAAGCTGAACTGAATGCACTGTCTTATTCACTCAAAGATTGTGAATGGTTGTTACAATTGTGCAAAGACATGAAAATTCCTGTCAAATGTCCAATCCAGGTTTACCAGGACAACAAAGCATGTTTGGCTTTGCTGAATTCTGAAGGTTGTAAGCAAAGCACGAAGCACTTGCAATTGAAGTTGCAACATGCTAGGGAACGTATTCATAAGGGACTCGTAACGGTGTCCTATATGCCAGGTAATGAAATTCCTGCTGATGTACTGTCCAAGATTGTATCAAGGGATCAACACTGTACCTATGTGCAAAAGTTGGGTTTGTACTGATATTGTACGAACACGCTGCCCAGTGATGTTCACAGAAAGGGGGAGGATGTTGGTTTCTGCTCTCTTCACTGTGCAGCGAAGTGCTTGTCACGAGACAGGTGTTTACATTCCACAGAGTTACTGTTGGAGTTTTCCCACGGGAAAGGGAGGCTGGATGTGACGTACACTGGTTTCCTGTTTTTCACTGTTCTCTCAGTGTGTGATTCTCTCCGTGCTTCAGAGGAGAGAGGATGCTTTTTCTGCTCCGGCAGAGTAAAGATGTTTTTCTGTAATCTACCAGCTTTGAAATGTAAATAAAGCAACTTAGAGTACGTGCACGTATTCCTCATCATTCCGCTGTGCACTTGGATGCTACAAATCAACAGACATCAAGGTAAATAATAGTACCACTCTATTCTGCCTTGGTCAGACCACACCTGGAGTCCTGTGTCCAGTTCTGGGCAACACATTTTAAGAAGGATGTTGACAAGCTGGAAGGTGTGCACAGGAGAAGAGTGACCAAAATGATCAGGGGTCTGGAAACCAAGCCATATGAGGAACAGTTGAGGGAGTTGGGTATGTTTTTTGTTTTTGTTTTTTAATCTAGATTTTCAAGATAGCCTACAAAAGAGAACCATAAAGCAAATATAAAACAGACCCAAAACATCAGAAACAAAAGCAATTATCTCTGGGTATGTTTAGCCTGGAGACTCTCTCAGAAGCTGGTGGACTTGCCTTCATTGGAAGTTTTTTTTAACAGAGATTGAATGGCCATCTGTCATGGATGCTTTAGCTCAGGCTTCCTCAAACTCGGCCCTCCAGGTGTTTTGGGAGTACACCTCCCATCATCCCTAGCTAACAGGACCAGTGGTCGGGGATGATGGGAACTGTAGTCTCAAAACATCCGGAGGGCCGAGTTTGCCTATGCCTGCTTTAGCTGATGCAGGGGTTTGACTAGATGATCCTTGGGGTTCCTTCCAGCTCTACAATTCTATGATTCTATGCTTGTGTGCTTCCCTTTGGAGAAAGTGGACCCTTGGTCTGATCCAACAAAGCTCTCATTATTTTCTCATTGAAGAAATCTGAAAGGGCGGGAGAACAGAGCTGTGAATTTTCCCAGAGGGATTGAGCATTTTCCCAGAGGGAAATTCAGAATTTTCCCAGAGGGATTCAGTCTCAGTTATGGTTGGTTGTCAAGCTGTGCTGTGGCTTTGATTGGCTTCTCACCAACTCTGGATGTCCTGTTCAGAGTCCAGGGATGGGGGGCTTTCACCTTTGCAGACCTTGCCTTCCCCCAGTCCTTCCCAGTGAGCAACTGCAACTGCTTAGCATGGCAGGGCAGGCAAAACCGATTTGACAAAAGCAACTTTTCAGTGTCAGAAATATAATCAAAACATACCTGTTCGGTAAGGATCCATTATCCCAGCTGTCTAGAAGTGGGGAGGAATCCACCCGGCCTCTCAGCAAAGGACGGAGCATTTTGTTTAACATAAAATTGATTTTCATGTGCTCCTGTTCATTAATTTTTATGGCGCCAGCTGTACAGTTATTTTTTTCCCCAGCAGATGGAATTATTAATATATGAAGGGACTTGGGCAACATTTGCTAAGAAGGTGCTCCTGACAAGAGTTTTAAAGAGGGGCAGGTACGTGTCACAAGCTGTCTTGTAAGCCTGTCTCAGATGTGGCTAATGTGGGGGTGGACGACAGAACTTATTCCCACAGGTGGCAGGATATATCCTCCCAAAGATGTACACATGGCCCTGTGGAGATGACACTCTGCCGCCCCACCCCTGCCCCCAAGGCCATGTGGGAACGTGAAGGATAGTAGGAAAGGATATATTGATTAAGGATTATCCTTCCTTCACTCACGCCAGTGAGTGATGTAGCAGAGCAGAGTTCCCTCAATATAGCAGGAAGTTAGTTTGCAGACTCATTTGAATCTCTTTAGTTAAGTAACCCAATCTGGTTTGCCCAGATGGATTATTCCTGGTGTACCCTTTGATCCCTCTTAAAAGAAGACACAAGAGTCTTTGCTTAAAAGTAACAAGAAGTTTACTCACATTTCAGGTCACGATTTGATCCCTGAAAGGCTGGCTTTACTTAGTGGTTACATAACAATCTGTGAATTTATCTCACATGGAGATTGAGCTCATGTGCTGCTGGCTGAGAGCCAGCAGACAGCAAAAATCACATTAAGAGAACAAAGTGGCTGTGTCACAGTCCGGTTCCTGGGCAATTGAAGTCCCGGCAGGGGACGTCAGGACCAGGGGCAAGATGGCAGGGTGGGAGCAGGAACAGGGGTCCAGAAGCCAGGAGCCAAGCGTCCAAGGGTCAGAGAGCCGGGAGTCACGAAGTCAGGGGTCCGAGGATCAAGAAGCAGGGAGTCAAGAAGCCAAGGTTCAAGGATCAGGAAGCAAGAAGTCAAACACAGGAAGCGTGTTGCTGCGGCAAAGAGCTGAAGGGAAATGTTGACCTTATATCCCTTCCCAGCTCTTGCCACCAGGTGCTGTGAGTTACCGTATTTTTCACACCATAGGACGCACCGGACAATAGGATGCACCTTGTTTTAGAGGGGGGAGAACAAGAAAAAAAAATTCTCCCCTCTCTGCCCAGCGCCCCTTCAGCGAAGCGGCAGGAGGCGCTGCGCAGAGAGGGGGAGAATTTTCCCCCTCTTGTTTTCCCGCTCTAAAACAAGGTGCCGTTCAGGCAGCTACATTGGAAGCCTGGAGAGCGAGAGGGGTCGGTGTGCACCGACCCCTCTCACTCTCCAGGCTTCAGGTTCCTTTTGACCTGCTCTTTGGGGCTGGCGGGGGAAGCCCACCATGACCCCCAAAGAGCAGGTCAGGGAGCAGCGGAAAGGTGCAGCGGAGAGGCTGCTGCCATAGTCGCGCGTCACCTCTCCAGCTGGGAGAGGGTCACAGGGCTATGGCTTCTTTAGCCCCTCACGCGCTCTCCCAGCTGGAGAGGTGGCGCATGGCTAAAGAGGATCCTGCCATAGCCACGCGTCACCTCTCCAGCTGGGAGAGGGTCGCGGGGCTATGGCGTCTTTGCTCCATAGGATGCACACATATTTCCCCTTCATTTTTGAAGGGGAAAAAGTGCGTCCTACAGAGCGAAAAATACAGTACCAATCGGTCTCACCTGTAAGGCCACGCCTTGCCTCTTCAGAACAAACTTAGGAAGGCCCCAGTCCTGCAAAGTCCTATTGGTCACAGGGCCCGGCTCCTGCACACACACCTGACAGGCTGCAGGAGAGTAGCGTGGCAGCAAGAGAGCAGCAAGCAAGAGAGAGATCAAGAGAGAGAAAATCGCTGCGTGACTCGGCTCTTTTATGGAGTCAGCCAGTGCCATGCCCATCTCCCAGACCACATGCAGGGGCCAAGGATGTGCCAGACCAGTGGAACAGGAAGTTACGCTGACTGGAGTAACATCCCCCTGCCTCTGCGCACTCTAGGGAAACAAGGAATGTTGTACTTGGCTGTTCCAGTGGATTCCATCCCATAGGCCAGCCACGAGGCCTCCACTGAGGCCCACCGTGGCTGCAGACACCCCAGAAGCTGGGCCACACTTCTGAAGCACGTCCATGGCCCCAACGGACCCCAACAGAGGCCCTGTTGTGGAGCCCTGGCCCAGTTGCAGCGGCGGCACTGGAGAGCCAGCAGAGGCAAGGTAGCAGGCAGTGCCAGTGGGCAGAGGTTGAGCAGCATGCACCCTCGCGATGTGACAGCTGGGCACCCACAATGGAAATTTTGTGGGTGCTGTGGCACCTAGGGCACCCCAGAGATGGTGCCTATGGCTGTTGGTAAGGCTGAACTCCCTCAAGTCTTGGGTCAAACAGTTGATGAATCTCCATGGAGCTTCAAGTGCTTTGTCAAGACTGCCCCATCTGCAAATTGCATCTCTCAGACTTGCCACAGCTTTGCCTTATCTTGGATACATGCCAGGTTGAACAGACCCACAAATAATAAATACAGTGGTACCTAGGTTCTCAAACTTAATCCGTTCCGGAAGTCCGTTCCAAAACCAAAGCGTTCCAAAACCAAGGTGCGCTTTCCCATAGAAAGTAATGCAAAATGGATTAATCTGTTCCAAACTTTTAAAAAAACAACCCCTGAAACAGCAGTTGAACATGAATTTTACTATCTAACGAGACCACTGATCCATAAAATGAAAGCAATAAACAATGTACTGCAGTCACACAATCAATCCATCAGTAGCTGAATTGGGTTCCACATAGTCACACACAAAAAGAAAGAGCTGCCAAAATAAAAACGCAAAATAAATAGCAAAAACAGACAGACCTCAGCATAAAATGGAAGTGTGGCACTCAAATTGGAAGCATAACACTCAAAACACAGCATGTTCTACTTCCCCAAAAAGTTTGCAAACCGGAGCACTTACTTCGGGGTTTGCAATGTTTGGATTCCAAGTTGTTTGAGTACCAAGGCATTTGAGAACCAAGGTACTACTGTAATACCATTCCTAGAATAGCCTTATTCTCTTCATTTGATTTGCTTTCCCTCTCAGGACCAAAGTAGATGTGACGTTAAGCATTTCAAACACGTTTTTTTTAGATTGGCGTTCTGCAATGCCAAATTTGGGGAAGCGCAAACTCTGAAGGATCACTGCGTTTTGGCCCACATACTGTTTTTGCAAAGTTCAAACCAGGCAGATTCGTGTTTAAAATGTGAACCCAATTGAAATTCTCCCCAGTTCCCAACAGAGCACACCCCTGGCAGGCCGACTACCCTAAATTGAACACCATATCCTGTGGGCAAGCCGCTGGGAATTGCAACGGAGAAGTTCTCCAAGACTTTTCAGGGCTCCAGGCAAAGTTCCGAGTGCCATTAGGAGACCAGAGAGCCTGTCTTTATGTTCTAAAACCAAGGTGTCATCAGAAATGTGGAGCTGAGCAAAGAGAGGAATACTTGGCTGGATTGTCTCGGGAGATCCTGACCCATTAGTGGGCTCAAATTAAGTACCATTTGTGTTAACAGGTTAGCAGATCTTGATTAAAAAATAATTAGCTTCTGCTTTCCTGGAGCAACTTCCAAATGAGCTTTGGGCAGGAAGCGTTCGCTGTGTGCAGGTTGCAGCTCAGTTCTTTCAGTGTTCATTTAATTAAATATCTGGGTAAAAAGCCTGGGGAAATGTAAGTTTCTTTTTATAGGTGGGAGTCCCCACTGTCTGCTAATTGGGTGAAAGGAATAGCGGCTTTCCTTTCCAAGCCGCTATTCCTACCCTGGTGGAGCCCAAAGCCACCCAAGGAGAAGGTTTTTCTTGAGATTTTGCGATGGGAGGGCTAACTTCAATGATGATGGCAGGCTGCTGCAGAGCGATAGGTAAAGATTTTGACCCACCCGGCCAAAGGAGAAAGGGGGAAACTGGGCATGAGTCAAAACAGTGCATGTGATTGGCTAAACTGCCTCCTACCATATCCCGCCCCCGCTATCTTCTGTTTCTTGTGGGGTGGTACTCCTGGTAAAGAACACAAGAAGTGCTCTGCTGAATCAGGCCAATGGCGGCCCATCTAGTCCAGCATCCTATTCGCACAATGGCCAACCAGATGCTTGTTGGTGCATGCTCTGGTTATCTCTTGCTTGGACTACTGCAATGCGCTCTATTTGGGGTTACCTTTGAAGGTGACCCGGAAACTACAACTAATCCAGAATGCGGCAGCTAGACTGGTGACTGGGAGTGGCTGCCGAGACCATATAACACCGGTCTTGAAAGACCTACACTGGCTCCCAGTACGTTTCCGAGCACAATTCAAAGTGTTGGTGCTGGCCTTTAAAGCCCTAAACGGCCTCGGTACTGTATACCTGAAGGAGCATCTCCACCCCCATTGTTCTGCCGAGACACTGAGGTCCAGCTCCAAGGGCCTTCTGGTGGTTCCCTCGGTGTGAGAAGCCAAGTTACAGGGAACCAGGCAGAGGGCCTTCTCGGTAGTGGCGCCCGCCCTGTGAAACACACTCCCACCAGATGTCAAAGAGAAAAATAACTACCAAACTTTTAGAAGACATCTGAAGGCAGCCCTGTTTAGGGAAGCTTTTAATGTTTAATAGGTTATTGCATTTTAGTGTTTTGTTGGAAGCCGCCCAGAGTGGCTGGGGAAACCCAGCCAGATGGGCAGGGTATAAATAATCATAGAATCATAGAATCATAGAGTTGGAAGAGACCACAAGGGCCATCGAGTCCAACCCCCTGCCAAGCAGGAAACACCATCAGAGCACTCCTGACATATGGTTGTCAAGCCTCTGCTTAAAGACCTCCAAAGAAGGAGACTCCACCACACTCCTTGGCAGCAAATTCCACTGTCAAACAGCTCTTACTGTCAGGAAATTCTTCCTAATGTTTAGGTGGAATCTTCTTTCTTGTAGTTTGGATCCATTGCTCCGTGTCCACTTCTCTGGAGCAGCAGAAAACAACCTTTCTCCCTCCTCTATGTGACATCCTTTTATATATTTGAACATGGCTATCATATCACCCCTTAACCTCCTCTTCTCCAGGCTAAACATGCCCAGCTCCCTTAGCCGTTCCTCATAAGGCATCGTTTCCAGGCCTTTGACCATTTTTGTTGCCCTCCTCTGGACACCTTCCAGTTTGTCAGTGTCCTTCTTGAACTGTGGTGCCCAGAACTGGACACAGTACTCCAGGTGAGGTCTGACCAGAGCAGAATACAGTGGCACTATTACTTCCCTTGATCTAGATGCTATACTCCTATTGATGCAGCCCAGAATTGCATTGGCTTTTTTAGCTGCCGTGTCACACTGTTGGCTCATGTCAAGTTTGTGGTCAACCAAGACTCCTAGATCCTTTTCACATGTACTGCTCTCAAGCCAGGTGTCACCCATCTTGTATTTGTGCCTCTCATTTTTTTTTTGCCCAAGTGCAATACTTTACATTTCTCCCTGTTAAAATTCATCTTGTTTCTTTTGGCCCAGTTCTCTAATCTGTCACGGTCATTTTGAAGTGTGATCCTGTCCTCTGGGGTGTTAGCCACCCCTCCCAGTTTGGTGTCATCTGCAAATTTGATCAGGATGCCATTGAGTCCACCATCCAAGTCGTTGATAAAGATGTTGCATAAGACCGGGCCCAAGACAGAACCCTGTGGCACCCCACTAGTCACTCTTCTCCAGGATGAAGAGGAACCATTGATGAGCACCCTTTGGGTTCTGTCAGTCAGCCAGTTACAAATCCACTGAGTGGTAGCATTTTACCAGCTTCTTTACAAGAATATCATGGGGCACCTTGTCAAATGCCTTGCTGAAATCAAGGTAGGCTGCATCCACTGCGTTCCCTTCATCTACCAGGCTTGTAATTCTGTCAAAAAACGAGATCAGGTTAGTCTGACATGACTTATTTTTCAGAAATCCATGCTGACTATTGGTGATCACAGTATTCCTTTCTAGGTGCTCACAGACTGTTTGCTTAATGATCTGCTCCAGAATCTTCCCTGGTATTGATGTCAGACTGACTGGGCGGTAATTATTTGGGTCCTCTCTTTTCCCCTTTTTGAAAATAGGGACAACATTTGCCCACCTCCAGTCTGCTGGGACTTCGCCTGTTCTCCAGGAATTCTCAAAGATGACTGCCAGTGGCTCTGAGATCAAATCTGCCAGTTCTTTTAATACTCTTGGATGCAGTTCATCTGGCCCTGGAGACTTGAATACATCTAAACTAGCCAAGTATTCTTGTACTATCTCCTTAGTTATTCTGGGCTGTGTTTCCTCTGCTGAATAAATTGTTGTTGTTGTTGTTGTTATTAAGATAAATCAGTTGGATTCCTATCTACTGCAGCCTTCATCCGCCTTCACAGCCATTGTAACATACATATGCACACCCATATGCCCAGGTTGTGAGCATTTGCTTTAGGACGCCTTTCTATGGCATTCACATAGGCAGGCTATCAGTCGGATGCCATTATGTGTTATTTCTTCCTTTCAAAGACAACAGGATGTGAAGAAGTCCAAATCCTTGGAGGATGCAAGTCATGGTCATTTGGAAGCATCTAATGATTGCGTTAACTTTTTTCTCATCGCAGCATGAGTGTGCCTTTATGTATCTCTTTCTAGGAATGAGAGACCCCCCATTAGGAGAAGACACGATTGAGTCCAGGTTGGTCAGAGAGGCATGGAGGCTGTAATGAAAAAGACAGAGGGAACTCTCTTTATGTGCAGACTCCCCTGCTGGCTCTCGGCCGGGAGGCGGAAGACCGTGCACACAACCTGTCCACGGTGATGATCTCGGAAATTAAAAAAGATTAACAAGCAGGCCAGGTCCCTACCTGGTGAAATCCTGCGCCTTCATTTTACTCAGTGAAATTCAAACAAGCTGGAAGCTACTCCTGTGCCGTCTCATACAGTTGATTCACTGGCAGCAGAGCAGAGCTGATTCTTGACACTGGGGTGTCTAGAATCTAGTGGATCGGGGTGGAGAGCCTCAGGTGCAGGGGCTGAAGATGGCACACATCAGGCCTATATACAGTGGTACCTTGGTTCTCAAATGCCTTGGTTCTCAAACCCTTTGGTTCTCAAACTCCACAAACCTGGAAGTAAGTGTTCTGGTTATCAAACGTTTTCCGGAAGCCGAACATTCGATGTGGCTGTTGTCTATTGTTTCTGGGGCACCTGCACGAATCAGAAGCTGTGCCTTGGTTTTTGAACATTTTGGAAGTCAAATGAACTTCCAGAACTGATTAAGTTTGGCACTTTTGTTTTTGCTATTTTGTGTTTTTGTTTTTGAGGCTTTTTCGATTAATTTGTTTTTCTGACTGTGTGGAACCCAGTTCAGCTACTGATTGATTGATTGTGTGACTGCAGAAATGGATAACACCACCCCCCCCCCCATCCAAACAATGACTATCATCAGTGCAGGTAAGAATTTTTTTTTTTCATTTTTATCATCTACAATACTGTCTTATTTATTTTATAGTACAGTACATTGATAATTGCTTTCATCTTATGGATCAATGGTCTTGTTAGTAAAATTCATGTTCAATTGCTGTTTTAGGGGTTGTTTTTAAAAGTCTGGAATGGATTAATTCATTTTGCATTACTTTCCACGGGAAAGCGCGCCTTGGTTTTGGAATGCTTTGGTTTTGGAACGGACTTCCGGAACAGATTCAGTTTGAGAACCAAGGTACCACTGTATTTGGCCTTAAAACTCTCCGCCCCAGCAACTTGCCCTCTTTGGCTCTGCTCTGCACTATCCTTGAAAGCTCTTTTCCTGCCTAAAGAATGTCCCCATGCTCTGACAATGCCTTTTGTTTCCTTGGATGGAGGACAGTGTGTGTAGAAGCTAGCCTGATATAGAAAGGTTACATTTCCATTTGTTGTGCCACCCATTCTTGCCCCTGGAACCACCCGCCACTGACATGTGGCTGTTGGAAGATCATTCAGAAGGGAATGCAGTGCTCAGGAGAGGAAGTCCCATTCCTTCATCCGTTTCTGCCCCCCTCCCAGCACCCCCAAAGCCACCTCGACTGCTCTCTTCCACCCAGGCCACACTCTTTCCCCTCCCCTTCTTAGAAAAGCAGGGGCAATAGAGTGGCAAGACCCAGAGAGGTTTAACCCATCTCTACCTGTGAGTTAAACCACAGAGCCTAGGACTTGCCGATCAGAAGGTCGGCGGTTCAAATCCCCGCAACAGGGTGAGCTCCCGTTGCTCGGTCCCTGCTCCTGCCAACCTAGCAGTTTGAAAGCATGTCAAAGTGCAAGTAGATAAATAGGTACCGTTCTGGTGGGAAGGTAAACGGCGTTTCTGTGCGCTGCTCTGGTTCGCCAGAAGCGGCTTAGTCCTGCTGGCCACATCACCCGGAAGCTGTACGCTGGCTCTCTCGGCCAATAAAGCGAGATGAGCGCCGCAAGCCCAGAGTCGTCCACGACTGGACCTAATGGTCAGGGGTCCCTTTACCTACCCACCCACAGCTACGTTCCCCATCACTGGGGGTAAATTGTTTGGGGGGAGCTGAAATTGGAAAATCGTGGGTGAGGAAAGGGTCAAGCATTCCCTCCCCTGCTTCTTCTCTGCTTCAATGTCATCCTCCCTAAACCAGTATTACCATAGATTCCAGCGTATTAGGCGACTGAGCGTATAAGACGACCCCCAACTTTTGCTGTTCAAGTTTAGAGTTATAGAGTTATAGAGTTTGAGCACCGCCAGGGGCAGAGCACACACCCCTCCGCTGCCTCTGCCATCGCAACAGCAGCAGCAGCAGCCCGAGGCAAGGCGTTTTGCGGGCGGGTAAGCGCCGCGCTCGGAAGGACCTTCCGCGTCCCCTTCCGTGGGGAGGGAGGAGGAGCGACGGCAGAAGGGGCGCCTCTGCTCACCGTCTCCCTCTCCTCCTTCCTAATGCATATACTCGGTGTATAAGACGACCCCCGGCTTTTGGGGTGATTTTCCAGGGATAAAAAGTCGTCTTGTACGCCGGAACATACGGCACTAATTTTTTTAAGCAACAGTTTCTTATTACATTTGCATGGAATACGTAGATAGCACCTCTGCTAAAATGCCTCATAATCTCAACCTTGTTCTGCCTCCTGAAACCCGTCTCTTCTAGAGGCCAATAATGTGTGCCTCAAATGCGCTCGATGTGGGGCTTTCCTTGTACCTGACGCAGAAGCTGCAGCTAAGTGCAGAATGCTGCAGCAAGGTTGCTGAGACGAGTGAGGCCTTGCCCGCATACAGCACCCATGCTCAGAGACCAGTGCTGTTGCTGATTTGCTACTAAGCCAAGTTCAGTGTGTTACCATTAGTCTGGAAACCAAGCCAGATGAGGAATGGTTGAGGGAACCGGGTTTGTTTAGCCTGGATGAGAGGAGCTGTTACATGGAAGATGGAGCCAGCTTGTTTTCTGCTGCTCCAGAGGGGAGGAACCAAACCTGTGCTGGTCCCAGAGGGGGGGTTACCATGCGGCATGGTCTGAGTCTGGTCCTGGGTGGAGGGTCTGGAGGCTGTCCGTCAAGGGCGAAGCGGGGTCCAAGGCAAGGAGTTGGGCGTGGTCAGGAACTCCAGAAGAGCAGGTCAGGGTGCCGGCAGGAACAGGTTACCAACGATGTTGCTCCCGCAACTTGGGACTGGGGCTGGCTGGCTTTTACCTGCCCTGAGGCATAGGGCGGCCCCGATCCTCAGGTGACTTGCCTCTTCTGGCCTGGAGGCGAGCACTCCTCTTGCAGGAACTTAGTTCCCTCTGCCTCTCTGCCCTGAGCCTCTGCAGCTCCGGAGAGGCTGGAGGGTTACTGGACCCAGAGGCAACCTCACCTTCCTCTGACGGGGCTGGGAGAGGAGCACCTGCAGGCAATGGGTCCTCCATCACCTCAGGAGCCAGAGTGGATTCAGCTGGTGTCTGCTCCTGAGGATCCGACACAGGTGAGGGCCCTTCAGGTTCAAGCCCCAGCCCCGGCTCAGCCGGCCCTGGAGGCGGGGACTCCTGTGCAGGCTGGGATTCCTCAGGTTCAGCCTCTGAATCCGATTCCCAGGCCATCACAAAACCAATGGATTCAAGTTACGGGAAAAGAGATTCCTAATGAACATCAGGAAGAACTTTCTGACAGTTAGAGCCATTTGACAATGGGGTCCATCAGAAGGTGGTGGACTCTCCTTTGGAGGTTTTTAAACAGGCTGGATGATCATCTTTCATGGATACTTCAGCTGAGATTCCCTCATTGCAGGGTTCTACAATATCTAAAGCTCATAACAAACTGAGACCAGTTTACACCAGTCCCAGAATTTAGAGGTCAGTTTCCTCCCTTGTGGTTGAGTCCCACCCTCTCAGTCTCCTGCATTCAGACTTTCTAGTTCAAATGAGGCAGCCTCTCTGATGCATGTGTGAGGTGCGTTGCCAGCATTTAAAAATATCCCTCTCCAAAGCTTGAGTGGTCCACTCTCAGCAGCTCTTCAGTGTCCAAGTATTAAGTGCTCAAAGCTGAAGGAGGACATTTGTTCTCTCCTGAAGAAGTGTTTTTCACTTCCGGCTGCCTGCAGCACAAATATAGGATGAGAGGCCTTCTCCTTTCTGTGGAGACATCAGAGCAACCTTTGACAACCTGGTGCCCAGGTGTTGATGTGACAGTCAAAATCACCAGGGTGGCTGCCAGCTGGCGAATGCTGCATCAGGGCCTCTCTGCTTCTCCCCCCTCCTTTGGCAACCGATGCAACTTTTATCTATTTATTTCTGAAAAGACAAAGGCCACCAAGCACCCCTCCATTTTTTCAAAACAAGCCTGTGATTGGGAAAGAGAGGGTCAGTGGGTGGGTGTTGTTCTGAGTTTGGGCCAACCAGACTTGGAAAAAATACTTTGGGGAGCAGTGAGAAAGTGATTCTATTCATCTCCTGCTTATAGACGCATTTTGCTGTCCAGCGTTGGACACAGGAACCCTGTCTTTGGTCTGATACACCAGATGTTCTTACCTCTGGCAAGGGTTAAGAAGGCCTAAGAAGAAGAGAAATGCTATTGAGAGTGGCGTCTTCTGGGCAGAGAATCTAAACTGCAGACATTACTTCTCCTTCTTGAGTTCAAAATGGGTTAGATGGTCTGACATAGTAATTATTTTTCATGCTGAGAACTGTGTAGTCTGGTTCTCAATGTACGCTTGTAGAAACCTCTTAATCATAACAAAACAGAATGCAGGGCAAACATTAATTCTGTTATTCCTGCAGGGACTATTAAAACATTTTTTTATTCAGCAAAGTGAAAAATAACAGAATACAAAGGAGGCCCTGGCGATATTCTGGTCTGGAAACTTCGAGCTCTGAAATGGCAAAGCCAGACTGTAAAATCAAAAGCTTCTATTTTTCCAAACAGAAAGAAGGTGGTAGCAGAATCATAAATAGGAAGCAAAAGGATAGCTTTGGGTTAACACCATAGGAAAAGGCCAGGAAAAGGCGTTAACACCTGGAAAAGGCCATGCCTTGAGAAAAGAGTTTCTGAGCATGTGCATCATTGTAACGTTGCTACCAAAAATGGGCTTGAATTCAAGTTTTGGAAGCAAAATTGCAATCCTGGCTGGATGGCTACCTAAGGGAAACCAGTTTGGATCAGCTGGGATTGGGACTGGGAGCCTCTTGCCCTGTGCGCTGAGGTCTCTTCATGGCAACTCATTTGGAGGTGCAGAATAGAGCAAGCATGGCCAGTGGCAGAGCATATGCCCGCGCTGCCCAGGGCGGGCGCGCTCCCGGGGGGGGGCACGGCACTGAGGGTGCCCTCCGAGGCACAGGATAGCCGCTCAGGTGCCCGGAGCAGCGTGCATGCCCTGCAGCCAGGGGCGGAGCGAGCTGCCCATGGCGGATATTCGGCGTACCACCTGCCCGCGATTCCCAAGCCTCCCCCAAGCTGTCTCCCCCAGCTCCGCACCTTCCGCCAACAGCTTGGGGTAGGCTTGGGAGTTCCGGGTGGGTGGTGCGCCGAATGTCACCCTCCTCAGTGAGGGCGCCAGGGGCGGTCCGCCCCCACTGCCCCCCCTTCCTACGCCCCTGAGTGTGGCAAACCTATGTCACACCTGAGACATCTTTGTCCGAACAAGCATGGCCAATTTCCTTCCAGCTCTGCAATTCAGTTATTCTCTGGGAGTTGTAGGGGGGATGAGACCGCTCACCTGTCAATCACCCGTCATCATGATGACAGCAGGTAAATGATAGCTGTCCTACTTCAAAGGGGTTCACTGTCACCATCAGTCAGCTATCGGCAGCTGCAGTGACCTCCTTGTGTCAGACTTAACGATGCCACAAACCCACAGCTGGATGAGCTATTGGAATCCCCAAACTGGTGTAGAAGTTTCTGGAAAGCTTCCACAAATTGCTAGGCTCCTCCTCCTCCTCCTCCTCCTCCTCCCTCCTCCCTCCTTCCTCCTTCCTCCTCCCTCCTCCCTCCTTCCTCCTTCCTCCTTCCTCCCTTCTCCATATATTAATCGCCTTCAAAACCATTGACTCAAGGTAATTTACATATAACATACCCCTCAATTTGACCAGGACATCCCAGAATAATAGAATCCACCCCTGGCTTCTGACTGGGTCTGAGGATGTCCAATTTCGTGGCCCCGTGCTCTTGCACAAGCCAGCTATTTCTTGCGAGAACGTGGGGGCCAAATGCTGCATGTTTTTGTGTTGGGCTGTGTGTGATCCCCACAGCACCAGAAGTGGGGATCTGAGCTGGAGGTAGGAGCAGGTTGGCTCCTGGAGAACGGAGTCCCCTTACCCTGCCGCCTCCTGGCTCCTGCTTACCATCACATTGCAGAAGCTGTGCATCCTCAAAGGTGAGCCATGGCTGGTGCTTTGGTCCAGAGGTGAGGGGAGCCTGACTCCTCACTGGTCCAGCCCCTCTGCTGCTTTTGCACCTGGCTAGTGTGTGTGTGCTTTTGAATTCTGGTGCTGGCGGAGACTCTTGAGAGTCCCATGGACTGCAAGCAGATCAAACCTCTCCATTCTTAAGGAAATCAGCCCTGAGTGCCCACTGGAAGGACAGATCCTGAAGCTGAGGCTCCAATACTTTGGCCACCTCCTGAGAAGAGAAGACTCCCTGGAAAAGACCCTGATGTTGGGAAAGATGGAGGGCGCAAGGAGAAGGGGATGACAGAGGATGAGATGGTTGGACAGTGTTCTTGAAGCTATGAAGATGCGTTTGACCAAACTGCGGGAGGCAGTGGAAGACAGGAGTGCCTGGCGTGCTCTGGTCCATGGGGTCACGAAGAGGCAGACACGACTAAAGGACTAAGCAACAACAACAAAACAACAACAACAACAACAAAACAACAACAACAACAACAGTGTTTGTGTGTGTGTGTGTGTGTGTGTGTGTGTGTGATTGCCTTTGCAAACCGGATCTGGGGGACTCGCATTCTGATTTTCATCAGCGGGATGTTGGAGGAAATGATACCAGATCATTTAAAATAGTCAAAACCACAAAGACACTTAATACTAAAAGCCAAGCAAGTAGCCGTGATGGCTGTGCTTTGCCTCCACAGTTGGGGACAGAAGTGCTTCTGAATGCCAGTTTGTGGAAGCTATGGGAAGGGAAAGGACTGTTCTTCTCAAATCCTGCTTCTGTTTAGCTACTGGGAGAACAGGATGCTGGACTGAATAGACCCCGGCCTGATCCAGTAGGCTCTTCCTGTGTTCTTATTTTACTGGTTTTAAAATGAATTGATTTTAGAATGCTGTGTTACTTTTATTGTTGTTAGCCGCTCTGAGCCCAGCTTCGGCTGGGGAGAGCGGGATATAAATAAAAATTTATTATTATTACTATTACTATTACTACTATTATTATTATCTTCAAATCCTGAGCACACAGATGGAGCAGATTCCAGCCCACCCCCCGGTTGTACAGAACACCCAAACCAAAGTGCTCAGGTGGCAAGAAAAAAGGATTTAAGAGGGACACTTTAGGAAGAACTTCTTGATAGTACAAGCTGTTTTACAACGAAAACGTGGCTGGGTGTTCTACATTAGATGTGTGTAAGCAGAGCTTAGACAGCCACAGATCAGGAATGTAGTTGTAATGGATTTATTCTCCTGCCAGGGGGCTGGATTAAATTATCTCTGAAGAACCTTCCAACTCTGATTCTTCATCAGTTGATATTGGGGGGGGGGGTGAGAAACCCAGAATTGACGTATTTGGGGAAGAGGAGGCAGGTGAGAAAGGGGCATAAATGTTGGTTTTCAGACAGCATCTTGAAGGTGAGAGCTAGTCCTGGATTGACAGCTCCTCGGAGGATAGCCGTGATTATTCACCGAGTTAAGTGCAGCGTTGGTGGCAGATCAGGGAGATCTCCCCCCCCCCCCGGACGCCCCGAGAGGGCTTCATCGACTGGAAAGAATCAGCATCTGCGGCCAATTTACATCTTGCTCTCCCTGCCGGGGCTGTCAGCCGGGTTGATCATGTGAGAGCAGCAAAACTGACTCTGAAGGTCGATGGCAAGCAAGACATTGGGAAGCCAGGAATAATAATAATAATAATAATAATAATAATAATAATAATAATAATTCTGACCTGCCCCTCTGACTTTGTTGCCCCATACAGCAAAACAGCAAACATTAAAAACTTCCCTAAACAGGGCTGCCTTCAGATGTCATCTAAAAGTCAGGCAGTTGTTTATTTCCTTGACATCTGCTGGGATGGTGTTCCACAGGGAGGGCACCACTACCGAGAAGGCCCTCTGCCTGGTTCCCTGTAACGTTTCACAAGGAGGGGACTGCCAGAAGGTCCGCAGAGCTGGACCTCAGTGTCTGGGCTGAACGATGGGGAGTGGAGATGTTCCTTCAGGTCTACTGGACCGAGGCTGTTTAGGGCGTAGGAATGTATGGATCAGCCTTGTGGTCTGTTTAGCTCAGTACTGTCTACTTTGATTGGCAGTGGCTCTCCAGGGTTCCAGAAAGGGGACGTTCTTAGCCCTAAGGGCAGGTGCTGTTAAAGGTAAAGGTAAAGGTACCCCTGCCCGTACAGGCCAGTCTTGACAGACTCTGGGGTTGTGCGCCCATCTCACTTAAGAGGCCAGGGGCCAGCGCTGTCCGGAGACACTTCCGGGTCACGTGGCCAGCGTGACATCGCTGCTCTGGTGAGCCAGAGCCGCACACGGAAACGCCGTTTACCTTCCCGCTGGCAAGCGGTCCCTATTTATCTACTTGCACCCGGAGGTGCTTTCGAACTGCTAGGTTGGCAGGCGCTGGGACCGAGCAGCGGGAGCGCACCCCGCCGCAGGGATTCGAACCGCCGACCTTTCGATCGGCAAGTCCTAGGCGCTGAGGCTTTAACCCACAGCGCCACCTGCGTCCCCGCAGGTGCTGTTAGGGACTGATTAATAGAACTGTTGGAGACTCTTGAGACTGCAAGAAGAACAAACCTATCCATTCGGAAGGAAATCAGCCCTGAGTGCTCACTGGAAGGACAGATCCTGAAGCTGAGGCTCCAAGACTTTGGCCACCTCCTGAGAAGAGAAGACTCCCTGGAAAAGACCCTGATGTTGGGAAAGATGGAGGGCACAAGGAGAAGGGGACGACAGAGGATGAGATGGTGGGACAGTGTTCTCGAAGCTACCAGCATGGGTTTGACCAAACTGCGGGAGGCAGTGGAAGACAGGAGTACCTGGCGTGCTCTGGACCATGGGGTCACGAAGAGTCGGACATGACTAAACGACTAAACAACAGCAGCAAAGAGTTGGAAGGTATCACAAGGGTCATCTAGTCCAACCCACTGCAATGCAGAAGTCTTTTGCCCAATGTGGGGCAACCTGGGACCTAATGCATGCAAAGCAGATGCTGTACAGACCAGTACATAGGTTGCCTTTGTCCTTGAAGAGTTGCCCAGAATGAGATCTAGGGGCATTGTAGCAGATGGTGGCTTTCTGGCTCAGGCTGTGGGATAAACCAATTCCCAGGCCACATTCACACAACACATTTGAAGTGTTAGAACACTGCTTTAAATAGGGATTGATGTTGAAACCACTCTGGGCTTATGGTGTGAACGAGGTTGGTGTCATGTGTGGTGTGGATTTTTTAAGGAGATGTCTACTGAGACCTTGCATGAGTTCCCTAGGGGTTGGTGACTCCTGGGGATAAGGCGATCTTGTGTTGCTTTTCTCTGGTTCTTCAGCTCGAAGGAGCCTAACTGTGTTAGACATGGAGGTGGCTCCCCATTGGCTTGACACAACATTCACTAAGTGACAAACGGGGGTGGAAATAGGTTAGCCAGATTCAGAAAGCCTTCACAGCCAATTGAACAACATAATAAACAAACAGAGGAGCCCCAAAGATTTGAGTCAGGTACTCTCAACTCCCGTCAACGCCACCAATTTCTTGCAGGCGCAGATGATTAATTCTAACGCGGCGGCAATTGTAGTTCAGTTAAATGATCCATGCAGTGTCGAAATAATGATCTGCATCCAAATACCCTGAGATCAACAAAGCGATTCAGATGCCCGTTTGTTCAAATTAATGAGCCTCCAACTTTTGGGTGGCATAGAAACACAGGGTGGTTTGGACATGCTGTGTTTAAGAATGCACCATCACACCTCTCAACACCACTTAATGTTGACTGAGTGAGTTCACCTTACAAGACCATCCGTGGTTGATGATGGGAGACTACAGATAGGCACTAGGGACCTAGAGTCCCATGAGCCCTTCAAGGCCTGCTCCCTGATTTAATAGTAATAGTATTTATTATTTGTAGCTTGCCCATCTGGCTGGGTTTCCCCAGCCACTCTGGGCAGCTTCCAACAAAGATTAAAAATACATTAAAATGTCACACATTAAGAGCTTCCCTGAACATGGCTGCCTTCAGATGTCTTTTAAATGTCAGGTAGTTGTTTGTCTCTTTGACATCTAGTGGGAGGGCGTTCCACAGGGCAGGTGCCACTACCAAGAAGGCCCTCTGCCTGGTTCCCTGTAGCTTAGCTTCTCGCAGTGAGGGAACCACCAGAAGGCCCTCGGAGCTGGACCTCAGTGTCCGGGCTGAATGATGGGGGTGGAGATGCTCCTTCAGGTATACTGGGCAGAGGCCATTTAGGGCTTTAGAGGTCAGCCCCAACACTTTGAATTGTGCCCGGAAACATACTGGGAGCCAATGTAGGTCTTTCAAGACCAGTGTTATGTGGTCTTGGCGGCCGCTCCCAGTCACCAGTCTAGCTGCCACATTCTGGATTAGTTGTAGTTTCCGGGTCACCTTCAAAGGTAGCCCCACGTAGAGCGCGTTGCAGTAGTCCAAGCGGGAGATAACTAGAGCATGCACCACTCTGGCGAGACAGTCTGCGGGCAGGGAGAGTCTCAGCCTGCGTACCAGATGGAGCTGGGATACAGCTGCCCTGGACACAGAACTGACCTGCGCCTCCATGGACAGCTGTGAGTCCAGAATGACTCCCAGGCTGCGCACCTGGTCCTTCAGGGGCACAGTTACCCCATTCAGGACCACGGAGTCCCCCACACCCGTCTGCACCCTGTCCCCCCAAAACTGTACTTTTGTCTTGTCAGGATTCAACCTCAATCCATTAGCCACCATCCATCCTCCAACTGCCTCCAGGCACTCGCACAGGACCTTCACAGCCTTCACTGGTTCTGATTTGAAAGAGAGGCAGAGCTGGGTATCATCATTTAACATTTGTATATAGCAGTCTAGTCCAGCATCCTGTTCTCACAGTGGCCAACCAGAAGCCTGCAGGAAACCTTTAAGCAGGATTCTAGCCCAAGAGCTCTGTCTCTCCCGTGAAAGCTCCCTCCATCGTCTCTTGAGACAGACAGCTCTGCAAGGCTCACTTGCTCAGTGCAATCCACTAAGCGGGTGATGAAAAAACCTCACTTCCCCTTTCCCATATATATAAAAAAGAAACATTCTTTTTAGTTGGATTCTTTCCAATTAATTTATTTTAATTTGTTTATCTGTGTATTTGAGCTTTCCAAAAAATAAAAAAGAAAGTATAGATCAGAGGCAGCTGCAGTACTTGGCATTCAAATGAGATTCAAATTGTGTAGGTGGTTTCTCTCCCTCTTTCTCTTTCTAAGCCAGAAAGAGAATGGGTGCTTATCTGCATATCCAACATGGGACTGCTTTTAAAGAAAGTTTGGGGAGCTTCAGCTGGTGCAGAATGAAGCTACTCAGTTGCTCAGGAACCAGAATGTTTAACACCAATTCTGTACTAGAGGCACTGTGTGATTCTCCTAGTGCTTTGAGCAATTTTGGAACAGGTTATTTGAAGGACTGCTTGCACCTGGATGGACCTGCCGAGGTCCAGATCAGCCCCAGAGGCCCTGCCCAGTTGCCCAGCATTAAGGTTCCCCAAGTTTGGCAAGAGCTAGGTGCCTTTTTTATGGTGGCCCCATCCTGCGTTGCATTGGGTTGGACTTGATGACCCTCAGGATCCCTTCCAGCTCTGCAGTTCTATGATTCTATGAATGGCCCTCCATGGGAAGTAAGCCCAGAGGTGTTGCACGGCGGGTGTGGCGGGTGTGATGCAGCCCGGGTGACACCTCTGGGGGGGGTGACAAAATGTTGTGTGGCACTCAACGTCAGTGAGAGACACCGTGGCTTTGGCGCGTGCAGGCTTCCCGCTTTGGCTCTGCAAAAAGGAAAAGAAATAAAGTCAAACCCTTTTTGCAGGCTAAATAAATAAATAAAATTTCAATGGGGGTGGGGGAATAACAAGAAATTTTCTACACCGGGTACCACCTGACCTTGCTATGCCACTAAGCCTGACTTTTAACTGATCCTGGTTTCACACTTTGCATTTTGCACTTAAAGTTTTTGTATAGACAAAACAGGACCAACCTTTGTGACCAAAGGAGCAATTTCACACCCCACCAACGCCTGCAGATAGTTCGGTGCGTTGTGGCCAGAGCATTTTGAACAGCTGCACAGCCATTGGTTTCTCCATAAGAACGTAAGAAGAGCCTGCTGCAGGATCATGTCAATGGCCTGTCTAGACCAGCACCCTGTTCTCACAATAGTCAACTAGATGCTTGTGGGAAACCAGCAAGCAGGATTCTGGCACCAGAGCCCTCTCCCTTCCTGTTGTTGTTGTTTAGTTGTTTAGTCGTGTCCGCCTCTTCGTGACCCCCTGGACCAGAGCACGCCAGGCACTCCTGTCTTCCACTGTCTCCCACAGTTTGGTCAAACTCATGCTGGTAGCTTCGAGAACACTGTCCCACCATCTCGCCCTCTGTCGTCCCCTTCTCCTTGTGCCCTCCATCTTTCCCAACATCAGGGTCTTTTCCAGAGAGTCTTCTCTTCTCAGGAGGTGGCCAAAGTCTTGGAGCCTCAGCTTCAGGATCTGTCCTTCCAGGGAGCACTCAGGGCTGATTTCCTTCCGAATGGAGAGGTCTGATCTTCCTGCAGTCCATGGGACTCTCAAGAGTCTCCTCCAGCACCAGAATTCAAAAGCATCCATTCTTTGGCGATCAGCCTTCTTTATGGTCCAGCTTTCACTTCCATACATCACTACTGGGAAAACCATAGCTTTTACTATACAGACCTTTGTTGGCAAGGTGATGTCTCTACTTCACCTCTCCCTTCCTGTAGCTTCCAGCAACTGGTTTTCAGAAGCACTGCTGCCTCCAGCTGCCATTGGCAGTCCTCTACTCCTTCACCAATTTGTCTAATCCTCTTTTAAAGCCATCCAAGTTGGTGGTCACCACTATCTCCTGCAGGAGCAAGTTCCATCATTTCACCTGTGTGGGGCAGGAAGGAGGACTTTATTTTTAATCCATCCTGAATCTTCCAACCCTCAGTTTCCTACCAATTCCAGCCCAAGAAAAGTTCTCTTAGTAACAAAATGCATGACGTTAATTTTGATCCCTGCACTGCTATCTCTGCAGGCTTGAGATGTGAGAAGGAGAATCAGCAGGATGTTCTGATCCCCTAGAGAAAGGGGAGGGGAGGTTGGTTTGGGGACGGCATTGCTCAGTATGTCAAAGAGGGCAAAGGGTAATAAACCAGAAAACTCAAGAGGACAGTTCCTCTGCTGAGTCACTGCAGAGTGGATAGATCGGGCCTGAAAATTAATTTAGTACTGGGGACATCCTAGCACTTCCCTGACCAAAGCTCTTTAGATGGAGAAAGGAACATGGGGGAAAGAAGATTCAGTGGAGACATGATGGTGACCTTGATATGTCTGAAGAGCTGTCATGCATTTCACTTTGATGGATGTTGTGATGGCCTGGAATCGGATTGAGAGGCTGAACCTGAGGAATCCCAGCCTGCACAGGAGTTCCTGCCTCCAGGACCAGCTGAGCCGGGGCTGGGGCTTGAACCTGAAGGGCCCTCACCTGTGCCGGATCCTCAGGAGCAGACACCAGCTGAATCCACTCTGGCTCCTGAGGTGATGGAGGACCCATTGCCTGCAGGTGCTCCTCTCCCAGCCCCGTCAGAGGAAGGTGAGGTTTCCTCTGGGTCCAGTAACCCACCAGCCTCTCCGGAGCTGCAGAGGCTCAGGGCAGAGAGGCAGAGGGAACTAAGTTCCTGCAAGAGGAGTGCTCGCCTCCAGGCCAGGAGAGGCGAGGCACCTGTGTACCGGGACCGCCCTATTCCTCGGGGCAGATAAAAGCCAGCCAGCCCAGTCCCAAGTTGCACGAGCAACATTGTTGGTAACCTGTTCCTGCCGGCACCCTGTCCTGCTCTTCTGCCAGAGTTCCTGACCACACCTCACTCCTTGCCTTGGACCCCGCTTCAGTCTTGACAATGTTGACAGCCTCCATACCACACCCTCAACCTTGGACTGGACTCGGATCATGCCGCACGGTAACCCCCTGGGACCAGCACAGATGCTTTTTTAGTAGACAAATTCATGGAGGAGAAGACTATCAATGACTACTAGCCATGATGGCTATTTTGCCCTGCTTCCATGGGTAGAGGAAGCAATGCTCCTGGAAACCAGTAAGACACCTGAGTACCAGTTCCTGGAAAGAACAGGAGGAGAGAGTACGCTTGTGCTCAGGTCCTGCTTGCACGTTTTTCACAGTCATGTGGTTGGCCCCTGTGAGAAGTGAATGCTGGACTAGGTGGGCCTCCTTTTGTCTGAACCAGCAGCCAGGGTCTTCTACAGTTCTCAAGAAGTTGTCATGAATAAGCCAGCTCCCAGTGAAGGTTTGCAACCAGCTGAAGAAAGCAGCCAGGAACAGAGAGGGTCAACTGACAGGCAGGATGGGCATCGGCTAGTGCCAACTCCCCCGCCCCTTGGAATGCCGGTTGATAAGGGAATGGCTGAGAGTGGGCCGGAACCCAGCCAAAGCTCTCGAGAAGTGCAAACTGGCACAAATGAAGAAGGAAGTAATTTGTCAGAACGGGAAGAGATTGGAGGTGAGCCAATCTCTCCTAAGAGTAGGCTAAGGGGAGGGCTCTTAGACCGGAAACAAAGCAAGAGGCACAAAGTGAGAAAGTTCAATATCTTCTGTAACCGGAAGAAGTCTTCAGAAGGGTCATCTTAATGGATGATGAAGGAGGCTGTGTGAGAGCCATCTGGAGCTATCTGTTTCTTTTGACAATAAAGCAAACTTTTTAATTAACAATGCTCACTGTGTTATCAAGCCGGGGACTGGACTCCTGACAGAAGTGTTGTAAGAGTGAGAGACCTCATGTTGACTCAGGGATCACCCGCACTTCTGCCTGTGCCATGTTTAGAAAGCATGGGTCGAGAGGTTCTTTGCTTGACCCATGCTTTCTATGCACAACTCCAAGCAGCTTTCCCCTTGCTCTGCTGTGGATTGATGATATTTCTATGCTTTCGTTCATTTCTATGCTTTTTGTTCAAGGAATCACAAAGTAGGTTATAAACAATAAATTGCTGGCATCCATCTATCTCAGGAGACAATGGAGTACGTCTCCTGGCAGTTGGCGGCGGGGGCGGGGAGTCAAACCACTGCATTAGCAGCACTAAAGTGATGTTCTTAGGATACAGGCCTGGGCAGTGGGTCTGGAGGTCCTGGTCGGCCCAGACAAGAAGACCTCCTTCTCAGCCTCTCTGATGTGATCCAAGATGTTTGGCACCAGCTGGGCTGCAGCAGTTGCTGGGAGGAGGCGTACAAGGCGCCATCCAACTGCCTTAGGGACTCCACTCCAGATTTGTTTAGGGTTTACTCCCGAGTCTTTTTCTTCTTCCAAAGATATCCCATAAGGCAGTGGAGGTTTTGAATCAGAGTTTTCCTTCTCCTAGATGGGCTACCTTCCCAGGTTAGGATGAGCTCCATCTGCCCCTCACTTCTTTCTACAGAACATGCAGAAACTACCATCTTGGCCCTTGGACCTGTAGCATTCATAACCTGTGAAAGAATATTAACAGCATTAACAAAATAACAACCCAAAAAATAAAAGAAGCCCTGTTGAATTTGTACACACACACTCTCCCTACCTCATGGCTCATAATCACGGCTGGAGAACCACGTTGCAAAATTCGAAGGAGTGTGGATTTCGAAGGATAGCTGTGGTTTGGTTCAAGTATTGTCTCAGAAAACTGTGAGTCAGGTAGAGTTGCCTTTAAATTATTATTATTATTATTATTATTATTATTATTATTATTATTATTATTAAGAATTATGGTGCTGGAGGAGACTCTTGAGGGTCCCATGGACTGCAAGAAGATCAAACCTCTCCATTCTGAAGGAAATCAGCCCTGAGTGATCACTGGAAGGACAGATCCTGAAGCTGAGGCTCCAAGACTACCATCTTGGTCTCAGGGCGGTTCACAGATGCAAACTGAACCCTATTCCACCCCCATCACCCCCAATCCCAGTTCAGCAGTAGAGATTCTGTTGGGAAGCTGGGCACTGGTCAGCTTCCTTATCTCGGGGGGGGGGGGCGGGCGGTGATGGAGATTCTTTTATTTTACTCTACTGGACAGCCAGGAAAAGGAGGATGCCCTCACCTTGTGCCACCAGTGTGGTGTAGTGGTTAAGAGCAGTGGACTCGTAATCTGGTGAACCGGGTTCGATTCCCCGCTCCTCCACATGCAGCTGCTGGGTGACCTTGGGCCAGTCACACTTCTCTGAAGTCTCTCAGCCCCACTCACCTCACAGAGTGTTTGTTGTGGGGGAGGAAGGGAAAGGAGAATGTTAGCTGCTTTGAGACTCCTTAAGGGTAGTGATAAAGCGGGATATCAAATCCAAACTCCTCCTCTTCTTCTTCTTCTTCTTGGGCGCTGGCAAGGCAGACTGGATTGGAAGGGTCTGCTTGTCTGGCTGGGTGTGAAAAGGTTAATCGCCAGATGAAGGAAGCAACATGTATTCACTTCCCCACCGAGGAGCCTTCATCCGTTATGAATGTGCCAATATCTTTTCCTGACAAGAGGGCTGTTAATTTTTCATTGAGGTCTGGGCCTCCCCTGCCCACGTCAGTTTAATCTTTTATGGCTTCCCTCACATGTGTGTGGGCATTAAGTCCAGCAGAGGGGAATAATGAATTGATGCAGGTCAGATAATTCGTCAAAGTTAAGAAAAGAAAGAGAAGATGAACGGCAGGGGAGGTAGGGAGAAGGAAGAGGAGAAGCAGATTTGGAAAATCAGTTTGAGTCCCACTGATAGAGGAAACCTGACGGTGTTTATTTCATGACATGAAAACTGAATGTTTTGGAAACATCTGGACACAAAGGAGAGTCAAAACTTAGAACTGTAGAGTTGGAAAGGTACGCCGAGGGACATTTAGTCAAACCCCTGAACTGCAGAGAACTTCATTGAGATGATGCCTACTCTTAATAATAATAATAATAATAATAATAATAATAATAATAATTTATTTATACCCTGCACATCTGGCTGGGTTTCCCCAGCCACTCTGGGTGGCTTCCAACAAAATATTAGTCCGTCAAACATTAAAAGCTTCCCTAAAGATTGGGGGGCTCTTATGTGCCAACAAACACGGTTAACATGTCTCTATTGCAGATATTAATATTGCACAGCATGAAGCAGTTGGATACACAAAAACTGACTGTTTTTGGAATAAAACATTGTCCAGACCCATAAGCATTCTTTGAAGGTTCACTACCAGAACTTCTTCAAAACAGAAACAAAACAATCAAAGATATATCCAAATGATTCCTTAAGAAATATGCCTATCCAAGACATAAATTCATCTTCTGACAAACAAAATAACTTATAATCAGAGATGACAAACATAGCTCTCTCACACACAGGCTCCATTAGCTTACATTGCAGTCCAAGGACGTGAGCTCCTGTGAGAGATTCATGATCACATCCTTCTCCCACAGAGCCTGGGAACAAATAAAACAGCCACACAAACCCCTCTAAGAGGTGAATTTGCAGTGGAATACCTTCATCACTTCTTGTTTCTGCCGGGCTTCAAGTGAAGGGACGCGGGTGGCGCTGTGGGTTAAACCACAGAGCCTAGGACTTGCCGATCAGAAGGTCAGCGGTTCGAATCCCTGTGATGGGGTGAGCTCCCGTTGCTCGATCCCTGCTCCTGCCCACCTAGCAGTTCGAAAGCACCTCAAAGCGCAAGTAGATTAATAGGTACCGCTCCGGTGGGAAGGTAAATGGCTTTTCCGTGTGCTGCTCTGGTTCGCCAGAAGTGGCTTAGTCATGCTGGCCACATGACCCGGAAGCTGTACGCCGGCTCCCTTGGCCAATAAAGCAAGATGAGTGCCGCAACCCCAGAGTCGGTCACGACTGGACCTAATGGTCAGGGGTCCCGTTACATTTCCTTTAGGTTTGTGGCCATCCCTGCTTCCTGAGCCAGGGAGTTCCAAAGTTTATGTGCTATTCCTTTACCTTTCCTGGATCATCCAGATTCCAGCTTTATGGGATGATCTAAAGTTAAACACTCAGTTTAAGATCGGAGGACATCACTATCAACTAGTGGAAGCTCAGAGGTCTCTAGGTTTGCTGCCATGGAAAATCCCCAACGTTAGCATTCCTTCAGTTCAGTGTCAATCAAACAATTACACTTAACAATCTCTAGGCCTCATCAGGAAGCAAGAGTCAAAAGGTGAAGCATAGCCCAGGTCCTCGGGAGCATATTTAGCGCCAAAGCTTTGCCCAAGAACTTAAGGAGCAAGGCTCTGCCCCTGGTGCAGGGCAGTCTCATATCAATGAGCCAGAGAGCAATGTGGAGCTCGGGGAAGTCTAATGGAAGCATTGTGAGTACTGCTGCTGGATAAATTTGGATTGAAAAAGGAAGGGGGAGTGTTTCTGGAGGTATGGAGGATTCAAAAGAGTGAGGAGCCCTTCTAAATCTGGCAGCAACTTTGGACCAATTTGGGCCTGGGCTGAGGGGCCTCTGTACTCATAGGATCATAGAATTCTTGAGCTGGAAGGGACACAAAGGGTTATCTGGTCCAAGCCCCACCATACAGGAATCACAGCTAAGGAATCCCTGGCAGAGGACCACCCAACAGCTGTTGAAATAGCTCCAAGGAAGGAGAGTTGGTGTGATGGCCTGGGACTCGGGCTCAGACTCAGAACCAGAGGAGTATCAGTCCGCACCAGATACTTTGCCTCAGGCATCATCTGAACCAAGTCTGGGGCCTGATCCTGAAGGGTCCCAGTCTGCACAGGTTCCCCTGCAACAAGCACCAGTTGGGCCGAGTCAGGGGCCTGAGCCTGCCCTGGCTCCAGATGCGGGGATGATCTCGTTGCCTTCAGCTGGGCCATCACTTACAGCTGCTCCACTGGGTCAGGAGAGGCTGAGGTGGCCCCTGGGTCTAGTAACCCATTGACATTTCCTGAGCTGCAGAGACTCAGGTCTGAGAGAAGGAGAGACCTGAGTACTCGCAGGAGGAGTGCTCGCCTTCGGGTGAGACAGGGAGGTGAGTCACCAGGGGATCAGGACCGGCCGCTACCCCGACAAAGATAAAAGGCTGTCGGACCCTGCCCCAGGTTCTGGATCAACATTGCTGTATGCCAGATCCTGTACCTGTCCTTGCCTGGTTTCCTGCCTTGTGTCCTGCCTTGGCCCTGTCGGACTGACTCCTCGTGGAACTTTCGGATTCTGGACCGGAGCTGGACCGCGTTTCACGGATTACTCCCGGGCCCAGCACAGTCTGCTACTTTCTGAGGTGATCCATTCCACTGTCAAACAGCTCTTACTATCAGAAAGTTTTTCTTAATATTTAGTCGGAATCTCCTTTCTTGTCATTTGAATCCATTGGTTTGGGTCCTACCCTCCGGAGCAGCAGAAAACAAGCTTCCTCCATCTTCCACGTGGCAGCCCTTCAGGTATTAGAAGAGGGCCCTCACCCTCCCGGCTATAAACATACCCAGCTCCTTTGACTGTTGCTCATCAGGCTTGGTTTCCAGACCCTTGGTCACCTTGGTCGCCCTCCTTTGCACAGGTTCCACCTCTGCGCTGGCGAAACCACAAAATGGCATCCCCACCAGGGAAGAAGGGGTGAGTGAAGATCTCAATCACGAGCAAAGGGAGTGGGTTGAAGATCTACACCAGGATCTTCTGCATCCATGGATCCTGTTACCCAAGACGGTCTCCTCAACTTGTGTGATGGCCTGGGAATCCGATTCAGAGGCTGAACCGGAGGAATCCCAGCCTGCACAGGAGTCCCCGCCTCCAGGGCCGGCTGAACTGGGGCAGGGCCTTGATTCTGAAGCGCCTGCACCTGTGCCGGATCCTCAGGAGCAGGAACCAGGTGAATCCATTCTGGCTCCAGAGGTGGTTGAGGACTCAGTGCCTACAGGTGAGTCTCCCCCTGGGTCCAGTAACCCTTCAGCCTCTCCTGAAGGGAACTGGTTTCTCCTAGGAGGAGTGCTCGCCTTAAGGCCAGGAGAGGCGGGTCTCCTGGGGGCTGGGACCGCCCCTGGCCTCAGAGAAATAAAGGCCAGTCAGCCCGGTCCCAGGTTGCGGGAGCAACGTCGATGAAGAGCTGTTTCGGCCAGCATCCAGTCCTGTTTCCCCCAGAGTTCCTGTCCTTGCCCGGCTTCCCTCTGTGGACCCCACTTCACCTGTGGAGGACTGTCTGCCGACCCTCAACTCAGGTCCTGGACCTCGCCCCACGGTAACCTTCCCCCCCCCCCCGGACCAGCACAACTTGCCTCGTGGGTGAGCTTGCTTTGTTGCAGCTTATCAATATCCTTCTTGAACTGTGGTGCCCAGACACAATACTCCAGGCTCAATTTCCAACCCCCGGCCATTCCAAACTTCTGTCCTACCATTAATTTTATAATTAATCCTTATTTCAGTAGCACAAATTTATCCTGCTTCCTTTCTTTTTTTTTCATTTTGGCTGAGTCCTGTTTGTGGGATGTAAAATTTAGTGTCATCTTTCTTCAAGTGTGGATTGTTTGGGTTTGGCTAAGAACTCTTTCTAATGGGTCTTGATTTGTTTACCGAGGAGGATGTAATTAAATGTGAATAGATGTGATTTCTTCTTCATAATGAATATTAACTAAGGATAAATGTGGCATCAATATTCATTGAGGCAAACAGAAAGCAGGGCACGATCCTGGATGTTGCGTAAATTAAATTACTGGAGACTGCGAGGAAAATGAGGAAGGAACCTTTGTAGAGGTTCCCAGACACAAAAATTCACCCTGCGCTAAGAAACCTGGGAACCACTTTGTGCACTGAAGTTTTTGTTAGACGTACACATGTCTCCCATTTTAAGTGGACACCTAAGTTTTGGTGTAAATGTCCCAAATAAATTCGCAAAGGTAAGGAGAGGTAAAACTCACACTATTTTGCCACTATTTTGTGGGATGGAGTCAAACATGTACAGTCTATTTGGGAATACAGGGCTCTGTCTTGAGGAAGGTTACCAGATTTTTTCCAAAGAATCCGGGGATACTTTTAAAAAAGAGAGAAAAAAAAAGTTATTTTTTAAAAGGTTTTTTGTTTAAAAGAAGTAATATTTTGTCTTCTGTGGTCTCCTCTGTCGGTCAGCCTTCCTGGCCCTGGCCTGCTCTCTTGGAGAGCTAGCTGCCATGGAGTAGGCTCGGGTCAGGCCTGGGCTTGGCCACGTGCCCTTGTCCTCCCAGTGCTCTCCTACCTCTTTTCCTCAGCAGTGGCAGCGGCGGCACGGCAAAGTCGGGGCTCCCCTCTTTTTTCTCCTTCCTCTTTCTCTTCCTTCTCCTTCTCCTCTCCTCCTCCTCCCTGCATCCACTCAGGGGTTTTCCTGGCCCCAGAACGCCACTGGGAAGTCAGCCGGGTGGCCGGGTGCTCAATTTGGGTCACGGGGTGAGTGTGTCAGTGGTTCCCCCAGTTGACACGCCGGGCGTCCCCCGTTCCCCCTTGGCAGTGGCAGGGGCAGTGGCAGTCTCAGCAGCCCGGAGCCAGCGCCACCCATATGTCTATATACTAGACAAGCAAATATGGAATTTAGTTGTTTTCATACACACACACACAGATAGATAGCTAGATGATTGATAGATAGATAGAGAGAGAGAGAGAGAGAGGTTGATACTTAGTCTTTCCTTTATTCCTTTATTTTTTAATTCACTTTTTATTTCCATTTTTTCTGTTCCAACACATACACACCTGGGGACAAGGTGACGCTCAGCCTCTGGCCCTCCTGGAGGAAAGTGAACAGTTGAAGTTGTGTCTGGAATCCAGACTCTGTTGGTCACAAGTTAAGGAGGAGTGTGGTCTCCTCGATATGAGATTTCAGCGTTGCACATAATAAACACAAAGCAAGCGAGGGAGATGATAGGCGTCACTTTCTTTTTTTCAATTTAGCATTTTTAAAGGATTTTACTTCATTGTTAGGAAAATGTTACCCAGGCTCATTAGTGTTTTCAAAATGCAATGTTTTCCTCCCTGTTGACATGGATGGGGAAGCGGAGTGGATTAATGATCACCCAAAGTGGGACAACACATGGCTCTCCCCTTTGATCTCTGGTCTGAAGCTCAAAAATTGTGCAAGGGCTGGAAATATCTAATTGCTGTTTGTCTGAAGCTGTGAAAACTCCACAACACCTTGATTTCTGTAGCAAATGCTAAATCCCCTGCCTCCCCAAAATTAAAATCACCACATGCTTTATCACATGGATTACGGCACATTTCCCCTAAATTTATGTTTTACGTTCCTGGCTGCTGCTCTGAAAATGTCTGGAAAGGACTCATTAGATGAGTGTGTGTTCACTCTACCAGTTTATTACTGGTACTAATTGGGCATAGGGACGCGGGTGGCGCTGTGGGTTAAACCGCAGAGCCTAGGACTTGCCGATCAGAAGGTAGGCGGTTCGAATCCCCACGACAGGGTGAGCTCCCGTTGCTGAGTCCCTGCTCCTGCCAACCTAGCAGTTCGAAAGCACCTCAAAGTGCAAGTAGATAAATAGGTACCGCTCCGGCGGGAAGGTAAACGGCGTTTCCGTGCGCTGCTCTGGTTCGCCAGAAGCGGCTTAGTCATGCTGGCCACATGACCCGGAAGCTGTATGCCGGCTCCCTTGGCCAATAAAGCGAGATGAGCGCCGCAACCCCAGAGTCGGTCACGACTGGACCTATTCGTCAGGGGTCCCTTTACCTTTTAATTGGGCATAGGCTCTTATGGACACCACAAAAAATCACAGAATAGTAGAGTTTGGAGGGATCCCAAGACCCATACAGTCCAACCCCCTTGTGATGAAGGAATCTTGACCAAAGCATCCATGACAGATGGCCACCCAAACTCTGCTTTGAAATCTCCAATTAAGGAGAACCCACCACCTCCTGAGGGAGTCCGTTCCACCTATAAACAGCTCTTACCATCAGAAATCTCTTCCTGATGTTGAGTCAGAATGTCCTTTCTTGTAACTTGAAGCCAATGGTCCAGGTCCTACCCTCTGGGGCAGAAGTAAACAAATCTGTTCCCTCTTCCAAGTGACAACCCTTTGGATATTTGAAGATGGCTCTCATATCATCCATTTCTCTTTTCTTCTCCAGACTGCTGTTGTTGTTTAGTCCTTCAGTCGTGTCCAACTCTTCGTGACCCCAAGGACCAGAGCACGCCAGGCCCTTCAGATATGCCTTGGCTCTGTTCTCTGTCGAGGGCTATGGATTCCCAGAAATTTGCACAAATCATTTCAGCTGAGCAATACTCCAGCAATTAGGGGACGCAGGTGGCATTGTGGTCTTAACCACTGAGCCTCTTGGGCTTGCCGGTCAGAAGGTCGGCAGTTCAAATCCCCACGATGGGGTGAGCTCCCGTTGCTCTGTCCCAGCTCCTGCCAACCTAGCAGTTCGAAAGCATGTCAAAGTGCAATCAGATAAATAGGTACCACTGCGGCAGGAAGGTAAATGGTGTTTCTGTGCACTCCGGTTTCCATCACGGTGTCCCGTTGCTCCAGAAGCAGTTTAGTCCTGCTGGCCACATGACCCGGAAAGCTGTCTGTGGACAAACGCCGGCTCCCTTGGCCTGAAAGCAAGATGAGCGCTGCAATCCCATAGTTGCCTTTGACTGGACTTAACCGTCCAGGAGTCCTTTACCTTTACCTTTTTTACTCCAGCAATTAGACTTATCAATTCTTAGTTAAATTCTCAGGAGCCCCTTAATTTGTCCCCTCTCAGCAGACTTGCCACTGTAAAGATGACAACCCTTCCTAAACTTTTGGTTTTTATTTATTTATTTCAAGTTTATGTTTCTGGGTAATCTTCCCTGCCCTTCTGTTTCATATCGCTAGGTTGTTCTGCCCATCACTTGTCTGCGCTTCATATCCTGGCCAAATCACCTGGACCAACTTTGAGAGCAAAATAAGTGCCATTCCAAATCTGGGGTGCTTGGATTTCTGGTGTCCTACTGAATATTCGGTGCAGTGCAGAAATATTAAGAACAGCTGAAGATTCTTTGAGCTAAACAGCTCTTGTTTGATGTTGGAGAAATCAGGTACTCCTCTGCCCTCCACTGGGTATCAGGCTCTATAGCAGGCATTCAACCTTTCTTTATATCCTAAATTTTTTTGAGTTGAACATTAGAGTGACTTTAACAGCCTGCTTTGGCACCATAATTGTCTCCTATATGGATTTGCCGCTACTGTTGCAGAACTGGCATTGTCACGGGCGCCACATAATACTTGCTCTGCAGTTGCAAGAATCTGATCTTTGCGACCTGTTGGAATGTAATGTAAAAGCGCTGTGTAAAATGTATCTTCTTCTTTTTCTTTAGCGATCCCTTGTAGCTGAGTAAGATTGTCTTCCATAAACACGGTCTTAACAGCGAGTCCGTAAGTAAATGAGAAGGCCAATTCTGGATCCACATGTCCTTCCACAGTGGGGACATTGGTTTCCGGGCGGGAGTTGATCACGATGTGGATTTGCCAAGTGTGCCTTCCTCTTAGCATGTGTCTCCCTTTCGTCCTGAGTTCGAGGGTCTTCAAAGCCCATGACACCTTTGGTAAAGACTGTTCTCCAACTGGAGCGCTTGCAGGCCAATGTTGCCCAGTTGTCGGTGTTTATACTACATTTTTAAAGGTTTGCCTTGAGACAGTCTTCAAACCTCTTTTGTTGACCACGGCATTATGCTTGAACTCAGGAGGCAAGGGAGAAACGTGCTAAGAAGAAGGCACCCTTAGCAAATCTACACCGTGATCAACTCTTGCCCGGAAACCCATGTCCCCACTGTGGAAGGACGTGTGGATCCAGAATTGGCCTCCACAGTCACTTATGGACTCACTGCTAAAACTGTGTTTATGGAAGATAATCTTACTTGGCTATGAGGATCGCCAAAGAGGAAGAGTTAAGCACCATGCAAAAGGATGTAGGTTGGGGCAAAATGAGTACCATCTTACTCAGCTACGAGAGATCGCCAAAAAAGAAAGAAGACTCCGAGTAGACTCATTGAAATGCATGGTAATGTTCATTAATTTCAGTGGGTCTAGTTAGTTGACTGCATCCCAATGCAAGTAAAGTTACCCCCCAAAACATATTTACTGTTCACATGATACTTAAATCTTGCCTCAATCTGCCACCTTGTGGTTGTAGTGGAAATTGTCATTCTTGCTGCCAGTGGCATTTGATTGGCCCAGTGGTGCCCAAACTCTGTGGCGTAGCATGGGGGGTGCAGGAGGGGCCAACCGCACCGGGCGCAACATCTGGGGGGGGCGCTCACCGCCTCCGGAGCCGCCGAAGAGCCTCAGGCGCAGGCTGTAGCAGAGCCCCATGTCTCGCGGAACCGACAAGCTGTGCGTGCGTCCGGGCTGAAGGCGTCCGGCAGGCAGCGGCTCTCAGCGCTCGCCACGGTCCCCGCGCGTCAGGGCCGTGGAGTGTGCACCAGGCAGCCCCTCCTCACAGCCCCGCCGCCGCCGCCGCTGCTGCAGCTGCTGGGCCATGTTGCATTTTCCTCGCCTC
Source organism: Podarcis cretensis (assembly GCF_951804945.1). Classification (NCBI taxonomy): domain Eukaryota; kingdom Metazoa; phylum Chordata; class Lepidosauria; order Squamata; family Lacertidae; genus Podarcis; species Podarcis cretensis. Next base: position 99,766,752 of record NC_137174.1, read on the forward strand.
TCTGCCCTCCTCCTCCTCCGGGCAAGAACTCGCCTCAGATCACCTGACATGGACCCGCCACCGCCGCCGTGGCTACCTTACCGTAAATACCCCAGCCCAGGCAGCAGCAAGAAGAAGCTGGCAGCGGCAGCAGGTTAGGGGTTAGGGGCGCAAATTACTTGCCTTGCCCCAGGTTAGGGGGCACAAATTACTTGCCTTGCCCCGGGTTAGGGGCGCAAATTACTTGCCTTGCCCCGGGTGCTGACAGCCCACACTACGCCGCTGCCCAGACTTTTTTCAAAGAGGGCCAGATTTGATGAAGTGAACATGCATGAGGGCCGGCAGGATTAGGCCCCTGAAACGGACTTTGGACATTTTTATTTTGCAATACTGCTTGGACTTGAAATATTGCCGCAAGCTGCTTTTCTGGAGAAGGGCTCCAAAAAGCACTGTGGCCATTTTATCAAAATGATTAGATAATAATAATAATAATAATAATAATAATAATAATAATAATAAATAATAAATAATTTATTATTTATTATTTATACCCCGCCCATCTGGCTGGGCTTCCCCAGCCACTCTGGGCGGCTTCCAAAAAAATATTAAAATACTATAATACATCAAACATTAAAAGCTTCCCTAAGCAGGGCTGCCTTCAGATGTCTTCTATAAGTCTGGTAGTTGTTGTTCTCTTTGACATCTAGTGATAGGGCGTTCCACAGGGTGGGTGCCACCACCAAGAAGGCCTCTGCCTGGTTCCCTGTATCATGGCTTCTCGCAGTGAGGGAACCGCCAGAAGGCCCTCGATGCTGGATCTCAGTGTCCGGGTAGAACTATGGGGGTGGAGACGCTCCTTCAGATATACTGGGCCGAGGCCATTTAGGGCTTTAAAGGTCAGCACCAACACTTTGAATTGTTCTCGGAAACATACTGGGAGCCAATGTAGATCTTTCAAGACTGGTGTTATGTGGTCTCTGCAGTCACCCCCAGTCACCAGTCTAGCTGCCGCATTCTGGATTAGTTGTAGTTTCCGGGTCACCCCACGTAAAGCGCATGGCAGTAGTCCAAGCGGGAGATAACCAGAGCAAGCACCACTCTGGCCAGACAGTCTGTGGGCAGGGAGGGTCTCAGCCTGTGTACCAGATGGTAAAAATGTGGAAAATTAATTTTAAAAAATTAAAAAAAAGATTATGGTGTACGTTTTCACAGACTATAAGTTTCCACTTCATCAGCCGTGTTCATGCTGTTGTCCCCAAATCTTAAACTGGTGGTTCCCAAAGGGGATAGTGAGGGTTACCTAGGGGAGGTACAGGGGTCCCTCGGATTAAGTACTTAATTTGTTCTGGAGGTCCGTACTTAACCTGAAACTGTTCTTAACCTGAAGCACCACTTTAGTTAATGGGGCCTCCTGCTGCTGCCGCGTCGCTGGAGCATGATTTCTGTTCTCATCCTGAAGCAAAGTTCTTAACCTGAAGCACTATTTCTGGGTTAGCGGAGTCTGTAACCTGAAGCGTATGTAACCTGAAGCATTTGGGGTTTTTTTGAAATATAATTTTTATTAACAGGCCAGTCAAATCACATCAATTCCAAATCACATTAGTTCCAAATTATAGAGCCAAATTTTTAAAATTTTGTTGTGGGTACCCATACTTCAAGCTCCGAAAGGGATCCAAACATCACTCTTGCTGCTGCTTTAATTAAACAGTTCTATACAGTTCTGTCCAGATAGTCTCTTTGTTATTTTCCTCATCTTCTTGTTGTTATCATATATTCCTTTCTTTGTGATCTCTGAGAATCTTCACAAGCGGGTTGAAAACAAACATATCCTGTGTGGGTTTTACACTCTCCAAGAGTCCTATCACATAAAGGACAGACGCCATTTCCACACCTCCATAAAAAACATTCCCACACTCTGTCCGTTGATTTCCACAGGCTTGCCAATCTATATCTCAGGGGGCTCTGCCAGGTCAAGATCACATTCCGATCACCATACATTCACATTCCGATGACCCTGGTCCTCCCCCCCCCCCCGTCCTCCTGTAAGCAAGCCTGTCTTAACGAAGCTCCATTAGTAACTGCGTTATAAAGCTTTCTTTCCATTCCCAGATGTTTCCACCAGTCCTCTCTTTAATCAATAATTTATTTCCACACAGTTCTTATTCTCCTGATTGTGATTAGTAATTTGCAACGATTCTTCTCTCTGGAGGGGAAGGTTATTAATACTCACATAAGACAAAAAAAGAAAAGTTTTTTCCTCCCCCCCCCTTTCCGGTTCAGTCCAACATACCGATCTTTTAATGATGATTCTTCACTTGATTTATTGTCCAGCTCGTCGCTCCGCTCACAGAGATCCCATTATTCAGCAGTCTTTACTCCCGATCTTCACTTGATGTATGTGCATTAGCTTCTTTCCAATTATATGTTTCCAATTATATATTTTGAGCTAATGCAACCAGTGCGCGATTAGAGACAGTGTCAGGGAGAGCTGACCTCACTCAAGGGCTTCGTGCCAAGTGCCCACACCCCCTTCTTTCGAATCCGGGGGTGAATTATGGACACAGCTGGCAAGGCACTCCCCCCATTCCCTTGGGGGGGGGCAAGGGAGGCTGCATACTCCCATATCAGCCTCTTAATTACCTCGTGTGAGTCGGAGAGATGTTATTGTCGGCCATCTTCCAATGCGCCCCCTGGTGGCCCCCAACCTGAAGCATTTGTAACCCGAGGTACCACTGCAGTAAGAACCAAGCAGCCACAGCTGTTGGAAGATAAAGGTATAAATGGCTATTGGACTTTGGAAAACTGCTATCACTGGATCAAGTTCATTAATTCCATTGAATTCATTAAACTAAATAGTTTTAGAGTTGTGCCTCGGCTCCCAAATCCCTTGGGAGTCAAATATTCCAGCTCCCGAACTATCGAAAACTGGAAGTGAGTGTTCTGGTTTTCAAATGTTTTTTGGGAGCCAAACATCCGGTGTGGCTTCTGCTATTGTTTCCAGTGCCCCTGCGTAATCAGAAACCAGTCGGAAGCTGTGCCTTGGTTTCTGAACGTTTTGGATGTCAGATGGACTTCCGGAACGGATTTTGTTTGACTTCCGAGGTACGACTGTACTTGTTAGCATCTGTCTGTCTCAGGAGACAGTGGAAAGTGTGCCTTGAGGGGTGAAGTCAAACCTGTGGCTGTAGAGACCAATACAGGAGAGACATATTTTGTTGCAGTTGGGGCAGGTGAAGGGACCGGTTTTCAATGAAGTTGCAACTGCTTCAAATTTTATTGAGTCCTTATCTTCCTTAGTGGTTTAGCTTTCTACAGGGTAGTAGCCACTGGGGAGGAATATATGGAACTTGTAGGGGGGAGGGTAAAAAAGTTTAGGAACCATTGGCATAACCTATAATAAATTTGTTAGTCTTTAGGATGCAACAAGATTCTTTGTTGAGTTTCCTGCAAGACATGAACAGAGCTCCAGCCCCTCTGGAAGTGGTTAACCTTGTCATGTTACCGGGGGGGGGGGGGTAAGAAGTTGTTTGTGAAGAGAGGATTTCACAAATTAATACATGTGGACTGCTTTTTATTTCTGTATGGTTCAGCTGACTACGCCTTGGTATTCAGAGTGGAAGGGAAGAAGGGTCACTGATATCTTGAAGTTACAACTTTTGTCATCTGTAAGATAGCATTTGACTGATACGTGTGGATACACCAGAACCCACTCGGTCAGGTTAGGACAGGGATCAGCAAACTTTTTCAGCAGGGGGCCGGTCCACTGTTCCTCAGACCTTGGGGGGGGGATGGACTATATATTTTTTTTGGGGGGGGGAATGAACAAATTCCTATGCCCCACAAATAAACCCAGAGATGCATTTTAAATAAAAGGACACATTCTACTCATGTAAAAGCACGCTGATTCCTGGACCGTCCGTGGGCTGGATTGAAAAGGGAACTGGACCCGATCCAGCCCCCTGGGCCTTAGTTTGCCTACCGATGGGTTAGGAGGAATCATTTGCAAGACTTGTCTCTGCATCTTCCACTTCCCATCAGCTCCAGGCAACATGAGAGGCCAAAGGAGAATGGTCTTGCTGGCTGGGAATGGGTGAGAGTTTGAATTCTGGGCACCAGGAGGGCACCAGGTTGAAGAACGCTGCATTGGACCTTGAACTGGCACAAAGGGATGCCTTCTCAAGAAACAACTGCTGGGGCAGGTAGGAAGGAAAAGAAACACACCACACAGCCTTGCTCATGGTTGCTTTCTGCCGTTTTATTTTTGAATTTGTACAGCTATATTTTACAGAACGCATTAATGCAGTTTGACACACCCCCAAACCCTGTCACCCGAGATTGACTGATTGCAACACAAGTGTATAAAATGAGACCAAATTATTATTATCTTAAAAAAAAACACAACACCTGACATTCTCCATCAAGAGTCTGCAACGACCCCCTTTATAGCGACACCGTACCTCAAAACTGGGCTCTAATTTAGTCGAAAAGAAAGGCACTGTGAGAAAACGCAAAAAAAGAGAGAAATAAAAATAAAACCCCAAACGAACATTATACATATATACAGACTGGGGGAAAGGAAATAAAGAAAGAAGGAAAACAGAACACAAAATTACGTTTTTTTAAATTATTTTAAATTCCTTCTGCAGCTTTGTTGGTTTAATACACACTCTTTTTTTTTGTAAATTGTAAACCTTCACTTGCAAAAAATACAAATACACACTCAATGCTCTTAGACAAAATATTTTCTCACTAATACAGATGCAATACTTTTAAAATATCTTGTTAAGTGCTTTGTCACAATAAAGACTCCCGGATCAGCCATCTGCCTGCAGAGGCCTAGCAGGAGACTTTAATGCATATATATATATGTATATGTGTGTGTGTGTGTGTGTCTCTCTGTGTGTGTATATATATATATATATATGCATTTAATATCTCTCTTTTAAAGGTTTATATTTTTTATATATTTATATTTATATATATATATATATATATATTCATATATTTACAACTCTGCCATAGATTCCATCACCTTTGGTTAAAAAGTTAAAGCCCTCTCCACTCTGATAGCATATACAATCTCCCCGCCCGCCGCCCCCACTCTTTCGTTAAAAAACACACAATTTCATTTGCGAAAAAAAAGGAAAAAGAAAAAGGAAAAGGAAATAACAATTTGTTCCCATGAAACGATCTACATTCCTCGTCTCCTGGCTGCGAAAGGGTCAGGCCTTTTGCAGCGCAGACTTTTAAAAGTCAGGGGTTCTTGCCCCCCAGCTCCAAAACCCAAAATCTCTTGCACGTAAACACACACACACACACACACACACACACACATACACAAAATGTTGATCTGACTATATATATATAGATATATATAGAGAGATATATAGATATATATATACTTTTTTGAAAATTCACATAACTGGGAAGCAGGAGAAAACAAAAAGGAAATGTAAAACCCGTGACATTATACTAGTTCTCCTCCTCTGCAACTGCGCTCCGGGCTTCGAGAGGCACTCCATTGTGTGACAATAAAGAATAATAAAGTTTTTGTCCCGTCCCCCCCCCTAAAGTGTTACAAGTTTCCTTTGGACATCGCCCCACTGCCCTTCCTCCTCCTAAGCCAGACCCTCTTCTCCCGAGAAGCAGATCATTCCTTCAGCAAGCCTTCGGGAGCTCAGCGGCGCCTTCCACTGTCGAGACGCGGTACTGCACCTTGGTGTTGGTGATGGCGCCGTGCTTCTGGCGCAAGTGCAGGCGCAGCTGGCTTTTGTGGCGGAAGTGCAGGTTGCACTTTTCACACTGGAGGGAGGGGGAGAGGAGAAAAAAAGCGAAAAGGCATCAAGTCAGGGCTCTAATAACAACAGGGATAAATTGTCTTGTCTGGTCTTTCTGTATGCAACAGCAGCAGCAGCTGTTGGTAGCCAGTCATTGGAAAGGAAATTATATCCCAACAAAAGGGGAATGGTTAAGTAAACTGTGTGAGTACCTGGAGTTAGCAAAACGGACGGATTTAATAAGGCATAAACCAAAAATTATAATTCAGTAGCAATGGGAACGCTTAAATGAATATTTATACAAGCAGGTTTCCTGAGGTTTCCGCAACCTGAAGACTGCTTCTGTGCATGCATAATAATAATAATAATAATAATAAATTTTATTTATATCCCGCCCTCCCCAGCTGAAGCTGGGCTCAGGGTGGCTAACAACAATCAAAATAATCCAACAATTCTAAAAACATTTCATTATAAAAATTAATTAAAATCAAATTGATGGCAACCAATAAGCAAAGTTCTGTGCAGGTTGCCAGAGGAGGGGGGGGGGTTCAGGCTGCACCCTGACCAAAGGCCTGGTGGAACAGCTCTGTCTTGCAGGCCCTGCGGAAAGATGTCAAGTCCCGCAGGGCCCTAGTCTCTTGTGACAGAGCGTTCCACCAGATTGGAGCCACGGCCAAAAAGGCCCTGGCTCTAGTTGAGGCCAGCCTAACTTCTCTGTGGCCTGGGATCTTCAAGATGTTTTTATTTGCAGACCGTAAGTTCCTCTGTGGGACATACCAGGAGAGGCGGTCCCGAAGGTACGAGGGTCCTAGGCCGTATAGGGCTTTAAAGGTTAAAACCAGCACCTTAAACCTGATCCTGTACTCCACCGGGAGCCAGTGCAGCTGGTATAGCACCGGATGAATGTGATCTCGCAGCGAAGACCCCATAAGGAGTCTCGCCGCGGCATTCTGCACCCGCTGGAGTTTCTGGGTCAGTCTCAAGGGCAGCCCCACGTAGAGCGAGTTACAATAATCCAGTCTGGAGGTGACCATCGTGTGGATCACAGTGGCTAGGTCAGGGCGAGAGAGATAAGGGGCCAACTGCTTAGCTTGGCGGAGATGAAAAAATGCCGCCTTTGTTATAGCTGTTATCTGCGCCTCCATAGAGAGGGAGGTATCGAAGATTACACCCAAACTCTTAACGGACGATGCTGGCACTAATTGCACCCCCGCAAGAGATGGGAGTTGCCCCCTCAATCCCATATCGCCCCGTCCCAGCCAGAGGACCTCTGTCTTCTAAGGATTTAACTTCAACCGGCTCCCACGTAACCATCCAGCCACAGCTTCCAGACATCTGGTCAGTGTGTCTGGGGCCGAGTCAGGATGGCCATCCATCAACAGATAGATGCACAGACCATTCTGATGCCCAGAACTGGACACAGTATTCCAAGTGTGGTCTGACCAAGACAGAATAGAGTGGCGCTGTGGTCTAAACCAGGCATCCCCAACCTTCGGCCCTCCAGATGTTTTGGACTACAATTCCCACTGGTCTTGTTAGCTAGGGATCATGGGAGTTGTAGGCCAAAGCTTCTGGAGGGATGCAAGTTGGGGATGCCTGGTCTAAACCACTGAGCCTCTTGGGCTTGCCAATCAGAAGGTCGGCGGTTCGAATCCATGCGATGGGGTGAGCTCCCATTGCTCGGTCCCTGCTCCTGCCAACCTAGCAGTTCGAAAGCACGTCAAGTGCAAGTAGATAAATAGGTACCACTCCGGCGGGAAGGTAAACGGTGTTTCCGTGTGCTGCTCTGGTTCGCCAGAAACGGCTTAGTCATGTTGGCCACATAACCCGGAAGCTGTATGCTGACTCCCTCGGCCAGTAAAGCGAGATGAGCGCCGCAACCCCAGAGTCGGCCACGACTGGACCTAACGGTCAGGGGTCCCTTTTTACCTTTCAATAAGCAATGCTTTTTCTCTGTATTAAATTTAGTGCTTTTGATATGTAAGTTTTATCTACGTTACATGTGATTTACGCAGTATTTTTAAGATGCATACTTCTAAGTAGAAATGTGATTTTATATAGTATTTTATATTGTGGGTTTCTGTGCTATACCTATTCATCTTATACATGAATGGCCTGTGGCCTGAGAATTACTGTATTTTTTGCTCTATAAGACTCACTCCCCCCCCCCTAAAAAGTAAGGGGAAATGTGTGTATGTCTTAAGGAGCGAATGCAGGCTGCACAGCTATCCCAGAAGCCAGAACAGCAAGACGGATTGCTGCTTTCACTGCGCAGCGATCCCTCTTGCTCTTCTGGCTTCTGAGATTCAGAATTCCCCCCCCCTCTTGTTTTCCTCCTCCAAAAACTAGGTGCGTCTTGTGGTCTGGTGCATCTTATAGAGCGAAAAATACGGTAATAAAACCACAACTTTTAAAGCCATCTAGGTTTTTGGGCCACTGCTAGCTGCTGGGGGAGAGCACCAGCTTGGCGAAGCCTGGCTTACAAGATTCTAGAATTGTAGAATTGGAAGGGACCCCGTGGGAAATCTAGTCTAACCCCCTGCAATGCAAGAATCTCCAGCCACGGGGCATTCAGACGCTGCGACTTACATGGTAGGGCTTTTCCCCAGTGTGGATTCGCAGGTGGCTCTTGAGAGTCTGCAGATGCCGGAATCGGGTCCCACAGATTTCGCACGGGTAGGGCTTCTCGCCGGTGTGTATCAGCACATGAGCTCTCAGGTGTGCTACCTGGCGAAAGGAATACAGGGGTCAAGAGGGGCGGTTCCCATGAGTTCATTTGGGTTGTCAAAAGAAACAGGATTACAGTGGTGCCCCGCAAGACGAACGCCTCACAAGACGGAAAACCCGCTAGACGAAAGGGTTTTCCGTTTTGGAGGCGCTTCGCCAAACGAAAATGTCTTGCGAGTTCCTGCGGGTTTTTTTCCCTCCCCCCCCCTTTTTCTAAGCCGCTAAGCCACTTATCAGCTGATCCGCTGATAAGCCGCTTAACAGCTGATCGCTAAAAGCCGCTAAAACACTAATAGCGCTAATCCGCTAAGCTGTCAATGGTCTTGCTTCGCAAGACGAAAAAACCACTATACGAAGAGCCTCACGGAACGGATTAATTTCGTCTTGCGAGGCACCACTGTAATAAGAAATCAAGGTTAAAAAAAGAATGGAATTGCTTTTTAAAGATGAATAGGAACCCTTTACAAAGAAACAACAAAACAAACTGGACTCCTTGGCAGGCTTTGAATAAACATTCACAAACTTTTTATTGATAACATTTAGATAGATACCGTATTTTTTGCTCTATAAGACTCACTTTTCCCCTCCTAAAAAGTAAGGGGAAATGTGTGTACGTCTTATGGAGTGAATGCAGGCTGCGCAGCTATCCCAGAAGCCAGAACAGCAAGAGCGATCCCTCTTGCTGTTCTGGCTTCTGGGATTCAGAATATTTTTTTCTTGTTTTCCTCCTCCAAAAACTAGGTGCGTCTTGTGGTCTGGTGCATCTTATAGAGCGAAAAATACAGTCAATTAAGGATCTGTACATTTTTGTAACATGCAGAAAATAACATATGTTGATAAACCAGAGAGAGGAGCGGAGAGAAGTCTGGGGGGGGGAGAGTGGGTTATGTTTTGGGGGAGGGGGAGGGGACAAACAGAGGGGGGAATTTAAGGATGATATGTTTTTTGATAAAATGTGATGTTGAAATTACTAATAAAAAATTTTTAAAAAAGAAAAAGAAAAAAAGCTACTTGACAAAATAAGATTCCAATAACGATACTTGGTTGTGTGACTAGATTAACTTCAGAGGAATAAGGGAATTTTCTTTTTATAACTGAATAGAGATTACTTAAATGTAAGAGAAGTGTTGAAGCCACAAAGAGATAGAGGGAAGTCAATAAACATATAAGGGACTCAAGTCAGTTTTGGGGAAGAGAAAGAATGTGACTGTAAGGGGAGGGGAGGAGAGAAGAAATATGAAGGTAACTTCTTTCTATGAATTTTGTGTATAGAATATTCAAATTATGGTTTGTACTCCTTAAAGAATTTTGTGTATTTGACAAATATCTTTTTCTTTTTATAATTTCCTTTAATGTATTTTCTTTTTTTAAAATATACGTGGGTGTAAGGCTGAATGTTTTCTCTTTTTTTGTAAATTTTATAAATGCAATAAAGATTATATTACAAAATTTAAAACACACAAAAGAAAGACCCCCTTTGGTGCTGGCAAAGGGGTTCCAGAAGGGCCAAATTCTCTCTCTCTCTCTCTCTTTAAATAATCTTTATTAATTTAAATTACACACATATACAAAGAATTTACAATCTCATACTACAAAAAGAAAATTAAAGAAAAAACAATTAAGAAAAAAGAAAAGAAGAAAATACAGGAAAAAAGAAAGAAGAAAAAGCAGATTTGTGTGCATAAAAAAACCCCTTAATCTTCCTAATTACAGTCGTACCTCGGCGGGTTGAATACGCTTTGAGTTGAGCGCATTCGTGTTGCGCTCCGCGGCAACCCGGAAGTAATGGAGCTCATTACTTCTGGGTTTTGCCGCTTGCGCATGCGCAGACACTCAAAATGACGTCACGCGCATGCGCAGAAGCGGTGAAAAGCGGCGCGCGCTTGTGCAGACATGCCGTCGCTAGTTACGTTTGCTTCTAGATGTGAACGGGTCTCCGGAACGGATCCCGTTCGTATCTAGAGGTACCACTGTAATACTTAAATAAACACTTAAATAAAAAAGACTTCTGACAAAACAAGTCTTCCAATCATTCTCATTGTACTGTTTATACTGTCGTTTTTTCTGCAAAGTTTTATATTCTTTAATATTGTTCCCGTCTACTCCACAAACGGTATTGGTTGTGTTTACAGTGGTGCCCCGCAAGACGAATGCCTCGTAAGACGAAAAACCCGCTAGATGAAAGGGTTTCCCGTTTTTCGAGGCGCTTCGCAAGACGAATTTCTCTATGGGCTTGCTTCGCAAGACGAAAACGTCTTGCGAGTCTTGCGATTTTTTTTGCTCCCCCCCCCTTTTTCTAAGCCGCTTTGCCGCTAATAGCGCTAATCCGCTAAGCCACTAATAGGGTTGCTTCACAAGACGAAGAGACTCGCGGAACGGATTCTTTTCGTCTTGCGAGGCACCACTGTACAAGTATCACTCAAGTTCTGCTAATACGGCCAAATCCTCTGCCTACCAACTACCCACCTGGACAAACCTCGCCCCGCAGGTCTCGCACTTGTAGGGCTTTTCTCCCGAGTGGATCCGCGTGTGGGTCTTCAGGTTGGCCGGCCGGTTGAACTGGGCCCCGCAAATGCTGCAGCGATACGGCTTCTCGCCTGTCTCGACAAACAGAACGGAGCCTGTTTAGTGTCGCAGTATGAGGCAAAAGAAAGAAAAAAAGAGAAGGTGCTTCTATGAAAGTGCGTGTGGCCCGCCTAGAAGGGAGGGCGCTCCTTTGGGTAAGAAATGGGGCCTGGGCGACTAGGGTGCCCCCTCGCCTTCAAAACTCTCAGCACCAAGGACCCAAACAGATAGGAAAGCCATAGGAAGTTGCCTTATACGGAGCCACACCATTGGCCCCTGCAGCTCAGTATTGTCTACACGGGCTGGCTGCATCTCCTAGCCCTGGCCTGGAGATGCCATGGGACCTTAATAATATAATAATTTATTATTTATACCCCGCCCACCTGGCTGGGTTTCCCCAGCCACTCTGGGCAGCTCCCAACAGAATATTAAAAGCACAATAAAACATCAAACATTAAAAACTTCCCTAAACAGGGATGCCTTCAGATGTCTTCTAAAAGTCAGATAGCTGTTTATTTCCTTGACATCCTCCTGGGAGAGACATGGTGGCTCCGCGCTGCCCAAACGGTCCACCCACTGTCTCCCCCCCCCCCAGCTGTAGGGTGGCTGACTGGGAGGAAGCAGGCAGACTCTGGAGGCCCCGCGTTGCGCACTGCCCCTATGGGTGGCTTGCCCTGCCTCTGGGTGCGCTGCCCCCGGCGCCTGAGCGGCTTCCTCTGTCTCCACCCCCATCGTTATGTCTGGACACTGAGGTCCAGCGCCAAGGGCCTTCTGGAAGAAGCCAAGTTACAGGGAAGCAGGCAGAGGGCCTTCTCGGTAGTGGCGCCCGCCCTGTGGAACGCCCTCCCACCAGATGTCAAAGAGAACAACAACTACCAGACTTTTAGAAGACATCTGAAGGCAGCCCTGTTTAGGGAAGCTTTTAATGTTTGATGGACTGTTGTATTTTAATATTTTGTTGGAAGCCGTCCAGGGTGGCTGGGGAAACCCAATCAGATGGGTGGGGTATAAATAATAAATTATTATTATTATTATTATTATTATTATTATTATTATTATTTACCTGCATCCAGCGCAACCAAACCTACAGCGTACAGATACTTAGACTGCGTACACTTTTTTCCACGTTACATGTGAATAACTCTACAAGGATACAGCTCAGCTTTTTGCGTACCCAGGTTGCATACTCGTTAAAACGTTACATGTGAGCGCCCCTCATGATTTCCCCAGAACCGGATAAGGGTTTGCCCCCATTTTACAGATGAGGAGCGGAGGTTGCAAAGGCCAGCCAGAGAGTCCATGGCCAAGGCAAGGTCATTTGAACTGCTGACTCCCTGGCTCAAAGCTCGCTCCCTTAACTCAATGATGCTGCTTGTCTCAGATCCTTCCGCTGCCACAGATCACAAAGTGCTTTACAAACAGAAACAGCTTTGTCCCTCGAAAAAGGGCACCTCAACACTGAAGGTTTTTGGGGTTTAGTTTCATTTCAGCCAGACATACGGGGGGAAATGGAAGGTGGAACGGACTCCTTGAGGAGCTGGTGGACTTGTTTCTTGGAGGTGCTTTAGAAGAAGTTGGACGACCATCTGCCAGGGATGCTATAGCTGAGATTCCAGCATTGCAGGGGGTTGGACTAGATGTCCCTTGGGGAGCCCTTCAATGATTCATTGGATGTTTTCAAACAGAACTTGGGTGGGCAACTGTCGGGGTTCTTTAGAGTTCTAGGATTCCGTGATCCTATGACCTCGGAAGGTGGTGGATCCTCCTTCGCCAGAGACTTTTAAACAGAGCTCAGAGGGCTGTCTGTCCAGGATCCCTGCATTGTAGGGGGTCAGACTAGATGACCGCTTGAGGCCCCTTCCAACCCGGCAATCCTGCGGTTCCGCGGCTCCCTCGGCCTGACCATCCACCATCCCGACAGACCTCTCCCCTGCCCCTGTGGCGGCCCGGAAGCGCAGTACCTGTGTGCACAGTTTTATGGCTGGCAAGGTTCCCTTTGTAGCGGAAGGAGGCCTGGCAACGGTCACACTTGTAGGGCTTGTCGCTGTGCATTTGGAGGGAGTGTCTCTTCAGCGACGCCTCTTCCGAAAAGCGGCAATGGCACTCGTTGCAGAAAAAGGTTCCGTTCTCTGTCGGGGGAACCGAAGGAGGAAGAGGCGGCCGGGAGTCAGAGGAAGCTAAGCGCAAGAGCTAAGCACACACAAACACACACATACAGGGGGCTAGCTTGTGCTGGTATTGCTGCTTGGGGAACGGGAAGATCCAGTGGGACCCTCAATCCCTCCTCGCTGGAAATCCTTGTCCGCCAGAGACAACGTGTGCTGGACCTGGGTTTGAATCCCCATGAACTCGCTGGGTTTGCCTTTTGGCACCAGACACTGCCTTCTCTGAGCCTAGCCTACCTCGTAGAGTTGTCGTTGTGGGGTTTAAAGGGGGGAGGCAGGAGGCGGGAGCCACGTGCTCCACCTCAAGCTCCTCTGTAGGAATGATCACTGGGTGCGGAGCACACCCGCCCTCACAGATAAGGCCACAGCTGTCTGAACATCTTGCCCTCTGTCTAACCTTTTGCGGTCTCAGAAGTCTGCTGTGTCCTGTCTGTGACCTTTGTCCCTGAGACCTTTGTCTCCTTCACCACACACTGTGCAAGGGGGGAATGACGCGGTGGAAACAGGTGCCAGAATAGCTTTGTACCACCCCACGATCTCGGGACTGGAAGATGTGCAAAGGTCGCAGCCCAAAATGTATCTGCCTGGGTTTGCATATTGTGTCAATAAAAGGAGCCTCCACAGAGCTGGCCGGCAGCTTGCTTACAGCTCACCTGTGCGCAGCTCACCTGCATTATCAACTCCTGCCTCATGTCCTTCACTTCACTCCTCGGAGGAGGAAAAGGTGAGATACAGATGAATTGGGTAAGATAAAGTGCTGCTGCTTGCTCTAGGGCAGAGGCGAAATTGCACGGCGAATGCAGGCGCCGGCTTCTCCTGGCAGAGTGGGGCAAATGCCAGGAGACCCTGCCGTTAATATAAAGCCCCGTTGGCACTGGTACCAGAGCTGATCCGGCTCAGCTAGTGGGGAGGGGGAAGGGGCGCCGTGCAAAACTCCAGGCTTGCGGGTGGAGCAGAGGACCTCAGTGCTAGATGTCAGCAGGGTGGCGCACAATGTTGGATGCATGGCTTGACACTCCCCCCCCCCCAAATCCAGGCCTTATCCTACAAAAGTCACGTCTGGCCTATGCAAAAGAGGTTTGTACAGCACTATGTGATCCGAAAGGATGTGAAACGGCTTTGCCCACCCCATCCCCACAAATAGAGATTCTGAACCAGATGTTGCTGGAGCTGGAGAAATACATTTTGGGTGGTTGTTGTTTTTTTAAATCCAATTTGAAAATTATTCAGTCCAATTTTGGAGAATTTCAGAGCCTTGGATCGCTTTGGCTTTAGGTTTTCGGAACCTGAATTCGGGACGTTCTGAATTTCCGAATTCCGGCATGCAATATTTGGGTTGCGAGGATGCGACTCTGAAAGGGATATGCCGCACAGGAATGATCTGGTTCCAGAAACAAACCATTTGACTCTGATTTGGTTTTTTAAGAGACCTTTTTTTAAAAAAACCCAACAATCTTTGAATTGGGAAAGGCACCAAATCATGATCTGAATGGATTTCATTGGCGGAAAAGGGGTTTCCTGCTTGCTACATGTTGTATCTTATAGGGCCAGAGATCGGCTTCTGGGTACCTATATATTGTGTACCCATAGAGTGAGCAAGCAGGGGAATTGAGAGCGTGCAGGGAACATAGGGAATCTTGCTTTATGGCGAATCAGACCATTGCACCGTCTGATCCGCTATCGCCCACAATGCTCTCCAGGGTTTCAGGCAGAGGGCAATCCCAACCCTGCCTGGCAGCGCCAACCTGGGATTGAACCCGCCGGGGCCTTCTGCAAGCCAAGCAGGTGTCCCTGCGCCGAGCTACGGAACTCCTTTGCTGAAATAACCATGAAATGGATTGGTCTGGGCTTACCACAACTGGAGTCGGAGTATTCCGATTGCGTTTCTCCCATCTCCTCTCCGAAGTGTGAGCCGGGGGTATGAAGGCACATCTCAGAATGCTGGGGGGATTGCGAACCGCAGGAGCTGCACTTGGAAGAATGCAGGTACAAAGGCGACTGGTCGTCGCTGCCGCGAGGAGACCCATCTAGGGACCTAGGCAGAGCGGGTGGGGGAAGGAGTGTAAGCAACGTAGACGGAATCACAGAACTGTAGACCTGGGAGGGGGCCCCCCGAGGGTCATCCAGTCCAACCCACGGCAGTGCAAGGAATCCCAGCTAAAGAACCCCTTTGGCAGATGGCCCCCTGAATCCTGTTTCATGGCAACCCCTGTTTCATCTCTCCTCCTTCTCTCATGACACAACCAGAACTCGTGGACATCCAAAGTGTTGGAAGATTCAGAGTAAATATAGTGGTGCCCCGCAAGACGAACGCCTCGCAAGACGGAAAACCCGCTAGACGAAAGGGTTTTCCGTTTTGGAGGCGCTTCGCAAAACGAATTTCCCTATGGGCTTTCTTCGCAAGATGAAAACGTCTTGCGAGTTCCTGAGGGTTTCCCCCCCTTCCCCCCCCTTTTCCTAAGCCGCTAAGCCGCTTATCAGCTGATCCGCTAAAAGCCGCTAAACCGCTAATAGTGCTAATCCGCTAAGCTGTCAATGGGCTTGCTTCGCAAGACGAAAAAACCGCTATACGAAGAGCCTCACGGAACGGATTAATTTCGTCTTGCGAGGCACCACTGTAAAAGAAAGTCCTACTCCACGCGTCGTAGAGTTAAACTGTGGAACTCCCTCCCACAGGAGCCAGTGACGGCCAGACAGCTTTAAAAGAGGACTGGACAAATTCATGGAGTAGGGGGACTATCAATGTCTTCTAGCCACCATGACATGCTGTGCCTCACACAGTTGGAGGCAGCAATGTTCCTGGAAGCGTCAGGAGAGGAGAGGGCTCTCGCACTTGGATCCTGCTAGCAGACTTCATGAGAACAGGATGCTGAGCAGATTGGGCCACTGGCCTTATCCAACAGGCTATTCTGATGTTCTTATTGGGGGGAAATGGGATCCCACAGCTAATTCTCCCCCGGTCTCCTCACTGGGCCAAATAGGACTAATTTAGCCAGCTAGCCCTGGTGATCATCTAATGTTTATTGAATGGATTCTCCCCCTAAATTGATTTTTGAATTTATTGTTATTCATGTTTTATACTGTATTTTATGCTGGTTTTTTGTTGCATCAATTAAGTGTTTTAAATTTGTTCAAATATATTAGTTTTAATGAGAAATAAGATTAAACAAAGTAAAAATGGATGGATAATTGGTGAAAGAGAGAATGAAAAATTACAGTATATTAAGATAAATTATTAGGATAAAAACAAAGATGAAGGATTTGCTGAAATACCTATCTGAACTGGAATATAAAGAGGGGAGGTGCGAGGAAGTCAAGGAAATAAGTTAAAGAAAGAAAAATATGTAAAGGTTTGATTTGTTCTTTTTTTCTTTTTGATTGTATGTATTTTTTTAAAAAAAAAACTTTTTTCTTTTTTATCTGTTTTCGCTCTTTTATTTTTATTTTTTGGATGTGATTTGCTTTTATGTATTGTTTTGTTTTCCTTTTTTGATTTCTTTTGTAACCTTTAAAATTTGAATAAACATTACTTTAAAAAAATAAAATAAAAATTGTTGTTAGACGCCCTGAGCCCGGTTTTCTGAACCGGGAAGGACAGGGTATAAATAAAAAATTATAATAATAATAATAATAATAATAATAATTTTAGGAAAAGGCAGGCCTGCCTCTCATCCCTCTTTGCTCTGCCCGAAGCTGAGGGCTTCAGTGATGGGGAGGAGAGTGGAGAAAGAAAATGGAAGCTCTCCACCTCTTTGCCACACTCAGTGGGCCTTTGGTGAGCTCGTAAGGAGCCCCAACCAACCGGGAGCTTTTACCTGTTGACGATGTTGTTCAGCCTGCTGGCCTGAGGGATCGTCGAGTCCTCCCCATTGACGCTCATCTTGGTGGGGGACTGCACATCCAAGCTCTCAGGCTCCATCGACTGCTGGCAGGTCAGGGAGGGGGCATAGGTGTGGGGGGAGAGGGTCCCCGCCTCGCCCTGCTCCGGGCCGTCCGCCTTGGCGCTCTGGTTGAGCGAGTTGAGCACGATGAACTTGTACTTCTTCCAGTTGCAAGCCTTGGGGTCGGTGGGGCTTTTGGCCGAGGGTGGCCCACCGGGCCCTTGCCCGATGCAGGCGTTCTTGCTGCTGCTGGACTCGGTGGGCGAGTTGGGCTGGCAGTCTGACTTCTGCGGGCTTTGAGGGCTGACCAAGATCTTGCGGTTCATGGGGGCGTTGCTTGCCTTGAAGCGCTGGCTGATGTCATCTTCAGCAGGGGACCTTTCCTCCTCTTTCCCTGCCTTGTCGCAGGGGAAGTAGGCACTGTTCCGGGCTACCAAGGGGGCGGCAGGCTTGGGGGCAGGGGCGCCGCTGTAGTGCACATCACTTTTGACCTCTTCGGCAGCAGCTTTCTTCGGGGAGTAGATGGCAGCCTGGCACATGCCGGGCGATACCTCGGTGACGCTCCGGGCATAACCGGCAGCGCCCGTCCGGGAAGCGCCGCACGGCAGCGCCCGCTCCCTCGGGAAAGGGTTGGCCCTAGAAATGTCCGACAGGGGCATTCTTGCTTCCCGCAGCTCATCGTCTGAGAAGAGGTACCCGCCAACGGGCATGGGGCTGTATCCAGTGTAGGAGATGGGGGAGCCCGAAAGGCCGCTGTACAAGCCGGGGACGAAGGCTCTTCCATCGCAGATGGACCCATTTCGGAGAGGCAGCCCGCTTTCGGAGACTTCCCTGCTGCTCCTGTATGCCATCATGTCCGGGTGGCTGGCCAGGCGGCCGCCCAGAAAATCTTCCCGCTGGGTCTTCACGGCAGACATCATCTCTGTGTCACTGGACGTGGTGGGAAGGGAGAGAAAGAGAGAGGGAAATGTTGGAATAATTGATAGATCATGGTCACAACATGCAATTCCTTCTTCCTACATAAGAACACAGATAGAAGATACTGTCCTCTGCCCCAGCTGCAACCAAGCATGTCTCTCCTGTATCTACAGCCACAGCAGGCACTGTGACTCTCCAACAGTTTCATAGAATTGTAGACTTGGAAGGAGCCCCGAGGATCATCTCGTCCAACCCGCTGCAAGGCAGGAATATTCAGCTGTCCCCATATGAGGATCAAACCTGCAACCTTGGCATTAGCGCCATGCTCTAACCAACTGAGCTATTGACCCCCGAAGGTGTACTCTTCTTCCATTGTCTCCTGAGACAGATGGATGCCAACCAACATAAGAGGGTAAGATGAGCCTGCTGGACCAGGCCAATCTAGTCCAGCATCCTGTTCTCATGGTGGCCAAGGGAAACCCAGGAGCAGGATCAGAGCACAACAACAGCACTCTCCACCTTCTGTGGTTTCCAGCAACAGACCTCTCTTCCTCCAGGAATTTGTCTCCTCCTCTTTGAAAGCCATCTAGATCAATGGTCACCACTGCAGGAGCAAGTTCCATAGACAGATAAAAGAAGAACTTTTGTTCTTCCAACATTCTGCTTCCTTGGATGTCCACGATTTCTAGTGTTTCCTACTTTGGGGTGAAACCAGGGCTGGTGGTGGTAGAGTTAACACAGCAGACCCCTAACAGTGAGGAGTGCTGGACCCAGCAGTAGAAGGAGCTACCCTAAGAGCACACAACATTCTCGAAAAATGCATAACCATGGACTGACCTCGCTGAGGTTAGCCCAGGCCAACTCACCTGGTGTTGACCAGCCTCCGGCACGTATCTACCACGTGTTCCATCTGCAGGTAGAGAGCCGTGGTCATGACAGCCATGATGTTGCTTTCCCGCAGGTTGAGACGGGAGGTGTACATGAACTCCAAAAGGATACCAAAGCCTTCGGGGTTGATCTCTGGGTCCAAGTTGATGACGTTCAAATTGCACTTCAGCTGATCGGTGAAAATGCTGTAGAAAAGGCCACTGGGATGAAGAGAAGAAGAAAAAACAGAAGTGGAGGAGTGTTTATTTATTCATTTTACAGCCCACCTATCTTCCAAGGAGCTTAAGGTACATGGCTCTTACTCAGAATTGCAATCTCTGAGTAATGGCCAAGAAGCCATTGATAGCCCTCTGCTCCATCAATTAGCCTCCAGCCATCCCAGTTGGTGGCCGTCCTGTGGCAGTGAGTTCCACAGTTAACTACGCGCTGTGTGAAGAAGGAACTTCCTTTTATCAGCCCTGCATCTCCCAGCACTCAGCTTCGGGGGACGTTGGCGAGTCCTGGGGTCGTTCTCCTCACCTGCAGGCCATCAGGACTGTTTTGTGGGCTCGGAACTGTTCCCGGTTGACGATGATCACCACGTCCGTCATGATATCCCTGCTCCTGAGGCGGTTGAGATTGAGGAGGACGTCGCTCGCGTGTCGGGTGAACTGGATGCAACTGTCTGCCGGTGAAGCCATCTTGGGTCTGTCCTGTCGGCGTGCAGAAGAAGGGAGCAAAGGCGGAAATTATTACAAGCACTGCAAAGAGGTCCTGGCTGCAGGTGTTCCTGGGTGGAGATCTATGGGGTCAGGAGGGCTCTTCATTTCAGCAGGGTGAGCTCATCTATAGAACACACACCTGAGGCTCTAGTCAAGACTTCCTGAACCTGGGGCCCTCGAGAAGATTCGGACTACAACTCCAATCAGCCCCATACACTCCAAACACATGGTTAGGCCTGTTTGACTCCCACCACAAAGCTGTTGTGAAGGAGCAGCAGCCCTTAGAGAAACAGGCCTGCTAGATATTACCAGCAGTGCATGGGACCTTAGAGTAGAACCTCCATAGCCAGAGAGAGTGTACCTCTAACATAGATTGCAAGTGAACTGGTGGAACTGCAACACCCCTCCATGCCCTGCTTCTAAGCTCACAAAGGCAACTGGAAAGTGAAGCTTTAACTGGTTGGGACTGGCCTGATCCAGAAAAGGCCACGCCAAACTGGAAAGATGCCATGCCAGGCTGGCAGTGGCTGGGAGCTGAACATTTTCACTGGTGGAAATTCCTTGGAGCGGATTTTTTTTTTTTTTTTTTTTTTTGCCTAAGGAGGATTGTCAGCTTATTTCATCCGCCCCAGAAATTTCTTCGAAGGCTCGTTTTGAATTTTAGAGCCGGATGGCTGAATGCTGGCGATTGTCCTCATTGCCTTTTAATTGCACTTTGAAACCATCTTTTTAAATTACCATATTTTTTGCTCTATAAGACTCACTTTTTCCCTCCTAAAAAGTAAGGGGAAATGTGTGTGCGTCTTATGGAGCGAATGCAGGCTGTGCAGCTATCCCTGAAGCCAGAACAGCAAGAGGGATTGCTGCTTTCACTGCGCAGCGATCCCTCTTGCTGTTCTGGCTTCTGAGATTCAGAATATTTTTTTTCTTGTTTTCCTCCTCCAAAAACTAGGTGCGTCTTGTGGTCTGGTGCGTCTTATAGAGCAAAAAATACGGTATTTCAAAGTGTATCATGGTGGGTCTTATTTGCCGTTTCTGGTTTTGACTCTGCAAAAGCTGCTCTGAGGCCCCGGGGGGGGGGGGGTCACAAACATGGCCAAGAAATTTAAGAAAAACCAAAACACCAAGAAGTAGAGACCGCAAAGTACCGTATTTTTCGCCCTATAGGACGCACCGTCCCATAAGGCGCACCTAGTTTTTTTGGGGGGAAATAAAGGGAAAAAAATTATTTTCCCCCAAGCTTCCCTCGACCCCAGTCCCCAAACAGGCAGCTCTCTGCAAGCCGTGGGAGCCCAGCGCTGGCTCCTGCTGCTTGCTGAGAGGTCCGCGAAGCCTGGACGTGCTGATCTCAGCGCGCGCACGCTTCGGCATGCAGGTGCGCACCGACCCCTCTCGCTCTCCAGGCTTCAGCGAAAGCCTGCATTCGTCCCATAGGACGCACACACATTTCCCCTTCATTTTTGGAGGGGAAAAAGTGTGTCCTATAGGGCGAAAAATACGGTAATTCCGTCCCGAAGAGGGGCAGGTGGAAGGAAGCCTTCGACACCTGACTGCGGGAGGGCAGCCTCCATCAAACCCACCCACTCGGTTCCCATTAGCAAGGGAGGGAGGACGCCACTTGTGTTTTTATTTCCTTAAATCAAGCCAGACGCCCTCCTGAAAAAGGCTTCCAGCTGAGCCGGCTGCAATATTCCATTCGATACACTTGAAGGAATGAGGCATGCAATTACGGAGCCATACCTCCTGCTTCAATTCACAGTCGAAGGGTTTCTTTCAGACCTGCACAGACAAAACACAAAGAACCTCGTAAGTATGTATATAAGCAGAGCCTGCACGATTGAGCCAGTGGCTCATTTAGTCTACCATTCTGTTCTTACAGTGGCCAACCAGACACCCCAATGGGAAAACCACAAGTATTCCTATAATTATCATTAATTGTGTTTATATTCCGCCTTTCTCCTAAGCTGGGATTCAAGGTGGCTCCTGACATTTAAAAACAACATTATAAAATGCAAAGTAATGAATGCAAACTGGTTAAAAACAATAATTAAAATACACCAGGACACACTGAGAACCAGCAATTAAAAATACAGTTTGCCCCGAGAGCAGCCCAGCGGTCAGCGATGTCTGCACCTTCATCTCCAAAGGCCTTTCTGAAACCAGGAGGATAACAAAGAGGGAGCCAGGCTGGCCTCTCTTGGGAGTGAATTCGTAGGATCATAGAGTTGGAGGGACCCCAAGGAATCTCCTTCCTTGTAATCATAGAGTTGGAAGGGACCCAAAGCACAGCCAGTGCCCCAATATGGGAGCAGCCACAGAAAAGGCTCTGTCTAGGTCACCACCAGCTGTGCTTCGGATGTTGATGAGACTAAGGGAACTCAGCAAGACCGAGAGAAGATGCTCACCCAGGGATCTCAGCATCTGGGCAAGTTCATAATGGGAGATGTGATCTTTCAGGTAGCTTGGACACTTTGAATTGTGCCCAGAAACAGATCAATAGTGAGTGAAGTCGTTTTAACAAGGGAGTGGCATGTTCCCTTTGTCTGGCAACATTCAGCAGTTTGGAATTGCGGTCAACAACAACAACAACAACAATTATTAGCTGCCCATCTGACTGGGTTGTCCCTGGCCACTCTGGGTGGCTCTTAACAAAATATTATAAACAAAATAAAACTACAGTGCTAGCCAGGTATTAACATGATGGGGACCCAAGTGGTCAATGCTTTTTTTCTATAGTACAGTGTGAAAGTTATAACTCCATAGAAGATGCTCAGTGCATGACCAGTAGTTGTCTTTCACCTACTCTGCCCCAAAGGTCTTACAAAGGCATTTGGACCACAAAATCAGGGTGGGGTTTGTCAGAGCAGCAACAAAACCCAACACACACTTCTGCAAAACTCCCTCCCAGGACCTTTTCCAAACATCACAAGTCACACAACAGATGTGTGGTTGTTGTTTTTAATAAAAAAAATAATAGAGGTGTCAGGCTCTTACACAAAAAGCACAGAAGAATCTTGTGGCACCACAAATTTATCATGGCATAAAGCTCCCATGGACTCGAGCCTATGTCGTCAGATACCCGGTGCGAAATCTTAGGTGGCCGGTATCTAAAAGGAGAATATCGAAAGGTGGGAGTTGAATGGCAATGGAATGCAAAGATTACAGTTGGTGAAGATTACAGTTTAAATATAGTTTTGCTGCAACAGATGCAGTTTGCACCTCAAAAGCCTCTCCAGATTCAGAAGGGACAGAGAGATGGAGCTGAGTGCGAACCATAGATTGATGACACTTCACTCCAGAACTCCTGATCACAACTCCCAGATGTCAGACAGCAAAGGGGACAAAATGTGGGACCCTGTGGGAAACCATAGGACAATTCCTGTGGTGCCAACAATAGCTTCCCATCAATAGTCATCTTCAAATATCTCAAGGGCTGTCACATGTGAGATGGAGCAAGACTGTTTTCTGTGGACTAATTTGGAAGGTGGTGGACTCTCTTTCCTTGGAGACTGTTAAGCAGAGGTTGGATGTCCATCTGTCATGTAAATTGCATCCAGCTGAGATCCCTGCATTGCAGGGGGTTCGACTAGATGACCCTTGAGGGTCCCTACAATTCTCTGATCTGCAGGGATTGGAATGGAGGTGGAACCAAAAGCATCCCACACATTATTATTTTTTAATTCTGCAGTTCTTTCTTTTAAATCTAGCTGGGGACGGATGTCCTGTCTTCCCAGCGTTGCATTTTGAAATCTCAATAAAAACCACACTGTAAAAAAAAAAAAATCCTCTGTTATGTGGCTCTTGTGATCTGGCCCATAAAAACACTCCCACACCCACAAAGGAAAAAACAGTGTGGGACGTGTGGCGCTGAATTGCAATGCAGCATCTAATTGCCAGCGTAAAAATATGTGTGCCATTACGATTCCATTTCGGAGACATGAAAGGGAGAGCAGCCCCTCCACAAAGCCGCCTGGAATCTTGCATAATTGCCGCTTCAGATTTTGAAGGCTCAGGGGAGAGCCTCTCTTGACACAGCTTGTCTCAAGCCATCAAGCTTGAAGAGGGAGTGCCAGGGGCGCGTTGCGGCTGTGGCAGTTGTGATGACACAAGACGCAGGGAGCTACCGGCAGCTAGAACAGGTGTGCCAGCGCCTAACATCTGGGCTTATTAGCTACCAGACCAAATCCAAGGCGTTCCTCTTGGGAGCAGTTTACCTGTGAGATTGCTTCATCCTAGATGTGCCCACCTGATCTCTTCAATCAGTAGAACGGGCAGCCCAGGTGCCAAATCACATCTGTTCTGCGTGTGTAAGAACTCAATGTTTGAGTGTGACAGTGCCCGTACTTTGGAACTCCCTGCCTAGTGATATCAGTGTATTCTTTTCAAGCCTATCCTGATGCTTAGAAACTTGATGTGAGTTTCAACCTGTTTCAGTATTTTAACTTTTTGTATGTTTTTGAGGTACAGTGGTAATTTTTTCTTGATTTTCCCGTTTTATCTTTTCGTAAACTGCTCTGAGGATTTGGTTTCTTAAAAAAAACACCCCATCAAGCATTGTATAACTCCCATGAAATAAATAAATGGACAGCAACAAAACCAAGAGGGCCAATTGCTCTGCTTCCAGATTCCTGCACTCAAGCGGGAAAACGTTTGATATTTTTAAAAATCAATGTTTTTATTAGGAATTTTTAAAACAAATAACAAGTCTAGTCTAGCGAAAACATCAATCATGTTGCAAAAAGATTTGCCACAATTGCAAAAAAATATTGCATAGGAGCTGATAAGGTATTTTGGAAACAGTTTGTGGAAGATTGAACAATAAAATCTTGCTGGCGGCCTGCAAAGTTTAGCAACTCCTGCAAAGTTGGCAGAATTGATGCCTTGTGAACGGTACCCCATGAACATGCAAGCACCCTTTCCGAACTCCTCATTCCTCCTTCAGTTTCTAAAGGGAACCACCCCCCTTTCCTGCTCATAGCCTACTCCTGCTTTGCTAAAATGTGCAAAAGCATTGCTCCAGTCGCCCACTGATATGCCCTCATCACCACCTGTTTGTGGACAACCCAGAGGCGTCTTGGGTTTTCTTGATCTCTCGACCAGAGTTTCCACTTTTAATAGTTGGGTTGTTTTACCGAGATTGTTTTATAGTGCGTTTTAATTACAGGTGATATAATGTTTGTGTAATTGGCGGCTTCACTGTGTAAACCACTCAGAAGCCTATTTGGGCATGTAAATGATATATGAATTAAATTATCGTCATCAACTGGTTGGCAGCTGCGGGACAAAAGGCTACTGGCCTCTTCTGATTTGCAGATCTTTCGCCTTTTTCCCCTTGCTTAAATCAGCTGCACCAAAGGCTGGGGCAGGTCACAAACTCCCAATTATATACCCATTTGGATGTTTGTCAGAGCTTCTCATTAAAAGCCATCAAGGGAAGCTGTGATTTACTTGTTAGGGATTGGAACTATATTTTGCTATTGTTGACCAGCCTGTTTCCTATACCAACAGGAAGAAGAGAAAGCACGTTGACCATTAACTCTCCAGACCAGATCTCACTTTCAGAGGCAGAGAGAGCCGTTTCTGTGCATCTCCAACTCAGCTGCCATCCTCCACTTTAACACAAAAACCGCTATGCTAAAATTAATCATCATCGCGCTTGCCCTCATCAGAAAGTTTCATACTAAAATTGTAACCACTTTTCTCTCCACAAGAGGGCAGCCTTGCATGAGAAATACACCCAAGTCCCTTTTTGCAGTTCCTTTTATTGAAGGAATTTAGATCACAAGCCAGCCTTGCAATCATTTACCAGCTACCCACTTATACAGCTGGCACAACAGAATGGCTACACACAGAATGGAAAGCTACCGGATCCAATCATCCAGTCGCCTGCCTTCCTGCTCCACACAATGTCCCGGCCTTCCCTAAGCTGCAAATCCTTACACCAACAGAAGCTGGCCCAATAAAAGATAAGACATCAAGATCTCCCAATGCTTCGGGGAAAGAGGATAAAAAAACGCTCATGCAATTTCTCACCATGCACAAGAGAAATCCAGACTCCTACAGGGAAATTGTAGGACTGTGTCCACAATTTAAGAAGGATGTTGACGAACTGGAATGTAGGGTGACCAAGATGATCAAAGGTCTGGAAACCAAGCCTGATGAGGAACGGTTGAGGGAGTTGGGGATGAGGGAGTTGAGACTACGAGGAGAAAAGATAGCCGCCTTCAAATATCTGAAGGGCTGCCACATAATAATAATATTTTTTTATTTATACCCCGCCCTTCCGGGTTCAAAAACCGGGCTCAGGGCGGCTAACAACAAATTTAAAACACTTAATTATAAAAGCAGCATAAAATACAGTATAGAAACATGAATAACAATAAAATTCAAAAATCAATTTAGGGGAAATAAGCATTAGATAATCCCCAGGGCTAGCTGGTTGAATTGGTCCTACTTGGGCCAGCAAGGAGGCCAGGGGAGAATTAGCTGTGGGATCTCAGAGCTTCATAAAAGGGGAGGGGGAGGGAAGGGAAGGGAAATAAAAGATGAGGCTGAATTCAAATTAAAGGCCAGGCAGAATCTTACAGGCCCGACGGAAGGAGGTTAAATCCTGAAGGGCCCTGGTCTCATGGGACAGAACGTTCCACCAGGTCGGAGCCATCACTGTGAAGGCCCTGGTGGAGGATAGTCTGACTTCCTTAGGGCCCGGGACCTCTAAACTATGGTTATTCATAGACCTTAAGGTCCTCTGCAGGGCAGACCAGGAGAGGCCGTCCCGTAGATACGGTCCCATAGATATGGAAGGCAGAGCAGGAGCCAAACCAATGCATTCAAGTTACAAGATTCCAAGAAAACATTGGGAAGAGCTTTCTGAGACATTGGAACGGAATTCCTCCAAAGGTTGTGGACTCTCCTTCCTTGGAGGTTTTCAAGCAGAGATTGCATGGCCATCTGTCATGGATTCTCTGGCTGTGGTTCCTGCGTTGCAGGGGGTCAGGCTAGATGACGCCTGGTGTCTCTTCCAACTCTGCCTTTGGACAGTATCTGGAAAGCAATTCCATCATCCCCAAACATCCTTCATTGTCCCCCTTTCTGAAGGCAGCATCACCTCTGCTGCATTTGGGTTCTTTTTCACGGAATCATAGAATTGGAAGGGACCCAAAGGGTCACTGGGTTCAAGGCCTTGCAGGGAAGGAATTTTTAACTGCATTCCGTACTGTTTCATTTCAGTTGCAAGGCACGCCCTCGCCAAAAAAGGTGGTTTTTATTTTTAAAGTATATTTCTTATGCTTCAGCACCACCACTGCTTGGAAAAATTTTAATACATCATTTCTGAATTGTGTTAATTGTTTTGATGGATTTGCTGTCGCCGTTTGCTTTGTCTATATGCTGTTCGGCTTGATACTTCAGCGGCTACAATGTGTTGTTGTTCCTTAATGTTCCTTAATGCTACTGCGATCCTTCTGAGCTACCTTTTTGCCCAACATTTGTTTCTGGGAAAGCAAAATGCAAATGCCAAAGCAAATCCGAAGGGAACCTGGTATCCCTCAGAAGGAATACAGCCACAGTTGTGAGGCTCCCCCCCCCCCGAAGCAGATCTGCAATGGCAAACAAGCCTCCCAGGACAACTTATAGGCCCTCTGCATAACGTGACCATAGGAGTAGCAGGTGCTCTCCTGTCTCTGCTCTCGGCTCGCCCAAGGCGATGCTGAAATCCTAAAGTTCTGGCAAACGCAGGAAGATAGGAAACTGCTTTAGATAGAGCCATAGTGCTGGTCTGACTAGCTCAGCATTTCCCACACTGACTGGCAGCATCTTCTCTCCAGGGTTTCAAGGCAGATATCCCAGGGATGGAAGGAGACCTTCTTTCTGCCTGCTGCTCCGTCACTGAGCTATGGCTGTTCCAGCGTTAGAAACTCAGATATATAACCTAGGCGCCGAATGGCACCTTGAATCTAGATTGCGGTTGCCAATGCAGAATGTCAGTTTGCCCAGGGGTTGGACTAAATGGCCTTTGGGATCCCCTAGACAGGTGACTGGGAGTGGCCGCCGGGACCACATAACACCGGTCCTGAGAGACCTACATTGGCTTCCAGTACGTTTCCGAGCACAATTCAAAGTGTTGGTGTTGACCTTTAAAGCCCTAAACGGCCTCGGCCCAGTAGACCTGAAGGAGCGTCTCCACCCCCATCGTTCAGCCCAGACCCTGAGGTCCAGCGCTGAGGGCCTTCTGGCGGTTCCATCATTGCGAGAAGTGAGGTTACAGGGAACCAGGCAGTGGGCCTTCTTGGTGCTGGCTTCCGCCCTGTGGAACACCCTCCCACCAGATGTGAAGGAAATAAGCAGCTATCCTATCTTTAAAAGACATCTTAAGGCAGCCCAGTTCAGGGAAGTTTTTAACATTTAATGCTGTATTGTTTTTAATATTTGATTGGGAGCTGCCCAGAGTGGCTGGGGAAACTCAGCCAGATGGGCGGGGTATAAATAATAAATTATTATTATAATATTATTATTATTCCAATGCTACAATTCCACGATTCTTTGATATTGCGCTTGCTCTTACAATTTGCTTGTCCCAGTATGCAAGAAAAAGAAACACGCACAGTGGAAACAGAAACAGTATTGACTACAGAGTAAGGCAGAGGTTTTTAAACCTGGTGCCCAGAAATCTCCATGTGGTTGCAAATGGGACCTGCACCGGTAGCAAAACGCGCCTGGTACCCGGCTAATTTCGAACACTGGCACTGTTCCTGGTGCTCATGAACTCTGTGCAAGGCAATTGGACCCCAACCAGGAGTTCTGCAGCAAGCAGATTGATGCAGAAAGAGTTCTCGGAAGAGGGGAAATTTGGAAGTCACTGATCTTCGCCACAGCATTTCTCGCAATGAGCAAAGATGCTTGCTGGGTTTTCCCCCTCCTGGTAGACGGACTTGAGAGGCCTTTTTTCTCTCACTTCCCAAGTCAGCCGTCCCTGTCTGCTGTCTAAGACAAGCGACCGGAGATTCGATAGCAGCAGCGAGAGGAAAATGGAGTTGGGGGCGACGAGAATGGAGGCCAACCACGGCTCTCAGCATCGAAACTCCTTAGTCAGTGCAGATCAAAGAGACTTTGATTCTGCCAGCTTCCTCCCCTCCTGTACTGTGCGCCTAAGAGGTTACCACACTGAGCATTTTCTTCCAAGCTCCTGCATGATCCAGTTTCCTGCCAGAGCAGACACAAATGCTTCTAGGAAACACAATGGCAGAGAAAGGGGGCAGGTTTGTTAGCCTGTAACCAGGAAAACAAAAAGCCAGACACACACGCACGCGGTCTCCACTCAGAATTGCCGAAAGGAGAAGACTAGGGAGGTGGGAAGCACTTTTTTTTGCGACGACTCAGGTAAGGAGGCCTGCAACTTTGTACGATGTCCTCGTTCCTCCACTCTTCAAAGCGTTAGGAAGGTGAGGAGAGGCTACTGGATTAGGCCAGTGGCCCCATCTCATCTACCATCTTGTTCTCGCAGTAGCCAGCCAGATGCCTGAAGGAAACCCGCAAGCAGGATTCGAACACAACACCCCTCTTGTGGCTTCCAGCAGCTGGCGTTCAGAATCATTTGCTGCCTCCAACCGTGGAAGGCAGAGCATTGCCATTGTGGCTAGTAGCCACCCTCCATGAATTTGTCCAGTCCTCTTTTAAAGCCACCACCACCTCTTGTGGGAGGGAGTTCCGTAGGCTAACATGTGCTGCACGAATAAGACATTTCATCCAGCCATCCAGAATCTCCCAATGTTCAGCTTCATTAGATGTCTACAAGTTCTACGCTCAGTGTTAAAAGGGCGCCGTCTCTGGCGGCAATCACTGCCCCCTGTGGCAGTGAGTTCCACAGTTTAACTCTGCACCGGGTGAAGGAGGAGCTTCGTTCTAAAAACATCACTACCCTGCTCAGTGTTGAGGCACGTTTTACTAAATCCACGCTCTGCTTTTCAACTCAGGAGACCCACAAACCAGCTGACCATGAGCACAAACAGTAATACAGCCAGTTACAAATGCATGCTGGCCATGCAAAACCATTACGAGAAGGTTGCATGCAAGAAGATCCCAGGTTGAATTTCCAGCATTGTCAGTTAAAGCGATCTGAGCACAGGAACATAGGAACCCACTGGCCCATTGAGCTCAGAACTGTCGGTCCTGAATTGCAGCGGCTCTCCGTGGTTTTAGGCGGAGAATTTTCCCAGACCTACCCGGAGATGCTGAGGATTCGAATCTGGGACATTCTGTTTGCAAAATGCATGCTCTGCTACTGAGCTATGGTGCTTCTTCCCACAAAGGTGCAGGCTACGTAAGGTATACTTGAATTCAGCAGTAGATCTCCCTGCAAGGATTTCTGACTCAAGCCCATTCTCATTGGCCAAGTTGCTCACCCCTACAGAACAACAAACCCCTGTGTTGCAAACTTAACACAACAAACAATACAAGCAACACGAAGACCAGTATACTAGACAGCACTGCAATTCTTATTGCATAATATACATGATTTAGTACAACAAAAACAAAACGTGTACACTTGTAAATTCTCTAATATATTTGTAACCAAACAAACACACGTCTGCCAAGCTTTGAAAGTCCGTAGAAGTATAATAAGTCTATGATTGAAACAAAGTAATAGATGCTATCCTGTGGGCTAAGCGGTAAAACTTTTTTTTAGGAGTTCATGGTGCCGAAGTAGTAAGTGAATAACAACGTAGGACAGTGATCCCGGATAATCTGACTGTTTCGCTGGAATCTTTTTCAGCACAACCCATAGGTTAAAAAAATGCACAAGAAGCAGTCATCATAAGGATATGTAACCACTGCTCACCCTGATATGCCCAGAACTTGCCAACACTCCCTCCTTTCTTTCTGCTCAGGGCACCCCATGTCCGCCCCCCCCCCTTATCACACAGGCTGCCTGACTCACGCACAGACACACTCTCTTCTCGTGTGCAAAATGTTTGAGTTGTTGCTGCTTTCCCAAAGGCCAATTCCCGTACACAAGAAAATTAGTCTCCCCCTGTACACATACATATACGGTAAAAGGTCTGATAACAGGTCTGGAAACCAAGCCTGATGAGGAACGGTTGAGGGAGTTGGGTTTGTTTATCTGAGAGAATGAGAATGAGAGCCATCTTATAAGCAGGACCCAAACCAATGGATTCCAATGACAGGAAAGGAGATTACAACTAAACTTCAGGAAGAACTTTCTGTTGGTAATAACTGTTTGATTCCATGATTTCACAAACACCCTCCTCCTCTGCCAGTTCGCAGGGATCAGCGATCCTCCCCGGTGGATTTCAACCAGGGATGGAAGCTCAAAGTCAAATGTTCTGACAAAGAGGATCAGCTATGGATCTGGGTTCAAATCCTGGCTCGCTTATGCAGGGGTGCCAGCTGGTCCTGGGGAAAGTATGATCACTACGTCGCAGCTGTCAGCTGCAGAAGGGAAACCTCAGCAGAGATGTAGCAAAAGAGGACGAACTAAGGGTTAGAGTCCATGGCGATTTCCTTACAGATCAGGCAGGCTACTTAATTATAGAAGAAGAAGAAGAAGAAGAAGAAGAAGAAGAAGAAGAAGAAGAAGAAGAATAGTAGTAGTAGTAGTAGTAGAAGTAGTTTGGATTTGATATCCCGCTTTATCAATACCCTAAGGAGTCTCAAAGCAGCTAACAATCTCCTTTTCCCTTCCTCCCCAACAAAAAACACTCTGTGGGGTGAGTGGGGCTGAGAGAAGTGTGACTAGCCCAAGGTCACCCAGCAGCTGCATGTGGAGGAGCGGGGAAGCGAACACAGTTCACCAGACTACAAGTCCACCCCTCTTAACCACTACACCACGCTGGCTCTGATTTTATTCTATAATCAATGGACACTGGGGGGCAGGGATCCGGGTGGATGCTAAGAGGCAAGAGGGAGGCAAGGGGGCACTAGAGGTGTAAATGACTGGCAGACCATCTTCAGAAGCAGCCCCAAATATAACACGTTGCCTTAATCTAACCTAGAGGTTACAGGAGTGTGGACAACAGAAGTTTGGCAATCGTCACCTAAAGGGTGCCCCATTCCCCATCCCCGGGCTCAACAAAGGGTTGGATCCAGACTTAAGTTATGCTTAGAGGAGACCCAATGAAATTGATTAGATTTCCCCTCAATTACAGTGGATCTGCTAACAAATTTACTAAGGTCTGGAAGTCAACTGCAGACGTCTTCAGAAGGGGAGAATTTCTTAACGCCTCTGGTTCATTTGGGACACTTGACTTACAGATTCTTACCCTCCTGATATTTCACCTATCCCTCCCCCAGAAAGGGAAAACGGTAGTAGCATTGCCACCAGGAATATTTTGATGGGGTGGGGACCTTGGACCCACATTGGGGCTATCACACAAAGTTATAAAGACCCCCGAGCAAATCGGAAGTTGTCTATCTTAAATTTTCACTGTAGTTAATTTTGCACTGCGGTCATTTTATTGCTTTGTCTTTTAACGAAAACCGCTTTGAGGTTTTCTTTGCAATCAAGCAGGGTA
Source organism: Podarcis cretensis (assembly GCF_951804945.1). NCBI lineage: Eukaryota > Metazoa > Chordata > Lepidosauria > Squamata > Lacertidae > Podarcis > Podarcis cretensis. Next base: position 99,798,883 of record NC_137174.1, read on the forward strand.
TAAAATTACTGAAATGGGTAAATAAAATCAAGCTTTGTGTTGGGTGGCTAAGTTTCGTGAGAATTGTTTGATGAATGAATGAAGAGCACAGAAAATAAATCAGTAACCATAACATGCAAGGGGTTTTAATAATAATAATAATAATAATAATAACAATAATAATAATAATAATAATAATAATAATAATAATAATAATGTTTTTATGCCCACAATGAGTAAGAGAACAGATTAGAAGTGGTGGAGGGGGACCTGCAAACAGAGAGTTTTTATATAACCTGCCACTGGGAGAGTGAGAGCGAGAGTGAAAACAGGACTCCGTGGCCGTAACCACTTCCCCAAAGCCATCTCTTTCTTCACCCCCTCCTCCCGCTCCCTTGCCTCCCCAGTAACCACAAGTGATACTGACCCAAAAAACAAAGTGAAAGTTCGTGGGAGACGAAGGAGGAAGAGTAAACAAGCTTCTCGCATGCTGACCACCGTGCTAAAACCAGTGTTGCATTTCACTCCAACCAGCTCAGACTTTGCTAATGGGATTTCTTCCAGTGCAGAGCAGCCTTTGCCAAGCCGGTGCCCTCCAGATGTTTCAGATAAAACACCTGGAGCGTGCTGGCTTGGCCAAGGACAACGCAGAGCCAACCTTGACGGGCCCAGTTCTGAATTGGCTCAGTACTTACGAGTACATATTTGGAGGGAGGTGGAAAGCATTGTTCAATTTTCCAAGGGTTCCTCTGCACACAGAGACTTCAGTGCAACATGAGCAACACAAAACCCATTAATCCAGCCTATCAAGCACACAGAAAGTCCATTCATTTCAATGGGAGAGCTAAGCACGCGTTTCCTGAAACTGAAATGGCTGAAATCCTAGGATCAGGTTTTTTCCTGATTGACTGGTATTTTGGTTTGTTTGTTTTAAAAAAAGGCAACTCTGATGTGCCCTGCTGGCTTTCCAGTTACCAGCACCCGATCTCCAAATTCAAGTTTCAAAACTGACCCCAGCCCCCACCAATTAACACCCCCACTCACCTCTTCACACCTTTGCAGAACTCAAAAAGTTTTCTTAAAATTAAGCTACAGCTCTTGGCATCCTTTAGTTTGGGAAGCTGAAACTTGAGGCTTCATCCACTGTGTTGCGCAAACCCCATTGAAATGAGAAGTTGTGCAAGGCAAAACAGTGGGTGTTGACATATATGGGGAGACATAGTCCAACAAGTAGGTCTCTTGCTGCTGCCCCCAAATCATTTGACTTCTGGTATCACAGAATTGTCAAATTGGATTACCCTCCAAGGTAATCTAGTCTACCACCACACGGTATCCCTCACAGGTGGCCATCCAAGCTCTGCTTAAAAAACCTCCAACAATGGAGAAACCATCAGCTATATTTCCACTCTCAAACAGCTCCTACTCTCAAAATGTTTAGTTGGAATCTCGCTTTCTTGCAATCTGAATCCATCGGTTTGAGCCCTACCCTCAAGCAGCAGAAGACAAGCTCGGTCCTTTGCCGACCTTGCGCCCTCCATAGATTGGACTACAACTCACATCAATCTCCCACAGGGGCTGATGGGAGTTGTTGTCCAGTGCCTGGAAGGCACCAGGTGGGCCACGCCTAGGTTAAGGGGCCATGCTTTGAGCCGGGAACCCACCAGTGCAAATAAAGCTACTGTTCTTCCAGAAACCTATCTGGAAGAGGGCACCAGGATGATGAAGGCCGATTTTAACCAAACCAGGTGATCTTTGCACAGCAGCCAAGAGTCATCAGAAGACCCAACACTCAGGTGAAAAAGATGTATTTCCTTTTACAGGTTGTCTGATAAACTTCCCTGAGATAAAACAAAATTAAAAAAAAAAATCCCTTCTAGTAGCACCTTAGAGACCAACTAAGTTTGTTATTGGTATCCGATTTGAAATCAAAGGTAATCCTGAGAGTTGATGGACCCTTTCCCTTCTGAAGTTCTGCACTTTCCCCCCTACCTATATGAGAAGACCTTCTACTTGAGAGTAGTTACCCATCCATTCAGCTGGATAAATGTTAGTTATTGATGCAGTTTCTCTCTCTTTTCCAATAGATTGTCTCAATTTACTCTGAAGCAAGCTTGGACACCCCCTCCCCTACTCTAAGGGTTGAAGGCAGACTGTCCTTTGTATTCCTCCTTTAAATCTCTCCCTGCGGCGTCGCAAACAATAATTAAAACATTTTTTTAAAAAAAACAAACAAACCTCCGATCAAGCCTCTCTTTGTGTTTTGATTTGATGGAAGTGGAAAAACACAAGCCTTGTACTAGATGGTAAGGAGGTTTCTCCCACTGCCAAACTCTAGTGTGTCAAACCCTGGAGCTTCCTGGTTTGATTTTAAGACCCAGGAGTGAGGAACCTGAAGTTTTTCAGATGATGCTGGACTCGAACACCTGCCTGTCAGTCAGCCTGAGGATGGCCAACAAGATGAGGAGAAGAGGCCAGAGACCATCTAGACGACCACAGGTTCCCCATTCCTATTTTAGACCCTGCAAAATTCCTTTCTATTGCTCATATACACAGTTTAAATGTGGGGCAGAATCACACGTAAGAACATAAGGAGAGCCTGTCTGGATCAGGCCTAGAATCCAGAATCCTGTTCTCACAGTGGCCAACCAGATGTCTTTCTGGGGAAACCCACAAGCAGGATCTGAGCACAAGAGGAACCCTCTCCCCTTCTGTGTCTCTAGTACCTGACATACAGACACCCATATTCAGACTCCCTGCTCTGCCCGTGGTTTTGAAGCCTCAGTTTCCCCATCTGCAAAATGGGCCTGGGGTTATTTTAAACTCATGTTTCAAATTTTGATACAGCCCTTCATTTGAGGGTCACAGGGCGGGTTTGCTGGTGGACAGAGACGATCCAGAGCCCAAAAGAAAACTCCGCAAACAAACTCTAGGCCTTTTGCAAAGCATTGTGAAAGTTGGGCAAATGCGGTTTTATATAAGAGGCAGCACCTCACCCACAGCACAAGGGCAAACCCCAACAGGGCTCTCTACATTTCACAGCACCCACAACTCAGGTTATTTTGCAATACAGTACGCACACCCCACAGATTTGCCAAATAGGGGGCAGGTTGGGGGGGGAGGGGAGAGCGATCCTGCTCCGCTATTCCACATTTAACCACCAGGGGTCAATCTTGCCCCACACACAAACATACCGATTTAAATCAGAAGTCTCTCCCCCCCCCACCTCCAACTCACAACAAAGTTTTCCCACCCCCCCACCCCCCACTCCGGAGGAGAAGACACACCTAAACACACTCTGTCATGCGAAGGACGGGGAAATCCTCGATTATTATTATTTTTTTAATAAAGAGGTTGGATTTCTAACAACTTTCCCTTACACCTGGATAACTTTGTCCCCAAGAGAACATGATTCCCCCCTCTCCCCCCCCCCGTAAATATAGACCCCTTTATTCTAAGGAAGCGCTTTAAGAAATTTACAAAAAGTGCCGGAGGGGGAGAGAGCGAGGATTGAACTCTCGGAGTTGGCTGCGCTCGATCTCCTTTCGCCTTGGCCGTTCCTTAAGCAAACAAACAAGACTTCGCCGCCTTCTCCACGGCCCCGCTCTCGCCCTCCAAAGCATTTTAATTTGGGGAAGGGGGGGGGATACCAAAACAAACAGGCACCCCTGACTCGTGGGTCTTTGGCTCAGCAGAGGGGGCAGTTAGTTGCCCTGGTCTTTAGGGCTTTGGAGAGGGCTCCCCACCCCCACCTTGTCCAAACCCAGATCCTAAATTTTGCCTCTTTCTCTGCAGGGATTAAGGAGATCAGTTTACAGACGGGTAAGTGTTAATAAATGCGTCTCCTTCCCCGCTATTAATTCCTGTGTTCCCTTCCAGGAACGCTTCTTCAAGCGTCTGGGTTTGTTTGTTTTTTAAAGGGGCCGTCTGGGCCATTCTGGAGAGATAGGGGAAGCCTGGAGCAACCAGCGAGGCTTAACTGCGCGGTAACTGCCCCACTTCCATAGTCAAGGGGTAGAGAAAGCTGGGGTCTCCCATCTCCCCACACATATTTCAAGGCTTAATGTCTAGGGGAGCGGAGTGGCAAAATTTGGCTAGCATGGAATTGGCGAAGGGGTCTGTTATTCCGGGGTAGGTGACTCCAGAATAAGAGCAAAAAGACCCTCCCCCCCCAAAAAAAAATAAAACCGCACCCCAGGCTTGCCTGATCTCCCCATCACCAATCCTAACGTCCAGCAATAACATCTACAGATTAAATTCTAGTGTCCCCCATATCGGTTACAGTATATTACATGTATCTTTCAAATGTACTGGTTTTTTTTTTTTCTTCTTCTAAAAATTGGGCTCGTGTTTCGGAAACCAGACTTCCTTACATCCTCCAGAGAGGCTCGTTTTTTAATTGTTTCTTGAAAATAAAGTCGCCACATTTGCTGTCTGGCGAGGGAGGGGGGGCGAAAAGAAGAGAAAACAGGGATTAATATTAATCCAACAGCCACCTCCACCAGGCAGACTCTGTTTTCATGGCACAGCTTCTGTTCCCAGGCTCAGCTGGCTGCCTCCCCCCCCCCCCCGCCACCATCCCCACGCACACACACGCCGGGGAGCCTGGAAACATTCGCGCGCCGGCAGGACCCGACCCGCGCCAGCCGATATCGAACGCAGATGGAGTCTCCTCGGGGCCGGGACCTGCCTATTTTTCGCTCAGGAAAAACACAACAACCCGGCGCCCCGCGGAGGCAGGGGCGCGGATATAAATAAACAAGAGGGTCTGTCCCCTAACATTTTCTATTCACCCCGCCCTACCCAAATATAACCCACCCTGGAGAATTCTGCTGCGTGATAAAGTCCCCCGGCATCGCCAAAGTATCCAAGATGAAGGATTTCACCTTTCCTAATATTTTTCAAAGACACGAGTCCCCCATATATTCATATTTTTAAAGAGAGAAACAAAACGCATCATGGCAAATATTTTTTCCTGCAGCTCCATTTTAAAATATATATATATTATTTATATATATATATACTGTACATGCACATGTGAAATTGCGATGCGGGGGTAGAGATGTTGGGAACTGCCTGCCTCTCTGGGTTTGCGGCAGAGGCTGCCGGCGGAACCAGACAGGTTTTTTCCCTTTTTTTTCTGGGGCTGTTACGGGAGGGAAGCACCGTCCTACGTTGGGCTCGTGCGCGCATCTTGCGCGCCGGGCCAGGGACCTCCGCCTCCCGCGCTCCTCCGCGCGCGCGCCCGCCTTTGGAAGAGCCCCGGCGCTCTCCGGCTTCGCGCGCGGCGCTCCGGCGGCGGCTACCCGGGCCGCGCCGGATGACAGCCGGCCGAGAAGGAGAAGGAGGAGGAGGAGGAGGAGGAAGGAGAGAGGAGGAGGCCGGCCCGGCCATTGGGAGGCGAGTGGCAGGCACGCAGCCCCGGCCGCCGCAGAAATACACACACAGCGCGAGGCCAGAGAGGCGCCCCCCTCCCTCTCCGGCCCCGATCCCGGGAGACGCGCCGCGGCAGGTGCCCAAAGCGTCGGGACCCGGCCGATCTCTTTAGGGGGCGAGTTGCCCGGACATAAGTCAGTCGTAAGCTGGCTTTTTGTCTGCCCCCGAGAAAAGACAAAAAGGGAATTTTGGGGGTGCGTGTTTTCTATCCTCTGCATGTTTCCTCGGGAGTAAGCCCCATTGGGGAAACCCCTTCACCCCGGCGCGCAATCCTATATATACACGCTTTGGTGGGTTTCGGAGCGCCAGCCGGTTGCATGTTTACTTGTGCTTGTTTATTTATATTTGGGTCGCCCGGTGGAACAAACAAACAACCGTCCCCTCCTCCTCCTCCTCCTCCTCTGCTTCTTTCCCTTCCGCGGCTGCCCTTGTGCGCTTCGCCCGCGCGCCCGCGAGGCCCTGGTCGGTGGAGCGGCGCCAGGCGAGCGAGGCGAGCTGGCGTTATCGAGCGCCCGAAAGGAAAGAGACTAGAGGGGGGAGAAGGAAAAAACAAAACACGTTTCGGGGGACCCAGTTTTGCAAAGTGATTGAAAATGAAAATAAAAATAAGAGGGTGGGGGAAATATGAAAAATGCCTCCATGGCCAAAAAATATTAAGACCCGGTCACGATGGGACAAACACGAGCAAAGGCGGCCGCCGGCTCTGTGCATGGGGGGGACTCGCGGAGAAGAGGTGCCCTGCTCGGCTCGCCCGATCAGAAGCACCACCAGCTTCCCCCAGAGCTCTCTGGCGCTCTCCCTCCCTCCCTCCCCGCCAGCTTCCTTCCACGGGCAGCCCTTCCAAAAAAACAGCCCAGGAAACACGCGATCCTGACACAACAGCCACGATCCTCGGCAAAACGCCCCGCGCCTCCTCGCCTTCCAAAATGAAACTGACAAGCGTCAAAACAGCCACCCTCTCTGCTCCCTGCAAGCAGAAATTGACTAGCTCAGGAGAGGCAGGCAGGCAGCAAACCCTGCCGGGGAGACTGACAAGGCTTAAGAGCCAAGCATGGCTTTCCCCCCCCCCCCTCCTGGTGGCTCTGGGCGATTGGAGAGCAGGGGGAGCCCTCTGCGCGCCCGCCCGCCCGCCTTCCACCTGCCGCGCCAGGGAGAAGGAAAGAGAGGGGGACACACACATACAACGCGAGAAACAGACCCCCCCTTTGCAAAAGCACCAGCAGCGCCGAACGGGACCAGAGCCTCCCCCCCCCTCCAGCCACCTCCCCCTCCTTGCTCAAAAAGCCCCCGATTTCCAGGCAACAAAAAAGGTGGCAATGGGATGGATGGAAATGAAAGAGGCGCAGCGCGCAACGGAGCCCTGGCACCGCCGCCGTCGCCGCCAGCATCTTGGCTGCGTTGCTATTGTTATTGCTCTCAATATTATTATGGTTATTATTCTGGTTATTATTAATCATCCTCATCCAACGAGGCACGGCGCAGGCAGCAGCAGCAGCAGCAGCAGCAGCAGCAGCCCGGACAGCGGCAGCAATGCAAAGCAGCGAGCGAGAGCGAATCACCTGGTCTCCGCGCTTTCCTAGAAACTCCTTGCATCACCACTTCTAAGAACCCCAGTTCTAAGAATCAACACAGCTCAATTCTCGGAATTTGAGCGGCAGGCGCTACCATCGCAGGCAGCCCGGGGAGGATCCAGGGGAAGGGCTTTCTGCCAGGAGGGGCCAAAGGGGGCCCGGAACCCACTCGAGAACACCCCCGAGTTTGTAGAGAGACTAATGGAAAGGGTCTCCAAGGAGACCCCCGGGAAAAAGCTTGCGGGAAGGGGCCAGGAGGGAGGTGCGGGCCCCGGGCCCCCCCGTCGCCAATGGTAGGCTCCTCTCTGGCAGTCACGTGGGGACCTTGCCTACCGTGACGTCAGGGATCGGCCTCAATACAATGTTGCAGAGTTCTATTCGCTTTCCTCCCCCCCTCCTCCCTCCCGCCCGCCTCCCCCCGCTGGAATTCTGAGAACTAATTTGCTTGGCGGTGACATAAGAGAAATCCGGGGATCCGGGGCGAATTCCATTTCGCAGCTTCGGTTCCCACCCCCCCATCCCAGCATCTCTTTAAGGGGAGAAAAAAAAAAAAGCTTTAACAACCCCCCCCCTCGTTCCAAAGGCTTTTGCATTTGCTTTTCAGGTCCTAAGCAGAGAGAGAGAGAGAGAGAGAGAGACCCAAAACATGGTGATAATAATATGCAGCTTTTGATGAAGGGGGGGGGGGGTTGCTTTGACTTTTTGCTTTTTCTCTCCCCGCCCCCCACCGCCGCCAGCAATATTCAGTAGGAAAGGGGAGAAAAAGAAACGAGAGCAGGAGGAGGGCAAAGAGAAATCCTCGTTGCGCCGCAGGCGCTGTTAAGGGTGAAGAATTGGAGTAAGTTTCGTATTTTTAAAAAACTGAAAAAGGAAGAAGCGGGGGGGGGGGGGGACACCCAGACCTGCAGTTTTTCGGGCTGAGAGCGAGGAAGAAGGAGGAGAAGCCCGTTCAGAAATAAGACGCTTTTGTTTTTTGCTTTGTTTTGTTTTTCTTCTTTGCTCTACTGGGGAATTTTGCGTGTGTTTGTGCGTGCAAATACCTTGTCTTTTTTTTTAATTTATCGACAGTGCGTTTGTGGAACGTTCCTTTCGAGAGAGACCTGGGACTTGCTTTTTGCTTTTTTGGAAAACATCTCCTCTGGGCTCTTGTGATTTCAGAGAAGGGGGAGGATTCGCTGCTGGAGAAACAAGGTCGTGGCTTGTTTGTGGATTCTTGTTTTTGTTTTTCCGTTCTAGATACTTTTTCTAGAAGTTTTTCAGTTTCGTGGGGTTCCCCCTCCGTTTCAACTGGCTCTTCCATAAATCAAGGACTCTTGATCAAACTCAATTTGCTGGGAGGACTCACTCGGCTTATCTTTCTGAAGGATTCTGGCGTGGTGGTTCGGTTCTGGGACGCTTCACTTTTCCCCCCTTTCCCCTGTTCAGATTGTGGGCCTTCGGGGGCTCCCAAATGGACCAGCTCCTTTCACTCCTTTGCAGTGGGGAAGGCAAGAGGAAAAGTTGCAGAAGGAGCCCACTTTGCTTATGGTGGAACCGCAAGCGGGCCTTGCAGTACCCACGCCTGGGTTGCAGCTGTGGGGTGGGCAGCTGGGTGACGGGGCAGGGGAGATCCAGACTCCCTTGTGCCCTGCAGGCTGGGTCATAGCAGATCTCTGGCTTTGAAGGGGAGTTGTGTGTGTTGGGGGGGGGGGTGTTCCATCTGGAGCAAATGTAAAATGAAACCAAGGTTTGGGAATCCCTGGCTGTCAAAACAGTTTTCTGCCTCGAAAGCTTGTCCTTGATTAGAAATGAGAGCAGTTTAATGCGGATCGTTCTGCGTGCTCCAGAGTCTCTGCAAAGCCTTTATTTTAAAGTTGTAGATTGAAAATTATTGCTAGGAATTTTTTTTTTTGGGGGGGGGGGTTATTTGTTCGCTTTGTAGCATTTCAGAACTGCCTGTGTGTTTGTGTGAAAAGGCCTCCCATCTTTTTAACTGTTGAAGGAGACTTTAGACCTGGAAACATGTGTGGCCTGTTGGGTTTTATCAAGCTAAATAGATTGTAAATATATATATGTATCTCTGCATGGCCTGAGAGGGGGCATGGAGGGGGAAGACGGTTTGCCAAAACTTTGAGGATCAAAGGTGTTGTTGTTCTTGTTTTGGAACGATGCAGATGTCTTTCCGACTTTCACTATATCAGGGCCTAACCAGCATGCCATCCTATCAAGCGGAGTTCTCAATTATTTGTTTATTTAATGATAATAAACCTCTAATTGTTATGAGATTGTGGGAGGATCTATAAATAGCTCAGTGACTCTTTCTCTCTTAAACTCCCCCCCCCCTTTGACAGAAGGGGGAGGGGAAGAGAATCAAGGAAGCTCGATAAACTATGAATGGGAATTTGTTTACAACAATCTCTCCAAGTTTGAATCACAGCACAGTCACACTGGCTAATCAAATTGCTTAGGGAAACTGATTAAATGACATGCAAATTGTTTGAAACACTCAGCTGTAACTTCAGTGTGTGTGTTTAATTCTCAGTATAAATATTGCATAGATCCTCTCAGATCTTTGAGAAAGGAAGAAATACGTATGATTTGGGGGTTATGCACCTTCCAGCGATTAATGTCTTGCAGAGAATCCAGACCTTAAATGCAGTTTAAGAAAAACTGCAATTCAGGAACATGGATTTATCTCATTTTGTCAATTGCAGAGCAAAGGGCACAATGTTTTGGTGGATGTCTGCAAATAGAGCCATAAATCAGAGGGACGATTTGTCCTTGCGTTTGTTTGCTTGTGTGCAGATAGATAACAACTATATTTACAAGTCATTATTTTCCTGAAAATAAAAATCTATATTTTCCTGAAATTTAAATCTCTCGAGTTTGAGGCAGTGAATGGGCTGTTCGAACGGTTTGACATTGACCACTTTAATGCTTTAGCACAATCGCAGTTTGAAAGGGGAGACAAAATTCCTATTGTGTTTCCTTGGAGTATGAAAACTCGTTTCAAATTCATTATTGCGAACCATGCTCCCACCCACTAGATGACAGGATGTCAGCCAATACAGAGCCAAAAAGAATATAAATGCATATGTGTGTTGTAAATAATGGACCAAACTGGCTGAAATTATTTACTTGGATGTCTGCCTGTGGCCCCAAGTAAAATGGACCTCAAGGCTTTGAGTGCGCCTCCTATTTGCGCTCCTCCCTGTGTGTCATTGTCTGCCCGCAGCCTAATATTTCCTCCCTATAGGCTGATTTTAAGTGGGGAAGAAATGTATTATTCTTCAGAGCCATTCCCCTTCAGAGGTCAGAGGGTAGTGTTCCTAAAGTAGCCAGAGGGGGCACTGCAGAGCAGGAGGAAGAAGCCATGAATCGCCTTTGCAAGTTCCCAGCTGGGTTTCAAGCGCTGTTCTCAAGGGACCAGATTCCCCCCCTGCCCCCCCCCAAGCCCATCAACCCTGCAAAGCGAGCGTCTTTTAGCAAGTGCACACAAACACACACATTGCACCTGCTTCCATGTTTTTAAAGCCTCGGTAGAGAGGCCCCGAGAAAAGGATCTGGGTAGGAAACAGCTGTTTGTTTATTTGCAATAGCCCCTCTGTGCAAAAGAGAAAAGAATGGGGAGGAATATCTGATTTTGCCATTTTCCCATTGCATGCTTTGAAGTCCCAGTGTTTGCAAATATCCCAGCAAGGTGTCATCTCCATAAGTATCTGTCAGGGATGCTTTAGCTGAGATTCCTGCATTGCAGTGGAGCTGGACTAGATGACACTTAGGGTCTGTCCCAACTGTACGGTTCTATGATTCTAAGTATCTGGGAGGGTCCCCAATTCTGTTACACCCCATTCCCCACTTTGAAAGTGGAACCTGCCATTTTTAATATGGGAATCGCGAGACTGAATGCCCTCGCACAGTTGACTGTGAGGGGGAATTGTCTTACCGAGATGAACAACATTGAGAGCCCTGGAAAGGCACAATATAAATGCAAAGCCAAAGTGTATATGGGGTAAAAAGGTATAGACAGGAGCCTTGATCGATAGGTGGCTATGGAATTCGACCACCCACCATGCATACTGGAGATGAGGGAGAAATTGAGTTCGGTTTTGCATTTAAAGGCAAACCGACCTAATTCGCACTTTCTGTGAATAATAAGCAAACCGAAAAGTGGAAGTATCCTTCGAAATTTGCACTTTTCTGAATTCTGCAAGGCAGTTCTACAGCGGAGTAATGTGTACGGAAATGCATATTCTGGTGCAAAGTATGTATGCATTAAAGGCATACATTACTGGTTTTTTTCTTTCTTAAAGAAATCGTAACATTCTTTTCAATAGTAGCAAAAGAGAAAAATCATGGACAACTCTGGCACAATGCAATGCAACAGAATTACATACAATATTAAGTCTGCTATACACCTGAAAGCCCAAACTAAGTCACTAATATTTTCAAATAAAACTGCCATGAAGATGACTGAATCACTGGAGGCTCTCTAAACTCACCTCCGCCATTAATAAACTTTAAGAAGGGATATTATTCTTTATCAAACAAGCTGAGTTCAGTCTCCCCTTGAATTACTCAGCAGTGGTTAGATGTTTCAAGAGATGTTTCGATGTTTCGAGGGAACTCTACCTCATGCATTGTTATAACACATCTCTTTTACATTATATTGTAAATTACACTGTGATCTTCAGATGAAGGGCGGTATAGAAAGTTAGTTAGTTAATAAATAAATAAATAAATAAATGTTGGCATTTGCCCTTTAGATTTCCAGTCCTTGTCTCACAGAAGCTAACAGCAGAACTGTCTGAGTCTTACGTGCTGCTGCAGAATGTATTGGAGGGAAATGTTTTTGCAAAAAATATGTTTATTAGGCAGATCTGCATGCAGAATTGTGTATATTAGGAGATATTTGCAGTAGCGATGAATATTTATGAAAACTTTGAAAAGTGGTTTTTTAAAAAATAAAAACTGATATGGAAAGGTGAAGTGAATTTAACATTTGCAAAAAATGAGAAACTGAAGGAAACTGAAACTGACCATTTTGCCCACCCACCCCTCATGAAATACAATAAATAAGGTCCCTTATATTTTAAAATCTTAGTTCTGTCTCCAGCTGGTTCATCTATATATTTTCATCCAGCTCTCACTGTGGATCCTGCCCTCTCCATCGATTTTGCTTCATGCAGCTGAGGAGGGAATTTAGCTTTCACCCCAGGACCCTGCCGGATAAGTCACTGATTTTCCCATATAAGTGAATGGAGGGGCTTTTGTTTCATCTGAGAGCAATCAGGAGATAATGGGGTGTGGGACATCCACTGTGGCCAGTGGGGATGGCTTGGCCCTGCGTGCAGGAAAAAACCCACAACAACAACAACAACAACAACAACAACAACAACAACAACAACAAGTGGGCATCTGCTTTGCATTTGGGTTGGAGCTGCTATTTCTGATCGGATGGAAATTAAAACGGGCATATTTGAGCCTTGGCTCCGCAGCCAAATGGCTCACTCTTGTCTGCCCACTCCCTGGCCTCGCATTCGGAGAAGTTAGCCTGCTGTTTCCCTTCCTGGAAAAGCTCTGTGCAGGGATGGCACAAAACATTTTAGCCATTTAATTGTCGTGCTCTTAAGTGACCGTTCGATGAGCAGTCAGGTTAAAATGCACATTGCAGGACCCCAGCAAGCACCCTCGAAATAACCCTCCTCTCCAAAGCTTTACTGATCCAGAAAATGACTTAAACACAGGAGTGTTCGATGATGCCGTTGAGACGTGAACATGTTTACTTGGAAGTAAATCCCAATGATTTCAACATGCCTTGGAGGAGCTTAGCCAGAGTGCTGCTTCTAGGAGCAGATCTACACTCAAATTCATCCCTTTAAATAAGCTGACATCCTGTCACTAAACTTGTTTTTTTCGATTGGAGGAATTAAGCAAATGAAGTGTCCTCTGAAGGATGGTGCCTAAATCACCAAAAAGGCACAGATATTTTGTAACGAGGGCCCTGTCACGGGATCTTTTCCTAAGAGGACTGAAGCACAGATTATGAAATACACATTTTAAAGTCACAATTTATTCTTACGGTACAATTCTGTTATGCTTTTGCAACTGCAAATAATTTCTATTTTGATACAGTGGTACCTCGGGTTACAGACGCTTCAGGTTACAGACTCCGCTAACCCAGAAATAGTACCTTGGGTTAAGAACTTTGCTTCAGGATGAGAACAGAAATCGCACGGCAGCAATGGGAAGCCCCATTAGCTAAAGTGGTACCTCAGGTTAAGAACGGACCTCCAGAACGAATTAAGTTCTTAACCTGAGGTGCCACTGTACCTTCTCTTGTTTCCCCTCACCCAAATTGTATGGTTCAGAGGGAGCAGAACTTTAGCTTGATGATTTCTGGGTGAATAACTGATGCAGTCCATTTTGCATGCCACAGTGCCCCCCAAAACTGAGAGCTGGGACATTGGGAGGGGCAAACAAGAGAAATCATGCAACTGTCTGGAACTCAAAAGAAGTGTTTGCAAACCTCCAAACTTCAATCAAGTCCCAAATTGGAATCTCCGGCATTAGAAATCTGAATGTGAAGCTTTTCAAAATTTGAAACTCTAGCCTTGTGGGTGTCTTGCGGATTGCACTGGCAGGCATGAAATGTGAAATCCCGTAAGCTGTCAGCTGTCAAGTGCTAAATGCTGGGCCATGCCCTGCTAGCAAACAGCATTGCTTGTCAGCTATCAAACAGTGTCGACTGGCAGTCATCAAAAGGTTTGGAATCAAATAATCATGAGGCTGGTTTCAATGCAAGTTAAGAAATCTTTGGTGAATATTGCTTGGCAAATATTCGAGCATTCAGGGAAGAGTTAGCAGCCGTTTTGTTTGGGCTGCACTTTTGGTTCTACGGCCGTCCCAAACCCGATGAAGGCTGTTCAGTGATCTCACAGTCCAAGAGGAACTGGCCTTAGATAGGGTGATCTCCAAGACCCTGAAGGAAAGCTGCCGAATTTATTCCTCGGTTTTCTTCCTGGTTCTTCACCACATGGTTTAAGGGCAGGAGCGACAATAGAATAATGTGCAGTTCTAGGGAGCAGAACGAGTCCAGTTCCAAAAGAAAGCAAAGCCCTTCCAAATGGAGCAGGGCAGCTCACGGGAAATTAAACCGGTTGCATGTTTGTGTTGTGTTGACTGCTGTCCTGTCCTTGGTTGTGACAGACGCACACCTTTCCCTCTCTGACGTGGAGGCTTGACAGCAAGGCCCACGCGGTAACATGACAGCTGTCATTACATGCAATCAACCCTACCTTCCATGGCAGGACATAATGGAACTTGTAATATGTTTCTTCTTCTTTTTCTCCTTCCTATTTTCAAAATTAACCTCCACCTACGTTCCTCACTCTTCCCCCCACGAAAACGAGAGAAGAATGCGTATTTTAATAACCCAATTACATCTTCAATTGCAACAATTTTAGGGAGGGGAAGCATTAACCTATTCAGGGAACACAGGCTCATAAACGAGCTTGATAAGTTGCCCTGTAGCACATCTCCACTGTGGTTTAGAGACCCTCAAAGTGATTTATGTGATGCACAGAGGGAAAGTAGATTTTCACCTTTTTCAGACCACAAAAAATATTTATGGGAAATTATCTCTGGAATTTTAATCCATGCATTTTTTAAAAATTTTAAAACTTTGATTTATATCCCACTTTTAGAAGCCAAGGCAATGTACAAGGGGTTCCCCAGAAGTCTCCCACCTGGATTATGACAAGAAGACATGTTTAGCATCTGCAATGAGGTAGCTTCATGAGTCTTCGGATCATGTATTATTATTATTATTATTATTATTATTATTATTATTTCTGCGGATACTCAAAGGTATGCAGTACTGGCACCATTATATCTGGAAGAAAAGCACTGGTTAAAAATGTGGCACTTACTGTAATGACTTCATGAAGAGTACCAGTACCATTTTTTCTAGAAGAAAAGCACTGGTGATTATTATCTAAAGATATCTAACAAGGAATGTGTGTGCATATGTGAAACCGATAGTCATTCCTGACTGATTAACCCAGATTAAGAACAGAGTGGGCATATTCCATGCATATTATCTGGTGGATATAAAACCCATCTGCTTTTGTCCTTGCAGTGGTGAATATTATGGGCTACATTTTAATGGTGTCGGGTTGTTTTTTTTAATTAAATTGAACGTTTCCTCTTTTTCTTCTTCTTCGCATGAGCCCATAAAATACAAACAAGGGCATCCACCCTTGTTATCCCCCTTCATCCCTCAATATGTCAAAACAACATAACTATTGCACTGCCAGCTTTGTACTAGCTGCCTCTTGAGCATCCTAACCAAAATGTGGATTGTTTGCACATTAGGGAGAGCCCTGTTGCCTGCTATTTGTCCAGTTAGTGAGCACTTCAGCCTTACGTTGCAATCGATCTAGCTTTCTTCGTTTTCCTCCTCCTCTTCTTCTTCTTTTTAAAAAGTTTGAGGCTGGGTGGCAGCTTTCTGTACAGCCCCTGTGCTATTTCCAGGTCTGACATATAATTTTCTCCTGCTACTACCTTTCTTATTTGTTTGTTCCCAAGCGTCGGTATAATTCACAGCAGACTGCTTGAGGTGTCCCAAGATCTTATCTCCCTGATGTTCAGTTTTTAACTGCCTGCTTGCTTGCTTGCTTAATGTACATAAACATCACATGGCCGTATGATTTTTATTTTTTTTAATATTATGTGTCTTCTGGTTTTATAGCATCAGCAATACATGTAACCAGGCTGCTAGGGTTTGCTTTTCTGCTCCTTGCCTGGACTACAGATGCACTTAAATAATTAGCTGAGAGCAAGCCTCCAACTGATCTCCAAAACAGCATTCTAGTTTATAATACCAGTGATGGCAGAATTGTTTTGAAATGGGCGCTGCACTAAAGCTGAACTTTTGCAAAAGCATCATAATGTGTTCCTTCGTATGATGCAGCCCAAACATTTCCAGGCCCCTTGTTCCCATAAGCTCATCTCCTCATGCCCCTTACCCAACTCTATAAAAGGCATTATTCGGAACAGCAGTTTGCACAACTCACTAAGCAATACAATTCAGAAACAGCAACAATTAATTGCACGGTTATCCAAAATCCAATTAAAACTAATTTGTTTAATTCAACAAAATTGATGATCCAACTTTTCTGATAGTCATTTATCCCTCCGGGACCGCCCCCCCCTTGCCTCTTAACATCACCTAGGTTACTCCCCTCCCCTCGAGTGGTACCACCCAATTTGGTAACCAGTGTTTTAGATCATTTAAACGAGTGGACTGGCTGATTTAGATACATCCATCATTGCTTAACCCGGTGCTGAGTGTCTAAAGTTGGGAAGGAGAAGATCTGTACCTCTTCAGAGCTGCTTGGAGGGATGCAAATGTTCCCCACCCCAGATCCTATAGCCCTTGGGCAGGGGACAAACCTTAGGATCACTGCAGGGGACAACCTGGGTGCTGAATTTAGGACTTAATACATGTAGAACTTTGCATCTCCAAACATGACCTCCTCTCTTCCTATGAGTAGACCCAGGGCCGGATTTAGGTTTGATGAGGCCCTCAGCTCCTGAAGGTCATGGGGCCCTTTCTATGTCCAGCTGTCCTTTGTCAACAACGAATAGCCACTGTTTTTTGTGTTGAATGTATGCTATATGGTAATTTATGGACCTCATAGGAGCCTATACAACACAAAACACTGTTGCTATATGTAGGTTTTATTTTATTCGTCTTTTATCTTGGAAATGTGCATCCAGGGTTTGTTTTCCCTTCCTTTAATTTTTTGGGGGACCCCCCCAAGAGAGTGGGGCCCTAAGCTAGAGCATGTTTAGCTTATACGTAAATCTGGCACTGAACAGACCCCATCGTTTTCTTCCCCTAAGAACATGCATGTGTCACAAATGCCTTTCTGCAACGAGAGGCGTGGTTTGAGCATTCCTGGAAGTTAGGCTTTTTAAACCAGAAAACCCTTTGCTACCTCAGAGGTGTGGGAGCTAATTGTGGCTGCTTCGTGGTGACAATCCCTTAAAAGCTTTTGTTTATTAGGCGTGATGGCTTTTTTTTTTTTTTTTTAAAAAGAAAGATTTCCATTTGCAGAGTCAGTATACCTCCGAAAGCCAAACGCTTGAGCACAAATATTGGGGAGGGGGCATTCTGAGGGCCCCACACTCTGCTGGTGGAGAATCTGCTTGGGCAGAAGATGCAGGATTAGGTGGGCAAATGGCCTAATCCAGGATGAGCCTTCAGTTATTCCTACGAAGGAAAGGCACAGTCCTCTCCATCTCTCCAACTGAACTTTGGTAATGATCAAGCCTGGGTAAAGTTCCACATGAAGTATTACAATCTGGGAGGATGTAGGCAGATTTATATAAATAAATTTCTGCTATTAGAGGCCAGAATGCTCTGTGCTTTAAGTGCAGTATTTTCCCGTCTATAAGATGCCCCCATGTATAAGATGCCCCTTATTTTGGGGGACTCCGATTTAAGAAAACGAGGGGAGATACTATCTGTGTATAAGATGAGCCCAGATTCTGAGCATTATTGTAGAGTAAAAAAACTACATAGTCTTATACACGGAAAAGTACGGTATATTGCCAGGGTGAATATTCTATCACCGCCTCATTTCCCACTCTTTCATTTCCCCCTCTCTGGTTGTTTTGCCAAATGTAGGAATACATTTAAGCTTAACCATTTGGAGCTCTGGTATTCAAAGGTTTGGCAAATTGCCCTTCTGGAAAAGATATCTCAGAAACTGAAAGTATCTAAAGAACTTGATGGCATGATTTTATTCCATATGCAAATACTGAGTTTCTACCAGCATATGCAAAGGTCTAGCTCATTTAAGACGAGATAGAACCTTTATTCTCAATAATGATGGGACTCACACCAGTGGAGAATGCTTTTATTTTATAAATCTTTATTATTTGCGAAGGGAATCTTTGCAGGAGTTAAGATATTATTATTTCCTTGGAGCTTCCCTGTGCCTTTGTGCCCTTTCAGACTGTGACGCTTTGTGGTTTAAACGTCTGATTCTTTGTCTTTCTTTTTCTGTTTTTGTTATGTTTGCCCTTTGTTCATAAATCAATAAAAGAAAATAAATCCGGAATATTAAAGTGGAAAACGCAGCATTTAGAAATTATAACAGAAATGTGTTGGAAATATCAAAATACCATGGCTAGTTTTCCAGAGCTCAATGAATAAACATGAGATATATTGGCAAAACTGTATCTTCTCTTGTCTTCTTTCTTTGAGTTAAATTATTTCTGCTAAGTTTTGACATTTCCGTGACGTGCCACACTTTGACAGATAGAGATGTACTGCAACACCGATTCTTTGCAACAATTATCTTGGTCGCTGCCTGAAGCTTTGGGAATCCGTAAAGGAGTTGTGCTCTGCCTAATAAATCTAAATAACCCAGCCAATAGATCTGACGAGAAAACCCACAGTCTCATTAATTTTATTTTCCTTTCAACTGCAGTCCTACTCACACCGATCTGAGAGTAAGTCCTATCGAACTCAGCGGGACTTTGGAATAAACATGCTAATTTCTAAACTCAATAATATTGTGGTCCGTTCTACAGATGTGTAGGAAAACTGCAAACAAACAGTTGTACCACCAGGGTTTATTAAAGTGCTCTCTGTATATTTTTTCCAATTCATGCGGTGCGAAATGCAAATTTGCAAAGCATCCCACAATGGCTTTTCTCTAAGGGAAATTCCTTCGTGAAGTTCTTGCACAACTCTGATCCCATAATGCTTCTCCCCCGCACAATGTCCTATTTTGCTGGACATTATTTCGAGACAGATAATGATGTCAGTACCATATATTATAGTTGAATAAAACTTTGATCGTACCGCTTTGAATTCTGTGCCACAGTTAATCACTATGTATCAATTGAGCCGAGGGAGGACCCAATCCCATTTACTCTCTGATCATTAAGGGTATCTTCACATTCAAATTATTGAAGCCAGCAGGGATTTCCCCCTCCCCTCGTAAAATGCGTAATCAATTGATAACCGATTAAGCAAGTCCTCTTTTGAAATACACCCTTGACTCATCCCATCCCAAATTTTCTTATCCAGTGTGTGGTGAAATACATTTCCAATTTGATTTATTTACTTCCTTATTTTCTTTCTTTCTTTCTCTCCTGCAATAACTGGCACAGAGGCCAGTTGTGCCCAGGGAGGAATTTCCTTGCCGTTTCATGATTCTCAGAGACTTATTCATTTATTATTTCATGTATTTATTGCATTTATAACCTCTTCTCTCCCCCCCCCAAGGAGCTCAAGGTGGAAATACGTGCCTTCTTCCCCTCCTCATTTAATCCCCACAACATCCTGACAAGGTAGGACAGGCTGAAAGGTGGAGACTGGCACCCAGCGAGCTTCATGGCCCTGGCACTGGTATCTCCCAGCCCTTAGTCCAACAAATCTAACCACTACACCACACTGCCTCTCTCAACAGAGGCAAATAATTGCTCACCTTCTAACATTGTGCATGCCATCAAATGCCAGCAGTGCCCTTCAGCTCTCTATATTGGACAAACAGGACAAACCCTACGCCAAAGGATAAGTGGACATAAATCTGACATCAGGAATCGCAAGACAGAGAAGCCAGTAGGAGAACATTTCAGTCTCCCAGGACATTCAATACAGAATCTCCAAGCAGCTGTCTTATTACAAAAGAATTTCAGAAACAGGCTTGAAGGAGAAGTTGCTGAATTACAACTTATCACTAACTATGGAAAACTATGGAGAGACCTGGCCTGAATAGAGATATGGGATTCCTGTCTCATTACATATGCTAATCATCTGCATACTATCCCTTGCTTTTTCCTGTAGGACTAATTGCAGTCGTTAACAGTCGTCATGAGTCAATCACCCATCTCCTAAAACCCCACCCCACCCTCCCACTATATATAAGGGTCTGGTGACTTCTGTTTCAGTGTATCTAAAGAAGTGTGCATGCACATGAAAGCTTATACCCAGAACAAACTTAGTTGGTCTATAAAGAGCTACTAGACATTTTTTTATTATTTTTATTATTATTATTCCAGAAGCAAATAGTTAACCAAAGAGAAAAAGTCCTTCCTGGTTCTGTTCTGATTTTGTGGGGTGAGGGAAGTGACGCTGAGCTTAAAGAGCCTTACTCTCGAGTAAGTCCACAACTTCGGAGACCCTTTAGAGGTGCTGGCTTAAAAGAAGACTATGGATGGCTGTGATATGTCTGGTTATTATTTATGGATAGCATTTATGTGTCCCAAGTCTGCAAGGTTTATAATAGCAATGCACACGTCTGCACACAGACAACAGACACATACAAAAATCAGGTTGCAAATTTGGGAAAGTCCCGCTGGAGAAACACTGTCAATCAAAGCAGACAGTTCTGGACTAAGATGGATCAATGGATTTGATTCAGGATACGACAGATTTCCATTTCCAATCATTGCATTCTTAAACTTGCCCCGTACCACTAAAACAGAATGCTTCCATTATATTTGATATTTCTCTAAGCAAACCATGGTGATATTTCAGATCCCTTCTTCTGTTGCAGATGATGGAGACACGTTAGCTGAATATAATTATCAATATATAGCAAGACAGCAGTGACTTTGTATTTGCTATAGGGTCCTTTCGGGTCGGGGGGAGTTCTCTGCAAGGCGGTAGGGCTAAGTATTTCCTCGGCTGCAGAGAGTGTTTTGCCAGATGTTAACTACTGAGATTTCAAGAGTGTGGACCTGAATGCAAAATCTGGGCTTTCTTAAATAGAGAGCATCTCTCAAGGCACATTTATCTCAACAGTCGCCGTTCTGCCTAACCACATAAACTACAGGCAGCAATCTCCCGGGACGTCTTCTTGAACCCGGTTTTTCACCTCGGCAATGAAAATCCCCTAAACCAATTGCCGGAGAGCTATTGTAATAGTTTTGAGGGCCTAAATGCATATCAAATTCCATCGTAATTCTTTTTACCTCTTTGAGGGTTTAGAATGCATAAAATGTATGAATTGTATTAAATGAAAAGTAAAAATAAGTAATATTCCTTTTTAAAATAAATAAATAAATACAGGATTTATATAGTAGCTCTGTCCTAATTTTGCTGATGCTATAAACTGGAATTTAACTTTTAATACTCGTTGGCATATTTATTCATGATTTCAGGCCGTATGCAGTGTCAGCCCTACTCAGAGTAAGCCCACTGACTGTAAGCGAGCAATCCCTATGCACAAGAAAGGGGCATAGAGGTAAGTGTCGTAAATTAAGCCAGCGTAAATTTACACCGGATCCAAACCCCAGTCACCGACGGGGCTACTAAGCCTGGCAGACAGAAAATAAAAACTTTTAAACTGTGCTCTGCTCCGTGACTCCTCTGAATGGGCTTAGGATCCGACCTCTGTTGCCATCTCTAGTCCTGCCTCTTCCATGCCCCCTTTGTGGGGGACTTACGCCAGCCTCGACTCAGCACAGGAAAATATCATTTCCGGATCAGGTCCACTGCCCATCTAAACATGCATCCTGTCGCCACAGTGGCCAAGCAGATCTTGCTCCAAATGGGCCGTGATCACCCCCAAAATCGGTGCCACTGGCAGTGGTGCTTCTCCAACACTGGCGGAGGTGGCGATCAGGCAGGGCACCCATGGGTCTGCCACCTTGATAGCTTCTGCTGCCTGAAGCAGGGCCAGATTTAGGTTTGATGAGGCCCTAAGCTACTGAAGGTAATGGGGCCCTTGATATGGATAAAAGCCCCCCATCCAAGCAATGACTATCATCAATGCAGGCAAGGAAAAAAAAAATCATTTTCATTTTTATCATCTACAATGATATTTATTTATTCATTTATTTTACTATTTATTTATTTATTTATTTATTTATTTATTTATTTATTTATTTTAATTTATTATTTGTTTATTAGAAGACATCTGAAGGCAGCACTCTTAAGGGAAGCTTTTAATGTTTGATGCATTACTGTATTTTAATATTTTGTTGAAAGCCGCCCAGAGTTGTTGTTGTTGTTATTATTATTATTATTATTATTATTATTATTATTAATTTTATAGTACAGTACACTGCTCATTGCTTTCATTTTATGGATCAGTGGTCCCGTTAGATAGCAAAATGCATGTTCGATTGCTGTTTTAGGGGTTGTTTTTAAAAGTCTGGAACGGATTAACCCGATTTGCATGACCTTCTATGGGAAAGCGCGCCTTGGTTTCGGAACGCTTTGGTTTTGGAACGGACTTCCGGAACGGATTAAGTTTGAGAACCAAGGTACCGCTGTATATAGAAATGAGCAAAGCAGTGATATTTTAGGGAGCAGGCTAGCAGGCGGGGCCCATGATGTACATCATAGGAGCCAACACAACACAAAACACAGTTGCTGCATGTAGGTTTTATTTTATTTGTTTTTTATCTTATATTTTGGAAATGTACATCCAGGTTTTTCCCCTTTAAATTTTTTGGGGGGGCCCCCAAGAGAGTGGGGCCCTGAGCTATAGCTTGTTTAGCTATAAATCCGGCACTGGGAAACCTGCAGACATCCTCCTTTTATTTCCAGCAACTGGTATTAGAAACATCGTCTGATACAGTTCAATGTCTGGAGCAGTGATTTCTCCTTCTGCTTATTTATTTGCATTTTATTAGTTTCACGTACTCAACTAATTGCAACAATATCGATTACATACCGCAGATGACACTATGGTAGGGAGAAAAACATAGGTTCTAGGTTCATTAGGAAAACTTGTCAAAAAGCTCAATTTAGCTCTATTTCAGGCCCTGTTTTCAGGAACCAGAATTTAATGTTCATTGTGCGACGATATTTCTGGTTTTCACAACCATCGTTCTTGCTGTGGTAGTTGGGGTGCCAGCCAGTCCCCTCGGTCTTGCCATTTAATAATTCCCAGAGACCGCGAGGAGGTAAACGTCCCACTTAATTGTGCTATTAAAAGCAGATTAGATCATTAGACAAATTCGTGGGTGAGAAAGGCATGGGGGCTGTGTACCACCTCCACCATTTGGGATATTATGGGCTGTATTCAACTGTGTTCTCTTCTGCGTAAGAATTAAGGCACCTCAGTTTGTCATCTCTGTTCATTTCAGTGGGTCTACTTTGAGTAAGACCAATGATGCACATGCCTCTGAATTCCAGTTACTGGTGATCACAAGAGAGAGAGCTGGCTGTTGGTTTTATGCATGGCTTCTGGACTTTGCAGAAGACAAGATACTGCATTTAATGGGCTGTTGGTCTGATCTAGCATGCTTTTTATTATTTAATAATAATAATAATAATAATAATAATAATAATAATAAACATTAGCTAAACTTGCAAGCCTCAGTCAGTTTGATCAGTATCTAATCAGCTAAAACTCTAGAAGATCATCAGGGGAGAGGCTCATTTTAATTGGCAGGGCTGAGAACTGAGTTATTTATGTATATTTTTACAGAATATCTCTGCAGCCTTTAAAGTTTTATACCGGCTCTTAAAGTTGCTCATAAGCTTGAAGGCAAAATAAAAAATATTGGAAGCAGTACTGGTTTTGGAGCTGACCAAAACCTTTCTCTCTCTCTCTTTTTTTTTTTTTACCAAATATGTAAATCTGAACTGGAATTTAATATATATATATATTATAAATTTTATTTTATAATGTATATTTTAAAACTACAGATTCCCCTCCCTAAAAATTAAGCCTAACTTTTTTTTAACATCTAGCTTTTATCAGTAAATTTAATGCAAGTTTTATATATTTTTGTAAACCACTTAGAACTTTTGATGTTTCAGTGACAGAGAAACCTGGTTAAATAAATAAATAAAAGCAATATTTCTGTGATATGATTATTAGTTTTATCCAAGTAACTTTTTAAATTACATTTTATGAATATTGTGTTATCTATTTTACATTTGTAATTATGTTTCTATGTTGTAAACCAAACTGTGGCTTTCCGGTGAAGAAAAGTCAGCAAAGTAAAAACAATCATCAATTCACCCAAGTAAAATCAGCCACAACAGTTTATTTAATTTTTTTAGTTTAGTCCATTGAGCTTCTTTTGATTCAGGTTTGTTACTTGATCAAGGACGTAAACAGAGCACGAAGCATCATTTACTGCTTCATATTGAAAGGTAACCTGCATGGAATTTGGCTAACCTGCACATTCATTTTGATTTAACAGATTAATTAATTGATCCATCACTTCACTGGCAAATGATCAGTCAACTGACAAATCTCGTAACTGGTTGACAGCCCTGGATTTAGGGCTCTTTCTCAGACCCTCCAAGTGTCCCTATTTTCCAGGGACAGTCCCGGATTTGCAGAAGCTGTCCTGGTTTCCAGTTTGATCCTGGAATGTCCCACTTTTCCTTCAGACATCCCTATTTTCACCGGAGAAATTTTGGAGCGTATGGAGTTAGGGGATCCCTGAGCTAAGGAGACAAGGAACTAAGCAACCTTTAGAAGACACCTGAAGGCAGCCCTGTACAGGGAAGGGGTGTTTTTTAAAAAAATGTTTAATGTTTTATTATGTTTCTCTATATAAGTTGGAAGCTGCCCAGAGTGGCTGGGGCAAACCAGTCAGATGGGCGGGGTATAAATAATAAAATTGTTATCATGATGGAATAGGATGCCCCTGTTTTAACTGGAGAAAAGTTGGAGGGTGTGCTTTCTCACAGATCCTAGAATCACAGGGACCCCAAGAGTCATTGAGTCCAGCCCCCTGCAATTTTCAGCTAAAGCATACCCCCCTTTTAAGCCATATGTAAAGTAGACCCCTCCTCTCAATTGTATGTTCTCAGTTATCTACATCAGTGCAGATAACAACAACAACAAAAACAATTTATTATTTATACTCCACCCATCTGGCTGGATTTCCCCAGCCACTCTGGGCGTCTCCCAACAGAATATTAAAAATACAATAAAACATCAAGCATTAAAAACTTCCCTAAACAGGGCTGCCTTCAGATGTCTTCTAGAAGTCAGATAGCTGTTTATTTCCTTGACATCTGGTGAGAGGGTGTTCCACAGGGAGGGCGCCACCACCGAGAAGGCCCTCTGCCTTGTTCCCTGTGACTTCGCTTCTCGCAATGAGGGAACCACCAGAAGACCCTCGGAGCTGGACCTCAGTGTCTGGGCAGAACGCTAGGGGTGGAGACGCTCCTTCAGGTCTACTGGGCTGAGGCCGTTTAGGGCTTTAAAGGCCAGTACCAACACTTTGAATTGCCCTCTCCTCCTCCACGAATCTGTCTAATCCTCTCATAAAGCCATCTAGGATGGCGGCCATAATTGCCTCTTGTGGGGAAGAGCTCTGCGGCATAGTTTCTTTCTTTCAAAGCCAACTCTACTTCATAGCCATCATGTCTCCATTATATTGACATGGTTCTCATGCGCTCCATGCAAGTTGCACCCCAATCCAACCCCTTCCGGGCATTTCTGCCCTTCTGGCGACCATGAAGCATATTTGTGGTGTCTTAGTTGTGGGCACAGACCTTTCCCTATCAATGCTCATGTGTTGTGGCCTAGATAGAGTTACTAAATGCAATAATCCCACTGGAACAAGCTAGCCAGTGACTTGAGAGAACGTGCAGCTCTCTGGGCATTTAATTTTGGTTGGGTTATGAAACAGATTCCACCGAGCGGGTGCCACCACCGAGAAGGTCCTCTTCCTGGTTCCCTGTAACCTCACTTCTTGCAGGGAGGGAACCACCAGAAGGCCCTCTGAGCTGGACCTCAGTGTCTGGGCAGAACGATGGGGGTGGATAATAATGCTATCAGTCATACTGAGATTCCTGCATTGCAGAGGGCTGGACTAGATAACTCATTGGCTCCCTTCCAAGTCTACAATTCTATGATTTTATGAAACCACAGGAAGGGAGAGTTACTATTGTGTTCGGATCCTGTTTGCAGGTTTCCCACAGGTATGTGGTCGGCCAATGTGAGACCAGGATGCCAGACTAGATGGGCCATGGGCCTGATCCGAGGAACAGACTCCCTTGGGAGGTGGTGAGCTCTAATTCCTTGGAAGTTTTAAAACCGAGGTTAGATGGCCATCGGCCAGAGATTCTTTGGCTGCCATTCCTGTGTTGCAGGGGGGTTGGACTAGATGGCCCTTGGCATCCCAATCACGCCATTCCGTGATCTAGCGGGCTCTTCTTATTTTCTAGCTCGGATTGGGATGTTTTCGAAACCACAAGGCTGCTGCGACCACAGAAATGGGGGCAAAAGAGGAGCTGTTCCAGATTAATTAATCCGATCCAAATGGCGTGACTTTCTGCGACACACCCTTTCCGAGGAACAAAAAAAGCAGGCCAGTGAGACTGGCGCTTATAAATCTCGCAGACTGTCTCCTGGGCACATTTGGAAGCGGGGGGGGGGGGGGAGAGGATGTGCAGAGGGGCAAAGTTTGGAAATCTCAACAGCTGCTCCCAGAAGCGTCCCCCGGAGAAGCTGGCAGCCAGTCCTCATGAATTTTATTTGACTCTTTGAAATGCCAGCTTGCGTTATTTAGTTTAATAAGTTATAGGAGGGGAGAGGAAGGGAGCTGGTGTGTGTGTGTGTAGATGTCTAACACTCTCTGCCCAGCGAGCCGCAGATGTTCTGCTTTTCCTCGCCACAAGTCAAGATCTCGCTGTGACGTCGGGAGAACTCCTCGGAATCCAGAGGCTGCTTCTTCGGCCCGCCTGAGAGCTTTTGAGTCACCACTGCACGGTTGCAAGAAAAGAAAGTAGCAGGAAGAATGTGCAGTATTGAGCTGGTGCAGGGAGAGAAAGAGACTATTTCTCCTTGTCAAAACGAAAGAAAGGGTCTGGCATGACTTTTGCTCATTAGCCAGTCCTATTTGTTTGACTGTGGAGTGTTTTGGTTGCATGACTGGATCTTTTCCTGCCAGCCCAAGGGAGGGGAGCAGTCAAACCAGACTGGCCTGCCTTGTTTTCGTGCAACACGCCCTCCGTATGAACACACACACACACACACACACACACACACACACACACACCTGCCTGCACAAGGCAGGCTGCTCCACACTCCGCTCTGAGCCAGGCCTGCAACGTGCTTTGGGGAGTAGAGAGACGTTGTAGTTTTCCATTCCTGCAAAGTTCCCTTGTTTATCCCAGGCAAGAACCTTTAGACAGGGTGAGCTGCTCTTTCAAGGTGCCCCTGCTCTCCCTCTGGACAAAGTGTGCTCAAAGTCGAAGGGCAGATAAGAGGGTTTTTAAAAGGGGGGCTCCAAGGATGGGTGGTGGGCGATTGCGAACGGACAGAGGTCTTTCGCAGACTCCTTCCCTGAGACAATTGCAGTTCCCACCACCACAACCCTCAGATGCACGGAGCAATAAACCACAATAAAAGCCACAAGGCATCATGAAACAGCATCAATAAAAAATTCAAAAAAATTGCACGGAGCAGCAAAGAAAAACATTGCCGCTTTGGATGGCAAACAACCGAATGGCAAACTATTAAAATGAAATTTCCATCTCGGCACGAGGCTAAAAGCAAAATCAGACGTGGAAAAAGAAAAGGAAAGGCGGAAGGCGAAGGGAACAGTCAGGCATATGATCAGGGTGTTTGGGTTTAATTTAATGTGATATTTACATAGTATCCAAAGCCTTTAAAAAAAGAAGAAGGCAACAACTGAAATGTGGAAAGTATTCAAAACACAAGCGGGTTCAAATCCAACCCCCGCCACGATTTCTGAAGTCACGTGAAATTTGTTTTCCATGCTCACAGAAGTTATGCAGAGGGAAGTGAGTGTGATTGCTGTTGGAAATTTGGGGGTACCATTTGTTTGTTTGCATTTCAATCCCACCATTTTTTTCTGAGGAGCTCACGGTGGCAGGCCCACTTCTTCTTCCTCTCCTCATTTCATCCCCACAATAACGCAGAAGTAGGTCCAGCTGAGAGTCAGTGAATGGCCCAAAGGTCATCAATCATAGAATATCTCACCGGAGTGGTGCATGCTCTGGTTATCTCCCGCTTGGACTACTGCAATGCATTCTACGTGGGGCTACCTTTGAAGGTGACCCGGAAACTACAACTAATCCAGAATGTGGCAGCTAGACTGGGGACTGGGGGCGGCCGCCAAGACCACATAACTCCGGTCCTGAAAGACCTACATTGGCTCCCAGTATGTTTCCAAGCACAATTCAAAGTGTTGGTAAAGGTAAAGGTAAAGGTACCCCTGCCCGTACGGGCCAGTCTTGCCAGACTCTAGGGTTGTGCACTCATCTCACTTAAGAGACCAGGAGCCATTGCTGTCCGGAGACACTTCCGGGTCACGTGGCCAGCGTGACGAAGCTGCTCTGGTGAGCCAGCACCAGTGCAGCACACGGAAACGCCATTTACCTTCCCGCTATAAAGCAGTACCTATTTATCTACTTGCACTCAAGGGTGCTTTTGAACTGCTAGGTGGGCAGGAGCTGGGACCGAAGACAGGAGCTCACCCCACCGCAGGGATTCGAACCGCCGACCATACGATCGGCAAGTCCTAGGCACTGAGGTTTTACCCACAGCGCCACCCGCGTCCGTGTCAGTGTTGGTGCTGACCTTGAAAGCCCTAAATGGCCTGGGTCCTGTATACCTGAAGGAGCGTTTCCACCCCCATCATTCAGCCCAGACACTGAGGTCCAGCTCCGAGGGCCTTCTGCCAGTTCCCTCCCTGCGAGAAGTGAGGCTACAGGGAGCCAGACAGAGGGCCTTCTCGGTGGTGGCACCCGCCCTGTGGAACGCCCTCCCTTCAGATTTCAAGGAAATAAGCAGCTATCCCATCTTTAAAAGACATCTGAAGGCAGCCCTGTTTAGGGAAGTTTTTGATGTTTAATAGGTTATTGTATTTTAATATTCCATTGGAAGCCACCCAGAGTGGCTGGAGAAACCCAGCCAGATGGGTGGAGTATTATTATTATTATTATTATTATTATTATTATTATTATTATTATTATTATTACTTTGCGGCCAAGCAGGGATTTGAACCCTGATCTCCCAACTCTTAGTCTAACACTCTAACCCATGGGTAGGCAAACTAAGGCCCGGGGGCCGGATGCAGCCCAAGTGCCTTCTCAATTTGGCCCGTGGACGGTCCGGGAATCAGCATGTTTTTACATGAGTAGAATTGTGCTTTTATTTAAACTGCATCTCTGAGGTATTTGTGGGGCATAGGAATTCGTTCTCCCCCCCCCCCCAAATTGGCCCCCCACAAGGTCTGAGGGACAGTGGACTGGCCCCCTGCTGAAAAAGTTTGCTGACCCCTGCTCTAACCATTATGCAACGCTACCTGTGCAGATTATTTGGTCACTTCCCAGCTTCAGGAATCGCCCGCCTCACCCATGTCAGGCTATTCTCTCTTACACATCTGCAATGGCCTTTCCAGTCTTGTGCAGTCTTTCCATAGAAAACCAATCCTTTACCCATCAAAATTTTGTGAGTGCTAAGGCTCCTGGGCCCCTTGGAGTTGGCACCACTGCTTCCAGGGTCAGTGGCAAGTGATGGATGTGGTTTCTCACAGCTCAAACTAATAAAAACTTACATGTGCACATGTTTCCAAAGAGACCAGTTTGCTTGGCCAACTATATCACTTGAAAACACCCAAGTATCGGCACTTGACCCGAAGGAACTGGTGATAAAATTTGCAAAGGAAAAGGATTTTGAATCGAAACTTTTGAGAAACTTGCATTACAAAACCGCAGTCCAGAAGCTTATTCAAAATGACCCACGTGCTAAAACATTTCTGTCAGGGAACTGCCATCGGAGCCAGAGGGAGAGGGAGGGCTCCAGAGGGATTCCGGAGAGCGTACCGGGAGGGAGAGAAGCAGCCCATCTTCTGGGGAAAGAAATCAGCGTAACACTAGTGGAGAAGGGGGGCAGATGGGGGAATCGGCGAGGTGGCTCCATGACTCCTCGCCGGAGACCAGCGGGGAGAGCACGGGTCCTCCGCTGCCCACACCCTCCTTGCGCAGAAGGCTTCCGCGCAGGGAGAGTAGGCGGAGACTAGGCGTCAAAGAGTTTCTTTGCTGGAAGAAGTTCAAGAAACGCCCACTGACGGATTGTGCCAGCGATTGAGACAGCCACGGGCGAGTGGCTGTCCAGACAGAAAGGGTTCACCCAGGTAACTCAGCCAAGCGTGGCGCTGATTTACACACGAGCAACCCCTAGAACCATTACAATTTCCTTTTGCATTTGAGAAAAAAACAATCAAATATCATTGCATCATTTGTTTTTGCAATTTAAAATAAATTTAGTGGTTTCAACTTTTGTGCTTTTCCATTTTTTTCCTACAAGACATCTGTTTTTGAAAATGGAAATGAGCAATGGGGTGGGGATTGCAAATAGTTAGCATTGCGTATTGGCATGATTTTGAATACTATGCTCACAAAAAGTATCCTGCATTGTGCACTTATTAAAGGTAAAGGGAGCCCTGACCATTAGGTCCAATCGCGGACGACTCATCTCGCTTTATTGGCCAAGGGAGCCGGCGTACAGTCTTCTCTTCTCATGAGGAGGCCAAAGTATTGGAGCCTCAGCTTCACGATCTGTCCTTCCAGTGAGCACTCAGGGCTGATTTCCTTAAGAATGGATCGGTTTGTTCTTCTTGCAGTCCATGGGACTCTCAAGAGTCTCCTCCAGCACCAGAATTCAAAAGTGTCAATTCTTCGGTGATCAGCCTTCTTTATGGTCCAGCTCTCACTTCCATATATCACTACTGGGAAAACCATAGCTTTTACTATACGGACCTTTGTTGGCAAGGTGATGTCTCTACTTTTTAAGATGCTATCTAGGTTTGTCATTGCTTTCCTCCCAAGAAGCAGGCGTCTCTTAATTTCGTGGCTGCTGTCGCCATCTACGGTGATCCACTGCTAAGTAGTCATTGCTATTCTCTGCTGTGTATCCCCTGCACAATCTGACTTAATGAGGAAGCAACAGGCCTGCCAATTAGGAGGTGTTAAGCCAATCAAGGGCAATTAATCTCCCTCACTGACCCACCTTCCTCCAAATCAATTTTTAACTCCTTGCTGAGCAAAGTCTTTATTTTGCTTTTTACGCTGAGTAAGCAGGTGGCAGGACGAAAATAGGTCTCCTGTCGGCAGTGGGAGGGAAGGCGGGCAGAGCTCTGCCCCAGTGTGCCCTACTGATTTTGAATATATTGATATGCAGTCATATGCGCGTACCCACCCACACGCAAGGTGCGCTTACAAATATGCCTTTCCAGGAACGCCTCAGCTTGTCGCTTGCAAAGGTTTGAAATGCAAAAATAAGCGTTCCTCCCACCCTCATCGTTCTAAAAGTATTTATTTATTATTTTGCATATTTATAAAGCACAGCAAGAAACGACCGAAGAGGTCCACAAGAAGACGGAACAGGGAAAAATGCAAAAGATAACAAACTCTCAAAACAGGTAAACCATTTCTGAAAACTCTAAAGGCAATCCTAGAATTGGAAGGGACCCTAAGAGTCATCTAGTCCAATCTCCTATAATGCAGGAATCTCAGCTCAGGCATCCACGACAGATGGCCATGGTCACCATTTCTGCAGTTCTGTGGTTAATATTCCATAAACGGACAGGCCCGCCCTTTCTAGGGAAACCCCCCCCCCCCGACAGGAGAGTCTGGATGGACAAAGAAAGGACCATTAACCTATGGAACTCTCTGTCTCAGGAGAAAGTGATGGCCGCCAGTTTAGATGTCTTTAAAAGAGGATTAGACAGATTCCTGGAGAGGGCTCTCGATGGTTACTGGGTGAAGCAAACAGGGGTCTCCTAAACAAATCTTAGCAGCATCCTTTATCAAACGACAGTTCCCAGGATTATTTGAGGGAAGCCATGACTGCGAATGCAGTGGTATAAGACTGCTCCCCTTCCCCGGTGGCGCGGCATTACCGGAGGACATCCAGGACCTCACAGTGAATTGGGAGTGGCCGGAGGGATGCTCCCGGTGGTGTCATGCCCCCCCGGGTGACCAATCGGGTTAGCCAGGGGGCGTGGCCCCTTGCCGTTTAAACCGTGGCGTGGCTGGGAGGCAGCTTCCACTCGCCTTCTCGCTGGATCTCCCAGCCCATCCACCCTCTACTTCATGTGTTGCTTGACTTTGGCCTTGCCAATTTCCCCCCTAATTTTTAAAGCTGGATTTTAATCAATTGCTTGGTTGTGTTTTAATGTACAGTGGTACCTCAGGTTACAGGCGCTTCAAGTTACGCATTTTGGGGTTGTGCACCGCTCCAAACCTGGAAGTACCAGAACGGGTTATTTCTGGGTTTCGGCGCTCGCGCATGTGCAAAAACACTAAATCACGCTTTGCACATGAGCAGTAGTGCCAAATCGGGACGCTGCAGGTTGCGAACGCTGGGGGTTGTGAACGTGCCTCCTGCACGGATCAAGTTCGTAACCCAAAGTTCCACTGTATTTGATGTTAGCCGCCCTGAGTCCAGTCTTGGCTGGGGAGGGCGGGTATAAATAAAAATCTACTTACTTGCTTGCTTACTATGGACTAACGTCGGTCACCTGGTTGTGGGGGCCAGATAGGAATTTTCCCACTTGGCAAACTGGCACCAGCCATTTGGTTTTCACCCCCTTTGTAGCAATCATCACAACTTTGTAAGGTTAGGCAATGGGTAAGCCTTGTTGATGGGAGGGGAGATTGTTGCATCCGCCTGCCCCTCCTTGTTAAGGGCGTCCTGTTAAAGGGATCCGGGGATGTGGTTCCTGTCCGAAGCCTGGGCATGGGCTTGGGCCATGGCACGACCCCATCGGGGACCCCAGGGTGCTCCGATTTGATGTACAGTAGACCCTCGTTTGGCATGGGTGGTGCTGTGGGTTAAACCACAGAGCCTAGAACTTGCCGATCAGAAGGTCAGCAGTTTGAATCCCCACGACGGGGTGAGCTCCCGCTGCTCGGTCCCTGCTCCTGCCCACCTAGCAGTTCAAAAGCATGTCAAAGTGCAAGTAGATAAATAGGTACCGCTCCGGCGGGGAGGTAAACAGCGTACCGTGCGCTGCTCTGGTTCGCCAGAAGCGGCTTAGTCTTGCTAGCCACATGACGTGGAAGCTGTACGCCGGCTCCCTCGGCCAGTAAAGCGAGATGAGCGCCGCAACCCTAGAGTCGGCCATGACTGGACCTAATGGTCAGGGGTCCCTTTACCTTTACGTAGACCCTTGGGTTATGTTACTCTCGAGTAATGTCAACTTTGGGCCGCAAAAGCGGCAAACCCAGAAGCACTTTTCCGGGTTTTGCCACTCGCGCATGCACAAAAGGGCTCTATCGCGCCACGTGCGTGCGCTGAAGCGGCGTTCTGGATATGGATTTTTGGGGTTGTGCATGGACCCCCGGAACAAATTTAATTCGTATCCAGAGGGTCCACTGTATATCATCGGTGGTTGACCCTCGAGAGACTTCCTGAAGTCAGATAGGAGAGTCAGGATATAATCTGGCTTCACCCAAATGCCTCAGCCAGTGGCCTAATTTATCCCATTAACCCAACATACTCATGTCTGTGTGTTTGTTTCTGAGGGGAACTGCAGGGCCCGGGGCCCCGCCAAGCAGAAGTGCTTTTAAGGTAAGGTGCAGATGGGGCCTAAAATCCACCCACTTCTTTCTCTTGGAAGATAAGCTACTGTTGTGCCCTTGCCGTAATTCAATTATTTTAGCACTGTTTTCTCAACGGGAGCTGCTCTGCGACTCTTATCTCAGTCAGATGGAGCAGTGGATATAGACACGGGCCCCGATCCAAAGGGCTGTGGGGCTCTGAGGCACAAACAGGTTTGTTAAATCACCACGTGCGCTTGGGGTATCAAGTCGTGTTCTGTGCATGTGTGCCACTCTGCTCCCAGATGGGTTTCCTGGCACTGCAGAGAGTGGGAAAAGAGAGAATTAGATCTGCTTTGAAGATTATAGCTCACCGAGGGCATATCTCATGATACAGGCCTAAACCGGTTCAACAGACATTTCCTCTCTTCAAGGCACCTACGGGAACTTGAAAGTGGCTACAGCAGCCTTTGCCAACTGGGTGCCTTCAAGATCTTCTGCACTACAACTCCCATCAGTCAAGGCCAGCACTTAGGACAGATGAAAAGAAAGAAAGAAATTCAAAGAAAGCACTTCTTCACACAGCGCAGAGTTCAACTGTGGAACTCCCTGACACAGGAGGCAATGATGGCCACCAAGCTAGACTGATTTTAAAGGATTGGACAAATTCTGCTGAAGGCAGCCCTGTTTAGGGAACCTTTTAATGTTTAATAGGTTATTGTATTTTAATATTCCGTTGGAAACCGCCCAGAGTGGCTGGAGAAACCCAGCCAGATGGGCACGGTATAAATAATAAATTATTATTATTATTATTATTATTATTATTATTATTATTATTATTGGAGGAGGAGAGGGCTACTGATGGCTTCTAGCCGGGATGGCTCTGCCCCACCTCCACAGTTGGAGGCAGAAATGCTTCCGAATACCAGTTGCTGAAGGGACGCAGGTGGCGCTGTGGGTTAAACCACTGAGACTTGGGCTTGCCGATCGGAAGGCCGGTGGTTCGAATCCCCGTGATGGGGTGAGCTCCCGTTGCTCGGTCCCTGCTCCTGCCAACCTAGCAGTTCGAAAGCACGTCAAAGTGCAAGTAGATAAATAGGTACCGCTCCAGCGGGAAGGTAAACGGCGTTTCCGTGCGCTGCTCTGGATTGCCAGAAACGGCTTAGTCATGCTGGCCACATGACCCGGAAGCTGTCTGCCGGCTCCTTCAACCAATAAAGCAAGATGAGCACCGCATCCACAGAGTCGTCCGCGATTGGTTGTTGGAAACCACAGGAGGGGAGAGCCACTCTTGTGTTCGAATCTCGCTTGCTGGTTTCCTACAGGGGTATCTGGTTGGCCACTGTGAGGCCAGGATTCTGGGCTTTATAAAACCCGCTGACATGGTCCAGCACACTCTTCTTATGATCTTGTGGGGGGGTGGGGGTGGGACCTTGTGGCGATGCAGCTCTGCCATTCATTTCAGCTGCACTCACTCAGCACTCAAACCCCAACAGCAACGAAAGCCTATAGAGATTGCCTGGATTGGACTGACACACTTCACCCTTGGAAGAGATAAAGGCGACAGTTTGCTTTCTAGGATCAAAACAGATAGCTCATCAGCCGGCTGTCACAGAGGCGATAGATAAGCTTTTTATTGGGCTGCTATTAATTGTTTGCACCGCAGTTTGGTGCCAGAAGGGAAACGGGTAGCTGTTGCAGAAGGCAGTGACATTATTCATGCATCTGTTTTTAATATATTTGATTGCAAATATTTGATTTAGAATACGGTGGATCAGCTGTGGACAAGGTAATGGCAGAGAGAGAGGGAGAGATGTTTCTTTTACAGCCATTGGATCCTTACTGCTAATATGCAAAATCTTGGAATCAACAACAGTGATGCATTTGGCAACGTGCTAACAGGAACCCTGCAGTCACTCAAGGAATTGTCTCCGTGTCTTTTGCAATCTATGTTGATGCACTTATTAATAGGAGCACTTACAGTTTCCCTGGAGCTTAGATAGACTCAAGAACTTCCAGCAGTTTAGATAAAGGTAGGAATCGCTTTGACATGTGAAGAGGCTCTATGGGTCTCACATGAGTCCACCGTGTGATGCAGCTGCGAAAAAGGCTAATGCGATTCCAGGCTGCTGCAACAGAATTCTAGTGTCCAGATCAAGGGAAGTTATGTTGTTGTTGTTTAGTCGTTTAGTCATGTCCGACTCTTCGTGACCCCCTGGACCAGAGCACGCCAGGCCCTCCTGTCTTCCATTGACTCCCGCAGTTTGGTCAAACTCATGCTGGTAGCTTCAAGAACACTGTCCAACCATCTCGTCCTCTGCCGTCCCCTTCTCTTTGTGCCCTCCATCTTTCCCAACATCAGGGTCTTTTCCGGGGAGTCTTCTCTTCTCATGAGGTGGCCAAAGTCTTGGAGCCTCAGCTTCAGGATCTGTCCTTCCAGTGAGCACTCAGGGCTGATTTCCTTCAGAATGGAGAGGTTTGATCTCCTTGCAGTCCATGGGACTCTCAAGAATCTCCTCCAGGACCAGAATTCAAAAGCATCAATTATTCCGCGATCACCCTTCTTTATGGTCCAGCTCTCACTTCCATACATCACGACTGGGAAAAACAGAGCTTTAACTATACGATAGGGTTGGTGATATGGTTGGTGCAGTGCAAACGCACCAGCAGGCACACCGAACCAGCTCTGCCAGTGGAGTCTGTAACCTGAAGCGTATGTAACCTGAAGTGTATGTAACCCGAGGTACCACAGTAACCAAAAAAGCCTAAAAAAAACAAAACTCCAAATAAATAGCAAAAACAAAAGCACCAAACTTAATCCGTTCCGGCAGTCTGTTTTACTTCCAAAATTTTCTAAAACCAAGGCGCAGCTTCTGATTGGTGCAGACGCCCCGGAAACAATAGCCGACAGCCGCATCAGACGTTCAGCTTCTGAAAAACGTTAGAAAACTGGAACACTTACTTCCGAGTTTTCGGCATTTGGGAACCAAGGCGTTTGAATACCAAGGCACCGCTGTAGTTTTGGCACCCTGTGGCATCCCCTTCGCTTGGCAACCAGTGCAGCAGAACCGATTGTGCTGCCCTAAATCTGCCTCTGCATTAGGAGAATGCACAAAATCATTGCACTGGGAGTGAGGGCGAAAGCATCGTCCAATACACCTCTATCATGCTCCCCAACTTGCTTGCCTTTTCTCCAACCCCTAATGCCTCAAAAGTTGTGTTTGGCTTGGAGCAGCAAGAGGGAATGTCTGTGCTGCATCTAACCACTCTGAAGTAGGGGGTGCAAGAACCTGCCAATTTCAGTTTCCCTCCGTTCCTCATTTCTGCCGTCTTAAGTTTGGTCCTCCACATTTGCCGTTTGCAAATACTTTATCTAAGTTCATCGTGAAAATTCACCAGCACTCAAGCGCGAATGTCTCCAAATCAATCAATCTGTCAGAATCAAGGAGCTGGAATTAATCCAATCTATATCTATCTATCCAATTTTGCCTAACATGCATATTTTTGCAAAGCAATTTCCCTCAATACAAGGCATTTTTCGCTTGCACGTTCACTAATAACTGCATTTTTATGCACATGTTCACCTTATGCACACATCTGCATTATTATGATTTTTTTGCACATTTCTCAACCGGAGAACTGCATTGCAAAATTTGGAGAAATGCTAATTTCGAAGGATGGATGCGTTTCGTTCCACGTATTGCTTTTGGAAACTGCCAGTTAGGTGGTGGGGTTATGGCTCTGCCTTGAAATATGAACTGAACTGAATTTCACCCTCATTCCTAAACTGATCTTAATTCCCACCCCTACCCCCACCCTGTTTTAAGTCTGTGTTGATCAAAATGCACCTTTTCCTGGGTGCTCCCCATACGAATGCAGTGAGGTGATTAAGAAGTCACAACTAAAATTTCAGCTTGAGCTTGCACTCCCTGGGTGGCCCCTGCCAAATCGCCGTCTCCCAGGTCTCCATCTCCCACGAAGAGAAAAACAGCAATAATGCTGGGCCCCTAATAGGTTGATTAATCTACTGATTGGACAGATTAAATCTTGCCGCCTAATTATTTCTCATATGAAAAACCGAAGACTGAGGTTCAGATTGTACGGTTTCTCTAGACCTCACAGGGAGTTCAGGGCTGAAGAAAGGACATAGCTTTCTGGAGGAAATGCAGAAGATGTGTTTTATCTACGGACGCGGATGGACAGGTAGCTGTTTTGGGGTTCGTGAAAGTTTTGCATGAGCCATAAGTCATGAGGACATAAGAAATGCCCTGTAGCTGGATCAAGTTACAAGCTCATCTAAACCTCTTCTCATTAGTAAAGGTAAAGGGACCCCTGACCATTAGGTCCAGTAATGACCGACTCTGGGGTTGCGGTGCTCATCTCGCTTTATTGGCCAAGGGAGCCGGCGTACAGCTTCCGGGTCATGTGGCCAGCATGACTAAGCCGCTTCTGGAGAAGAAGAGCAGCGCACAGAAACACTGTTTACCTTCTTGCCAGAGCGGTACCTATTTATCTACTTGCACTTTGATGTGCTTTCGAACTGCTAGGTTGGCAGGAGCAGGGACTGAGCAATGGGAGCTCACCCCATCGCGGGGATTCGAACTGCTAACCTTCTGATTGGCAAGCCCTAGGCTCTGTGGTTTAACGCGCAGTGCCACCCACGTCCCCTCTTATCATTACTGCCCCCTAAATCTGTTCTGGGGGAGGGGGTTCTCCAACCCTCCAGAGCAGATTTGGGGGCATTGTGGGGTGTGAGCGGGGAGGGAGGAGGGAATCCTTTTGCACAAGTGCTAATCCTTGCACTTTTACACAAAGTTAGTTGAAGGTTCATCATCTGAGTCAACACAACACATATGAAATAGAACCAAAACCCACAGCTCCGTTTGGCTCGAAGTGCAGAGTGTTTGAGGACCAGGACATTCACGTGGAAATCAAAATGCTTGTTTACAGAGCTATTGTACTACCAGCCTTACTGTATGCTTGTGAAACATGGCCCACTTATAAACACCATCTCCAACTCCTCAAAAGATTCCATCAACGGTGTCTCCAAAAATTTTTACACATCACTTGGGAAGACAGGAGAACTAATGCCAGTGTACTGGAAGAAGCAAAGATCTCCAGTGTTGAAGCAAGGATTTTTCAACATCAACTTTGTTGGACTGGTCATGTTGTGCGGATATCGGATGATCGTCCTCCAAAGCAACTACTCTATTCCCAACTTAAAAATGGAAAGCGTAATGCTGGTGGTCAACAAAAGAGGTTTAAATAATCTTTTAAAATGTAGTATAAACACCAACAACTGGGAAACACTGGCCTGCAAGCGCTCCAATTGAAGAACAGCCTTGACCAAAGGTGTCATGGGCTTTGAAGACACTCAAACTCAGGACGCAAGGGAGAAACGTGATAAGAGGAAGGCATGTTTGGCAAACCCTCACCGTGATCAACTCCCACCCAGAAACCAATGTCCCCACTGTGG
Source organism: Podarcis cretensis (assembly GCF_951804945.1). NCBI lineage: Eukaryota > Metazoa > Chordata > Lepidosauria > Squamata > Lacertidae > Podarcis > Podarcis cretensis. The sequence goes on from NC_137174.1 coordinate 99,837,842, forward strand.
AAGGGTGCTCGGATCTAGAATTGGCCTCCACAGTCACTTACGGACTCACTGTTAAGACCATGTTTATGGAACACAATCTTACTTGGCTACGAGGGATCACAGAAGGAGGTGGAGTTGGAGGTACATTTTGCATGGCTCCCTCCTAAGCTTGGAACTGAGGGGTGGGGGTTGTCAGAAGGGAGACTTCCCAGATGCTCCAAACTCCTCAATAACACAACATGATCATAGAACTGGAAGCGAGCCCAAGGGTTATTTAGTTCAGCTCCCTGAATCCAGCACTGCAGAGTTGGCACTGAGGAGGGGGGTTGGGATAGATGACCTATGGGAACATTTCCAATTCTGTGGTTCTGGAGCCATCACAGACTTGTAGGGAGGAGTATTGGCAAAATAATGGTCCTCGTGCAACATTATTAATTGCATGGGTCTCATGCAACACCATTTACCAATATTACTGTTAACAAGCTGTGCTATCATAATGATTAAGGCCTTAAATGATAATTTTAGGTTATATGTTAGTGACTAAGTTTTAATTTATATTTTTTTTAACTGTTGCTATATCTGTAGTGTCCCTGTTATACGTAATTGCAAATTCAAATGTATCCCTATTGTTTTTTATGACTTCCTTGATATTGTATGTGGGCTGGAACTGGTCTGTGACCGAAATAATAAAATTCAATTCAATATTACTGTTATATCTGTTTTGCAAGCAATACAAGAGCAAACAGCAATAAACGTTGAATTAGGGCACAGCTCCTTCTGCACTCCTGTGCAGCTGTACTGAGTAGGCAGGTTGAAAAGAAAGCAGACAGATGGCCTTGATAGGAGACTACAACAGTGGCCCTCAATATTTATATAGTTGTTTACAGTTATAGACCGCTCTCCGCTGTGTATTTTCAATCCCAGAGCAACGAAGAAAGTGAGGAAAAAACAACAGGAAGACAATGACCAGCAAAATTAATTCAAACAAGAAAAACAATAGAATTAAAAAGAAAAGAGCAATATGCAATAATCACAAAAACGCATGAACAGGTCCAATAAACAACAAATTAACTCTTCTGCCCTAAGGTTGACAAGCAAAACTACGAGAAAAATTAAGATTCCCAGTTTTGCCAACTTCCTAGGATAGAAAACCAAGCCCAGGACAATCCAATTGGATTAAACGGCCAACCGTCTTCTTAGCAACGGTTACCACCCTGACAACAACAGCATAAAACTTCCTTCCTCTTCCCACCCATCCACCTCTTACATAACCTGCCACGAATGCCTTGAAACCGCCTCTTCAAGGAAATCTCTTTCTAGTAAAATACCAGTCCTCTCAACCCACCTAGCTGCAACCAAAAGCAGCAGACAGTGTCTTATTTTCCTTCTACAGGGGATCAACACATCAAGACACAGCTAATAGAAGAAGTGGGGAGGAAATCCAAAGGGCATCTCGCAATTGAATATGGCGGCTAATTTGGTGCTCGCTTCTGTGCCAAAGGCAATTTTTTACTTCTGTAGTGCAGCGGAGGGACCCGGGAGCAAATAATTCACTTTCTGCTTGGCACGGAGGCTCAAGCCTTGACTTCTAAAATCCGAGCTCATATCTAGTAGACTGCGCCACGCCGGTCTGCCAAGCGCCATCCCTAGCTGCCTAAGTTTGGCCAGGATCATCATCATCATCATCAAACCTTTTATTGGCATCACATACATACATCCAAAACAAATCAATACAGAATTGCCACTTCCCCAGTGGCACAAAACATTTGCTAAAAGAAAGGAGGCAGAGCAGTCTATTGTCACATCTCTTGGTCTCCAGGGAGATCAGGCGTCTGCAGTGTATTTCGACGACAATAAAAACAATCCGAGATATTTAGCCACTCATTTGGTGAGCTCCTGATCATTCCCCAGTAATAGAAAATGTATGATCTCCGACTCTGGTTTCCATTTGGGGATACAGAGTTGGTCTAGAAATTGCTGGCAGAGATCAACATATACCGTATTTTTCGCTCTATAGGATGCACCCAACCATAGGACACACCTAGTTTTAGAGGGGGAGAACAAGAAAAAAAATTTCTCTCCCTCTCTGCGCAGCGCCCCTTCAGTGAAGCGGCAGGAGAAACGGAGCCCCTTCCATTTCTCCTCCTGCTTCGCTGAAGGGGTTCTTCGCAGAGAGGGAAAGCTGCGTAGCGCCTCTCCAGTGAAGCGAAGCCAGGAGAGCAACGCGAAGCCTCTGGAGGCTTCGGGTGGCCATCCCTGAAGCCTGGAGAGTGAGAGGGATCGCTGTGCACAACCCCTCTCGCTCTCCAGGCTTCAGCGAAAGCAACGCTGCACTCCGGTGGCTTTGCGTTGCTTTCGATGAAGCCATGGAGCCTGCTTTCACTCCATAAGACTCACACACATTTCCCCTTAATTTTTGGAGGGGGAAAAGTGCGTCTTATAGAGTGAAAAAATACGGTAGTTTACAATTAAGAACCATATGTGTAAGGGTTTCCACCAGATGGTTTTCACATGGGCAAGTTCTTTCTCCTTCCACCAGGCCTGAGAACCTTCCCCAAAGGAGGTTTGATGGATTTGAATTAAACCGGGCCAGGATCAATGCGATGCATCCTTCGTGATGCAAAGGGCTAAGGAGGCGAGACATATTCCCAGCTGGCTTTCATCCCTGCCAGTTCCGCCCATCCCACCCATTATTTTGTGATTCCTGCATTTCAGGGGGTACCTTCCGACTCTACAATTTTATGATCCTATGATCAAGCATAAAACTTCCTACCAGTGCGGACGTCCTTGTTCTAGAGCAGGTGTTTCATAACTTCCTTGAGTGTTTTGGCCTTGCCGGGACATATCCTCAAACTCCAATAATTCCTCCAATAAATCCTGGGATCCCGAGGTCAGTATATGGTTACCAGACCTTTTTCAATGAATCCGGGGAAACTGGGCAACGGCTGCCTGCCCGCAACTCCCGAGCCTTCCCTGATCTGTCCAAACAAAGGGGGAAGGGGGCAGGAGATCGGGGGAGGCTCGGGAGTCATGGGTGTGTGGCGTGCCGTAGCCTAGTTCTTTTCAAAAACTGTGCATTTATATTTCACAGGGTGTGAAAGAACTGCTTTGCACCTTGCCCGGCAGAAAAACCACACACAAGAAACATTATGGGGACTTCCGAAGAGGAAAAAAGGCAGGCGCCATGGCAGCGAGCAGCTCCTGAAGCCAGCCAGAGCCAACTGTGCTTCCAGGCTGGCTCCAGGCTGCTGAGGCTGCCGCTGCCATGTTTCCTAGGAACAGATTTGCAAATCTGGGGACTGTCCCCGGGAACCGGGGACGTCTGGTAACCCTAGGTCAGTACCCACCCAGACAGTGGAATTCCGCAGGTTCCTTAACTGGACCTTTGTCCAAATTTGCATCTTTTGCCAGGAATCGAAAACCATTTCTTGACAATCACCTGCAGTGCCAGCTTTCATTGCCTCAAGTTTTAAGACGTAATATCTTTAATCCGTGCTGCTCTCGGGCTGTTGTTTCACCCTTAAGTGTTAATTGCATTATTGTTCACCGGAGGTTTTAAAACAGAAGTTTGCATGGCCATCTACAGATAGGTAGCCGTGTTGGTCTGCCATAGTCAAAACAAAATAAAAAAATTCCTTCCAGTAGCACCTTAAAGACCAACTAAGTTAGTTCTTGGTATGAGCTTTCGTGTGCATGCACACTTCTTCAGATACACTGAAACAGAAGTCACCAGACCCTTCTATATAGTGAGAAGGTGGGGAGGGGTATTACTCAGAAGGGTGGTGGGATTGGGTGATTGGCAGATAGCTGTGATGAGCCTGTTGACGACTCTTAACGACTGCAATAGGCCTTACAGGAAAAAGCAAGGGGTGAGAAGGTGGAAAATGGCTTTGTCATGTATAATGAGATAAGAATCCAATGTCTTTGTTCAGACCAGGTCTCTCCGTGGTTTTAAGTTTGGTGATAAGTTGCAATTCAGCAGCTTCTCTTTCCAGTCTATTTCTGACATTCCTTTGTAATAGAACAGCTACTTTGAGATCTTGTATAGAATGTCCTGGGAGATTGAAGTGTTCTCCTACTGGTTTCTCTGTCTTGTGGTTCCTGATGTCGGATTTATGTCCGTTTATTCTTTGGCGTAAGGTTTGGCCTGTTTGTCCAATATAGCAGTGTTTCCCAACCTTGTGCCTCCAGCTGTTTTTGGACTACAATTCCCATCATCCCTTGCCACTGGTCTTGCTAGTCAGGGATGATGGGAGTTGTAGTTCAAAAACAGCTGGAGGCACAAGGTTGGGAAACACTGCAATATAGATAGCTGAAGGACACTGTTGGCATTTGATGGCATACACAATGTTAGACGATGAGCAATTAAATAGTCCCGAGATAGTATGTGTGATGTTGTTGGGGCCAGTAATGGTGTTGTCCGGGTGTATGTGGCAGCAAAGTTGGCATCTGGGTTTATTGCAGGCTCTGGTGCCAGTGTCCGTGTTAAGTCTGGTTGTAGTATTATTGTGGGTTAGGAGTTGTTTAAGATTGGGTGGCTGTCTGTAGGCAATGAAAGGTCTTCCTCCCAGAGCTTGAGAAAGAGAACTGTCGTTGTCCAAGAGAGGTTGTAGATCTCTGATGATGCGTTGTACTGTTTTAACTTGGGAGCTGTATGTGATGACTAGAGGTGTTCTGTTATTTTCTTTTTTGGGTCTGTCTTGCAGCAAGTTCTCTCTGGGTATCAGTCTGGCTCTGTTGATCTGTTGTCTAACTTCATCTGCTGGGTATTTTAGTTCTAAAAAGGTTTGTTGTAGATCTCTTAGGTGAGAGTCTCTGTCTGTAGAATTGGAGCAGATGCGGCTGTAACGTAGTGCCTGGCTATATACAATGGACTGTTTGGTATGTTTGGGATGGTAGCTAGAGGCATGTAGATATGTTTGTCGGTCAGTTGGTTTACGGTATAAGGTGGTGTCTATGCGCCCATCCTGTATTTTTATAGTAGTGTCCAAAAAATGTATTTCTTGCATAGATTGATTCATTGTTAGGTTGATTGTGGGGTGAAAATCATTGAATTTCTGGTGGAAAGTGTCCAGGGTCTGTTGACCATGTGTCCAGACGATAAAAATATCGTCAATGTATCGTAGGTACAAGAGAGGTTTGAGTGGGTAGGAGTTTAGGAAACGTTGTTCTAAATCCGCCATGAAGATGTTGGCATACTGTGGGGCCATGCGGGTGCCCATTGCTGTGCCGCTGATCTGAAGGAACAGGTCATCACCGAATTTGAAGTTGTTGTGGGTAAGGACAAATTGGCAGAGTTTGGTAGCAAAGTCCGCTGTGGTTTTATCTGAAATGGTGTTCCTTATAGCTTGTAGACCATCGTTGTGTGGGATGTTGGTATACAGAGATTCCACATCTGTAAGGGATTATTCAGTACAGTGGTACCTTGGTTCTCAAACTTAATCCGTTCCGGAATTCCGTTCCAAAACCAAAGCGTTCCAGAACCAAGGCGTGCTTTCCCATAGAAAGTAATGCAAAATGGATTAATCCAGACTTTTAAAAACAACCCCTAAAACAGCAACTTAACATGAATTTTGCTATCTAATGAGACCATTGATCCCTAAAATGAAAGCAACAAACAATGTACTGCAGTCACACAATCAATCAATAGCTGAACTAGGTTCCACAGTCACAAAAACAAAAAAAGAGCCACAAAAATGCAAAATAAATAGCAAAAACAGACAGACTTCAGCGTAACACTCAAAACGGAATTGTGGCACTCAAATCGGAAGGCTAACACTCAAAACGGAGAACGTTCGGCTTCTGAAAACCAGAACACTTACTTCTGGGTTTGCAGTGTTTGGGTTCCAAGTTGTTTGAGTACCAAGGCCTTTGAGAATCAAGGTACCACCCTAGTTTGCTTTGGACTGGCCTAGATGACGCTTTGGGTCCCTCCCGACTCTACAGTTATTTACTGTATGTTCTGGTGTACAATATGACTTTTTATCCCTGGAAAATCAGCCCAAAAGTCGGGGGTCGTCTTATACGGCAGGTATACGCGTTGGAAAGGAGGAGAGGGAGCCGGTGAGCAGAGGTGCCCCTTCTGCCATCGCTCCTCCTCCCTCCCCTCAGAAGGGGACGCGGAAAGTCCTTCCGAGCGCAGTGCTTACCCGCCCGCCCGCAAAACGCCTTGTCTCGGGCTGCTGCTACTGCTGCTGCGATGGCAGAGGCAGCAGAGGGGTGCGCGCTCTGCCCCTGGTGGCACTCAAACTCTATAACTCTAAAACTCTAAAATTGAACATCAAAAGTTGGGGGTCATTTTATATGCCCAGTCACCGGAATCTATGGTATGTTTCTTCTATACTACGTCCAGAAATTCTTTGCTGGACATCAGTGGGGCAGTGGTCTGGGGTTGCAGACCTCAACCTATTTCTGCACCATGGTCCCACCCAATTGGCATGTAAAAGTGTGTTTGAGTCACTGAGAATAAGTCCTATTCCCCTTTGTGCTGGCTGTAGCTAATTGGAGTAAAAGGAAGTGAGGAATGGCTTCTAGGATCCATCTGAGAGAGAGCACCCAGGAAGAATACCAAACAGTTCTTATTCTTTGTGCTCCAAAGCTAAGCATTTCTGGACACCAGAAGCACCAGGTGCTTCAGTTTTCAGAGAACGGTGGGCAACTCCTGCTAAGTATTAAGGTTGCTACACTGGAAGAAGCTGCTGGAGCATGCCAAATGATTTGCCTGAGTATGTTGCACAGAAAACAGGTCTGGCTGAAGGGCAACGCAGGGAGAGCTGTGCTAATTGTCGGCGATGCACTCCTCGTTGTTAACGTTGTATAATTACAGAATTCCTGCATAAACCCAAAAGGATATGTAACCTTAGCAGAGGCATGGCCGTCAGAGGGAGTGGCTGAGCCTCTCGCGAAGGAATCACTTCTATTGATTACCGTATTTGCCCGAATATAAGCCGCACCCGAACATAAGCCACACCTTTAAAATTCAAGGAGGGGAAGGGAAGGGGGAAAAGACAATACCTGAATATAAGCCAGCCCTTTAAAATTCCACAGGCGCTCACACCCGTTCTGTTTTACCGTATGTCTGTTTCAGCAGCGATATCGTAACAGCCGATTTTTGCAAATTTAAGCCGCACTTTAACTCACTTTTCACGTTCAGAATTTGGAAAAAACGTGAGGCTTATACTCAGGCCAATACGGTATGTGACATGGTTTAGGAAAACAGTTCCCAAAGTGGTCCGTACCATCCACTAGGCAGAGGGATATCCTAGGGGTGTGCTAAGACAAGGAGGCAGCTGTGGAGGGGAGGGTGCTGAAGGTGTAAATAAAAAACACTATTCTTCCTCATTTGTTAGTAGCACTATCAGTAGTGTTCTGACCTTAATACCTGGGCAAGTTCATACAGGGTGAAGTGGAAACCTGAGTTTGAAAAATGAGGAGCAGCTCATGGAATAGACTATTTGAATTTATATGTTTAAATAATCCCCCCCCCCAATTATATATTTTTAGTTTTTCTCCATTCCTCTCCTTTACTAAATTTGCAAATAATAATTCATGAAAAGTAAGAATACTCAGAGCAGACCATTATTATACTCAGTGCTGGATTTACGTATAAGATAAACCAGCTATAGCTTAGGGCCCCACTCTCTTGCCCCCCCCCCCCAAAAAAAAAAATAAAGGAAACAACCTGGATGTACATTTCCAAAATATAAGATAAAAATAAATAAAAATAAATCCTACATACCGATGAGGTCCATAAATTACCATATAGCATATATACAATACTAACAATAGTGACAATTTGTTGTTGACAAAGGACAGCTGGACATATAAAGGGCCCCATGACCTTCAGGAGCTGAGGGCCTCATCAAACCTAAATCCGGCCCTGATTATAAAGGTAAAGGTAAAGGTACCCCTGCCCGTACGGGCCAGTCTTGACAGACTCTGGGGTTGTGCGCCCATCTCACTTAAGAGGCCAGGGGCCAGCGCTGTCCGGAGACACTTCCGGGTCACGTGGCCAGCGTGACATCGCTGCTCTGGCCAGAGCCAGAGCCGCACACGGAAACGCCGTTTACCTTCCCGCTGGTAAGCGGTCCCTATTTATCTACTTGCACCCGGAGGTGCTTTCGAACTGCTAGGTTGGCAGGCGCTGGGACCGAGCAGCGGGAGCGCACCCCGCCGCAGGGATTCGAACCGCCGACCTTTCGATCGGCAAGTCCTAGGCACTGAGGCTTTAACCCACAGTGCCACCTGCGTCCCTGGCCCTGATTATACGATGCTTCAAATGGGTGCATCTAAGTGGCTGACCACAACATCCTTATGTAAAATACGAAGTAGGTTCAGCTCATGTTATAAATCTCGATAGCAAGAAGAATCTAAACACTGCTCTGTTCCACTAAGAATAATGTGTGGATGCAGTTAAGCCTTGCAGTTAAGCCTTGCAGTTAAGAAAGGTTTGGGAAGAAAATAAAAGGGTTTGCAGAAGGCAACCAAATGTATAGAGTTATGGAGCCTGCCTTCTCTGCACAAGGATGTGAGTAAGCGATTGGTCTCACAGCTTCTAAGAACTCGTTCCTAGAGATTGCCTGCCATTAGACCATCTGTTGATCCTCGTGGGCATTGTTGACTGAGATCCTTTCCATACTTGCGTCAAATAAAAAAATGTTGTGTGTTTCTCATTCTGCATCAAAGCACGGGGTTTCAGGTTAGCAGAAACTGTTGATCACAGGCTTACCTTGCCTTTCTGAGGGTGCTACAGTCGCATCTTCGAAGGTTCCTCCTTGCCTCTGTTGACTCCGGTTCAACCACTTTCTACTCCGAAGTCGCCACTCTGGTTTCCACACATTTGCCAGCTTTTACAATGCCTGCCGGCTCTTTTCCTGTCTCTGAACTTGGGCAAGCTCCCAGTACCATATTGAATCTAGTCAAGTAGGGGTGTGTCCCCGGGACACCTCATGCTTGCCTAAACAGCCAAGGTTGTGTCCTGGTGGAGCACAGATCCTTGTGGAAGCTGCCAAGTCTCCCCGGTTGAAAGCACAAAAGCTTTTGGGACGCCTGATTTCAGTCAACAGTGAGAAGGTGCCTTTCCAGTTCACCAAAGGCAGGTTTGGAGAGACACGCCCCAAGATGTGAGCCAGTGATTGAAAGGCAAACAGCTCACTCTAGGAACCAGCCTCTTGGAAGGATGAAACCAAATGAGACAGGAGTCATAAGATGAATGCTTGGCCAATGGAATCTGCAAAGGTTCAGGATTTTGAGGCTCTTCTCATTCTAAAGGAACAGTGCATGCCTTGTGGTTTAATCTCAGGAATAAGGAGAGAGCCAGGGGATGACGGATAATTAAAACGAGCAATTTGCATTTTGTTTAAGGTGAGAAAGAGATGCTTCTCTTATGTGGAGCCAACTATGAGCGAAGATGATCAAAGGCGGTACCCATGATACGATAAAATTAAAAAATAATCTTACAAGCCACCCCATTCTCTGAGTGGTGAGAGATTCCAGAATTTCCCCAGGGTTCTGTTTCCAGAGAATGGAGGTCAGTGGAGACGGTGGAGTTTTTAGGACACATGGTTTTACTTACACACATGTACAACCTGAGCATAAGGTGGGGGAGCTCAGGGCATCAACACCCCAACAGATCTTGCAAATCCATTAGTCGCAGCTTTGGATCCAGCACAGAGCAAGCAGGTCTCTGTGGATCCAGCTTCCAGCCTGTTCCAGCTCAGCTCAAACACCTTCTCTGTCTACAGTTCTCCTACTTCAGAGGCGCCCAAACCAAAGAGGGCCAAATTTGATGAAGTGAACGTGCGTGAGGGCCGACCAAAATTATTGACCTTTTTTAGGATTGAGGCTGTTGAGCTTTTTTGGGGGTTTTACCCCAAAATTGTTGAGCTCTTTTTTTTAGGATTGAAGTTGTTGGGCTTTTTTAAAAAATAAATAAATAATTTTTTATTAGTTTTTCAACATATCATTTTCAACAATAATTAAACATACTTTCATATCTTATACCATTTTTTTGACTTCCATCAATCACATCTGAAAATTTTCCAATCTATTCACTTAATATACATTTCTTACTTTGACTATTACATTTAAATCTCATAACTAATATCTCTATTCTTTCTCTACTTTGCAATATTTCATATATTTCTCCTTACAAAACTTCTTGTAGTCCTACTAGCGTAATTTGTTGATTACAGTTGCTCTTCAAATAGTTCGTATATTTCTTCCAATCTTCTGTGAATCTCTGGTCCCACAGGTTTCAAATCCTTCCTGTCATTTTATCTAATTCTGTGTAGTCCATTAATTTTGTCTGCCATTCTTCTTTCGTCAGAATTTCTTCTTGCTTCCATTTCTGGCTAACAATACTCTTGCTGTTGTTGTTGCATATAAAAACAATTTAACATCTTGCCTATTAATATATTCACCTATAATACCAAGTAAAAATGCTTCTGGTTTTTTTTAAAAAATGTATATTTCAACATCTTTTTCATCTCATTATATATCATTTCCCAGAAGTTTTTTTACTTTCTTACATTCCCCACCAGAAGTTGTTGGGCTTTTGGGGGGATTTTACCCCAGGAGATAAACTGCCCCAGGATTATTTTTTTAAAAAAATAATATTTATTAAAGTTTTAAATGTTACAAAAAGAGAAAGAGATAATTCCAAGTTAAACAAAAACTTAACAACACATGACAATAAAGAAAGAAGAGAATAGAAAAAAAAACACCTGCCCCAGGATTGAACTGACCGGACGTGTCTGTCCTACCTAATATCTAGGTTAGAAGGGAAGCCCCCCACCCATTTGCCCTATGGCACAGAGCACCTTTGTTGGTTACGCCAATTGTGCTTAACCAATCAGCCAAAACCATCACCTAGACAAAGTGACTGGTTTGCCAAGCTTGCTCCCATACATTCTACCACCCCTCCAGACACAGAACCCCAGGAACTGGAAGGGATGCAGGCAGGGCTGGATTTAGGTTTGTTGAGTCCCTAAGCTACTGAAGGTCATGGGGCCCTTTATATGTCCAGCTGTCCTTTGTCAACAACCAACTGTCACTGTTCTTTTGTGTTGAATATATGCTGCATGGTAATTTATGGACGTAATTACATCACAGGAGCCCACACAACACAAAACACTGCTGCTGCATGTAGGTTTTGTTTTATTTGTTTTTTATCTTATATTTTGGAAATGTACATCCAGGTTTTTTTTCCTTTAAATTTTTGGGGGCCCCCAAGAGAGTGGGACCCTAAACTACAATATAGATTGTTTATTTTATATGTAAATCTGGCAGTGGATTCGAGGCATCATCCAGACTGATACTTCTCCAAACTCATAACAATAAATTGAAAACACTACCATGACAAAAACCCTATACAGTGGTACCTCAAGTTAAGTACTTAATTCGTTCCGCAGGTCTGTTCTTAACCTGAAACTGTTCTTAACCTGAAGCACCATTTTAGCTAATGGGGCCTCCCGCTGCCGCCACGCTGCCAGAACACGATTTCTGTTCTCATCCTGAAGCAAAGTTCTTAACCTGAAGCAATATTTCTGGGTTAGCGGAGTCTGTAACCTGAAGCGTATGTAAGATGAAGTGTCTGTAACCCGAGGTACCACTGTAGTTTTTGTAAAATGTGAAGTCCCCCCCCCCCCCATTACCTAGGATACGACATTGATACTCGGCTATTTCCTTCATGCAATGTGCTCAGATCCAAGGCATCACCACCCATCCTCACATAAGAACATAAGAAGAGCTTGCTGGATTAGACCAGTGCTCTATTTAGTCCAGCATCTTATTCCCACAGTGGCCAATGAGATGCTCGTGGGAACCACGCAAGCAGCATTTGAGTACAAGAGTTGACTCTCCCCTCCTATGATTTCCAGCAACTAGCGCTCTCCTCTTCCATGAATTTGTCTAATCTTATTTCAAAGCCATCCCAGTTGGTGACCCTTACTCACTGCCTCCTGTGGGAGGGAGTTCCATGGTTTAATTACATGATGCATGGAGAAGGGCTTTATTTTATCTGTCCTGAATCTTCCAATGCAACACTCCTCGCACAACTTGTGTCAACTGAAACCATCCCATTTGCCACTCCCCCCAAAGACACAACCATCTCTTTGGAGAATACCATATTTTTTGCTCTATAAGACTCACTTTTCCCCTCCTAAAAAGTAAGGGGAAATGTGTGTGCGTCTTATGGAGCGAATGCAGGCTGCGCAGCTATCCCAGAAGCCAGAACAGCAAGAGGGATCGCTGCTTTCACTGCGCAGCAATCCCTCTTGCTGTTCTGGCTTCTGAGATTCAGAATATTTTTTTTCTTGTTTTCCTCCTCCCAAAACTAGGTGCGTCTTGTGGTCTGGTGCATCTTATAGAGCGAAAAATACGGTATATGGCATGGTACCTTCCCCAGGTCACGTTGGCTTGCTGATTCCAAATCTTCAAAGAAATGAGATCAAGGCATGCTGGCAGACAGGGTGTTGTGGGTGGAGGCCAGGCCTGCTGCCTGTGGTAGATTTATTTCAAGAAGGTCCAGGGTTGCCAGCTCTCTGTTGCTAAATCTGTTTCCCAACCCAACCAAAATTAAATGCCCAGAGAGCTGCACGTTCCCTCAAGTCACTGGCTCGCTCGTTCCAGTGGGATTATTGCATTTAATAACTCTATCTAGGCCACAACACCTGGGCGTTGATGGGGAAAGATCTATGCCACAACTAAGACACCACAAATATGCTTCATGGTCTCCAGAAGGGCAGAAATGCCCCGAAGGGGTTGGATTGGGGTGCAACTTGCATGGAGCACATGAGAACCATCTTAATATAATGGAGACATGATGGCTATGAAGTAGAGTTGGCTTTGAAAGAAAGAAACTATGCCGCACATGGTTAAACTGCAGAGCTCTTCCCCACAATAGGCAATTATGGCTGCCATCCTAGATGGATTTATGAGAGGATTAGACAGATTCATGGAGGAGGAGAGGGCAATTCAAAGTGTTGGTGCTGACCTTGAAAGCCCTCAACAGCCTCGGTCCAGTAGACCTGAAGGAGTGTCTCCATTCCCATCATTCAGCCCGGACACTGAGGTCCAACTCCAAGGGCCTTCTGGCGGTTCCCTCACTGTGAGAAGCCAAATTAGAGGGAACCAGGCAGAGGGCCTTCTCGGTGGTGGCGCCCGCCCTGTGGAACGCCCTCCCATCAGATGTCAAAGAGATAAACAACTAGCTGACATTTAGAAGACATCTGAAGGCATCCCTGTTTAGGGAAGTTTTTAATGTTTGATGTTTTACCTGTTTTTAATGTTCTGTTGAAAGCCGCCCAGAGTGGCTGGGGAAATAATAAATTATTATTATTATTACTTCTAACCATTATGTAGGCTGTGCTCTGTCTCCACAGCTGGAGGAAATAAATGCTTCTGGAACCCAGTTGCCATTCTTGTGCTGAGATCCTGCTTGTGGCGCTCCCATAATGGGCATCCGGTTGGCCACTGTGAGAAGTGGACGAGTTGGGCCATTGGCCTGATCCAACAGCCTCTCCTCATGTTCTTAATCCTAAACCAATGTCGGTTGCTTTGGACAGGTGTGGGTCTGGTCTGGGTTGAAGCCCAATGTCTCCAAAGTGCTCCAAACTGGGATGGAGGATCTCTAAAGTCTTGTTGGGCAATTCAGAGGTTTCAGAAATCATGCAGGGTGCCTGCCCAAAATCGAAGCATTTGTTCTAGCTATAAAAGGGAAACAACATGGCGGGGAGAGCCAGGGGCAGAGTTCCCTTGTGAGTGACAGGTTGTTAGCATAAAGTGTTTATTTTTGTTGTTGTTGTTTAGTCGTTTAGTCGTGTCCGCCTCTTCGTGACCCCCTGGACCAGAGCACGCCAGGAACTCCTGTCTTCCACTGCCTCCCGCAGTTTGGTCAAACTCATCATGGAAGCTTCGAGAACACAGTCCCACCATCTCGTCCTCTGTCGTCCCCTTCTCCCTGTGCCCTCCATCTTCCCCAACATCAGGGTCTTTTCCAGGGAGTCTTCTCTTCTCATGAGGTTTATACGCAGCGGTAAAAGTTGACTTCAGCTAAATGAATCCATGCTTGGAACACACCTTCGGTTGAAACGTACAGTCATAGGTAAAGGTAAAGGGACCCCAGACAATTAGGTCCAGTCGTGACCGACTCAGTGGTTGCGGCGCTCATCTTGCTTTATTGGCCGAGGGAGCTGGCGTACAGCTTCCAGTTCGTGTGGCCTGCATGACTAAGCTGCTTCTGGCAAACCAGAGCAGCGCACAGAAACCCACCAGAGCGGTACCTATTTCTCTACTTGCACTTTGACGTGCTTTCGAACTGCTAGGTTGGCAGGAGCTAGGACCGAGCAATGGGAGCTCACCCCATCGTGGGGATTCGAACCTCCAACCTTCTGATTGGCAAGCCCTAGGCTCTGTGGTTTAACCCACAGCGCCACCTCGGGATAAATATGCTTCAAGATAAGTATTTTCGGGTTGCGCTTCACGGTGACCCAGAAGTAACGGAGCGTGTTACTTCCGGGTTTCGCTGCTCGCGCATGTGCAGATGGTCAAAATGATGTCACACGCATGCGCGGAAGCGGCGAAACGCGACCCAGGCACGCGCAGACACACTATCGCATCTTATGTTCTATTCAGGATGTGAATGGGGCTCTGGAACAGATCCCATTTGCATCCCGAGGTACCAATGTATTGGACATGTCTAGTAAACTGGATCGGTAGTTGGGTTCCTGTTGTCGAGCCAACATGACAGCGAGGAGGGATTGAGGATTGGAGTGATTGTTCTGTGATATTATGGCAGTGGACAATACTATATTGTAACTTTTGAATAAATGTGTTTAATAATAATAAAAAGAAAGGTATTCAGAGTGAGACTTGGTATAAAGTAAGTTCTTAATTTAAACCAAGTTTCCATCTAAATACCTTAAAATATGCAGGGATTTATGTTATGCAAATTGAACCATGGAAAGAGAAGAAATAAATAATAATAATAATTTTAAAAATGATAATAATGATGATGATGATAATAATAATAATAATAATAATAATAATAATAAAATTATTTATACCCTGCCCTCCTCAGCCAAGACCGGGCTCAGGGCGGCTAACACCAGGTATAAAAACAATTGATTAAAATACATCTTAAAAACAAGATTAAAGGTAAAGGTAAAGGTACCCCTGCCCGTACGGGCCAGTCTTGACAGACTCTGGGGTTGTGCGCCCATCTCACTTAAGAGGCCAGGGGCCAGCGCTGTCCAGAGACACTTCCGGGTCACGTGGCCAGCGTGACATCGCTGCTCTGGCGAGCCAGAGCCGCACACGGAAACGCCGTTTACCTTCCCGCTGGTAAGCGGTCCCTATTTATCTACTTGCACCCGGAGGTGCTTTCGAACTGCTAGGTTGGCAGGCGCTGGGACCGAGCAGCGGGAGCGCACCCCGCCGCAGGGATTCGAACCGCCGACCTTTCGATCGGCAAGCCCTAGGCGCTGAGGCTTTAACCCACAGCGCCACCTGCGTCCCAGATTAAAATACATTAAAATGCAAGATTAAAATACATTAAAATGCAGCCTCATTTCAGTAGAAACTCAAATTAAAAACTTTTGTGGATGAAAACATCAAGTCTTCACCAAGAAAGGGAAGTTACTGATATTTTAAGGTTGTTTAAATTTATATTCAAAAATGTAAAACAGAAAATTTAATAAAAATTATGAAGGGGAAAAAAGTGTTACGCAACCATTGGATGAGGGGAGTCTTTGCACCTGAGAGACTGGGGCAGTTCAGCAATTCCTAGAAAGTGTAGCTGTTCTGGTGAGGTCACGATGAATGGAGTTTCTTCACAGGCAATGGAAGGTGGCAACTTTGGGGGAAGTCATGGCCTTTTGGGGTGGTTTTGCAGTGTTTTAAATCTATGGTGTGAATGCGGCCAGACTATTGGTCCGCCTGGTTCAGTATGGTCCACATTGATTGACAGCCGCTCTCCAGGATTACAAAGCGGGAGTCTGCCTGGAGATGCCATGAGGGATCAAACTGGAACCTTCTGCATTCCAGGCAGATGTTCTGCCACTGAGCTATGGCCCTCCCCAAATCTCGGGCTTTTGAGATGCACAGCACAGGGTTGGTGTGTCGTGGCTGAAGCACTTGAGAATCTCTCTGAGCAAAAAGAAAATGAATTGTGCAAGAGGACACTCAACCTCTCCATTGATGGGAGATCCCACACATTTATCTCAGCGTTGACCTTGGTGCTTGGGTGGAAGCTGAAGGAGGACAACCATGTTGCCGTCTGGAGAGATGAGGGCAACAAACACCACATGACAGGTCTCCCCTGTTGTTGTTGTTGTTTAGTCATTTAGTCGTGTCCGCCTCTTCGTGACCCCCTGGACCAGAGCACGCCAGGCACTCCTGTCTCCCACTGCCTCCCGCAGTTTGGTCAAACTCATGCTGGTAGCTTCAAGAACACTGTCCAACCATCTCACCCTCTGTCGTCCCCTTCTCCTTGTGCCCTCCATCTTTCCCAACATCAGGGTCTTTTCCAGGGAGTCTTCTCTTCTCATGAGGTGGCCAAAGTCTTGGAGCCTCAGCTTCAGGATCTGTCCTTCCAGTGAGCACTCAGGGCTGATTTCCTTCAGAATGGTTTGATCTTCTTGCAGTCCATGGGACTCTCAAGAGTCTCCCCGAGCAATCCTTGTTTAACCTTCCAATGGGAAGCCACGCCTTTCAAACACAGCCGAGTACCTTGGGTGCTCTAAGGACAGCTCCAGGAGGTCAACTCAGATCCTCTCTTCAGATGAAGTCTTGGTCAGTTCTCATTTCTTCCGGGAGATGGACCAGTTCATTCTGCTCCTGTTTTCACCTCCAGCCTTGGTGGGGTTCTGGCATCGCTCCCTTGGCTTTTGGACAAGTTGAGGTGCTTCAGAAAAGGGAAAATGAAGAAGAGGAGAAGCAAGGCTGGAAGCAATGGGGAGACAAAAAGGTTGGGAGTCCTTCATGGAGCCTCAGTAAAGCTGTGAAGCTCCTGAGATGTGGGCAACACCAGGCTGTGCCTTGATCGCTTCTGGATTCCCAGGTTGTTATAGATAGCTCTGGAGGAAATCTGGAGACATGAAGGTTCCTTGAGGGGAGGCAATGTCCGTCTTTACACTGCTGCCATTATTATTATCTGTCACATTTTCTCTCTGCTCATTTATCAATTTATTTTAAAAATAGGGTGTATTTATTTTTAAAATATGTGTACAGTGGTACCTCGGGTTACAGACGCTTCAGTTTACAGACTCCGCTAACCCAGAAATAGTACCTCAGGTTAAGAACTTTGCTTCAGGATGAGAACAGAAATTGTGCTCCGGCGGCACAGCAGCAGCAGCAGGAGGCCCCTTTAGCTAAAGTGGTGCTTCAGGTTAAGAACATGTCAGGGAACTGACATCAGGGCCAGAGGGAGAGAGCGGGCTCCAGAGGGATTCCAGAGAGCGTTCCGGGATGGGGAGAGGCAGCCAAACAGGGACAGCCGGAGAGACGGAGCAACAAGCCGTGGTGTGAGGTCTGGTCGAGAGGAACCGAGACCTGGAGGCGCATGTAGCTACCCTGACAGCGCGGCTGGAGGAGAGACGGGCTCAGGATGCACAGGTCAGAACCACCCCCATCGCAAGGAAGGTACCGGGGCTGGTACACAAGTTTGGGGGAAAGCCCCAAGACTACAATGCTTTCCGAACGGTAGTTCAGTACGCTTTGGAACTGCAGAAAAATGACTTTGCTGATGACGGGGAGAGGGTGGCTTACATTGTGGGACATCTGCAGGATGGGGCGCGCGAATGGATCAGGCCCCTCCGAAGAGGAGGGAGGGGAGGTGTCAGAGGGAGAATAATCATATTTAGCAAGTAATATAATTTGGATAAAAAAGTTGGCTTCCAGGTGGAAAAATCAAAATTGGAAACAGAATTGTTAGATCCCAAAACTAAGAATTTGTCAAGAATGTATAATTTGCTGTTGAAATGGAACACTCAGGATGAAACGGTGAAATCAGCTATGATTAAATGAGCACAAGATGTTGGACATAACATTATGATGGCTGACTGGGAACAGTTATGGACCACAGGTATGAAATTTACGGCATGTAATGCCCTAAGAGAGAATTTAATGAAAACGATTTACAGGTGGTACATGACACCAGTCAAGCTTGCAAAAATTTACCATTTGCCCGAAAATAAATGTTGGAAATGTAATGAGACTGAAGGTACATTCTTTCACCTTTGGTGGACATGCCCAAGGATTAAGACATTCTGGGAGATGATTTACAATGAAATGAAAAAGGTATTTAAATATACCTTTCTGAAGAAACCAGAGGCCTTTCTCCTGAGCATGGTCAGCCAATTGGTGCCAAAGAAGGACAGAACTTTCCTTATGTATGCAACAACAGCAGCAAGAATACTCATCGCGAAGTATTGGAAGACACAAGATTTACCCACCCGGGAAGAATGGCAGATGAAGTTGATGGACTATATGGAATTGACGGAAATGACTGGCAGAATCTGAGACCAGGGAGAAGAGTCGGTGGAAGAAGATTGGAAAAAAATTAAAGATTATTTACAGAAATATTGTAAAATTAATGAGCTATAGAAAAATGGTGGAATGAAGTTATATGGCTTTGGCAGAAATGTTATAAGGAACTAGGTACAGATAGATTGTTAATGTATTAAAGGGAAAAAACAAGGTTAGAATATGTTAAGATTAATTACAGGACAGAAAATAGATGAAGATGGAAAGGAATTTCTGAAACAGTTAATTGAAGTGGAATACAAAAAGGGAGGCGTGAGGAAGTCAATGAAACAAGTGAATGAAAGTTAAGATTGAAAATATTGGAAGTGTTTTTAATTGTTTTTGTTTTGTTTTGTTAATTCAATGTTTTAAGTAGTGTTTTTGTTTTTGTTTTTGTATTTTATTATGTTGATTTGTTTAATTCTTTTTCTTTCTTTTTGTAATCTTTAAACTCTTAATAAATAATATTTAAAAAAACAACAACAGAGGGAGAAGAATCAGACTGGGAGGTTCAACCTGCGGGAAGAGATCTGAGCAGATGGGAGGCTGGTTTTGAATCCTCAGAGGATGATGACAGCTCCTTCAGGGGATTCCCCGCATCTACGGCCAAGGAGAGAGAGGAGGTTGTATCGGAAAATAGCGCAGGGGGTGGAGGGGGTCCTGGGGAGGAGGTGGATGTCAGGGAACTGCCATCAGGGCCAGAGGGAGAGAGCGGGCTCCAGAGGGATTCCAGAGAGCGTCCTGGGATGGGGAGAGGCAGCCCATCTTCTGGGGAAGGGAATCAGCGTAGCACCAGTGGAGAAGGGGGGCAGATGGGGGAATCGGTGAGGCGGTCCCATGACTCCTCGCCGGGGACCAGCGGGGAGAGTAAGGGTCCTCCGCTGCCCACACCCTCCTTGCGCAGAAGGCTTTCGCGCAGAGAGAGTAGGAGGAGACTAGGCGTCAAAGAGCTTCTTTGCTGGAAGAAGTTCAAGAAACGCCCACTGATGGATGCTGCCAGCGATTGAGACAGCCACGGGTGAGTGGCTGTCCGGACAGAAAAGGTTCACTCAGGCAACCCAGCCAGGTGTGGTGCCGGTTTACGCACGAGCAACCCCTAGAACCATTACAGAACAGTTTCAGGTTAAGAATGGACCTCTGGAATGAATTAAGTTCTTAACCCGAGGTACCACTGTATACTGCTGTGTCATATATGGTTTAATAAAAACATAACACCATGCAACAAAAACAAAAAAGTTAAAAATAGCCATCATTTAGCCACTGTGTTAGGCTGTTCCTCCTTCTTTGCAACCATAAGTTTAGTTCTCCACATTAATTTGTGATTCGCCCACAAAAATCTCTCACAAAACTCACCAGTATTTTAGTGCAGATTCCTCCCCTTATATACATTTTTTGTATGTGACTTTCCCTAATATGCACAATTTTTAAAACCAATTTCCACTACTGCGATGCAGTTTTGTGTGTTATTTTCACAAATGTGTGCATCTTTACGTACATTTTCCCCTGATGTACATACTGAATTCCACCAAGAAACAGTGGTCTTATAGTAATACAAGAAACAGTGGATATAGCAATTAAATAAATAAATAGCACTTCATTAATGGTGGACCACTCGCTATTTAGAGGTGAAGGCTGCCATTCTGGTTCCACCATATGCAAAATTAAGGGAATTGGGGTGGGTGTGAGGAGCATGTATAAAAATAGGGAGAGATTTCATGAGAAACTCTTTTGAAAGTGCTCCTCCACACACGCACCCCATGCCTTTTCCAAAGATGATCCATTTGCATGTATAAATTTCACCTAGAAAAGGGTAATCTGGGAAATGCAAGCAGGAGATTGCATTTGAAAGAAAGGCTTTATTAATTCTCAGAGATGAGCTAGCAATTGAGCAAATCTTCCCTGAGTGGTTGTCATGGGACCAGCATCCATTTGGTGTTTCATACAGAAGGAGCAGCTGGGGGTAACCCACATTGTTTGGACAATTATAGCACTTCACTGCCATAATGTGATATCTGTGGTCCTTATAAAGCAAATTAGAATTGCATTGTCTAGTTCAATTTCCAATCTTATTGTATTACTGCAATTTGTTTTATCTAACATTGTGGCTGTCTCTGCTCTGCTGCGGTAGGAGATTTAGTGGTGCAAGAAGACATTGGATAGAAACACCATCTCCAGCTCCTTGAAAGATTCCATCAACGGTGTCTTCGAAAATTTTTACACATCGCTTGGGAAGACAGGTAAACTAATGCCAGCGTCCTGGAAGAAGCAAAGATCGCCAGTGTCAAAGTGATGATTCTTCAACACCAACTTCATTGGACTAGTCATGTTGTGCGGATGCCTGATGATCGTCCTCCAAAGCAACAACTCTATTCCCAACTTAAAAATGGAAAGCGTAATGCTGGTGGTCAACAAAAGAGGTTTAAAGACTGTCTCAAGGCAAATCTAAAAAAAAGTAGTATAAACACTGACAACTGGGAAACATTTGCCTGTGAGCCCCCCAGTTGGAGAACAGCCTTTCCCAAAGGTGTCATGGACTTTGAAAACGCTCAAACTCAGGACGCAAGGGAGAAACGTGCTAAGATGAAGGCACCCTTGGCAAACCCTCACCGTGATCAACTCCCGCTCAGAAACCTATGTCCCCACTGTGGAAGGATGTGTGGATCTAGAATTGGCCTCCGCAGTCACTTACGGACTCATTGTTAAAACTGTGTTCATGGAAGACAATCTTACTTGGCTATGAGTGATCGTCAAAGAGGAAGAAGAGGATAGAAATCTTGCACAGTTTTGCTCAGCCAAGTGCTTGGACTTTACTCCAACGTTCCTTCTATCCATTGAGTTGTACCTGGCTGAGTCTTTACTCACAGCAGACTTACTGGAATCAATGGACTTCAGTTAGTAATGCCAGAGACATCACCTTGCCAACAAAGGTCCGTATAGTTAAAGCTATGGTTTTCCCAGTAGTGATGTATGGAAGTGAGAGCTGGACCATAATGAAGGCTGATTGCCGAAGAATTGATGCTTTTGAATTCTGGTGTTGGAGGAGACTCTTGAGAGTCCCATGGGCTGCAAGAAGATCCAACCTCTTCATTCTGAAGGAAATCAGCCCTGAGTGCTCACTGGAATGACAGATCCTGAAGCTGAGACTCAAATACTTTGGCCACTTCATGAGAAGAGAAGACTCCCTGGAAAAGACCCTGATGTTGGGAAAGATGGAGGGCACAAGGAGAAGGGGACGAGATGGTTGGATAGTGTTTTCGAAGCTAGGAACATGAGTTTGACCAAACCGCAGCAGGCAGTGGAAGACAGGAGTGCCTGGCGTGTTCTAGTCCAGGGGGTCACGAAGAGTCGGACATGACTAAATGACTAAACAACAACGACAAACCTAGGGAGCAATCCTCAGGATGGGAAGCCCGCCGAAGCTCCCTTGGCTTGAGTTAAGCTGGTGTAAAGCAGACCTTCATGAATCATTGCCTTGTCATGGCGGAGGGGCTTGAATAACTCCAAGAAGCTGTGAGCTATGCTGTGCAGGGCCACCCAAGACGGACAGGTCATAGCCGAGAGTTTAGACTAAATGTGACCCACCTGGAGAAGGAACTGGCAAACCACTCCAGAGTTTTGCCAAGAAAACTTCATGGACATAAAAAAGGAGAAGCTTTGAGAAGAAAGTGAGTTTCCAAGGCATGCTGTGGTTCATGGGGTCATGAAGAGCAGAACACGACTAAGACGACTAAACAACAACTAAACGAAGCAGACCAGACAGGTGCTGAAGCCACAGGAGGAGAGAGGGCTGAATCATGCTTGCGGGTTTGCCATTGGGGCATCTGGTTGATCACTGTGAGAACAGTGTGCTGGGCCCAGGGGTAACCCATGAAACATGGTCCAGGACCTGTCCAGAATCCAAAGGTTCCGCTAGGAGTCAGTCTGACAAGGCTAAGGCAGGAAACTAGGCAAGGACAGGTACAGGATCTCAGGCAGGTTCTGGCAAACAGTAATGTTGCTCCAACAGCCTTTTATCTTTGTCAGGGTAATGGCCGGTCCTGATCCCCCGGTGACTCACCTCCCTGTTTTGCCCAAAGGCGAGCACTCCTCCTGCGAGTACTCAGGTCTCTCCTTCTCTCAGACCTTCGTCTCTGCAGTTCGGGAGACATCGGTGGGTTACTAGACCCAGAGGCCACCTCAGCTTCCCCTGATCCAACCGGTAGTGGAGCAGCTGTAAGTGATGGCCCAGCTGAAGGCAACAAGGTCATCCCCGCATCTGGAGCCAGGGCAGGCTCAGGCCCATGACTCAGCCCAACTAGGTTTGTTGCAAGGGAACCTGTGTAGACTGGGACTCTTCAGGATCAGGCCCCAGACATGGTTCAGATGATGCCTGAGGCAAAGGATCCGGTGCAGACTGAGTCTCCTCTGGTTCCAAGTCCGAGCCCGAGTCCCAGGCCATCACAAACAGGATGCTAGACTAGATGGGTCACTAGCCTGATCCAGAGTCTCTTATTACATTATTGCGTTCATACCTGCAGTCACCACTGTCTGTGGTCATTGTTGGCAGGATCACCTGGTGCAATGATGGTCTCAAGGGAACAGACAGGTCCACGTGGGAGCAAGTGGCCTTTCAGCTGGCCAGGTCCCCAGCCCATCCTTCCTCTTTCTTTCTTTTCTGAATAAATTTTTATTGAGTTTTACAAATTTTATTATTATCACAATCAACATTATCTCAAAAACAATATAGAATATAAATCCCCAACCCCCCTCCCCCCCTCACAACTTCCCTCAACTTCCTTTTCTGATTCTTTGAATGTTTACTTCCCCCTCTTGCTTTATTTTACCTTAATATGCAGTCTTTAACTTAAATGTTATTCTATTCTTCACATTTTTATACCCTACTTATTTTTACATTTCCTCTGGCACTTTATCATTTTCCAATTTTTACATCTTAATTTCTGTGTTGTTAATTGTAAATGCTTACTCAAACCCTGCTAGTGAGTCTACATCATTACAGTTTTTCTGTAGGTACAACATAAATGGTTCCCAGTCTTTTTAAAAATCTCTATTGTCTCTAAGTTTTGTGGTTAATTTCACCACTTCAGCCTATTCCATCAGTTTTTCTTGCCCATCCTTCCATCAGCTCCCCGATAAACATTTCTCCCTCTTTCGATCCATGCCGAACAGGGTCAGTATACTTTGGCACACCTAATCCAAGCTAATTTAGCTCTGTTTGCTTAAGAAAGGTGTATCCTCTCCAATTATCAAGATATAGGCTGATAATAGACGTCAGAAGCAGATAACAAACACCAACATAAAACCTACAATAAAACAATCTACCTAAAATCAGCACAATCAAAATAGCACCATGTTAAACGATATGACGCAGGTGGCGCTGTGGGTTAAAGCCTCAGCGCCTAGGGCTTGCCGATCGAAAGGTCGGCGGTTCGAATCCCTGCGGCGGGGTGCGCTCCCGCTGCTCGGTCCCAGCGCCTGCCAACCTAGCAGTTCGAAAGCACCTCCGGGTGCAAGTACATAAATAGGGACCGCTTACCGGCGGGAAGGTAAACGGCGTTTCCGTGTGCGGCTCTGGCTCGCCAGATGCAGCTTTGTCACGCTGGCCACGTGACCCGGAAGTGTCTCCGGACAGCGCTGGCCCCCGACCTCTTGAGTGAGATGGGCGCACAACCCCAGAGTCTGTCAAGACTGGCCCATACGGGCAGGGGTACCTTTACCTTTACCTTAAACGATATGATACGATACGATCATCTTTATTGTCCTTGTCCCATACAGAACAACGAAATTGAAAAAATCTACACCAGACATTCAAAAACCCACAAGCCTGCTATCCCAGCTATCCCAGCCTGGTTAGCCCCCTTTGATACCCCATAATTAAATACAATATACTCCCACAGAGACTACCTTACATTGCGTTTAAAACCAAAATCGCATTTGAATAGAAACTGTTTCTCAGGCGGCTACTCCTAGTCTTTATAACCCTGTACCTTCTTCCAGAAGGTAGATTTGATCTAAGGTGGGAAGAGTGCACCCAATTATTCTCTCCGCAGTCTTTACAACCCTGGACACACCATCTATCTATCTATCTATCTATCTATCTATCTATCTATCTATCTATCATCTATCTATCTATCTATCTATCTATCTGTCTATCTATCTATCTATCTATCTGCAAACTTTGTTGGAAATCCATGCTGTTAAGCTGTGCTAGAGCAACCATGTTTTTGCAGGATTTGGGGCAACCACAGAGAAGGATGAGCCACAAATCTCACCAACTTTGTTGCAGGGAGTTGGACTAGAAATAGCTCTGGGTCTCTTCCAACTCCACAGCTCACTAGTATAATAATAATAATAATAATAATAATAATAATAATAATTTATTAATTTATTATTTGTATCCCGCTCATCTGGTTGGGTTTCCCCAGCCACTCTGGGCGCCTTCCACAAAAACAAAAAACACACTAATATGTCATACATTAAAAACTTCCCTGAACAGGGCTGCCTTCAGATGTCTTCTGAATGTCAGGTAGTTGTTTATCTCTTTGACATCTGATGGGAGGGCGTTCCCACAGGGCAGGCGCCACCACCGAGAAGGCTCTCTGCCTGGTTCCTTATAGCTTTGCTTCTCGCAATGAGGGAAACGCCAGAAGGCTCTCGGCGTCCAGGCAGAATGAGTGGAGTGGGACTCCATCCTGATCTTAAGGGACAGGTAGTGGCATTCTCTGACACAGGGGTGAAGAGAAAGTAGACTCAGCTGAGGGCCAGATCTACTATGAAACTTATGAAGCTTGAGCTTAATAATTCTGGAGAGGCCCAGAAGCAATTTTATATATGCATGCATATAGCATTTCCCCAATTTTCACCCCCCCATAACCCCCCAAAAATGAGGCATAGGACTTTTTTTATTCACACCAATGACTTTGACATGTGAGATAATCCAGTACAGCAATTCTAATCAAAATCTGACATGTAGTAGTTAATTTCTTCAAGAGAATTTGTGGTGATCTTTCGTGGAAGAACTCCATTGAAGACGATAACAGGGGTTACCCAGACCTTGTTGATGATTGCAAAGGTGACCCCATAGTGGTTCAGGCTTCAGGGTCCCCCCAAATGTAGGTCTGCCACTGGTTCTGCCGGTGGAATTCTGGGTGCAAAGGAGCTCAGCATAGGGATGGAAATCAAGATGCCGTCTCGCACTGTTCGTCTTTGGCAAATTGCTGAGCCCACGCCACTTTGCAGTGCTTTCTCTTTTGCGGTAAGACTTGCAGGCTGCGTACAAAGCGGAAGAAGTACCTTGACAATCTTCCTTGTGTATTGGCCTCCACAATGGAAATTCCCACAATTTCTGCCGGAGTACAGCATGCCTGATCCCTGGCTGCACTGCAACTTTGCGGATGAATTATAGGAACAGCTTGCCAGCTGGCACCCAAAAGTGCTGTGCAAATATTCTCTCACCAGGCTGGAGCTCTAACATCCCTCAAAGGTGTTTGCACCTGTTTCCTTGTGCATGGCAAAGCTGTCCTTTTACGCACCCAGGAATGATTCACTCATTGTAGTATATCAGTAGTATTCGTGAGAGTATTAGCTAAGGGCTTTTTAAGAGCTAGTGAATTGCCCAGGTAGGAGTAACAGATACTGTGTAGAACATTCAGATTGAAATGGTGGGTGGGAAGCAGTTTGTGTTGGAGTCCAAATTAATTATGAGCTGCCAAATCCTATTTTATGTCATCTTCTGTTTGGAAACAGGGGGAAACTAAGGTAGGTGGGATTGGAGCCCCAAAGATGAAGGGTTGGGATTCAAATTCTAGGTTAAAGAGCTTATTTTTGAATGACACACACACACACACACACACACACACTGATGGTACAAGCTGTTTAACAGTGGAACAGACTGCCTCAGGAGGTGGTGAATTGTCTTCTTCATTAGAGGTTTTTAAGCAGACTCTGGGCGAACAGGAGGGATGGGGGAGAAGCTACCTTCAGTTTGCATTTAAAGCCAAATCAGATTTCCAAAACAATAGGAAAACCGAAACAGACATCCTTTGAGATTTGCACAAATCTGAATTTTGCAATGCAGTTCTCCAACCGAGGTTTACAAAAACATGAAGTTGGAGGGAAAGGGCACCAAAAGGACCACATTAGTGAAAATAACATGGAGAAATGTGTTATATTAGGAGGGATTCCTCGTGAAGATGTGTATCTTAACCAAAACTGCATACAAAAATGTGTTTATTGGGAGAGATTTACTTTAATATGCTTCTTGTGCCCCCTCCAGGAGAGGTTTGGAGGATGGCGACATGGGAATGGGCCTTTTCTGTGGTGGCACCGGAAGTCAGGTTTCTGAGACCTCACAAGCCTTGTATAGCATCTCCGAGGTCTCATGAGGCCTGGGACGTGACTTCCAGTGCTTCACGAGGCACCGGAAGTTGTGTCGTGGGCCCTGCAGTGTGGGGGCTACAACAATTTTTTTGGTGGGTGCTCGGGCCCCCAGGGCCCCCTATAGTTGGTGCCCCTGCAGCATTAAAATACAACATAAAAGCAATTTAAAACTACTTCCAACCATAAAAATAAGGTGGCTCATTTATGGCACATCATAGCTCTAATACCACCTATAGGGTGTTCATATAACGAACAATCAAGCATGCAATTGCCATCACACTCAGAGTGCTGTCTGTTGGATTTTGGGAAACATGACAGTCTCAATTTATCGGTTACAGCAAGGTTGACTTGAATCAAGAGACTCAATCTATACTGGTAAAGTTGAAATGGTTGCAAAATGTGTAGGACTCAAATTTAATGCACCTTGTTCAATTATTCAAGGCAGTGTTTTGTTGTGTTTTGTTTTCTTGTTGTTCTTTTCCCTGGGAATCCATTTGTATTTTACATAATTCAAGGTGAGTGTTGAGTCAGTCTCACGTTGGTTCATGAAAAAGCAGATGTCCCACCGCTGAACTATGGCCCTTTGAGGGTGATCATCAAACAATTTTCTCCTTCAAGGGTCCTATTTTACTTCTCTAGCGCTACCTCCTTCTCTTCCTCTAAGCTCATTGTGCCAATCCATTTCTTGGCACCGCAGTCCAAGAAGAACATTGACAAGCTGGAAGGTGTGCAGAGGAGGGCAACCAAGATGTTCAAGGGTCTGGAAACCAAGCCTGATGAGGAATGGTTGAAGGAGTTGGGTATGTTGAGCCCGGGGAAGAAGAGAAGACTGTGAGCAGATATGAAAGCCATAGTCAAATATGTGAAGGACTGTCAATGGAGCAAGCTTGTTTTTTGCTGTTCCCGAGGGCAGAACCTGAACCTGGTGTGCGTAGTTGTTCCAGTTGATGGAAGTCCAAAGCTGGAGTCTAGGGGACACCTCCTTCAGCGTCAGAGCTCAAAAGGGAACTTAAATGAGGGGCGGTGAATAATTTCATTGGGGCAAATTGCATTTGCAAAAGAATACAGTGGTACCTCGGGTTACATAGGCTTCAGGTTACACATGCATCAGGTTACAGACTCTGCTAACCCAGAAATATTACCTCGGGTTAAGAACTTTGCTTCAGGATGAGAACAGAAATCGTGCTCCAGCGGCACGGCAGCAGCAAGAGGCCCCATTAGCTAAAGTGGTGCTTCAGGTTAAGAACAGATTCAGGTTAAGTACGGACCTCCAGAACGAATCAAGTACTTAACCTGAGGTACCACTGTACACAGCCTCACCATTAGAGAAATGGTGGCAAACTCCAGCGGGTGCAGGATGCCATGGCGAGGCTCCTTATGGGGTCCTTGCCACGGGATCACATTCATCCAGTGCTTTACGAACTGCACTGGCTCCTGGTGGAGTACAGGATCGGGTTTAAGGTGCTGGTTTTGACCTTTCAAGCCCTATGCGGCCTAGGACCCTCGTACCTACGGGACCGCCTCTCCTGGTATGCCCCACGGAGGACCTTAAGGTCCACAAATGACAACACTTTGGAGGTCCCAGGTCGCAAAGATTGGTCTCAACTAGGGCCAGGGCCTTTTCAGTACTGGCCCCAACTTGGTGGAACGCTCTGTCACAAGAGACTA
Organism: Podarcis cretensis; assembly: GCF_951804945.1. NCBI lineage: Eukaryota > Metazoa > Chordata > Lepidosauria > Squamata > Lacertidae > Podarcis > Podarcis cretensis. The sequence goes on from NC_137174.1 coordinate 99,866,387, forward strand.
GAGCCCTGCGGGACTTGACATCTTTCTGCAGGGACTGCAAGACAGAGCTGTTCCACCTGGCCTTTGGTTTGGACTCAGTCTGACCCTTATGTTTCCCTCCCCTTACGGTTTTGATCTATGGGCTACTTTTAAAATGAGGCTGCATTTTACATTGCATTTCAACCTGTATTTTAAATTGGTTTTTTTTCCTCCCCCCCTTCCCTATTATGTTTTTACTGTAATTTTTACTGTTGTTAGCCACCCTGAGCCTGGCTCTGGCCAGGGAAGGTGGGGGTATAAACAAAATTTATTATTATTATTATAAGTTTCGTTGATGCATTTGTTGGCTAGAATAAGCAAAATGACTTACTGCCGCACTCCATAGATGGGAGAATATGAGCAGAGAAGGAGCAAACACTTGTGCAATTCCATTTGCAGGTGTGCAATCAAGATGTGCAGTGGCAGTAATAGCTGCCACCTTTGACCAGGATAAGCTAAGCTTGCAGATGCAGAACACAAGGCGAGTGCCTTGTTCGCCATATTCACACTGACGCACCTGCAAACCTCCTATCAGTGTCATGCAGCCTAATTCATTTCCAGTTCAAATTTAGGCACTTGCTCATATCTGGGTGCATTTGATAAATTTCTCAACTTGTTTCTGTGTGCACCACATCAAATTGTGGCACGCACTCTCAACTCAGAGCCGCAACTTGAAGCCGCATGAGAGATGCTTCTTGCTTAAAGGCGTAACGTCTTTAACCGATGCAGATTTTGCCAGCTGCTTAACATCAGCTGTGGCATTACGTGAAATCAATGTTCCCCCTCAATTTGCAGTGGGAAAAGGTGAGGAAAGCTGTCAGAGCTGCCCCTAGGTCCCAGCTCACAGAGGACCAACGCGAGGCTGTCGTTATGTACAAAAGTCTTTATTGAGGTTCAGTTTCCATTTCAAAGCCGCAGCGCGCAGCTCTACGTCTTACACCCTAGACCGGCGAAGTACCGTCTGAGTCTCCTCCCCTCTGACACCAGTTTAAGATCCTAGCCCTGCTCCACCTTTTCCGCTGCTTTCTCCTCCTCTGGGTCCTCCTGCCCGCTGGGGCATCCCCCTTTCTGGACTCTTCTGACGCTGAGTCGCTTAGCTCCTCCCCCTCCCTCCGGCGGGCTTTAGGACCCGGTTCCCCATCCTCATTCTCTGCTGTCCCGCGCTCCTGTACATTTGAACTTGCCTCTTGCGCCAACCCAGTGACCTTCCTCCTGACCGTTACACTACTCCTGTCACTGCTTCCCTCTTCTGGGATACTGGCCGGATCTGACCTCCCCTCCGTTGTCTGACTCTCCGATGGAGGTGTGGTCAGCCCTGCCTTATCTTCTCTCCCTGGTGGGGAATGCACTGGCCCCGATCCTTGGGACTCTTCCCCCCCACTCTGCTCTGGTGGGGAAGCTGGTCCTGATTTCCAGCTACTGCTCTGGGAGTCCCTGCTGCCCCCTTGCTCCTGGGGCGTTCCCCTTGGGAACCCCCTACCCCTGGCCACTGGCGCCCCCTTCTGTGAATCTTCCGATTCGCTGGAGAGGCTCATGGAATCCCTCGGTCCACTGTCCTCTTCTCCTACGCTCCCCTCGGATTCTTCCCCTTCGCTCTCCATCTCCTCTCTTCCCTGTGCCTCTGCTCCTGAACCCCTGAAATTATGTTTATAGGGGGCCGTCTTATTCACAGATAGTGCAAGGGGGGGGTGATTTGTGGCAGCCGCGAGCAGGAGATTGTCAGCTGTGATTGGGCGGGTGATTGGTGGCTGCGGCAATCTCTGGGCAATCTCCCCCCATTTCCTTAATTTGGAGTCCCCCCAAAGTAAGGGTCATCTTATACACGGGGGCATGTTATACACGGGAAAATACAGTCTGTGGTGCTTTCCCCATGGCATTTGCTATGGCCAGGAGACTCAAAAGCTGGAAGTGATTCTGAACCAGGGTCTTCTGTGTCTTTCAAGGAGGCCAAGGCATCTAGGGTGCCCTAACCCCTCAAAGTCCTTCCTCTGTCTCGCTGTCCCCTGACACTATGTGTTCTCCCGCAATGTTTGTCCTGGAAGTGCTCCTCTGAAGAGGATTTCTCCATCAGGGTCGCAGCAGCTGAGATAGAGAGGCCCGCGGTCTGACTCAGTATAACACACATTCCCATATCCCTATATTTCACAGCAAGGCAGAGAACGACAGGATCTTTGCACACAGGCTTACCAACTAGATAAGCAGACATGTGTGGAAAAGAAGACAAGACAATGAAAAAAGAGTACATGAACTGCAAAATAAGACCACCCGACTTCACCTTCTGCTAGAGGCCGGTCACTTCTGCATTGCCCCCCCCCCCCCCCCCGCCAAAAGGGGCAACTGCATAACCAAAACGGATGGCAAAAGAAGACATGGATTTGCATAACCTTTACATGTCTCCATTAATACATATAGGTGTGAATTTCAAAATAATTGCTGTGATTGAAATAGAAATGTAATCTATCAGGCCATCATGGGGGAAGCTGTGACTGGGGTGGGGCTGGGGAGGTTGGTGTTCCTGCTGAGTCTGCATCTTCAAGGCCCCTCCTGCCATTTCTTACAGAATCATAGAACTGTAGAGTTGAAAGAGCCCCCGAGGGTCACCTAGTCCATATCCTTCTGAAATGGTGGTGCCCTGAACTAGACACAGTATTCCAGGTGTGGTCTGACCAAGGTAGAATAGAGCGATACTATGACTTCCCTTGATCACGACACTAGACTTCTGTTGATGCAACCTAGAATAGCATTAGCAGGAGTTTGCTGCTGCATCACGCTGTTGGCTCATGTTAAGCTTGCGGTCTAATCACCATAATCCTATTCAGGTGCTTTATCTTTAAACTAGAGTGACACCAGGCAGCCTGTGAAACAGAGAACCTTTAAGGAGGAGGCTGTGCTCAGCCTCAGGTTGCAATGAGGGAAGTCTTTCTTCAATGGAGCTTAGGTAAACTATGGAACTCTCTACCACAGCAGGCAGTGATGGCCAGTGGCGTAGCGTGGGGGGTGCAGGGGGGGCGGCCGCACCGGGCGCAACATCTGGGGGGGCGTGCTCGCACTTGCAGCTCTCTGCCCCTACTAAAATCCATGGGTTAGGGGGCGCAAATTACTTGCCTTGCCCCGGGTGCTGACAACCCACGCTACGCCACTGGTGATGGCTGCCAACTTGGATGGCTTTAAAAGAGGTTGATGATGATGATGATGATGATGATAATATTTTATTTATAGCCCTCCCTCCCCAACCGAAGCCAGGCTCAGAGCAGCTAACAACAGTAAAAGTAACACAGTTTACATAAAATCACAATCAATTAATAGAAATACATTCTAAAATCAATTCATTCTAAAATCAATTCAGAATCAAATTAATGGCAACCATTGGGCTAGAGTTCTATGAGGATTACAGAAGGAGAGAGGGGGCCAGCCTGTGCCTTGGCCAAAGGCCTGGTGGAACAGCTCCATCTTGCAGACCCTACGGAAAAATGTCAAGTCCCACAGGGCCCTAATCTCTTGTGACAGAGCATTCACAATGGCCGAAAAAGCCCTGGCTCTGGTTGAGGCCAGCCTAACCTCCCTGTGGCCCAGGACCTCCAAGATGTTTTTGTTTGAAGACCGTAATGTCCTCTGTGGGACATACCAGGAGAGGCGGTCCCGTAGGTACGAGGGTCCTAGGTCGTATAGGGCCTAGGCATGGCAAACAACAGTTGTTTGTGCTCTAGGCAAGCGAATGGGCACATCTGCTAGTGGGTTGGTCCTGTGGGGTTTGTTTCAATGTGCTTGGTGCCAGAGGTGCCAGTTCAGTATCCAACTTACTCTCCTGGAGGAGGCTCCTTACCGATAGGAGGAACTGGCAGCTGCATCGACCCTATCGGAGGTGCCTGACTGATATCACAGGGGTGAGACACTTCTCTGACAACCTGCTTGAACCTTCACCAGAATCAAACTCCTGATCAAAGTAGACAAATTCATGGAGATGGAGAGGGTTGTTGGTGGCCACCAGCCAGGATGGCTGTGCTCTGCTTCCACAGTTGGAGGTCTCAGTGCTTCTGAATCCTCATTGCTGGAAGTCACGGAACGGGAGAGGACAATTGTGCTCAAATTCTGCTTGCCTGTTTTGCATTGCCAGTTGGCCACTGTGAGAACAGGGTGCTGGACTGCATGGGCCACTGTTCTCCTCAAACGGCTCTTCACATGTTCTTATGTCCTCTTAAAGACTTTGAACTGGGAACTGCCCTCAGCAAAGTAAGCCACAGGGCCACACTGCAAGAGAGGTGTCATTTTGGGTTCAATCAACCTCTCTTCTCCAAGCTAAACCATCTGCTAGCAAGCAAGCAAAGTCCTTTGCTGGTTCCATTCTGTGGGACAACCAGCCTCATCCAACCAACATGCTGAAGTCCAATGAAGGGGTTAAGGCCATAGAGTAAGCTGCCCTGCCAGGCTTAGATCACTTTGGGAGGAAATGGGTAATGAAGCCTATTATTCAACCTCCAGTCTACCTGAGAAGCTCAGTTGCTCCAGCTCAGACCACATGGTTCTCGCAAGCCACTCTTGAGTTTCTATACCAATAATTTAGGAACTTTCACCGCTGTAACTAAACCAAGTTGTACTGCCTAAGCAACTTTTTTCTGAATGCTGTATGGAAAAGCACATGAATCCAGCCTTTGAAGAGTTTGTAAGTAAACCATTTTAAGCTTAACAAATGTTTGGTCTTCTTCTATGCTAGGGGAAGAGAGGAACTGTGGAAGGATCTCAGAAGCACATATTTTAAAGGTCTAACAGCCTATATTTCCAGGTGTTACTTTGCTGCATAATTTGTAATTTTAATTCTATGCTTGGGTTCTCTAACCAAAGAGTACTTGCCCCAAATTTGGATATTGGCATCCAGGAATTCTCCTTTTATACCTATTTTCCCCCCTTGCAACCAACACATTCCATGGCGATATTTAAAGGGGTTCTGATGTTATTCTGCCAGGTTTCTTAAGACCTTGGACTGTTTGGAGACCTGCAACAAAACACACGTCTTCCATGTTCTTTTAATGGGTTGTTTTACAGTGTTGTCATACTCCGTTTACAGTGGTTTTATTGTAAGCGGGCCCGAGGGCCCTGTTGGGAAAAGCAGTCTATAAATTTAGCTACAACACAAAATAAGAAACAGGCATCTTTAGAGCTGATTCTCCTGACTACTCTTTTTTTTTAAAAAAATAAAAAATTAATAAATTAAAAATTAATCCATATTACCCAAATAACAAAACAGAACTTGCTGAGACAAACACATAAAATCTTCAAAACAAAATAAAAAAATTCCTTCCAGTAGCACGTTAAAGACCAACTAAGTTAGTTCTTGGTATGACCAAGAACTAACTTAGTTGGTCTTTAAGGTGCTACTGGAAGGAATTTTTTTATTTTGTTTTGACTATGGCAGACCAACACGGCTACCTATCTGTAACATAAAATCTTAACTGAGCCAAGCCAAGGCTGGGACGTAGTGTTACATTCACAAGGGAAAAAATGATAATGTCAGGGGTTCAGGAGCAGAGGCACAGGGAGGAGAGGAGATGGACAACGGAGGGGAGGTCAGATCCGGCCAGTATCCCGGAAGAGGGAAGCAGTGACAGAAGTAGTGTAATGGTCAGGAGAAAGGTCACTGGGTTGGCGCGAGAGGCAAGTTCAAATGTACAGGAGCGCGGGACAGCAGAGAATGAGGATTGGGAACCGGGTCCTAAAGCCCGCCGGAGGGAGGGGGAGGAGCTAAGCGACTCAGCGTCGGAAGAGTCCAGAAAGGGCAATGCCCCAGCGGGCAGGAGGACCCAGAAGAGGAGAGAGCAGCGGAAAAGGTGGAGCAGGGCTAGGATCTTAAACTGGTGTCAGAGGGGAGGAGACTCAGACGGGACTTCGCCGATCTAGGGTTTAAGACGTAGGGCTGCACGCTGTGGCATTGAAATGGAAACTGAACTTCAATAAAGACTTTTGTACATTACTACAGCCTAGCGTTGGTCCTCTGTGAGCTGGGACCTAGGGGCAGCTCTGACAGATAATATCTGGATGTTTGTGATAAGGCACAGATTAGAGGATTAGTGGAGAGCACAATGTAAGAAAAAGAGAGAGAGAGATCAAGAGGTGTAACACATGTGACTTGCAAAATGTACAGAAACGTAAACCTGAAACTGAAATCATCAGAGGCACAAGGAGTACGAAGAACAAAAGGCTCTGTATTACATCAATAATTCCCCCCACCAGCCAATTAGACGCTACTTATCCAAGCAACTATTGATGCTACAAAGAACCTACATCTCAGGCCACTCTTCTTCCAAGGAGGTGCATTCTTGTGAGATTCAGGTTATTCAAGTTGCCTTTCACTTGAAACATGACTGTAGAAGAACACCTGTTCAAAGATTTCTCCTGGACTACTGGCCATCTTCAAATCTCAGAAGAAGAAGAAGAAGTTTGGATTTGATATCCCGCTTTATCACTACCCGAAGGAGTCTCAAAGTGGCTAAAAATCTCCTTTCCCTTCCTCCCCCACAACAAACACTCTGGGAGGTGAGTGGGGCTGAGAGACTTCAGAGAAGTGCGACTGGCCCAAGGTCACCTAGCAGCTGCAGGTGGAGGAGCAGAGACGCGAACCCGGTTCCCCAGATTACGAGACTACTGCTCTTAACCACTACACCACACTGGCTCTCAGAAGGGTTGTTGCATGCAAGACAGAGCAAGTTTGTTTTCTGTGGCTCCAGGGGGTAGGGCCTGAACCAGTGGGTTCAAATGATCCAGGGGAAGGCTCCAGTGGGATACTGGGAGTGGCCTCTGCCTACCGCAAGGGGGGTGTTTAACCAGCTCCCTGGAAGATGGTGTGCCCTCCAATAGGAAGTACAACAATCCAGAATGTGGCAGCTAGACTGATAGCTGGTAGCAGCCACTGGGGCCATATAACACCAGTCCTAAAAGATCTGCATTGGTTTCCAGTATGTTTCTTATCTCAATTCAGTATTGGTACTAGCCGTTAAAGCCCTAAATGGCCTTGGCCCTGTATACCTGAAGGAGCGTCTCCACCCCCATCATTCTGCCCGGACACTGAGGTCCAGCGCCGAGGGCCTTCTGGGGGTTCCCTCATTGGGATTAGTCAAGTTACAGGGAACCAGGCAGAGGGCCTTCTCGGTGGTGGCACCCTCCCTGTGGAATGCCCTCCCATCAGATGTCAAGGAGATAAAGAGCTGTCTGACTTTTAGAAGACATCTGAAGGCAGCCCTGTTCAGGGAAGTTTTTAATATCTGACATTTTATTATTTTTTATATTTTGCTGGAAGCCGCCAGAACATTTCAGAACTCGAACTACATAAACCTGGAAGTAAATGCTTCCATTTTTGAACACACCTCGGAAGTCGAACGGAATCCGTTCCAGAAGTCTGTTTGATTTCCAAAATGTTCAATAACCAAGGCGTGGCTTCTGATTGGTTTCTGATTGCACAGGCGTGCCGGAAACAATAGCGGAAGCCACACCGGACGTTCAGCTTCCAAAAAAAATGTTCAAAAACCGGAACACTCAATTCCAGTTTTTGATCATACGGGAGCCGTAACGTTCGACTCTCAAGGCCTTCGGGAGCCTAGGTACATCTGTATATGTTATTCTTCCCAATTTTCTCTGTTAGATTTGCAGACCGCCCTTTGCGCCTCGGTTTTCGGACGTTTCGGAATTCAAACAGTCTTCCGGAATGGATTACATTGGAAAACCGAGGTACCATTGTGTTTTGAATTGGGCCTGAAAGGTCACACTGGCAGGCAGAGTAGGCAAGGCAGGATCCGTGTCATGTGCTCAAAAGCTATCGCCAGACGAGTTCCACCTCTCATAGAATCATAGAATCATAGAGTTGGAAGAGACCACAAGGGCCATCGAGTCCAACCCCCTGCCAAGCAGGAAACACCATCAGAGCACTCTGTAGTGCTTCTGAATACCAGGGAACCACAGGTGCAAAGAGTGCTATTGCGCTGATCTCTTGCTTGCAGACTCCTCAGAGACATCTCACAGGTGGGGCTTTGGCCTGATCCAGGCGTGCTCTTCTCATGTTCTTATGTTCTCATGACATGCAAAGGATAGCATTGACCCTTCTCTCCCCAGCTGCAACTAACTTCTGTGTGGCAGTTAGGTTTGGGCAAAGCTCTGTGTGAGCTGTGGAGCCCAGAACATGGAACCATGCCAGCTTTGGGGCTTGCTGGTTCTCACGACTGGCAAGGAAGTTTCCCTTCATCTCAGCATTCTTGGGAACATTTGGGAGCAAAATCTCCTGATGATGCCAACCTCGTCCACTCTGGTCTCCAGTCTGCGGCTGCAACAACAACAAAAAGCCACCATGCCAACTGGCGCCATGAATTATGCACATGCCATGGATTACACTGGCACCAAGCGCAAGGCGTTGCTCTTGATTGCCAGCTGCGCCCATTTAGAACCCAGGAGCAGCACCCACCAGCAGGGTGCAGGAATAGGGGAGTGGGCAAGAGGGGGAGCGTACAAAACATGCAATCTGCCAGAGAAGCAGCTGTGCCGAACACTGGAAAAACTTGGAGGGAGGGAGCGTCATATTGAGTTTGTTCACATTATCTAGGCTGCCAAATATCTGTGGCACAAGTGCTAAACTCACTCTGGCTTCCGTCACTAAGGGTGGGTGAATCTCTCTGTCTTGGCTTCTCTCAGTTTCTCATTTTTCCAACCTTAACTTCAATTCTCCATATCAATTTGCATTTTTTTTTTTTAAAAAAAATAGGCATTTCAGTGCAAATTTCTATAAATGCACACATTTTGCCTGGTATGTGCAGATTTCACCCCATACCAGTTTTCCCCAATATAATGCATCTTGGGGTGGTTTTTAATGAATATATGCATTTTTTAAAAAATGTGTGCTTTACCCTAATATATGCATTTCTGTGTACATTACTTGGTCAGAGAACTGCCTGGCAAAAAATACATTGCGGGAATGGCCTTTTTTCGGCCAATGTATCATTTTGGAAAGTGCATTATGAGGTAAATTTGCCTTTAAATGCAAACCAAATCAAATCCCTGTTCTTCACTAACAGTTTATTCTGACTTCCTTTTCATCTGCTGTCAAATACTACACACTCCACCTTTTTTTTTTTGGTTGGGGAAATCAAAATTGATTCTTCCTGTAGATCACCTACCTACAGGTGGTACATGACACCAGTCAAGCTTGCAAAAATCTACCATTTGCCCGATAATAAATGTTGGAAATGTAAAGAGACTGAAGGTACATTCTTTCACCTTTGGTGGACGTGCCCAAGGATTAAGGCTTTCTGGGAGATGATTTATAATGAAATGAAAAAGGTATTTAGGTATTTAGGTATACCTTCCTGAAGAAACCAGAGGCCTTTCTCCTGGGCATGGTCGGCCAATTGGTGCCAAAGAAGGATAGAACTTTCTTTATGTATGCAACAACGGCAGCAAGAATACTTATTGCAAAGTATTGGAAGACACAAGATCTACCCACCCTGGAAGAGTGGCAGATGAAGGTGATGGACTATATGGAATTAGCGGAAATGACTGGCAGAATCCGAGACCTGGGAGAAGAGCTGGTGGAACAAGATTGGAAGAAATTTAAAGATTATTTGTGGAAACACTGTAAAATTAATGAATGTTAAAATGATGTTAAATTGAAAATAAGTGGTACTAGCAACAAAAGTTAAAAAGAGTATGCAAAAATGAATTAAAAAATTGGTGAAATTATAGGGTTATAATATGTTAAGATTTAGAGTTAAGATAAATGAAAGAGGATAAGGATTTGTTGATTTGAATACTTTAATGGGAATACAAAAAGGGGAGGTGTGAGGAAGTCAAAGAAACAAGTTAATGAGCTCAAAATTATCAAAAATGGAGTGGTTTTAATTTTCTATTTTCTATTTTTTTACTTTTCTTGTTTTTTTGTATTTTGTATTCTTGTTTGAGAGTTTCTTCTGTTTCTTGTTCTATTATGCATTTTTTTATTTTTGATTTTGTAAAATTTTAATAAATATTATTAAAAAAAACAAAAAAACAAAATTGATTCTTCCTGACCCTTTTTAAGAACATAAGCTTTTTTTCCTCAGGCAACTGTGCGCAACATGACCACGGGGGAGTTGTACAGTCCCACAGCTCTTCCTACGTGCTTAGCTTCTTCACACAAGCAATGTATCAGCCGGGACTTCTATCAAATTCATTTTTCGTTTTTTCCTATTTCCTCCCCAGTCTTAAATTCAGTTTGCCATATTTCTCCATGAGCTTGCATAACAATAACAAGTCCTCATGAAGATTTTTCAGCATTTTAGTGAGTTTATTTTCACGGTATTCAATTCATTTTTGGTCTAACGCACACAATTTCCTGCTATGTAATAAAGCATTATTTTTGGTTATTTTCACTGATGTATTGGTTCTTTCTTTTTTTTTAAATGCTTTATTGAAATTAGGGGGGGGGACAAAGTTATGTATAACAAAAAGGGGGGAAAGGGAAAAGAGATTAGTGTTTGTTACATTATATCACATTCTTCTTAAGATTCTAATGACTTCCCGCCAAACCCTCATGCCTCTAAACATTGTTTTACGTATTGCACTATTTATTTCAATTTTCTTTTGTTAAGTTCCATATATATTATGCTTTTTAATACTCATCCAATATCTCACAGAAGTTATTCAAGAGCTGCCACAGACTTTATGTTATCACAACAATCCTTGAGATACTTTTGTACATGCCCCATTTCCTAATAAAAGTTTGTTCAGTGTGGTCTCGCAGTTTTTCTGTTAATTTCGCCAAATCAGCATATTCCAACAATTTATTCTGCCTGTCCAGCTTTGTCAGTATTCTATCACCCTTCCAGTTCATAGCTATCAATATTCTTGCAGCCACTGTGGCGTACAAGAATATTTCTCTTGCATTTTTTGGTATTTCAGGGCCTAGTATCCCCAAGAGAAAAGCCTCTGGTGTGTTTTTTTTTTTTTTAAGATATCTTAAACATTCTTTTAAGCTCATTGTAGATATATTGGTTCTTAATGTACACATCAAGCACAAACTCTGTATGCAAAATGAAAGTCTATTGTGCACTAGACATCTCAAATGCACACATGCATTTTTGAACCCCTTTATTTGGGTTGCGCAACTGCATTACAAAATTTGGAGAAGTGCGAATCTCAAAAGATAACTGACTTAAGGTCTGCAGATTATTTCAGGAAGTGGAAACTGGGTAGGTTGCATTAAAAAGCCAAACTGAACTTCTCCTTCATCTCTTGCTGCCACCAAACCATTCTGATGTTCTTCTTTTTTATGGTGGCACAAGTAGAACTGCAGCCTCTGCATGCTGTATGGTCAAGGGAAGTGATAGTGAAGCTCTATTCTGCCTTGGTCAGAGTACACTTGGAGTCCGGTGTCCAGTTCTGGGCACCACAATCTAGGAAGGATGACAACCTGGAACATGTGCAGAGGAGGGCAACCAAGATGATCTGGAAACCATGCCTGATGAAGAACAGTTGAAGGAGCTGCATATGTTAGCCTGGAAAAGACGAGACTAGGAGGAGATGTGATAGCCATTTTCAAATATCTCGAGGGCTATCACATGGAAGATGGAGCAAGCTTGTTTTCTCCTGCTCTGGAGGGTAGGACTCGAATCCATGGCTTCAAGTTACAAGGAAGGAGATACAGACTAAACACCAGGAAGACCTTTTTGGCAGCAAGAGCTGCAGAACAGGGGAACAGACTCACTTATGATGTGGTACTCTGTCCTGGATGCTTTAGCTGAGATTCCTGCATTGCAGGGGGCTAGACTAGATGATCCTTGGGGTTCCTTCCAGCTCTAAGATTCTATGATTCTGTGGTGCTGCAGAAACTGGATTGGTGGAGGTAAACTTTTTTATTTATTGAGAAGCATCACCCATTTGGGGCCGTTGGACCTTCCCCAATTCCCCGTTCTGTTGCCCCCTGCCCACACCAAAAGTTAAGTAATGAAAATGTTTCCCCAACTATTAAGCAGTTGCTTGCAGCTGGCAAAACATCTAAACGGCAACATGAAGTCCGTTTATCCCATTTTACAGATGGGGAACACAGGCGCAGGGATCAGCCATTTCTCCGCAGATGTTTCAGGCACAAGAACTGCCCCTCTGTCCCAATTCACCCCTTTTTATGGGCAGGCAAGCATCCAAAAGTTCAAACGTTTGGCCCATCAGGAATGAAAAATCTTCATGAGTGCTGGGGTCCACCAGTATACCCAACCCAACCCACTGGGCTGCCCCTCTGACTCCACCTACCCTGGTCTTTATCTCCTGGCCTAGATTTCTGCTCCAGAACGCACCTGATACCCAATTTTAAAAATTCATTTTAAGCGTTGACAGCACTAGTCATTAGGCTATGTGCCTGGTGCAATCCTGAGCTTTGCTGTTTAAATTACAATGAATTACAACTTGTTCCCAGAAGTTTGACACCTATCTGAAAGGACGGAAAACTGTTGCCAGGGTGGTTGGAACGAGTTGTTACCAATATGTGGAGGACATCTGATTCTATCTTTCTCTTCCATCTAAACAAGGACAGGTGCTTGAGGCAGTAGGTTGGTGCTTTGAGGTGGTGATCTGAATTTGGGCTCATAAATTGAAGCTGAATCTTGCCTGGACAGGGGTATACTGAATTCTCACATCCGCAATGACAAAGAACTTGCCTGCTGCAGACACACCAGTGCTTCCCCAGAAGGAACTTTGCGGTGAGGCAGTTGCCCTGACTCCAACCCTGAGGCTCAGGTGATGTCAGGGACTGGTTGGATGTGGAAGAGTGATAGATGCCACCTGCCCAAGAACCCCCCTGGGGCAGTGCCAGATCAAACCCCCTAGAGGCCTCTGTTGTTGTTGTTTAGTCATGTCCGACTCTCCGTGATCCCCTGGACCAGAGCACACCAGGCCTTCCTGTCTTCCACTGCCTCCCACAGTTTGGTCAAACTCATGCTGGTAGCTTCAAGAACACTGTCCAGCCATCTCGTCCTCTGTTGTCCCCTTCTCCTTGTGCCCTCCATCTTTCCCAACATCAGGGTCTTTTCCAGGGAGTCTTCTCTTCTCATGAGGTGGCCAAAGTCTTGGAGCCTCAGCTTCAGGATCTGCCCTTCCAGTGAGCACTCAGGGCTGATTTCCTTCAGAATGGATCGGTTGGAGTCCATGGGACTCTCAAGAGTCTCCTCCAGCACCAGAATTCAAAAGCATCAATTCTTCGGCGATCAGCCTTCTTTATGGTCCAGCTCTCACTTCCATACATATGGAAGTGAGAGGCCTCTAGACAGTCAAAATCTTACCCGCCCCCCTGCAAATAATCTAATACGTTTTTTATTTGATATTTCAAGATCAAATCAGCATTTATCTGGTATGCAGGCTGAGACCCTCCATGCCCACAGACTGTCTCGCCAGAGTGGTGCATGCTCTGGTTATCTCCTGCTTGGACTACTGCCATGCGCTCTACGTGGGGCTACCTTTGAAGGTGACCCAGAAACTGCAACTAATCCAGAATGCGGCAGATAGACTGGTGACTGGGAGCGGCCGCCGAGACCATATAACACTGGACCTGAAAGACCTACATTGGCTCCCAGTACGTTTCAGATCACAATTCAAAGTGTTGTTAGTGTTTTGACTTCTGCTGTGTTATTATGCAAGCTGCCTTGAGCAAGGAAAGGTGGGATATTGATAAATATAAATAATAGTTTCAAACTCCACTCTGCAGTATGGGAAGAATGATGCTGATGTGTCTTAAAAGGCACCTGTTGTTGTTACCTAGAACAGTCTTTACCAAAGGTGTCATGGGCTTTGAAGAAACTCGAACTCAGGACACAAGGGAGAAACGTGCTAAGAGGAAGGCACGCTTGGCAAACCCTCACCGTGATCAACTCCTGCCTGAAAACTAATGTCCCCACTGTGGAAGGACGTGTGGGTCCAGAATTGGCCTCCACAGTCACTTACGGACTCACTTTTAAAACCGTGTTCATGGAAGACAATATTACTCAGCAGTAAATCTACATTGTTGTTTTGTTGTAGCAGTTTTGTTTTTTAATGTTTGATGTTCTACTCTGTTTTTATATGTGTTGTAAGCTGCCCAGAGTGGCTGGGGAAACCCAGCAAGATGGGTGGGATATAAATTTCAAAAAATTATTATTAAATCATCATCATCATCTTTCTTAGCAGGCCGTGCAAACCGCTATTCCGAAGAATGCTTTTTATAGGGGAGGGGGCACTGGGGATGAGTTCATGGAACCAAGATGGTCCAAAAACAAGTAATGGAAAATATGGAGATGGCGGAAATGACTGGCAGAATCCGAGACCAGGGAGAAGAGTTGGTGGAAGAAGATTGGAAGAAATTTAAAATTTATTTACAGAAATATTGTAAAATTGTTGAAAGTTAAAGGCATTGAAATGAATTGAAGGGATTCTAGCAACGAGGCTAAAAATAAGATTGGATGGATAATTAGACAAATAAATTGGATATGAATTTGCTGAATTAATTTGCAACAGGGATACAAAAGAGGGAGATGTGAGGAAGTCAAGAAAATAAGTGAATCAAAGATGAGAAGCAAAAAGAGGGATTTTTGTGTTTTTTCTCTTTTTTCTTAAAATGTCTTCTTTCTTTTCTTTTTTGAAACTATTTTTTTTATTTTTTATGTATTTTATAATTTTGTATCTTTGTGTATTTGTTCTTGTTTTTTCTTATGTTTGTTGTCTTTTCTAAAACTTAATAAAACATTTATAAAAAACAACAACAACAAAAACATTTGGGAACCCCTGATTTGGCTCAGTACTCTGCTGACTTGCAGCTGAACTCCAGTGTTTAAGGCAGAAAATTGTCTTTCCCAGCCCTGCCTTAGCTGCAAGTGCTCTGCCATTGAACTCTGTCCCCTCACCTCAGGAATAAGGTGTGTGGGTTTTCTCTATTTCTTTTTATTTTGCAGCATTTTCTGCGTATTACAACGAAACCTTTTAATAAAGTCAAGCACGCCTCTGCACTTCATCACCCTTTGAAATTGCAGCCTCAGCTGCCCCCAGGAAACAATCGAAGGATACGGGGTCAATCCCAGGTACAAGCGTTGCCTGCGCCCAAATTGCATCATTTCCCGGGGTGCTTGAGGTTGCAGTTTCAATGTGCATGCTCTTGCAGCTCCCAAACTGAGCTTGCGTTTGTGCTGGGTCGGGGGTTAACCCCAAAAATATAGAAGGAACACGAGAAAAGCCTCCCTGCTGGATCAGACCAGTGCCCAACCCAGTCCAGCATCCTGTTCTCACAGTGGCTACCCAGATGCCTACTGGATACCTTCAAGCAGGATTTGAACTCAAGAGCAAGTCTCCCCTCTGCTGTGGTTTCCAGAACTGGCATTCAGAAGCATCACTGCCTCTGACTGTGGAGGCATTGACCAAACCCAGACCTGCTTATAGACTCAAAGACTCATAGAACTGTAATGTTGGAAGGGACCCTAAGAGTCATCTAGTCCAACCCGCTGCAGTGCAGGAATCGCAACCTGGGGCCAGATCATACTCTGGTCTGGCAGGTTCTAGAAGCCCCGTCTGCACACACACAGAGAGAAGGGCCTGTGCGTTGTCACCTTGGGCCAATATATAAAACATAAGTTGCATTATGCCTGCGTTGCAGAGGGTTGGACTAGATGACCATCGGGGTGCCCTCTAACTCTACAATTCTAGGATTCTGAGATTCTATGAAATGTCAATCCAGAAGAAAAAAACCTGATAGCCATTTGCTTGGATTCAGTGGTAGAAATTGGGTTTCCAGGGGAATTTACGGGGCAAGGACAAGTCTGGATGAGGCCTTAGAGCAGTTGTTCCCAACCTTTTATTGGCCACCTAAGCACCTCTAAAATCCTGGTGCCACCCCATGACATATAATTCTTATTGCAGTCATACCTCTAGTTGCGTTTGGTTCAAGTTGCGGACTTTCGGGTTGTGAACACGGCAAGCCCAGAAGTGTATACTTCCAGGTTTCGCCGCGCATGCACACACAGAAGTGTTCTGTGCACTTCATGCATGCGAAGGAGCGCTGTATTGCGTCACACGCACACGCAGAAGCAGCACTCAACTTATGGACTTTTCGGGGTGCAAATGGCACCCCGGAATGGATCGCATCCATAAGTAGAGGTATCACTGTATTCAAAAAGTAAACTCCTATTCACATGGAGGGTGCCTAAAAGGCCATCAACTGTTAATAACTCATTCTCGAATTACCCCCCTTAAAAATCAAATCGCCCCCCTGTGGGGCGTGTGCCCCACATTGGGAACCACAGCCCTAGAGTGTGGAGTGGTAAAAGGTAAAGGGACCCCTGACCATTAGGTCCAGTCGTGACCGACTCTGGGGTTACGGCGCTCATCTTGCTTTACTGGCCGAGGGAGCCGGTGTACAGCTTCCGGGTCATGTGGCCGCTTCTGGTGAACCAGAGCAGCACACGGAAACGCTGTTTACCTTCCTGCTGGAGCAGTACCTATTTATCTACTTGCACTTGACGTGCTTTCGAACTGCTAGGTTGGCAGGAGCAGGGACCGAGCACCGGGAGCTCACCCCGTTGCGGGGATTCGAACCGCCAACCTTCTGATCAGCAAGCCCTAGGCTCTGCAGTTTAACCCACAGCGCCACCCGCGTCCCTTGTGTGGAATGGAGGCATGACCTAATAAGTCACTGGGGTTTAAGCCACCTGTGCAAGCAGAGCAGACAACCAGGCCTCTAAGCCGGGCTTTGCCTTGTCCCTGAGCTGGGATTTAAAGTTCTGCTCCAAATGCAAGCACTTCTCGTGAGTAGGGCTGGGCTGGCAACACTTCTTAGGAAAGAGGTTGGAAGACTGGAACCACATTACAAGGACAGGGCAGCTTTCAAAGGCTTTGGCCGCTCCCAGGAGCTTAAACCCTGCAGGACAACAGCTGCACGCCTCCATGTGCATGACGGACGCGGCAACTGCATTTTGTCCTCTCTCCTCCCCAGCTCGGAAAAGGAATCCAGGACAAGGCTCCAAAGAGTAGGACGCAAGGGCGCATTCCAAACAGGCCTTTTCATAATAGCTTTCACACCTGCGAGAGAAGAGGCTGGTTTATTGCCTCGGTAAACAAAAGTTCGAATCCAGGCAAAGTACAAACTCTGCCCCAGGCTGTTCTGAGAGCACACCTTCTGTTGGTAAAATGAACTCGGTGAGATATAGGCGAGAGCCACGTGAGGGAACGGGGCGCTTTCTGGCTCCCTCAGCTGATGTGTCCAGGGTTTAAAAGTTCAGTTTTAATTCTCGTTCTTTAAGGTTGTTAAGGGAGTTTTATGCACCGTGGCTGCTGCCTCTTTCAGAAAGCCTTCTGGGAAGCAACGCG
Organism: Podarcis cretensis; assembly: GCF_951804945.1. Taxonomy (NCBI): domain Eukaryota; kingdom Metazoa; phylum Chordata; class Lepidosauria; order Squamata; family Lacertidae; genus Podarcis; species Podarcis cretensis. Next base: position 99,883,733 of record NC_137174.1, read on the forward strand.
GTGGTTGACTCTCAGGGTCCAGTGCTGGATTTACATATAAACTAAACAAGTTATAGCTTAGGGCCCCACTCTCTTGGGGCCCCAAAAAAATTACAGAAAAAAACCTGGATGTACATTTCCAAAATATAAGATAAAAAATAAATAAAATAAAACCTAAAGGTAAAGGGACCCCTGACCATTAGGTCCAATTGTGGCCAACTCTGGGGTTGCGGCGCTCATCTCACTTTATTGGCTGAGGGAGCTGGCGTACAGCTTCCAGGTCATGTGGCCAGCATGACTAAGCCACTTTTGGCGAACCAGAGCAGTGCATGGAAACACCGTTTACCTTCCCGCCAGAGCAGTACCTATTTATCTACTTGCACTTCGTGCTTTCAAACTGCTAGGTGGGCAGGAGCAGGGACCGAGCAACGGGAGCTCACCCTGTCGCGGGGATTCGAACCGCCGACCTTCCGATCGGCAAGCCCTAGGCTCTGTGGTTTAGACCACAGCGCCACCCGCGTCTCCTACATACAGCAAAAGTGTTTTGTGCATGCGGACTGATTTTAATTCACTGAAATCAAAACATGCAGCCAGGGCGGTCTTAAGCATATCCAGCGCCGTGGTGCAAAGATCCCTCCAGTGCCCCCATTTCCCAGAGTTGTCGACCTCTGCGGGGATCACTCTACTCCTGCGGAGGCTTGATTTGATCCTGGAATGTCCCGGTTTTCTTTAGGACCTCCCTATTTTCATCAGATAAATGTCAGAGGGTATGACGTAGCCCTCATGGCTAATAGCCCTCAATAGCATATTCTTCCGTGAATTTGCCTAATCCTTGTCTAAAGCCATCCAAGATGGCGGACATCACTGTGTCCTGTGGCAGGGAGTTCCACAGTTTACACTGCACAAAGAAATCCTACCCTAAATTTTCCAACGTACAGCTTCACTGGATGTCCCTGAGTTCTCATGTTATGAGAAGGTGGGGGGAAATCTTCTCTAACCATGCATAATGTCATAAACTTCTATCAATGTCCCCCAAAACCAGGGTGCCCTGCTTCTTCCTTGGTACTCCTCCCTCTCTGCAGATATTATTAAAAGTAGAAGAGGCTTCTGCAAAGCTGGACACAGCTGTGCAACTCTGCAGGTGTGCATTTGCAGAAACTTCTTCTTTTTTTGAGGGGGGTGGGAATCTGCACAGTTGTTCCCAGCTGTAGGGCAAGTTCACATCAAAAATAATAACAAAAAAGTTATACAGCTGACATACCAGCCAGCTCAAGGAAGATCAGGTAGGGGAAACTCAGTTGTATCCTTCAGGAAACCCCTCCAAAGATGTAAATGGGGCAGAAAGGTTCCCTAATAGGCTGTGCAGGCGAAAACACTTTCACTTTACAAATGTAAGGCCCTATACTTAGGCAGGAAGAGAAAGCTACAGAATTAAAAGATGGACTCAATGGACTGCAAGCTTAACAAGAGTCAACAGTGTGATGCAGCAGCAAAAAAGGCTAATGCTATTCTAGGCTGCATCCACAGAAGTCTAGTGTCCAGGTAATAGAGGTACCCCCTGCCCGTACGGGCCAGTCTTGACAGACTCTGGGGTTGTGTGCCCATCTCACTTAAGAGGCCAGGGGCCAGCGCTGTCCGGAGACACTTCCGGGTCACGTGGCCAGCGTGACATCGCTGCTCTGGCCAGAGCCAGAGCCAGAGCCAGAGCCGCACACGGAAACGCCGTTTACCTTCCCGCTGGTAAGCGGTCCCTATTTATCTACTTGCACCCGGAGGTGCTTTCGAACTGCTAGGTTGGCAGGCGCTGGGACCGAGCAGCGGGAGCGCACCCCGCCGCAGGGATTCGAACCGCCGACCTTTCGATCGGCAAGCCCTAGGCGCTGAGGCTTTAACCCACAGCGCCTATCACACTATTCTGCCTTAGTCAGACCACACTTGGAATACTGTGTCCAATTCTGGGCACCACAATTTACCATATTTTTTGCTCTATAAGACTCACTTTTTCCCTCCTAAAAAGTAAAGGAAAATGTGTGTGTGTCTTATGGAGCGAATGCAGGCTGCGCAGCTAACCCAGAAGCCAGAACAGCAAGAGGGATTGCTGCTTTCACTGTGGAGCGATTCCACTTGCTATTCTGGTTTCTGAGATTCAATTTTTTTCTTCTTCTCGTTTTCCTCCTCCAAAAACTAGGTGCGTCTTGTGGTCTGGTGCATCTTATAGAGCGAAAAATACGGTAATTATCTTGGGGGTGACCAAGATGATCAAGGGTCTGGAAACCAAGCCTTATGAGGAACGGTTGAAGGAGCTGGGTATATTTTACATGGTTAAGAGGAGACTGAGAGGAGATAGATAGATAAGACAAAACTTTATTCGCATTAGCCAATGGCCATAGCAAAAGTAAAACATTACAGTATATAGTGATACCTCAGGTTACATACGCTTCAGATTACATACGCTTCAGGTTACAGACTCTGCTAACCCAGAAATATTACCTCGGGTTAAGAACTTTGCTTCAGGATGAGAACAGAAATTGTGCAGCGGTGGTGCAGCAGCAGCAGGAGGCCCCATTAGCTAAAGTGGTGCTTCAGGTTAAGAACAGTTTCAGGTTAAGAACGGACCTCCGGAACGAATTAAGTACGTAACCAGAGGTACCACTGTACATGGAAAGGAAATTTGATATAAGAGCACAATCAGTTAGTGGCCCTTATTCTCATTGCCCCTGCTATGAACATAGCAACCTTTGCTGTTATCTGCTCATTTTGATCTGATAGAAGAAAGGAGATTGTGGCAGTGGTTGAGCGCCCTGGGATGGTTAGTACGAGTGGAGTGGTGATCTCGTTCCTCAGGTCTTTGTAGAGAGTACAAGACAGGAGGACGTGTGCCGCTGTTTCGGTGCTACCATCTCCACAGGGGCAAAGACATTTCTCAGGTGTGATCTTTTGGAATTGACCCTCAAGTATCGCAGATGGCAAAACATCCAGTCTTGCGAGTGTAAAAGCACATCTGTATTTTGGGAGATCTTCAAATATCTTCATCTTCAAATATCTGAAGGGCTGTCTTATGGAAGAAGGAACAAGCCAGGTTTCTCCTGCTGTGGAGGGTAGGACTCGAACCCATGGCTTCAAGTTACAATAAAGGAGATTCCGACAAAACTTACGGAAAGGCTTTCTGTTCGACAGAGGAACGGTCTCCCTCAGAAGGTGGTGGACTCTCCTTCCTTGGAAGTTTGTAAGCAGCGGTTGGATGGATGCTTTAGCTGAGATCCCTGCATTGCACGGGGTTGGGCTAGATGACCTTTGGGTGCCTTTACAATTCTGTGATTCTGTGATCTGGAAGCTGCAGTTAGTGCAAAATGCTGCAGCACAATTGCTGTCGGGTTGAGGCCTTGCTGGCATACAACCCCTGTGCTCCGAGATCTGTGCTGATTTGCTATCGGACCAAGATCAAGGTGTTATTAGTATATAATGGCCTTGACAACTCGGGACCAGTTTATCTCTGAGATCCCCTTACCCCAAATATGTCCACTCAACCACTTTGTTCAGTAAAACTGGCTCCGTTATAGGTGCCATATAATACCCGTTCCACATTTGTAGGAACTTGATATTTTAGCACCTGAACTTTGGAACTCCCTGCCTAGTGATACCAGGCAGATGTGTTCCCTCTTTCGGCACCTGTTAAAAACATTTCTGTTTAGGCAAGCCTAGCCTGATGTTTAGGAAGCTGATGCGAGTTTTAATCTGCTTTTAGTCTATTCTTATTTTAACTTTCAAAGTTTCAAATTATTGCGGTTATTTCTTTGTAGTGACAATTTTATTTTATTTTTTTGTAAAGTGCTTTGAATTTTTTTGGGGTTTTTTTTTGACAATCAAGCAATGTAGATTTTTTTTTTTTCAAAATACAAAAATAAAGCCACTCGTGCCATTAAAGCATAATGGTTGGCAAGACTGCAAACATTCATGCGGTGATGATGCAACATACCTTAAAACAGGCGACGGAGGGGGAAAATGGAGCCAAGAGGGGGAAGTTGCAGGGACGCATCTGTTTACATGCAGGCTGGCAATTGTGTCCAGAGGATTATTGAGAGATCAAGACATTGCAGTGATTGTGTTGTGCAAACCTGTTATGCAAAATGCAAAACTCAGACTGGTAATTTGACCTGTGGTAGCACCTTGTGTGCATCATCAATCCTTACTAGACGGATTGCAGGAGCTGTAGGGACATAAGAAGTCGCCTTGTACCAACTCAGCCCATGGGTCAATCTAACACAGTACTGTCTACACGGGCCGGCAGCACCTCTCCAGGGTTTGGGGCATGCTATTTTGGAATTGAACAATGGGACCTCCTGCATGTAAACAGATGCTGTACCACTGAGCTAAGGCCCTTCCCATAGAAATAAAGATGGTAGTCCTCATGGTTTTGAACAAACACCTGATTTTAAATAGGAGCTGCTGCCTGACCCTGAATCAGATCATTGGCCCTCAGTAGCATTGACACAGACTGGAAGCAGCTCTTTGGGATTTCAGTCTCTCGCAACCCTACCTGAGGAATGAACCTGGGACCTTCTGCCTGTTGCTCTACCCATTGAACTTACAGCCCTTCCCCTTGTTTTCATCTACTGCCCCTGCGGTAATGTTAAGTAGACCTGGAAATATGTGGGTAGCGCCAATCCCATGAGTGTCCATCACCCTGGACCTCTACAGGTTTTGGGGGGGGGTGTTTAGGGTGGGTTGTACCCCCCTACTGCTTACACGAGAAAGCACTTCATTGTGCAGCACAGAGTTAAACTATGGAACTCCCTGCCTCAGGAAGCAATGATACCAACCAACTTGGGTGGCTTTAAAAGAGGGTTAGGCAAATCCATGGAGAAGGCCACTAGCCAGGATGTCTATACTTTGCCTCCACAGTTAGAGGCAGCCATGCTTCTGAATACCAGGTGCTGGAAACCGCAAGACGAGAGAGTGTTGCTCTTGAGCTCAGGTCCTGCTTGTGGGATCATGTGTTTGAATCCTGCCTGCAGGCTTCCCACGGGCATCTGGTTGGCCACTGTGAGAAGAGGATGCTGGACCAAATGGGCCACTGGCCTCATCCCGCAAGTTCTTCTTATGCTCTTAAGTCTCAGTTTGCTGGTTCTTGCTCTTCCCAGGCTCAGAAAGGACAAGCAGAAATGCTGGGCAGGAGAAGCAGCAGATAGAGTCAGCATTATAACCACCCCTGATCCAAGCTATGAAGCAATTGCAGAGGAAGGACAGAGAATCACTGAATCTTAGAGCTGGAAGGGACCCCAAGGGGTCATCTAGTCCAACCCCTGCAATGCAGGAATCTCAGCTAAAGCATCCATGGCAGATGGCCACCCAACCTCTGTTTACAAACCTCCAAGGAAGGAGAGCCCACCACCTCCCGAGGGGGTTTGTTCCACTGTCCAACAGCTCTTACTGTCAGAAAGTTTTTCCTAATGTTGAGTCGGAATCCCCTTTCTTGTAACTTGAAGCCATGGGTTCGAGTCCTACCCCCCAGAGCAGGAGAAAACAAGCAGGGACAAAGGGGTCTCCCAGGTGGTGCTACTTTGAAAGGACCAGTACCCCTCTCTCTGCTGCTGCAAGGTCTGAAAAGGGCGCCTTCGATAGGTGGCCAAAAAACGTTGGCGCTTGAAGTTGGCCTTGAGAAGGTTTTGCAAAGCGGCACATGGCCGTGAATCCTTTGCACACTGCTGCAATTTTGCAATGAAGGACAAGGTTAATTTCCAGGCTTTGAAAGGGATGCGGAATTCATTAGGCTTTATTAAAGGCAAAACAAATGATCCACAAAAAAACAAAAGCCTTCATCATTGTAATGATTTTTTAACTGCAAGGAGGGGGATAAGGATGTATCTCTGCCAGCCAGTCACTGTTTTTTAGAGAGATGGCGTGTTTGGAGCGAGAGGGAGCGTTTCGTCAGGAGCCAGGAGCCGGGCAGGGAAGGTGATGTCACCCACAAGAACGCGGAGTCAGCTTTCTAAGCAAAGCTTCTGTTGACCCAGTCACTTTGCCGGATTACAAAATAAAGGGCAAACTCCAACAGAGGCCTCTGACGTAGCTCCCATCCCTTTTAAGCAAGACAGCTTCCCAGCAGAGTTTGCCCTAAGTCACGACGGCTCCTTTTCACTTCTGGTGATGCAGTTGAATTTGTTGGCTCAGTTCTTTGCAAGCTTTATTTATTTTTTTCTTCCTTCCCCCTCCGAAAGAAAGAGGGAGAAACATCTCAGAAGATGGGTATTTAGAGACAGGAAACATGCATTTTGAAACAAAGATGACTTGCGTGAGGCTTGTGGAGAGTTGGTCCCACTGGAGACGGCGGCAGCCCCCAATCTGCATGGCTTTAAAAAGAAGATTGCAAAAATTTATGGAGGAATGGGGGGAGGGGGCTGTATCGATGGCTCCTAGCCAGGACGGCTCTGCTAAGCTCAGTTTCCCTAGTTTTGATTTCTCTGATTTAACAAAAAATAAAAACCCAAAGCCCTTCAGTTTTCCGCATGCAGTATTTAGACAGCTTCACTTCTGGCAAAAGGTTGGGTGAAGAACAAGGTATGGTGAAGAGATCCAAAAGGATCTCTCATAGTTGAGTCAATGGGTGCTAAGTGATGCGCAGTGGAACAAACCATCCATCCCTAATTTCACCGTTATCTCTGAACAAGTATGGAGTGACTAGGAAAAGAGTCTTGAAGGAGAGAGCTGCATGAAAATGTCAGCTCTGGGTGCCTTAGTTGTGAAAGGCAAAATTCCATGGTAAAAAATATAAACAGGATTAAAAGTGAAACTGCCAACATCATGACTGTGTTGTACAAATTTATGGTGATGCGTTACTTGGAATACTGTGTATAGTTCTGGTTTCCTCTACCTGCGCCTTTGTTGTTGTTTAGTCGTTTACGTGTCCAACTCTTCGTGACCCCCTGGACCAGAGCACGCCAGGCCCTCCTGTCTTCCACTACCTCCCGCAGTTTGGTCAAACTCATGCTGGTAGCTTCGAGAACACTGTCCCACCATCTCGTCCTCTGTCGCCCCCTTCTCCTTGTGCCCTCCATCTTTCCCAGCATCAGGGTCTTTTCCAGGGAGTCTTCTCTTCTCATGAGGTGGCCAAAGTCTTGGAGCCTCAGCTTCAGGATCTGTCCTTCCAGTGAGCACTCAGGGCTGATTTCCCTCAGAATGGAGAGGTTTGATCTTCTTGCAGTCCATGGGACTCTCAAGAGTCTCCTCCAGCACCAGAATTCAAAAGCATCAATTCTTCGGCCATCAGCCTTCTTTATGGTCCAGCTCTCACTTCCTGCGCCTTAGTGCATCACAATCAGGACACACCACTGCGATGCTGCTCCGTAAAATGCATATTCAGACTCTAATGTCACACAACAGAGGAATGGTGTCCAGATCATGAGAAGTCATAAATCTGCTCCTGTCTCAGCACCGGTCAAGCCACATCTGAAGCTCTGTCCTGGATGCCAGATAATAATAATAATAATAATAATAATAATAATAATAATTTATACCCCGCCCTCCCCAGCCAAGGCCGGGCTCAGGGCGGCTAACAAGCAATAATAAAAACAAGTTGAATGAATACAACTTAAAAACAAGATTAAAATACAACATTAAAATATTGAAACATTAAAATACTAAAATGCAGCCTCATCACAGGAGGAGAAAGAAAAAAGAAAGAGGGGGAGGGAATCAAATTGGCTCCAAGCTAAAGGCCAGGCGAACAACTCTGTCTTACAGGCCCTGTGGAAAGAAATCAGATCCTGCAGGGCCCTGGTCTCAGGAGACAGAGCGTTCCACCAGGCCGGAGCCACCACTGAGAAGGCCCTGGCTCTGGTTGAGGCTAATCTGACTTCCTTAGGGCCCAGGGCCACTAAGAAGCACATGTGCTACCTGGAGCATGTCTTAAAGAAGGTGACTAAGATGTTGAGAGGTCTAGAAACCACATCTTATGAGAACTTTTTTTTTTTTTTTTTAAAAAAGAGCTGGCTATGTTTCCGCTTAGCCTGGAGAAGAGAAGGTTAAGGGGAGGCATACTAGTGCACTTCAGATATCAGAAGTATAGAAAACCTGCAGCTTGCAAAAAACAGGGTCTGCATGGGGCTAAGACAGTGAGGAATATCCACATTCCCAGACTACCCCTGCACCTTTAACCCATCAGCTCACTTCTCTATCTCTTTGTTTGTTTACTAGACTGATATGTCTTGGGTTGCAGCCCATTAACCCCTGCCCCCTCCCCTTTTCTCTCAGACCTCGGAATGAAAGGTCCCCTTTGAACTATCCTCTGAGAGGACAGAGGAACAAGCACCGCTGCCTTTGCTCACCTCCAGACTAGCCAGTTGCACTACAACTAGAAACCTTTTCTATCCAAGTGATGCGTTTCCTGCAATAAGCAACTTTGCTATTTTATTGCATGCAAGCATTTCTCTTTCTGTGTTTTTGCAACAGGTGAAGTCTACCCTCTAACCAAGGTGTTCACCCTGCATTCTGAAGGGTTCAGTCAGTCATTCGACCCTGTTGCCCTAATAGGACAGGCTGCACTATAAAAGGTGGAGTCAGATTGCTCTTTGGACTGCCGAGTTAGAAGGTGAATAAGTAAAGGACCCCTGGACAGTTAAGTCCAGTCAAAGGCAACTATGGGGTGTGGCTCTCATCTCGCTTTCAGGCCGAGGGAGCCAGTGTTTGTCCACAGACAGCTTTCCGGATCATGTGGCCAGCAGGACTAAACTGCTCCTGGTGCAACGGAACAGCGTGACGGAAACCAGAGCGCACGGAAATGCAGTTTTGCCTGCCTTGCACAGCGGTACCTATTTATCTACTTGCACTGGTGTGCTTTTGAACTACTAGGTTGGCAGGAGCTGGGACAGAGCAATGGGAGCTTACCCCATTGTGGGGATTTGAACCGCCAACCTTCAGATCGGCAAGCCCAAGAGGCTCAGTGGTTTAGACCACAGCTCCTCCATGAGTTAGAAGAGACCCCAACGATCATCTAGTCATAGAATCATAGAATCATAGAGTTGGAAGAGACCACAAGGGCCATGGAGTCCAACCCCCTGCCAAGCAGGAAACACCATCAGAGCACTCCTGACATATGGTTGTCAAGCCTCTGCTTCAAGACCTCCAAAGAAGGAGACTCCACCACACTCCTTGGCAGCAAATTCCACTGTCAAACAGCTCTTACTGTCAGGAAGTTCTTCCTAATGTTTAGGTGGAATCTTCTTTCTTGTAGTTTGGATCCATTGCTCCGTGTCCGCTTCTCTGGAGCAGCAGAAAACAACCTTTCTCCCTCCTCTATGTGACATCCTTTTATATATTGGAACATGGCTATCATATCCCCCCTTAACCTCCTCTTCTCCAGGCTAAACATGCCCAGCTCCCTTAGCCGTTCCTCATAAGGCATCGTTTCCAGGCCTTTGACCATTTTGGTTGCCCTCCTCTGGACACGTTCCAGTTTGTCAGTGTCCTTCTTGAACTGTGGTGCCCAGAACTGGACACAGTATTCCAGGTGAGGTCTGACCAGAGCAGAATACAGTGGCACTATTACTTCCCTTGATCTAGATGCTATACTCCTATTGATGCAGGACGACCCCTAGCAATGCTGGAATCACAGCCATTCAACCTTCATTTGTTCCAGAGGACAGAACTATGAGTGGGAAGTGCAAGGGAACAGAAACTCCCTAAGGGTTGTGGGATCTCCTTTGCTGGATATATATTTGACAGCTGCCTGTCAGGGATGCTGTCATCACATCCTAGATGGCAGATTCTGCATTGGAAAGGGATTGGGGGGGGGCGGTTAGACTAGATGACTTCCACGTCCCCATCCAATACCTGGGCTTCTGTGAAACAGCCAAGAAACCTGGATATCGTGTAAATTTCAGAAGGACATTACTGCTGAATTTCAAGTGGGAATAGGCAATTGAAAAAGGCAGGAAGGCCTAAGAACCCGCACCCTGAGAAAGGTGTCAACAAGTAAAGTTAACACTTTGAGCACCTGATCCCCTGCAAATGTCTGGGAATTCAAGTAATCCAACACAAACATTTGCAAGAATGAAATTGAAGGGGAAAGAGTAGTCATAGGAAATCTTGTAAAAACCAACTCTTCTATCTTGTATAAATAAACAGGCACCTAAGCCGCTGCCGCCACCACGACATGTGTGATAATAAATAGAAATGGGAAAGAAACCTTTGAAAAAAGAAAAAAATCCTTTCGTTCACTTCACTTTCCCGTAAGCCTCTTCGATGATTAATCATGGGGAAAGTGCGAGTTACCTCAGAGCGCAAATGTTGGTCACAACACAGGGCCTTGTTGGTTTCAGATTTGTTCAAAATCACTTTCTAGCTCTCACCAATTGCCGGGGAGGCTATTTTGCATTTTAAGATTTGGTCCCCGTTGAAATTGGGGCCCGTCTCTGAGCTTTGCAGACTGACTGGCTTTTGCAAATGTGGTCTCGGGCGCGGTCTGGGTGCAGCATTTGTGCAAAGAGTCACATATACGGTATAAATGAGGCTCTTCCAGAAACTGCAAAGACCTCCTGGCGTTAGGTTCTGAGCAGCAGCCTCTTTGCGGTCAGCTTTCTCTTTTTCGCTGTGACTCTTTTGGCTAAGCAGCTGAGTCTCCGAGCTTGGTAGCCTCTCAGAGAGGTGGTCCGTCATGGGACAGTGATACATTCAAATTCCAGCAGAGATCAGGAAAGCTTTAAAAACGCTCAGAACAGACCGTGCCCCCTCCCTCATCCTTGCTCCCTGAAAATGAGGAATATTTTTTGGTGGGGTCAGGAGTTGTTTCATCTCAGTCCTAGACGAAATATATGTTTGGAGGTCAGATGAGAAAAAATACTAGTTGGTTGGGGAAACTGATGCCAGGGTGTGAAACCTTGGGATGCACTCTGGTCCTGCTCCACAGGTCCTTCAAACACTCCCTAGGCCTTCCTCGAATGCTTTTGCCGAGTGGAGAGGTGTTCTTGGACTCCCATGATGGCTCTTGCTGGCCAGGATGCAGGATAGAGAGGGGTCTGTGTATGGTAAAAGCTACTCTACCTTACAAATGTGGGAATGTCCAGGGAGGCATATTGTTTATTGATATCCTTCCAAACTTGCGCTAGCGAGTTCTATAACTTAGCAGAGTTTTACATTCCCCTTTTAAACACACAGCAGATAGCTGGTTGCAGGCTTGTTTAAGCCTCTCAGTATTGGATTCCTGGTAAGTTCCTTTGTTGTTGTTATTTAGTCGTTTAGCCGTGTCCGACTCTTCGTGACCCCCTGGACCAGAGCACGCCAGGCACTCCTGTCTTCCACTGCCTCCCGCAGTTTGGTCAAACTTATGCTGGTAGCTTCGAGAACACTGTCCAACCATCTTGTCCTCTTCTCCTTGTGCCCTCCATCTTTCCCAACATCAGGGTCTTTTCCAGGGAGTCTTCTCTTCTCATGAGCTGGCCAAAGTATTGGAGCCTCAGCTTCAGGATCTGTCCTTCCAGTGAGCACACAGGACTGATTTCCCCTTCATGGATCATTGCCTTGCCATGGCGAAGGGGCTTGAATAACTCAGAGAAGCTATGAACTATGCCGAGCAGGGGACCCAAGATGAACAGGTCATAGTGGAGAGTTTTGACCAAACATGATCCACCTGGAAGAGGGACCGGCAAGCCACTGCAGTATCCCTGCCAAGAAAACTCCATGAACAAAGACAACAGGCATAAGAATAAACATGCCACAATCTTGTGTAAAGTATATAAAAGAAGTTTACTCACATCATCAGTTCACAGTTGGATCCCTGAAGGCAGACTTAGTTACAAAGTATATACATGTGGATCTGTCCCATATGGAGATAGTCCCAGTGTCCTCTGTTGGCTGAGAGCCAAGAGAGCAATTCTAGCTAAAAGCTGCTGCTCCAACGACAGAGGAAGTCAAAGAGAGAGAGAGTATGGCAGCATGCCTTGTCCCTTTTCTTACCTGAACAGGTAAGGCCACACCCACCTCTAGTCACATGCAAAGGAAGTATGTCCCAGCCAGGAGGAAACAGGAAGTTGTCGACTGGCTGGACCAAACATTCCCCTGCATGTCCACTCTAGGAAAACAAGGAATGTTCTACTTGACTGCTACTTATGTATCACATCCTACAACAAAGGTAAAATGATCAACGGTTGCTCTCCAGGCTCCCACTCACAGATTTGCTCCTCGGACTCTCAGCTCAATTCAGAACACAATGACATGAGGAAAGCCTGCTGGATTAGGCCAGTGACCCATCCAGTCCAGCATCCTGTTCTCACAGGTGGGAAACTAGCAAGTAGGATTCAAGCACAGCTGTCGCGGTAAGTCGTCTTCTCCTGCTGCATGAATTTGTCCATTAATTTCACAGCCATCCAAGTTGGCGGTCATCACTGCCTCCTGTGGCAGCGAGTTCCACAGATTAACTATGCGTTGCACGAAGAAGTCTTTCATTTTATCTGTCCTGAATCTTCCAGCCTTCAGCTTCATTGGATGTCCACGAGTTCTGTTGCTATGAGAGAGGGAGGAAAACCTTTCTCTGTCCACCCTCTCTATGTTGTGCATAACTTTATAAACTCCTATCATATTGTCTCAGTGCGCAGACAAAATATCAGGAACGGGAACAGTCATGACGTGCAAAGTATCCTGGAAGCCAAATGCTTTTTGTCCTTGGCCTTTGTCGGTAGTCTCTGCATTGTGCACATAAAAACTGCTTGACATATTAGCAAATGTGGCTTTACAAACAAATTAACATAGGACGCGGGTGGCTCTGTGGTCTAAACCACTGAGCCTCTTGGGCTTGCCGATCAGAAGGTTAGCGGTTCGAATCCGTGCGATGGGGTGAGCTCTTGTTGCTCTGTCCCACCTCCTGCCAACCTAGCAGTTCAAAAGCACACCAGCGCAAGTAGATAAATAGGTACTGCTCTGGCAGGAAGGTAAACGGTGTTTCCATGCGCTCTGGCTTCCATCACAGTGTCCCATTGCACCAGAAGCGGTTTAGTCCTGCTGGCCACATGACCCGGAAAGCTGTCTGTGGACAAACGCCGACTCCCTCGGCCTGAAAGCGAGATGAGTGTCGCAACCCCATAGTTGCCTTTGGCTGGACCTAACTGTCCTTTACCTTTACCTTTTTTTAAAACCTTACCATAGATACAAATTTAAAAATGACACCACCTGCAAATACATATTATCAATATTGTTAACTATTTGGAAAAAAATGAATTAATATATTGGTCAAAATACATACTTTTGACCAATATTTTAATTCATTTTTTTATATATCAAAGCAATACTCACCAACAAAAATACTTTGTAGCCTTTGAGTGCCACACTCAAACATGTGAATGAGCTCTCCAAGAACAAGAACATGAACTGCCCTTCTAAATGGAGCCTCAAAACAGCGGGGGGGGGGGGAATCCCTATTTATTGCGAATTGTGCATGGAATACAAGTAATATTAGTTTAACACACATATCATCCTACACGTGGTACTTAGGTAAAGGTAAAGGGACCCCTGGCCATTAGGTCCAGTCGTGGATGACTCTGGGGTTGTGGTGCTCATCTCGCTTTACTGACCAAGGGAGCTGGCGTACAGCTTCCGGGTCATGACTAAGCCACTTCTGGTGAACCAGAGCAGTGCACGGAAATGCTGTTTACCTTCCCACCGGAGCGGTACCTCTTTATCTACTTGCATTTGACGTGCTTTCGAACTGCTAGGTTGGCAGGAGCAGGGACCGAGTAACAGGAGCTCACCCCGTTGCGGGGATTCGAAGCGCCGACCTTCTGATCAGCAAGCCCAAGAGGCTCAGTGGTTTAGACCACAGTGCCTCCCACGTCCCTCCTACATGTGGTACTTACTTACTGGTAGTTTAAAAACAGTTTGGCTAGTGAGCCACCAAATATCCCTGTGTCTCCTTGAGCTGCTATCTGGCTCCCCAATGAATTGGTTGGCAAATTTGTTCTCTTCTCTACTTCCAAGTCCTTCTGGGTGGTGTTACTGATAATGCAAATGCAAGTTAACAACAAAAAGTATTCGCTTAAAGGGATGCCGCCAATATTTATCCCACAAAAGTACAAACGTTTCCAGTAACACATATAGGTTAATAACAGAAAATGTAATGACCTAACATTTATGTCTCCTTAGACTGATTTAGCCTCGCTCCTCCTGCCATCCATCCTGGTTTGTGGCAGCAGACTCAGATGGAGGTGAGGAGGTCAGGTGAGTGGCACAGATCCACTGCATCATCCACTGCTGGATGCTGACCTGGTAAGGAAGGAAAGGCAGAGGGGGAGAGGAAGGTCATAGAATCATAGAATCCTAGAGTTGGAAGAGACCACAAGGGCCATCGAGTCCAACCCCCTGCCAAGCAGGAAACACCATCAGAGCACTCCTGACATATGGTTGTCAAGCCTCTGCTTAAAGACCTCCAAAGAAGGAGACTCCACCACACTCCTTGGCAGCAAATTCCACTGTCGAACAGCTCTTACTGTCTGTCAGGAAGTTCTTCCTAATGTTTAGGTGGAATCTTCTTTCTTGTAGTTTGGAGCCATTGCTCCGTGTCCGCTTCTCTGGAGCAGCAGAAAACAACCTTTCTCCCTCCTCTATGTGACATCCTTTTATATATTTGAACATGGCTATCATATCCCCCCTTAACCTCCTCTTCTCCAGGCTAAACATGCCCAGCTCCCTTAGCCGTTCCTCATAAGGCATCGTTTCCAGGCCTTTGACCATTTTGGTTGCCCTCCTCTGGACATGTTCCAGTTTGTCCGTGTCCTTCTTGAACTGTGGTGCCCAGAACTGGACACAGTACTCCAGGTGAGGTCTGACCAGAGCAGAATACAGTGGCACTATTACTTCCCTTGATCTAGATGCTATACTCCTATTGATGCAGCCCAGAATTGCATTGGCTTTTTTAGCTGCTGCATCACACTGTTGGCTCATGTCAAGTTTGTGGTCAACCAAGACTCCTAGATCCTTTTCACATGTACTGCTCTCAAGCCAGGTGTCACCCATCTTGTATTTGTGCCTCTCATTTTTTTTGCCCAAGTGCAATACTTTACATTTCTCCCTATTAAAATTAATCTTGTTTGTTTTGGTCTATGAATAGAGGTTGGAGTGTTTAGGACTCTTCGTTTAGAGCAGGGATCAGCAAACTTTTTCAGCAGGGGGCTGGTCCACTGTCACTCAGACCTTGTGGGGGGCTGGACTACATTTTTTTTTTGGGGGGGGGGGGATGAACGAATTCCTATGCCCCACAAATAACCCAGAGATGCATTTTAAATAAAAGGACACATTCTACTCATGTAAAAACACACTGATTCCCAGACCATCCACAGGCAGAATTTAGAAGGCGATTGGGCTGAATCCGGCCCCCGGGCCTTAGTTTGCCTACCCATGGTTTAGAGCAGTGGTTCTCAACTTGTGGGTCCCCAGATTTTGTTGGACTACAACTCCCATCATCCCTGAGCTCTGGCCTTGCTAGCTAGGGATGATGGGAGTTGTAGTCCCAAAACATCTGGGGATCCACAGGTTGAGAAAGGCTGGTTTAGAGAAAAGGCAAGAGGCAGCATGATAGAAGTTTGCAAAATCAGGTGTGGTGGGGAGAAAGTGGGCAGAAAAAAGTCAGCCCCCCCCCTTGTAATACTAGAACTGGCGGAAATCCAATGAAGCTGAGAGTTGGAAGATTCAAGTCATATACAAGAACATCCTTCTTCATGCAGCGCATTGTTAAACTATGGAACTCCTTCCCACAGGAGTTAGTGATGGCTGCCAACCATTGGACAAATTCTTGGAGGGGGGAGGGCTCCTGATGCAGGATGGCAGTGCTTCTGAATACAACATGCTGGAAACCACAGGAGAAGAGAAAGTGCTTTCTGTGCTAATTTCGTGCTTGCAAGCTTCCCACAGGTATCTGGTTGCCCCTGTGAGAACAGGATGCTGGACTAAGTGGACCAGTGGCCTGATCCAGCAGAAAGGCTCTCCTTCTGATTTTAATTACAGATTTCCTATTGACATATATACCCAGGGCTTTTTTCCAGCCAGAATTCACAGAAACTCAGTTCTGGTCCCCCTCAGGTGGGCTCCACTGCCATTACAGTGGTAGCTCTGGTTGCAAACGGGATCCGTTCCGGAGGCCTGTTCGCAACATGAAAAGCCTGCAGCCCGAAGCACCATATCTGTGCAGGTGTGCGGTGTGATTTGGCAATTGTGCACATGCACGAAGTGCGACTTAGCTCTACTGCGCGTGCACGAGCAGCGAAATCTGGAAGTAACCCTTTCCAGTACTTCTGGGTTGCTGTGGGACGCAACCTGAAAAAAACGTAACATGAAGCGAATGTAACATGAGGCATGACTGTATAAGAGAACAAGGGAGGTGTTCACCTCTTTTCCTAGGAAAAAGAAGACTGCATATACTGCAGCCTGGCGCCCTCTAGGTGCTGCTGGACTAAAACTCCCATCATACTTGACCATTGGCCATGCAGGCTGGGACAACTGGGAACCGAGTCTTCGAGGATGCAGAGAGCACCAGGTTGGGGAAGAGTAGCATGCTGTTTGATGAAGCAGATGTTCTCTCCAGCAGAGCATTATGCAACAATTAATATCTTGAAATTGGAGTGACTCACCAGCTTTTGAATGCCGTGCCTGATAGGAACGTTGTAGGTAGGAGCTCGAAATATACAATCACCACCCGGTGTGACTAAGTGTCATTACTGCATTGTGGCTTCGGGGCTGCCCATGCAACAGAAGCTATCGCAGTTTAATCATGCACCATCCTTAATGAGGATGCCAGCTGTTGGCACACAGATTTCTGGTGAACTGGGCAGGGTCACAGGGTGAAGCGCAAAGACTGTGCTCTGTTTATGTAAGGCGCACCACTCCTTGCGTGTGCTTACAAGTCCCCTGACACCGATGCTGCCTTGACATGATAACAGGCCATCAGGGATCAAAGCACTGCAGCCCCAACTACAAGTGTTTCACAAGCACCGAGCAAGACGGAAACAAGCACACAGTAGTCAGTTGTGGAACACATCTTCTGCGCGCAGAAGGCCACCCTGGATCCCGCCCAGTACGAAAGAGATCTTTACGCAGGCAAATAACTGTACAGGCTTGGCAGCAGAAACATGGAACAGTAGTCATGACTGAGGAGCTCAGTAACAGGTGAGAAGTTCAGAACTGGATGCAAGCAATGAAGATGTCCCAACAAGTTCGCTCACCCACTCCCACCAAGCTTTAAAAAGAGAGACATGGCACACTCACTTGCAAGACCCTTTCACCTTGTGGGAATATCAAGATTGCGAGCAGGCATTCCACCGCGGAGGGCGAATCAGCTCCCATCTGCAAAGGTGGTGCCTGGTTCTATATATTTATTTAACTGCATTTCTATCCCTTTTTCTCCCAAGAGCTCAAGGTGGTGTAGAAGCTTCTCCCCCTCCTCATTTAATCCCCACAGCCACCCTGTGAAGTAGGTTAGGCTGAGAGAAGGCAGTGACTGACACCCAAGGTCACCCAACGAACTTTGTGGCCAAGTGGGGATTTGAACCCAGGTCCCCCAGGTCTTAGTCTGATATGCTAACCACTACACCACATTGGCTCTTGACAAAAAGACTGCATCCTCCTGTTCTCCTGCTGCCATCTCCTGCTCAGCCTTTCCACTGTGGTTGGTCAAAGACCTCCCTAACTTTCTTCAGTTCTCTAGTCTGCAAGGAGGTCAGATGTGAAAGCCAACATCCCTTATCTTCCAACCCACATTCCCGCAAGTTAGAGCCCCTCTCATTTCTCCTCCTCCTCCTCCTCATCTGTCATAGCCTACCTACCCATGTCTGATCTTGGTGTATCATGGCCAGTCTTAGATTCAACCCCCAGTATTATAGCAATGGTGAGTAGACCTCCACTAAAGAATCATAGAACTGTACAGTTGAAAAGAGGGATGCAGGTGGCGCTGTGGGTTAAACCACAGAGCCTAGGGCTTGCCGATCAGAAGGTTGGCGGTTCGAATCCCCGTGACGGGGTGAACTCCCGTTGCTCGGTCCCTGCTCCTGCCAACCTAGCAGTTCAAAAGCATGCCAGTGCAATTAGATAAATAGGTACCGCTCCGGCGGGAAGGTAAACAGCGTTTCTGTGCGCTGCTCTGGTTCGCCAGAAGCGGCTTAGTCATGCTGGCCACATGACCTGGAAGCTGTACGCTGGCTCCCTTGGCCAATAAAGTGAGATGAACGGCGCAACTCCAGAGTCGGCCACGACTGGACCTAATGGTCAGGGGTCCCTTTACCTTACAGTTGAAAAGGACTACAGGTGTCATCTAATCCAAGCCCTGCAATACAGGAATCTCAACTGAAGCATCCATGACAGATGGCCATCCAACCTCTGCTTAAAAACATCTGAGGAAGGAGAATCCACCACCTTCCAAGGTAGTCCATTCCGCTGTTGAACAACCCTTAGTTGGAATCTCCTTACTCCTGGAGTAAGAGAAAACAAGCCTGCTCCATCTTCCGTGTGATAGCCCTTAAGATATTTGAAGGTGGTTTTTACATCTTCTCTCCTCTTTTCAAGGTTCAACATACCCAGCTCCCTCAACCGTTCCTCATAAGGCCTGGCTTCCAGATCCTTGATCATCTTGGTCACCCATCCAGATTTTTCTGGACTCCACCTCCCATCATCCCTGAACACCAGCCAAGCTGGATGGAGTTGTTGGGAGTTGGAGTCCAACAATATCTCAAAGGCCACAGGTTCCCCATCCCTGAATCAAAGGTTCTTGGGCAGGAGAGATGGGGAAGCTCCTTCTCTGCCTGAGACCTAGGGGGGCTGCTGCCAGTCAGAGTTGATTTTACCAGGCTAGAGCACAGTGTTGCTGCCCAGGGAAGATAATGGGGTCGGCTTTTCTCAAAACTAAAAGGTGTGCTGGGCCCGGGGGTAACCTGAGCAACGCTGTCCAGGTCTGGTCCCAAATCCAAGGGTTCCACTAGGAGTCAGTCCGACAGGGCCAAGGCAGGACACGAGGCAGGAAACCAAGCAAGGACAGGCACAGGGTCTCAGGCAGGATCTGGCAAACAGCAATGTGGCTCCCGCAACCTGGGGCAGGTGCCGACAGCCTTTTATCTTTGTTGGGGTAGCAGCCGGTCCTGATCCCCCTGCGACTCACCTCCCTGTTTCTCCCGAAGCTGAGCACTCCTCCTGCCAGTACTCAGGTCTCTCCTTCTCTCAGACCTCAGTCTCTGCAGCTCGGGAGACGTCAGTGGGTTACTAGACCCAGGGGCCACCTCAGCCTCCCCTGACCCAAGTGGAGCAGCTGTAAGTGATGGCCCAGCTGAAGGCAACAATGTCATCCCCACATCTGGAGCCAGGGCAGGCTCAGGCCCCTGACTCGGCCCAGTTGGTGCTTGTAGCAGGGGAACCTGTGCAGACTGGGACTCTTCAGGATCAGGCCCCAGACTTGGTTCAGATGCCACCTGAGGCAAAGGATCTGGTGCAGACTGAGACTCCTCTGGTTCTGAGTCCGAGCCCGAGTCCCAGGCCATCACACATGTTATCAGATGCTGCAACCTTTCTTCTTAAGGGCGTTGCTCCATCCCTTTGATTGCTTTGGTTGCCTTTCTCTGCAAACTGGGAGCCAGAAAGGGAGGAAAAGAGAGAAGATCTTCCACGGTTTCAGTACCAGCTTTCCCCCACAATACATGGTGCTCTTTGTAAAGATATTTGGTTGCACAAATCTAAGCATATGGCTTGTGACATGGCAAAGACAATCTGTTTTTCTGGAAAATGGCAAGGACCAGTAAAAAGGTAAAGGTACCCCCTGCCCGTACGGGCCAGTCTTGACAGACTCTGGGGTTGTGCGCCCATCTCACTTAAGAGGCCAGGGGCCAGCGCTGTCCGGAGACACTTCCGGGTCACGTGGCCAGCGTGACATCGCTGCTCTGGCGAGCCAGAGCCGCACACGGAAACGCCGTTTACCTTCCCGCTGGTAAGCGGTCCCTATTTATCTACTTGCACCCGGAGGTGCTTTCGAACTGCTAGGTTGGCAGGCGCTGGGACCGAGCAGCGGGAGCGCACCCCGCCGCAGGGATTCGAACCGCCGACCTTTCGATCGGCAAGCCCTAGGCGCTGAGGCTTTAACCCACAGCGCCACCTGCGTCCCTGGCAAGGACCAGTAGGTCATTGCAAAGGGTGTTTGGGGGCACCGTCTATCATTTAGAGAGCATCTCTCCAAGATGACATTTGGGTGCCTGGAAATCTCTTTCGATTAAGAAGAGCAATCCTATTGCTTTCATTCCTTCCTTCCCCACCCCCCTCTAAAGCCGCTCCTTGGCCTGCTGCTTCCTCCAGGCGAAATTATGAAACGCTCAACTTTTTGAAGTCCTTATTATGTCAAAACAAATGGAGACATATTAGGGCACGGATTAGCTTAATTCTGACCTTGCCAGGAAATGTGTCAAGAGTTGCTGGAGCAATGTAGGGCACAGAAGAGCTTTCACTGACTTGAACCCCTGACTTGGTCTTCAGGTAAACTTTGGAAACAGGTGAGCACTGGGATGGCACACAGGTGGTAGGAGAGAGTTGGCATTTGGTGCCCAGTTTGTGAGCTTCCAGGTTCCACTGGGAGAAACAGAAGGTGCAATGTAGTGGTTATGGTGTCCGACCAAGACCTGAGAACCCAGAGTATTTCAAATCCCTACTCAAGCATGAATCTCACTGGGTGACAGTGGGGGACAAGTCACGGCTTCTCAGACTGACCTACCTCACAGGGTTGTTGTGTGGATTAAATGAGGAGAGATAGAACCATGTGCATCACCTAGAGTTGCTTGGAGGAAAAGGTGGGATATAAAAGCAAACAAGCAATAAATAAATAAATAACATTGTATTAAATTATATTATTAAATTATTAAATTATTTTCTTGGGAGAAAAGTAATGGCAAACCTAGACAGCATCTTAAAAATCAGAGACATCACCTTGCCAACAAAGGTCCGTTATAGTTCAAGCTATGGTTTTCCCAGTAGTGATGTATGGAAGTGAGAGCTGGACCATAAAGAAGGCTGATCGCCAAAGAATGGATGCTTTTGAATTATGGTGCTGGAGGAGACTCTTGAGAGTCCCATGGACTGCAAGAAGAGCAAACCTCTCCATTCTGAAGGAAATCAGCCCTGAGTGCTCACTTGGAAGGACAGATCCTGAAGCTGAGGCTCCAAGACTTTGGCCACCTCATGAGAAGAGAAGACTCCCTGGAAAAGACCCTGATGTTGGGAAAGATGGAGGGCACAAGGAGAAGGGGACGACAGAGGACGAGATGGATGGACAGTGTTCTCGAAGCTACCAGCATGAGTTTGACCAAACTGCGGGAGGCAGTGGAAGACAGGAGTGCCTGGCGTGCTCTGGACCAGGGGGTCATGGAGAGTCGGACACGACTAAACGACTCAACAACAAGAAGGCTGAGAAAGCCACCTGAGGGGGTTGGATGCAGAAGCACCTCCCAAGGTACAGGCCTATTCCTTGCAGGGGATGAAGCTCAGCCCAGCAGAGCCCATCTCTCCACCTTTTGAACTCGAACACCTAGCACCGACATTTCCTCAATCCAGTTTCAATTTATTGGCTCACGTCCAGCTCATCAACACTTCAAAGCACTGGTGCAGCACCCCAACCGCCTCCCCTGATTTAGATGGAGCAGAGAGATAGAGTTGGGTGTCGTCACCCGTGCGTTGGTGACACCTCACTCCAAATAACAGCTCCCAGTGGTTTCAGATAGGTGTTTAATAGCACAGGGGACACTAAGCTATGGATTGTAATTTAAATCGCAAAGCAAAGGATTGCGCCAAGTGTTCAAGTGCGGTCAGCAATTGCGTCAAGGGTAGAGCGACTGACTTTTGGAAAAGGGAAAGGGAAATCTGGTTCCCACTGTGTTCTGGAGCAGAATTCTCGGTCCGGAGATAAAAATCGGAGCAGGTGGAGCTGGAGCTAGTGGCTTTTGGGCGTATGTGCTGGTGGACCCCAGCACTGGTGCAGACTATTTACAGAATTACAGAGCTGGATGGGACCCAAAGGGTCACCTAGTCCAGGCCCATGCAATGCAGGCATCACAGCTAAAGAATACCTAACAGAGATATTCATTGCAGCTGGGCATCTCTCTCTCTCTCTCTCTCTCTCTCTCTCTCTCTCTCTCTCTGGGACAGCTTTCCATCTTTTGCATTTTGCATTCCTCTATCTAGTTAGCTAGCTCTTTCTCTATGGTCTGGAGCATAACAAGAGTTATAACCCTTTGTTGGGTTGGTAGCTGCCATTTCAGATTTCCAGAATGCCTTGCCGCAGGAATGGTACCTCCATCGCGATGGCTTTAATCCTACCCCAAAATGCCCATCGGGACGGTGCATTCTGGGAAATCCAAAATGGCGACTCATCCCCACATAGAACATCAGGAACTCTGGTACATTTCTCCCTCCAGCTCCTGAAATTATTCCGCCAAAGTGGCTGGGAATTGTTTCCAAACAGAGCCACGAAAGCCGGTGCGGCTGAGGAACGAATCCTGCTCACTACTTACTTGCTGTATTTACAGAGTGCCTTTCAGCTCTAACAAATCCCCAGGCAGTTTACAATTAAAAGCAAAGTAATGTGATACACAGCCAAAGCAATCCTGGTTTGAAAGGGAACACCAATGTCTAACCAGCAGGACATTTAAGCAGGATGAGGCTCAGAACAAGAGCAATATTTGCTCAGCCTCATGATATGCTCACAGAATCCCAGGACTGTCCCTATTGCCCAACACAAGGTAAAAGATTTATATTTGATATTGGCCATCTGACACCTGGCAAGGGTGATGATATCTCTATGAATCATTGCACCTCTCCTCCACCCCAGCGACACTCTCTCCCGACGGCTGAGGGTTGCACTCAGACAAGACCAGCTGCCTCATCTTAATAGTGCAAACTAGGTCAGCTTTATCATCCACGATCATGTCCTGGATTAATTCCATGTGTTTGTGTATCTTTGGCAAAATGAATGACTGATCATGCCGTAAGCAGCCTCACATGCGCTGGCTACCCCTCGTTCGTCTGTAGTTTTGACTGGAAAGGGAGGATATTGTATTTCGTGGAAAAGTCAAGTGAGAATAGCCAGGAGGATCAGCTTTCAGAAATGGCACAAATGCTGCCATCTTGGATCACACCCACCAAGTGTTCCTGTTTTCCAGGAATGGCCCTGGATTTGTAGAAGCCTTAAATGGATCAGGAGCACAATACCTCAAAGAATGAACCATATGAACCAACCCGGACTCTGTGCTTGGCATCTAGGACCCTTCTCTATGTCCCCCCAGAGGTCCTGAGGGTGAGAACATGAGAATGGGCCTTTTTTGTGGTGGCTCCCTGTTTGCAGGATGCTCTCCCGAAGAAGGCTCACCTGGTACGGTCTTTATGTATCTTTAGGCACCAGGCAAAAACATTCCTCTTCTTCTAGGCCTTTGACTAATTAAACACTCTATGGCCTTTTAACACTGAAGGATTGATGCTTTTGAATTCTGGTGCTGGAGGAGACTCTTGAGAGTCCCATGGACTGCAAGAAGATCAAACCTCTCCATTCTGAAGGAAATCAGCCCTGAGTGCTCACTGGAAGGACAGATCCTGAAGCTGAGGCTCCAAGACTTTGGCCACCTCATGAGAAGAGAAGACTCCCTGGAAAAGACCCTGATGTTGGGAAAGATGGAGGGCACAAGGAGAAGGGGAGGGCAGAGGACGAGATGGTTGGACAGTGTTTTCAAAGCTACCAGCATGAGTTTGACCAAACTGCGGGAGGCAGTGGAAGACAGGAGTGCCTGGCGTGCTCTGGTCCAGGGGGTCACCAAGAGTCAGACACGACTAAACGACTAAACAACAACAACATGGCCTTTTAAACCAAGGGAGGTTATTGTCTTTGCTTGTTGCTGTGGGATCTTTGTTTTTGTTTTTGTAATGTAAACAGCCCTGTGATCTTCGGATGAAGGGTGATATACAAAGTTAGTAAGGAAATCAATCCATATGGCATCAAATTGGCGAACCCTACGCTGGTCCAGCTAGCCAGTTTGACTGGAAGTGGCTCTGCAAGGTCTCAGCCTGAGGGTCTTTTCTCCAGGGAAGCTACCTGAGATACTTCTGAAGAGCAATGCTGGGCTTTGAGCCCATGACATTCTGAATGCCTAGCATCTGCACTGCCACTGAGCTACATCGCCCCTCCCACAGCCTTGTTCAACCCAATTTTACTGCCCAAACCGGTATGATCCTGGCTGTCTGGCAACCCTGTTCCAGAAAGTGTTTCATCGCTTTCCTTCCTTCGCCTTTGGAATCCAGCCAAACGGAAGATTTTAGAGGCACATGATGCTCCTCTTCCAAATGTTAGGTTACGAAATACATTTCCTCTAGGAAAGTGGGGGGTCACATGGTGGAGAACTCCTCCTCCCCTCATAATTCCATAACAAGTCATAAATTGTTCATGCCAACGATCGTCGGAGATCAGAGCTCCTCCACCAGAGCGGAATTATGAAACTGTTACTGTCTTAAAAGGGCTGGATCCCTGGGAGGGGCTGCTTGTGCAATCGGTGGCTAAATTTAGCCTGAGATTTTCGTCTTTGCCTACTGTTTTCACACACTGGGAGAATTAAAATCTTGCCCTTCCAAGTTCTTGGGGTGGGGTTGGGGTATGAGTGGCGCAACCTCAAGGGGTTGGCGGGCTACAAAACAGAAAGCCATTAAGGAGTTACATTGCGTGTGTTTGTGGGTCTCTTACCACAGGCTCCTCTGCAGAGGCAGAAAACAAAGATCAGTTGGCTTGTGTTACGCAAAGTTATGTAACTTTTATGCTAAGCATGGGAGAGCAGAAAAGGACCCAGGCGAGCAGTTGTTCTGTTGGAAGGCTCAAGTTCATAGAGACCATTTCCACCAAAAATATCACAGTCTGGAGGAGGGTGGAAGATTGCAGAGCAGCGCGTTTGTATGTCTAGGGCTGCAATATAATATCAGCCTGGTCCAGTCATTCAGCAAGGTGTTTAATGAATCAGTGTGCTTGCATGTGTGCACCAGTGGCTAGAAATCTCAGGAGGAGAGTGTGCACTTGAGTTTGAAATCTGATTGCAGGTTTCCCACAGGCATCCAGTTGACCACTGTGAACACAGGATGCTGGACTGGGTGAGCCAACGCCTGATCTAGCAGATGCTTCTTATGCTCTGATGGGCAGAGGGCCTTCTTGGTGGTGGTGCCGGCCCTGTGGAACGCCCTCCCATGAGATGTCAAGGAAATAAACAATTGCATGGCGAGTTCCCCCCCCCCCATGGAAATAATGATGCTTGACACAGTTATTAATGTTAATGGGCTAATTAAGGCCACAACTTTATTGGTTACAGGTGATAAACGGTATTGGCTTAGGCATTGGTCCTAACTGACTATATCTGACTTCAGCCCATCCACTAGAAGTCCGGGAAGGGTTAACCACCAGTAGGGGGAGTCCTGTGATGCACATCAACTAGGAACTCCCCCGGGGTCACCGCTAGGGGGCGTGCCTTAGGCCCTCACCTCCCCAGGCTTTGGACAGGGCCACGCCCCCCGGAATCCTTTACCGGACTACCCTTCAATATGTCGGGCAGGTGATGGCGCTACCTCCCCTCTTCCATCTACAGAACAATACCTAACTGCCAATACCAAGAAAGTTATGACGATTTGCTACGAGGTAGACAAAAACCAAGTGGCTGGTGCCAATTTGCCAAGTGGCAAAATTCCTACCAGGCCCCTCAATGACGACCAACCAAGGTCCATAGCAAGGTCAAGGAATGAAAACCTTATAGGGCGGGAGGGTGGGAAAAGCAGGAACAGCTGGAAGGCGGCAAAGAGGGAGATCCCCGGTCACGTCCTGGTTTAAATAGGGCAGGCCATGTCCCCAGAGCCAGCCGATTGTCTGGCCAGGGGATGACGTGGCTGCGAATCCCCCCAATTGCGTGGGGCTGGCTCCAGCCGCCGCATGCATAGTGGGGCCATGAAGCCTGCAACCCCACCTCATTGAAGTGGCTCTATCTGCCTTTTAGGAGACATCTGAAGGCAGCCCTGTTTAGGGAAGTTTTTAATGTTTAATGGTTTATTGTGCTTTTAATTCTGTTCGGAGCCGCCCAGAGTAGCTGGGGAAACCCAGCCAGGTGAGTGGGGTATAAATATATTATTATTATTATTATTATTATTGGATTGCAGTGGCAGGATATGCCCCATTTCCCACACCTCAAGATAGCTCCCAGGAGCTCTCACTCGCATGGTTGCAAATCCTGCCTACACACATTCCCCTGGTGGTGGACAGAGGCCATGGCGCATATAGCAGGATACAGCGATGGTCACTGGTGTAGCTTGACTGCGTCTGTGGGGGGGGGGGGTGGTGGCCCCGGGCACATGATTCCGAGAGGGTGTGAGAGGGCACAACCAGGCGCCCCCACAACAGGCACCCTGCGGGGAGGTAAGTCGCGCCAGGGCTGGACCTTTGGGGCTGGGACGGCACCCCCTTCTTGTAGAGAGAGTGGCTCTGCATTGGCTCTCTGATGTCTGCCCCACCAGAGTCAAGTGGGACCGCACTGCCTGCTTGCCCACTCAGTGCCCACCCAGAAGAAAGCATCAGTGGCATTGGTGCCAGGGGCTCCGTTGACCCTCTGCTCCCTGCCCCCCCCCATTTGTGGTTTACCTTTAAATATACTCACAGCAGATGGGTTTTAGTTAAATAAATGGCTTCACCCAGTGCCTATAGCAAACATTTCACATCTGGAGCCTATTTGAATCCCAAAACTAAGGTAAAGGTAAAGGACCCCTGGACGATTAAGTACAGTCAAAGGGGACTATGGGGTTGCAGCACTCTTCTCGCTTTCAGGCCGAAGGAGCTGGCGTTCGTCCACAGACAGCTTTCCAGGTTATGTGGCCAGCAGGACTAAACCACTTCTGGTGCAACGGGACACCGTGACAGAAATTGGAGCACATGGAAATGCCGTTTAGCTTCCTGCTGCAGTGGTACCTATTTATCTACTTGCACTGGTATGCTTTCAAACTGCTAGGTTGGCAGGAGCTGGGACAGAGCAACGGGAGCTCACCCAGTCACAGGGATTCAAACCACAGACCTTCTGATCAGCAAGCCCAAGAGGCTTAGCGGTTTAGACCACAGTGCCACCGGCAGTTCTGTGTGCTCTGGTTTCCATTACAGTGTCCTGTTGTGCCAGTAGCAGTTTAGTCCTGCTGGCCACATGACCCGGAAAGCTAGCTGTGGACAAAGGCTGGCTCCCTTGACATGAAAGCAAGATGAGCACTGCAACCCCATAGTTGCCTTTGATGGGACTTAACTGTCTAGGGCTCCTTTACCTTGAACCCAAAACTACATGCGTCCCAAACCTATTCTATGCCACTGTTGGTGGTGCAGGGGGTTCCTCCACTGTCAGAGATGGTCTGCTTCTCAATACCAGGTCCTGTTTACAGGTATCCAGATAGGACACCTGGGTTGCCACTGAGAGAACAGGATGGTGGACTAGATGGGCCCCTGGCCTGATCCTGAAGCCAGGCTCCTCTTAGGTTCTCAGTTCCGTTGTCCAAATAAATGGCTGGTTGATGGAGCAGGGCTGGCCCAAGACATTTCGTCACCTGAGGTGAACACCCCAGGGAAGAGGCAAATGAAGATCTACACTGGGAACAAAGGTGGAGGATGTAATAATAATAATAATAATAATAATAATAATAATAATAATAATTTATTTATTCCCCACCAATCTGGCTGGGTTTCCCCAGCCACTATGGGTGGCTTCCAGCAGAATATCAAACAGAGCTGCCTTCAGATGTCTTCTAAAAATCATATAGTTGTTTCTTTCCTTGACATCTGAAGGGAGGGTGTTCCACAGGGTGGGTGCCACTACTGGGAAGACCCTCTGTATGGTTCCCTTAACTTCACTTCTCTCAGTGAAGGAACTGCCAGAAGGCCCTCAGAGCTGGACCTCAGTGTCTGGGCTGAACGATGAGGGTAGAGATGCTCCTTCAGGTACCCTGGGCCAAGGCCGCTTAGGGCTTTAAAGGTCAGCACCAACACTTTGAATTGTTGCTCGGAAATGTACTGGGAGTCAATGTAGGTCTTTCAAGAGGCAGCCACTCCCTGTCACCAGTCTAGCTGCCGCATTCTGGATTAGTTGCGGTTTCCGGGTCACTTTCAAAGGTAGTCCCACTTAGAGCGCATTTCAGTAGTCCAAGCAGGAGATAAACAGAGCATGCACCACTCTGGCAAGACAGTCTGCAGGCAGGTAGGGTCTCATCAGGCATACTAGATGGAGCTGGTAGACAGCTACCCTGGACACAGAATTGACCTGTGTCTCCATGGACAGCTGTGGGTCCAAAATGACTCTTAGGCTGTGCACCTGGTCCTTCAGGGGCACAGTTACCCCATTCAGGACCAGGGAGTCCCCCAAACCTGCCCACCCCCTGTCCCTCAAGAACAGTACTTGTCAGGATTCAACCTCAATCTGTTAGCCGTCATCCATTCTCCAACCGCAGCCATGAAGTGGGAATCTAAGGCCATCAATGAGGAGAGGCGCTCTGAATCGTGCCAGGCAGGTACAGAGCCCAGGAGACCCCAAATGGCAACGCCAGCAGCGTTTGTGAGGCAAGGAGAAGGGGACGACAGAGGACGAGATGGTGGGACAGTGTTCTCGAAGCTACCAGCATGAGTTTGACCCAACTGCGGGAGGCAGTGGAAGACAGGAATGCCTGGCGTGCTCTGGTCCAGGGGGTCACGAAGAGTCGGACACGACTAAACGACTAAACAACAACAACAAGGAAAAGTGGGACATTCTGGGATCAAACCAGAAACCGGGACAGCTTCTTTAAATCAGGGGCGTCCCTGGATAACAGGGATACTTGGAGGGTCTGCCACAGTCAACACAGGCTTGGCTTCTCCTTGTTTCGAAACCTGTTCCTCTGTACAGATTGCAGGCTGGGATGACATTATCTGTAAATGCAGAAAGCCAGCCTGATAGGGCAAGAAGGAAATTTAAATAAATGAGATAGGATAGCGTGCGTGTTGCTGCTTGACTCTGCACACTGTGCAAAGCTTCGTCTTTTTGCCTCAAGAAACCAGTTGCAAGGTTCAGGCAAGGAGCTTGGTAATGGGCCTTGGTCTCTTGCAACATCCCGGAGAGCTGAGAAAACAGCCCAAATTCTAGATCTGCACTGATTTCCTCCAAAGACTCCCCGACCCATCTCTGAGAACCTGTGAGGTTCCCAACAGGTGTAGCCTCCTGGTTCCCACCCTTTCTCCCCAACTAGAACGATTCTATCTTCCATTCTGCAATATCCCACAGAACCAAACACACCCCTGCAGGGAAGAACAGGGATATCTCCAGTTCAAAACAAACCAATTGTGGCTTTTTAATTAAAGTCAAAGACAGACTTTCACTGGATTGAGGCAATGGGAGGAATGCAAAAAAAAAAAACACACAGGAGGAGGAGGAGGAGGAGCGGAAAGTTGCAATTGCTCCGTGAGAAAAGATCCTGCAGGTTACATCCAGCCCTTTTTGTGTCTCACGTAGGTATGATGTCTCGTGAGATAAAGCCCGCCAGCTGAACAAATTGGTTCCTTTGGAAGGCATAACTAGAAATGCATTTGACAATCTGCACCCCTTTTCTCCCCTAGAGTAAAGAAAGGTACTTTCCGGTTTCTCAGAACGATGCCCAACAGCTTGCGATGGCTTTCTTTGTTTTATTTATTCCATAAAATTTATATGCTACTTGTTTGTTCTTTAACCCTCTAAGTGGCTTGCGAAGAAAATGAAACAATAAAATTATCTGTGAAAGCATATTCATTCAAAACCTAAAATCAACAATTAATTGAAAACGCATCAAAACATACCTACGTATTCTACACGTCTGCATAGGCTTGTCTGAACAGGAATGTTCAGAGTACAGTGATGTCAATAGGCAGGGAGTTCCACAGTGTAGCTGTTGAGGGCCAAGGCCCTGTGACCCAGTAGCTCCCTATGGGTCATGACAGCAGCATATAGCTTTGGGGTTCAAATAGGCTACAGATGTGAAAGGTTTGGCATAGGCATTTATTTAACTCCAGTCCACCTGCTGGGAGTGTATCTAAGGGTAAACCACACATGCCCCCCCAAGACTTACATCAAAAAGGGGTACCCCCCCCCCAAAGGGCAGGAGGAGTTCTATGGCCCAAGCCCCCATCTGGGCATCGGACAGAAGCAACTCACAGATCCCTTCAATGAGATACCCTTAACCAAAGAGGGGCTACAACCTTCCCTCCAGCCAAGGGTAGGCTTAAAGGTAAAGGTAAAGGACCCCTGATAGTTAAGTCCAGTTGCAGACGACTCTGGGGTTGCGGCACTCATCTCGCTTTACTGGCCGAGGGAGACGGCGTTTGTCTGCAGACAGTTTTTCCAGGTCATGTGGCCAGTATGACTAAGCCGCTTCTGGCGAACCAGAGCAGTACACATAAACGCTGTTTACCTTCCCACCGGAGCGGTACCTATTTATCTACTTGCACATTTAGGCGTGCCTTCGGACTGCTAGGTGGGCAGGAGCTGGGACTGAGCAACGGGAGCTCACCCCGTCGCAGGGATTCGAACCGCCAACCTTCTAATCGGCAAGCCCAAAGGCCCAGTGGTTTAGACCACAGCGCCACCCGCGTCCCAATGCCTAGCCTCACAAAGTTGTGACGATTTGTCCATAGAGAGTCTGTAAACAAATAAATCTTTCTATATACACAATTCTTATTGTCTGTCTATCTAAGAAGAACAACTATATACAAAATGGATAAAGACAATGCGGAAAATTTAGAGGCGATATAAAAAAGCCAGAAGAAGGAAGGAGGGAAGTCAACTCTTAGGAGCAAGTATAAATGTTAAATGTAATGTAATATGTGTATGTATAGTATGTAACTAAAAAACTAATTAAGATTATCTTGGGGGGGGGGGAGTTGTGACAATTGCTATGAGGTAGGAGAAAACCAAGTGGCCGTGTTATTCAGCCTAGTGGGAAAACAGCTGTCCAGCTCCAAATATCACCATAGCAAGGTCTTAGCATGAAAGAAGAAACATTTGGAAAAGGGAGGGGTGAGTGGGAGATCCGACGAAAAAATCGAGGAGGCATTGGGCCAGCCTTGATTTATTCCCCCCAGGGCAGACCCAAGTGATGCCCATTCGGAAGTCGGACCAACCTTCCAGGGGACCCCCTGACCCAGGCCTGCCTGCCATTGGCTAATCCACTGGCATGGGGACAGTGGCCCAACCGCAATGCCACCAAGCCGAAGGTTCGATCTCTTGCAAATGCGAGAAAGGTCTTATGTGTCACCTACAATGGTGTCGGTTCCTATGTCGCTGTGAAGTGGACTGGCATGTGGTCAGAGTGCAGGTGGTGAATGCAGTGGCATCTCTTGAAAGGCGGCCATCAAATGGTCTCCAATACCTATGGACTCTTTACCCAGCTTAATAATAATAATAATAATAATAATAATAATTTATTATTTATACACCACCCATCTGGCTGAGTCTCCCCAGCCACTCTGGGTGGCTCCCAATCAAATGTTAAAAACAGTACAGCATTAAATATTAAAAACTTCCCTGAACAGGGCTGCCTTCAGATGTCTTTTAAAGATAGAATAGCTGCTTATTTCCTTGACATCTGAAGGGAGGGTGTTCCTCAGGGCGGGCGCCACCACCGAGAAGGCCCTCTGCCTGGTTCCCTGGAACCTCACTTCTTGCAATGAGGGAACTGCCAGAAGGCCCTCGGCGCTGGATCTCAGTGTCTGGGCTGAACGATAGGGGTGGAGACACTCCTTCAGGTCTACTGGGCATTTGAGGCCGTTTAGGGCTTTAAAGGTCAGCACCAACACTTTGAATTGTGCTCGGAAACATACTGGGAGCCCATGCAGATCTCTCAGGACCGGTGTTATGTGGTCCCAGAATCAACCACCCAGAATCCATTTCTGTTGTCACAGACGGAGAATAGCCCTTGCTTTTGACAGATGCAGCAATCTATCTGCAATCGTGGATATGGGGATTTTTTCCTCTTTTTTTGCAGGATTTTATCAAAGGGCTTTGGATCCATGTATATTCTGCATTTCCCCTGATGGCTTTTGGGTCACTGTGAGGCGGATGATTATCTAGTCTGGGCTTTTCTCTGCCAGTTGCAAAATTCCCCATCATTGTCAACTTTGCTGCTCTTCTTTCAGAGGGTGCAATAAAAATGCAAGTCCTTCACACTCGTGTCAGTGCTTATTTCAGACACTCCGTCTAGCTGCCTATTTACATCAAATGCATCACTGAACCCCTGTGAAGACTTTGATGCCAGCTTCTCTCTTGAAGTCAGCCTCCGCTCAACTTTCAATATGTCCCAGCATTGCGTCTATATCAGGTGAACAGCTTGGGAATACCTCAGCATAAGGCCTGATGGTCTGGTTCTTTGGTCATCGCCAACCCCAAACTTTGGACTGGTATTTCCTGTTTTCATCTGATCTGTCAGGTATCTTTTTATGTTCCTAAGCTGTGTTTAAGTACAGATTTCAGAGCAAGGGCTCCCAGAGTGGGCTGTGTGAACCCCCCCCCCCCCGGGGGGGGCAATGGGGTGGGCAAGCGCTCAGAGGCAAGGGGTTGGCAGGGTGGGTGTTGGAGGTTTAAATGACCATCAGCCTTTGAAAACCTGGTATCTATGGATCAAGTTCCTCCGCTCTGTTGTATTAATAAGACTAAATTGCTTTAATTGGACTTGAATGAATGTGTGATTAATTGTCCCCCTTCTGAATTTTACTGTGTCGTTATCTTCCTTAGTGGGTTGTGCAAACTGATACTCTGATTAATGCTTTTTATGGGGTAGGAGGCACTAAGGGGATGAGTTCATGGATCCGAGAGGGCAGTGGCCTCAAAGGGTTTTGGGAACTGCTGCTTTAGAGAGCTCTCTCAGACTGCAGTCATGTAACCTTGGGCAAAAAAAACGAGAGGCACAAATACAAGATGGGTGACACCTGGCTTGAGAGCAGTACATGTGAAAAGGATCTAGGAGTCTTGGTTGACCACAAACTTGACATGAGCCAACAGTGTGACGCGGCAGCTAAAAAAGCCAATGCAATTCTGGGCTGCATCAATAGGAGTATAGCATCTAGATCAAGGGAAGTAATAGTGCCACTGTATTCTGCTCTGGTCAGACCTCACCTGGAGTACTGTGTCCAGTTCTGGGCACCACAGTTCAAGAAGGACACTGACAAACTAGAACGTGTCCAGAGGAGGGCAACCAAAATGGTCAAAGGCCTGGAAACGATGCCTTATGAGGAACGGCTAAGGGAGCTGGGCATGTTTAGCCTGGAGAAGAGAAGGTTAAGGGGTGATATGATAGCCATGTTCCAATATATAAAAGGATGTCACATAGAGGAGGGAGAAGGTTGTTTTCTGCTGCTCCAGAGAAGCGGACACGGAGCAATGGATCCAAACTACAAGAAAGAAGATTCCACCTAAACATTAGGAAGAACTTCCTGACAGTAAGAGCTGTTTGACAGTGGAATTTGCTGCCAAGGAGTGTGGTGGAGTCTCCTTCTTTGGAGGTCTTTAAGCAGAGGCTTGACAACCATATGTCAGGAGTGCTCTGATGGTGTTTCCTGCTTGGCAGGGGGTTGGACTCGATGGCCCTTGTGGTCTCTTCCAACTCTATGATTCTATGATTCTATGATTCTATAACCTCTCACCTGGGAAGTCAAGGGGGTGGGGGTGGGGTGGAACTATTTCCAAATCACCAGGTGTCCGTGTGTACAGTTAGACTGCAGCCTCTTCCTCCCTGGGCTGGAGGAGCTGGGTGTTGCTCTCAGCTTCTATCTGCCTGCATTTAATGGCTCTTGCGTATCTCTGCCACGCTCACACGCCCACAATGTGTTAATTAGAACGGTCCAGATTGGATGGTGACGAAACCATCTGCCAACAGCTGCCTCTGGTTAGACTCCGAACTAACCTGGCCCAGCTTCCATCATTCTGGAGTAATTAGGCTAATGACCCCCAAGAACATGTCGTATCCATTGCTTATCTCCTCCTTCGTGGGATGGCAAGGATAACATTTTATTTTTTCGATGGGATTCATATGCCACTTAAATAACGAAAACCTCTAAGAGGGGAAGGGGATGCTATTGTTTTTTTTATTATTATTATTATTATTATTATTATTATTATTATTATTATGTATTTTGTTGTAAAAGACAGGTTGGAGTCCTGACTGGTAACTCACGAGCAATCACCAGCAGCATCTGACAGTGGGGAACTTTGAGTGACAACCCTAGTTATGGAACAGTCATAGGGACTGCGATTGAGTTTGTTGCGTCAGGCGAGGATAAGATGCAAAGTGGGGAATCCTCTGAGTCAACTACACATCAGTCATCAGTCACGGATGCATTTAATATTTCTGACCTACATTACAGGGTTCTCACTCACTGGATTGTCACCTTGTCGTGGTGAGTGGGCTTGCATGTTCCTATGACCCTTGTGAGCGAAGCCGTCGGGAATCTCGTACTCCCAGCTGGGTCACCCAAGGCGGTAAGGTCAAAGGGAAGGAGCCAGACAAACAATGATCCAAGAAGTCCTCAATGGCAGAACAGGCAGATGATAACAAGCGGTATGTTACAATGGCTGTGAAGGCGGGTGAAGGCTGCAGCGGATAAGAGTCTACTGGTTGTTGTGAGTACTCACGCCATCGGATCAGAGCCTTACTGCGAAGACTGATCTACACACATAAAACAAATTCATAGCACAGGCATCTTCCAAAAACCCATCCCAAACCCCAAAAGTCCCATGGCGATCGGCAAATGGTAATGGGGGCAGGATCGTGGAAGCCCCTAATAAATAAGAATAATAATATTTTTTTATTTATATACCACCATCCCTGGCCAAAGCTGGACTCAGAGCGGCTAACAGTAAAAATAGCACAATTTACATAAAATCACAGTCAATTAATTAAAATACATTCTAAAATCAATTCAGAATCAAATTAATGGCAACCATTGGGCTATAGCTCTATGAGGATTACAGAAGGAGAGAGGGGGTCAGACTGTGCCATGGCCAAAGGACTGGTGGAACAGCTCCGTCTTGCAGACCCTACGGAAAGATGTCAAGTCCCGCAGGGCCCTAGTCTCTTGGGACAGAGGGTTCCACCAGTTCGGGGCCACGACCGAAAAAGCCCTGGCTCTGGTTGAGGCCAGCTTAATCTCCCTGTGGCCTGGGACCTCCAAGATGTTTTTATTTGAAGACTGTAAGGTCCTCCATGGGACATACCAGGAGTCATGAACAGGCACATGGGCGATGGATACAGAATCAGTCGTTCTGACTCAAGGAACGAGGCAGTTGAGCAGCTCGGCAGCTGTATCCATGACTGAGCAGCCCTTTTTGGGATCCACTCTGCTCACCCCGTAAAGGGGGAGGGGCTAGAAGAGGTGGCCTAAGGCACCCTTGGCAAATCCACACCGTGATCAACTCCCACCCTGTGTTCCCACTGTGGAAGGACGTGTGGATCCAGAATTGGCCTCCACAGTCATTTACAGACTCACTGTTAAGACCGTGTTCATGGAAGACAGTCTTACTCGGCTACGAGGGATTGCCAAAGAAGACAACGACATTACAGGGTTGTTTTAAGAAACGCTGGGATAATAATGCAGAAATCCTTGCACTTAGGGTCGCGGCCTTGGCTCAAGGGAGTGGATGCAGAAGTTGCCAGGATCAGTCCGTGGCATTTCCAGGTAGAACTGGGAGAATGTTCTGCTGAAATTTTTGCAACGAAAGCAAATGCAATATTTTTCAAAATGCGGTGCTCAAATTAATGCAAAACCATTTTTAAATCAGCTAAATTGATAGATCGGCTAACTAAGGAGGCAATCCTGAGGGGTTGTTGTTTTGCAGCGGAACGTACTTCAAAGGAAAATATGCGCAGGATTGCACCGTGAAGCTTTTACAATGCCATTTACCTTGCATAAAGCATCTTGGTTGCTAGGTGCTAGGCAGTCATCAAGTTTCTCCAAGAACCATCCTGCCTGCAAGACTACAGTCTGAAAGGAGGATTAATCAGTGGGGCTTATTTTTAAAGGCATACTAATTTAACCTTTTTGCAGTCACCTTGGTTCCAGTGTGTTAATGCAATATCAGTCGGTGGGCTTGGTGGTACTTACCTGACCAGTTGCCCTGGTGCTAATGCAGCTTCCCAGCAGGGAGAGAGACGCAAGGCAGCTGGGAGGTCAGCGCAGTGCACACACACCGGCAGAAATGCCAAAATGCTTCTGCACTTGTTCTGGGCCAAACTTGCCACGGCCTTATTGCTCCCCAGTCTTGGTAAATGATGCTGGTGACTGAAGGCTGGGTAATTGCAGCTGCTTCTGTGCATGCATCCCCTCCAACATTTCTCCGATGAAAACAGGGGTGTCCTATTCTACACCAGGAAGCTTCTCCTGAGTTTGATCTCTTGCACAAATGGATGTCCTATACATATTGACATCGGTCACCTTGAGCCAATGACAGCCTCTAAGTCGAACCTACCTTGCAAGATTGTTGTAAAGAAAAAAAATGTGTGAGGGACGGGATCCTGTACAAAACCTTCCACAGATAAATGGAGTGAAATTGTATCTGTAAGTTGCCTTGACTCCCTGTCTGGGGAAAAGGCAGGATATAATGATAATGATAATGATAATGATAATGATAATGATAATGATAATGATAATGATAATGATAATGATAATGATAATAATAAAAATTATACACACACAAACATTATATTTTTATATATATTATATATATAAAATAATATTTTCCCCCAAATTACCCTTGAATTTTTGATATTGATGCTGCATTTTACGTTGCATTTTATGCTGTTCTTAAGTCACATTTTAATCAATGTTTTATATTTGCTATTAGCCACCCTGAGCCCGGTTTTTAAACTGGGAAGGGCAGGGTATAAATAAAAATTTAATAATAATAATAATAATAATAATAATAATAATAATAGAAACTCTGAGAATGCTCAGGAACACACCAGAGAGTAAATCCTGTTGAACTTAGTGGGACTTACTTCAGAGTAAAAATGGTTTGGATTGCAGCTT
The DNA here is from genome assembly GCF_951804945.1 of Podarcis cretensis. NCBI lineage: Eukaryota > Metazoa > Chordata > Lepidosauria > Squamata > Lacertidae > Podarcis > Podarcis cretensis. Next base: position 99,920,769 of record NC_137174.1, read on the forward strand.
AAGGCTGCCCAGTCTTCACCCAGGTACCTGGGAGTGAGCTCCATTAAATACCTTGGGGCTTACTTCTGAATAGCCAGAGGAAGGCTTTTTTAAATTTTAATTTGTACAATAAAGGAATAAACACTCCGTGCATTTCCTAAGAAACGGCTGACTGCCAAAGCAGTGCAAAGAAAGGATATAAAATGGATTGGTGACCTTTTCCTTCAAAATTATAGGAAGAGCTTTATATGCCAGCTTCACTGTTTCCTTCACTCGGTACAGGAATTTTATGTATATTTTCATCTCCTCTCACCCCTCATTGTTGGTGACACTGGTTGAGTTCACCACCCCTGATGTAGGGAAAGAAAAAAACGTAGAATTGCAGAGTGTGAAGGAACCCCAGAGGCCATCTAGCCCAACCCCCTGGGGTGCCCCTGCCTACAGTACAGAGAATCCCTTCAGCTAACCATTTCCTAAGAACAGTCCACGTTTCCAATTCCAAAATGGAGCTTGCTGCATAGTGGCTTTCTTTGTCCCATGGATTGGGGCAGACTTGTCCCTGCTGAATCCTGAACAGTTCCTTCCATCTCTTCAAGAGGCAAAGCTTCCCCACAGGCCGCTAGGAAGCTTCCAAACAAACAAATGTTATTGCATAAACGTATTTAAATGTCATCAAGGAAATAATCAATTAGTTGATTACAAGGGAGATGGCTAATCAACGTAAACAATCCTTAATCGGTTGACGTTGGCAGCTGTTTTTATTATTATCATCATCTTCAGGGTGCTGGAGATGCAAAACAAGGCCAGGAGCTGAAGAACTCAGAATCCAGCCAGCCCCTCGGAAACTAGGCTCCTCTGAATATTTTGTCTAGGGTCATCTAGTCCAACCTTCTGCAACGCCCGAATCCCAAACACTTGTTCAGATCAGATAAGGGAAATGGCTGCAGGACTGGAGCTGCATATCTTGCTGGGTGTGTGTCTGTCGGACTGTTCCAACTTGCTCCAGCTTCTGATTTATCCTTTGAAGCTGTAAACAAAGTGAATGTCATTATGGAGTGGGCAGGAGTTCTCAACGCAAGACAGCTGACCGTGTAAACAAGCCCAGAGGCTTAACTGCACCTGAATCTGGCAAGCTGAGGAGTGACATTCCTAGAATTTCTCATTCCAACCATTTCCTCCCTGGCTTTGTTCTGGGTTACTTTGAGGAACTTGCACTCCCAAAAAGGCACGGTTTGTGATTCCTCTGGCCTTCTCCGTCCCCGGGAAATGGATACCAGGCGACCGTTTCCATTGCAGCAAATTCCGAGGTCTCCTTTCCTTTGCGACACGGACAAATCAGCCTGAAGGATACGGAACAACCACCACCAGAAATTTCACTGAAACTCATTGGGCTCCCCTTGCCTGTCACCCCCTTTTATTATTTAAATTTAAACAAAAATCTGTATTGATTGCAGGAAAACCTCTAAGAAGGAATAACAAAATGATCAATGAAAGCAGATGAAAACAATTTAAAGCATTTGGAAATAGTACAAACTAATAAAGATTAAAAAAAAATTAAAACATCTACATGTCTGGATAGGCTTTCTCAAAGGAAAAAAAATGTTTTAAGCAGGAGACAGCAGAAAACAAGCTTGCTCCATCTTCCATGTGAAGTGGCTCAATCGGTCAGTGGATCTTAATTGGTCAGCCTGTTAACCTGAAGGTTGGTGGTTCAAGCCCACCTAAGGATGGCTGTGGGCAAGATTCCTGCATTTCAGGGGTTTGGACTAGATGATCCTTGAGGTCCCTTACAATTCCACTCTTCTATAGGAAGGAAGTTGAGCAGTTGGGGGAGTGAATGGAGAGGTTTGATCTTCTGGCAGTCCATGGGACTCTCAAGAGTCTCCTCCAGCCCCAGAATTCAAAAGCATCCATTCTTCGGCGATCAGCCTTCTTGATGGTCCAGCTCTCACTTCCATACATCACTGCTGGGAAAACCATGGCTTTAACTATACGGACCTTTGTTGGCAAGGTGATGTCTCTGCTTTTTAAGATGCTGTCTAGGTTTGTCGTTGCTTTTCTCCCAAGAAGCAGGCGTCTTCTAATTTCGTGGCTGCTGTCACCACGAAACAACAGCATAACAAAAGCAATATACAACGGAAGTTACCAGCAGACTGTGCTGGAAATAAACAGACATGTGACATAAAAAAGGTAAAGGTAAAGGTCCCCCTGCCCGTACGGGCCAGTCTTGACAGACTCTGGGGTTGTGCGCCCATCTCACTTAAGAGGCCAGGGGCCAGCGCTGTCCGGAGACACTTCCGGGTCACGTGGCCAGCGTGACATCGCTGCTCTGGCGAGCCAGAGCCGCACACGGAAACGCCGTTTACCTTCCCGCTGGTAAGCGGTCCCTATTTATCTACTTGCACCCGGAGGTGCTTTGGAACTGCTAGGTTGGCAGGCGCTGGGACCGAGCAGCGGAAGCGCACCCCGCCACAGGGATTCGAACCGCCGACCTTTCGATCGGCAAGTCCTAGGCGCTGAGGCTTTAACCCACAGCGCCACCTGCGTCCCCACGAAACAACAGCATAACAAAAGCAATATACAACGGAAGTTACCAGCAGACTGTGCTGGAAATAAACAGACATGTGACACACAACAATCTAAACATCTGTTCTAAAGGTGGAATGGAACTATATCCTAACAGAGTTATGACTCTCCAGCCCCTTCCTAAATGCTTTGCCCCTTTGTGTGAGTAACGAGGGAAGAGGTTTTCTCCTAGCACAACACGGAGGAAACCTCTCCATGACGCAACTTGCAAGGGCCGTAAGCAAGGTGGCAGCGCACCTGCCTGGCATTCAGGTCACACGTTTGATCTGTGGCATTGCCACCGATCACGCCTCTTCTGCTCAGTGGTTGGATACGATTGGCGCCCAAAGGTCTTTGTCCTTCACAGCTGAGCAGAAGCATCCCCACGAGGGGGTGGGGGGTCCGGAGGTAGCATGTGACAGCCCTGTTTGCAGCCACACCTCCTCCAGGAGCAACAGTTTGGAATTATAACCTGCCATTCCATTGGGATGATCTGCTGGCAAAGATTTGCATCCATCGCAGGAAGGGGAGAGGATCTTGTGCCGAGTGACTCACCGGGCGATGTTCCAATCGTGGGGAGGGGCAAAGCTAGATAGCACCCGTCAGGTAGCTGATTGTGCCCACACTTGTTCATAAATCAACAAGTGCTAGCTTTAAACAAGGGCCGCAACTTAATTACCAGAGTTGCAACAACCTAATGCCTACTCTTTGCATCAACCTAATTCCTGCTCTCCTGCTTCCACCGTGCAGCTACAGTTCCCTGAACGGAAGCAAAAGTCCTCCTGTCTCGCCCCAACTTTGAGTGAGGACCCTTGTGAGAATGTAAGAAAGGCCTGCTGGATCCGGCCAATGGCCCACCCAGACCACATCTGGAATACTGTGTACTGTTCTAGTTGCCTCACCTCAAAAAGGATGTTACACAGTATTCCAGATGTGGCAGCACCCAAGATTTGTATACTGGTATTATGATACTGGCCATCATTTCCATTCTGCAAGTACCATGACTTAGTTAGACGCAAGCAGTGCTTTTTTCTGGGGGGACGCAGGGGTATGCATACCCCTAAACATTTCGTGAATCTTCATACTTTTGTCCATTTACTGTATTTATTTTTCCTGATATGAACTATAAAACAGTGATTTTCTTGAGTCAAAATGAGAGTACCTCTAAACATTTTTTTTAAGAAAAAAGCACTGTATGCAAGCATTGAATTTCTTCAAGCTACCTACATTTAAAAAATGCAGCTAGTCTTCACTATTATAAAATGTACTTCTGATGGAAGGACTGTGCAATCATATTCTTTAGGCCTCGCCATGTACCACAACCCTTCCTGCTTTTTAAAAATAATCTGAGTCCTGATTCACATATGCGTGGACGTCACACGCGGTCCCCTCATCGGATGACTCACAGCTCAACGTGTGAACCACCTCAGGTGAAAAGATCTCAGTAGCTTGCAGTGACGCTGAAAGTGAAATGCAAACTTTCTCTCTCCCTTTCTTCTCACTTTTCATCTATGGCTGGCAAGTCAGAGGTGGGTCAAGCGGGAAGGTGTGCAGAGGAGGGCAACCAAGATGATCAAGGGTCTGGAAGTCAAGCCTGATGAGGAACGGTTGAAGGAGTTGGGTATGTTTAGCCTGGAAAAGAGGAGACTGAGAGGAGAGAGCCGTCTCCAGCTCTACAATTTAATGAGATTCAGGACAGACAGAAGTCGCCACCATCAGCGGCGTAGCGTGGGTTGTCAGCACCCGGGGCAAGGCAAGTAATTTGTGCCCCCTAACCCAGGGCAAGGCAAGTAATTTGCGCCCCCTAACCCGGGGCAAGGCAAGTAATTTGCGCCCCTAACCCCTAACCTGCCGCTGCTGCCAGCTTCTTCTTGCTGCTGCCTGGGCTGGGGTATTTACGGTAAGGTAGCCATGGCGGCAGTGGCGGCGGGTCCGTGTCAGGTGATCTGAGGCGAGTTGCCGCTGGCGCTGCCGCCCAAACAATGCCACTTGCCGGGAGGAGGAGGGCAGAGAGGCGAGGAAAATGCAACATGGCCCAGCAGCTGCAGTAGCAGCGGCGGCAGCGGCGGCAGGGCTGTGAGGAGGGGCTGCCTGGCGCGCCCTCCGCAGCTCTGACGCGTGGGGACCGCGGCGAGCGCTGAGAGCCGCTGCCTGCCGGACGCCTTCAGCCTGGACGTGCGCACAGCTCGTCGGTTCCGCGAGACATGGGGCTCTGCTACAGCCTGCGCCCGAGGCTCTTCGGTGACTCCGGAGGCGGCGAGCGCGCCCCCCAGATGTTGTGCCCGGTGCGGCCGGCCCCCCCTGCACCCCCCACGCTATGCCACTGGCCACCATCAGTACCTGGTAACCTCCCCCGAAACACAGCTGTTCTTACTATTAATCATTATGGATTATTACAATTATTGCCTGTTGTCTTTGTTCATGGAGTTTTCTTGGCAGGGATACTGGAGTGGCTTGCCTGTTCCTCCTCCAGGGGGATCATGTTTGGTCAAAACTCTCCACTATGACCTGTCCATCTTGGGTGGCCCTGCACGGCATAGCTCATAGCTTCTCTGAGTTATTCAAGCCCCTTCGCCATGGCAAGGCAGTGATCCATGAGGGTGAAAGAGGAGAGTGCAAAATATGGTTTGAAGCTCAACATAAAAAAAACGGAGATCATGGTATAATCAATTGTAGTATAATCAATTAAATGTATAATCAATTAAATGACAAATCAAAAACAATGTGTAATACAACATTCCCTGCTTCTTTGTTTCTCTCTTCCTCCCCTTCCCTCTTTACCAAAGGGGAGGTCAGAGGAGCGATTTTTCAGCCATAACCGGAGGGCCAAGCAGAGTCCATTCATTGGCCCAGATTTGGCGTGTGGGCCGCAGGTTGCTGACACTCGTCACACCTGCAAAGAGCGCTCATCCGGTTATAAATAGGACAGGGGTCACATTCTAGCAGGAGGCGGTGTTTGCAATAGCTGCTGCCTCCCTCCCAGGCAGCTGTGGTACCAAAAGGCTGTATATCGTGGAGGCCCCAGAGGGCTCGTGCCAGGCCACCTGATCTCCCCGTCTCCTCCCTTGACAGCTGTGCTTATAGTGGCTTTCCGTTCTGTTTGGCGGCAGCCCTTACCTCATTCCGTCCCACCTACGGAGGGAAGAGCCCCCAGCTAAGCCAGTTCTCAGCTGACTGAGCAACACCCGGCTCACTTGCATTCCAGTAAATTTCCAGGCGCAGTTGCTCTGGGTTGTTGTCGAGCCAAGCAAGGCTCTGCTGCTGACTTCACTTGTGTTGGTGATCTTGCTTCCTGGATCTGCTGTAGATGGTGACTTCTGAAGAAGGGTGCGCAGCACTTATCCACGGCTCTCCTTTGCCTCTGGGGCGCACAGTGAAGAACAATGCATGTCCTTAGAAAGTTACAGAGCCCTGAACAACTTATATCCTTATATCCTTATATCCCAGGTCAGTCACCGAGATCACCCACTGGAGCAACACTGAACATTCCCCAAGTTGGTAAGGCTCATTCGATAATAAGAAGTTGATCCTTTAGCGTCATCCGCCCAGTCCTGCGGAACTCCCTGCCACTGGAGATTCAGCAGCCTTCTTCTATGCCAACTTCTAAACACCCACTGAAAACTTTTCTATGCAAGCAATTAAGAACGCGTCCTTCCACAACGGTTGATTGATGCCCGTTTTAAGCTTTTTCACATGGTTTCTGTTGTGTGATTTTATAGTTTTATCACGGTAAACTGCATTGATATAATTTTTTATGAGCTAGCGATGTGTGTTTTCATGAACAAAAAAATAAGGCACGAGGAGAGCCCTGCTGCATCAGACCACACTCAGTCCAGCATCCAGTTCCCACAGTGCCCAACCAGGTGCTACTTATGACTGTGGAGGCAGAACATAATCATTGTTGCCATCAATAGCCCCTCTCCTCCATCGTGAATCTGTCCAAACCTCTTTTAAAGCCATCCATGTTTGGTGGTCATCACTAACTCTTGTGGCAGAGAGTTCCATAGTTTAACTCCATGCAGCTGCTTCTTCCAATGTTCAGCTTCATTGGATGGCTGGGAATCTTGCATTATGAAAACACTTTTCAGCTGGGGGGAGGGAGGAGATTTTGCCCAAAGAATCCACTTCCTACCTTAAGGACAACTCTGAATTAGAGATGGAGGAGAACTGTGCTTGATTCGCATTTTGATCAGGATAAACCAAGTTCACTGTTCCTGAACCACTGCAAGACCCGAAACACAACTGTCCTTCAAAATTCACAGTTCTCCAAATTTCTGGATGTACTTCTCCAGGGAAAAGATGTGTACAAAAAAAGAAAGATGCGTTTGAGGGAAAGTGTTCACAAATAATACCTAAAAAATGTGTAAGATTTGGAGAAACGGTTTCCAAGAATGAGGAGAACTGTGTACAAAAATGAGTACAATTTTTGTGAGTGCAGACTTGGCCAAAATAAATCGCCGACTGATGTAAAAAAAGGAGGCCAGCTGCGCTTCAGGGAGGAAAGACAAGAAACGAAAACTGACCGTCGATTTGCCCATTCCCACCGAGACCTCCTTTTTCAGCTGTCCTCTGAATGACACATCTTCCTAATTGTGAGAAAGGGCAGGCAGTCGGAGATTCAGAGGACATCACTCTGTTGCTCTCCAGGTACTGAGGCTTTGGCAGCTGCACTCATAGCTGAGGCTTTCGGCCTTTCTGCCTGCCTTCACCCTGCAAGTCTGGAGGCCGAGAGAAGTCTAATTTCACAAAGACAGAGAGATGCTGGTTGGTGAGTCACTTTCCACGCTCAGTTTCAGCGGCGCGACTTCCTGAAGGCAAAGCAGCTGCTCGCATTACAAAGGCCAGGTGACCGGCCCACCAGCTCCGGAACTGAAACCTCCAATTCATTTTCACGGAGAGATCTTGCTCTTTGGCGTGCAGCCATAGCTGTGCCTCCCGCAGATAAGTAAGTCTCCCCAAAGCATCCTCTACCATGAGAGTCACATGCTCGCCTGACATTTCCCTGGGTTAATAGGGACTTTATAGGCACCTGCTCAGCAACACGGCTGCTCGGGATGTTTGCTCAGCAAACCGAGTGTGAAATTTCCTTTATCACACCCTTTTATATTCCTTTTCTGTTTTCTTCTTCTGCACGGAAAGGATCCTTTCCAATATAAAATCCTTGGAGGTGAAGGGGACATAGAATCATAGTGTTGTGGCAGGAAGCGCAGTTAAAGGGCCATTGACAGGTGGAAACTCAACCCAGCCACTGTTTAAAAAACATTCCATGGAAAAGCAGAAGAAAGCAGGAGAGAGGAAAAGGAGAGAGAGAGAGAGAGAGAGAGAGAGAGAGAGAGAGAGAGAGAAATATTTAGAAGTGAACAGAAAGGTCTGTTGTTGTTGTTTTTTTGTTTAGTCGTGTCCGCCTCTTCGTGACCCCCTGGACCAGAGCACGCCAGGCCCTCCTGTCTTCCGCTGCCTCTCGCAGTTTGGTCAGACTCATGCTGGTAGCTTCGAGAACACTGTCCCACCATCTCGTCCTCTGCCGTCCCCTTCTCCTTGTGCCCTCCATCTTTCCCAACATCAGGGTCTTTTCCAGGGAGTCGTCTCTTTTCATGAGGGGGCCAAAGTCTTGGAGCCTCAGCTTCAGGATCTGTCCTTCCAGTGAGCACTCAGGGCTGATTTCCTTCAGAATGGAGAGGTTGGATCTTCTTGCAGCCCATGGGACTCTCGAGAGTCTCCTCCAGCACCAGAATTCAAAAGCATCAATTCTCCTACAGACCTTTCTTCGAAGAATTGAAGAAAGGTCTGTAGATGTACTGAATCAGTGTCATCTTCAGCCCTCAGGTAAAAAAAATCCTCCATGAGCCTTCCTGCGCATCTCCTCCCTGCAGCTGGTCCAGGGACCCAACTATGCTAACCCCTGATGTACAGCAGGGGTGAATTTAGGGCAGCGCAAGAGGCGCAGTCATGCCAGGCATTCAGCCGAGAAGGGCGCCTTCTCAAAGCCTGGTAAGCACATGCCCAACTTCAGGAAGGAGGTGTGAGGGCTCTGGCAGGCTCCTGGAGTCCTCCTGCCTCTTTCGCAAATCTGGGCAAGCACTGCCAAGGAGGGAGGAGGGCTCCAGGACCCTGCCAGAGCCTTGCACCTCCTTCTCCCCCCCTCCCGGAGCCCAGCTTAAGTCAGTGCCATGAGGGCTGGGGGGAGGGCGTCAAATGTTGGGCCTCACATAGGGCAGCATATTGCCAAAGCATGCCCTGTGTACAGAATTCCAGGTGATTCAGCCAGTCTTTTTGTGGTGGTGGCTAAGGACACACTGAACAGCTCGAAGCAAAAGAGCAATAAAACATTTTTGAATGGATGAAAATAATTCATGCGGTGCATCGTTAAACTATGGAACGTTCTCCAGCAGGTGGCACCAGCCTGGATGGCGCTATAAGAGGATTGGACAAATTCATGGAGAAGCAGGAGGAGGAGGAGTTTGGACTTGATTTCCCACCTTTCACTCCACTTAAAGGTAAAGGGTCCCCTGACCATTAGGTCCAGTCATGACCGACTCTGGGGTTGCGGTGCTCATCTCGCTTTACTGGCCGAGGGAGCTGGCGTACAGCTTCCGGGTCATGTGGCCAGCGTGACTAAGCCCTTCTGGCGAACCAGAGCAGCGCACGGAAATGCTGTTTACCTTCCTGCTGGAGTGGTACCTATTTATCTGCTTGCACTGGTGTGCTTTCAAACTGCTAGGTGGGCAGGAGCTGGGACTGAGCAACGGGAGCTCACCCCGTCGCGGGGATTTAAACTGCCGACCTTCTGATCGGCAAGTCCTAGGCTCTGTGGTTTAACCCACAGTGCCAACCGCGTCCTTGGCACCAGCCTATATGGTGCTGTAAGAGGATTGGACAAATTCATGGAGGAGGAGGAAGAGGAGGAGGAGTTTGGACTTGATATCCCACCTTTCACTCCCCTTAAGGAGTCTCAAAGCGGCTCACAACCTCCTTTCCCTTCCTCTCCCACAACAAACACTCTGTGAGGTGAGTGAGGTTGAGAGACTTCAGAGAATTGTGACTGGCCCAAGGTCACCCAGCAGCTGCATGTGGAGGAGCGGGGAAGCGAACACAGTTCACCAGATTACGAGTCCACCGCTCTTAACCACTACTAGAGAGCCAGTGTGGTGTAGTGGTTAAGAGTGGTGGACTTGTAATCTGGTGAACTGGGTTTGATTCCCCGCTCCTCCACATGCAGCTGCTGGGTGACCTTGGGCTAGTCACACTTCTTTGAAGTCTCTCAGCCCCACTCACCTCACAGAGTGTTTGTTGGGGGGGAGGAAGGGAAAGGAGAATGTTAGCCGCTTTGAGACTCCTTAAAGGGAGTGAAAGGCGGGATATCAAATCCAAACTCCTCCTTCTTCTCCTCCTTCTTCTCCTCCTTCTTCTCCTCCTTCTTCACCATTGCTGGCTCTTAATTTCTATTAGTCAGGATGGAGGCTATGCTCTGCCTCCACAGTTCGTAGAATCGTAGAGTTGGAAGTGTTCCCAAAGGTCATTTAGTCTAAGTCTCTGCAATGCAGGAAATTGGAGGCAGCAATGCTTCTGAATAGCAGTTGCTGGAAACCACAGGAGGGGCAGAAAGTGCCCTTGTGCTTGGGTCCTGCTTGCGAGTTTCCCACAGGCATTTGGTCAGCCATTGTGAGAACACAATGCTGAGTGTCAAGAATGAGCCAGCTCCTGGAGAAGGTGTGCAGCCAACTGCAGAAAGCAGCCAGGAACAGGGAGACTCAGATGTGAGACAGGCAGGGGAGAACCGGCAGCTGCAGACTTCAGCTGTTCCTTACCTTGACAGGCTGGCTGATAAGGCAGTAATGGAGTGCAGGCTAGAACACAAATAGCTCGCTGAGGCAGCAAGAGTCTCAGAGGCAGCCTCTCAGACCAGTAAGAAGATGGAGCTGATCCACTAAGTCCTAAGAGTCGGTGAATGGGAGGTTGTTAGACAGGAAGCAAAACAAGAGACGTAAGAGTCGTAAGTTCAATATCTTCTGTCGATCCCGGAAGGAGTCTTCAGAAGGGTCATCTTGAGTAATGATGCCGGAGGCTTTGTACGAGTTGTCCAGAGTTATCTGTTTATTTTTGCAATAAATCCTCCTTTTAATTATCTACGCTTACTGTGTTATCAAGCTGGGAACTTGGACTCCTGACACTGAGCTAGATGAGCCGTTGGCCTGATCCAGCAGCCTCTTCTCATGCTCTTACAACTCATTGTTAGGGAGGAAAGACCTCAACCACGAGTCCCAGTTTGGATCGTACTCTAAGCCAAACCTTGGTTTAGCTTGGAACAGAAGGACCCGAGAGGGGGAAAAGTGGCCTCAAACACCTCTTTGGGAACCCACATGTTGTTCACACAGTCTGAGTGAGCCCTGATTTGACTTAAGATATCCCAGACAAGACCTCCTGCCCTAGGAAGCCATCATTCCATCTCGCCACGTCAAAATACAGCTTTGGCCAGAGGGCAACCATTAGGAGCGGCTCTGCTTTGCAACCCGTCTCTCGCTAGGTTGGTGCAAAGGACCTATTCCCTTCTCGGTGGTCAACTCTGGTCTATTTCCAGATATAAGCGAGAGCTGAATCTTTTAATACCCTTCCTGCAGAAGCAGAGAACGCACATGGACTGACATTTAGTGAAACCTGAGGTTTATGTAAAGCATCTGATTCAAACCCCGATTCTCTCAGCAGCCTGGCTGGAGATCGAAATAGCGAGATGCATTCAAAACAAGCCTCAGGGCTCTGCAAACGGGAAACCCAAGTGAAATTGCACATCCTGGCAATATTTATTGTTCTGTGAGATTCGTCCTCTTTCTCTGTGTGTCTGTCTGTCTGTCTCTCTCTGCCAAATCTGGCATTTAGTCATGTTCTCGCAATATATGATCAATATATATTGCTTTTAAATCTCCTTTCCCCCCTTGCTTTCTCCTAAATGGGTGGGCTGGCTAGTGACTGGCAAGAATAGGAGTATAGCATCTAGATCAAGGGAAGTAATAGTGCCACTGTATTCTGCTCTGGTCAGACCTCACCTGGAGTACTGTGTCCAGTTCTGGGCACCACAGTTCAAGAAGGACACTGACAAACTGGAACGTGTCCAGAGGAAGGCAACCAAAATGGTCAAAGGCCTGGAAATGATGCCTTATGAGGAACGGCTAAGGGAGCTGGGCATGTTTAGCCTGGAGAAGAGGAGGTTAAGGGGTGATATGATAGCCATGTTCAAATATATCAAAGGATGTTACATAGAGGAGGGAGAAAGGTTGTTTTCTGCTGCTCCAGAGAAGCGGACACGGAGCAATGGATCCAAACTACAAGAAAGAAGATTCCACCTAAACATTAGGAAGAACTTCCTGACAGTAAGAGCTGTTCGACAGTGGAATTTGCTGCCAAGGAGTGTGGTGGAGTCTCCTTCTTTGGAGGTCTTTAAGCAGAGGCTTGACGACCATATGTCAGGAGTGCTCTGATGGTGTTTCCTGCTTGGCAGGGGGTTGGACTCGATGGCCCTTGTGGTCTCTTCCAACTCTATGATTCTATGATTCTAAGTATTGCTCTCTGGGGGAAAGGATGTGTGCCCATGAACAGCCTGACTGTTCCCAGTTGGTAAGAGGAGTGCAGCCTTCAAGATAACCTATGAGAAAAGGGGATTGGGGCTCAGGAGTCTCCAACACAGCACCCTCCAGATGTGGAGGGTCCAACTCTCATCCTTCTTGACCAAGAATGGCTGACATCTGGGTGGCTCCACATTGGGGAAGGTTTCTCAGCTCTTCCTAGTATTAATAGATAACTTGTGATTTTGAAACCCCTAGAACTCTGCTGCAAAATTATGAGACTATAGCGGGTAGTAGTCAAGTAAATTTTACTCAGAACAAACCCACTGAAATTAATGGATCTAACTTAGATCACACCTACAGTATGGCTTCCCCCAAAGAATCATGGGGGCTGCAATTTGTTATGGGTGCTTGAAATCATAGCTCTGGGAAGGAGAAACTACAATCTCAAGGATTCTTTCACGGGAAGCCAAGTGATGCAAACATATGCTTTACATGTACGGTGCAGATAACTCTTTAGTCACTGATTTGATCATCGTCATCACCATGCATACATTCTCCCCATCTCTGATGAAGAGAAGAAATCAGAGCATCGTCCGTACACTGAGTGGAAGTCTGAAATAGTAGAGGCAGAAGGAGGAGCTCAACGTGGTGGACACAGGATCTTGCATGGTTAGGGCTGACAACCAGGCATTGATATTGTACCAGTACTACCAACAAATCTTTGCTCAGACAACCAGTTGAAGGTCTGAACATCAATAAATTCTAGTTCTGACCTGGCTCTGCCCATCACCCAGCCAAGTCCACCAGTGACCCACCAGAGTCTATTGTGCTGCATCACCTCTGCCTTGCAAAATCCATCCATGCTCTCTCCTGACTCAGCAACAGTGTGTGCGTGCGCGGGGTTGCAAATACGCTGCAGAAAAAGGGCCTGTTTGCCTGTGCTTTTTAGCAGACCTTAAAGGTGCTATAATTCTGACCAATAAAGTTTCAAAGGAAGGTTCAGTGTGAAGCCACCAAACCGAAACTCATTAGCACTTCGGAGACGATTTAATTTGACCTCAATAAATCCTGCCTCTCGCTCATTACAGCAATGAATTGTCCCTCTTTAGGTGTCTGCTTACACTGTTGCTCTTTCTGTGTCTTTTCACCACTAAATGGTTACTTAAATCCAATGCAATTAGCAAAATCAGAGGCCCAATCTGGACATTCAGACTAAGGGTGGTATCGCACCAATTTTTAGCTAACATGGACCCACCAAAATGAATGAAGATGACCAAGTTAGGTCCATCAATTTCAATGGGTTTGCTCTGAGTAAAACAGAAATTGAAAATTGCATATCGTGTTCATTAAGTAACTGTGATGAAGTTACTAAACAACAACAAAAAATCCCCCTGGAGAAAATGGTAGGGTTTGAAAATTTCTCTCTGTTTGGCTAAATGCACCCACGTTCTAAAACAAATTACCTAAGTTGGACACTCTTGTGTGCATTCTGGCCAGCAGAGCTCATGGAACAATTCTGGATAGGAATTTACAGTCTTGGGTGTGGAGGAATTGTATAACATGTATACATGCATGAAAGCAACAGCCCCTGCAATATAAGAAGAGGTTGCTGGATGAGGCCACTGGCTAATCTAGTCTAGCATCCTTTTCTCACAGTGACCAACCAAATGTCTGTGGGAAAGTCTTAAGCAGGATCCGAGCACAAGAGCTAGTAGCCAATGACTATAATGTATTTTTCTTCCTATTGGTTTTAATGCATCTGTGTCGAGTTTATTGTCTATTTGTTTGGTTGTAAGCGGCTTTGGGTTGCCCTGGGCAAGAGAAAGCAACTGACAAATGTAGAATCATAGAATCATAGAGTTGGAAGAGACCACAAGGGCCATCGAGTCCAACCCCCTGCCAAGCAGGAAACACCATCAGAGCACTTCTGACATATGGTTGTCAAGCCTCTGCTTAAAGACCTCCAAAGAAGGAGACTCCACCACACTCCTTGGCAGCAAATTCCACTGTCGAACAGCTCTTACTGTCAGGAAGTTCTTCCTAATGTTTAGGTGGAATCTTCTTTCTTGTAGTTTGGAGCCATTGCTCCGTGTCCGCTTCTCTGGAGCAGCAGAAAACAACCTTTCTCCCTCCTCTATGTGACATTCTTTTATATATTTGAACATGGCTATCATATCACCCCTTAACCTCCTCTTCTCCAGGCTAAACATGCCCAGCTCCCTTAGCCGTTCCTCATAAGGCATCGTTTCCAGGCCTTTGACCATTTTGGTTGCCCTCCTCTGGACACGTTCCAGTTTGTCCGTGTCCTTCTTGAACTGTGGTGCCCAGAACTGGACACAGTACTCCAGGTGAGGTCTGACCAGAGCAGAATACAGTGGCACTATTACTTCCCTTGATCTAGATGCTATACTCCTATTGATGCAGCCCAGAATTGCATTGGCTTTTTTAGCTGCCGCGTCACACTGTTGGCTCATGTCAAGTTTGTGGTCAACCAAGACTCCTAGATCCTTTTCACATGTACTGCTCTCAAGACAGGTGTCACCCATCTTGTATTTGTGCCTCTCATTTTTTTGCCCAAGTGCAATACTTTTTGCCCAAGTGCAAAGTCTTAAGCAGGATCCGAGCACAAGAGCTAGTAGCCAATGACTATAATGTATTTTTCTTCCTATTGGTTTTAATGTATCTGTGTCGAGTTTATTGTCTATTTGTATGGTTGTAAGCGGCTTTGGGTTGCCCTGGGCAAGAGAAAGCAACTGACAAATGTAATAAACAAACAAACAACAGCTAGGAACAGATAATCAGAAGTAAAGAAAACTTTAATGTAAACTGCTTAGAGTTGGGTTGTTGTTGTTGTTGTTTGCAAACAGGCAGTTCATAAATTCTATTAAAGAAAAAATATCTGATGTTAGAATCCTTATTCCCTCCCACCCCAGTTGTAATCAGATTGTTATATGGGCAGCATTTAATAGATGTGTGGACATTTAGCTATCATCTCTTCCAAAATTGCATTCGGATGAAGCGGGCAGGGAAGATGTCAGCAGCTGCCTCAGTCGGGGGGGGGGGGCTGGAAAAGGTTAATTTGCTGGGGGACAGTCGGTCTCCTCAGGTCTCGGCTCACAACTCGCGGTTTGAGAAAGTGCATTTGGCATATCTGAAAAGAGGCTTACGAAGCCACAACCTAAACTGGCCCAGCCAGCGTTGCAGTTGCAGAATGACAAAAGTTCTTAAAATGGCAAAAAGAATCTACTGAAAATTTCGATACAGAGAGGAAAAGAGGATAGAAAAACCAAGACTAGTTTTGGTAAGGAGGAGGTGAAAACCAGCTCAGAGAAGTTCTGCTATAGCTGCAAGACTCAGCAGCCTCCTTAAGCCGGAGAGTTTCCAGTTTACACCAAAAGCTGGGTCAGATCAACTCTGCTTTGTTTTCACTTTTTTTTCCTCGTTCTGATTTTTTTTTTTTTTTTTTTAGTCTGTTAGCAGAAACTCTTGCCCCTCTTTCATTCCATTTGTGTGTTGTTATGACATATACAATGGGAAGGAGTTGCTGTTTTTAGCTGCCGGAAGGGGCATGTGGGTAGGTGAAAATTAGCAATGATACTGTGGAACTCCCTGCTACAAGAAATAGTCACGGCCACTGACTCAGGTGGCTTTAAAAGGGCTCAAGACAGCTCCATGGAAGATGAGGCTATCAATAACCACCTTCCAATATCTACAAAGGGCTGTCACATGGAAGATGGAGCAAGCTTTTCTTCCTGCTGCTCTGGAGGGTAGGACTCGAACCAATGTCCTTGTTCTCCTTGCTCCAGAAGCTGCCGCCACTGCCTCCCCATCTGCCCCAGCCACCTCAGGCAATTGCCTCACTTTGCCCAACGGCAGAGCTCGGTGTGTTCAGGGGAACATTTTAAAATAAAGTCAGGAATCAAAGACGGGAATCAAATTCAAAGTGCTGATGTTGACCTATAAAGCCTTAAGTGGCTCAGGACCGCAATACTTCAAGGACTGCCTCTCGCCAAATAAACTGCCCCAGACTCTGCGTTCAGCATATGAGGCCCTCCTTCGCGTGCTTCTTCCACAAGACATCCAGAGGGTGGCAACACGAGAACAGGACCTTCTCTGCAGTGGCTCCCCGTCTGTTATATATGGGGAATGTCTGGCACCTTCATTATATATTTTTAGATGCCAGTCAAAAATGTTCCTCTTCAACCTGGCCTTTGGCTGATTAATATTCTACGGCTTTTTAAATGTGTTTGTGGGAGCAGGGATTAGAATCATAGAATCTTAGAACTGAAGAGTTGGAAGGGACTCCCCCCGGGGTCATCTAGTCCAACCCCATCCATGACAGACGGCCCTCCACCCTCTGATTAAAAACCTCCAAGGAAGGAGATTGTTTTGTTTTGTTTTCTATTTGTGCTTTTATCCTGTATTTTGTGAACTGCCCTGGCATCTTCAGAAGAAGGGGGAGGTATACGAATTTAAGAAACAAGAATAAGAGCAAATAATCCATATCGCTTTCTCCTTTATGCAAGAGCCTTGCTTCTTTTCTTGCTGCATTTATGCTTTCAATAAAAGGGGGGGGGAGCACACAGTTACTTGACCTATATCTTTATCTCCTCCTGCCTTAAAGCATCTATATTTAGTTTGTGGTTAAGAATGTTTTTTTCCTGCGTAAAGGTCAGACCTCACACATCTAGGGAGGGGGCAAGGAATAAAGAAAGAACCCTGCTTCTTGTTAAAAAGCAGGCAGGTGCATTTGCCGAAATGAAGGGGGGGGTCGCAGAAGAGGGGAGGTTTCTCATCTCTGAGCTGCCAGCTGCAATGGAGCAAAAAAAAAACAACACACAAAACTCTGTCCCACTCAGCTTGCTTGGTGCTCTGTTGAAAACAAGTCAAAGAATCCCTCTCCTTTCTCATTGCAAGCAATTGCATTTGCACTGAACCACAATTGCAGAGAGGCATGAAACTCCTACAGGGAATTATGCCGTTGAATCCATTCCCTTGGTCTGCAGACACATATTTCATATATATATATATTCATTCACTTTAAAATTTTCATGTATCCTGTCAATAGCATTGTTTGTCTCAGTTCACATACCCTGGATGCTGTTGCACACGACCAAACATGCAAACACTAAAAACAAAAAAGTATCTCACCAATACTGCACCATGGTTTGTGTAGTCCGCTAGCTTATTTCGCCCTGCATCATTGGTTCTGTAGTCTTCGGTGAGCAAAGGCCATTAGTACATTCATATTAGAACTTCAAGCAAAATAAATCGGCTTGAAAGCTGTACTATCATTCCATGGCAAAAGTCTGTCTGGTTAGTTTAGCAAGTTGCTAAAAATCTGCCAGGGGTTATGAAACACAAGCAGGGGGAATGCAATTACACTCTGGCCCTGCTTTCAGGCTTCCCACTGGGGCATCTGGGTGAGATGCTGGACTAAATGGCTTGATCCAGCTGTCAGGCGCCATATTGTTGTTGCTCTATGCTGCCAGCCAGTGTAGGCAGAAGCCAGCCAACTAGCTGAGTCTCAGGGGGTACTGGCCTGGAGGGTCCAGTCCAGTCCAGTCCCAAGGTCAGGAGTATCTCAGTTCATGTAATCTGATGATCCGGGGGTCAAGAAAGTCGAGGGTCCAAGATCATGAGAAACAAGAAGCAGCAAGGTCTGGCCAGGAACAACGAATGTCATTTCCAACAACTAACTGAGGCCTCAAACCCTGCTTAAGAAACCTGGAGCCAGCTGGTTCTCATCAGGAGCAAGAAGGCTGATCAGCAGCAGGTGGATTCACTTCGCCTTCTGCTCCTTCAGGCTGCTGCTCAATAGGTGAAGCCGACTCCTGGCCAATGACACATATACCAAAGCAGCAGAACAGCAGAACTGTATCTGAATAGTGATGGGGTCTTCTTTGGCGATCACTCGTAGCCGAGTAAGATTGTCTTCCATAAACACGGTTTTAACAATGAGTCCGTAAGTGACTGTGGAGGCCAAGTCTGGACCCACATGTCCTTCCACAGTGGGGACATTGGTTTCCGGGCGGGAGTTGAGCACAGTGTGGATTTGCCAAGCGTGCCTTCCTCTTAGCATGTTTCTCCCTTGCGTCCTGAGTTCGAGTGTCTTCAAAGCCCATGACACCTTTGGTAAAGGCTGTTCTCCAACTGGAGCGCTCACAGGCAAGTGTTTCCTAATTGTTGGTGTTTATACTACATTTTTTAAAAATGTGCCTTGATACAGTCTTTAAACCTCTTTTATTGACCACCAGCAGTGATGGGGTGGAGAGTGGAAGGCAACACTTCTTTGAGGGAGGATCTCCAAAATTGGGGTGCCACTACCAAGAAGGCCCTGAATTGGAACACCAACCCTCAGCGCCAACATCTTGAATTGGGCTTGGTAGCTCACAGCCAGACAGTGCAGAGCTTTGAGTTTTCAGCAAAAATTGGCACACACACCCTGCCTCTTGCCTTCCATTCTACATCATTGTTGCGGCACCATCTCTTGGCTTGGCACTCAATACGGGCAAACCGGTCATGCTCCTCTAAATCCGTCTCTGCTAGCTGCACTTTTCAGGCTGTTCTTCAAGGGTTGCCCCCATGTAGAGTGCATTGCAGCAGTCCAGCCATGAGGTTATTAGAGCATGGCTTACTGAGGCCAGGTGGCACCACTCAGTGAATCAGCCACAGCTAAAAAGACCCTGTGCCTCCAGTGAGAAAATTGAGATCAGACTGAGAAGAACCCACAAGCTATGTACCTGTTCCTTCAGGTTGCGTGCGACTCCATCAAGGACAGGCCACCTCTATAAATCCTGGATTCGAGAACCATTGACCCATAGCATTTCCATCATACTAAGATTCAGCTCCAGTTTATGGGGCTCCATGATCACTGCAGATGGTGACAGCAGCCACGAAATTAAAAGACGCCTGCTTCTTGGGAGAAAAGCAATGACAAACCTAGACAGCAACTTAAAAAGTAGAGACATCACCTTGCCAACAAAGGTCCGTATAGTAAAAGCTATAGTTTTCCCAGTAGTGATGTATGGAAGTGAGAGCTGGACCATAAAGAAGGCTGATTGCCGAAGAATGGATGCTTTTGAATTCTGGTGCTGGAGGAGACTCTTGAGAGTCCCATGGACTGCAAGAAGATCCAACCTCTCCATTCTTAAGGAAATCAGCCCTGAGTGCTCACTGGAAGGACAGATCCTGAAGCTGAGGCTCCAGTACTTTGGCCACCTCATGAGAAGAGAAGACTCCCTGGAAAAGACCCTGATGTTGGGAAAGATGGAGGGCACAAGGAGAAGGGGACGACAGAGGAAGAGATGGTGGGACAGTGTTCTCGAAGCTACTAACATGAGTTTGACCAAACTGCGGGAGGCAGTGGAAGACAGGAGTGCCTGGCGTACTCTGGTCCATGGGATCACAAAGAGGTGGACACAACTAAACGACTAAACAACAGCAACAACATCCAGCTAAAGGGTCTCGAAATCAAGCTTTCCAGGAACGGTTGAGGGAGTTGGACAAGTTTAGCTTGGAAATGAGGAGGCTGAGTGGAGATATGATAACTGTCTTCAAGGATCTTAAGGGTTGTTCCATGGAAGATGGAGCAAGCTTGTTTTCTCCAGCTCTGTAAGAGAGGATCTGAACCAATGGCTTCAAGCTACAAGAAAGGAGATTCTGATTAAACACCAGGAAGAACTTTCTGACAGTGAGAGCTCTTTGACAGTGGAGCGGTCTCCCTCAGGAAGTTGCAGACTCTTTTCCCATGGAGGTTTTTAAGCAGAGTTTGGTTGGACATCTGTCTTGGATGCTTTAGTTGAGATTCCTGCATTGCAGGGGTTGGACTAGATGACCCGCATAGTACCTTCCCTCAAAGCAGTTTATGAAAACTAAAACAATAAAGTCAAGAGGCAAAAAGCAAGCATACTTAGAGTCACATGAAGATTGTTGATAGCACTTTGCCCCCAAATCCTGAAATGAAAGTTCCTAGTGCTATCATTTAGGTAAAGGTAAAGGGACCCCTGACCATTAGGTCCAGCCATGGCCGACTCTGGGGTTGCGGAGCTCATATTTTATTGGCCGAGGGAGCCGGAGTACAGTTTCTGGGTCATGTGGCCAGCATGACTAAGCCGCTTCTGGCGAACCAGAGCAGCACACAGAAATGGCGTTTACCTTCCCGCCAGAGTAGTACCTATTTATCTACTTGCACTTTGTGCTTTCGAACTGCTAGGTTGGCAGGAGCAGGGACCGAGCAACGGGAGCTCACCCCATCGCGGGGATTCAAACCACCAACCTTCTGATCAGCAAGCCCTAGGCTCTGTGGTTCCATTAACTTGCTAT
This sequence comes from Podarcis cretensis, assembly GCF_951804945.1. Lineage (NCBI taxonomy): Eukaryota > Metazoa > Chordata > Lepidosauria > Squamata > Lacertidae > Podarcis > Podarcis cretensis. Next base: position 99,941,198 of record NC_137174.1, read on the forward strand.
CATTTACTTATTGATTAAATTTGTATACCAACCTGCATCTGTAGATCTTAGGGTGGTTCCCAAGATGCAAGAACAAAAAAACAAAATGCACAATAAAAATAAGAGCAAAAGAAGCAACAACCACAAACCAATACACACACACACAAGCACCCTGCTGCCACAAACATGTTTAAAAGGGTGTGATTCATTCATGACAACAGGGTGACTATTCCATTGGTTTACTCACTCCCAAATTTGCAAAAAAACAAAACAAAAACAGCTTGTGAGTGTGAACTGCAGTATGTGTGTTGGGCAAGTGGGGCGTTGAGTTTTGTGGCTAGAACTTTAAGACCAGAGAAGAATGGCAAACCAAGTTGATGGACTACGCTGAAATGGCAAAATTAACCAGGGAGCTCAGAAACTGTAGCACCCTGCTTGTGGTTAACGCTTAGCTGGAATGAAATATTCAACGCAGCAATAGAGAAATTAAAATAATAATTTATTTGTCAGACAAATAAATGAGAGGCACAGTGGTATATGGTTACCAAGCTCTGGCCTGGCCTCCTGCCATTCTGGCCAGCACTTATATTTCCTTAATCCAGCCCCCTTGCTCCTCCTGTGGCTGCCTCTGTCCAATCAGCCTGGTTGAAATTCCTATTGGCTGTTTGCTAGAACCAATCACAAAAGATACACCCATTTCCTTCTGCCCTTTTATGGGAAACAAAAAGATATATATTCTTCTATCTATAAATGACAAATAAAGGTAAAGGTAAAGGTACCCCTGCCCGTACGGGCCAGTCTTGACAGACTCTGGGGTTGTGCGCCCATCTCACTTAAGAAGCCAGGGGCCAGCACTGTCCTGAGACACTTCCGGGTCACGTGGCCAGCGTGACATCGCTGCTCTGGCGAGCCAGAGTCGCACACGGAAACGCCGTTTACCTTCCCGCTGGTAAGCGGTCCCTATTTATCTACTTGCACCCGGAGGTGCTTTCGAACTGCTAGGTTGGCAGGCGCTGGGACCGAGCAGCGGGAGCGCACCCCGCCGCAGGGATTCGAACCACCGACCTTTCGATCGGCAAGTCCTAGGCGCTGAGGCTTTAACCCACAGCGCCACCTGTAAATGACAAATAAGTAGTAATATATCTTACATGTGTCTCAACAAGGAACCTTAATTACCAGCTCACCTCGCCCTATTGCCCTCCAAAACAAATGGTTTAATCTTAAATTTTTATCTTAAACAGATGTCAAGGATCATCATTGAAAGATCTCCTTCCTTTGGAGGTCTCTAAACAAAAGCTTGACAACCATATGTGCTCTAATGATGTTTCCTGCTTGGCAAGGGGGGCTGGGCTGGTGGCTGATGGCCCCTGTGATCTCTTCCAACTATATGAAATAAGAATCTAGCATAAGGATTTAACATTTCTTAGCTTCTAATTCCTTTGCATAATTACATTTAAGCCAATATATTTAATACATAACATAGATAGCTTTTTAGAAGGAAAATAAATCTTAAAAGGATCTCAGTTTAAGAAAGAAACAACTTTAGAAAAAGACTTCCCAAAATACTCTCTTCCTTTCTGCCAGCTAGATGCTTTTCCATTGCTCTTGACCTTTGAACCTTAGGAAAATATGGCTCAAGTTTAATGGGAGGCACATGGTTTTATTTTACTATTTACCCACTCTTAATTATGTTTATCTCTGCTTTTTTTATCTTCTGTAATATGTAGGGTCAGTGTCCTCGCTCTCAGCCTGTAATTCCCTTTTTGACTTTGAGAATTGTTTTCTGCTATAAATCAGGGGGGGCCCTTGTCTAGGAGGAAAAACATTGCCAAGGTTCTTAGGCAGCTGCTCTTCTGCCTGGCATGAACATTTGAAAATCTTTAAGCTCATTTTAAGATACAGGCCCTGATCAAAATATAAGCTTGATAAAAATGCAGGCTTATGATTAGATGCCTCAAAACCAAGAAGACAAGAACTTTAAGAAAGGATGGGAAAAGTTTATAATTTATTTACGAAACCTCTGTAAGCAGGTTAAAACACTGGCAGGATTTTAACCACACTTTTAAAGTAACAGAAAGTATGTATAATTTAGGAGGAAATTTGAATAAATATTGTAATATAAAAAATTAGAAACTACTTGAAAGAAACAAATAGGCCTAGGATTAAACTAAGTTATGATTAAATAAATGGGATTTAGAATATTAAGAAAAGTGAATAAGATGGAATATAATAGCAAATTGTTTTAGTTTAATAATGATATTGGAAAGCTGTTTCTTTTAATTACAAGGAAACTCAGAAGGGAGGGACTAGAGGAAGTCAACCAAGATGTTTAAAAGGTTGGATTTGTAAAGAATTAACTTTGTTGTTATTGTTTATCTGTTTATTATTCCTTTTTTCTAAGAGAGTCTGTGTACTGGTCCAGTAAACGCTTCCGCTGCGCAACCAGCAACAGTTCTCTTTGCAGAGCATTAATTAAGTCCAGTGCAGAGATTCTTATTGCAGTACAAGCTTCAGAGTCTCAGCAGCAAAGAAATAACGACACAGGGAAGCCTGTCTTTCCAAAGACAGGTTTATTACAGAAAGATAACAGAAACACCTCTGGAGCTTTCAGACATTTTTGCTTCACGTCCCACAGGCAGAGAAAACAAACACTCTTTATATACTGAGCAACTTAACAACTTAACGAGCTTGACTTCTTAAAGTCACATGACATTGCTAACTTGCCAGCGTCTTAGGTTTCACACCCTAACATTTTCTTCTTTCGTTCATTGATGTATTTTTCTTTTTCTTTGTTTTTGTGTGTCATTCTGCTTTGTGGCTTTTGTTATAATTGTGGAAAATCTAATAAATTTTTAAAAAAGAAAAGACAGTATGGATAATTTAGAAGTATAAAAATTTGGATAAGTAAGGCTGCACTTTGCCTCCCAGGATCCTTCAGTACATGCTCTGGTACACTCCCCCCCCCCATATATTTTTTCTGAAGTCCAAGGCCTGACACTGAGGTCCCTAGGCTTTGTCGGAATGCAGCTCTGCTTACCTTACCCTGAAATGTTCCAAGTTCCTTGAAAGCATCCGCACTGGAAGCAGGACAGGGATAAGAACAACAAGGAAGGTGCACAAAGTGAGCTCGATTTGCAGAACAGCTGCCAAGCTGCGCAGACAGACACTGGCATTCCTAGCATCCTCATTCCGGAACATTTCTGTGCAGCAGTGTGCAAAAAAAAAAAGGGGGGGGATCCAATTCTTCAAAAAGCTGCAGAGAGAAACTGGAATGCAGCCCATTTTGTGCTTTGGTGTTTGTGTGTGAAAGAGACAAAGAGAGAGGGAGGGGGAGGCCCAGTATCATCCGGATGTGAGGTGTGGGGGCGATGCTCTGCTATTTTCGGCAGAATCAATCAAAGGTTCAGTTTATTGGGGATCCCCAATAAAGCAGCCAAGCCTGTTTTCCCCCTGGCTGACCTGCTGTGATCCTCATGCCATGTCTGGCTGCAGCAGCTGTGGATGAGACCAGGAAGCTGCATGCACGCACATGCACACATTGAGAGATTCACCCCGCTGTGACCTTGCAAGCATTCACCCCATTTGCCCTTCCCTGTTCCCACCATCTGGCCATCGGGAGAAGCGCTAATTGACTCCAAAGGATGGGACAGAGGCAGACAGAAGGTGGTAGCAGCTGAGGGACCAGGAATGCCTTGCAACCTGAAGGCCTGATCCGAGCAAGGTTGGAGCTGAAGGGTGCTCAACCCGCAAAAGGTGCTGGGTTCAATTCCTAATGACAGCTCCAGGTAAGGGCGAGGAATGTCCCTTTTCTGAAATCTCGGAGTTCAGCTGCCAGCCAGAGTAGACAATGCTGAGCTGAATGGAGCAATGGTCAGACTCGTTTTTAATTTCTGCTGATTCAGATGCTACCTACTAGGGTCTCATCCTGCATACCAGATGGAGCTGGTAGACAGCTGCCCTTGACACAGAACTGACCTGCACCTCCATGGACAGCTGGGCTTTGAAGGTCAGCACCAAGACTTTGAATTGTGCTCGGAAACGTACTGGAAGCCAATGTAGGTCTTTTAGGACAGATGTTATGTGGTCCCGGCGGCTGCTCCCAGTCACCTGTCTAGCTGCCGCATTCTGGATTAGTTGTAGTTTCGGGGTCACCTTCAAAGGTAGCCCCACGTAATAAGATCTCCAGGTTGATGGACTGTTTGGAGTTGACAGAAGGGACGGCAGAGGCCGAGACCAGGGAGAGGAGACGGTGGAAGAAGTTTGGGAATTTAAAGTTTATATTTCGAAATTTTGTAAAAATTTATGGAGGGAGAGAAAAATCGTGGAATGAAATTTCTATGACCCTAGTGGAAATGTTTTAAGAGTTTAAGTTCAAATAGATATATTAATTTTAAGGAGAAATAAGATTAAAAAAGAAAAAGAAAAAGCGGATTGTTAATTGGTGAAAGAAGAGAATGTAAAATTATAGTGTATTAAGATAGATTATAAGGATAAAATAAAGAGAGAAAGGATTTGCTGAAATATTTAACTGAATTAGAATACAAAAAGGGAGGTGGGAGGAGGTCAAGGAAACAAGCAAATGAAAGATGTATTATGTGAAGGTTTGATGTATTTCTTGCTTTTGTTTTTCCTTTTTTCTTAATCTTTTTTTTCTTTTTTTTATTTGTGTGGTATTCTTTTTTGTGATACACTGGTTTGTCTTTTGTTTAAATTGGTGTTTTTCTGTTTTATCTGTAACCTTTAAAACCTTAATAAATATTATTTTTTAAAAAACAAACAAACAAAGGTAGCCCCACGTAGAGCGCATTGCAGTAGTTCAAGCAAGAGATAACTAGAGCATGCACCACTCTGGCAAGATAGTCTGCAGGCAGGCAGGGTCTCATCCTGCGTACCAGATGGAGCTGGTAAACAGCCACCCTGGACACAGAACTGACCTGCACCTCCATGGACAGCTGTGAGTCCAAAATGACTCCCAGGCTGCGCACCTGGTCCTTCAGGGGCACAGTTGCCCCATTCAGGACCAGGGTGTCCTCCACACCTGCCTTCCCCCTGTCCCCCAAAAACAGTACTTCCGTCTTGTCAAGATTGAACCTGACCAGATGGCCCTTGATCCCTTCCAACCCTACAATTCTACCTTTCTATGATTTGCCCCTTGCCTCCGTAAAGGGGAGAAAACTATGCATGTTCATCTCAGCCACAGTTAAGCAACCAGAGCATGGTCCTCATACAGCTGACACAAGATCTGCACCTGGCCTGCAGACCCATCTTCTGTTTGTTTCACTGCTAGGTGCCTTGGACCAAGGAGAAGGCAGTGGGGAATGACGATCCGCCCTAGTGAGCCCGATCCACCTGCAGGGCCCAGCTGCATCTCCGGGCGGGCAACTGGGACCCGGGCAAGGTGAAATCGAGCACAGGCTTGTGGCTGGCTGGTGGCGATGTTGCAGGGATGTTTTCGCACTAATACCAAGAGCAAAACAAGAATTATATCTGCTGTTGTGAGTCAAACTGAGAATCTGTTTGTGCGACAAGCACGGCTTGAGGCAGGAAGAGAAACTGTGGGGCTTAAGTCAAGACAAGCGTTGCTTGCAGACGCTTGCAAGGGGCCGGGGAGTTTGGCCTCGGCTCTACCCTGCCATGGTCTCTTTATTTCTTTGTTCAAATGTGCTTATTTGTTTATATATCTCTTCCCATCACCCACCCAAGCGCTTGGTGCAGAGCGATATTTTCAGAAAACAGCTTTGCATATTGAATATCACAGATACACATAACTCATTCGCAGGGCCTGTTAACAGTGGTGGGAGAATTGCACAACAGCTAGAAAGTTGATAGTGGCTCTAGGCGCCGTGATGATGGGATGTGGTCGAAGTCTGTGGGAACCCAGATTCAGTTCTCCAGGAACTTTATTTGGGAAAACACGAGAGAGAGAGAGAGAGAGAGAGAGAGAGAGAGAGAGAGTTTTACACAACAAATTTGCAGTCAAACATTAAACATCAACATCATCATTTAGGATTCCCTGATTCCATCAACTCCCTTCCACCCTTCCATGGTTAGCATTATCAATCTTTTTTTTCAACTGCCTTCCTTATTTTCTCTAATTTTAAGGAAATAATCCATTTTTACCATAGTTCTTTGTATATTACAGTGGTACCTCAGGTTACATACGCTTCAGGTTACACACTCCGCTAACCCAGAAATAGTGCTTCAGGTTAAGAACTTTGCTTCAGGATGAGAACAGAAATCATGCTCCGGCAGCGTGGCAGCAGCAAGAGGCCCCATTAGCTAAAGTGGTGCTTCAGGTTAAGAACAGTTTCAGGTTAATAACGGACCTCCGGAACGAATTAAGTACTTAACTTGAGGTACCACTGTACAAGCATTACTCAAATCCTTCCAAAGTTTTTAGTTGTTTGCAGTGTTCTCCTAAGTACCGTATTTTTCCGTGTATAAGACTAGGGTTTTTTTAACCCAAAAATTAGGTTTAAAATTGGGGCTCGTCTTATACATGGGTAGTGCTGAGGAGTGTTTTCTTAATTTGGAGTCCCTCCAAATACACTGTGGGGTCTTATAGACGAAAAAATACGGTATGTTGTAAGCTTTCCCCATTTCTTCTTAAAGTTCTTCTCTTCTTGGTTTCTGATTTTCCAGGTCAATTTCACCATTTCGGCGCATTCCATCATCCATTCGTCTCTGGCTGGAACTTTATCGTCTTTCCATCTCTGGGCCAGTAGTAGTCACACTGCTGTCGTCGTATTTGGGAAAACTCTTGAACCTGTTTCCTGCTTGGCAGGGGGTTGGACTCGATGGCCCTTGTGGTCTCTTCCAACTCTATGATTCTATGATTCTATGATTCTATCACCATTTTGCAGCCTAGCCATCCTTGCAGGCTTGTGCAGAGAGAGCTGGGGAGGGAAACCATGTTTGCCACCCTGAGCAACTTGGAAAAGGGATGGGATAAAAACAGTTGGTAGCTTTATGTACAGAAATAAAGGTTTTTTTTCCCCTTTCCCTTTTACTGTGTACACTCCTAGAACAACAAACACTTATTGCGGTGTAACCAGTTGCTGGAAACCACAGGAGGCCAGAGTCGTTCTTGTCCTGGTATGCCCCGCGGAGGACCTTAAGGTCCACAAATAACAACACTTTGGAGGTCCTGAGCCTCAAGGAGGTTAGATTGGTCTCAACCAGGGCCAGGGCCTTTTCAGCACTGGCCCTGACGTGGTGGAACGCTCTGTCACAAGAGACCAGGGCCCTGCGGGACTTGACATTTTTCCACAGAGCCTGCAAGACGGAGCTGTTCCGCCTGGCCTTTGGTTTGGACTCAGTCTGACCTTTATGTTTCCCTCTCCTTATGGTCTTGATTTATCAGCTACTTTAAAATGAGACTGCATTTTAAATTGCATTTTAAATTGGTCCCCCCTCTCTTTCCCCCCTATGATGTTTTTACTGTGATTTTATTGGTCTTAGCCTCCCTGAGCCCGGCTCTGGCCGGGGAGGGTGAGGTACAAATAATAATAATGATAATTATTATTATTACTTGAAACTTGCTCCCCCCCCCTACTTGAACCTTGCTTGTGGGTTCCCCATGATATCTGGTTGGCCACTGTGAATAAAGGATGCTGAACTAGGTAGGCCATTGGCCTGATCCAACACTATTTTCTCATCAAAGTTGCAGGTAGCGGTGCTTCCAAAAACCAGTTTGCTGATGTTCTGGACATGACAAACAGTTGGCATCACGTTTTCAAGATCTGGCTCCCTGGGAATACTGAGGTGGAAGCACAGCCATCCTAGCCAGTAGCCATCAATAGCCTCTCCTCCTCCATGAATTTGTCCAATCTTCTTTTAAAGGCTTGGTGTCCATCACTGCCTCCTGTGGCAGGGAGTTCCATAGTTTAACTCTGCGCTGCGTGAAGAAGTCTTTCCTTTAATCTGTCCTGGATCTTCCAGACTTCAGATTCATTGGATGTCCGCAAGTTCTAGTGTTAGGAGAGAAACTGCTGCCAGTTAAGGATAAATAATATTAAGCTAATACTAATACTAAGACCAACAATCTGATTCAGTGTAGGGCAGCTTACAATATGCTTGGGTGTTCTAGAAAACTTTTTGATCTCACTTATGAGTATTGTTTAGATTTTCCCCATCCAAAAACTGCCGAAGTGTATCTGTACAGGAAACAGATGAACAGTGCTCCCAGGGGATCAAAGGACAGAGAGAAGCGAAAGAAAGAAAGAGAGAAAGAAAGAAAGAAAGAAAGAAAGAAAGAAAGAAAGAAAGAAAGAAAGAAAGAAAGAAAGAAAATGAATATATACCGGTAATAAATCTCCAGAAAGGGGAAACAATTATTTGCATGACTGTTACATTTTTATTCCTGCCCTTTGCACAATGCACAATAGGAGAACTCATTGCCACATCATCATCATCATCATCAGTCTTTATTACGGTCCAGAGACCCAACAAATTGTTACAAAGCAATACACAATTCATACAGCCTACCTCCAGGTTAAACAAGCATTTTGTTCAGAATATAGGGATCATTGGTTCTTGCAACCACTGCTAAAAACTTTGCCACTGCTAATGTTCTAGCATTTGTCCGGTCTTCCAATAGGAACCTGACATAGTGAGCCTCTGATTTTCCCGGGAAAGGTACCAGCAAGGGTAATATCAGTTCAGCTCTGGCTTGCTCATATTTTACACAGTGCAACAAAATGTGTTTTATGGAATCGATGTCTTGAGCACACGAGCAAAGTCTGTCCTGGTAGGGAACTCCTCTCAACCTAGCATCCAACACTGCAGAAGGAAAGACGTTGAGTCTGGCTTTGGTGAAAAGCCTTCGATAGTTTGGTACTGTCGGGTTTTTAATGTAAGATGTTAACTTAAAGACATGCCCATATTGTACTCCTACTGCCAGCGGACTACAGACTGCGTGTGATCGAGATTGCAAGTCTCTGTCTGCATTGCCACAAGAAGATGTGAAGACCACTAGAACGGTATTTGAAAGACGAGCAAGAGCTGGGACAAAATGTTGCAGCGCGGAGTGATGCTGTTCAGGCAGCCTGCCATCTTACAAGATGCTAAATTCCAGGGCAAATCTCAAAGCTGTCCAGCAACCATCAGTGCAGTTTCCCCTGTCCTAAGGCATTTCACAATTAGAAGCAAATCCAGAAATAAGAATGGGGGAGGGGAATAAATAAACAAAACTAATAAATGCTTTTTTTTTTTTTTTTTTTTTTTTGCAGCCACTGGGCAGTATGCTTCAGGTTCTATGGGAAACCTTTCTAGCCAGCCCTGATGGGGCAACTTCTGGAGTTTCCCTTCTCTGATTTCTTGGACGCCGTGATCAAGCATGGAATGATCCTCAGGAACGTTGAGGAGCCACTGGAGAAGGTAAATGACCCTAGGGAAGGGGAGACGTTCTCTGGGCTGGATTCCATAGGAGGTTCCAGCCGCCTCATTAGTCATCGCCGGAAGGCAGAGCCCCTGGCCTGGCTTCCTGATTGGCCAGACTGACTGATGTGACCCTGTGCTTTTGAGAACACTGAGTTAGCTTTCGTTCGGGATGACCTCGTTGCAATGGCATCATTCTCCGACGCCCAGAATAGATGCGAGTTAAGGCCAGAGGTGAGGTTCTGAACTCGTTGGCCTTAATATGAGACCAAACTGATTTTATGCCAGAGGGGGATTTTTCATTTTCATTAATTTTCAATATAGGAACAAACATGCAATCAGTTACAGCTCCCCACCCGTAACAACCCCAGATACGTCCAGCTGTAATAGCAATAATAAAATAAAACATTAACTCAAGAGCTAGTAATTTAGAAAGCGTCGTTCCCGTGAGTCTCGGTTTGGTTTCGAAGCATGTTCTTCTTTTGCTACAGATGAAATAAAAGCGGACCACATTTTGTAAACGTTTTGTAGATTCTTATGTTGTCTTCTTTCTCATAAAATCATAGAAATGTAGAATTGGAAAGGATCCTAAGGGTCACCTAGTCCGACCCCCAGCAGTGCGCTTTTTTTGTAGAACCCAGCCCTGTCTTTAGCATATATGCCGCTGGGGTGCAAAGATTTCCCCAGCGTCCCCAAATTTAGTTTAGCCCCCAAATTAACTTTTATTATGCTTGTGTCAGGCACCACGCTTACGCCTTGTCTCTTGTTGTGAATGACAAGCGCCGCCATTGAGTCTGACAAGCGCCGCTGTTGTGAATGACAAGTATGGCGCAACTTTGGCAAATCGGGTCTTCCCTTGAAGAGGGCACGTAGTGCGGTGAGACCTGGAAACCGACACCCTGTGTTGTGGGCGGGTACGATTGGTTAGCTACAATACCCGATTGGTAGGTCCCTCGTAGCTGGGTGGATTTGGCCAATGGGACGCAGTTCTTTATTGTTCTCCTGGGAACTTTGTGGTCCAGTAGAACTGAAGGAGCGTCTCCACCCCCATCAATCTGCCCGGATACTGAGGTCCAGCTCCGAGGGCCTTCTGGCGGTTCCCTCACTTCGAGAAGCCAAGTTACAGGGAACCAAGCAGAGGGCCTTCTCAGTAGTGGCACCCACCCTGTGGAACACCCTCCCATCAGATGTCAAAGAGAAAAACAACTACCAGACTTTTAGAAGACATCTGAAGGCAGCCCTGTTTAGGGAAGTTTTTAATGTTTAACAGACCACTGTATTTTAATACTTTGTTGGAAGGTGCCCAGAGTGGCTGGGGGGACCCAGCCAGATGGGCGGGATATTATTATTATTGTTATTATTATTATTATTATGGCTCGGGTGTCTTGTCATGCAACTGGACTTAATGGGCGATTGGGCTGCTCCTGCTAGACTTTTGTTCTTGTGGAAGGCTTCAGTAGACAAGAGATAGAATCCTATAACTGTAGAGCAGAAGGGATTGCCAAGGGTAATCTAGTCGACCTCCTGCAATGCAGGAATCCCAGCTGAAGAATCCTTGGCAGATGACCACCCAACTTCTGCTTAAAAACTTCCAAGGGATGAGAGTCCACCACCTCTCAAGGGAGTTGATTCCGCTGCTGAACAGCTCTTACCATCAAAAAGTTATTCCTATTGTCCAAGTATCTAGATCAGCCTTTCTCAACCTGTGGGTCCCCAGATGTTGTTGAACTACAACTCCCATCAACCCTAGCTAGCAAGGCCAGAGCTCAGGGATGATGGGAGTTGCAGTCCAACAACATCTGGGGACCCACAGGTTGAGAACCATTGATCTAGATAGATAGACCATTCATCTTCCCCAAAATTGCAAAACCACAGTGAAACATCACACATGACAACTTCCCTATGCAGGGCTGCCTTGAGATGTCTTCTGAAAATCAGATGGTTGTCTATTTCCTTGACATCGGATGGGAGGGCGTTCCACAGATAATAACAATGTATTCTTCTATGTTTCCATTATTATTTTGGGAGGAGGGTTAATAGAGAAAGTCGGTTTAGATCAGCATCAGCAAAAACCTGACGCACAGGACACATTTCTGCACCAACTGTACCAATCTGATTGCAATGAATTTAGACGAGAGGCCGTGATCTCAGCCGTGCAACTCAAGCCATAGTCAAAGCCAGCATAACTGTACTTTCTCATCTGTCTAATAAACCACCACAGTTCTGGTGGAATGGAAATCACACACAGTCGAGAAACAGCGCTCTTATCTGCTGTTCAAGATTATTTCCATAAACACTCATCCCTTTTCAAGAGCTCAGAAAACTGCAGAGCCTTCTCTTGGCTCCCCCCCCCCAACAAAAAAACCGCAGACTTAAATGGGAATCCCCACATATAATTGATATGTAAATACTGCAAGCGGATTGCGAGAAATTTCAGAAGCCCACGCCTTTCCTAGGCACTTTTGAAGATAAATCAGATAAAACCAGTATGTACCAAATGTTCTCCCATTTTGATTTTCAGACAAAAAGTCGCCTTTTGTGGTGACGTTGCAAATAACATTTGCTTTTCTTCCGCTCCTGTTTTCTTCTATTGTTTTCTTGATCTGCCGCAGCTGTTTTTTGACATCGGTTCCCCCCATTTTTGTAATTCCTGTTCCTTCTGCCTGGCTGTAGACAATCAGGGAACACATTCACAGGAATGTGTGTTATTCGGTTTTTCTTGTTTTTAATTTGATTATGGATTTTGTGGTTTTATATTTTGATTTTACTCTGTAAACTGCCCTGAGGCCTGCAGGTATAGGGTGGAATATAAACTCAATTAACAACAACAACAACAAAGGGGGGGTTAGGTCTGGGTTATCAGAAAGACCACATTCCCTCATACGCAAGTGTCTAGGCTGAGAGATATTCAGGGAAGCCCTTTCTCTCTGTTCCACCTCCCTCACAGCCCTGCTTGGTAGTGACATGGGACAGAGCCTTCTCGGTGGCTGCTCCCAGACATTTTCTGCTGAGAGAAGTTAACCTCTCTCCCTCCTTGATGTCGTTTTGCCAGCAACTGACGACATCCTTGTTCCAACAGGCCTCTGGGAACTGACTGCTTTTAAGGAAAGAGCTGGTGCTGTCATATTTTCATTGTAATTATCTTTATGTTTTAATAGAGCTTATAGATCTCATTTTATGTGTGCTTAAATTAATGCTAAACTGTTTTTTAATGATTGCTCCCCGCCCCCAACCTTTTCCAGCTGTTTCTGTTTTAGCTGTAATCCACCTTGGGTTAACTAATAATAATAAGAATAATTAGATAATAAGAATAATTGCGAGACTCTGAAGCCGTCCGTGGCCAAACACAGAGGGCAAAGGATGCCAATAGAGAGGAAGGTGAAAACTTCTGTGTAACAGTCACATGGGTGATTCCAGCCAATCTGGGAGCGGGAGGACACATAATGAGCATGATGGTATCACAGTGTCCATCAGATATGGCGATGGGGTGACATCACAGAACACAAACAAAATGGCGGGTTTCCCATTGGGGCATCGGGTCGGCCACTGTGAGAAGACGACGTTGGAGTAGATGGGCCATTGGCCTGATCCAGCTGGCTCTTCTAATGTTCTTACTGTGTTTCCACCTGAAATGGTACATACCGTAGAGGCCTTTTATGGCTACCCAACAATCCTCTGAATTACCTTTTGAACGCAACATTTGTTGTTGTTTAGTCCTTTAGTCGTGTCCGACTCTTCGTGACCCCCTGGACCAGAGCACGCCAGGCACTCCTGTCTTCCACTGCCTCCCGCAGTTTGGTCAAACTCATGCTGGCAGCTTCGAGAACACTGTCCAACCATCTCGTCCTCTGTCGTCCCCTTCTCCTTGTGCCCTCCATCTTTCCCAACATCAGGGTCTTTTCCAGGGAGTCTTCTCTTCTCATGAGGTGGTCAAAGTCTTGGAGCCTCAGCTTCAGGATCTGTCCTTCCAGTGAGCACTCAGGGCTGATTTCCTTCAGAATGGAGAGGTCTGATCTTCTTGCAGTCCATGGGACTCTCAAGAGTCTCCTCCAGCACCATATACAATATTTTTCTTTACAGCATTGGACTTTCCTTTTGCTTCCAGGCATATCCGCAACTGAGCGACCTTTCAGCTTTGGCCCAGCCGCTTCATCAGCTCTGAATCTACTTGTACTTGTCCTCCGCTCGTCCTCAGTAGCATATTGGACGCCTTCTGACCTGAGGGGCTCATCTTCCAGAGTCATAACTTTTATGTGCCTGTTGTTTTTGTCCATAGAGTTTTCTTGGCAGGGATACTGCAGTGGCTTGCCAGTTCCTGCTCCAGGTGGATCATGTTTGGTCAAAACTCTCCACTATGACCTGTCCATCTTGGGTGGCCCTGCACGGCATAGCTCATAGCTTCTCTGACTTATTCAAGCCCCTTCACCACGGCAAGGCAGTGATCCATGAAGGAGGAATGCAACATTACTCCATATCTTACCCTAACCTGAACCTCCATAGACCTTGCCACATAACAAGACACCATCCAACCGCCTTAGGGACTCCATTCCAGATTTGTGTAGGGTTTACTCCTTAGCCTTTTTTTTCTCCTGAAGACATCCCACAAGGCAGTGGAAGCTTAGCACCAGAGTCTTCCTTCTCCTAGATGGGCTCTCTTCTCAGGTGGACAAGCCCCACCTGCCCCCCACTTGCCTCTACGGCACGTGCAGAAACTGCCTTCTTGACCATGGGACTCACTCTTGGTCTTGTCCGCTGAATCTTCTGGAGTCTATCTTCACATGCAGGGGAAGTCCCCAACACACTGAGGGTTTGAGAGCCATTGGGTGCCCTCATGTGATTTAGCTGGCCAGCCAAAGCCATTCCCTAGGTGTGGCCATTGTCGCATGCTGACAGCTTCTAGGAGCTACAGGTGAGAGTTGAGTGAGGGGTGGGGTACCAAAGGTGGACAACTACCCCAGAAGGAGTGCTCTGCCCCCCCCCCCACCAGAGGTGCTACCCTCCTCTAACAGCCATACACCCCAGTGAGCTTCATGGCCAAGTGGGGAACTGAACCCTAGTCTCTCCCAGGTTCTAGTCCAGGGCTAGGCAACCTAAGGCCCGTGGGCGGATGTAGCCCAATCGCCTTCTCAATCCAGCCCATGGACAGTCGGAGAATCAGCTTGTTTTTACATGAGTAGAATGTGTCCTTTTATTTAAAATTCATCCCTGGGTTATTTGTGGGGCCTGCCTGGGGTTTTTACATAAGTAGAATGTGTTCGAATTCCTACTCCGTGATTGCAGTCATGGGATTGTTGTCTATTACATGACGGTGCATATTTTGACTCCACAGAGTGGGAAGTGACAGAGACAGGATGTTTCTGTTACTGTGTTCCATGAAGTGGGACTATTGTCCTTTGTTCTTTTTCTCTTTGCTGTCTAATGCTAGAGAGAGAGGCAGCCATCTTGCAGTGCCCCGTGTGTGTTTATATGTAAATAAAGTAGATTAGCCAAAATGCTGAGTTGCTGAGGTCTGTCACGCAAGCTGCAAAGACTCTGCGGATCCCTAAGTGTGCCCGTGTCAGTTGGCATCGGTCACTGCGATGTTCGGGCTGAAGAAAGCTTATGAAGCTCCCAAACGATCGACCAGGAGGGAGAGAACATGCCAGTTGGGCATGCGTCTCTGCCAGGTTCCTATTTGTGTGTAGGACGAGCTCCTGACAGAATGTGTGCTTTAATTTAAAATGCGTCTCTGGGTTATTTGTGGGGCATACAAATTCGTTCATCCCCCCCCCCCCCCACAAATATAGTCTGGCCCACCACATGGTCTGAGGGACGGTGGACCGGCCCACGGCTGAAAAAGGTTGCTGACCCCTGTCCTAGTCTAACACAGGGTCTAAAGTTTTCCAGAGGACAGGACTTTCTGCGGTGCTGAGTAAGGCTGAACATGCACACCCACCCATCCAAATAAAATTCCACAGTAATATTTCATCCCTGGCAGCTGATGGGCTGCAATTTTTATGCCCCACTTTCCAGAGGGGAGCAGAAAATTGACAACCTGACAGAAGGCTGGGCAGTTAGCTACAGATTCAGACCTTGGGAGCTGTCTGCGGAGGGAGGGATATTTTTTTTTTGGGGGGGGGGGTCATTGGAACGATAGCAAAGTGGTGAGCCTGCCTTACCTGCAAGGCCCAACCTGTGGATATTTGCAAGCAACCCCTCCCCAATATGTTGTTCTAGGTAGCAATGAACTCATGTCCAAAACCAAATAATAATAATAATAATAATAATAATAATAATAATAATAATAATAATACATATTGTCAGGGTTAGATTAGATTACCCTTGGGGTATCTTCAAACTCTACGATTCTGCGACAGGTTTTGGTTTCCAGTTTCATTTTCCCATGCTGGGTGGGCCTCCTGGGATCACCCTGAATTATGAGCATGTTCCCCAAGCCTTGTGCATCTTCTCCTTGCTTTGAGCCCCCCTTGCATTCAGTAGACGCTGACAAGTTTGCGGGCCCATGCGCTAAACCTTGTCTGTGGTGCCTACTCCTATTACCCCAAATGATGAGACAAGAAAGCAGAGTATGGGTTCAAATTGGCCACAACTTTATTGAGCTTCAGAAGTGGGAAACTTGGCACAGGCCTTGGCAGGTAACCCTCTCAGCCCGTCTGGCTGAGGATATGCCGGCAGATGAGGTCCAGTGAGAGGGGAATGCAAAGCGCAAACTTACACAGCATGCCCTTCCACCGACCTCGTCCTGGGAGTTTGACCTACATGCCACCGCTCTAGGGCCAGGCACTCCCGGTTTCTGCCCTTTAATGGGCCCTGCACGGGCCGCCGCATGGGGAGGGAGCATGAATGCACCCCCCGACTTGATGTTAGAATAAAGGATACCTTGCCAAGGCCTAAAATCGCCAGCTGAGGCCCTAAGGGCCTCGCCACCAAGTCCCACAACTGAGGACCAATCAAGCCCTGTAGTCTACTGTTATGTACTGAGTTGAATAGGATCCAAAATGCAGCAGTCTGATTGGTCCTAGAACAACAGGATCCAAAATGCAGCAGTCTGATTGGTCCCAGAACAATAGGATTCAGAATGCAGCAGTCTGATTGGTCCTAGAACAATAGGATTCAGAATGCAGCAGTCTGATTGGTCCTAGAACAATAGGATTCAGAATGCAGCAGTCTGATTGGTCCCAGAACAATAGGATTCAGAATGCAGCAGTCTGATTGGTCCTAGAACAATAGGATTCAGAATGCAGCAGTATGACTGGTCTGCAGGAGACACCCAATCCAGCTCCAGATGGAAGTGAATCCACAACCTGATTGGCCTACAGGAGAATTCCGGAATTAGCCAATCACGTGCAGCCCATTGTGTAAATAATGTATATAAAGCAGATACTTTGAGGGGACATTCATTCCTCCTCACCACTATGAGCTGAATAAAGAGCATGAAATCCACTCTCGACTGAGTATATTTCATCTACCCAGTCCCTAAGGACTTGTCGCAAGTCGTGCAGCCAGAGGTCATTACCCAGTGGGGTCAGGTGCTCTCCATCCTCCTGGAATAGGTCAACCTTATCTACCCTGATGCTGGGATGTGGGATAGAGAACCCGCCAATTTGCTGCATGGTATTGCGCATGGTCCTGTTGATTTTTTCCATAGCATAATTGATGCAAGAGGGATTGGAACTCCCCCTCCAGCACATGTCCCAAACCAAATAATAATAATAATAATAATAATACATATTGTCAGGGTTGGATTAGATTACCCTTGGGGTATCTTCAAACTCGATTCTGTGACAGGTTTCGGTTTCCAGTTTCATTTTCCCATGCTGGGCGGGCCTCCTGGGGTCACCCTGAATTCTGAGCATGTTCTCCAACCCTTGTGCATCTTCTTATGAGGAACGGCTAAGGGAGCTGGGCATGTTTAGCCTGGAGAAGAGGAGGTTAAGGGGTGATATGATAGCCATGTTCAAATATATAAAAGGATGTCACATAGAGGAGGGAGAAAGGTTGTTTTCTGCTGCTCCAGAGAAGCGGACACGGAGCAATGGCTCCAAACTACAAGAAAGAAGATTCCACCTAAACATTAGGAAGAACTTCCTGACAGTAAGAGCTGTTTGACAGTGGAATTTGCTGCCAAGGAGTGTGGTGGAGTCTCCTTCTTTGGAGGTCTTTAAGCAGAGGCTTGACAACCATATGTCAGGAGTGCTCTGATGGTGTTTCCTGCTTGGCAGGGGGTTGGACTCGATGGCCCTTGTGGTCTCTTCCAACTCTATGATTCTATGATTCTATGATTCCCTTGCATTCAGTAGACGCTGACTAGTTTATTGGGTTATGGGAGCAAATGAAAGAGTCTGAACGCAGAGCTCTAAACGAGGGGCATGGAGCAAGGGGATATGCAGGGAAGTTGGAGAAACGAGGTGGTAGACTGTGAAGCAGACTCAGTGAGCCAGGGCAGGAGGGAGTGGGGTTGGGTGTGGGGAGGAGTGTTGGTGGATGATTCACAGATCATGGCCCAGAGCAGGGTCCCGTGAACGCTGAGCCAAAAAGGCGGAGAAGGATTCAGGAAGAGGGTAATTGGAGCCAATGATGAAATCTAAGCACATCACACAGATTAGTTTCAGTTGCATAATGAATTCCAGTTGAAGAATTTGATCTGCATGGGACTTGGATGCTCTTTTTGCAGAAGAGGGTGTCTGACATTGGAGTGCCTTTCAGGATAAGGCCCATAACTCACCGGGAGAGCAGGCAGGTTGTATGCAGAACACCTCAGGTTCAATCCTGGTCCTATCTCCAATTGTTCTTTTTCAAGCGATCAGGTAGCTGTTGATGTCAAAGCTGAACGACAACTCTTCAAGGAGCACCTTTGAGCTGTGAACCGGCTGCTTTGAGGGGATTTTGAGGGGACTAGTTAAACTATGGAACTCACTCCCACAAGATGTTGTGGTGGCCACCAAACAATGTGAATGGCTTCAAAAGGGGACTGGACCAATTTGTGGAGAACAGGAGCTACTAACTGCCATGAGCCATGACCTTTAAAGCTCTAAACGGCCTCCGCCGTTCTACCCCCATCTTTCTACCCGGACCCTGAGCTCCAGCACCGAGGGCCTTCTGGCAGTTCCCTCACTGCGAGAAGCCAAGTTACAGGGAACAAGGCAGAGGACCTTCTCTGTAGTGGCACCCGCCCTGTGGAACACCCTCCCACCAGATGTCAAAGAGAAGAACAACTACCAGACTTTTAAAAGACATCTGAAGGCAGCCCTGTTTAGGGAAGCTTTTAATGTTTGATGTATTACAGTATTTTAATATTTTTTTGGAAGCCGCTCAGAGTGGCTGGGGAAGCCCAGCCAGATGGGCGGAGTATAAATAAAAAAATATTATTATTATTATTATTATTATTAATCACCATATTCAGTCATAATATACCCGTTGCTGGAAAGGGCAGGATGGGAGAGTCCTGTTGCTCTCATGCCTACGTTGAAGCTGCCTTATACAGAGTCAGACCAATGCTCCACTTAGCTCTGTATTCTCTAGCTCAGACACTCTATGGCTGAACTTCCCCCGTGGACATCTTGGAGGACTAGATGATGAGCCACTGACCCTATCTAGCAGGCTCTCCTTACATTCTTACGGAATAAGTAGGTGATGATGTCTTCATTACAGAGGTGCATTCCTGCTGGTTTACTAGAGAGAGAGGGAGGCTTGCTTTGTTTTTCCCTCCTCACATCAGCATCTGAGTCACTCTCTTGACTAAGCCGACTAAACTCTTGCTGGAGACGTCTGTTAGCCCTAACAGTCTGAGCAAGCCCATCTCTTCTGGTGCTCTGCAAGTCACAGATAACGAGGAGGAAGCGAAGGGAACTTCACACCGAGGTGGAAATGATGAGCGTTTGGATCCAACGGGGACTGAATAATGCACGAAGGCTAAGCAGATCCCTGCCCTTGATGGATCAGGCCAAGGGTTCATCTGATCTAGTGTCTGGATTCCAGCTGTGCTCAGCCCAGGTGGCTTGGAGAAACCCACAAGTCCCCCGTCGTTTCACCCAGTGCCTGGTACTTGCAGGTACACAGCCTCTGCTCCTGGAAGCTCCATCTCACCATCCTGAACCCATAAATAGATGATGAAGAAGAAGAGTTTGGATTTGATATCCCGCTTTATCACTACCCGAAGGAGTCTCAAAGTGGCTCACAATCTCCTTTCCCTTTCTCCCCCACAACAAACACTCTGTGGGGTGAATGGGGCTGAGAGAAGTGTGACTAGCCCAAGGTCACCCAGCAGCTGCATGTGGAGGAGCGGGGAAGCGAACCCGGTTCACCAGATTACGAGTCCACCGCTCTTAACCACTACACCACTGCTGGCTCTCATGTATCCTCCATGAATTTTAATCCAGGTCTGCAATGTGATTGAGGCTCCCAACCTGAGTGTACAAGCCAGCATTACCTGGGTTTTCCCCCCACCCCATGCAACTGTCTCTTTTTATTTAATAAAGTTTATACATTGCTCAATTGTTGTTGTTCTTGTTTTTTTTTTAAAAAAAAACCAAAGCGGTTTCCGAAAAAAGTTTTTAAAAATAAAATTATCAATAAGGAATAACAACGGATATTCAAGACTTTCAAAAAGTTAAAATAACAGTAGACTACAAACAGGTGAAAACTCATGTTCACTTTCTAAACTTCTGGGTAGGTTTGTCTAAATACAAATGTTTTTCGCAGGTAAAGGGACGGAGAGGGCTCTGCCTGCTGAATTAAGGTGGGATGGGTGCTGCAGCTGAAACTCTGGCAACTCTCACTAACAGAATTTTAATTCAGAGTTCCCAAAGGTGTGTGTGTGGGGGGGGGAATAGCATCAAACAGCCACGGGGACATTTTTAAAAAACAAAAACCGGGGCTCTCCCTGGTAAATAGCTTATGTAAACATGATTAGGATCTGGTTGTAAGGGAGGTGGCTGGATTGTAGCAGGGCTAAGTAAACCCATTGCATAAACAAAGGCAAAGATCGGATGGGACTCAAATGTTATGAAATGGTTCACAGCTGAGAAGTTAATCATTGTGTGTGTTAATTAGCAAGCCTGAGAGGGTGGCAAAGAAGACTGCAATACGATTCACGTTTACCTAGAAGTCAGTTCCACCAGACTCAGAGGGTCTTAGCTCCTGTTCTGGAGAAACATGCCAGGGTTCACCTCCAAACTCTCTTTGTAGGGTGGGAGGTGGAGATTGAGATGAAGTCCGTTAGCAATAGGGACAGCGAGGGGTCGTTTCTGGAGAAACGGATTTACCCGTTAAGGGCTGTGCCTGGTTTCGAAAGACCTTTCTTTGCCGCAAGCATCTCCTAGGCATTTGTGATGGACTGTAGGCTCGCTTACCATGAGTTAAATCAAAGGTCAGCCGGAACGGATACGTTCTGTTGATGCCCCTCCTTCCGTAGAAAAGATGCGGGTTTCCTATAT
The DNA here is from genome assembly GCF_951804945.1 of Podarcis cretensis. NCBI lineage: Eukaryota > Metazoa > Chordata > Lepidosauria > Squamata > Lacertidae > Podarcis > Podarcis cretensis. Next base: position 99,961,990 of record NC_137174.1, read on the forward strand.
GTCTGAGAGAGGACGTTGCTGCAACAGGCTTTCACCACAGGGAGAAGCGGAGTTTGTTGGCTTACAAGTGTTATGACATAAAGTAACAGGTGATGCAACACGCAAAAGAGGACACTGGAACATGCAGATAAATATCTGTTATGACTATCTTGATCTTATGCATGTTTGCAGGCTGGCAGTGACGTTCCCTGGAGTGTATTGTGGGCAGAATTGTAGGCCAATGCCACAATCCTGTACAACATGTTTCCTTGGAACAATATTTCAGAATAATGTCCAGTGCTGGCCCAAGACCTTTTGCTACCTGAGTCAGTCTCTCTCTCTCTCTCTCTCTCTCTCTCTCTCTCTCTCTCTCTCTCTCTCCCTCTCTCCTTCACAATCCATGTACAAAAGCCAATACTATATAGTGGGCATCATCCTCTGTTATGCTCAAGAGACGCTGGCTAGATTAGGGCAAGCCATGTGATATATAAGATGCCTCCCCCTTGCTGTCTGCCCTGCAGCATCTGCCGCCTGAAGCAGCTGCCCCACTCTGCCTAATGGCAGGGCCTTGGGAAGAATTTCATTGGAGTCTCTCTATTTACCATTTTTCCAGGGTTGTCCAGCTCTCCACATTGCTTTGAAAATTAAAGCCCTCATGAAAATTCAGCAGCATTTTAGTGTGAATTCCCCCCTGAATGATCCGAACCCCTGCAATGCAGGAATCTTTTGCCCAACCTGGGGCTCAAACCCACAAATTTGAGATTAAGGGTCTCATGCCTTACTGACTGAGCTATAGAGACCATCTCAGTCTTCTACACTGACTGCCAGTACGTTTCTGAGCAAAAGTGTTGGTGCTGATCTATAAAGTCCTAAACGGCCTTGGCCCAGAAGGAGTGTATCCACCCACATCGTTCAGCCCGGACACTGAAGTCTAGTGCCAAGGGCCTTTTGGCGGTTCCTCCCTGCAAGAGGTGAGGTTACAGGGAAGCAGGCAGAGGGCCTTCTCGGTGGTGGCGCCCGCCCTGTGGAACGCCCTCCCATCAGATGTCAAGGAGATAAACAACTATCTGACTTTTAGAAGACATCTGAAGGCAGCCCTGTTTAGGGAAATCTTTAATGTTTGATGTTTTATTGTGTTTTTATATATGATGTAAGCTGCCCAGAGTAGCTGGGTAAACCCAGTCAGATGGGTAGGGTTTAATAATAATAATAATAATAATAATAATAATAATAATAATAATAATTTCCTGAACTTAGAAGAACACCCACACCCACCCTATGTTTTCTAGTTAGTTAGTTAGTTAGTTAGTCAGTTAATTTGCTTTTAAATTGCTTTATTGAAACTATAAAAGAAAAATATGTAACAAAATTATATTGTAGCACCCTGCTTGTGGTTAACGCTTAGCTGGAATGAAATATTCAACGCAGCAATAGAGAAATTAAAATAATAATTTATTTGTCGGACAAATAAATGAGAGGCACAGTGGTATATGGTTACCAAGCTCTGGCCTGGCCTCCTGCCGTTATGGCCAGCACTTATTTCCTTAATCCAGCCCCCTTGCTCCTCCTGTGGCTGCCTCTGTCCAATCAGCCTGGTTGAAATTCCTATTGGCTGTTTGCTAGAACCAATCACAAAAGATACACCCATTTCCTTTTGCCCTTTTATGGGAAACAAAAAGCTATATATTCTTCTAGCTATAAATGACAAATAAGTAGTAATATATCTTACATGTGTCTCAACAAGGAACCTTAATTACCAGCTCACCTCTTGCCCTCCTTGCCCTATTGCCCTCCAAAACAAATGGTTAATCTTAAATTTTTATCTTAAACAGATGTCAAGGATCTTGAGTTCACATCATCATTGAAAGATCTCCTTCTCTTGGAGGTCTTTAAACAAAGGCCTGACAACCATATGTGTGCTCTAATGATGTTTCCTGCTTGGCAGGGGGGCTGGGCTGATGGCTGATGGCCCCTGTGGTCTCTTCCAACTATATGAAATAAGAATCTAGCATAAGGATTTAACATTTCTTAGTTTCTAAATCCTTTGCATAATTACATTTAAGCCAATATATTTCATACATTATCATAGATAGCCTTTTAGAAGAATAAACCTTCTCAAAGTAAAAAAGGAAGGAACAGTTTCCAGCCTCAAAATAAGATAGGAAGAAACCTATCTTCTCCAGCCAAGCCAGTTGCCTTTTTCACTGCTCTTGACCTTTCAACCTTAGGAAAATACGGCTCAAGTTTAATGGGAGGCACATGGTTTTATTTTACTATTTAAAGGTAAAGGTAAAGGTACCCCTGCCTGTACGGGCCAGTCTTGACAGACTCTGGGGTTGTGCACCCATCTCACTTAAGAGGCCAGGGGCCAGCGCTGTCCGGAGACACTTCCGGGTCATGTGGCCAGCGTGACATCGCTGCTCTGGCGAGCCAGAGCCGCACACGGAAACGCCGTTTACCTTCCCGCTGGTAAGCGGTCCCTATTTATCTACTTGCACCCGGAGGTGCTTTCGAACTGCTAGGTTGGCAGGCGCTGGGACCGAGCAGCGGGAGCGCACCCCGCCGCAGGGATTCGAACCGCCAACCTTTCGATCGGCAAGCCCTAGGCGCTGAGGCTTTTAACCCACAGCGCCACCTGCGTCCCATTTTACTATTTACCCACTCTTAATTATGTTTATCTCTTTTTTTATCTTCTGTAATATGTAGGGTCAGTGTAACCTTGGCTCTCAGCCTGTAATTCCCTTTTTATGACTTTGAGAATTGTTTTCTGCTATAAATCAGGGGGCCCCCTTGTCCAGGAGAATAAACATTGCCAAGGTTCTTAGGCAGCTGGTCTTCTGCCTGGCATAAACATTTGAAAATCTTTAAGCTGTTTTTAAGATACAGGCCTTAATCAAAAATATAAGCTTTGATAAAAATGCAGGCTTATGATTAGATGCCTCAATATGTAATAAAGAAATATTATTTTTTAGTAATTATTACATTGTATTAAATTCTTGAAATTCCAATGACTTCCCACCAACCCCTTATGCCTCTAAACATTGTTTTACCCATCACACCTTTTATTTCAGTCTTCTAATTCATTATATCTCATGTATATTATCTTTTCTAGTACTCATCCAATCTATCACAGGAGTTATTCTAGAGCTGCCACAGACTTCATATTATTACGATATTCCTTAAGATAATTTTTGTACGTACTCCATTTTCTAATAAAGGTTTGTTCCGTACGGTTTCTCAGTTTTTCTGCTAGTTTTGCCAATTCAGCGTACTCCAACAATTTATTTTGCCAATCCAATTTTGCCGGTACCACCCTTCCAATTAGGGGCTATCAATATTCTCGCAGCCACCGTAGCGTAGAGAAATATTTTCCTTATATTTTTGGGTGTATCTGGGCCTGTAATCTCCAGGAGGAAAGCCTCTGGTTGTTGTTTTTTAAAAAAATGATATCTGAAACATTCTTTTAAGCTCATTGAAGATTATCTCCCAGAATGCCTTAATTTTCTTGCATGTTCTCTAGTTTAGACAACCTGTCCCCTAAAGAAAAAACTCCACGGCTTCTCTTGCAAATGCTTATTGCCCAACTCTTGTTAGTGGCTCGGCGGGTCGGGAACTTGGCAAGCTCCGAAGGGGTGTGCTATTTTATGAGTCAGCAGCCAGTGTGTGTGGAGAGGGCTGTGGGTGGATGTGCCATGGCCAACACACCTCTTTTCTCTCTGTCTCCGGCAAAGCAAGTCGCTGATCAGAGCCCTTCTCTGGGGCAAAAACCTGCGCAGCCGTTGGCACAGGCTCTCCGCGTTATCTTTATGGGCCTTGACCTTCGGCCGACATGGAAGAACAGCCCCACCAGCTCTCGCCCCCAAACCCTAATCCTCGCTGTCTCAAATTCCAACTCCATTCCATGCGGAGCAGATGTTTTGCTTCTTGAGGGGGAATAGGCAACGTTCTGCAAGGGATGGGCTGTGGCTCAGAGGCAAAGCGTCTGCCTTGCTTACAGAAGGTCCTGGGGTCAATCTCACCTCCCCATGGCATCTCCAGGTAGGGCTGGGAGGAACCCCTGCCTGAAATCCTGGAGATCAACAAACCCCTGTGTTGCAAACTTCGCACAACAAACAATACAGGCAACACGAAGACCAGTTTACTAGACAGCACTGCAGTTCTTATTGCATAGTATACATGATTTAGTACACCAAAAACGAAATATGTACACTGGGTGTCCATCAATATGCAGATGATACCCAGCTCTACCTCTCTTTCAAATCAGAACCAGTGAAGGCGGTGAAGGTCCTGTGTGAGTGCCTGGAGGTTGTTGGAGGATAGATGGTGGCTAATGGATTGAGGTTGAATCCTGGCAAGACAGAAGTACTGTTTTGGGGGGACAAGGGGCAGGCTGGTGTGGAGGACTCCCTGGTCCTGAATGGGGTAACTGTGCCCCTGAAGGACCAGATACGCAGCCTGGCAGTCATTTTGGACTCACAGCTGTCTATGGAGGTGCAGGTCTATTCTGTGTCCAGGGCAGCTGTCTATCAGCTCCATCTGGTACACAGGATGAGACCCTCCCTGCCCATGGACTGTCTCGCCAGAGTGGTGCATGCTCTGGTTATCCCTTGCTTGGACTACTGCAATGCGCTCTACGTGGGGCTACCTTTGAAGGTGACCCAGAAACTAAAACTAATCCAGAATGCAGCAGCTAGACTGGTGACTGGGAGCGGCCGCCAAGGCCATATAACACCGGTCCTGAAAGACCTACATTAACTCCCAGTACATTTCTGAGCACAATTCAAAGTGTTGGTGTTGACCTTTAAAGTCCTAAATGGCCTCGGTCCAGTATACGTGAAGGAGCGTCTCCACCCCCATCGTTCTGCCCGGACGCTGAGGTCCAGCGCCGAGGGCCTTCTGGCAGTTCCCTCACTGCGAGAAGCAAAGCTACAGGGAACCAGGCAGAGGGCCTTCTCGGTAGTGGCGCCCGCCCTGTGGAACACCCTCCCATCAGATGTCAAAGCGATAAACAACTACCTGACATTCAGAAGACATCTTAAGGCAGCCCTGTTCAGGGAAGTTTTTAATGTGTGATATTTTAGTGTATTTTTGGTCTCTGTGGAAGCCGCCCAGAGTGGCTGGGGAAACCCAGCCAGATGGGCGGGGTACAAATAATAAATTATTATTATTATTATTATTATTATTATTACTACTTGTGAATACTCTAATATATTTGAAAGCGAATGAACACACGTCTGCCAATCTTTGAAAGTCCGTAGAAGTATAATAAGTCTATGGCTGAAACAAAGTAATAGATGCTATCCTGTGGGCTAAGCGGTAAAACTTTTTTTAGGTGTTCATGGTGCTGAAGTAGTAAGTGAAGAACAACGAAGGAAAATGATCCCAGATAATCAGACTGTTTCGCTGGAATCTGTTGCCTGAATTGTTTGTTGAAATCCTGGAGAGAGCTGGGCTAGATGGGAGCAATGGTCTGACATGGTACAGCGATACCTCCAGGGCTGTCCTTACCCGGGGGTGCAAGGGGTGTGGGGCACCCGGGCGCTGAATTCTGGGGGCGGCTTCAGCCGAAATCCTCCACTGAAGCTGCCTAAGCTCTTAACTATCTACCTGTTATGAAATAATAAATTTTGATCAAGCTAGAAAAACAAAATACATATATACCTAGGTATTACCGAAATGCATACCTACTGTTTCAATAAAGGACTTTTGACTTTGTGCGCTCAATTACCAAAGACGCACTGCGCCAGCGGCGGCGCTTGTCATTCACAATGGCGGTGCTTGTCAGACTCAACAACGGCGCTTGTCATTCTCAACGGTGCTGTGCACACGAAATTAACTCTTACAAAATATTATGTTACGTATTGTATTGAGCTGCTGTGAGGCAGCGGGGTGAGGCAGCGGAACCTTTGACACGACTGATGTTTCTCCTAAGTAGGTGCCTAAAAAATACTTATAAATTTAAGTGTGGTGGTGTTGCATACTTAAGTATAAGTGTATTGTAAAGAAATGAGCAAATAAAAAAGTTTCTTTCTTTTTTCTCCTTTTGTAAACGAGAGATAAGGTGTAAGTGTGGTGCCTGACATAAACATAATAAAAGTTAATTTGGGGGCGCTGGGCATATCTTTGTACCCTGGCGGCACATATACTAAAGGCAGTGCTGGGTACCTTGGTTCTCAAACTTAATCCATTCCGCAAGTCCGTTCCAAAACCAAAGCATTCCAAAACCAAGGTGTGCTTTCCCATAGAAAGTAATGCAAAATGGATTAATCCGTTCCAGACTTTTAAAAACAACCCCTAAAACAGCAATTTAACATGAACTTTACTATCAACGAGACCATTGATTCATAAAATGAAAGCAATAATCAATGTAAAAAAGGTAAAGGACCCCTGACAGTTAAATCCAGTTGCGAACGGCTCTGGGGTTGTGGCGCTCATCTTACTATGGATGTAAGATATTGGGTATGTGATATCAACTTTCTTCAAACTTTAATAACTATGGGAAATAAAAAATAGTGAGCATTCCAACAGAAACCAAGTGCTGTTTCTTTGTTGAATTAATATACCACCGAATACTACCATTTCTTAGTGGAATTCAGCGTGCATATAAGGGGAAAATGTGCGTAAATTTGCATATATTTATGAAAATGCCAAAAAAAATGCACTGCAATAGGGGAAATTGCTTGCATAATTGTATATATTACAGAAAGCTGCATGCAAAAATTTATGTAGGAAGAGGAATCTGCACTAAAATACAGATGATTTTTATGAGGGCTTTTTTTTAAAAAAGGGGGGGAATCACAAAGTGATGTGGAAATGTGGACAACTGAAATTATGGTTGCAAAGAATGAAGAACACCCTTCCACAATGGCTAAGTGATCTTTGTTTGTTTGTGGTGGTTTTTGTCACAGGGTGTTATTATTTTTTACTGCTGTAAAGCTGTATAGAAATATTTTCATAAATGAATCACATAAACAAAGACATGAAGAGAAACATTTAATGATGATGAAGATGATGATGTAAAGAAGGACATTGCTTCCCCTCAAGGTACCTTCATGGTTCCAGATTTCTTCCACAGCTGTCTTGTAACAACCTGGGAATCCAGAAGAGATCAAGGCACAGCCTGGTGCACAGCCTAGACCCTGCAGCCACCGCCTCGTTGGGAAATAACTCACACAAGGACACATTGTTGTTCAGTTGTTTAGTCGTGTCTGACTCTTCGTGACCCCCTGGACCAGAGCATGCCAGGCACTCCTGTCTTCCACTGCCTCCCGCAGTTTGGTCAAACTCATGCTGGTAGCTTCGAGAACACTGTCCCACCATCTCGTCCTCTGTCGTCCCCTTCTCCTTGTGCCCTCCATCTTTCCCAACATCAGGGTCTTTTCCAGGGAGTCTTCTCTTCTCATGAGGTGGCCAAAGTCTTGGAGCCTCAGCTTCAGGATCTGTCCTTCCAGTGAGCACTCAGGGCTGATTTCCTTCAGAATGGAGAGGTTTGATCTTCTTGCAGTCCATGGGACTCTCAAGAGTCTCCTCCAGCACCAGAATTCAAAAGCATCCATTCTTCGGCGATCAGCCTTCTTTATGGTCCAGCTCTCACTTCCATACATCACTACTGGGAAAACCATAGCTTTAACTATATGGACCTTACACGGATATTAGGTTTATGTTATTGGGCAATTTTGGCCACAACTTTATTGAATTACAAAATGTGAGCGGTATTGGCTTCGGCATTGATTGGACCCGACTATATCTGACTTCTGCCCGCTGCGCAGGAAGTCCTGTAAGGGTAAACCACAAGAAGGGGGAGCCCTGTCAATGCATGCCAACTCAAGCTCCCCCTGGTGTTCCCATCGGGGTTGTGTCATGGCCCTAGCCCCCAACCGAGCTTCAGACAAGATCAACACCCCCAGATTCCTTTAATGGAATTCCCTTAAGCCTGGAGGGGCAGGTGATGACCACACCTGCCCTCCCCCACACAAGGTCAAACAATGCCTAACCGCAACCCTAACAAAGTTGTGACGATTGCTATGAGGTTGGCGGAAACCAAATGGCCGGTGCCAATTTGCCAAGTGGAAAAATTCCTACCAGGTCCCTTGGACAACCAAGGCGACCAACTGAGGTCCATAGCAAGGCCAGTGCCTAACCTGCAAAATAGGGAGGCAGGGAGGGTGATTGAGGAATCAAACCAAAGAGGAAGTCCTCCGGCTCGCTCCTCAGTTTAAATGGTCCCGGCCATGTCCCCCTGCTCTGACGTGGCCAGGATCCCCCGGGCAATGGGGGATGGGGAGGCCACACGCTCCACTGCAACTCCTCCCCACTAGGAAGTGGAATGGATTTGCCCACATCTCAGGAGCTTCCCAGCTTTACTGCTGCTCCATGAAGGAGTCCCAAGCCATTTATCTCCCCATCCCACCCCATCCTATCAGATGGGCACAGAGTCTTTCTTCCCAAAGCCCTTGATGTCCCAGCCAAACATCCCAGCAGGCACCAAATTGGCGCAGCTCTCTGGGTGGCAGGCTGCCAACTGCTCCCAGCCTTGCTTCTCCTCCTCTTCTCTTTGCTTTCTTTTCTCAAGCACCTCAACTTGCCCAAACGGCGAGGGAGCAATGCCAGGACCCCACCCAGGCTGAAGGGGGGGAACGGGAGCAGGATGGGCCAGTTCTGTTGCCAGAAGAAAGGAGAACTGGCCAAGGCTTCATCTGATCTGAGTTGACCTCCTGGAGCTGTCCTTGGAGAACCCAAGGTGCTCAGCTGTGTTTGAAAGGTGCAGCTTCCCTTCGGGAGGTTAAACAAGGATTGCTAGGGGAGATCTGTCAAGTGGTGTTTGTCGCCCTCATCTCGCCAGACGGCAACATGCCTGCCTCCTTCAGCTTCCACTCTTGATCAGATGCCAACTTTAGGAAGGCAAGCACGAGGGCGACCTAGATATTAGCCAGCACTGACATAAATGTGTGGGATACCCCACCCATGGAGAGGCTGGGTGTCCTCTCACACCTGATGCAGCTCAATTCATTTCCTGTTTGCTCAGTGACATTCTCTGCCATGACACACAAACCCTGCTACTGGACACCTCGAAAACCCAAGATTTGGGAAGGGCTGTAGCTCAGTGGCGGAATATCACTGCTTGGAATGCAGAAGGTTGCTGGTTCAATCCCCCCTGGCTGCTAAGGTTACCAGATTTTTCTCAATGAATCTGGAGAGACTTTAATTAATTAAATAAATACTATGCATTCAGGACATTGATGCTGCAGCAATGGCGGTGGCAGAGGGGCGGCCGCCACCTTGACCTCAACCGCCATGTTTCTCCTTCCTCCGAGGCTTCTATCTTCTTTTTCCATGAGCCTGGGGCAGCCCCTGAGTTGCTGGTTCTTTGGTGGTGGTGGTGGCGGGGAAGCGGTGCGCAGTGGGTCAGGCATGGAAGGCGGAGAAGGAGGGTGAGAGCGGCGGTGGTGAGGCTTGGGCAGCGCAATGCCTCCCTTCCCATTGGAGTAGCCCCAATCCCACTCCTATTTGCATGCAAGCAGGAGGAAGCGGGGATCCCTCAGTTGGGAAGTATGAAGTAATGAAAACCACAAGCAGGACCTGAGCATAAGAGGCTTCGCTCCTCTTGCAATTGGTCTTCAGAAGCATTGCTGTCTCCAACTGCGAAGGCAGAGGATACTAACATGGTTAGTAGCCATCAAGAGGTCTCTCCTCCTCCAAGAATTTGTCCAATCCTCTTTTAAGACCATCTAGGTTGGCCATCACTGCTTGCTGTGGCAGCGAGTTGCTGCATGAACATGGACTTTATTTTTCTGTCCTGAATCTTTCAACGTTTAATCATCGGATGCCTGCAATCGGAAACATAGCTCCTCAAGAGTCCACATTCACACGGAGAAAGCATTGCACCCCACATACAGTGGCACCTTGGGTTACATACACTTCAGGTTACATACGCTTCAGGTTACATACGCTTCAGGTTACAGACTCCGCTAACCCAGAAATAGTGCCTCAGGTTAAGAACTTTGCTTCAGGATGAGAACAGAAATCATGCTCCGGTGGCACGGCAGCAGCAGGAGGCCCCATTAGCTAAAGTGGTGCTTCAGGTTAAGAACAGTTTCAGATTAAGAACGGACCTCCAGAACGAATTAAGTACTTAACCTGAGGTATCACTGTATATAGGTGCTCTGCAGACGTCTAGATAAATATTCAAAGGTCAAAGGATGGAGCTTGCTTCCATGAGATCACACAGTCTGCCCTGCCACCGCATCCATTCAGTGAGCATGTACAGAAGGCCCATCAGGGTCTTCCTGTGTGTTTCAAGCTTGAACTTGACTGCCTCAGTCACTGTCAACAAGGGTAGGAAAAACTGAGAAACCCAGATGCAGTTTGACTCTTCACTTGAAGGCTGAGATATCAAAATGAAAGTCAGTGTGTTTCATTTAGGACAGCATTCTGCATTGAAAAGATGAGCCAGTTTCGCCCACAGGGCCATTTTCCAGTTGTGGTGATTTTTTTTTTTTTTTTTTGGGGGGGGGTGCAACTGTGCAAAACACAACACATTGTGGTTTAGCTTCCTTTTAGAAAGGTTATGCTTTCATTCTCTCCCTCTCCCTCTCTCTCTCTCTCTGGTATGATGGCTTGAAATTTGATTTTCTGGGTCCTCTCGTAAACATGATAAATAAATGTGCAAATCTCAGCATGAAAGTTAGCCTGTATATTTAGGACAAACTTTCTCTTTCAATTGATGTCTCAATGTACTAAATCTCATTTGCGAATCGCTCACAAGAAACCTCTCACAAGCGATTTCACACTTTCAAAGGTCAGCAACGAGAAGATATATAGAAAACAATCTTGTGTATAAAAACAATTAAAAACAATCTCATGCAGAAAAGCAGTGTTCACATATAAATATCTAAATGTATGAAAACATGTTCAAAACTGAATCCTCGCCCCCGGTGTGGTTTCAAGAGGGTGAAGACAGCCCGTGGGTTAAGGACAGGAGAATCAATTTCACTTTCTCTCATTTTCTCATTATTCAGATCTTAAGTGCATTTGTCCACATTTTCACATCAGTTTCACATCAGTTTGTGATTTCAAAAAAAAAAAAAAAAAGTGCTCATGAAAATTCATCATTATTTTTAGTGCAAATTTCCCCTGATATACACTTTGTATGTATGTATGGATGGATGGATGGATGGATGGATGGATGGATGGATGGATTGATTGATTGATTGATTGAATTTATTTACCACTCTATACCCAGAGGTCTCAGGGCTGTTTGCATTCTTGCTTTAAGCATGTAGGCAAGCATTCTACCCTAACAGAATACATTTTTTTGTACGCTATTTCCACCAATAGATGCATTTTTGTCCAGATTGCAGGACTGGAGAACTGCGTTGCAAAATTCAGAGAAGTGTGGTATCTGAAAGGCTGGCTGTGCTTTCATTTGCCTGCTGTTTCAGAAAGTGAAAAATTGGGTGGTTTCACCTTTAAATGGGAACTGAGTTGAATTTCTCCTCCATCCATTGTTCCTTTGTTTTCCTAAACGGATTAACTTGAGAAAGAACTTAAACAGATTCGCCTTCCTAGATGGGAAAGAGCCCACTGTATTTGAATTGGTGCAGCTGGAGCATTTGGAACAGGGCAGTATACTTACTCTCTCTCTCTCTCTCTCTCTCTCTCTCTCTCTCTCTCTCTCTCTCCTTCCTTAGAAAGAAAATACAGTTGGTGGAAGAAGATTGGAAGAAATTTAAAGACTACCTGCAGAAACATTACAAAATTAATGAATGTTAAAATGATGTTGGATTGAAAATAAGTGGTATTAGCGACAAAGTTAAAAAGAGTATGCAATAAGAGAATTGATAATGGGTGAAAACATAGAATTTTGACACGTTACGATATAGAGTTAAGATAAACAAAAGAGGGTAAGGATTTGCTGATCTGATTATGTACCGTAAATGGGAATACAAAAGGGAAGGTGCGAGGAGGTCAGGAAAATAAGGATATGAGTTATAAAGTTAGCAAAAGAATAATGTGTTTTTTTTTCTTTTTGTTATTTTTATTCTTAATTTTTTTTGCATTATGTGTATTTTCCTGTTTTGTGCCTTTTCTTTTTTGTTGTATTTTGCTAAAACTTCAATAAATACCTATTTAAAAAAAAGAAAAAGAAAAAGAAAATACATATACCATCCTCCACCCCCACTTCCTAACATCTAAGCAGGAGTGAATTCTGCTGCAAACACTCTCTGCTTAGGACTACCACACAGTTCATTGTTTGAGATGGCTGCAAATTGGCAAATAAAGCATTGGGCGATTCTTAAATGCCGCACAAGGGGAGTGAGGCTTCCCAGAGGTGGGGAAACAGCATTGCTGTGGTTGGGTCTGTCCTGACAGCCTCTGACGTGGCTAGATTCAGCTCATGGGCTGTCTCTGTCCCAGTGCAGCACAAGTTGGAGATGGCGTTTATGTGGTCCATGTTGCATAAGCATGCAGTAAGGTTGGAAGTACAACTGCTTTCTAAACAAGCATTTTGGTTTCCCTGAGAATGAAGACAGGCATACTAATTCCAGTGTCCTGGAAGAAGCAAAAATCACCAGTGTCAAAGCGATGATTCTTCAACATCTGATGATGATCGCCTGATGATCGTCTTCCAAAGCAACTACTCTATTCCAAACTTAAAAACGGAAAGCGTAATGATGGTGGTTAACAAAAGAGCTTTACAGACTGTCTCAAGGCAAATCTTTAAAAATGTAGTATAAACACCGACAACTGGGAAACACTGGCCTGTGAGCGCTCCAGTTGGAGAACAGCCTTGTCCAAAGGTGTCATGGGCTTTGAAGATGCTTGAACTCAGGATGAAAGGGAGAAATGTGCTAAGAGGAAGGCACACTTGGCAAATCCACACCGTGATCAATTCCCGCCCGGAAACCCACCGTGGAAGGACGTGTGGATTCAGAATTGGCCCCCACAGTCACTTACGGACTCACATTTAGAATCTTGGTTGTTGTTGTTGTTTAGTCATTTAGTCGTGTCCGACTCTTGGTGACCCCATGGACCAGAGCACACGAAACACTCCTGTCTTCCACTGCCTCCCGCAGTTTGGTCAGACTCATGCTGGTAGCTTCGAGAACACTGTCCCACCATCTCGTCCTCTGTCGTCCCCTTCTCCTTGTGCCCTCCATCTTTCCCAACATCAGGTTCTTTTCCAGGGAGTCTTCTCTTCTCATGAGGTGGCCAAAGTCTTGGAGCCTCAGCTTCAGGATCTGTCTTTCCAGTGAGCACTCAGGGCTGATTTCCTTCAGAATGGAGAGGTTGGATCTTCTTGCAGTTCATGGGACTCTCAAGAGTCTTCTCCATTGCTTCTCAGCCTTTTGGCTAAGATCAAGTATAAATCTTGTTTATGGAAGCCAAAAGAAACTACTCTACTCCATACTTAATAAACGTGCTAAAAGGAAGATACACTTGGCAAACCTTCACTGTGATCAACTCCCGCCCAGAAACCTATCTCCCCATTGTGGAAAGACATGTGGATCCAGAACTGGTCTCCACAGTCACTTAGGGACTCATTGTTAAAACCGTGTTTATGGAAGATAATCGTACTCAGCTATGAGGGGTCACCAAAGAAGAAGAAGCAGCAGAAAGAAGGGGGGAAAGCCAGAGAATAATAATAATAATAATAATAATAATAATAATAATAATAATTCCTGTGGTCTTTGTCCATGGAGTTTTCTTGGCAGGGATACTGGAGTGGCTTGCCGGTTCCTGCTCCAGGTGGATCACGTTTGGTCAAAACTCTCCACTATGACCTGTCCATCTTGGGTGGCCCTGCACAGCATAGCTCATAGCTTCTCTGAGTTATTCAAGCCCCTTCGCCACGGCAAGGCAGTGATCCATGAAGGAGGAGACTCTTGAGACTGCAAGAAGAACAAACCTCTCCATTCTGAAGGAAATCAGCCCTGAGTGCTCACTGGAAGGACAGATCCTGAAGCTGAGGCTCCAAGACTTTGGCCACCTCATGAGAAGAGAAGACTCCCTGGAAAAGACCCTGATGTTGGGAAAGATGGAGGGCACAAGGAGAAGGGGCGACAGAGGACGAGATGGTGGGACAGTGTTCTCAAAGCTACCAGCATGAGTTTGACCAAACTGCGGGAGGCAGTGGAAGACAGGAGTGCCTGGTGTGCTCTGGTCCAGGGGGTCACGAAGAGTCGGACATGACTAAACGACTAAACAACAACAACAACAACAAAAACACCCCCCCCCAAAAAAAAAACAAAAAACCTGCCAGTATTCTGGTGGCACTTAGCTCCACATTCAGGGGAAACAAGCAATCTCTCGGTTTCGTGACTCGGGGTCCCACGTGCTGGAACACCTTTTGCAAGTCAGGGAGAAACTACCAGCTTCCTTGATCAGATAGATCATGCAAGACTCTGAGGGTAATCCCAGGACAACCAGATCCTGTGTGTCACATTCAGAGGCTGGGGGTGGCGTCACTCTGATGGGGACCCAAACAGGAAAACACCTCTCTTGCCCAATCTCTTGGCTTCTCTGCTGTGTGTGAAGCCTTGACCAGGCATTTTCCCCTCTGCTTTCAAAGGTTTTGGTTTTCCCCTTTCTATTTCATGTGCAATGCTTTGAACTTGTGAGTCTCGAGCCTTAAGAGGGCTGTTGTGCTGTAGTGGTTAGAGTGCCATACTAGTGCCTGAGAGAGTCCAGGGTTCAGGAACCAGCTGTCTGAGCTGCACATTCGCTCCATCCCAGTGGATCTTGCCCTAGGATTGCTCCCTTGTTGAATTGCCTGGAAAGGTCAGTGGCGCCGGGATATACAGAATTACATTAGCTGCAAGAAGGATGCTTTGTTGGAACACAGAGTAGCTAACACACTCCCTATTTGAGAATATTTTGCAGCTCTCAGCTGATTGACACATCACCTTAGAGAACCAAAACCAAGGTGTGCAGGTTTTGTGGTGAGATGGAAAAACTTCACTGCGTGTTGCAGAAAACAGACGGTCGTTCCCCAACGAAAGCTACCCATTCAAAACACATCGAGATCCGACGGAAACAGCTCTGGATATATTATAATTCAGCAACTATTGTGTCTTCAACAGGGCAACACCGTTCTCCTTATGAGTATGGCATGATTTGTCTGAGTCGGTAACATTTTGCAGCTGATGGCGACCTTTGATAAAAACTATGCTGTATCAAGCATGTTCATAAGTAAAGGAAAGAGTGGGTAGCTGAAAGATCTAGACGCCCAGCATGGGAGAGATCCCTCCCAGATCTTGACACGCTGTCAGCTTGGGATCAACATAAAATCCGGGCCTGGATTCTTACAAGAGATGAGGCCATGGACCGGGCACAGTCCACCACAGCTCGCCTCTCCATATGGCTCCCTAAAGTGAAAGTGGTAAGATCACTTGCCAACTACTTGATAGACCTGACGGAGCCCAATTTGAGAAGAGCGTTTACCATGGCCCGTTTCCATTCTATACCCACGGCCTTTCTGCAGGGGATTTACTCTAAGACTCAGCGTCTGTGTTCATGCACAATGAATGAAGTAGAGGACTTCATACACTTCTTTTTCTACTGCCCTATTTATGAGCCAATAAGATCTAAGCTCCTCCGCTTGATCCCGTCCACCATCACATCTAAGGAAGACTGTTTGAAATCGCTTCTTGTGGACGCAAATCCCCAAGTTTCACGTGGGGTGGCAGTCTTTATAGTGCAGGCCTTGAAACTCAGGGCTACTCTGACTGGGTAGTGTGTTCTAGACCTGGACCGGTTTTAAATTCTTTCATTACCTTTTTTAACCTAATGTGCCGAGCCTATTTTGGGGCCATTATATGCTTTATATTCATCCACATTCTAGATTCCCGGCGCCGGCAACTAAATCTTTACGTTATTGTCTTAGGGTAATTTAAATGTCATAACCCCAGTAATATCGTTTTGAATCATGTTTGGTTGCTTGTCTATACAATTTTTAGTTTGTTTTATCCTGCTATGGCTGTATGTTAATGCAATAAAGGTTTGATTGATTGATTGATTGATTGGGAGAGGCTGTGGCTGCCAGCAGCGATGGGGTTCTGCCATTTATACCCCGCCCATCTTGGCTGGGTTTCCCCAGCCACTCTGGGAGGCTTCTAACAGAATATTAAAAATACAATAAAACATCACACATTAAAAACTTCCCTAAACAGGGCTGCCTTCAGGTGTCTTCTAAAAGTCAGATAGTTCTTCATTTCCTTGACATCTGATGGGAGGGCATTCCACAGGGAGGGCACCACCACCAAGAAGGCCCTCTGCTTGGTTCCCTGTAACCTCACTTCTCGCGGGAAGGGAACCACCAGAAGACCCCCGCAGCTGGACCTCAGTGTCCGGGCTGGATGATGGGGGTGGAGATGCTCCTTCAGGTATACTGGACCAAGGCCGTTTAGGGCTTTATATACAAACACTTTGAATTGTGCTCGGAAATGTACTGGGAGCCAATGTACGTCTTTCAAGACCGGTGTTGTGTGGTATCGGCAGCTACTCCCAAACACCATGCTGGGAATGTATAGAAATGGAAAGTACATTTTACCATATGTGGTGGACTTCTAGAGTAGCTAAGGAATTTTGGGAGATGATATTTTTTGGGGAGGGGGATATTTAAGACGACAACCCCAAAGAGACCTGAAAGCTTTTCTTTTAGGGATAACTGGGTCAGATGTACCAAAGAATCAAATGAACTTATTTCTGTATGCAACTGCTGCAGCGCAAGTATTAGGTAAAAGTAAAGGGTAAGGGGAACCTTGACCATCGCGGATGACTCTGGGGTTGCGGCTCTCATCTCACTTTACTGGCCGACGGATCCGGCATACAGCTTCCAGTTCATGTGGCCAGCATAACTATGCCACTTCTGGCGAACCAGAGCAGCACACAGAAACACTGTTTTCCTTCCCGCCAGAGTGGTACCTATTTTTCTACTTGCACTTGGATGTGCTTTCAAACTGCTAGGTTGGCAGGAGCAGGGACTGAACTACAGGAGCTCACCCCGTCGTGGGGATTCGAACCTCCGACCTTCTGATCAGCAAGCCCTAGGCTCTGTGGTTTAGACCCCAGCGCCATCCGCGTACCTCAGCAAGAGTGTTGAACGCCCCCCAATGGCGAGATGATGCAGCACCTATGAAAGAGGAGTGGCAGAATAAATCGATGGAGAATGCTGAATTAGCATGTTTAATGTGTTAAATGAGAGAACAAAACGAGACAGCCTTGAAGGAGGACTGGAAATTGTAGATTATTTTTTAAAAAATTGTTGTAAATGTGTTAAAATGCTAGCCGGTTTGCAGTAAGCTCAGCAATAAAAGTTGAGAATAAGGTGAATTAAAGAAGGGATGAAATAATTATAATAGGCAGCAGCAATGGATAATTTGAGGAAACCGTAGAAGGGTGGAAGGGAAGTCAATCATTAGGAGAATATATATTGGAATTGTCTGATTAATTAAACACCCGAGGTTTAATTAAACACCCGAGGCCATCATTCTGGTCACTAATTGTCATATGTCAGAGGCCCCAACCCCCATGGTAGGTTGCCAGGAACAGATAAGGCAAGGCAAGTTCTCACCAATGCTTTTTATTCTATATTCATAGAGAGTGACTTAGACAGGCAGCTGCTTGGAGTAATGGAGCTCTGAGTGAGTCTCCATCCCGCTCCCTCTCTCCCTTCATGTGTCATCACTACAGGTGCTGAGTGTCAGGAGCTCGTCCTACACTCGAGTAGGACCCTGGCAGAGACACATGTCCGACTGGCATGTTCTCTCCTTCCTGGTCTTTCGTTTGGGAGCTTCAAAAGCTTTCTTCAGCCCGAACATCATGGCTACCAATGCCAACAGACATCGGCACACTTAGGGATCCACAGTCTTTGCAGTTCGTGTAACAGACCTCAGCAACTCAGCATTTTGGCTAATCTACTTTATTTACATGTAAACACACACGGAGCACTGCAACATGGCTCCCTCTCTCTCTAGCAACAGATAGCAAAGAGAAAGAACAAAGGACAATAGTCCCACTTCACGGAACACAGTAACACAAACATCCTGTCTCCGTCACTTCCCGCTCTGTGGAGTCAAAACATACACCGTCATGTGATAGACAATAATCCCATGACTGCGAACATGGAGCAGGAATTCTAACATTGAGACGTGCCTTCTGCCTCTGAGCTCTGTGCTCTCCTGCTTTCAATGCTCGCCAGGTTCTGGGAGATGGAGGGTCTGGAATGCTATCTAAAGACACTGTGTCCATCAGTTGTTGCCCGTTTTATGCTTCCTCCTCCTCCTCTCTCATTGCTTCCCAGCTTTCCCCCTCTGAGCTGTGACCTCCCTCAACCCCCTGTTGTAATTCTGAACCATCTTCTTCTTCTCTGGAAGGGTCAGGCTGGGGAGGCATCTCCGCCCTTCCTCCTCTTCCCTGTCCCTGACACTAATAGGATGAACATGTGCACTACTGTACTGAGATTGCTGACCAATCTGCATCCATAAGACCATAAGAAGAGCCTGCTGGATCAGGCCCATGGCCCATCTAGGCCACCATTCTTTTCTCACCCATATGCCCATAGGCAGGACCAGTGCCAGATTTATGAATAAGGTAAACAAGCTATAGCTTATAATAATAATAAAAATAATTTATACCCTACCCATCTGGCTGGGTCTCCCCAGCCACCCTGGGCGGCTTCCAACAAAGCATTAAAATACAGTGGTCTGTTAAACATTAAAAGCTTCCCTAAACAGGGCTGCCTTCAGATGTCTTCTAAAAGCTTAGGGCCCCACTCTTTTGGGGGCCCCCAAAATAATTATGAGTCTTTGTAAATTGTGTTTCTAAATAAACTTTTGTTATTGCCAAATGCCAATGTATTTGCGTTATTAAGTTTGTTATGAATAAAAAAATCATTTTAAGTTAGAGCTTAAGAATTATTTCACTATTAATATACGACTTCTTAATTGTATTTCAGTTCAACAATTACTTTGATAAAATACATATTTTGTTATGTGCAAATGGCTTGAGATACCTATGAGGTCTGTAAAGCACCATATAGCATATCTTCAACACAAAAAACAGCGGCAATTTGTTGTTGACAAAGGACAGCTGGACAGTTTTCAGCAACTGATATTCAGAAGCAAATTTCCTCTGACCATGGAGCATCGTGGCTGGGAATCAACTAGGAATTGACCCTGCCTGAGCTTCAGTAAACAGGGCAAGAAAATCCAGTGAGTTGAGGGCCACACAGGTGATTTTTTTCTTGGGCAGACGGAAGTCTGCAAAGGAAAGGGTTAAACCACTCCTTGACCTCACTGGGTTCCTCCTGAGATCACACGCAGCTGCTTCATTATATGACCAAAGTAGTTTTACTGTCATTTCAAAAATAGCAATCGGTATTTAAATTGGCAGCTTTAAGAACTGTGTATTTTTGACATACATGTGTCATTCTGGGGGGGACCAAGAAGCAGAGAATGATTTTAAAATAATAATAATAATAATAATAATAACCTTTCACGAACACTTTATTATTGTCATTATTTCCTTCCTGTTTTTGTTACTTGATGTCAAACAATTCAAAGAGAAGGAAGAAATCATAATAGTAATAAAAAACAAAAAAACAAACCAATAGATGAAATAATATTTGGGTGGAATTTGTCATTTGTGTGACTCTATTGTTATTATTTCGATTTATTAATCACTTTTCACCAAAGCCTCAAGGGCATCAATTAAAAACAATCAAACATAGATTTTTAAACAACGGAAAGAACAAGTGAATATAGGTTTTAGATCAATACAACGCAGGTATATGCATACAGCATATACTTACATTAAAATTCCTGTTGTTCAGATGTACAAATGGGGAAAAGCAATAATGTGAAAGTGGCAGGCCTAGTTTCATTGTTTTTTTAGGCAAACATTTTTTGCATGAAAAGTGGGTTGGGAGTGCAGTGGGGCAGCAGCTCTCCATTAAGACAATGTCTGCCAGTTGCAGCGTTTATAGTAACCTGCTCTAGATTAAATTTTACAACAGGAAAATAAAAAATATCAAAATTATATTTCATTTCCTTGAGCTTTTTTTTGGGGGGGGGGGGGCTGATCACATGTGCTTCCAATCAGGCTATTGCTGGAGTTTATTCTTGACTAAATCTCAGGGATGGCTCATAGAATCACAGAACTGTAGAGTAGACACTCAAAGGACATCTAGTCCAACCCCTGTCGTTGGCAGCTGAAGGTTATCTCACAGAGGACCGTTCAACAAAGGAGAGTCCGGCTTCTGAGGACGTCAGAAAGTTCTTCCTCACATTTAGTGGAACTCTCCTTTCTTGTCACTTGAAGCCTCCAGAGCAGTAAAGAAAAGTTTGCTCTATTTTGCATTCACTGGCGGAGGAACGGGGGGGGGGGGGGGCCGAGGGGAGCGCACCACCCCAGGCACCATCAGGGAGAAGGGTACCATCGCTAATTTCCTTCAGAATGGAGAGGTTGGATCTTCTTGCAGTCCATGGGACTCTCAAGAGTCTCCTCCAGCACCAGAATTCAATAGCATCCATTCTTCGGCAATCAGCCTTCTTGATGGTCCAGCTCTCACTTCCATACGTCGCTACTGGGAAAACCAGAGCTTTAACTATACGGGTTTGATCTTCTTGCAGTCCATGGGACTCTCAAGAGTCTCCTCCAGCACCATACCCAGTTCCCTCAAGCCCTGACAGGTGGCCGGCCAACCTCTGCTTAAAAACTTCCAATGAAAGAGAGTCCACCACCTTCTGAGGGAGTCTGTTCTACTGGCAACCATCTCTTGCCATCCGAAGGGTTTTCTAATGCACCTTTTTCCAGTCGATTAAAAGCTTTACAGCCAAGCTAACAGGTTAATCAATCAAAGCTTTTGTGGAATCGGCAACAGCAATGATCTCCTGCTGACTGGCGCAGGCCAGCCTCCTGTTAAAGGAGAACGTGCAGGAGTTGATCGTTTTGTTGGCATCCCAATTTTCATAGAAGCATAGAATTATCGAGTTGGAAGGGACCTTGGCGGGCATCTAGCCCAGCCCCCTGCAATGCATCCATGCTGTGCTGAATTCCTATACTGGGAGACCTAGATGGGCCGTTGCACAGAAGACAGAGCAAGAATGAATCATTGAATCATAGAATCATAGAATCATAGAGTTGGAAGAGACCACAAGGGCCACCGAGTCCAACCCCCTGCCAAGCAGGAAACACCATCAGAGCACTCCTGACATATGGTTGTCAAGCCTCTGCTTAAAGACCTCCAAAGAAGGAGACTCCACCACACTCCTTGGCAGCAAATTCCACTGTCGAACAGCTCTTACTGTCAGGAAGTTCTTCCTAATGTTTAGATGGAATCTTCTTTCTTGTAGTTTGGAGCCATTGCTCCGTGTCCGCTTCTCTGGAGCAGCAGAAAACAACCTTTCTCCCTCCTCTATGTGACATCCTTTTATATATTTGAACATGGCTATCATATCACCCCTTAACCTCCTCTTCTCCAGGCTAAACATGCCCAGCTCCCTTAGCCGTTCCTCATAAGGCATCGTTTCCAGGCCTTTGACCATTTTGGTTGCCCTCCTCTGGACACGTTCCAGTTTGTCAGTGTCCTTCTTGAACTGTGGTGCCCAGAGATTGTCTCTCCTACTCTGGAGGCTAGGACTCCAACCAATGGCTTCAAGTTTTTGTTTTGTGTTTTGTTTTGTTTATAAAGCCACTTCTGACCTGGAGAGGAGGTGGGATTGCGGGTGTCATGGCCCCACCACGCGTGCGGTGGCTGGAGCCCAGTCCCTGCGTGATTGGGGGAATCCCCAGCCGCGTCACCCCCTGGCCAGCCAATCAGCTGGCTTTGGGGGCATGGCTTGCCCAATTTTAAAACAGGCACAGCCGGGGATCTCCCTCTTTTGCTGCCTCCAGCTGTTCCTGTTTCCTACCCTCCCGCCCTTTAAGGTTTTGTTCTTTGACCTTGCTATGGACCTTGGTTGGTCGCTGTTGAGGAGCCTGGTAGGAATTTTTCCACTTGGCAAATTGGCACCAGCCACTTGGTTTTCCCCCAAAGGTAAAGGTAAAGGGACCCCTGACCATTAGGTCCAGTCGTGCCCGACTCTGGGGTTGCGGTGCTCATCTCGCTTTATTGGCCGAGGGAGCCGGCGTACAGCTTCTGGGTCATGTGGCCAGCATGACTAAGCCGCTTCTGGCGAACCAGAGCAGCGCACGGAAACGCCATTTACCTTCCCACTGGAGCAGTACCTATTTATCTACTTGCACTTTGACGTGCTTTCGAACTGCTAGGTTGGCAGGAGCAGGGACCGAGCAATGGGAGCTGACCTCGTCGCGGGGATTCGAACCGCCGACCTTCTGATCGGCAAGTCCTAGGCTCTGTGGTTTAACCCACACTGCCACCCACATCCCCCGGTTTTTGCCTACCTCTTAGCAAATCATCACAATTTTCTTGGTATTGGCGGTTAGGCATTTGTATTGTTTTGTAGATGGAAGAGGGGAGGAAGCGCCATCACCTGCCCCGCATATTGAAGGGTAGTCCGATAAAGGATTCTGGGGGGCGTGGCCCTGTCGGAAGACTGGGGAGGTGAGGGCCTAAGCCACACCCCCTAGCGGTGACCCCGGGGGACTTCATAGTTGATGTGCACCAGCAGGACTCCCCCTACTGGTGGTTAACCCTTCCCGGACTTCAAGCGGACGGGCTGAAGTCGGATATACTCAGTTAGGACCAATGCCTAAGCCAATACCGCTCATCACCTGTAACCAATAAAGTTGTGGCCTTAATTAGCCCATTAACCTTAATAATTGTGTCATGTGTCTTTATTTCTACTGGGGGGGGGCATGAACTTGCCGCACAAATGCTTTATTGGTAGAAAATTGCATAACATAAGATGATCAATTGATGTTGAACACAAAATAAAAATAAAAGTATAGAATCTTTCATTCCTTAATTGATACTTGGTTTGTACATCGTTTTGTAATTCAATTTAACTTGACCTCTGATCCTTCCATTGCTTTCCCTGATAAAATTATTTAAATACACACTTGTAAAATGCAATTTGAAAACAATTAAGGTATAAAAATGACAAGAATATCACCATCGAGATCGAAATATCAAGGTAGAATAAAACAAGCAGGAGGGTAAATATTCAAAGAACCAGAAGAGGAAGTCGTGGGGGGGTGGGGGGGATTTAGGTTCTTTTCTGCCTTTGAGATAATATTGATAGTGATGATTATAAAATTGTAAAATTTAATAAAAAATATTTACATAAATTACTAATTAATGGGTAAGTAGAATCCGGCCAAATGCAACCCTACCTAGCAACTCTTGGAAGAACTAATAAGCCGTAAATATATGGGAGGCTCTTTTGTCGAAAAAGGACCCAAATGACCCAGGAGAAAGCAGAACAGAACTTTCCCCCTCCTTTCCCCAGCCGCCTCCTTCTTCCTTTCAGGAGAGCTATTCTGAGCCCCTCATACAGGCTCGCTTTGCATGTCAGTTATGCTATTTCTGAATCTATTTATTTTTATTTTTCTTCCGGTGACCAGAACCCCATCGCTGGCTCTCGCTTCGCTCCTTTCTACTTCCTCTCACTTTCTAGCTCTGAAGCTTTCCTCGCTGCGCAGCTGCCTCTCTTTCTCTGTTTTTTTTTTTTTTATAATAATTTTTATTAGTTTTCCAATTTTAAAACAAAACAACGACAACAACATAAAAAACATCAACAAATACAAACAAACACACAAATATAAATTCTTAACCTCATTTTCATAAGCCTCCTTTCTCGGACTTCCCCATACCTCACCCTTTTTGCATCCTTATTTTACAGTTTTCCAGCAACCCTTTTAGCCAATTAAATTTAAATTTGTTGTCTTTCTCAATTTCCCCTTAAATCATCAAACATTTTCAGCTGTAATTCTGCATCTTCCTTCCCCTTGACATTTTAGCACTCATCAATATTATAACAGTTCTTAAGATAAGCTTTAAACTTCTTCCAGTCTTCTTCCACCGTCTCTTTCTCTTGGTCACGGATTCTGCCAGTCATTTCTGCCAGTCCCATAAAGTCAATCACTTTCGTCTGCCATTCTTCCAGTGTGGGAAGTTCTTGTGTCTTCCAATACTTTGCTAGAAGGATCCTTGCTGCTGTAGTGGCGTACATTAAAAAAGTCCTATCCTTCCTTGACACCAATTGGCCGACCATGCCCAAGAGAAATGCCTCTGGTTTCTTGTGAAAAGTACATTTAAGTACCTTCTTAATTTCATTATAAATCATTTCCCAAAAGGCTTTAATCTTTGGGCAGGTCCACCAAAGGTGAAAGAAGGTGCCTTCAGTCTCATTACATTTCCAACATTTATTATTGGGCAGATGATAAATCTTCACAAGTTTGACTGGGGTCATGTACCACCTATAAATCATTTTCATAATATTCTCTCTTAAGGCATTACATGCCGTGAATTTAATACCGGTGGTCCATAACTGTTCCCAGTCAGCAAACATAATGTCATGACCAATATCCTGTGCCTATTTAATCATGGCTGATTTAACTGTCTCATCTATTGTATTCCACTTCAGCAACAAATTGTACATTCTTGATACATTCTTATTCTCTGCAATAAAATAAAATATATATTTTTTTTAAAAAAAAGAAGATCGGGTGCTGATTATTATATTTTTAGTTCATTTTCCAAAATAAGTTTGTTTGTGTGTGTGTGTAGCTAATAAGGGACACCAGTGGCTTGATTTGTGTTGGCGGTAATGTTTTGTTTTGTTTTATTTTTAAAAGAATAATAATAATAGAACAATAAAATAACCACTAAGGAAAATTATCAGCAATAATTTGAGACTTTGAAAAAATAACAACAACAATAGACTTCCTAAGCATCTAGGAAGGCTCGTCCAAACAAGTATGTTTTTAATAATAATAATAATAATAATAATAATAATAATAATAATAATAATAATAAATTATTTATATCCCGCCCTCCCCAGCCGAACCAGGGCTCAGGGCGGCTAACAACAATAAAATAATACAACATTCTAAAATCATTTCATTATAAAATTTCATTTTAGCAAGTGCCGAAAAGAATGTAGGGAAGTCGCATATCTGATATCATCAGGCAGGGAGTTCCAAAGTGTAGATTTTGTCACACTCACAGGCTGAGTTCTTATAAATGCAGAATGAAGTAGTCGAGTGGTCGTATATTGGATAAGGCAATCTCGCAAGTAAACTGCCTTTCTTTCGTGGCTGAGGAAAACCCCTGTGTTGCAATACAGAAGAATCTGAAAGCAACACGTGGCTAAAAATGTATTACCAATCATTTGATCATGCTATAAAATGTACAAATCATAAACATCCACATATGAGACATGCATAGTTATGCAAAAGTTCATTGGAAAGAAATACTAAGCGTAATCAATCGCTATCAGGGAACAAGATGCCTTTCAATAGTCAATATCCAGCAATATTGCAGTGGTAGGTCCTCAAAACATAGGAATAATGTACAGTGGTACCTCAGGTTAAGTACTTAATTCATTCCAGAGGTCCGTTCTTAAGCTGAAACTGTTCTTAACCTGAAGCACCACTTTAGCTAATGGGGCCACCTGCTGCCGCTGCACGATTTCTGTTCTCATCCTGAAGCAAAGTTCTTAACCCGAGGTAATATTTCTGGGTTAGCGGAGTCTGTAACCTGAAGCATATGTAACCCGAGGTACCACTGTATTTGAAGTGCTGTAGGATGCAGCAGTAAACAGCAAACAGAACAGCAGTTTTTCCAGGATAAGTAAACTTGTGAGTACTGATCCACAGTCATTATTTGTACCTGAGAGGACAATTTATTTGGAATTTATAAAGAATCATCTTTGAAACCCAATTTACTGAACAGGTTGTTTTGGACCTGGAAAGAGAACTTGGGGGTCGCGGTGGATGACGGCTCAATCAAAATGCTGACTCAGAGTGCAGCAGCTGCAAATAAGGTGAATTCTAGGCTGGGAATTATTAGGAAAGAGACTGAAAATAAAACTACCAGTAACGGCAATTCCCTTGCAGAAATTTACGAGGTCAAAGGACCTAGAAGTGAAACTTGCCTCTTTAGAACTATGGAAGAATTGGCAACAAGAACAAACATTTCACACGCAGATCTCCAAAAACAAAACAGAAAGCAGAATAAAGTATTGTGACATTCAACCCTGTGCAAAAACAGTTTGCGGCAGGTAGAAAAGCAATTCTGAATAATTTACTTATTGTGTCGCGGATCGAAGAGGAAAGGATAAGTTTAGAAGTTTCCATGTTTGGAAAAGAAGAAGAAATGGGTGCTCGGCTACCAAGGCTGCCATCGAATAAAAATATTCAAACAATCATAGAAAAGTTGCAAGTTAGCCCATTATTCTTTCACTTTTGATAAATCACATTACCTATTTGAGTAAGATAGCAAAAGGAATTGAACTGGAAAGGGAAAAGACCGAATCTGGAAGTGGGGGAGGTGTTAGAGAGAATGGAGGAAAAAACATATTTTCGAAATTCTGTCATATATTGTCAAAACAGTATTACTAACGAAAGCATTGTTATAAAAATAGAGCCAAGATACCGAAACATTGGTTACAGAAGAGGTGTGATATTTTTTGAGTAATAAAAGAGCAACTTTCATGGCACTGTAAAGAAATCTGTTAAGAAGCCGCCATGATGGTGTTGGGCCCCTGTGGAAAGCAGAGCAACATGGGAGATGATAATTCATAGAATCGTTGATTTGTAGAGTTGAAAGGGAACCTCAAAGGTCATCTAGCCCAACCCCTGACAAATTGCCTTCCAACCTCTGCTTAAAAACCCCCAATGAAAGGTGAGTCCATCACCTCCTGGGGGAGATTGTTCCACTGTTGAATAGCTCAGAAAGTGCTTCCTGATGTTTAGTCGGAATCTCTTTTATTGTAACGTCAATCCATTAGTTCGAATTCTACCCTCTGGAGCAGAAGAAAACCAGCTAGCTCTATCTTCCATGGGAGATATATATATATATTATCACACTGTATATAGTTCATAAAAACTTAACATTAAATTATGTAATTTTATTTGAGACACACATAGTTATAAAAGAGTTCACTTGAAATAATACCCCTCCCCCTTTGTCTTTTTTTTTTTTTTTACACAGTATCAATACACAGTTAATGATTAAGTTTACAAGTTAACCACATGATAAGTTCACATTATCTGCCGGAGCTTTTCCACCTTATGCTTTTGGAGTATTGAGAATATGTTCACACGTGGCAGAATAATTATGTAAAAATTAGGCTCTTCTGGATCATGCTTTCTGTCTCAGAATTTAGTATGTCTCATTAAAATTGTAAGTTCAAGGGAGAAACATGATCTTTGGGCATAAAAATATATTCATAAGGCCATAGGAACACACTACAAATTCCCCAGAAGGCTAGGGAAACTTATCTAAGCTGTTTATCAGCTCCATCTGGTACGCAGACTGAGACCCTCCCTGCCTGCAGACTGTCTTGCCAGAGTGGTGCATGCTCTAGTTATCTCCCACTTGGATTACTGCAACACCCTCTATATGGGGGCTACCTTTGAAGGTGACCCGGAAACTACAACTAATCCAGAATGTGGCAGCTAGACTGGTGACTGGGAGTGGCTGCCGGGACCACATAACACTGGTCTTGAAAGACCTACATTGGCTCCCAGTACGCTTCCGAGCACAATTCAAAGTGTTGGTGCTGACCTTGAAAGCCCTAAACGGCCTCCGCCCAGTAGACCTGAAGGAGCTTCTACACCCCCATCGCTCTGCCTCGACACTGAGGTTCAGTGCTGAGGGCCTTCTGGCGGTTCCCTCACTGTGAGAAGCCAAGTTACAGGGAACCAGGCAGAGGGCCTTCTCGGTAGTGGCACCCACCCTGTGGAACGCCCTCCTACCAAATGTCAAAGAGAAGAACAACTACCAGACTTTTAGAAGACATCTGAAGGCAGCCCTGTTTAGGGAAACTTTTAATGTTTAATAGGTTATTGTATTTTAGTGTTCTGTTGGAAGCCGCCCAGAGTGGCTGGGGAAACCCAGCCAGATGGGTGGGGTATAAATAATAAATTATTATTATTATTATTATTATTATTATTATTATTATTATTATTACTACTACTACTACTACTACTACTAAGAAGCCCTGTATTGACATGTATTTTAAAATGAAAGGCATAAGACTAGAATATGGTGATACCAGACGTACTGTTAGCCCCTTCAGTCTTTGTGTTGTTCTTGTTTAGTCGTTTAGTCGTGTCCGACTCTTCGTGACCCCACGGACCAGAGCACGCCAGGCACTCCTGTCTTCCAGTTCCTCCCGCAGTTTGGTCAAACTCATGCTGGCAGCTTCGAGAACACCATCGAACCATCTCATCCTCTGTTGTCCCCTTCTCCTTGTGCCTTCCATCTTTCCCAACATCAGGGTCTTTTCCAGGGAGTCTTCTCTTCTCATGGCCAAAGTCTTGGAGCCTCAGCTTCAGGATCTGTCCTTCCAGTGAGCACTCTGGGCTGATTTCCTTAAGAATGGAGGGGTTTGATCTTCTTGCAGTCCATGGGACTCTCAAGAGTCTCCTCCAGCACCATATTACACTAGCCCTTGAGATATTTGAAGCTGGCTCTCATATCTCCTCTTTTCCAGGCTAAACATTCCCTGTTCCCTCAACCGTTCCTCATAAGGCTTGGTTTCCAGGCCCTTGGTCATCTTGGCTGCCCTCCTTTGCACATGTTCCAGCTTGCCAATGCCCTCCTCAAATTGTGGCACCCAGAACTGGACACAGGACTCCAGACATGGTTTGACCAAGGCAGAATAGAGCAGGACTCTTCTTCCCTTGATCTGGACACTAGGCATTAGACCAGGCATGGCCAAACTTGGCTCTCCAGCTGTTTGGGGACTACAACTCCCATCATCCCTAGCTAGGAGTACCAGTGGTCAGGTATGATGGGAACTGTAGTCCCAAAACAGCTAGAGGTCCAAGTTTGGCCATGACTGCGTTAGACTGTTGATGCAGCCGGTTTTCTTTTGCTGCTGTTGCATCACACTGTTGGCTCTGTTGGATCAATCCACCAACTTCTGATGGACAATTTAGAAGGACTGGCTCCAGTATCACTGAAATATTCTCAGAGTCGAGTGTGGATTTCATGCTCTTTATTCAGCTCATTGTAGTGAGGAATGGAAGTTTTCCCAAAACATCTGCTTTATATACATTATTTACAGTGGCGTAGCGTGGGTTGTCAGCACCCGGGGCAAGGCAAGTAATTTGTGCCCCCTAACCCATGGATTTGCGGCCCCTAACCCATCGATTTGCGCCCCCTAACCCTAACCCCCAGATGTTGCGCCCGGTGCGGCCGGCCCCCTTTGCACCCCCCATGCTACGCCACAGATTATTTACACAATGGGCCCCACGTGATTGGCTAATTCTGGGATTCTCCTGTAGGGCAATCAGGTTGCGGATTCACTTCCACCTGGAGCTGGATTGGGTGGCTCCTGTGGACCAATCAGACTGCTGCATTCTGGATCCTATTGTTCTAGGACCAATCAGACTGCTGCATTCTGGATCCTATGGTTCAAGGACCAATCAGACTGCTGCATTCTGGATCCTATTGTTCTAGGACCATTCAGACTGCTGCATTTTGGATCCTATTCAACTCAGTGCATAACAATCACTTTTGCTGTGCATGTGTGCCAGTATCCATACTCAGCAGAGTTACATCTCTCCTTATTTGGAAACATCTTCGGGGTTGAAGGTACACACAGTAGACAATAAACACTCGTGGACCCCATAAAGTCAAGTGTGGAGGTTTACTTGACAGGCAGAAAAGCATATTGTTAGCAAATATATACAGACTTTCACCACTGCCATCGTCAAGGCATGCTTAAGTGTCTGACAAGAGTCTAAGACTCTCTCTCACCGCAAGAAAAGAACAGTTTCCAAAGAAAACATCCTTGCACAGACATAACAATCTCAGCCTTCTGCTGCTTCTTGAAACTCCTTCTCTGTTCTTCTCTGTTTCTGGAACAAATGCATCTCTCTCACACAGAGAGAATATCCAACAGACTCATGCTAAGCTTGTGGTCTTTACTGAAGATGTCTTGCTTTTCCAATAGCAGTTGCCCACTCTGGGAAGCAGGAGGCTAGGCAGCCATGGCTCAAGGAAAGGGGTCTCTTTTAATGTTCTTCTGCTCTGGGCAAAATTTCAGAGCATACGAGGGTCCTTGAGAAGCCACCCCAGTTTCGGAATGATGCATTTCTGAGAAAATTTTACATTTGTGTCGCTAGAGTGCTAGCACATGTCAGCGAAAGGTGCAGGAGAAGGAGAAGTTGAGGCGGATGGAAGGAAAGCTCTCCAAAGCTCACAGAACAATAAGCAAACTTAAAAACTGTTTAGCGATGTTTGAATTTATACTTCAATCAAACATTTAATTGCCCAATTTTTAAGCCAACCCTCCTGTTGCATAAAACGGTTCTTAGAAGAGTCCAGGGTGTGCAAGAATGGGATTTCAGTTCCTATGTCCTTGTTTCTCAAGAGGAGCTGAGAACAAGGTTCTGTTTTCTTCCTCTTTTCAGTCTGTTTCTCAAAACCACCTTGCAATATGTCCAGATTTCAAATTGCGGTAACACAGCCCGGATTTGACACTCGGTGTTTTGACCCTTGGCATGAAATAGTTATTTCATAAAGATTACACACTGCTTGATTGTTGACGAACTTCAAAACAGTTTACAAATAGATTATTATTATTATTATTATTATTATTATTATTATTATTATTTATTTCTTCTGTTTGCATCCCATCTTTCCTCTGAGGAGTTTGAGGGGGCTTTCATACATCTTTTCCCCCATTTTATAGCCACAACAACACTGTGAGGGAGGTTGGACTGAGAGCAATTGACCGACACCCAAGGTCACCCGGTGAGCTTCATGGTTCAGTGTGGATTTGAACCCTGGTCTTCCAGGCCATAGCCCAAACCTCTAACCACTATGCCACACTAGCTTTCTGGCAGATGAGGACTTGGTGGTGGTGGCCCTGC
Source organism: Podarcis cretensis (assembly GCF_951804945.1). NCBI lineage: Eukaryota > Metazoa > Chordata > Lepidosauria > Squamata > Lacertidae > Podarcis > Podarcis cretensis. The sequence goes on from NC_137174.1 coordinate 99,992,986, forward strand.
TGGTGCATCTGAGTGGCCCCTAAGATTGGATCAATTCATGGAGGCCAGGGGTATTGAAGGATACTAACCAGGATGGTTCTCCAGTTGTGTGTTCAGACTTATTATTATTATTATTATTATTATTATTATTATTATTATTTATTTGTATCCCGCCCATCTGTCTGGGTTTCCCCAGCCACTCTGGGCGGCTTCCAACAAAGACCAAAAATACACTAAAATGTCACACATTAAAAACGTCCCTGAACAGGGCTGCCTTCAGATGTCTTCTGAATGTCAGGTAGTTGTTTATCTCTTTGACATCTGATGGGAGGGCGTTCCACAGGGTGGGCGCCACCACCGAGAAGGCCCTCTGCCTGGTTCCCTGTAACCTCACTTCTTGCAGAGAGGGAACCGCCAGAAGGATGTCAGCGCTGGACCTCAGCGTCCGGGCAGAACCTTCCCCTTAAATAAATTCAGACAAGACTCAAAATTTTGGTTTTGTTTTTGGCAGAATTTAGGCCACAACTTTATTGATTACAGCAAGTGAGTGGTTGCATTGGTTCTGGTTCGACTAGCTCCCTGCACCGTTGCAGGTAGTGCTGACCCAGGGCACCAGCATAGGTCAGCCTAGGGTGAATACCCAGATGGGCGGAAAGCCGGGAACAGGCTATGTCCACCACCCAGATTGTTAAGTTGTGGGTGAACATATCAGACGACACAGCAATTCTTCAGACAGCTTTTGTTTATTCACGGCCCAGAACAGAACTGGGCTGAAGGGTTTAGCCAGCCTGCTTATATAGAGCTCAACTACAAAGCAACAGTAACAATTTTCTGTAACTATCCAATCACTGAACGTCACTTTCAATTCCTTATTTGCATATGTGGACCTGAGTGAAAACTATCTACAGTATCCCCCTGCTGGCCCAGGGTGAGAACTTCAGTACATAACACAGATGTCCCCCTGGACTCAGGCACGGGCACAACCCCCTCTCAAGGGTTGACCAAACCATCGAGTCCCTGGATTCCTTTAACGGAATGCCCTTCACATAGGGATGGCGAGAGCTTTCTCCCATCCCTATCACCTGAACCAGAGCCTATCCGCAACCTTACAAGTTGTGACGATTTGCTATGCGGCAGGCGAAACCCAAATGGCAACAGCCAATCAGCCACGTGAGGGAAATTCCTGCCGTGCCCCTGTCCCAACGACAGACGGCACACAACGGCATAGCAAGGTCAAGTGCAAAGCCCTAAATATAGGGAGAGATGGGAGGGTGTTCCAAATGCATGTGCCGAAAGAAGAAGCTCCGGGTCACATGCATGGGCATATATAGGTCCCTTGATCCGTGTAGCTTGCGTCCCATTGGCCTGATTAAACCCTGCATTGAGGGACCTACCAATAGGGTGTTGTGGCTATCCAATCGTACCCACCCACAACACAGGGTTTGGTTGCCAGGTCTCACCGCAACACGTGCCCTCTTTAAGGGAGGACCTGATGTGCTGGAAACGGCAGAAGTGGAGAGAGTTGCTCTCGTGCTTGAATCCTGCTTGCCATTTTCCCTGGGGCATCTGGTTACCCTCTGTGAGAACAGGATGCTGGCCTGATCCTGCAGCAGGCTATCCTTATGAGGAGGAGATTTCCCCCCTCCCTTTCTCATACCATTAAAATTGAGGAGAGGAGATGATTTGCCAACAGGCTGACGAGGGGCAGAGGGAGCTGTTTACACAAATCCCATTAATTACAGCCCACTAAGTAGATTGCAGGGGAAACCCCAGAGAAAGAGGGCGCTTATTTGCAGGCGTTTTGCATTTGAAATTGATATGCAGAGCAGCTGATTTGGAAAATCGTGACAAAGAGGGCGTGAGCACGTCCTTTGCATGCAGAAGGCATGAGGCATCTCCAGGCTGGGCTGGGAACGTCTCATCTCTGAAACCTAGAATCATAGAATCATAGAGTTGGAAGAGACCACAAGGGCCATCGAGTCCAACCCCCTGCCAAGCAGGAAACACCATCAGAGCACTCCTGACATATGCTTGTCAAGCCTCTGCTTAAAGACCTCCAAAGAAGGAGACTCCACCACACTCCTTGGCAGCAAATTCCACTGTCAAACAGCTCTTACTGTCAGGAAGTTCTTCCTAATGTTTAGGTGGAATCTTCTTTCTTGTAGTTTGGAGCCATTGCTCCGTGTCCGCTTCTCTGGAGCAGCAGAAAACAACCTTTCTCCCTCCTCTATGTGACATCCTTTTATATATTTGAACATGGCTATCATATCACCCCTTAACCTCCTCTTCTCCAGGCTAAACATGCCCAGCTCCCTTAGCCGTTCCTCATAAGGCATCGTTTCCAGGCCTTGGACCATTTTGGTTGCCCTCCTCTGGACACGTTCCAGTTTGTCAGTGTCCTTCTTGAACTGTGGTGCCCAGAACTGGACACAGTACTCCAGGTGAGGTCTGACCAGAGCAGAATACAGTGGCACTATTACTTCCCTTGATCTAGATGTTATACTCCTATTTTACTATTATGTTAAATAGAAATTCTGCACAGCTCACCCTAGTGGGGAAGACTGCGTGTCCACTCAGATCGCTGCCTGGATCGATGGGCAACCTCTAGGCTCTTGGGGTGGTAATAATAATAATAATAATAATAATAATAATAATAATAATAATTTATTTATACCCCGCCCATCTGGCTGGGTTTCTCCAGCCACTCTGGGTGGCTTCCAACAAAGTATTAAAATACAGTGGTCTGTTAAACATTAAAAGCTACCCTAAACAGGGCTGCCTTCAGATGTCTTCTAAAAGTCTGGTAGTTGTTTATCTCCTTGATGGGAGCATGATCCACAGGGTGGGCGCCACCACCGAGAAGGCCCTCTGCCTGATTCCCTGTAACTTGGCTTCTCGCAGGAAGGGAACCGCCAGAAGGCCCTTGGAGTTGGACCTCAGTGTCCGGGCGGAACGATGGGGGTGGAGACGCTCCTTCAGGTATACTGGGCGGAGGCTGTTTAGGGCTTTAAAGGTCAGCACCAACACTTTGAATTTTGCTCGGAAACGTACTGGGAGCCAATGTAGGTCTTTCAAGACCAGTGTTATGTGGTCTTGGCGGCCACTCCCAGTCGCCAGTTGTGGTGTACTGGCTCTACAGCAGGAAGTCAGTCCTCTGTTTGAAAGTGTCCGATATAGATGGAAGGAAGATAAAGTCCTGACCAGAGAAGAATGGCGGATTAAATTGATGGATTGTGCCTAAACGGCTAAAATGACCGGAATAATCAGAAATCAGGGAGACCAAAATTTTAATAAGGAACGGGGAAAATTTATATAATTTATCTTAAAAACCATTGCAGACAGCAAAAAATCATTAGTAGGATTGAATAACACTTGTAGTTTAATGGTGAATTTTGGGCGTAATGGAGATGTAAAAGATTTGGATTATTATAAAAGATGCAGGAGGGAATGACTAATGATGGGACCCACAAAGGGGAGGAGAGAAGTCCAAGAGATTCTTTGGAATCTTGTTTGTATGTTGCATGTTGGATGAAAAGGTAAAGGGACCCCTGACAGTTAAGTCCAGTCACGGATGACTCTGGGGTTGCGGCGCTCATCTCGCTTTACTGGCCGAGGGAGCTGACGTACAGCTTCTGGGTCATGTGGCCAGCATGACTAAGCCACTTCTGGCAAACCAGGGCAGCGCACGGAAACACCATTTACCATCCTGCCGGAGGGGTACCTATTTATCTACTTGCACTGGTGTGCTTTCGAACTGCTAGGCTGGCAAGAGCAGGGACTGAGCAACAGGAGTTCACCCTGTCGCGGGGATTCGAACCTCCGACCTTCCAATTGGCAAGCCCTAGGCTCTGTGGTTTAACCCACAGTGCCACCCGCATCCCTGTATATTGGATATGTGATTGTAAAACTTTAATCTGAAAAATCAAAAGAAGAAGAAGAAGAAGAAGAAGAAGAAGAAGAAGAAGAAGAAGAAGAAGAAGAAGAAGAAGGTGTGCTATATAGTGGTATCTCGGGTTACAGACGCTTCAGGTTACATATACTTCAGGTTACAGACTCCGCTAACCCAGAAATAGTACTTTGCTTCAGGATGAGAACAGTAATCGCACGGCTGTGGCAGCGGGAGGCCCATTAGCTAAAGTGGTACCTCGGGTTAAGAACAGTTTCAGGTTAAGGACGGACCTCCAGAACGAATTGAGTTCTTAAGCCTAGGTACCACTATATACTGTGAGAAGTGAGATTACAGGGAACCAGACAGAGGGCCTTCTCGGTAGTGGCGCCCGCCCTGTGGAACGCCCTCCCATCAGATGTCAAGGAAATAAACAACTATCTGACGTTTAGAAGACATCTGAAGGCAGCCCTGTTTAGGAAATTTTTAATAACTGATGTTTCAATGTATTTTTAATCTTTTGCTGGAAGCTGCCGAGAGTGGCTGGGGGAACCCAGCCAGATGGGTGGGGTATTAATAATAATAATAATAATAATAATAATAATAATAATAATAATAATAATTATCGACTGTCACTACTTTCAGGGGCATCGTGGCAGGCAGGAGCGCTATGCTATGTTGCTTGATGAAATCCACTCCTATAAAGTCTGCATTGCTACCAGAGTCAATGGTAATAGGCACTTCCATGGTGAGCCCATTGGGAAGCTGGAGTGTTGCGGTGAGCTGCACCACTGGTTTGGGCGGGAGGGGGTCTGTGGGCTGTAAGATTCCTGGGGACTGCTTCACTGATTCGTCTGGCTGGGCCCCAGTGGCTCTGCTTCCAGCCAGACTTCGTCGTTTCCCTGCTGCAGTTCCCCCTGCTGAGCTGCTTCTGTTACTTTTGCTGAGGCTGCATTGTGCTTGTGGAGCCTCTGGGGGCACTCTTTTGCCATATGCTGAGCACTTTCGCAGATGTAACACTTCCTGTTCCCTCTAGGAGGCTTCACCTTGGCTGCTCCTGGTGTGAGGGCTCTGGTCGCTGACTGAGCCTTGGCACCACCTATCTCCATCGGCTCCTCTCCCCCTCCCAGTGGAGGCGTGGATTGAGTGCGCGCTGAGTCTCTGGGGAAGAAAGGAGGTGCCCTTGCTGGCGTGCGTCCCCAACGCCCTTCATCCTTGCTCCAGGGACGTTCTTCTAGCCGCACACCAATCGTCAACGCCTTCTGGATCACTTCTTGCGTGCTCCGTGGCCTCTCCCCCCTTGCGATTTCGTCTTTCACAGCCCCGTTGAGCCCCTCCCAGAACAGGTCCCTGACGGACGCTGAGTCTTTTCCCCATCCCAGCGCGTTGACCAATGCAAAAAAGCGGGAATGATATTGCCTTACAGTGGCTCTGCCTTGTTTCAAACCGTGAATCTCTTTTCTAGCGACATCCACATCTATCTCCGATAAAAAACAATCGTCCATCGCCTTAATGAAGGCTTTTGCGTTTTGGAGGGCTGGATCATTATCTCTCCACAGATTGCGCAACCACGCTTTAGCTTCTCCATGGAGATGCGTTAGTATGAAGCCTACTTTCTCCTGCTCATCTCTAAAGTCCTTCTCCAGCAACTTTAGCGCAAAAACTACGTCTGCTCTGAAGTTAGGATATTGCTGCAGACTCCCATCGAAATGCGACACCAGGCTCCCCCCTCTCTTCCCGAGCCCGATCCCTTCTGATTTGGCTGCCGGTGGCCCCTGTTTAGTCAACATTTCCAACCTGTTTTGCAGATCCTTGCAGACAGCATCTGATTCCTCTTCTCTCCTCCTTGCCGCTCGTATTTCTGCGTTAAGTTGTACCACGGCATCTTGCAAAGCTGCCAGTCGTTCTTCTGTAGTCATCTTGTGCTGCTTTTGTGAGCTCGCGAAGCACCAATCTTCGCCCCTCGCTGCGTCCTCTCACGTTGCGAGGTTCTTTGAAATTTGAGACGGGACTTACTGTCAGAGCTGCCTCCAGGTCCCAGCTCACAGAGGACCAACGCTAGGCTGTAGTTATGTACAAAAGTCTTTATTGAGGTTCAGTTTCCATTTTAAAGCCGCAGCGTGCAGCTCTACGTCCCGACCTTAGACCAGCGAAGTCCCGTCTGAGTCTCCTCCCCCACCACACCAGTTTAAGACTCTCGCTTTGCTCCACCTCTTCCTAAGTTCCTTTCTCCTCTGGGCCCTCCTGCCCGCTAGGGTCTCATCCTTCCTGGACTCCTCTGACGCTGACCCTGACGATTCTTGCCCCTCCTTCCGGCGGGCTTTGGGACCTGGTTCCCTATCCGGGCTACCTTCTGTGCCGCTCTCCTGTACCTTTGAACTTGGCGCGCGCGCCCAGCCTGCAACTTTCCTCTTAACCGTTAACTCGCTCTCCGATGGAGGCGTGGTCAACCCTGACTCATCTTCTCTCGCTGGTGGTGCATATGTGGGCTCTGACACCTGGGACTCCTCCCCCCCACTACGCTCTGGTGGGGAAGCTGTTCCTGATTTCCAACTGCTGCTCTGGGAGTCCCCGCTGGCCCCTTGCTTCTGGGGTGTCCCCCTTGGCTCGCCCCTTGCCCTGCCCATCGGCGCCCCCTTCTGTGAATCTTCCGATTCGCTGGAGAGGCTCATGGAATCTATCGGGCTGCTGTCATATTCTCCTACGCTGCCCTCGGATTGCTCCCCCTCGCTTTCCATCTCCTCTCCTCCCTGCGCTCCCGCTGAGTCCCTGACACTTGCACTAACGGAGCAAGGTTTTTTATTTTTTTAGCACTACTCTGCATATGCACTGATATTTCTAAACTGCACCTATACAGGTAGACTGCCATGTCTTAACTGGCTTAAATTTCAGGCAGACTTTGAAGTCCTCGGTGAAGCAGCCTGAACGGTTGTTTATGCACTTGAAAGTTTGAGTGGGGGGGGGGGAAGAAGACTAGAAAGCAAAAGGGAACTTGGCTACGAGAAAGTTCGGAAACGGACCGAAAATCTTGTGAAATGCCCCTTTCTCTAGAGGGGAAGAAGAATACTGGAAGAGAACAGAGGGCTTCCTATTTTTGCTGGTGACGAGGGGGAAGTGGGATGACGAGATGCAAAAGAGGAGAGCCCATCTGGAACCTGAAGAATTACGCAAAAGGAGATTTTGCAAAAGCAGAATGCTTAACATTTATCTAGCTACAGATAGGTAGCCGTGTTGGTCTGCCATAGTCAAAACAAAATAAAAAAATGGACAACACCATTACTGGCCCCAACAACATCACACATACCATCTCGGGACTATTTAATTGCTCATCGTCTAACATTGTGTATGCCATCAAATGCCAACAGTGTCCTTCAGCTCTCTATATTGGACAAACAGGCCAAACCTTACGCCAAAGAATAAACGGACGTAAATCCGACATCAGGAACCACAAGACAGAGAAACCAGTAGGAGAACACTTCAATCTCCCAGGACGTTCTATACAAGATCTCAAAGTAGCTGTTCTATTACAAAGAAATGTAAGAAATAGACTGGAAAGAGAAGCTGCTGAATTGCAACTTATCACCAAACTTAAAACCATGGAGAGACCTGGTCTGAACAAAGACATTGGATTCTTATCTCATTATACATGAGAAAGCCATTTTCCACCTTCTCACCCCTTGCTTTTTCCTGTAAGGCCTATTGCAGTCGTTAAGAGTCGTCAACAGGCTCATCACAGCTATCTGCCAATCACCCAATCCCACCACCCTTCTGAGTAATACCCCTCCCCACCTTCTCACTATATAGAAGGGTCTGGTGACTTCTGTTTCAGTGTATCTGAAGAAGTGTGCATGCACACGAAAGCTCATACCAAGTACTAACCTAGTTGGTCTTTAAGGTGCTACTGGAAGGAATTTTTTTATTTTGATTTATCTAGCTGTGATCCTCACAACGTTTCTGCAAAGTAAACCAAAAATTACACTGGCAGAAAATTGTGATTCTATGTCTTTCCTGGCCTGGATCAGACCAGGGTCATCTGAGGACTGCAGTCTAGAACGCATTCCAGGCTTTCGACTCAGAGGCACCAAGCTGATCAACTCGCTCGTAGGACAAGCGCCTTGTGTGTGAAAAGGTCTCAGGTTTAATTTCTGGCCTCTCTGGCTGGGATGATCTGGTTACAGGAAAGACCCCTTCCAAAATCTCAAGACCTGACCCCTCGCTGAGCTCCACTGCCAATCAAATTGGCAAACATGGGATAGGTGGACCAGTGGTCTGACTCAGCATAAGGTACCTTCAAATATCATCTCTGCAGACTGGATTACTGCTTTGGCCCTTCTCATCCACGTGGGCTCTCTTACTCTAACCCAAACACCATCAGCACCAATCTCCCTATCCAAAACTAAATCTGGTCACCTCACCTCAAAAAGGATATTTTGAGAAGGTTCAGAGAAGGGCAACCAAAATGACCCAGGCGATGGAGCGACTATGGAGGAAGCTTGCAGCTTTTGGGACCTTTTATTTAGAGAAAAGGCGAGGGAGAGGGGACATGATAGAAGTTTACAGAAGTATTCATGGGATATCTCATATTCCTGGAACTCATGGACATTCCGTGAAGATTCAGGACAGAGAAAAAAACTAACCCCTCCATGCAGGATAGAGTCAATAAACCGTTTCCATTCCTCTATAAGAAGTTTATCTTGATTTCTTATTCTTCCAGTGAGTTTCACCATTTCTGCATATTCCATAAGTTTTTGCATCCAATCTTCCTTTCCTGGGACTTCTTCTTCTTTCAGTTTTTGGGCAAGTAACACTCTTGCCGCTGTAGTCACATACATGAATAAATTTCTATACAATTTAAGTAATTCTATCCTTATAATTCCCAAGAGAAAGGCTTCTGGTTTGCTTGTTTTTACAAATGTTATTTTAAAAATCCTTTCCCTTTCATTATATATCATTTCCCAGTAAGCTATAACCTTACTACAAGACCACCATATATAATAAAAAGAACCTTCTTTCTCTTTACAGTTCCAACACTTATTTGACTTAGTTTTATACATTTTCGCCAGTTACCTCGGAGTGAGATAGCATCGATAGATATGTTTAAAGAAGACTGGAAAATGTTTGCTGGATATATGGGGGGAGATGTGTACATTTGAAAACGTTGGCAGCATTAAGATAAATGCAACAGTGTAAACAAGTCTTGATGGATGTATTAATGGAATACTGAATGGTTTAGTTTATGTAAAATATGCAGGGATTTATGATATGCAGACTCAACCGTGGAAAGAGAAGAAGGGAAATCATTGACATTTTAAGGTTGTTTAATGAATATTTTAAATTGTAAAATAGAAAACTTAATAGAAATTATATACAACAAGAAAAGAGAGAGAGAAATACTGGTAACTAACTGGCCAATCGCATTGGTTCTGCCCCCCCCCCCCACAAAATCCTGGCTACACCCATGCTGGACTCGATGGGCTGGTGGTCTAATCTAGCAGGCTATTCCTATGTTCTTATTAACCAGCTAAGCGTTACACTAAGGAAGGTGGAGCACACCTGCTGTTTGTCATCACAGTGCACCCATTAGTGCTGGATTGTATCATCTAAACAAGCTATAGTTTACCTAAGCTAAAATTTAAGGGGGAAAAACTGGATGTACATTTCCAAAATACAAGATAAAAACTGTTAAGTTGTGGGTGAACATATCAGACGACACAGAGATTCTTCAAACAGCTCTTGTTTATTCACAGGCCAGAACAGAAATGAACTGAAGGGTTCAGCCAGCCTGCTTATATAGAGCTCCACTACAATGCAACTGTAACCACTTTCTGTAACTATCCAATCACTGAACGTCACTTTCAATCCCTTATTTGCATATGTGGACCTGAGTGCAAACTACCTACAGTATCCCCCTGCTGGCCCAGGGTGAGAACTTCAGTACATAACAAAAACAATAAAATAAAACCTACATCCAGCAACAGTGTTTTGTGTTGTGTCGGCTCCTGTGATGTAAGTCATGGGCCCCGCCTGCTAGCCTGCTCCCAAAAAATCACTGGTTTGCTCCTTTCTATAACAATTACTTTGATAAAATACATATTTTGTTATGTGCAAATGGCTTGAGATACCTATGAGGTCCATCAATTACCATATAGCATATATTCAACCGAAGAAACAGCGGCAATTTGTTGTTGACAAAGGACAGCTGGACATAGAAAGGGCCCCATGACCTTCAGGAGCTGAGGGCCTCATCAAACCTCAGTCCGGCCCTGGTACCCCTGCGGGAGTCTGCCGTGCTGCAGGATCTACCTCCAGGTCTTGATGAGAACCAGGAGGCATCTTGGCCCGGGTTCAGGGAATGCAGAGGGGGAAGAAGAGGGTGTTTAATCTACAGCATGTCTGTGTAAGCTCCTGCCTTTTACTGCTGTAATGTGCCTTTGGTGGAGATGTCTTTGAAGAAGATGCAAAAGTTCAGCTGGTTTGAAGGAGGATGGCTCTCATCCAAGCAGGGGTGGGTGAGTGAAATGATATGCTGGGTCTCTTTGATAGCTTTCCAGGCACAATTGAAGTTCACAGCGTTTTTCTTTCTCTCCCCCCCCCCCCATGGTGGCTAAAGGGTGGGTGTGTGGGGACAAATCGCCACCTTCATTTCAGCTGGGTTCTACTTCGGCTGAGAACTTTCTCAGCTAGCCCCCTGCTAAAAGCTCCGTGGCGCAAAAGGATCACTCACCCATCAAACGCATCGCCAGCCCCTGTGCACAATTAAATCCACACAATCTGGTCCAAGCTCTGAGCAGAGAACAGGTGCAATTAATCACATGGAAATATATTTATATGAATGAAACTGCTTTGTGGAGATCAGCCTCGTTTCTGGAAACAAGGCATAGGTAATGTAGGGTTACCAGATGTCCCCGTTTCCCGGGGACATTCGCTGGATTTGTGAATAAGTCCCTGGACAAATTCCATCCCCGGAATGTCCCCGGATTTCATCTAATGTCCCTGGGAAACGCAGCAGCGGCAGTCTCAGCAGCCCCAAGCAGTTGGCTCTGGCTGGATTCAGGAGCTATGATGGTGGTGCAGGGGCTCTAAGATGCAGCGTCCGGGCTGCCTCCACCTTCTCTGACCCCAGCAACTAAGCTGCGAAGGGAGGCTTCATGCTGCCTATCGGAGCAGCCTCACAACTCCTTCATCGGAGAAATTGTAGCGTTGGAACGGAGACCCCAAGGGTCATCTAGCCCAACCCCCCGCAATGCAGGAATCACAGCTTTAAAATCTCTGACAGATAGCCACTCAACCTCTCTAAAAATCTCCATGGAGAGGCCACCACCTTCAGAGGAAGTCTGTTCCATGGCAAGCAGAAAGTTTTCTGTAATGTTAAGTCTTTGTGTGCCCCCTCCACAAGAGGTCCAGGGGTGGCAACATGAGAACGGGGCCTTTTGTGGGACTCTCTCCCCAGCGAGGCTTGCCTGGTGCAATCATTGTATATCTTTAGGTGCCTGGCGAAAACCTACCTCTGCAACCAGCCCTTTGGCCTTTAACTAACTGTAGCCTTTTAGAAGTGGGTGGAATGTTTTTAATGTATTTCTCTTTCCTCTTGGTTTTAACTCAGCTGCGCAGAGTGCATTGTCTGTTTGTTTTATTGTAAGTCACTTTGGGTTGCCCTGGGCAAGGTTTAAAATGAAATGAAATGAAATGATGAAAGGAAAGGAAAATAAATAATAATAAAATTAAGAATGACTTTCCCAAGTTTGAGCTCAATCCGGCCTGAGGTTTTGCATCTAGAAACCAGAAGTGTTGGTGCCCATGCAAATCACACATGCTTCAGTTTAGTAGGGGACTCTCCCTGTTTGCTTGTTTGTTTTTCCCACTCTCCCCAGTAAATTCCTGTTCCTACTTTTGTCTCTATTTTAGGGGATGCCTTTTTAAAAAAGACAAAGTTGCTGGCTTGCAAATGCACACACAGATCAGCCCTCAGTCCAGACAATGGGAGTCACTGAATGGGCTTCAGCAGGTGGTATTATGCACAAACAGATAAGAGCCTAGGAAGAAGAGTCTGGCCCCTGTATCAGGCCAATGGCCTATGCAGTCCAGCATCCTGTTCTCACAGTGGCCAACCAGATGCTTGACAGGCATCTGTTCCTCATCCCCTGAATAGAGACAAAATAGGAACAGGAATTTGTGGGGCACAGTTAGCAAAAGAAATCAATCCACCGGGGCTGTCCCTGCTATATTGAAGCAAGTGTGATTTGCATTGACCCCAATACTTCTGGTTTCTTGACGCAGACCACCAGAGCACAGGGATCAATGCAGGGGGGTATGTAAATGTTTGCTTTATGCCATGATTCGCTCTCCACATGCCTGTTCTATTGTGCACCCATGACGATTTGCGCTCCCGCTTTCAATGCTTTTTCAGCCTGCAAATTTCTTTGGCGTGGCCATGCGTCTTCATTTCCAATCACAGTGCCTATTCTCAAACTTCCTGCTGAAATCCCGTAACTTTCTCTACACCACAAACGTCCCGGTTTGTTTTGGTTCTGCTTTCGTCGTACCACAGCTCCTCTGCAGAGGAATAATGCGGTAACATCGGGGAAGCGTTGCAGGGCAATGCAGGGCAATGCTTGAATCTTGGGGAGGTGGTGGTGCATATGTTCGGGAAATTGGCAAGTTCCCTACTCTGGATGGGGTTGGGCACCCTCTGGGGGAGCAAGTGCATAGCTGGCAGGTGGTCTTAGATACACCTTTGTCACCAGAGGCCCAAAAATGCCTTCTGCGTCTAGGAGGGCCTTTTGTGAATTCTGTCTCGTTCATCAACTATGCCTGTTCCTGGCTGGGGATAGCCTAACCTCCATGCACCATGTCCTCCATGCACCATGTCCTCAAATCTCGATTTTCCAGGGACGGTCCCAGAATGACAGAAGCCATCTCTGTTTCTGATTGGATCCTGTTGGAATGTCCCTGTTTTTCCTTTTCCCTCCATGTCTCAGAGAACAATTAAAAGTGGTGTGCAAAAATGGAGTCCTGTTTATCCTGAAAATAAAATCCCTGCACCAAATGAAAGAAACAGTGAAGCTGGCCTACGAAGCCCTTCCTACGATGTTGAAGGAAAAGGTCACCAATCCACTTTAAATTCTTTCACCGCAACACTTACGCGGCCAGCCATTTTTTAGGAAACCCAAGGAGTGTTGATTCCTTGACTGTAAATGGAGCCAGACACTGTCTACTCAGAAGGAAGTCCCACTGTATTCAATGGAGCTGACTCTAAGGCAACTAGGCACATCCGACTCTGACAAGGAGACATCCAGGTAAAATCTCTGTTTCATCACCCTTCTTCAGGTTGGTCCAAGTACATTGACAAACAGACAACTTTGTTGAGAATTCAATTGCCTCCATCAATGTACTTAGACCGACCTGAAGAAGGGTGACGAAGCAGAGATTTTACTGGGATGTCTCATTGTCAGAGTCCTCCTCGTACACAATTTCTCAACTACAAGATTTAACACAAAGAATCTACACTCTGGTCTTCAGTACATTACAGCTGAACTCTTGAACCTGGTGACATTGAATAGTAATCTGTAAGATTGTATATATCTCTTCAAGACTGATCTGAGTGTGTGTTTGTGTACATCTATCTATCATCTATCATCTATCTATCTATCTATCTATCTATCTATCTATCTATCTATCTATCTATATCTATCTATCTATATCTATCTATCTATCTATATCTATCTATCTATCTATCTATCTATCTATCTATCTATCATCTATCTATCTATATCTATCTATCTATCTATCATCTATCTATCTATCTATCTATCTATCTATCTATCTATCTATCTATCTATCTCTATATCTATCTATCTATCATCTATCTATCTATCATCTATCTATCTATCTATCTATCTATCTATCTATCATCTATCATCTATCATCTATCTATCATCTGTCAACTTTGTTGGACTGGTCATGTTGTGCGGATGCCTGATTGTTGTTTTCAACTACTCTATTCCGAACTTAAAAATGGAAAGCGTAATGCTGGCGGTCAACAAAAAAGGTTTAAAGACTCTCTCAAGGCAAATCTTTAAAAATGTAGTATAAACACCGACAACTGGGAAACACTGGCCTGTGAACACTTCAGTTGGAGAACAGCCTTTACCGAAGGTGTCATGGGCTTTGGAGACACACGAACTCAGGACGCAAGGGAGAAACGTGCTAAGAGGAAGGCACGCTTGGCAAATCCACACCGTGATCAAATCCCGCCCGGAAGCCTATGTCCCCACTGTGGAAGGACGTGTGGATCCAGAATTGGCCTCCACAGTCACTTATGGACTTATGGAGGGCACAAGGAAAAGGGGGGTGACAGAGGACGAGATGGTGGGACAGTGTTCTCGAAGCTACCAGCATGAGTTTGACCAAGCTGTGAGAGGCAGTGGAAGACAGGAGTGCCTGGCGTGCTCTGGTCCAGGGGGTCACGAAGCGTCAGACGCGACTAAACGACTAAACAACAACAACATTTTCTTCAGAGAAATGTTGGAGGGGATGCGTGCATTGGTACCCTCAATACTAGATGACTGTAGTGTGCTGTATGTAGAATTGCCCTTGGGTTTGGTTTGGAAAGTGCAGCTGGTGCAAAACGCTGAGGCCAGACTGCTGACAGGACCTTCTGGTCGAAAACATGCTGCACCAGATGGAGGCAGCGATGCTTCTGAATACCAGTTGCCGGAAACCAAAGTAAGGGAGAGCTGCTATTGTGCTCGAATGCTGCTTGTGAGCTTCCCTTTGAGGCTGGCCACTGTGAGAACAAGTTGCTGGGCTAGATGGGGGTCTCTTGGGCCTGATCCAGCAGGGACTTCTTATGTTCTTAGGAAACCTTCGAGTCACTGTGGATTTTCCAGGAAGGCGTATCCATTGTTGCACTTGAAATTCATGGAATCATAGAAGAAGCAGGAATCACAACTAAAGCACCCTCTTTCTCATTTGTTTTGCATCATTTTGCATTTTTTAAAAATAAAACAGCCTGCTTGAAATTTAATTGGCACACCTTGCAGTGCATTTCTCTCAGTGTACCCATCTTTGTATGAAATACACACATTTCTTCAAGCAACGTTCCCTGATACGATGCATATTTCCATGTTATTCTCACTAATATATCTATTTTTTAAAGTGCACTTTCCCCTAATATATGCATTTTCAAACACACTACTGGGTTGGAGAATTGCACCGCAAAATTCAGAGAAATGTGACTTTTGAAGGGTAGCCTGCCTATGGGTTTGTAGTGTGTAAATTGCTGGACCAAATTCCTCACCCATATGGTATGCATGGGAGACATTGCTCTGTGCAAATGCAGAGCCCATTTTCATAAATGATGCTTGATCTGCATAGAAATAACTCTTAAGGGGGTATTTCAGTGTCTGGTATACAGCTAAAGCATTTGTGACAGAGGGCCATTCAACTTCTGCTTAAAAATCTACAGGGAAGGAGAGTTCACCGCCTTCCAAAGGAGTCCATCCCACTGTCCAATGGTTCTTACCACCAGAAGGTCCTTCCTAATATTTAATCAGAATCTCATTCCTTGTAGCTTCCAATCCATTCATGTTTACATTTACAAATTATGCTTTAATCCATATTGTGACTTTTGAGTTTTCACGTTATTTGATTTTTTCAGACTTCATAGCAGCAGAAATATTCAATACCCCTGTTTCCAAAGTAGTCAAAACACCAATTGTTTTGGTAACCCTTGATCTATTCCATCTAGTCTTTTCCTTTTCAAATTTGGAGCTGGGTTTTGTTGCTCTTTCAAGATGGCTCTCATATCTCCTCTGCTCTGTGGACATAGCCCAATCTGCAAGCTCTGTAGAGAAGCCCATGGATTTGAGATCCCCATTTGGCAGCTACTTGCGTCATATGACCCAAGCGGAGTGGGAAGGAGCCCCCATCTGATACCCCCCTCCCCATGCTGCAAAGCTCATGTTGGGAAGGGTTTTTCCGTGCCTCTCGTGACTGTCGCTTCCGAGAGAGGGAAGGCAGTGCCGTGACGGGATGGCCCCGGGCTAATTCTGACCTGATTCGACCCCACCACACAGCAGGAGACGTTCATCTTCCACGGCAAGCAGAGTGGTGGCAGCAGATGGCTTTTCCTCTTCCCAGATTGCAACAGCCAAAACAAATCTGTATGCCCAGCTGAAGGCAGCGGGGGAAGAGAGGAGAAAATAGACAGGTTGGGTGACTCAGCACCAGTGACTCAGCTGGGGAGCAGGAAGGGGGGGGGCGGGAGGAGAGCGAAAGCGAGGAATCGGTGGGTTGCTCTTCAATGAAGGCTGCCTTGTGTAGCCATCACCCACTCACTGTAAGGTCTTGGAGCAAGTCCTTTTGCGCAATACTTGGAGGAGCACGTTTACAAGAGATTTAAAAAGCCTGGGTGGACATTTTCCATCTTGCATGCACACACACACACACACACACACACACACATATCCATATCTATATCTATATCAGAAATTTTAATCTCTTGCAGCGAAACCTTTCAGCTTCCTCCTTCGTCAGTTGCTCTGATAAGAAGCAGTTTCGAAGGTGGCTGTTACAGATCTTTAAGAACATAAGAAGAGGTTGCTGGATCAGGCCAAAGGCTGATGTATTCCAGCATCGTGTTCTCACAAGGGCCAACCAGATGCCTATTATGGGAAAGCAGGATTTGAGCACAAAAGCAACTCTCCCCTCCTTTGGTTTCCACCACTGTTGCCTCCACTGTGGAGCCAGACCATAGCCAGCATGGATAAGAGCCATCGATGAACCTCTCCTCCTACATGAAGTTGTCTAATTCTCTTTCAAAGCCCCCCAAGTTGGCAGCTGTCAATGCCGCCTGCATTTCTCCCTCTTTCATAACACTAGAACTCGCAGGCATCCAATGTAGCTGAATGCTGGAAGATTTGAGACAGATAAAAGAAAGCGCATAGACTGCGGAACTCTCTCCCCCAGGAGCCAGGGAGAGCCATCCATTTGGATGGCTTTGAAAGAGGATTTGACAAATTCATGTACTAATAATATAATAATAATAATTTATTATTTATATCCTGCCCATCTGGCTGGGTTTCCCCAGCCACTCGGCTTCCAACAAAATATTAAAATACAATAGTGCGTCAAACATTAAAAGCTTCCCCAAACAGGGCTGCCTTCGGATGTCATCTAAAAGTCTGGTAGTTGTTTTTCTCTTTGACATCTAGTGATAGGACGTTCCACAGGGTGGGTGCCACCACCAAGAAGGCCCTCTGCGTGGTTCCCTGTAACTTCGCTTCTCGCAATGAGGGAACCGCCAGAAAGCCCTCGGTGCTGGACCTCTTGAAAGACCTACATTGGCTCCCAGTATGTTTCTGAACACAATTCAGAGTGTTGGTGCTGATCTTTAAAGCCCTAAATGGCCTCAAAGGCCCAGTAGACCTGAAGGAGCATCTCCACCCCCATCATCCAGCCCAGACACAGGGAAACAGGCAGAGGGCCTTCTCGGTGGTGGCACCCTCCCTGTGGAAAGCCCTCCCATCCTATGTCAAGGAAATAAACAACTATCTGACTTTTAGAAGACATCTGAAGGCAGCCCTGTTTAGGGAAGCTTTTAATGTTTTATTCTGTTGGGAGCCACCCAGAGTGGCTGGGGAAACCCAGCCAGATGGGCGGGGTGTAAATTTATTGTTGTTGTTGTTGTTGTTGTTGTTGTTGTTGTTGTTGTTGTTGTAGTTTTCTTGGCACAGGTGCAGAGGAAGGTGCCTTACACAGAGACAGACCAATGGTCAGACTCTCCGGCAGAGAATGGTCTTTTCCATCTGATCCTTTTAATCAGAGAAGCAGGGGGACTGAAGAGCTGGGACTTACTGTCCAAGCTATGGGCCAAGTCTTCTCGAAGCCCACCCACCCTGCTCTTCTCCTTGCATAGCTTCAGAGGGACAACCCCTGAACCACAGCATCTTCAGGCTGTTGTGCAAGAGGGGAGCCACCCACGATGTCTCACGCCCTTAGTCACACACCCTTTCTTGCAGGGTAGTTTCTCGCTCTCTCTCTCTCTCCCCCACCCCCAGGCAAATGCTCTGTGGGTCATCACTGACTTGCCTCTGTCGCCAAAGGGAGCTTTTGCTCTTCTTGCTCACGTGAGGGTTTTGCAACGCACCCACCCTGCTCTAGGAAAGAAACTGAAATCTGGGTCAACGGGGCCATTTGGCAGGGATCCAAGGAGAGTTTAGGAGCAGTTCAGAGGGCGCATCGAGCAAAAGCTCAAGGGCTTCAGGGCTTTAGCTGAGATTCACCTGCATGCTGGTGGGTTGAAGCGGCTGCAGGTGACTCACAAGAGGTTGTAACAGCCAGTTTGCATGAGTGCAGAACAGGGGAACTCCCTGAATATCCCAGATGTTTTGCTCACCCCAAACAGAGATGCCTGCTGGGACAGGAAGAGGGGCGTATCCGTGGAAGGCATAGGTTGAATTCCAGTTTGCTTCATAAGAACATGAATAGGTAAAAAGAACCTGCTGAATCAGGCCAATGGACCGTCTACCTCAGCACCTGTTCTCTCTGTTTGTTTAATTTTTTTATTGATACAGCAGGAAAAGAAAAAAGAGAAAACACAAATACCAAATTACACACAAGAATAACAATAGATACTGAATTTTCTTAACAAACAATAAGACATAAATTGGTCTTAACACTAAAGACCCAACCTCCCGTCTATTCCATATTTCGATTTTATATAACTTATTGCCAGTACACACTTTTATCATTATTAATCTTTTTCTTAATACAGTGGTACCTCAGGTTAAGTACTTAATTCATTCCGGAGGTCTGTTCTTAACCTGAAACTGTTCTTAACCTGAAGCACCACTTTAGCTAATGGGGCCTCCCACTGCCGCTGCACCGCCAGAGCACGATTTCTGTTCTTATCCTGAAGCAAAGTTCTTAACTCGAGGTACTATTTCTGGGTTAGCAGAGTCTGTAACCTGAAGCGTATGTAACCTGAAGAGTATGTAACCCGAGGTACCACTGTATATCTTAATTCTTATATCTGCCTTGCAACTATTACTGAAGTTCCTCAAATGCTGCAACAGAGTTTAAACTACTATATTTATATTTCAAATATTCTTTGAAAATCTCCCATATTGAAACAAATTCCTGTTTTGATTTCTCACAGTGGCCAGCCAGATGTCTGTGGGGAAACCAGCAAGCAAGACCTGAGCACAAGATCAAGTCTCCCATCAGGCCAATGGCCCATCTCATCCCGCTTCCTAGAATCCGAGAATCTTAGAAACATAGAATCGTAAAGTTGGGGGGCGGGGAATCCCATGGGTCATCCAGTCCAAGCTCTGCAATGCAGGAATCTCAGCTAAAGCATCCATGATAACTTCTGCTTTAAAATCTTGGAGGAAAGAGAGTCCCCAACCTCCCAAGGGAGACCATTCCACGGTCTAACAGCGCCTACTGTCAGAAAGTTCTTCCTGACGTTTAGTCGGAATCTCCTTTCTTGTAACTTGAAGCCATTGGTTCGGGTTCTACACTCCAGAGCAGGAGAAAACAAGCTTGTTCCATCTTCCATGTGACAGCCCTTTAGATGTTTGACGATGGCTATCATATCATATCTATTATGGTGCTGGAGGAGACTCTTGAGAGTCCCATGGACTGCAAGAAGATCAAACCTCTCCATTCTGAAGGAAATCAGCCCTGAGTGCTCACTGGAAGGACAGATCCTGAAGCTGAGGCTCCAATACTTTGGCCACCTCATGAGAAGAGAAGACTCCCTGGAAAAGACCCTGATGTTGGGAACGATTGAGGGCACAAGGAGAAGGGGACGACAGAGGACGAGATGGTGGGACAGTGTTCTCAAAGCTACCAGCATGAGTTTGACCAAACTGCGAGAGGCAGTGGAAGACAGGAGTGCCTGGCGTTCTCTGGTCCAGGGGGTCACGAAGAGTCGGACACGACTAAACGACTAAACAACAACAACAACTTGTTCAGGTTTCCTATTTATTGATTATCCATTCTTGCTTGTTGGTGGGGAGCTTAGACAAAGTTGTGTCCAGCAAGGGTTGTTCTCCCAAGTTTCCCAGTGCATCCACCATCATTCCCCTTATTGCAAACACTCCAATGGGAGGGGGGGAGAGGCTTTGTTGCACAGGGACTCCAAACTGACTGAATACCACCCCCAAAAAGGCATCAACAGCCAGGAACTGCCACAAGGACAGGGTGGCACATAATTCTTCCACTTTTGCTCCCTGCATTTATGATTTTCTGGAAGACCACTTCTATCTGTATAGAATGTAAGAACATAAGAAGGGGCTGCTGGATCAGGCCAGTTTCCCATCTAGTTCAGCATCCTGTTCTCACAAGTGGAACTCCTGTGGGTTCCGGCAACTGGTATTCAGAAACAAGCACAGCCATTGTGCCTAAGAGCCATTGACATCCTTCTATTGAACTTCCAGCTGTCCATGGAGGCGCAGGTCAGTTCTGTGTCCTGGGCAGCTGTCTACCAGCTCCATCTGGTATGCAGGCTGAGACCCTCCCTGCCCGCAGACTGTCTCGCCAGAGTGGTGCATGCTCTGTTTATCTCTCGCTTGGACTACTGCAATGTGCTCTACATGGGGCTACCTTTGAAGGTGACTCAGAAACTGCAACTAATGCAGAATGTGGCAGCTAGACTGGTGACTGAGAGCGGCAGCTGAAACCACATAACACCAGTTCTGAAAGAGATTCATTGGCTCCCAGTACATTTCTGAGCACAATTCAAAGTGTTGGTGCTGACCTTTAAAGCCCTAAATGGCCTCAGTCCAGTATATCTAAAGGAGCGTCTCCACCCCATTGTTCAGCCTTCTCAGTGGTGGCACCTGCCCTGTGGAACACCCTCCCATCAGATGTCAAAGAGAAAAACAACTACCAGACTTTTAGAAGACATCTGAAGGCAGCCCTGTTTTGGGAAGCTTTTACTGTTTGATGTTCTGATATATGCTGTGAGCCACCCAGAGTGGCTGGGGAAACCCAGTCAGATGGGTGGGGTATAAATAATAAATCATCATCATCATCATCATCGTTATGTACTGAAGTTCTCACCCTGGGCCAGCAGGGGGACACAGTAGATAGTTTTCACTCAGGTCCACATATGCAAATAAGGGATCGAAAGTGACGTTCAGTGATTGGATAGTTACAGAAAGTTGTTACTGTTGCTTTGTAGTTGAGCTCTATATAAGCCGGATGGCTGAACCCTTCAAGAGCTCTTTGAAGAATCGCTGTGTCGTCTGATATGTTCACCCACAACTTAACAATCATCACCATCATCATCTCCCTGAATTTGTCTAATCCTCTTTCAAAGCCAGTCAAGATAGTGACCATCACTGTCTCTTGTGGCAGTGAGTTCCACAGTTTAACCATCATGCACTGTGTAAAGAAGTCCTTCCTCTTATCTGTCCTGAACCTTCCAACCATCTTCTTCACTGGATGTCCACGAGTTCCAGTGTTATGAAAGAAGGAGAGAAAAAATTTCCCCATCCACTCACCGCATGCCAGGCATAATTGTATAAGCTTCTATCATGTCGCCTCTTACTTGCCTTTTCTCTAAACTAGTAAGTCAAAATGCTACGACCTTTTGTTCCATCCCTGGATCGTTTGGGTGGCCTTTCCCCCCTTCCATTCTCTTCCGACCAAAGCGTGCTGCCCAGGACTCCCAGGAAATCTCTCTTTGTGTGTGTGTTGCGTTGAGCTGAGCTCGGCCAACACAGAATCCCAGCTGCAACGGCGCATGTGCATGTGAGCGCATTCCTTTCCCCTGCTCACAAATGAATTTCTCAGCAAAAACAGATGAGCAAGGTCAGTGGGCATATGGGAAGCAGTAGAAAGAGGTAGAAAGTCAGGGCCCGATTTTCAAAGCAGGAATCTGCTCTTCTCTCAGGGCTTATCCACATTTAACTTCTGCCCTACTCTTTCCAGGTCCGGGTCTGTGCTTTAAAACTCTATGTCTGAGAGCTGTCTCTCCCTGCCTCCCGTAGCTTCACCCACAAAAACCCACCCAGTCCATCGATCTCAAACCTTTATTGGCATATAGACAAAATTCCTTCTTTTTTTAAAATAATATTTATTCAACTTTTAAAGATTACAAAGAGAAAAAAGAAAAAAAGAAAAAAGAGAAAAATAAAAAAGACAGAAAAAATACAAGCAATTAAAAAACAAACAAACACAGATCAAACCTTTACATAACTTTCTTTCCTTTGCTTATTTCCTTGACCTCCTCACACCTCCCTTTTTTGTATTCTAGTTCAATTAGATATTTCAGCAAATCCTTTCCAGCTTTGTTTTTATCCTATTAATTTATCTGAATATACTGTAATTTTACATTCTCGTCTTTCACCAATTAACAAATCAATTTTTACCCAATCCTTTATATCATTTCTGCTAAAACCACATTACTTCATTCCAGGCATATAGACAAAATTCCGAAAGGTTTACAGCAGAATAAAATCACTCAGCAAAAATCTGCATCCAACAATTGCAATGGTTTTTTAAAAAAATGTTTTTATTAACAAATTTCACATATTCATCATATTTTTTATTTCCCCCCCCTTTCCCCCCTTCAAACCCTCCTCCCTCCCCCCCAGAGACTTCCCTCAGCTCTTCCCTCAACACATATTACTCTCTGCATGTTATAAAGTTATACATGTCCTTACATTATCTATCTACCATGTTATCAACTAATAAATTTGTGTATGTTTATTCAAAACCTGCCAAGGAGTCCAATTCATTTTGTTGTCTTTTTAGATAAGTTGTAAAAAACTCCCATTCTTCCTTAAAGTCACAGTTGTCCTTGTCCCGCAATTTGTATGTCATCAACAATTGCAACGCCGTCGTGTAACATTCACCAATCCTCACTGTGTGTTGCAAGAAACCTGGCTATGATCTCCCCCAAAATAATAGTAAAAATAAATAAAAAGCCCCACTCTTTAAAGCTGAAGAGCAACAAATAGCAATTGCAGGTTGTGTATAAGCCCTCAGTTGATGCAACACCAATTTCAGCAACACAGAACCACACATTCCAGCCTGGAATTCCAGTCGGTGCCTACCAACACTTGAATATGGAAAAGATGGGGAATTGGGACCTACCCCTTTGCCACAAAGGCTCAGCACTAGGGATTCTCGCGGGATCAGCCTTCGCTCGATTCTGACCTGCATTCTGAGCATCTGCTCTGTCAACACACTTAGCAGAGCAGAACTCGGTCTCTCCTATTTCTCGGATTTTGCTAGCTGAGCTACAGGGAAGCGGGAAGCTTCTGTTACTTGTTCCCTGCAGCAAAAAGCAAGATAAAATACAAACTCTCTCCCTCTCAGCTTAAATAAAATAAAAAGAAGAAAGGCAGCGTTGCTTCTGAATCCCAGGAGGGGAGAGAATTGCTCTTCTGCTTGAACTCTGCTTATGGCTTTCCTGTTAAGGGGACCTGGTGGGCTGCTGTGAGAAGAGGGTGCTGGATGAGATGGACCAGTGGCCTGATTCAACAGGCTCTTTTTATGTATTGATGTTCTTATGAAGCAAACTGGAATCTACTCTTTGCCTCCCACTGACACGCCCCTCTTCCTGTCCCAGCAGGCATCTCTGTTCAGGGTGAGCAAAACATCTGGGATGTTCAGGGATTTCCCCCTTTCTGCGCTCATGCAAATGGATTGTTACAGCCTTGCATGACTCATGTTGCATGTCACCCCAATCTCTAAGTGGCACGAGATTCCAGGGGTCCCAGGGTTCATGTTTCCTTTGGGAATGAGGCATAGAGGAGACTGGAGTCTTTATGCTATATGGTTTATTTGCATGCATATACAACCTGACCTTGCAATAGAGGGGTTCGCAGCATGAACACCCCAAACGGCCTTGTTTACCCCATAGCCGCAGCCTTGGATTCAAACAGAAATCAAACACCGCTGTCAAACGTTGCTCTGACGCTCTCTCCAAATCAGCAGTTGCTGGCTGCTCCTCAGGTGCATGCACATGCCTCAAGCTTTTTCTGCATGCTTTCTTCCACTGCCATTTCCTCGGGTGCTGGCTGCTCCCCCTGCGCATTGGCAAGGACCTTCAACGCCTCCTGTTCATGTATGCAACCCTATTGCCTCCCGTCTTCCACAGCAGGCTCACAGAGAGTGGAGAAATGAATCAGCAGAAGCTCCTCAGCTCCATCCAACTTGCTCTTCTCTGAGGCATCGTCTTCCCTCCTGCCCTCAGCTGCTGACTGCATCTCTTTGCAATCTCAGCCCCTCAGCTGCCCGTTAACACTCTGCATCTTCATTAACCTCAGCTGCTCCAGGAATGTTGTTATTTCTCCCTCCACTTAGACTCAGTCAAGCTTCGCTCACAGGTGCTCCTTCAGGAAACACAAATCCCACTTCTGACACCAGTGTTGCACATCACCCCAATCCACTAACTGTGTGATATACGAACTATACGAACCTTTGTCGGCAAGGTGGACCTGGACATACCCATGGTCTGGTATAACTGTAGGTTTTCAGTCTCTGCTGAACTTCCTACAATCTGTGCCTTATCGAATCCTAGAACTGTAGAGTAGGAAGGGAACCCGAGGGTCATCTAGTTCAACGCCCTGCAATGCAGGAATCTCGGCTAAAGCATCCAGGACAGATGGTCAAAATCTACAGTTGTTCCTGAAGCAGAGTGTTTTCTGCCACCTCAGTCAGTAGCAGTAACTCACCTGTCGTCATCATCAGCAAGATCCCCCATCCCACTGTCAAAGCTTTGACATTTGTGTAATCTCACTGTATACAAGTTGTACAAGTGACAATAAAGTATTTCAATTCGAGCTGTTAGCAAGGCGTTGGTTATGTATTCAGTGTTCTGTGTTTGCCTGAGATTGAGTCTGGACTAAGGAATCTGAGCTCCTGATTCGATCCATGTTGTCCAATCACAGAACATTTCAGGATTTGGGCCTCTGCCATTGGCCCTTGAACTCTGAGCCGTGATTTGCAGCTTGGAAGCTTAGACAGCCAATCACATTGGGCATGGGAGTGGCCCAGGATTTCAGGAATGTATATAAGCAGTTGCTTTGCCCCTGCTTCCCAGTTATGTAGTTCAATAAAGGTTCTTGCTGTGTCTTGCCCCATGGGAACCCACCTAACGTATTTTTCGCTCTATGGGACGCACCCGACCATAGGACGCACCTTGTTTTAGAGGGGGAGAACAAGAAAAATAAATTCTCCCCCTCTCTGCCCCTTCCATTTCTCCTGCCGCTTGGCTGAAGGGGCGCTCCCTCTCTGCTGAAGCCAGGAAAGTCTTGCTCTCCTGGCTTCAGCGAAAGGAACCCAAAGCCTGCGGAGTGCAGCGGGAACTCGCGCTGTGCTCCGAAGGCTTCAGGTGGCTGTCCCTGAAGCCTGGAGAGCAAGAGGGCTTGGTGCGCACCGACCCCTCTCGTTCTCCAGGCTTCAGCGAAAGCAACGTGAAGCCTCCGGAGCGTGGAGGGAGCACAGAAGGAGCCTGCATTTGCTCTATAGGACGCACACACATTTCCCCTTAATTTTTGGAGGGGGAAAAATGCGTCCTATAGAGCGAAAAATATGGTACACTTCAGCATTTTTGCTCTCAATTCTCTTTTCCCACTTCAGTTCCTGTCTAAGGACCCATCTGCCCTATATGTTCAAAGCTGTATCATGCCACTTCAAACAGCCAAGCCCCCCCCGAAAGAATCCCAGGAACCACAGCCCATCACGGGTGCCATGATCTTCCAGAAAACCCTCCTATTCTCACAGAGCTACAACCCGTGTTATATACTTCGTTGCAGAGTGCCTGACACTCCAACGAAATAATAAACAAACATTAGGCCAACCCATGGCAACCACAACATATGGGATTTTCCAGCCTTTGTTATCCAATGTTCTGTGACCCATCCCATGACTAGAAGAAGCCAAGTCCGTTGTGCAATCAAGGATATTTGATTTATGTCTTTAATTCAGATCATAGGATTGAGTTTTTCTTGGCTCGGAATCTGGGTTCCTTTCGTGCAATTTTCTAGCGGTGGCGGCAGTTGTTCTTTTTTTTTTTTTTTTTGTAAAAAATCATTGAAAGTGCCCTGCATTTCACAGGCTTTCTTTCAGAAATCTTTGCAACAACTCTCTGAGGAAGACCAGGATGATTATCCTCATGTCCCCGTGACTTGGAATGCTTCTGCACATCAGAGAAGGTGTGTGACACAGCTGAACAATTCTTTTTTCAAGACCACTTTTTTCCAAGCAAAAGACTTTTAAAAAAATATTTCTTTGGCAGTGGTAAGGCTACAAACCACATGATGCATTGTAACAGCAAGAAAAAAAACAGCCTACATGAACATAGGGACATAGGTGGCGCTGTGGGTTAAACCACAGAGCGTAGGACTTGCCGATCAGAAGGTCAGCGGTTCAAATCCCCACGATGGGGTGAGCTCCCGTTGCTCAGTCTCTGTTCCTGCCAACCTAGCAGTTCGAAAGCGCGTCAAAGTGCAAGTAGATAAATAGGTACCACTCCGACAGGAAGGTAAACGGTGTTTCTGTGCACTGCTCTGGCTCGCCAGAAGCGGCTTAGTCATGCTGGCCACATGACCCGGAAGCTGTACGCTGGCTCCCTCGGTCAGTAAAGCAAGATGAGCGCCGCAACCCCAGAGTCGGTCACGACTGGACCTAATGGTCAGGGGTCCCTTTACCTTTACCTTTACATGAACATACCTATAGTTAAACTGACAGATGCCAAACCCAGGCAACACAAACAGAAGTATTGCTGGTTATTGATTTAAATACAAACAAAACAGTTGAATACGGAACTGAATTCAGTCATACTGAAACTGCTCTCTTTTGGGTCATGGCAGTTCTAGTTCACTCCAGAGTGTCCCTAATTTCCAGGGACAACCCCAGATTTACAGAAGCCGTCCCGGTTTCTGATTTGGTCCCAGAATGTCCCGTTTTTCATTGGGACGTCCCTAATTTCGGTGCTTTTCTTCTTCTTCAAGGGTACGCAGTACCGGCACATCCCTCTCTTTGATTAAAAAGTGTAGCACTTACTGTAACAACTTCATGGTGAATTCCGGCACCTATTTTTCTAGAAAAAAAGCACTACTTATTTTCATTAGAGAAACGTTGGAGGGCATGGAGTTAAGTCAAGGAGATAAGTAACTATACAACCTTTGGAAGACACCTGAAGGCAGCCCACGATAGGGAAGTCTTTTAATGTTTAATGTTTTATTAAATTTTTATATATGTCAGCAGCTGCCCAGAGTGGCTAGGGCAACTCAGTCAGATGGACGGGGTATAAATAATAAAGTTATTTTTATTATGGAATAGGACGTCCCTATTTTCATCAGAGAAACGTTGGAGGGTATGTGAGAGTAGTTCATAGTTGAATGTGCTCTGTAAGAAAGCCAGACAGGCTGTATCCAAAGTGTTGTAATTACAAAGTGCAGCACCATATATGGAGAACACCAGGCTAGGGAGGAGGGGACATTGGCATTGCTCATTGACAGCTCTAGCTTCCAATACAGGGCCTGAAATAAGTGGCTTGAAATGTGGCTAGTAGTGGGGGCGGAAGACCCACAGCCTTCAGCACCTGTTGGGCTGCAATTTGCTAAGGACAATCCCCTTTGGATGGGCTACCACGTCTCTAAGTCTCGTGCACTTATGTGAAAAAAAGTTATGAATATGTTGGTTTTGCAATACAAGTTAATGGGAATACTGATGAGTCAGATTTTCTAATTGCAATTCAGATCTGGGGTCTGTACTTGCATCGCAGGGGTTTGGACTCGATCCTTTGCAATCCTACAGTTCTATGATTATCTGCTTTGAGTAGAACTTACTTGGTTGTGATCTAAAGTGGCTTTAAATAAATAAAAAAAAACCAAACGAATGAAAAAGGCAAGAAATTCACTCTGGAAGGATGTGATCTTTCTTACCGGTCAATTTTGCCAAATTCCAAGGTTCAAAAAATCCACTGTGCAGCGGCAGGGACACACACAGAAACACAGAGACACCTGTTGCCATTTCCTGAACTGTGTTTGTGTTGAAAGACTTTGCACTTTTGTTTCCTCTGTGGCGGGTTTGCCAGCCTTGCACATTTGAAAAGTGTCATCGAACCATTTCCTCATCAGATAACATCATCACACCTTAATGATTTCGTTCTCCACGAGTCATTGTTGACAGTTTTGTCATCTTAGATTCATACCAAAGCAGAGACTCAAAGGGGGTATTTTCTTCTTCCTTTCTTTTCTGCACTCTGCAGCTGCCACACAATAATATATGTTGCTTTAAAGTTTTTTTAAAAAAGCAAAGCAAAGCAAAAATTGGGAGTTCCTGCTCTGTCAAAACATTTGAGGTGTTGGGGAGAGGAGAGAGACAGGTCTGATAAAGGGAGAGAGGAGTTTCAAAGAGTAGGATTCGGCATTCCTTGCAACCTTCCACCTTCCTTATCTTGAAATGATTAAAGCGAGATGGTAGCAAAGGGAGATGGTTTGAGGGAGGAATAGCTAGAGCAAGATTTATAAATGGCATCTTGAGTAAGATTGAAAATATGAAGAAGCCTCGCTCTGAGTTGAGACCTTTGGTGCTGTTCCTTTGTTGCCACAGGGACCTCACCTGAGCCCTTTACCTGGAGGTGCCAAAAACTGAACAGGAGACCTTCTATAGGCAGAACACCTGTATGGTTTGGACACTGAGCTATGACCCCTTCCAAGACTAGCCCTGCATCTCAGAGACATTTTCGGTAAAGCCAAATTGAGGACTTTTCTTTCCTGAGACAATTTTGGAGATATTCCTTTTTCTTAGCCCTCCAGCAAAAGAAGCCCACTTTGCAAGATAGTCTCCAAATTTTCTCCACGTTCCCTCCCATGGGGCCTGCAATCCTGCACTCCCACAGACAGTCTGGGGAACTGAATTCAGTCATACTGAAACTGCTCTCTTTTGGGTCATGGCAGTTCTAGTTCACTCCAGAGTGTCCCTAATTTCCAGGGACAACCCCAGATTTACAGAAGCCATCCCGGTTTCTGATTTGGTCCCAGAATGTCCCGTTTTTGATTGGGACGTCCCTAATTTCGGTGCTTTTCTTCTTCTTCAAGGGTACGCAGTACCGGCACACCCCTCTCTTTGATTAAAAAGTGTAGCACTTACTGTAACAACTTCATGGTGAATTCCGGCACCTATTTTTCTAGAAAAAAAGCACTACTTATTTTCATTAGAGAAACACACACACAAACACAGACACACAGACTGAGACACACACACACACAGAGAGAGAGAGAGAGAGAGAGAGAGAGAGAGAGAGAGAGAGAGAGAATTGGTAATGGTGAGACCCAACTTCAGAGAAACTGTTGGAGAATTTTTGCTCTCCCTGGAGAAACTGAGTACAGTGGTACCTTGGGTTACAGACGCTTCAGGTTACATACGCTTCAGGTTACAGACTCCGCTAACCCAGAAATAGTACCTCGGGTTAAGAACTTTGCTTCAGGATAAGAACAGAAATCGTGCTCCGGCGGTGCAGCAGCAACAGGAGGCCCCATTAGCTAAAGTGGTCTTCAGGTTAAGAACAGTTTCAGGTTAAGAAAGGACCTCTGGAAAGAATTAAGTTTGTAAGCAGAGGTACCACTGTACCTATGAGATTGCCTTACCCCATGGGCCCCGGTTCAACTGCCACTGTTAACAAGTGCCATGTGATACAGTGGTGGCGCGCAAGACGAATGCCTCGGTAGTGGCGCCCGACCTGTGGAACGCCCTCCCATCAGATGTCAAAGAGATAAAGAATTACCTGACATTCAGAAGACATCTTAAGGCAGCCCTGTTCAGGGAAGTTTTTAATATGTAATGCTGTATTGTTTTTAACACTGATTGGGAGCCGCCCAGAGTGGCTGGGGAAACTCAGCCAGATGGGCGGGGTATAAATAATAAATTATTATTATTATTATTATTATAAGACGAAAAACTCGCTAGACGAAAGGGTTTTCCATTTTTCGAGGTGCTTCGCAAGACAAATTTCCCTATGGGCTTGCTTCGCAAGACGAAAACGTCTTAGAATCATAGAATCATAGAATCCTAGAGTTGGAAGAGACCACAGGGGCCATCGAGTCCAACCCCCTGCCAAACAGGAAACACCATCAGAGCACTCCTGACATATGGTTGTCAAGCCTCTGCTTAAAGACCTCCAAAGAAGGAGACTCCACCACACTCCTTGGCAGCAAATTCCACTGTCGAACAGCTCTTACTGTCAGGAAGTTCTTCCTAATGTTTAGGTGGAATCTTCTTTCTTGTAGTTTGGAGCCATTGCTCCGTGTCCGCTTCTCTGGAGCAGCAGAAAACAACCTTTCTCCCTCCTCTATGTCTTGCAGGTTTGCTTCCTTTTTCGTAAAACCGTTAATACCCGGGGAATCCGCGCTCCGCAAGACGAAAAAATCACAAGACAAAGCAACTCGCGGAACGAATTAATTTCGTCTTGCGAGGCACCACTGTACCTGTTCCACATGCAGAAGAAATCAAGTGCAGTGACAAGGACACTTTGGAACTCCCTGCCTAGTGACGGCAGGCTGCTTCCTTCACTTTACTCTTTTCATCACCTGCTAAAACTTTCTTTTTTCCAGCAAGCCTTCCCAGACATGTGGGACGTTGATGCATGCCTTTATTCTGTTTTTAATTTATTGCCAGTTTTGGTTTGTGAATGTTTTAAAAGAGTAGTTTTTTACTGATAATTCTCTTGTTTTGTTCTCATTGCAAACCTCATTGTAAATTGTCCGCTCCCTTGCCGCCCCAGACGTCTCGGGGTGGAAGGATGACTTATAAATGAAATTGTTAAACTGTGGAACTCACTCCCACAGGAGACAATGCTGGCCCTCAACTTGGATGGCTTTAAAAGAGGACTGGATGCCTGCATGGAGGCGAGGGCTGTCAATGGCTACCAGCCAGAATGACTTTGCTCTGCCTCCACAGTTGGAAGCAGCAATGATTCTGAATACCAGTTGCTAGAAACCCCAGGAGGGGAGAGACTTGCTCTTGTGCTCGGATCCTGCTTGAAGATTTCCCATTGGAATAATAATAATAATAATAATAATAATAATAATAATAATAATTTATTATTTATAGCCCGTCCATCTGACCGGGTTTCCCCAGCCACTCTAGAGGCTTCCAGCGAAATACAGTGGTACCTCGGGTTACAGACGCTACAGGTTACATACGCTTCAGGTTACAGACTCCGCTAACCCAGAAATAGTACCTTGGGTTTGTTAGGGTGTGAAACCTAAGACGCTGGCAAGTTAGCAATGTCATGTGACTTTAAGTAGTCAAGCTCGTTAAGTTGTTAAGTTGCTCAGTATATAAAGAGTGTTTGTTTTCTCTGCCTCGGGGGCGTGAAGCAAAATGTCTGAAAGCTCCGGAGGTGTTTCTGTTATCTTTCTGCAATAAACCTGTCTTTGGAAAGACAGGCTTCCCTGTGTCGTTATTTCCTTGCTGCTGAGACTCTGAAGCATGTACTGCAACAAGAATCTCTGCACTGGACTTAATTAATGCTCTGCAAAGAGAACTGTTGCTGGTTGCGCAGCGGAAGCGTTTACTGGGCCAGTACACAGACTCTCTTAGGTTATGGCTTCTTCTACGTTTCTACAGCTGTATTGTGTGCAGAGAAAGTGAAAGCAGCTTTCGGATGAGAGAAGACCGGCTTGGTCGTAAATCCAGCTCTTAAAGGAACTGAGAGGCTGCAGAAAGTTGAGAGAGCTGCGTAAGTGAAGATTTACAGCTTCATTAAGCTGCAAAAGGCTAGCTTGACCTCCCGTTGTGTTTTTGTTTTGTTAATAAAACCAGAGGACGGTGGTAGGTTGCTAGTGAAGAGACGGAGAAAAAAGTTTAAAAGGCTTCAGAGGAGGCTGGAGGCGTCTGAAAAGTGAGTAAAACAAATCCCAAGGGGAAAGAGAAGCAAGGGCACACAGAGGGAGTAGCAGCCGACCCCAAGAATGGCAGTGGAAAATTTCCAGGTTCCCTTTACAAAGTTGAACTCTGCTAATTACGTGCAGTGGTCTAAGAGGGCTCAAGTCTGGTTGGAAGCCAAAGAAGTGTGGGCTGACTATGTCCAGAGGCGAAAGCCGTTTGTGGCTGTTGCAGCAGATGCCACAGCAGAGCAACAGGCTGCTGCACATGCTCAGAACAGGGAACATGATAAAATGGACACTAAAGCTAGATGCATGTTGATGGTATCGATAGACGATTCCCAATTACCTCATGTGGAAAATTTAAGGTCTGCATTTGAAATTTGGGAAGCTCTTAGGCGAATTCACCATAGAGCCACGCCCGGAGAGAAGGTGAACATTATACGTGCTTTGTATGAGTTGAAACTGAAGCCAGGGGATAGTGTGGTTGAACACACATCACAGATGACTGAGTATTTCAACCGACTGTCATCTCTAGGTGTGAATTTTCCTGAAAATATTAAAGTTTATACTCTGCTTAGCAGTCTGCATGCAGGATTTGAAAACTTAGTACTAACTTTACAAGTTTTGCCAGAGGACCAGCTGAATATGAATTATGTGACTGGTAGATTGTGTGAGCAAGAATATCAACATCATCGAAAATGTATCGATAATTCAAATACCCCAAGGGTTGGATGTTCAGATAATTCCCAGTGTGGGGGAACTAGCAGGCAGAGCTGTAAGGAAGCCTCACAAGTGTCTGCTATGGCTAGCAAGTCATGTTTTCGATGTGGCAGCAGGTTTCATTTGATAGCAAAGTGTCCAGAAAAGCAACAGGAATTTCAACAGTCCAAGGTCAGTTTCTGGAGCTACAGGGGAAGACGAAGTGAGAACTACAAGAATCAACGATCCAGAGGGGGAGCAGGTGCTAATAAGGGACTATCTGCAATGGCAGCACAACAGAGTCCTAAAAGGAGCCAACAAACCTTGAAGTGGATTATTGACAGTGGAGCAAGTCACAGTTTAGTTCCAGCGACATCTAGTGGCAGCTTGATGAACTGCAAGACATTGCCAGTTGCAAAAACTGTGACTATAGCAGACAATAGTAAACGAGAAATGAACCTTAAAGGCACAATTTATGTTAATTGTTTGCAAACTAACCTTCCTGTTTTCGTTCTTCCAGGAATGAAGAATGGACTTTTGAGTGTGTCATGCCTGGTAAAAAGTGGTTTTAAGGTTGAGTTTGAAAATGATGTGTGCACCATTTCGAAACAGGGGAAGAAGCTAGTTAAAATTCCCTGTGAGGATGGGCTTTTTGTTTTGGATGAAGAGCAGTTAGCAGCAGGTAGATGTTCAACAGGTGAAGTGCAAGCTAAGTGTGTAAATAAGGCTCCTCATACAGGTTGTGCACATCTACTACACAGAAGGTTAGCTCATATATGCTTTAAGTATGTAAGCAAGATGCCAGATTTAGCTGAGGAGTGTAACATTAAACCCTGTCCAAATTTTCTGGATTGTTGTGCTTGTAAACATGCTAAGGTTAAGACATGTAACTATCCTAGATCTGATAGAGTAAGCAAGAAACCCTTTGAACTTGTGCACACAGACGTGTGTGGCCCTATGCCAGTCAAATCGCTTGGAGGTGCAAGATTTATGCAAATTTTGGTGGATGATTTTTCAAGGGCTAGTTGGGTTTTCTTTTTGAAAGAAAAATCACAAGCAGCTTCCATCCTGATGGATTGGATTGAAGAAGTCGAATGTAAATTTGACACCAGGGTGCGTAAAATACAATCAGATCGTGGTGGGGAATATGTGAACCACACGCTGGAGACGTGGTTAAAAAGGAAAGGTATAGTTCATAGACTTACCAATCCCTATTCACCACAGGAGAATGCAGTTGCCGAAAGAAAATTTCGAACATTACAGGAAGCCATTGCTGCTTTGCTGTTTGATTCTGGACTTCCTCAGCGGTTTTGGGCTGAGGCTGCACTGTATGCGAATTATACTTTTAACAGAGTGTACAATAGCACAGTAGGCAACACTCCTTACTTCATGCTATTTGGGAAAAAACCAAAAATTGATCATCTAAGAGTTTTTGGATGTCGTGCTTATGTGCTGGTGCCTAGGGCACAACGTAGGAAAGGCGATCCTAGATCTAAAGAAATGCTTTTCTGTGGTTATCAAGCAAACACAAAAGGTTGGAGATTTGTGAATGTAGAAGGCAATCAAACAAAAATCACAATCAGCAGAAGTGCGGAATTTTGTGAACAGGATGGTTGGAATAAAATTCATGGAAATACTGACATACTATTTGATGTGGTGAACAGTAACAATGAAACTCAGGCCCCAGGGCAGGCATTAGCTCCAGAACAGGCTGAGGAATTTGAGGCTGAGGACGAGGGTGAGAAATCGTCTAGTTCACCCAAGTCTGTAAAATCAGAAAGTTCTTCAAAAAGTTCACCCGTACAGCAAGAGAGACGTGTAAAGCCAGAATCAGAAAGTTCTTCAACTACTAGTGATAAACAGGTGACGACTAGTGATTCTGGGTCAGAGGGGGAAACTGAAGGAACATCGCAGGAACTGTTAAGGCGTTCCAAGCGTGCCAACAAAGGTATACCTCCTGAAAGGTACCAAGCTATTAGTGTTTGGGCTGGTTTGGCAAATTGCGAACCTGAAAGTTTTGAGGAGGTTGAGCAATTACCCCAGGAGGAGGCCAGTAGGTGGCGTGAGGCCATGCAAAAAGAGTTGAATTCTATGAAAGAACTGGGTGTGTTTTCCATCACCAAACTGCCAGAAGGTACCAAGGCAGTAAGTTGTAGGTGGGTGTACAGGATAAAGACAACAGCGATGGGGAAACCAGAGTACAAAGCAAGGCTTGTAGCTCGAGGTTTTACTCAAAGAAAGGGGTTACATTATTCCGAAGTCTATGCACCCACTTCAAGGAGTGAAACCCTTCGGGCACTATTAGCAGTTGCTGCTCAGAAAGGGTTCAAAGTGAATCAATTTGATGTCTCTACAGCTTATCTTCATTCAGACTTGGCTGAAGAGCTCTATATGGAGCTACCGCCAGGATTGAAAGTTGGTAAATCAAATCAGGTATGGAAACTACATAAATCTATTTATGGACTCAAGCAATCTGCTCATAATTGGAATGAGTGTTTGAATGACGTTTTGGTAGGCATTGGTTTTAGCAGGAGCAAGGCTGACAATTGCTTATATTTCAGAGGTTCAGGAGATGCCCAAGAATCTTTGCTTGTTTATGTAGATGACCTGATTTATACTTCAAAGACACAAGAACAAGTAAAAAAACTAGGCAAAGAGTTAAATAAACACTTCAAAGTTAAGAATCTTGGTGATGTAAAGGTCTATCTTGGTGTTCAGATAGATAGGACCAAAAATGGCAGTTTTATACTGAATCAAAAAGGCAAGATATTGCAAATGTTGAAAAAGTTTGGCATGACGGAGTGTGCAGGTGTTAGAACACCAATGGAAATGGGTTTCGTAAAAGACAATGAGTTCAAGGATAGTGCTGAATTCAAGCGTGCTGAAATCTTTCAGTCAGCACTGGGAAGCTTACTTCATCTTTCGCAATGGAGTAGACCAGACATTGCTTACGCTGTTAACTTACTCAGCAGAGAAGCTTCAAAACCTAGTGTAAATGCATGGAAAGGAATTCAAAGAGTGTTAAGATATTTACAATACACCAAAGATTTTTGCCTTGAATTATCTTCTGAAGGACAAGCACAGATTACTTGTTGGGCAGATAGTGATTGGGGAAATTTAAAGGATAGAAAATCAGTGTCTGGCTGTGTAATAAAATTTGGTAACTCTCTGATTGGGTGGAGATCCAAGAAACAGAACCTGATTGCTTTGTCGTCAACAGAAGCTGAGTTCTGTGCCTTATCTGAGTTATGTAGAGATCTAGAATTTTACAAATGCTTGGCACAAGAGATGTATGAAAAGGCCATCACTCCAATCACTGTATGGGGTGATAATCAACCGTGTCTTAAGTTAGCACAAAATGGGCAGTTTAAAGGTCGTACAAAACATTTGGATATCCGCTTTCAAAATGTTTGTCAAACGGTAAAAGCAGGAATTGTTAAATTAAATTACTGTCCCAGTCATGAAAATCAAGCTGATGGTTTTACAAAACCGCTTGGGTTTCAGCGGCATGAAAACTTTTGTGAAGAAATGGGTCTGAAGTAATTTTGGTTTTGTATTGCCAGCGAGAGGGGGTGTTAGGGTGTGAAACCTAAGACGCTGGCAAGTTAGCAATGTCATGTGACTTTAAGTAGTCAAGCTCGTTAAGTTGTTAAGTTGCTCAGTATATAAAGAGTGTTTGTTTTCTCTGCCTCGGGGGCGTGAAGCAAAATGTCTGAAAGCTCCGGAGGTGTTTCTGTTATCTTTCTGCAATAAACCTGTCTTTGGAAAGACAGGCTTCCCTGTGTCGTTATTTCCTTGCTGCTGAGACTCTGAAGCATGTACTGCAACAAGAATCTCTGCACTGGACTTAATTAATGCTCTGCAAAGAGAACTGTTGCTGGTTGCGCAGCGGAAGCGTTTACTGGGCCAGTACACAGACTCTCTTAGGGTTAAGAACTTTGCTTCAGGATGAGAACAGAAATCATGCTCTGGTGGCGTAGCAGCAGCGGGAGGCCCCTTTAGCTAAAGTGGTGCTTCAGGTTAAGAACATTTTCAGGTTAAGAACAGACCTCCGGAACAAATTAAGTTCTTAACCTGAGCTAGCACTGTATCAAAAACAATACAGCATCAGACAATAAAATCTTCCCTAAACAGGGCTGCCTTCAGTTGTCTTCTAAAAGTCAGATAGTTGTTTATTTCCTTGACATCTGATGGGAGGGCATTCCACAGGGTGGGCGCCACCACCGAGAAGGCCCTCTGTCTGGTTCCCTGTAACCTCACTTCTCGCTAAGAGGGAACCACCGGAAGACCCTCGGAGCTGGACCTAGTGTCCGGGCAGAACGATGGGGGTGGAGATGCTCCTTCAGGTATACTGGACCGAGGCCATTTAGGGCTTTAAAGGTCAGCACCAACACTTTGAATTGTGCTTGGAAACGTACTGGGAGCTAATGTAGGTCTTTCAAGACCAGTGTTATGTGGTTTCGGCAACCACTCCCAGTCACCAGTCCAGCTGCCGCATTCTGGATTAGTTGCAGTTTCCGGGTCACCTTCAAAGGTAGACCCACATACAGCGCATTTGCATCTGGTTGGCCATTGTGAGAATAGGATGCTGGCCTAGATGGGCCATTGGCCTGATCCAACAATGTTCTTCTTAGGTTCTTAAATAATAATAAATGGAAGCCAAGGAGCAGCTCATAGAACGGTAGAATCATTTGTGATGGTCTTTCCAGGAACTTCATCTTCTGAGGAATTCAGAGAACCTAGGGGGATGCTTTGCATGGAAGGCCCTTGCGTCACTCCCCGGCCCTCTGTCTTCCAAGGACCCGAGAGCAGATCACGGTCTGCTCCGCCCCTGCAGCCCATCTGCCCTGGAGAGAGATTTCCCAATGTGGTTAATGTGGCAACCATAAATCACAAAGGCGAGCGTAGGAAACGCAACTGCGGTTGTCTTAGTCACCCACAGTTAAGCAAGCGGTGGTCAATTCCCGAGCGCCACCAAACGGAATATGCCCAGTGAGGCCCGGAAAGTCACAAGACAGGCTGGGAGTCGGCGCCGTCAGGGCTGTGGCTTGGTGGCGCAACAGGGCTTCTCGTCGCCTCTTCCCCACAGACTGCTGCTTCTGTCATCCCACAGCCCTGTACAATATCTGCAGTATTATATAACAGCTGGCTTGTTGTCTTTGTCCATGGAGTTTTCATGGCAGGGATACTGGAGTGGCTTTCCGGTTCCTTTCCGGATCACCTTTTTTTGTGGGAGAAAAGCAATGACAGACCTAGACAGCATCTTTAAAAGCAGAGACATCACCTTGCCAACAAAGGTCCATATAGTAAAAGCTATGGTTTTCCCAGTAGTGATGTATGGAAGCGAGAGCTGGACCATAAAGAAGGCTAATTACCGAAGAACGGATGCTTTTGAATTCTGGTGCTGGAGGAGACTCTTGAGAGTCCCATGGACTGCAAGAAGATCCAACCTCTCCATTCTGAAGGAAATCAGCCCTGAGTGCTCACTGGAAGGACAGATCCTGAAGCTGAGGCTCCAATTCTTTGGCCGCCTCATGAGAAGAGAAGACTCCCTGGAAAAGACCCTGAAGTTGGGAAAGATGGAGGGCACAAGGAGAAGGGGACGACAGAGGACAAGATGGTTGGACAGTGTTCTCAAAACTACCAGCATGAGTTTGACCAAACTGCAGGAGGCAGTGGAAGACAGAGGTGCCTGGCGTCACGAAGAGACGGACACGACTAAACGACTAAACAACAATAACAGCTGGCTTCTCAAGTCAGACCCATTCCCTCACCCCCCCAAGCATGGAGGGGATATGACAGCCGGCGGATGTTCAGGGAAGCTTGCACCCAGTAAATTCCTCATGAAGGGCCTGGGCACCCACAAATTTCTATGCCAGGGCCATGCCAGGGCCCTGGGCACCGACAGTCACAGGACCAAGTTGGCACTACTGTCACAGAATATACTGTTGTGGGTTTGGGGGAGTCAGTCTGGATGATGCCCACTCAATTCTAGGGATCCTGTATCTATGAGGATAGAGCAAGCATGCCAAACCAGTCCCTCTGTCTCCAAGCAGTGGTTTGGAGTGATTAGTTAGGCACCATGATTGGAGTAACCAAATAAGTTGTTCTGTGCCATAGAACAACTCCCCCACCAGCCCTCACCTAGCTGCAAGGTAGGAGAACGATAGCCAAACTTTCCCCCCCCATCACCTCCCCCCACCCAGAATGGACTGCAATACCTCAAGGACTGCCTCTCCCCATATGAACCTACCTAGACCCTGAGATCATCTTCTGAGGCCCTTCTTCATATGCCTCCTCCTCAAGAGGTCCAGAGGGTGGCAACATGAGAACAGGGCCTTCTCTGCAGTGGCTCCCCATCTGTGGAATGCTCCCCCCAGGGAAGTTTGCCTGGCGCCTTCATTATACACTTTTAGGCGTCAGGCAAAAACGTTCCTTTTTAACCAGGCCTTTGGCTGATCTGTTTGACATCCTATACCCTTTTAAAATGGGGCTCTTTTCAGGGGGGGGGGGTGTTATTGGGTTCAGGGCCAGATTCAGGTTTGATGAGGCCCTCAGCTACTGAAGGTAATGGGGCCCTTTATATGTCCAGCTGTCAACCACTAACTGTCACTGTTGTTGTTTTTTTTGTGTTGAATATATGCTGTATGGTAATTTATGGACCTAATAGGTATCTCAAGCCATTTGCACATAACAAAATATGTATTTTATAAAAGTAATTGTTGAACTGAAATACAATTAAGAAGAAGTATATTAATAGTGATATGGGGGGGGCAAGGGGGGCCCTCAGCTATAGCTTGTTTAGCTTATACATCAATCCAGCACTGATTGGATTGTTGTTTTATTCTGATTATATATGTTCTGTGATCTTTTCTAAGACCTCTGGGTATAGGACGGTGTATAAATTCAATAAAGAAGAAGAAGAAGAAGAAGAAGAAGAAGAAGAAGAAGAAGAAGAAGAAGAACAACAACAA
This sequence comes from Podarcis cretensis, assembly GCF_951804945.1. Classification (NCBI taxonomy): domain Eukaryota; kingdom Metazoa; phylum Chordata; class Lepidosauria; order Squamata; family Lacertidae; genus Podarcis; species Podarcis cretensis. The sequence continues at coordinate 100,032,384 of NC_137174.1, forward strand.
CAACAACAACAACAACAACAACAACAACTATACAGTGGATGCTCGGGTTGCGAACATGATCCATGCGAGATGCAAGTTCGCAACCCACAGCGTTCGCAACCTGCAGCTGCAAGTCTGCGCACGCATGGGTTGTGATTTGGCAATTTCTGCGCATGCACAAAGCGCAATTTAGCGCTTCTGCGCATGCACGACCACCGAAACCTGGAAGTAACCCGTTCCAGTACTTCTGGGTTTCGGCAGTCCGTAACCCAAAGCCTGAAGTGTCTGTAACCTGAAGTATGACTGTATTGATGGCAGATGCAATAAGCAACTGAAAGGTCAGCTGCCCTGACTTGAGGAGAAAGGTCCTAATTCTGCCCTCTACTGGAAGTCATTAGAAGTCCACTGCAATGTGTCAGGCCCAAGAGGCAGTAGCCTCTGGCTACCAGTCATGTTTCCCCAGCTCTGTATGCTGTGGCCCTAAAGACACCGGTGGAGAGGAACCACAGAGAAGAACCACTTGTTCCCTTCCCTTGCCAGTTACAAGCATAGAGCTGTAGAGGTGGAAGGGACCCCAAGGGACATCTAGTCCAACCCCCTGCAATGCTGGAATCACAGCTAAACAATCCATGACAGGTGGCCTTCCAATCTCTTTTAAAACGAAACAAAAAACTCAAATGAAGGAGAGTCCACCACCTTCCAAGGGAGCTCATTCCGCTGTTGAACAGCTCCGAGTGCCAGAAGGTTCTTTCTTTCTTTTTTTATAAATATTTATTAAGATTTTTTTAAATACAAAATGCAAAAATGATAAACAATGTAACATGTATCATAACACATTTTTCAGAACTTCTTTGGACTCCCTCACGTCTCCCACTCCCACTTACATCATTGTGACCTTTTTCCAGCAATTTATCATCTTGTTTACATTCTTAAATCTCGTTCAATTAATTTAATCTAATAATTCTCCAAAAATTTTATATTTTCCTCAATCTCACATATCGTCAAATTCAAATCTAACTCAATGGAAGGCAGTTATTTATGATCTAGCATCCTTCTTAGCCTTCGACCAAATTACAATACTTTTGTAGATAAATCTTGAATTTCTTCCAGTCTTCTTCAACCCTCTCTTCTCCCAGGTCTCGAATTCTACCAGTCATCTCGGCCAGTTGCATATAGTCCATCAGCTGCATCTGCCACTCTTCCAGTGTGGGTAGATCTTGAGTTTTCCAGCTCTTAGCGATAAGTATCCTTGCTGCCGTTGTTGCGTACATAAAAAATGTTCGGTCCTTCTTTAACACCTTCTGGCCGACAATGCCCAGAAGGAAGGCCTCTGGTTTCTTAGTGAAGGTATACTTAAATACCTTTTTCAACTCATTATATATCATTTCCCAGAAGGCCTTCACTCTAGGGCAAGTCCACCAGAGGTGAAAGAATGTTCCTTCATGTTCTTTACATTTCCAACATTTATTATCAGACAAATGGTATATTTTGGCAAGTTTAACTGGGGTCATGTACCATCTATATATCATTCAGAAGGTTCTTTCTAATGTTGTGTTGGAATCACCTTTGTTGTCATTTGAATCCATTGGTTTGGGACCTGCTCTCTGGAGCACAAGAAAACAACCTTGCTCCACCCTCCATGTGACAAATCAGATCTTTGAAAAATGGCTGTCCTATTGCCTCTCAGTCTCCTCTTCTCCAGGCTAGGCGTGCCTAAAACCCTCAGCTGGTCCTCATAAGGTTATCATCCTGGTCAACCTCTTCTGCACATGACCCAGTTTTTCAATAACCTCCTTAAACAGGGGTCCCCAGAACTGGACACAAGACTCAAACTGGGGCCTGACCAAAGCAGGATAGAGTGAGACTATTCCTTCCCTTGAACGCTCAGATAACACTCTATATCTTTCTGGTCGCCTCACGTCCCAAAAGGTGTCATGGAGTTGGAAAAGCTTGGAGAAGCACCACCAAAATGATCAAGGGGGTGGAGTTGCTCCCCTAGTAGGAAAGGTTGCAGCGTTTGGGACTTCTTAGTCAGACAATATGATGGAAGTTTATAAAATGATGTGTGGCCGAGAGAAAGAGGCTCGGGGAAAGCTTTTCTCCCACCAGAACCTGTTGACACCGCTAAGCTGAATGTTGGAAGATTCAGGACAGTTAACCTCTTCGCGCAGTTAAACTATGGAACTCCCTGGAATGATATAGAATTCAGTTTGTAAGTATTGACCATGGACATGCCTTGGGCCACCTGAACTCATAGACCACGGGTGGTTTGCTAACCTCAGACCCTCCAAGTGTCCCTGTTTTCCAGGGATCGTCCCAGATTTAAAGAAGCCATCCCAGTTTCTGATTTGATCCTGGAATGCCCCACTTTTCCTTAGGTAAAGGTAAAGGGACCCCTGACTGTTAGGTCCAGTCATGGACGACTCTGGGGTTGCGGCACTCATCTCGCTTTACTGGCTGAGGGAGCTGGCGTTTGTCCGCAGACAGTTTTTCCAGGTCGTGTGGCCAGCATGACTAAGCCGCTTCTGGCGAACCACAGCAGTGCACAGAAACGCCGTTTACCTTCCCGCCGGAGCGGTACCTATTTATCTATTTGCACTTTGACGTGCTTTGGAACTGCTAGGTGGGCAGGAGCAGGGACCGAGCAACGGGAGCTCACCCCGTCGTGGGGATTCGAACCGCTGACCTTCTGATCGGCAAGCCCTAGGCTCTGTGGTTTAACCCACAGCGCCACCCGCGTCCCCTTTTCCTTAGGACGTTCCTATTTTCATCAGAGAAATGCTGGAGGATATGAGACCTCAGTTTGCAAACCCCAGATCCCGTTCCCCTGGATGAAGCTTGCAACGACACCAGATCTAAGCTGCTTTCCTTCACAATGGGAAGAACAACATGCTGAAATGTCTGAGAGAGGTTGTGAACGTGAGCACCTTACAATGTCTGCACCACCAGGCCCAAGTCGAGCCCAATTTCCGTCTTGGAAAGTCACTGGCTCAGTGTTCTGTAGGCATCTCAACACCTCCCTTTCCTTCATCTATGACTTCCTTGCTGTTTCTGGTTCACCAGTTCAAGAGTCGCAGTGGAAAAATACCTGGTTCGAGTTTACTGCTAGGAGCAAAGGGTGTGTGTGGCTGGGCAGGGGCGAGGGTGGGAGTGGCACGGCCGGCATTCCTCGGCCATTGGCTTCCGCCTTTGCACGGCGTCTTGCCTCGGTGTTTTCGAGCCACTAAGGTCATTCCTAGTTAATCGTTGGCTAGGAATCAATAGTCGTGGAGCGATGGCTGGGAATGATAAAATACATTTTGCACAATCAGATCTCTGCGCAGTTTATCTCCCGGGCTTCCATGTCAGCGCAGCCGTGCGTTGTCTAGGCTGCAGCTGTGCAAATTCCCCTTCGGGAAAGCCTTCTCTGCTGAGGCGAGAAAGGCTGGCTCAAAGGGGATCGAGGTACCCCAAGCCTCCTTGACTTGGTGCCAAAATAAACCCAGCAAAGGCAGCTTACAGAAGAAGAACAGGGCTGCTGGTCAGATCAAAGGGGACTTGCCCAGTCCAAGATGCTGTTGTCACGAATGGGAAACCTGAATCGAGGCCCTGAGTGCAGAGGGAACTCTCCCCAGTGCAATCACTGGGTAATGATAATAATAATAATAATAATAATAATAATAATAATAATAATAATAATAATACAGTGGTACCTCAGGTTACATACGCTTCAGGTTACAGACTCCACTAACCCAGAAATAGTGCTTCAGGTTAAGAACTTTGCTTCAGGATGAGAACAGAAATCGGGCTCCGGCGGCGTGGCAGCAGCGGGAGGCCCCATTAGCTAAAGTGGTGCTTCAGGTTAAGAACAGTTTCAGGTTAAGTACGGACTTCTGGAACTTAACCTGAAACTGTAATAATAATAAATTTTATTTATACCCTGTCCTCCCCAGCCAGAGCCGGGCTCAGGGCAGCTAACAACAGTAAAAATTATGGTAAAAACTTAATAGGGGGTAGGAACCAATTTAAAATACAGGTTAAAATGCAATTTAAAATGCAGCCTCCTTTTAAAAGTAGCCCATGGATCAAAACCATAAGGGGAGGGGAACAGAAGGGTCAGACTGAGTCCAAACCAAAGGCCAGGCAGAACAGCTCTGTCTTGCAGGCCCTGCAGAAAGATGTCAAGTTCTGCAGGTCCCTAGTCTCTTGTGACAGAGCATTCCACTAAGTAGGGGCCAGTACTGAAAAGGCCCTGACCCTGGTTGAGACCAATCTAACCACCTTGTGACCTGGGACCTCCAAAATGTTGTCATTTGTGGACCTTAAGGTCTTCCGCGGGCATACCAGGTAAGTCGGTCCCATAGGTACGCGGGTCCTAGGCTGCATAGGGCTATGATGATGCCTCTTCCTTTTCTGGATGGAGACTAGAAAGGACCTTGACTGAACTGCCACTGTTAACAAGTGCCACATGATACCTCTTCCACATCCAGACAAGGACACTTTGGAACTCCCTGCCTAGTGACAACAAGCAGGTTCCTCCCCTATACGCTTTTCAGCACCTGCTAAAAACTCCCCGCCCCCCCCCCCGGCAAGCCTACCCAGACACATGGAACGTTAATTCTGTTTTTAATTTATTGCCAGTTTTGGTTTTTGAATGTTTTAAAAGAGTTGTTTTTACTGATAATTTTCTTGTTTGGTTCTCATTGCAAACCTTTTCGAGGTTTGTTTGTTTGTTTACTATCAAGCAGTGAATAGATTTGATGAAATGAATGAATAAATTGTCTGCTTCATTTCCACCCCGGACGTCTTGGAAGGATGACTTATAAATGAAATCGTTAAACTATGGAACTCCCTCCCACAGGAAACAGTGCTGGCCCTCAACTTGGATGGCTTTAAAAGAGGATTGGACGAATCCATGGAAATGCGGGCTGTCCAGGGGCAGGGCTAGCCGTCCATCACCCACGTAGCAAGCGTGGGGGGGGGCGCTGCTAGCAGCCCGCTCGGGGAGCATCCCTAGCCTCCTGCCACCCACACGGCGAATGTCGTGGGGGCCACTGCTAGCCACCTGTGGCAGCATTGTACCCTAGCGACCCACCGCCCGCGCAGTGAGCAGGGTGTGTGTGTGGCATGGCGATGTCACCCACCCTCACGGCTGGTACCCAGTGATACCCAGTGCCCGCCTTCCTCCGCTAGAGGGGCTGTCAATGACTACTAGCCAAGATGGTTCTGCCCTGCCTCCACAAGAGGCAGCAATGGTAATCTTGCCCAGAATGGAATGCCCTAAAAGGCCCCCCACCTCCCTGATCTAGTATATTTGGAAATAAATCAATCACAAAAAGAAAAGCCCTGCTAAGTTTCCAGAGGTCTCTTCTCCAAAGGCAGTCAAAACCTGGCAAGCATTCTCCCTACTCCTACTCTTCACTCCTTGTGGAAGTGGGGAGCATGCAAAGATATATGTTGTTGTTGTTGTTGTTTAGTCGTTTAATCATGTCCGACTCTTCGTGACCCCCTGGACCAGAGCACGAAAGGCACTCCTGTCTTCCACTGCCTCCCGCAGTTTGGTCAAACTCATGTTAGTCGCTTCGAGAACACTGTCCCACCATCTTGTCCTCTGTCGCCCCCTTCTCCTTGTGCCCTCCATCTTTCCCAACATCAGGGTCTTTTCCAGGGAGTCTTCTCTTCTCATGAGGTGGCCAAAGTCTTAGAGCCTCAGCTTCAGGATCTGTCCTTCCAGTGAGCACTCAGGGCTGGTTTCCTTCGGAATGGAGAGGTTTGATCTTCTTGCAGTCCATGGGACTCTCAAGAGTCTCCTCCAGCACCAGAATTCAAAAGCATCCATTCTTCGGCGATCAGCCTTCTTTATGGTCCAGCTCTCACTTCCATAGATCACTACTGGGAAAACCATAGCTTTGCGTGTGTAGGTCCCCAGGTCACCCCTCAAATAACTTCACACATAACACGTAATTTTAGTTTTGGTTTTTGGGCACTATTTTGGCCACAACTTTATTAAAATACAAAATCAGTGAGTGGTTGTTTAGACATTGGTTATGACTATCTGTCCCCCCGCCTGGGACAGAACTGACATCCCGAGGTCCGATTGGTAGGCAGTAGAAGGGAAAGTCAAACTTGGGGGTCGGACCCACGCCGCTCACCCCAGCAGCTCCCCGAAAGCTTGCCGGCCCTGGTCCCATGACAGGGATTGGACGAAATCGTGGCAAGCCCCAGGATTCCTTTAACGGAATTCCCTTCTGCGCAATAGGAGGGGCAGGCACAGCCTAGCCTGACCCCTCCACCACCAGCATATTATAACCAATGCCTAACCGCAACCTTACAAGTTGTGACGAATTGCTGAGTAGTAGGCAAAAACCAAATGGCACAGCCAATCACCAAATGGCAAAATTCCTACTAGGCCCCTGCGCCAAGGCAGACGACCCCATGACAGGCAAAGCAAGGTCAACCGGAAAAGAGGGCGGGCGGGTGATCCGATGCACTCTGCAAAGAGAAACCAGAGTGCATGAATATTTAAAGGCTATGGTCCCACCCACCCAATTTGCAACATACAATTTGCCTCAGCAACCCGGTTATTCAATCACAATGCCAAGCAACAACTATTAACCTGCCTGGCAACAAGAGGCCTGGGCCGGTGGCCCACACCGCAACACGTGCTCGCATTTATTGGAGAACACGCTTTAATGCAAAGATATATCCATAGCCGAAGAATTGATGCTTTTGAATTATGGTGCTGGAGGAGACTCTTGAGAGTCCCATGGACTGCAAGAAGATCAAACGTATCCATTCTTAAGGAAATCAGCCCTGAGTGCTCACTGGAAGGACAGATCCTGAAGCTGAGACTCCAATACTTTGGCCGCCTCATGAGAAGACTCGACTCCCTGGAAAAGACCCTGATGTTGGGAAAAATGGAGGGCACAAGGAGAAGGGGACGACAGAGGACGAGATGGTGGGACAATGTTCTCGAAGCTACCAGCATGAGTTTGACCAAACTGCGGGAGGCAGTGGAAGACAGGCGTGCCTGGCGTGCTCTGGTCCAGGGGGTCACGAAGAGTCGGACACGACTAAATGACTAAACAACAACAACAACATATATCCATAGGGGCAAATCGTGCAAGACAGGGATAACCAGGTGCACATCTATAAGGTGGGGACACCTGACTAAGGCAGTACACATGAAAAGGATCTAGGGGTGCCAGCAGACTGCAAACTGAACATGAGCCAAAAAAGAGCAGTAGCAGTAGTAATAATAATAATAATAATAATAATAATAATAATAGGCCCTTGGGTTCACTGCCAACCCTACTTTGCCATTCCATGCAAAATCACAAAATCCTGGCTTTAAAATGCAGCATCGTAGTCACACTGAAGCTGCGGTCAAAGCCAGAAAAAGGTCAGAAGGTTATTTTCCAGTCTTTGCTTGCAAGAGGGAAAGCTGCATCCTCATGTTAGCAGCCCAGCATTTGATGGTATTTGGATTTTCCCCTCCATTGCTTTGGCACGTGCGTGTGGGGGTTTTGTGTGTGTGTGAGAGAGAGACATGCGTTTGCATCCTGGCGTTGAGCCTGACCTGAAACCAAAGGCCTTTCTGGGCTGATAATGCGATTCATGTAATGAGGCGAGGGACACTGAGTGGTCGTTGCACTTCCGGGCATCGAGGGCAGCAGGAGGCGATGTCAGCCGGTTCACAAGTGGGGAGGGTTCATTTGGGAGATAAACAACTGCACAGGGGTCAAACAGCTCTTTGCATGAAGACGACGCCCCTTCAATTCTCCATGGAGGTACAAACTTAATAATAGCAAACTTAATAATAGCAAACTTAATAATATTAATAATTTCACTACAGTAGTACCTTGGTTCTCAAACTTAATCCATTCCAGAAGTCCGTTCCAAAACCAAAGCATTCCAAAACCAAGGCGTGCTTTCCCATAGAAAGCAATGTAAAACAGATCAATCCGTTCCAGACTTTTAAAAACAACCCCTAAAACAGCAATTGAACATGAATTTTTCTATTTAACGAGACCAGTGATCCATAAAATGAAAGCAATGAACAATGTACTGCAGTCACTCAATCAATCAATCAGTAGCTGAACCGGGTTCCACACAGTCACAAAAAAGAGCCGCCAAAAACAAAAATGCAGAATAAATAGGCACTCAAAATGGAAGCGTAACACTCAAAACGGAGCATGTTCGGATTCCGAAATAAGTCCGCAAACCGGAACACTTATTTCCGGGTTTGCAGTGCTTGGGTTCCACGTTGTTTGAGTACCAAAGCACCGCTGTATTTATACCCCACCCATCAGGCGGGGTTGCCCCAGCCACCCTGGGCAGCTAAAACCCCTTTAATTGTTATTCCTGCTTCGCTCAAGACTGCAGTTGCGTCTGTGAAGGAGAAGAGGGACCCCTCATTGAATTCTCAACCGTTTCACCAACCTGCTGGCCCCTGATTCCTTGTGAGAGGCTGTGATCCTCTCTGCATGGTATTTTGTGTTTGTGCTTATATCCCACCTTTGGGTGGCATACATGGCCCCCACCCCTCCTCATTTAGTCCCAACAACAAGCCTGTCAGGTAGGCTAGACTGAGAAGCAGGCAGTAACTGGCGTCCAAGGTGACCCAGTGAGCTTCATGGCTAAGTGGGGAGTCAAACCCTGGTCTCCCTGGTCCTAGTTTGACACTCTAACCACTACACCACGCTGTCTCATAGAATGAGCCAATGGGATCCTGGGCTGGACTCCTTGAAGATGCTGGTGAAGATGGGTGGGGTAGTTGTTTTGAATGCCCCACCTACATTATAGTAGTTCCCTGCATGTAATAAACTAGCAAGTCAGCATTTCCCATTGACATGAAATAGGAGGAAACAGTTTGCAAAAATGAGATTTCAGGAGCACAGCTCTTAAGCTAAGGATACCAGACTTTTTTCAAAGAATCCGGGCAAACTTTTTTTAAAAAAGGGGGCGGGGGAGTTATTATTTATTTTTTAAAAAAGAAGAAGTAATATCTTCTCTTCTGTGGTCTCCTCTGTCGCGTGGCCTTCCTCTGGGCCATGGCCTGCTCTCTTGGAGCGTTAGCCACCATGGAGTAGGCTCGGGTCGGGCCTGGGCTCGGCCATGTTCCCTTGCCCTCCTGGTGCTCTCCTGCCTTTCTCCTGAGAGGCGGCAGCGGTGCGGCAAGGTCAGGGCTCCCCTCTTTTTTCTGCTTCCTCTTTCTCTCTCTTCCTTCTCCTTCTCCTCTTCTCCTTCTCCCTGCATCAGCTCCAGGGTTTTTCCTGGTCCCAGAGCGGTGCTGGGCAGTCGGCCGGGCACTCTCGCTCCCGGCTCAAATTGGGTCGCGGGGGTGTGTGTGTCTGCGGTTCCCCCTGTTGACACGCCAGGCATCCCTGGTTCCCCCTTGGCAGTGGCAGCGGCAGTCTCAGCAGCCCGGAGCTAGCCTGGTAGCGCAGTTGGCTCTGGCTGGCTTCAGGAGCTGCTCACTGCCATGGCGCCCGCCATTTTGCCTCTCCGGAAGTCCCCATATGATGTGTCTTGTGCCGTTGAACCGATCACACAACATTCATTCCCTACTAATAAATCTACAACAGTTAAAATATAAATCCAGGGACATTAAATGAGATCTGGGGGACATTCCGGGGATGGGTTTTGTAAATTTGTAAATCCGGGGACTATCCCCGGGAAATGGGCACGTCTGGTAACCATATCTTAAGCACGATGGTGGAAGGAGGGACAGGCATGGAGCCAAAAAAGGCAGGAAGTGTCTGAGAGGGCAGGAATGGAAGAATATGAATATAAGAAGCTGCGGAAGGAAGATAGCCTTCACTGCCTACTGTGGGAATGGGTTCCACAGTTAAAAGGATTTTCCTTTATGGGGGTCCTGAATCTTCCAGCCTTCACCTTCAGGGGTTGCCCCCAAGTTCCAGTGTGACCAGCCTCCCTTGCCCTTTCTCATTGCACTCTTGGCTCGAGGTTTAAAACGCAATAACCCTGGTTTGGCCGCTGTAGCTCTCAGCAAGGAACCAGGAGGGATGGAATTAAGGTCTCGGTTCATTAAGTGAACATGGAACACAAAGCAGCAGTTTAACTGGAGGCAGTAATCGTCAGCTCATTGTCATTAGCTGGCTAAGCAGAAAGAGGAAGGGCAATGGGAGGCACAGAGCAGAACTTCGCTGCAGCCTCGCGGACTAGAGAGACTAGAGGAGCCTCAGAATCATAGAATTGTGGACTTGGGAGGGGCCCTGAGGGTCATCTAGCCCAACCCCGGCCATGCAGGAATTTGCAGCTGTCCCATATGGGGCTCAAACCTCCTGTGTAGGGCAGAATTCAGCATATAGTCATACCTTTGTTGCATGTCGATGTCCCCCAAGCCACCCCTAAATAATTCACAATTCACACATAATTTTTGTTTAAGATTTTTGGCCACAACTTTATTAAAATGCATAAATGTGAGTGGTTTTTTAGGCATTGGTTCAGACTATCTGTCCCCCGCCCCGGGACAGAACTGACTTCTGGATTCCAGCAAAAGCCAGTAAGGGAAAACAATATTGGGGAGAGCATGGAGCCGGGCACCAGACCCCCCCCCCCTCGCATGCTCCCGGGGGCTTGCGCAGCCCTAAGCTCCATTCAGAGGGTACGGATGAAAGAATGGCAAGCCCCTGGATTCCTTTAATGGAATTCCCTTGCAGCAGCAGCATTGGAGGGGCAGGCACTGCCAATCCTTACCCCTCCACCAACCAATTTTTTAACCAATGCCTGACCGCAACCTTACAAGTTGTGACGATTTGCTATGCAGGAGGCAAAAACCAAATGGCTCCAGCCAATCAGCCAATTGGACAAAATTCCTACCAGGCCCCTGGCTCAAAAGCAGGCAACCCCATGACAGGCATAGCAAGGTCAACGCAATAGCCCTAGATGAGGGAGGGTGGGCGGGTGATCCGAAGCACGCAGCAAAAGAGCTGTGTGACTTAATTTTATAACCTTTCGTCCAACCCCCTAAATGGCAACACCAAAATTTGCCCAGTAACCCAACCGCCCAATCACTGCGGATGGTCATCCAAACTAACCCACCCAGGAACAGAGGGGTGGCCTGCCAGACCCCACCGCAACACGTGGTCTCTATGAATGAGAACACGCTTTGTCAAATGCTCTGGAACTTGGACGTTTTGGCTCTCGAATGTCACAAACCCGGAAGTGACTGTTCCGGTTTGCAAACTGTTTTTGGAAGCCGAACGTCCAACAGGGCTTCCGCAGCTTCTGAACATTTTGGAAGTTGAACGGACTTCCGGAATGGATTCCGTTTGACTTCCAAGGTACGACTGTATATTGGGAACAAATTGGTCTCCTAGAACAGCAGCCCTGGGTTCAACATAGGGATGGGCAAATCTATGAAAGAAGTTTTGTAAGTTCCTTTTAGATCAGCGGTGGGAACCTTGATGCAACACGTCAGATTTTCCTGGAACCCCAGTTTATACTACATTTCCTGCTAAACAGGGTGAGGATCCGCCTAACTAAAACAGTGTTTGGTCCTCGAGTGTTTTGATCCAACGCCCACTGGTCGAATACAAATGTGGCAGGGTCAATATTAATGTGACATAAAACTTGGGCAAACAAAGCACCGATTTCAATAAGTGGAGATACGTTTTTTATTTTCACGGTCTGCATCTGTATTGGGTTTGAGTTTGTTTTTATGCATGAAATTGTTACTGTGCATGTGCTTATGGTTGATGCTATTTTGTTAAATAGCAACGAGAGGTAAAGCCCATCCTGTGACAAGTGAGGTTGGGGGAGGGCATGATGTCGGGGGGGGGGCAGCCAGGAGGCAGAGCCTGGGAAGGTGAGAAATGTCATAGCCACAAAGGTCAAAGGCAATAGGAAGAAGAGGAGCAGGAAGAAGATAGCATCTCCATGCCTTTTCTTATCCTGCTCGGGGGACTTTTAGATAAAGCCACTTCCGCCCTTCAAAGGAGGTGGAGTTGAGGTCTTCATGGCGCCACCATGCACACGGCGGCTGGGGGGATTCCCGGCCACGTCATCCCCTGGCCAGCCAATCGGCTGGCTCTGGGGGCATGGCCTGCCCTATTTAAACCAGGACGTGACCGGGGATCTCCCTCTTTGCCGCCTTCCAGCTGTTCCTGCTTTTCCCGCCCTATAAGGTTTTCATTCCTTGACCTTCCTATGGACCTTGGTTGGTCGCCATTGAGGGGCCTGGTAGGAATTTTGCCACTTGGCAAATTGGCACCAGCCACTTGGTTTTCGCCTGCCTCGTAGCAAATCGCCACAACTTTCTGGGTTTTGGCGGTTAGGCATTAGTATTGTTCTGTAGATGGAAATAGGGGAGGTAGCGCCATCACCTGCCCCACATATTGAAGGGTAGTCTGGTAAAGGATTCCGGGGGGCGTGGCCCTGTCCGAAGCCTGGGGAGGTGAGGGCCTAAGCCACGCCCCCTATCGGTGACCCCGGGGGAGTTCCTAGTTGATATGCATCAGCAGGGCTCCCCCTACTGGTGGTTAACCCTTCCCGGACTTCAAGTGGATGGGCTGAAGATGGATATCGTCGGTTAGGACCAGTGCCTAAGCCAATACCTCTCGTCACCTGTAACCAATAAAGTTGTGGCCCATTAACCTTAATAATTGTTTCATGTGTCTTTATTTCCACTGGGGGGGGGGGGCTGGCCACGCAATCCCGCTCAGCACGAAATAAATTGAAGATGCAGCTCTCCCTCTCCCTCTCTTGCAGCAACAGGTCACAATCCACAGAGTACCAAACTCTGGTACTCTGCTTGGAGTGGGGGAAGGAAGAGCAGCTACCTTCTCAAGTATCACTTTTAAGTTCCAAAGAGATGGCCGAATGGCCCGCAAAGCAAGGCAGAGTCCTGTGGCCCCTTAAAGGCTAATGCGTTTATCTCATCAGACGCCATCGATCGTGGGCACAGCACAAAGAGGAGAGGGGAGGGCCTTCTTTCACAAAGTGCAGCCGAAAGGTCAGAGCAAGCGAGGGATTACACTGCAGAGCATCGAGGGAATCAAGGTCGTGCCACATATATATATGATCTTATCTGAGGGAGTGTGACCTAACTGGCAAAACAAGATGCATATAGAATACGAAAACAGCTCACAGGGGACAATGAGTTTCCGCAGCAAAGCAGCCCAGGCCCAGCTCAGCCTCAGCCTGACGCTGCTGTATTTGAGAAATGAACTGCAACTCAGCAGATTCGCCCTGCAGCCTCCTCCCCAAAGCCGGTTGTTTGTTTGTTTTGGATCAGGCCTGTTACTATCAAGGACAGCTGTGATGCAAAACATTTAAGCTGCATCCCAAGCGCTCATGTTTTCTCCCTTCCTGCACACACATGCGCAATTTAGTTTTTGTTTGGTGCTACGTTATGTAATTTTGCGGTTTTATGTTGGAAACTGCCCTCTGGTCCTCGGATGAAGGGTGGGATAGAAATTGGAAGGAGGAGGAGGAGGAGGAGGAGGAGAAATGGGAATAATAGCACTGGTCAAGCTTACTGGGTTGTTGTAAAAACTGGGGATGGATGCAGTGATAGCTACTCTTATGCTCCCTTGCTTTCTCCTGTTTTTCCAATCTTAAATTCCATTCACCATGTTCATCAGCTTGTGAATTTTCTTCAAAATCCTCATGAAAATTCATGGAATACATGGAACTGGCTGAGATGACTGGCAGAATCTGGGACCAAGGAGAAGAGTCGGTGGAAGAAGATTGGAAAAAATTTAAAGCTTATCTTCAAAAATACTGTAAAATTAAGGATTGTTAGAAAGATGTTGGAAAAAGAAAATTATGTGGTTTTGGCAGAAATGACATAAAGGATTAAGTAAAAATGAATTGATGAAAGAGAGAACGTAAAATTATAGTATATTAAGACAAATTATTAAGATAAAAACAAGGTTGGAAGGATTTGCTGAAATAACAATTTGAATTAGAATACAAAAATGTGTGAGGAGGTCAAGGAAATAAGTAAAGGAAAGAAAGCTGTGTAAAGGTTTGATTTGTTCTTTTTTTTAATTGATTGTATTTTTTCTGTATTTTTTCTTTTTCTTTTTTCTTTTTGTAACTTTTAAAATTTGAATAAATATTATTTTTTTAAAAAACAAAATCCTCATGAAAATTCAGCAGCATTTCACTGAACATTTCTCCTAATATTCACATTTAGCTGTGCAATTTTCCCTGACATACACCTTTTCTTTGGGGTAAGCTATTCCCCACCTTGCCACCCCACAAACATAATGGATTTCTGTAATTCATTTTCACTAATACGTGTGTTTTAAGCTTGAAAAACAGGCAAACATAATTTTCTCCTGTTCTGTGCCTGTATTGGTGTTCTACTCTCTGCAAATCGATTTCCTTATGACTTCAAACTGGAACTGCCCCCTGTTTCTAAATCCTCCCATTGCTCCCCTTCTGGCAGTTTGCAAAAGATGTGCCACTTTGCAAAAGATTTCCTTTCCTTGCTTTTTCCTACATATCACATGCCTGCTTTCGTTTAAGAAGGCTTAGCCTGAAGTGTGTGATGGAAGATTAATTGAACAAATCTCAGAAATGGCTTTTTGCATGTTTTGTGTTTTATCTTGTTTTTAGAATCTGTATTTATTCTTCTTTTTTTGTTACAGCTTGTATCTTTGGTAGTTTATCCAGTTCTAATTTTTCCTCACACTGCTTTAATAACCTCTGGTTGTGAAGCTGGTTAGGAACAGAAGAACACAAGAACAGACCAAGTACCCTTATTTTCCAGGGATAGTCCCAGATTTACGGAAGCCGTCCTAGTTTCCAATTTGATCCTGGAATGTCCCTGTTTTCTTTTCCTTTTTTTTCTTTTCTTATTTATTGATTCCAAAAAGAAAACAGTCAACAAAAAAACTTTAACACATTACAAAAAGAAATAATAGTTTCATAATACATATCTTCTATGACGACTTCCCATCACCCCAGCATGATTCCTTAGTGCTTCTTGGTTTGTTGCACTTATCTTTATCACTAATAATACATCTTAGTTTTCTTAGATTTCTACGGTTTCCTACTTTCCTACAAAAGTCACTCCAGGCCTGCCAACGAGTTCAGGTTTTTGCAGTGCTCCCTGAGATACTTTCTATACATGTCCTATTCCCTCCTAAATGTTTGTTCAGTCAGGTCCCTTAATTTTCCCGTCATTTTTGCTAATTCTGCAAACTCTAACAGTTTAGATTGCCGCTCCAGTTTAGTTGGTGTTACATCTCCTTTCCAGATTCTAGCTATTCGAATTCTTGCTGCCATGGTGACATAGAAAAATACCTTCCTCCCCTTTTTTGGTATATCCGTGTCTATTTAAGGGCAAGCGGGAATTGTAGAACTGAATATTGCAGGGAGTTGGACTAGATGACTCCAAGGTCCCTTCCAGCCCTGAAGTTCTGTTATCCTATTATATTATATTATTCTATTATATAAAAAGGTCTTCAAGAGCAGCCCCTCTGAGTGTCCCTTGTACAGTCATACCTCGGGTTAGGTTACAGACGTTTCAGGTTCCGCATTTTTTGGTCACGGACTCGCCGAAACCTGGAAGCACCAGAACGGTTTACTTCTGGGTTTCGGTGCTCGCGCATGCACGGAACCACTAAATCACACTTTGTGCATGTGCAGAAGCACCAAATCACAACCCGCATGTGCGCAGACGCGGTGCTGCAGCTTGCGAACGCTGCAGGTTGCAAATGTGCTTCCTGCATGGATCACGTTCGCAACCCAAGCGTCCACTGTATATGATTTGATTCCCGAATGTCCTGCTTTTCCTCAGGACGTCCCTCTTTTCATCGGAGAAATGTTGGAGTGTCTGGAGTTATGCGACCCCCGAGCCAAGGAGATAAGCAACTATACAATCTTAGGAGACAGCGGAAGGGAGACCTGTACAGTGGTACCTCAGGTTAAATACTTAATTCGTTCCGGAGGTCCATTCTTAACCTGAAACTGTTCTTAACCTGAAGCACCACTTTAGCTAATGGGGGCCTCCCGCAGCTGCCGTGCCGCCGGAGCACGATTTCTGTTCTCACCGTGAAGCAAAGTTCTTAACCTGAAGCACTATTTCTGGGTTAGCAGAGTCTGTAAAATGAAGCGTATGTAACCCGAGGTGCCACTGTATAGGGAGGTTGTTTAATGTTCAATGTTTTATTATGTTTTCATATAGGTTGGAAGCCATGCAGAGTGGCTGGGGCAACCCAGTCAGATGGGTGAGGGATAAATATAACATCATCATCATCATCATCATCATCATCATCATCAACAACAACAACAACAACAACATAGGACGTCTCTATTTTCATTGGAGAAATGTTGGCAGGTATGCAAGAACAGCCTCCAGGATCACGCCAATAGCCCATCAACTTCAGTATCCACAGCGGCCAACCAGATACCTGTGGAAAACCGCCTCCTCCTCCTGTTTTTGGTGTGACGTGCATAAAAGGATGACAGTTCTGCTTCCCTCTGTGCCTCCACACCTGAAAGAATTTTAATCCCAGATTCATTAAAAATAACGGCGGTGATGTAGCTTACCCATTTGCAAACGGGCGCTGTCATCATGTGTGCCGTCCTGCACCGACTGATTTTTTTTTTTAAGGAAAGGACTTTTAATAGTGCTGTGCTGTTTTTGTCATTTGCATTTTAATAAATTTCTTTTTTTATATATTGTTTTAATTCAGTTAGAGTTTAATTGCTGTTTAGTGTCTATATCATAGAATCAGGGATTTTTTTTAATGTTTGAAGTTTTATTCTCTTTTAAGTGTTCTGTTGAAAGCTGACCAACTCCCAAGAGACTGTAATCTACTCACAGAGTTAAAAACTGGCTTGTGCCTGGAAATGTAAAGAAACTGAAGGTACATTCTTTCACCTTTGGTGGACGTGCCCAAGGATTAAGGCTTTCTGGGAGATGATCTATAATGAAATGAAAAAGGTATTTAAATATACTTTTCTGAAGAAACCAGAGACCTTTCTCCTGGCCATAGTCGGCCAATTGGTGCCAAAGAAGGATAGAACTTTCTTTATGTACGCCACAGCAGCAGCAAGAATACTCATCGCAAAGCATTGGAAGACACAAGATCTACCCACCCGGGAAGAATGGCAGATGCAAGTAATGGACTACATGGAAATGGCAGAAATGACTGGCAGAATCCGAGACCAGGGAGAAGAGTTAGTGGAAGAAGATTGGAGGAAATTTAAAAGCTACTTACAGAAACTTTGTAAAATTTTTGAATGTTGATGACATAGAAATGAAATGAAGGGGTTCTGGTATTAAGGTAAAGATTATGTAAGAATGGACGGATGTTAGAGGAAAGTTTGAAGTTAACAAATTTGCTGAATTAATTTTCTAAGTGGAATACAAAAAAGGGAGGCGTGAGGAAGTCAGGAAAATAAGTTAATCAAAGAGGTGAAGAAAAAAAGAGGGATTTTTGTTTTTCTGTTATTTTTTGTTTTTATGTTAATTGTCTACATTTTTTGTATTTTTGTATTTTTGTGTTTTTGTATTTTTTCTTCTGTTTTCTCTACTGTTTGTTTTACAATTTCTTTATTCTTAAAATTTAATAAAATATCATTTAAAAAAACAACAACTGGCTTGTGCCAAAGGGGGGTTCGGGTCAAAGTTGTTGACTTTTTTCAGGGAGGAGGTAAAATGCTGAGCTTTTTTTAGGGGAGCCACAGTTGTTCAGCTACTTGGGGGGGGGGGGATGATCTACCAGTGATCTACCACAGATGTCTAGTGATCTACTGGTAGATCACAATCTACCTGTTGGACATGCCTGATTCTATTCCAGTGATTCTGCAATGCAGGAATCTCTTTGCCCATCCCTTGTGGGGCTCAAACCCACCCCCCATCTGTGCCGTTTTAATTTGCGTAAGCTGCCTTGAGTCTATTAATATTATAATAATAGTGAAGGTGAACTGAAGCAGGAAATCATGGGAATCAGAGTTTCTGCCGTGTGCACAAAGAAACAGAGAGAAAAATGGTGCCAATATCATTTCAGTGGCTGCTCCAAATTTGTGGGAAACCAGGCAAGATTGCCATTGCAGGTGTTCATGTTGAAGCAATACCTCAACCATGATGGGACCTGATTAGAGGCCAACCCCTGAAGCCATCGTTAGGTAACAGCACCTCAGGTTACCTGCGGTCGGAGAAGAATATTTGCGAGATAGTAAATATTTGAGGTCCACACTCTTTGCGGCCAACAAGCCTGGCATGGAAGTGGGAGAGGCCTTGACATTTGCAAGGGGAAATGCAAATCTGGGACATCTTTGGTTGTGTTTTGCATAGCGAATGTCAGCCCAGCACAAATCCCCAGCTGCTTTGATTAGGAATTTCAGTGAACCTGAACCGCTATTCAAACCATGCCAGGGAGCCTGATACAGAGAGACAGGCACAGAGGAACAGCCTCTGTTTCTTTCATTTAAGACACCCCAGCGGAAAACAGGAGGGATACAGCCAAAGAAATTCCATGGAGAGAGAGGAGAGACACTTCACCAACCCCACCAGCTGCCCCATCAGCTGTTTTAGGCAAGATCCCTCGCTGGCACCTCTGGGAATCTGGAGTCTCCAATGGGCAGCCAGTTGCTAACCCCGATACAAATCGATTCGTGAGTCATCCACTCTGCCTTTGATCTGCTTCCATGTCACGGCCATATTTCTTGGTCCTTGGCTATGCCAGGACCACAAACACAATGGTTTCCATGGCCAAGACAGCTGGCAAAGTTCATCCAGCAGCCTCTGCCCATCTCTAGACAAGATTTCTAATGCAATTCTGGGCTGCGTTAACGGAAGCTACAGTCTCCAGATCAATGATGTGATGGTCCTGACCAGTGCTTTGAAAAAAAATAAAATTTTAGGGGTACTCTCATTTTTCTACTCATATTGAAATACTGCCCCTCATTGAGGCCAAACTTAGATTCACAAGATGTTTAGGGTATGCGTACCCCTGCGTACCCCTATGGAAAAAAAGGACTCATCTGATTCCCGGTCTGTTATGCCTTGGTCAGACCCCACCTGGAGTCCAGTGTCCACTTCTGGACACCACAATTTAAGAAGGATGTTGACAAGCTGGAATGTGTTCAGGGGAGGGTGACCAAGATGATAATAATAATAAAAAAAATAAAATTTTATTTGTATCCCGCCCTCCCCAGCCGAAGCTGGGCTCAGAGCAGCTAACAACAGTAAAAGTTACAGATAGGTAGCCGTGTTGGTCTGCCATAGTCAAAACAAAATTAAAAAATTCCTTCCAGTAGCACCTTAAAGACCAACTAAGTTAGTTCTTGGTATGAGCTTTCGTGTGCATGCACACTTCTTCAGATACACTGAAATAGAAGTCACCAGACCCTTCTATATAGTGAGAAGGTGGGGAGGGGTATTACTCAGAAGGGTGGTGGGATTGGGTGATTGGCAGATAGCTGTGATACGCATAACAGGGTACGCATAACAGGCTCATCACAGCTATCTGCCAATCACCCAATCCCACCACCCTTCTGAGTAATACCCCTCCCCACCTTCTCACTATATAGAAGGGTCTGGTGACTTCTATTTCAGTGTATCTGAAGAAGTGTGCATGCACACGAAAGCTCATACCAAGAACTAACTTAGTTGGTCTTTAAGGTGCTACTGGAAGGAATTTTTTTATTTTGTTTTAACAGTAAAAGTAACACAGTTTACATAAATACACAATCAATTAATTGAAATACATTCTAAAATCAGTTCATTCTATAATCAATTCAGAATCAAATTAATGGCAACCATTGGGCTAGAGTTAGAATCATAGAATAGAATCATAGAATCATAGAGTTGGAAGAGACCACAAGGGCCATCGAGTCCAACCCCCTGCCAAGCAGGAAACACCATCAGAGCACTCCTGACATATGGTTGTCAAGCCTCTGCTTAAAGACCTCCAAAGAAGGAGACTCCACCACACTCCTTGGCAGCAAATTCCACTGTCAAACAGCTCTTACTGTCAGGAAGTTCTTCCTAATGTTTAGGTGGAATCTTCTTTCTTGTAGTTTGGATCCATTGCTCCGTGTCCGCTTCTCTGGAGCAGCAGAAAACAACCTTTCTCCCTCCTCTATGTGACATCCTTTTATATATTGGAACATGGCTATCATATCACCCCTTAACCTCCTCTTTTCCAGGCTAAACATGCCCAGCTCCCTTAGCCGTTCCTCATAAGGCATTGTTTCCAGGCCTTTGACCATTTTGGTTGCCCTCCTCTGGACACGTTCCAGTTTGTCAGTGTCCTTCTTGAACTGTGGTGCCCAGAACTGGACACAGTACTCCAGGTGAGGTCTGACCAGAGCAGAATACAGTGGCACTCTTACTTCCCTTGATCTAGATGCTATACTCCTATTGATGCAGCCCAGAATTGCATTGGCTTTTTTAGCTGCTATGATGATTTTTTAGTTCTATGAGGATTACAGAAGGAGAGAGGGGGTCAGGCTGAGTCCAAACCAAAGGCCTGGTGGAACAGCTCTGTCTTGCAGACCCTACAGAAAGATGTCAAGTCCCGCAGGGCCCTAGTCTCTTGTGACAGAGCATTCCACCAGATCGGGGCCACAGCCGAAAAAGCCCTGGCTCTGGTTGAGGCCAGCCTAATCTCCCTGTGGCCCAGGACCTCCAGGATGTTTTTATTTGAAGACCGTAAGGTCCTCTGTGGGACATACCAGGAGAGGCGGTCCCGTAGGTATGAGGGTCCTAGGTCGTATAGGGCTTTAAAGGTTAAAACCAGCACCTTAAACCTGATCCTGTGCTCCACCGGGAGCCAGTGCAGCTGGTATAGCTGATTAAGGGTCTGGGAACCAAACCTGATGAGGAACAGTTGAAGGAGCTGGAATGTTTAGCCTGGAAAAGAGGAGATTGAGAGGAGATATGAGAGCCATCTTCAAATATCTCAAGGGATGTCACACGGAAGATGGAACAAGCTTGTTTTCTCCTGCTCTGGAGGATAGGACTCGAACCCATGGCTTCAAATGACAAGAAAGGAGATTCCAGCTAAACACCAGGGGAAACTTTCTGAAAGTAAGAGCTGTTCAACCATGGAACGGTCTCCCTCGGGAAGACTCTCCTTCCTTGGAGGTTTCTAAGCAGAGGTTGGATGGCCATCTGTCGTGGATGTTTTAATTGAGATTTCTGCATTGCAGAGGGTTGGACTAGATGACCCCAGGGGGTCCCTTCCAACTCTGCAATTCAAAACAATAGATTCAAATGAGAAGAAAGGATATTCCAGCTAAACATTAGTTGGGACTTTCTGATGGCAAGAACAATAGTGGAATGTGTGACCTCGAATGCTGGTGGGCTCTGCTTCATTCAAGTTTTTAAAGCAGAGGCTGGATCTGTCAAGGATGCTTTAGTTGAGATTCTTGTCTTGCAGGGGGTTAGACTAGATGATCCTTGAGATCTCCTCCAACTCTACAGTCTTTTGAGAATTGATACGGAAAGGGGGGCACATGTCTTCTTCACCTTCTTCTTCGCTACAATATATCCATTTATTTCCAGTTGTCAATGTCAAAAGGGACTAAAATCTATAAAATTCATAGAAACTCAACGTGCCAATTTGCTCAATTTCTCTAGGACTCCATGACACCTCCCCTGTCCTCCATAATCCCTCAAGCAAGGTGTCAAGACCCTAATCCTGTCAAATCACTCTGCCAAGCCTTTCCTCCGGGCAATGCCAGTACATGGACCATTGTCTTCTCATCACCGGTACTCAGGGTGTGCTTATCTGCGCATATCTCCAGCTCTGCATATTCCCCCTCCCTCCTCCATATGTTAATCCTGTGTAACCCAACCTCTTCTTAATGTATTCATGGTGTAACTGGGATGTATTTTGCACTGTATTCTGGGACATGGAGGGAAGTTTCAAAAGTTTATGTCACCCCTTTCTCACTGTTCAATCTCGCCCTGAACCTGTTGCGCAATAAACTTGGATCTTCTGCAGCTTGCTCCTGTCTCCGGCTGAGCTCATTTTCCTCCACAGGGACCCGCAGACTTAGTCCGACGAGCTGGGTGGCAGAGCAGCCTCGCACCCAGATTTTTACCGTAACAGAATGCTGACTGAAGGAGACCTCCGGAAGTTCACCAAACAGTTTGCAGTGATGGCCCAGGATCCCCCCCCCCAGCCTCCCACTTTATCACCTCCATCTCCCCCTTCCTTTACACCCCCCAGGAAAAGGAGGAAACCAGTTCAACTTAGCATGATGAGAGGACAAATGGTTATTTCTTGGGGTGTCAGAGTTTTGTGGGTGCAGGACACTCATAATTCTTGGGTTTAGTAAAAGTTCAAATTCATTGAGGTTTGATTGAACTGTGCTAAAGGCCGCTGGATGCAGTTGCTGTGAGGAGCTGGGCCAACCTGAAAAAAAGATGGCCCATCAAGGAAACCATCATGAGAGTGAAGACTGTCAGGCGAGGAGGGGAGCGTTGCCTCCTCCAGCTGTGCGCTGGTGGGCAGAGACCACAGGGGCTAGGATTTCAGGGTGAATAATGTAAGTGAAGAGGGAAACAGTGTTCATTTTGCAGGTGCTTTGGAGAGCAGGATGGAGGGCGGAGCAGGATCTGGGCTGGCTGGGGCAGCCTGTTTTATGCCGCAGAGAGGATCAGACATGATGTTTGACATTTCTCAGAATCTGACGCTGCAGTGATGGGAGGAACACGACGTTCCTGAGATGCGAATGCTCTGCACTTTCTCCATCTAATGCAGGTTGTAAATATGTGCAAATAAACCATATATCTTAAAGACACCACAGACTCCACTGTGCCTCAGTGGCCCAAAGGAAACACAGGCCCTGGTAAGCGTACCAGGACCCTGGAATCTTGCAACGCTCAGAGATTTGGGTGGTGTTGGACACTATGATTTATCTCCTGCCTTCCTATGCAAGGAAAAAATATCGGCGACGTTCTCCCTTCTTGCTTTTGCAGGACGAAAATAAGAATAACAAGAACAGTCGGGTTTGGGCGATCTCTTCGTTGTGCAGAGACAGAAGAGCAGTTTGCTTCCTCTTGCTGTGAGTGTAATGACAGCTTCTCCTGGTGATCAGATCAGCCCTTGCCTTATCCCACTGACCTTCTTAATTGCACTGTGCTCCTTGGCAAAGAGGAGACATTTGTGTGAGCTGCTCTGTGCTGAACAGGTAGTGGCTGAAGGATACTGTCAGCACAACAGATGCCTAAGAGATGACAGAACAAGCTGTGGGTGTCAGAATCAGCAAGGCTGCCCCCCCCCCAAAGCCCAGAGTCGCCTTTAAGCCAATAGAAGAGAAAGCATTGAGTCAAATCTGGTGACAGAGTTCAGATCAAAAATGTGGATTGCATTCAGACATGGGAAATATCTAATTAGCACTCCTGGTTTCAATACTGGTGCTTCTGTCCCTGATGTTCTTTTCACACTGCAGTACCTGAAAGTGTGGGTTTTTGATTTTCTGCTAAAGGCAAATTCCATGCTAGGGGTCATTAGGAAAGGAACTGGAAATAAAACTGTGACTATCTTGATATCAGTATACAAAAGGACGGTGCGGCCGCATTTGGAAAACCATGTGCTGTTGTGGTCGCCTCGCCTCAAAAAGGATATTGTAGAGTTGGAGAAAGTTCAGAACAGGGCCACCACAAAGTTCAAGGGGGTGTAAAGACTCCTTTAGGCGGAAAAGTAGTAGTGTTTGGGAACTTTTAATTAAGAGAAAAGATGAGCGCTCATCCAGGCCTGGGTCCAAGGGGTTCTGCCCCTGGCCTGTTGCTTTCCCCCCCTGGAAAAGCTGCGCTTTAGCCCTAAGTCAGGGGAAAATGTCAATCCAGAGAAAATGTGATTCATGTTTGCTCACACGCAGAAGTAAACATCAGGTTTCCCCAAGGGAAAGTGGTGGGTCAAAGGGGAATCTGGATGAGCCCTGAGAATAATAATAAATAATAAAATAATATTTTATTTATATCCTACCCCCCCCCCCCAACTGAAGCCGGGCTCAGAGCGGCTAACAACAGTAAAATAATAAGCATTCAATAATCAATTCATTATAAAATCAGTTCAAATCAAATTGATGGCAACCATTGGGCTAGAGTTCTATGAGGATTACAGAAGGAGAGAGGGGGTCAGGCTGAGTCCAAACCAAAGGCCTGGCAGAACAGCTCTGTCTTGCAGGCCCTGCGGAAAGATGTCAAGTCCTGCAGGGCCCCAGTCTCTTGTGACAGAGCGTTCCACCAGATTGGGGCCGAAAAAGCCCTGGCTCTGGTTGAGGCCAGCCTAACCTCCCTGTGGCCCGGGACCTCCAAGATGTTTTTGTTTGAAGGCCGTAAGAAGTGACATCATAGAGGTGTATAATATTAACCATGGCATGGAAGAAGTGGTTTTCATCCTCCCTCGTAACACAGGAACTTGCACATATCCCATGAAGTTGAAGGCTGGAAGATTCAGATCAGGTAAAAGAAAGTCCTTTGCACAGCACACTATTAAACTATGGAACTCGCCAGTGGCGTAGCGTGGGTTGTCAGCACCCGGGGCAAGGCAAGTAATTTGCGCCCCCTAACCCTGAGTGAGCCAGGTAGGGGCAGAGAGCTGCGAGTGCGGCCCCCCTCCAGATGGTGCGCCTGGTGCAGCCGGGCCCCCCTGCACCCCCCACGCTACGCCACTGGAACTCGCTCCCACAAAGCCCAGCCTAAATGGCTTTAGCATCATAGAATCGTAAAGTTGGAAGAGACCCCAAGGGTCATCCAGTCCAACCCCCTGCGATGCAGGAATCTGAACTGTAGCTGGAGTCAGTCCAGAATCTCAACTGAAGCATCCATGACAGATGTCCATCCAACCTCTGCTTATAAACCTCCAAGGAAGGAGAGTCCACCACCTTCCGAGGGAGACTGTTCCACTGTCAAACAGCTCTTACCCTCAGAAAGTTCTTCCTGTTGTTGAGTTGCAATTTCCTTTCCTGTAACTTGAAGCCACGGGTTCGAGTCCTGCCCTCCAGAGCAGGAGAAAACAAGCTTCCTCTATCTTCCATGTGACAGCCCTTGAGGAGAGTCCCATGGACCGCAAGAAGATCCAACCTCTCCATTCTTAAGGAAATTAGCCCTGAGTGCTCACTGGAAGGACAGATCCTGAAGCTGAGACTCCAATACTTTGGCCGCCTCATAAGAAGAGAAGACTCTCTGGAAAAGACCCTGATGTTGGGAAAGATGGAGGGCACAAGGAGAAGGGGACGACAGAGGACAAGATGGTTGAACAGTGTTCTTGAAGAGACCAGCATGAATTTGACCAAACTGCGGGAGGCAGTGGAAGACAGGAGTGCCTGGCGTGCTCTGGTCCAGGTGGTCACGAGGAGTCGGACATGACTAAATGACTAAACAACAACAACAACACATGAGCCAACAGTGTGACGCGGCAGCTAAAAAAGCCAATGCAATTCTGGGCTGCATCAATAGGAGTATAGCATCTAGATCAAGGGAAGTAATAGTGCCACTGTATTCTGCTCTGGTCAGACCTCACCTGGAGTACTGTGTCCAGTTCTGGGCACCACAGTTCAAGAAGGACACTGACAAACTGGAACGTGTCCAGAGGAGGGCAACCAAAATGGTCAAAGGCCTGGAAACGATGCCTTATGAGGAACGGCTAAGGGAGCTGGGCATGTTTAGCCTGGAGAAGAGGAGGTTAAGCAGTGATATGATAGCCATGTTCCAATATATAAAAGGATGTCACATAGAGGAGGGAGAAAGGTTGTTTTCTGCTGCTCCAGAGAAGCGGACACGGAGCAATGGCTCCAAACTACAAGAAAGAAGATTCCACCTAAACATTAGGAAGAACTTCCTGACAGTAAGAGCTGTTCGACAGTGGAATTTGCTGCCAAGGAGTGTGGTGGAGTCTCCTTCTTTGGAGGTCTTTAAGCAGAGGCTTGACAACCATATGTCAGGAGTGCTCTGATGGTGTTTCCTGCTTGGCAGGGGGTTGGACTCGATGGCCCTTGTGGTCTCTTCCAACTCTATGATTCTATGAGACTCCTTAAAGGGAGTGAAAGGTGGGATATCAAATCCAAACTCTTCTTCTTCTTCTTCTTCTTCTTCTTCTTCTTCTTCTTCTTCTTCTTCTTCTGTCCCTGAGCATCTCTCCCCCTGCCCCAGTAGCATCTCTACACCTGTCCCTCCCAGGGTTCCCCCATGAAAACAGCAGGAAATAGACAGCTTAAAATATATATATATTTACAAATAAAGCTGTATTCGATGGGTGAAAGGACATATGATTTCTGACATGACTGAGAATCGCAAAGCCAGGGACGGACACCTTTGAAAATATGAAATCAACGAGAAGAGGCAGGAATGAAAATTTGGAAATATGCTTCAGAGGTCCAGACTATAGGGAGCCCAGAAAAATCAACATTTACAATTTCGTCGGTTTTTTTATTTTAGTTTATTGTTTTTAATTGGATTATGACACGGATATGTTGATTGGCTGTTTTTATTGGAAAATAAATAAAAATGATTTTTAAAAAAGAAAAGAGCAGGAAAGAACTGTGTGCCCAGAGACCACCCCAAATTTCATCACTTAATGCCTGCAATTTTCTGGGTTGGTGGGCTGCAAACAGATTTTCTTTTCTTTTCTGGAAGCAATGAACATGAATCTTCCACTAGAGTTTCGGAAGTGGCTCTTATGTCTTTTGAAAGCTCAGATGTAACGCAGAAATTAACAGTTAGGGAAATGTCAAGGGAATGGAATAAACTGTTGTACATATCTCAATAGCATTGCAACTAGCACAAAATGCTACAACCAAGGTGCTGAGAAGTGCTAAGCCTCAATCTTCCGCCAATATATATATATATAAGCTACTGAAATCTGCATTTGATTGCAAGTGTTAAATACATGTTTGATCTCAAAGTATGCACTTCTGACCACGTTTCAGCCTAAAACAGGCAGTTTTTGATGCATTTTTGTTTGTCATCACCCCACCCCCCTCAAAAAAACTTTAGGGTTTATTTCTCCAAACCTGCTGAAACTCCATATACGATGACTGACATTTGAAGGAATTTAGTTTGCTATTGTGATGCAGAATCAAATGCTAGAAATTTCTTCAAAGGGCATCTAGCCCAACCTGCTGGAGACCGCTCTTTTGGTAGCCTCCTTAATTTTTTGTTTGCCTAAAACAGAGATAGAAGCTCTTCGAGATAAAGCAGAACTTGTGTCACCTGCTTCCCTGCCTCCTAGGTTTACAGTGCTGAGAATCCCATTATGAACTGGGTCCCTGGTAGGTTTGAAAAAATGCAGTGTGGATTGGGGGTGTGCGGAGGAGAGATGCCACCCACCCACAGAAATAACTTCTGCTTGAAGTGTTTTTGTGCGCAAGTTTGCCTAACGCATCTCTTGAGGAGCCTGAGATGTTCTCAGTGCCTTTGAGGCTCCGGTTAAGTACCAATTGCCATGTTCCTGAAACACACTTAGCAGATAGAAGTGTTTGTTTCCTTCCATCGCTGGCAGATTTTATTATCCTTCTGGCGTATAATCGCATCCCATTGGGCCGTTTTCATCTTTCTCTTAGACACGGCCCCAAAAGAGAGAGGAAATCTATAAAGGAGGACAAAGAAAGGCACTGCAAAAGAACAAGGGAGCTGCCAGGGGCATCAAGGATCAATGGTGTTATGTACTGAGTTGAATAGGATCCAGAATGCAGCAGTCTGATTGGTCCTAGAACAATAGGATCCAGAATGCAGCAGTCTGATTGGTCCTAGAACAATAGGATCCAGAATGCAGCAGCCTGATCGGTCCTAGAACAATAGGATCCAGAATGCAGCAGCCTGATCGGTCCTAGAACAATAGGATCCAGAATGCAGCAGCCTGATCGGTCCTAGAACAATAGGATCCAGAATGCAGCAGCCTGATCGGTCCTAGAACAATAGGATCCAGAATGCAGCAGCCTGATCGGTCCTAGAACAATAGGATCCAGAATGCAGCAGTCTGATCGGTCCTAGAACAATAGGATCCAGAATGCAGCAGTCTGATCGGTCCTAGAACAATAGGATCCAGAATGCAGCCGTCTGATTGGTCCTAGAACAATAGGATCCAGAATGCAGCAGTCTAATTAGTCCGCAGGAGCCCCCCAATCCAGCTCCAGGTGGAAGTGAATCCACAATCTGATTGGCCTACAGGAGAATCCCGGAATTAGCCAATCACGTGGGGCCCATTGTGTAAATAATGTATATGAAGCAGACATTCTGAGGGAACTTCCATTCCTCCTCACCACTATGAGCTGAATAAAGAGCATGAAATCCACTCTCGACTCCAAGTATATTTCAAATGGGAACCCAGGAGATATCAATACAGGTTTCCCCAACCTGGTGACTTTCAGGTGCATTGGACTACAACTCCCATCAACTCATGCAACGCAGGTGGACTCAGCATCATAGGAGCCAACTCCTAGGGGACACGGGGGCTTCGGCCCCCACAATAAAATATTTGAGGTGTGTGGTGGGCCCCCACAAAGTTGATGGGCATTCAAATTCAAATGGTGTGTGTACACCGCGTCATATGATCGGTTATGTGGGGCAGGGCTTACCTGGGCCCCCACAATATTTTATTCAAGTTGGCACCCCTGTTCAGCGTTGCCAGTTTCTTCTGAGGCTCAACTTCCATGGCTCTGACTGCTGCAGAACCAGGGGAAGTCCAATCATATGATCATAGAATCATGGAAGTTTTGTAGATTGTAGAGTTTTTAATATTCTGTTGGGAGCCACCCAGAATAGCTGAGGCAACCCAGTCAGATGGGTGGCTTGTTGTTGTGTTGTTGTTTAGTTGTGTCCGCCTCTTCGTGACCCTTCATGACTAAGCCACTTCTGGCAGAACCACCATGTACCTTCCCGCCGGAGTGGTACCTATTTATCTACTTGCACTTTGATGTGCTTTCGAACTGCTAGACTGGCAGGAGCAGGGACTGAGCAATGGGAGCTCACCCCGTCGCGGGGATTCGAACCACCGACCTTCTGATTGGCAAGTCCTAGGCTCTGTGGTTTAACCCACAGTGCCACCTGCTTCCCTAAGCCCTAGTAGGGTGGACTATAAATAAGTCTGACAGACATCCGTAGGAGAGGCTCTTAGCATCCAAGGCAAAAACTGGGCAAGATACTATTTCCCGAGGGAGCTGCCATCACACGCTGCCATTCTGGCATCTGCCGAGGCTGACACCTTTCAGAGCAAAATGCAAAAAAAAAATAAATGAAGAAGAAAGCATACCAGGCCCTGGGCTATAATTTCTTCTGAGAGCGCCGAGTAATGGAAGGGGATGGCTGAGGAGGAGCCAGCGCACCTGTAGTTGACAACGCCATCGCTGCCGCTTTGATAAGAAGATTGGCTGTCTGTGGCAAGCGCTCTGATATAAAAGGCCTCAATGAGGAAAGAGCTTCTGTGCAACGGACCCGGTGAAAATCAGGATCTGCCTTGCCCTTTTCTCTGCGGGAGGTTAAATCTTCCCACTTTCCCCAATTTGTGTCACCATCACAGGTGCCCAGCAACTTTTTGAATGAGTCACACAAAGCTGGTGTGTGGGAAGGGAGGGGACAGAAAGCGAATCTTCTTTGGCGATCCCTCGTAGCCGAGTAAGATTGTCTTTCATAAACACGGTTTTAACAATGAGTCCGTAAGTGACTGTGGAGGCCAATTATGGATCAACACGTCTTTCCACAGTGGAGACATTGGTTTCAGGGCGGGAGTTGATCACGGTGTAGATTTGCCAAGCGTGCCTTCCTCTTAGCATGTTTACCCCTTGCGTCCTGAGTTCGAGTGTCTTCAAAGCCCAGGACACCTTTATAGTAAAGGCTGTTCTCCAACTGGAGCGCTTGCAGGCCAGTGTTTCCCAGTTGTCGGTGTTTATACTACATTTTAAAAGATTTGCCTCGAGAGAGTCTTTAAACCTCTTTTGTTGACCACCAGCATTAAGCTTTCCATTTTTAAGTTCGGAATAGAGTAGTTGCTTTGGAATACGATCATCAGGCATCCGCACAACATGACCAGTCCATCGAAGTTGATGTTGGAGAATCCTTGCTTCAACACTGGTGATCTTTGCTTCTTCCATTACACTGATATTAGTTCGCCTGTCTTCCCAAGTGATGTGTAAAAATTTTGGAGACACCATTGATGGAATATTTCGAGGAGTTGGACTTGGCGTTTCTAAGTGGTCCTCTCTGTGGGAGGTTAAATCTTCCCAGTTTCCCCAATCCGTGCCACCATCGCAGGTGCTCAGCAATTTTTTTTTGAATGAGTCACACTAAGCTGGTGTGTGGGAAGGGAGGGGAGAGAAAGCGGGGGCCCCTTCTCTGGACACAGGTTGTTCCATCTTTTCTCTGTGCATGGATGGAAAATTAGATCTCCGCAGGATCCTTTGTGTGCGTGTGTCAAGAAGCAATTATGTTAAGTACTTTGAATAAAGCGAGGAGTGTCTGACAAACACTTGCTATTTTTCCAATCATGCGCCTGCCGGTAACTACAAAATGTGCCAGAACAGTGTTCTTTATGGGATGGAGTGTGCTCGCCTGGCAATACGAAAATAAGAGTTGGCTTTCGCGGTGGGAGAAGTGATGTTGATTATTATTTTATTACGATGATGGCTATTTATACAGAAGGCATCAGGCCTGCACAGCCACCTAGCAGAGCTTTTCTGCAGGCAGGAGCTGACAGGTGTTTGGCGAAACGTAGTTTGCGAGTGCATTGCAAAACATTTGCTCACTTTAAAATAAGGGATATGGGATTGGTTCAGTTTGGTTCTTAGCTAGATCACACTTCTTGATGCATTGCGCAAAATGAGCTTACAGATGAGCTGAGAGTTAAGAAGGGAATGTACAGTATGAGAAATGGAAGAAAGGAGGAATCACTCAGAATGAGCTCAGGCTTGCAAGAGAGGTTAAAAAAGGTTCCTTCAGCTATGTCCAAATTAAGAGGAATGTTATGTACTGAGTTGAATAGGATTCAGAATGCAGCAGTCTGATTGGCCCTAGAACAATAGGATTCAGAATGCAGCAGTCTGATTGGTCCTAGAACAATAGGATCCAGAATGCAGCACTCTGATTGGTCCACAGGAGCCACCCAATCCAGTTCCAGGTGGAAGTGAATCCACAACCTGATTGGCCTACAGGAGAATCCCAGAAATGCCAATCACATGGGGCCCATTGTGTAAATAATGTATATAAAGCAGACATTGTGGGGGAACTTCCATTCCTTCCTCGCTACTATGAGCTGAATAAAAACATAATAAAACATTAAGCATTAAAGAACCTCCCAATACAGGGCTGCCTTCAAATGGCTCGGGGGTCGGATAACTCCATACCCTCCAACATTTCTCCAATGAAAATAGGAACATCCCATGAACTGCAAGAAGATCAAACCTCTCCATTCTGAAGGAAATCAGCCCTGAGTGCTCACTGGAAGGACAGATCCTGAAGCTGAGGCTCCAAGACTTTGGCCACCTCATGAGAAGAGAAGACTCCCTTGAAAAGACCCTGATGTTGGGAAAGATGGAGGGCACAAGGAGAAGGGGACAACAGAGGACAAGATGGTTGGATAGTGTTCTCGAAGCTACCAGCATGAGTCTGACCAAACTGCGGGAAGCAGTGGAAGATAGGAGTGCCTGGCGTGTTCTGGTCCAGGGGGTCACGAAGAGTCGGACATGACTAAACAACAACAACAACAACAAAGAAAAGCAGGACATACCAGGATCAAATCAGAAACTGGGACAGCCGCTGTAAATCCGGAATGTCCCTGGAAAATAGGGACATTTGGAGGGTCTGTAAGAGATGCTTTGGCTGAGATTCCTGCACTGCTGGGGGTTGGACTAGATGACCCCGGGTGTCCCTTTGCACTCTAGAATCCTACTTGAAAGCTGAATGGAGGAGGCCTCCGGAAGTCCACCAGACCGTCTACAGTGGTGGCCGAGGATCCCTTCCCAGCCTCCCACTTTGTCCCCTCCATTTCCCCCTTCCTTTACACCCTGCCGTCCCCACCTCCAAGCAGAAGCCAGCTCAGCTTAGTGTAATGGGCAGGACGCAGAGGTTAAAGGTCACGAGGAGCCCAGGAGAGGGAAAGGAGGGGTGGCGCTGGGTGGCGGGGGTAGCAGCCCACTGCTGCAAATGTGGCGTGACAGGACCGAGCACCAGGGCACGCACACAGACTCCTTGCCAACTCGGGTGTCGCAGGTCAGGTGCCAAGCGGTCTGCCGCCCGCCTGCCTTCTCCGGACCCCGTCCCCCCAGGTAGCGGCTGACCGCTGGCCTTGTTTCACCAAGCCTGCGACTCGAGAAGAGAAAAGTTTCCTAATCTGCCGAGACAAGAAGCACATTCGCCCCCAGCAGTGACATTTTTAGCAGGGACACTTGACTTAAAAATAAATAAATAGAAGCAAACGTGTTCTCTCGTTCCTCCCGCCAACAAGCTCTTTGCCTCTTGGACACTGCCGTTTCTTTGCTTAATCTCCTCTTTTCTTCGCCCCCACTCTGCCGCTCTCTTCTGACCCCCTTCCCTCCTTTTTCCGGCAAATCACAATAGCCTTTCAATGCACAGCTTTGCAGCTTGTGAAACACACCACAGCCAGAGAAGCCACACAGAGAATGGGTTGCACCCATAATCAGAGTGTCGCATTCAGAATAGGCTCATTGGAAATATTGGAGCTAAGGTTGCCATTTTGAGCAGAGGTTGCTTGTTACTATTATTCATTAATTTATTTTTCATCTTCTAAACCACCATCTCAAAGCAACTGTGTTGTTTTTTAGGGACATTTTTTTAACAGTGCTGTGCTGTTTTTATTATCCGTCTCTTAATAAATTCATTTCCTTATGTTGTTTTAATTTTATTAGAATTTAAAAGCTTTCTGGTTGTTGTTTTTTAAAAAAATTATCTGCTTTTCTGTTACTCATTCTCCACTGATACATAGACTGCATACAGAATACATAAAGTAAAACAATTAAAACTAAACAAATAAATAATCTTGTTACATTTGATAGTTTTCTAACAACTGTCTTTTATATCAGCATTTAGCTTTTTGCATTTTATCTGGTTGTTTTTGATTTGTGAAGACCACCTTGAGTCCTGCTCCAGGAAAAAGGCAGGATAATAATAATAATAATAATACATAAGATAACAGAAAACAAGAAATGCATTTAAAACACAACAAAACCCCTATCAAGTTGACACTTGTGCTAAAGATTCATCCATCCATTTTAATATTGTTCATTTCATTTGCATGGACATAAATAAAGACAGATAACAATGTGTTTGTTGTTGTTGCTGTTTAGTCATTTAGTCGTGTCCGACTCTTCGTGACCCCCTGGACCAGAGCACACCAGGCACTCTTGTCTTCCACTGCCTCCCGCAGTTTGGTCAAACTCATGCTGGTAGCTTCGAGAACACTGTCCCACCATCTCGTCCTCTGTTGTCCCCTTCTCCTTGTGCCCTCCATCTTTCCCAACATCAGGGTCTTTTCCAGGGAGTCTTCTCTTCTCAGGAGGTGGCCAAAGTCTTGGAGCCTCAGCTTCAGGATCTGTCCTTCCAGTGAGCACTCAGGGCTGATTCTCTTCAGAATGGAGAGGTTTGATCTTCTTGCAGTCCATGGGACTCTCAAGAGTCTCCTCCAGCACCATAATTCAAAAGCATCAATTCTTCGGCCATCAACCTTTTTTATGGTCCAGCTCTCACTTCCATACATCCTATTGTCTTTGTCCATGGAGTGTTCTTGGCAGGGATACTGGAGTGGCTTGCCGGTTCCTGCTCCAGGTGGATCACGTTTGGTCAAAACTCTCCACTATGACCTGTCCGTCTTGGGTGGCCCTGCACGGCATAGCTCATAGCTTCTCTGAGTTATTCAAGCCCCTTCGCCACGGCAAGGCAGTGATTGCGTTATGGGATTAAAATTGGCCACAACTTTATGTAAAATTCAGATGTAGGGAGACCTTGGCTTAGGCACTGGGCATTTATCCCTCCCAGTCCCCAGCTGGGAATCTGGGGAACATCAGGGATATCCAGATTGAGTGGGAATTCAAGCAGAGAGCCCCCCTCCCTCAATTCACTGCAACACGGGGGAGACCAATGACAGCCTCTTGGCTTATGGCCAATGATTCCCCTCAGAACAACCCCTTTAATGGGGAACCCTGGGATCGCTGCCACAGGAGGGGTGCGGGTACCTACTTCACGCCCCCCCCTTTAGGGAAGAAAGACGAAAGGATTGCACCCAGTTCTGCTGTCTGCCTGCTGCCTCTCCCCCCCCCCAGCTGTAAGGTGCCTGAGGCCCGACAGCATGTGGCAGCACCCATAGGGACCGTGGCGCCACGCATGGGGGCCTCAGCTGTCGTCCAGCTTGGAGGGAGGCAGCAGTCAGACAGCAGAACTGTGCGGTGTCGCCCTGCCCCTGGGCACGCCACACCAGGTGCCCGGAAACCTTCCTCCGCCGCTGGCAGGTAAAATTTTCAGAAGTCAGTTAAATGGCAGCTCATTTGGGAAGTGCTGATTATTATTATT
The DNA here is from genome assembly GCF_951804945.1 of Podarcis cretensis. NCBI lineage: Eukaryota > Metazoa > Chordata > Lepidosauria > Squamata > Lacertidae > Podarcis > Podarcis cretensis. Next base: position 100,066,801 of record NC_137174.1, read on the forward strand.
ATTCTGAGATTTTCCACAAAAAGATATTTTGCAACAGATCTGGCTTTTCCATTCGTTGCTTGGGTTCAGCACAGAGCATGCAGGTCTCTGTGTCTCCAGCTTCCAGCTCAGCTCACAACCCCGACTCTGACTATTGTCCTACCTAGCAGACAGGTGAGGGGGTGGAGGAAGAACCTGCCAATTGCTCAGAGGGCCTCATCACTTGCAACCTGGCTCTTGCAACCTGACACATTCTTTGGGGAAGCTTATGAGGACATCCAGGAGGGATGCGGGTGGCGCTGTGAGTTAAACCACAGTGCCTAGGACTTGCCAATCGGAAGGTCGGCGGTTCGAATCCCCGTGACAGGGTGAGCTCCTGTTGCTCGGTCCCTGCTCCTGCCAACTTAGCAGTTCGAAAGCACGTCAAAGTGCAAGTAGATAAATAGGTACCTCTCTGGCGGGAAGGTAAACGGCGTTTCCGTGTGCTGCTCTGGTTCTCCAGAAGCGGCTTAGTCATGCTGGTCACATGACCCGGAAGCTGTACGCCGGCTCCCTCGGCCAATAAAGCGAGATGAGCGCTGCAACCCCAGAGTTGGCCACGACTGGACCTAACGGTCAGGGGTCCCTTTACCTTTATGAGGACATCCAAGTGGCCAGCTGAGGGTCTTGTCTTATAAAGAAATCAGTTCAGCAATAGACTCTGACCTTCACTGGGTACAGGACCCCCACCTCCAAGAATTGGAAGGAATGCAGGGCCTCATCTAGACTGACCCCCTCTCCCCAAACCCACAGCATCACATCAGGAGCTGGCGAGCCTTCAAGGCTGTGGAAAAGCTAACTAGAGAGCTTACTGGCAGTTCCCTCCCTCCCCCGGCATATTCCTCACCGGTGCCTCTGTACCCAGCAGTTTCAACAAGGCAGCAATCTTTTACTTCCCGCAAAGCCCAGGAGGTGAAAGGCGAAGCGCCGGTCCTTGTAAGTCTCCCTGCTCAAGAGCCCTTCCACAAATCCTTTGGCATGCAAGGACGCCGATGACAAGATGGCAGTGACTCAGGCTCTTTTGAAAGGCGGGCGATAAATGGAGGCGGTGATAGGAATGAGATCCGGCAGACAGGCAGGTTGCCCCATGAGGCATCGAGAGAGTGACACGACATCTCTGGGCCAAGACGATAATTGCCAACATGGGATGGGTGTCTGGTTTCAACGCCTGCCACACCTTTTAAACCAAGTAGGGGAAAGGTGCCAGACCTAGCATGGTGAAATATTCATTCGTTTGCTTTATTTATACCCCACCTTTCCTCAAGCGCAAGGTGGCGTACGTGGTTTAACTCATCCCCAATTGTTCTTCACAGCATCCCTGCAAAGTAGGCTAGGCTAAGAGAGTCACTCAATCAGCTTCCGGGCTGAGTGAGGGATTTGACTCCTGGTCTTCCAGGTCTAGTTCTCAATTAATCCCCACAACAGCCCTAGGACAGGCATCTAGGAGTCTTGGTTGACCACAAACTTGACATGAGCCAACAGTGTGACGCGGCAGCTAAAAAAGCCAATGCAATTCTGGGCTGCATCAATAGGAGTATAGCATCTAGATCAAGGGAAGTAATAGTGCCACTGTATTCTGCTCTGGTCAGACCTCACCTGGAGTACTGTGTCCAGTTCTGGGCGCCACAGTTCAAGAAGGACACTGACAAACTGGAACGTGTCCAGAGGAGGGCAACCAAAATGGTCAAAGGCCTGGAAACGATGCCTTATGAAGAACGGCTAAGGGAGCTGGGCATGTTTAGCCTGGAGAAGAGGAGGTTAAGGGGTGATATGATAGCCATGTTCAAATATATAAAAGGATGTCACATAGAGGAGGGAGAAAGGTTGTTTTCTGCTGCTCCAGAGAAGCGGACACGGAGCAATAGTTCCAAACTACAAGAAAGAAGATTCCTTCTAAACATTAGGAAGAACTTCCTGACAGTAAGAGCTGTTCGACAGTGGAATTTGCTGCCAAGGAGTGTGGTGGAGTCTCCTTCTTTGGAGGTCTTTAAGCAGAGGCTTGACAACCATATGTCAGGAGTGCTCTGATGGTGTTTCCTGCTTGGCAGGGGGTTGGACTCGATGGCCCTTGTGGTCTCTTCCAACCCTATGATTCTATGATTCTATCCCCAAACTCGTCCCTCCAGCTGTTTTGGGACTACAACTCCCATCATCCCTAGCTAACAAGACTAGTGGTCAGGGATGGTGGGAATTGTAGTCCCAAAACAGCTGGAGGGACTAGTTTGGGCGTGCCTTCCCTAGGAGGTAGGATAGGCTGAGAGGCGATGACTGGCCACCAAGGTCAGATTCGGGACTGAGCAAGGATTTGAATCCAGGACTCCCAGAGCCGGTCTAGGCATTAGGCAGGGTGAGGTTGCTGTCTCAGGTGGGGTTAGCCCCCAGGATAGCACCCTCACAGGTGCCCCACCTGGCCTGACGCTGCCGCCATCGCCGCCGATTTCAGGTGAGATCATTTTGGGCAAGATCTCACCGAGAACTTGTGGAGTGTGCAAGATTTCAGGGGAGTTGGGGCGAGACTGGCATGATCTTGCCTGAAATTGTTGCCAACGGTGGCGCTGCTTCTCTGCCAAATATGAGGATCATGAACTGATGCAGAAATCGGAGGCTGAACCTGGAAAAATGAAGAAGAAACCGAAACTCACAGACCTGTCATGAGAACATAATAAGAGTCTTCTGGATCAGGCCAATGGCCCATTGAGTCCAGCCAGCATCCTTTTCTCCCAGTGGCCAACCAGATACCCATTATGGGAAACCTGCAAGCGGGATTCGAACACAGGAGCGACTCTCTGCTCCTGTGGTTTCCAGATGCGTTGCTTCCTCCAACTGTGGAGGACCCAGCACAGCCTCCTTGCTAGTAGCCAGCCAGCCAGACATCATTTCATTTGCAGGCCACAGTTTCACACTTCAAACCATGCTCAAGGTGGCCCACACTATGAAAAAAACCCAAGTGCAACGAAACAACAGGGGCCATAAACAATAAACAAAACGTTTAAAAATACAAAACCAATCTGAACAATTTCTGCATGATTCTAGATTCAGGTAGGTAGCCGTGTTGGTCTGACACAGTCAAAATAAATAAAAAAATTATAAAAATTGTCCAGTAGCACCTTAGAGACCAACTAAGTTTGTTCTGGGTATAAGGTTTCGTGTGCATGCACACTTCTGCAGATACCTGTACAGTGGTACCTCGGGTTAAGTACTTAATTCGTTCTGGAGTCCCGTTCTTAACCTGAAACTGTTCTTAACCTGAAGCACCACTTTAGCTAATGGGGCCTCCTGCTGCCACCGGAGCATGATTTCTGTTCTCATCCTGAAGCAAAGTTCTTAATCCGAGGTACTATTTCTGGGTTAGCGGAGTCTGTAACCTGAAGCGTATGTAACCGGAGGTACCACTGTATCTGAAAGTATCTGAATCTGAAGTATCTGAAGAAGTGTGCATGTACACGAAACCTTATACCCAGAACAAACTTAGTTGGTCTCTAAGGCGCTACTGGACAATTATTTAATTTCTGCATGAATCACAACAGAATCTAAAATAAAGATTATTATTATTTTAAACCAACAGCAACAACCCTATCACAACAAACTACACCCTCCTCCAACAACCACCACACAAAACAACAGCCTAGCTCAAGCATCTGTTCAAACATCCGTCTCAGCTTTTGTAGCTGGAGTCAGTCCGGACCCTGCCCTCCAAGGCCAGGTGGGAAAGACCTGCAAGGCAGGGATCAGGTCTTCCAGGACTCCCAGCCAAGAAGGTCTGCCATCGATCACACTCCCCTAAGGTCAGACTCGGCCTCAGCTTTGCTGTAAGTCCGTTGTGTGTCTTCCTTGCAGCATTCCTTTCCACCACCCTCTAGCTAATCTGCTCTACAGATCTTCCTCCATCAGGAACACCTTCTCTGCGTTCCTGAGCCTGCCAGATACTTTTCACCTTTGTTTGGGAGGGGGTGGAATGTACGCAGCTTACCTGAGAAAGCAGGGATAGAATGGCCTCTAATCATACGTTGAGGCAGCGCATGATTATTCCTTTTAACGTAATGATTGTTTGTGCTGACGGGACCAGGCGAAGATCTCCTGGGACATGCCGTATTCAGAGCAAAACCTTTTCTTCCTGGAGATCAAATCCACACTTGGGTATTCTGTTGTGTGTCAACTCCACCTCTACCTCTCTTTCAAATCAGAACCAGTGAAGGTGGTGAAGGTCCTGTGTGAGTGCCTGGAGGCGGCTGGAGGATGGATGGTGGCTAATGGATTGAGGTTGAATCCTGGCAAGACAGAAATACAGCACTTGGGGTACAGAGGGCAGGCTGGTGTGGAGGGCTGCCTGGTTCTGAATGGGGCAACTGTGCCCCTGAAGGACCAGGTGCGCAGCCTGGGAGTCATTTTGGACTCACAGCTGTCCATGGAGGCACAGGTCAGTTCTGTGTCCAGGGCAGCTGTTTACCAGCTCCATCTGGTATGCAGGATGAGACCCTCCCTGCCCGCAGACTGTCTCGCCAGAGTGGTGCATGCTCTGGTTATCTCCCGCTTGGACTACTGCAATGCGCTCTACGTGGGGCTACCTTTGAAGGTGACCCGGAAACTACAACTAATCCAGAATGTGGCAGCTAGACGGGTGACTGGGAGCGGCCGCCAAGACCACATAACACTGGTCTTGAAAGACCTACATTGGCTCCCAGTATGTTTCCGGGCACAATTCAAAGTGTTGGGGCTGACCTTGAAAGCCCTAAATGGCCTCGGTCCAATATACCTGAAGGAGCGTCTCCACCCCCATCAGTCTGCCCAGACACTGTGATCCTGTGCGAGGGCCTTCTGGTGGTTCCCTCACCGCTAGAAGCCAAGTTACAGGGAACCAGGCAGAGGGCCTTCTCGGTGGTGGCACCCACCCTGTGGAACGCCCTCCCACCAGATGTCAAAGAGAACAACAACTACAGTCATACCTCTTGTTATGTTTGCTTCAGGTAGCACATTTTCAGGTTGCGTACTGGAAAGGGTTATTCCCGGGTTTCGCCACTCACGCATGCGCAGATGTGCAAAATGACATCACGCACATGCACAGAAGCGGCAAATTGCGACCTGTGCAGCGCAGATGCGGGTTGCGTTCTGCTCATGTTGTGAAAGAGTCTCTGGAACGGATCCTATTCGCAATCAGAGTGTGGGTGGGGTATAAGTAATAAATTATTATTATTATTATTATTATTATTATTATTATTATTATTATTCCTCCCAGCACAATTACAAAACTGAAGAGCGAAGACTGACATAAATTCTCTAGTTTTGGGGAAGTGGTTTGAACTCTCTCCTGCTCTGCATTCTGGGGCATCTGTTCTGTGAGGCAGAAGCTCAGACCCTGTGTGGAGATCACCTCCAGCCCCTTTGCCTTTGAACACCTGCCTGTCTTCAGCCTTACTTAAAAGAGCAAACTCCCAAGAGTGTGTTTCAGCCGCCGCAGCAACAGAGCAGAGAGTCCCCGGGCGCATGCTGAGGCTGCTCCAGTGTTTATCGCTCATTGCAGTCGCTTCCTCCCCAAGGGCAAAAGGGGGGCAGGGAGAAGCAACAGGAACAGTTGGCAAGGCCTTCAGCTGCCAAGGAAGTGCACATTAGGTCATCTGCGGAGATGCGCGGCTCAGGTAGTTCTCAAGAAAGGTGTTGCAACGGTTGTTAATCCAGGTGAAGCTGCAAAACAAGAGTACGATCCAGGAACGAAGAGCAAACAGGGAGGGTGTGTCTGGAAGGGCTGTCGTTTTAAGATGCTGTCACTCAACAGGCCTGCGAAACCAACAATGCCCGGGCCATTTCCATAGCTTTTATTTTCACGCTGCGCACACTCTGCAACTTTCAAATGTAAAACAGTGCCGGGATGTGCTTGCCAGGCAAAGGACAGTGGCTGTCAGGAAGATCAAGAAACACAGGGATACACAGAGACAACAGGGATAGGTCACTTTGGGTTCCTCCACTCAATTTCTCATTATTATTATTATTATTATATTATTAATGTCTTAAGCTCAGATCTCCACCTTTCCACGCCAGTTTCTGGATTTTTAGGCATCAGGTCCAGTCTCTTTCCGGTCATAGGATCCAGCACATATTGGCTTCCATGGATGGGAAACGGAGTCTAAAACATCTTGAGGGCATAATAATAATGATAATGATAATGATAATTTATTTATACCCTGCCCATCTAGCTGGGTTTCCCCAAAAAAATATTAAAATACAATAACCCATCAAACATTAAAAGCATCCCTAAACACCCTGGAGGGACTCTCATATGAGAAAGGATGCATCGTTTGGGACTTTTTGGAGAAAAGGTGAGAGTTCACAAAGATATGAAATTATGCATTGCATGGATTATTATTATTAATTATTATTATTATTAATACCCCACCCATCGAGCTGGGTTTCCCCAGCCACTCTGGGTGGCTTCCAGCAAAATATTAAAATACAATAATGCATCAAGTATTAAAAGCTTTTCTAAACAGGGCTGCCTTCAGGTGTCTTCTAAAAGTCAGATAGTTGTTTATTTCCTTGACATCCGGTGGGAATGCATTCCATAGGGCGGGCGCCACCACCGAGAAGGCCCTCTGCCTGGTTCCCTATAACCTCGCTTCTCGCAGTGAGGGAACCACCTGAAGGCCCTCAGAGCTGGACCTCAGTGTCCGGGCAGAACGATGGAGGTGGGGACTGGCAAGAAAGAGGTAGCATGATATGGGTTTATAAAATTATTCATGGCCTAAAGAAAGAGGGTAGGGGAAAGCTTTTCTTCCTCATAACACCAGAACCTGCAGACATCCAATGAAGCTGATTGCTGGAAGATTCGGGACAGAGAAAAGGAGCTCGCTCTCCCACAAGGCAGTGATGGCCAGGGGCGGAGAAAGGGGGTGCGGTCTGCCCCAGGTGTCACCACAGAGGGGGGTGACAAAATGCCAGGCGGCACTCACCAAGCCACGCATCTGTCATGGTCCGGTTCACGGGCGATCTAAGACCTGGCAGGGGATGTCAGGACCGGGGGCAAGATGGCGGGGTGGGAGAAGGAACAAGGGTACAGAAGCCAGGAGTCAGGAAGCCAAGAGTCTGAGGGTCAGGAAGCAAGGAGTCACGAAGTCGGGGGTCCGAGGATCAAGAAGCAAGGAATCATGAAGTCAGGGGTCCAAGGATCAGGAAGCAGGGAGTCAAGAAGCTGAGGTTCAAGGGTCAGGAAGTAAGAAGCACAAGGCAGGAAGCGTGTTGCTGTGGCAAAGAGCTGAAGGGAAATGTTGACCTTATATCCCTTCCCAGCTCTTGCCACCAGGTGCTGTGAGTTACCAATCAGCCTCACCTGTGAGGCCACGCATTGCCTCTCCAGAACAAATTTAGAAAAGCCCCAGTCCTGTGAAGACCTATTGGTCACAGGGCCTGGTTCCTGCACACACACCTGACAGCGTGTCTCCTGGGAGTGACGCAGTGGCTTGGACACCCGCAGGCTCTGTGCTGCCCCAAACGGTCCGCCCACTGCCTACTCCCCTCAGCTGTAGGGTGGCTGAGTGGGAGGAGGCAGGCAGACTCCAGAGGCCCCACGGTGTGCCCCACGGCTATGAGCAGCTCGCCCCGCCCCTTGGGCACCCCATCCCTGGTGCCCGTGTGGCTTCCTCTGCCACTGGTGATGGTCACCCACTTTGAGGCTTTTAAAGAGGATGGGACAAATTTCTGGAAGAGAGGGCTATTGATAGCTACTTCACCACAATGGCTACACCACAATGAATTCAAGGATGGAGGCAGCAATTCTTCTGAACACCAGTTCCTGGAAACTGCAGGAGGACCTACCAAGTCCAGCAACCTGTTCTCACACTGGCCAGTCCGATGCCTGTGGGAAACCCACAAGCAGGATCCAGGCACAAGAGCCTCCTGGTGGTTCCCTCCCTGCGAGAAGCCAAGTTACAGGGAACCAGGCAGAGGGCCTTCTCAGTAGTGGCACCCGCCCTGTGGAACGCCCTCCCACCAGATGTCAAAGAGAAGAACAACTACCAGACTTTTAGAAGACATCTGAAGGCAGCCCTGTTTAGGGAAGCTTTTAATGTTTAACAGACCACTATATTTTAATTGTTGGAAGCCACCCTGGAGAGACCTAGCCAGATGGGCAGGGTATAAATATTATTATTATTATTATTGCCTTTTCTCTAAACTAAAAAGTCCTGAATGCTGGAACCTTTCTTCAGAGGGCAGTCCCTTCATCCCGCTGAACTTTTCATTTGTCCTTTTCTGAACCTCCTCTCTGAATTCTAACCCTATATCTGAATGTGCCTAATGACCATCCCTTTCCAGACCCTGAAAGGAGCTCAGAGAGCCCATCCCCTGCTTGGCCTATAAAATGGTCCGACGCTCCTGTTCCCAGCAGAAGCTCAGTGCAACTTTACACAGGCAGTGAAAACTGAGATGTCCCCATTTGCAAAGGGATTTTGCTATTTTTATGTAACGAGCTGAGCCCAGTGAGGAAACCTTTTGTTTCCTGGACAAAATGCCTGAATTACAGATGAGGAAATTTCAGCAGATAATCTCTAAAGCAAACAAGCCAGGATAAGGGAAAGCCAATCCCTTTGCTGAGCTAGAGAGGTGTTTTCTCCCACCCAAACTTAACACCTCTCCCTGCAGTTTTATAACCACAACGATGAGCAAACAAACAAACAAACACTTGGAGCCAGTTTGCACTCAGAAATATTTGGCTGGAGGATTTGTGTGGCAAACCTTGACTGGGGTTTCTGGCCACTTACGAAAGACTCCCTTTTGTACACCTGAAGCATTTAAGGGCAAGCAGGAATTAAAGAACTGAAGATTCCTGTTTTGCAGGGGGTTGGACTAGATGACCCCAGGGTCGCTTCCAGCCCTGCAGTTCTATGATCCTATGATATAAAAAGGTCTTCAAGAGCAGCCCCTCTGAGTGTCCCTGGTTTCTGATTTGATTCCAGAATCTCGCGTTTTCCCTTAAAGGTAAAGGTAAAGGGACCCCTGACCATTAGGTCCAGTCGCGGACGACTGGGGTTGCGGCGCTCATCTAGCTTTATTGGCCGAGGGAGCCGGCGTACAGCTTCCGGGTCATGTGGCCAGCAGGACTAAGCCACTTCTGGTGAACCAGAGCAGCGCACGGAAATGCCATCTACCTTCCCACCGGAACGGTACCTATTTATCTACTTGCACTTTGACGTGCTTTCGAACTGCTAGGTTGGCAGGAGCAGGGACCGAACAACGGGAGCTCACCCCGTCGCGGGGATTCGAACCACCAACCTTCTGATCGGCAAGTCCTAGGCTCTGTGGTTTAACTCACAGCGCCCCCCGCGTCTGCTTTTCCTTAGGACATCCCTATTTTCATCAGAGAAATGTTGGAAGGTATGGAGTTATGCGACCCCCAAGCCAAGAAGATAAGCAACTATACAACCTTTAGAAAACAGCTGAAAGCAGATCTGGAAGTTATTTAATATTCAATGTTTTATTATTTTATATGTGTTGGAAGCCGCCCAGAGTGGCTGGGGCAATCCTGTCAGATGAGCAGGGTATAAATAGTATTATTATTATTATTATTATTGATGTCCCTATTTTTATGGGAGAAATGTCGGAGGGCATGCAAGAGATGACTACACCAGGAGTTGGCTATCCCTGTCACCTTCCTCCTCCTCCTTAGCCTCAGAGTTGCCCTTGTAAAACTCAACAAAGGAGAGAGGAACAGAGCCAAAAAACGAGGATTAGCTGGCTCCTCCTCTCGTTGGCTGTGCCTAGCAGTGCCTCTGGCTCCCCCTGCTGTTTGCCTCCCTGCCTTCTCCCCTATCAGCCCCAAAAGGCTCCAGTCGCCAATGCTTTTGCGTAGCTGGAAATGATGTATCCTACTGATGCCGGTGGCTCTCCCCCCCCCCCCCGGGCCTGCATACTTTTGTTCCTCCAGCCTAACGCACCACTGGCACATGGCCACCGGAAAGTTGTCTTGCAGGATGGACTGCTGCCTTCTGAAGACTGGAACACACCCTGCACCCCTGGATTACGACGAAGGATCACCACAGGCGACCACTTTGAGCGCAGCCATTGCAAGGCGAACTAGCTGACTATCCTCACCTCTTAAGCGACGAGAAAGCCCATGGCAAGGGGGCGGATGGGTGATAATTTTTCATAAACAAGGCTGAAACGGCCAACTCATTTCCCGCTTGCTCTACATTATTTTGTCAGTACATTTTGCTAAGAGCTCTGGGTTTAAACAGGGCCTGTCTGTTCCTTGGCTTCTCACGGAGGTAATTTTCTTCTCTTGACAGCTTGTCCAACGTTCTCCGGTGCCAAGAGAGAGAGGAAGACGGGCTCCTTTTCTGCCGACATCACTGCTGCTCCAACAAGCTGCTGCCGTTGTTCATCTCCCTGCCATGCGAAGAGGATGCCTGGGGCTTCCAAGATTTTCCTTCCAGTTCCGGACCAGTTTCCCCTGCCTGATATAATTCCTTGATTTCTTGAATTAATATCCTGCCCCTCCTCTCAAAGGAGAGTGGCGATGACATGATGCCATTTTCGAAATATTAAAAAGGTAGAGGTAAAGGACCCCTGACAGTTAAGTCCAGTCGTGAACGATTCTGGGGTTGCGGTGCTCATCTCACTTTATTGGCCGAGGGAGCCGGCGTACAGCTTCCGGGTCATGTGGCCTGCATGACTAAGCTGCTTCTGGGGAAACCAGAGCAGCGCACAGAAATGCTGTTTACCTTCCCGCCAGAGCGGTACCTATTTATCTACTTGCACTGGTGTGCTTTTGAACTGCTAGGATGGCAGGAGCAGGGACCGAGCAACGGGAGCTCACCCTGTCGCGGGGATTCGAACCGCCGACCTTCCAATCGGCAAGTCCTAGGCTCAGTGGTTTAGACCACAGCGCCACCCACATTAAAAACAATTGAAATCATCTAAACATAGGAATGTAACCCACAAGCAGGAATTTGAGCACCGGAAACTGCTCTCCTACTCTGATTCAAGTGGGATTCAGAAGCATCACTTCCTCTGACTGGAAGCAAAGCAGAGCCATGGCTAGTAGCCATCGATAGCCCTCTCCTCCCTGCATTTGTCTAATCCTCCGTTAAAGCCATTTATGTTGGCGGCCAGTGCTGCCTCTTGTGGCAGGGAGTTCCACAGTTCCCCTCTGCACTGCATGAAGGAGGACTTTCTTTCCTCTGTCCTGGTTTCTCTGGTTGTGGGGTGTATGTGTATGTGTGTAAACAGCGACGTTGGAAGGAAATGGAATTCAAGTTCCCGCAGTGATAATTACACGGCTGTTCACACAGAGAAAACAGTGTTTGACAACATAATCTTGGGATTGATACGCCAATTAATTCGCACGCTAGTGTAATAAAAATCCATTGTGCAGATTCAGTGAACAGGTGAAAGCGCTGTCTCTCTCGAGGCGTTGCAATAAAACACCCTTAAGAGCTCACTTAAAAGGGGCAACGAGGCTTTCCCACGATTGAGGCACCTCGCCCTAAAGAGGCTCTTTTGCGTAAACACGCTTTTTTAACTCTACAAGTCGCACCATGGCTGGAGGGGGCACAACAAGAAAAGCCCAAAAACATTGTAAAATTTTTGAATGTTGATGACATTGAAATGAAAGGAAGAGGTTCTAGTAAAAAAGGTAAAATAAGAATATGAGAGAAGGGATAGATATCAGATAAAAATCAGGAACAAATAATGAAGGAATTTGCTAATTAATTCTAAACTGGAATACAAGAAAGGGGTGTGTGAGGAAGTCAAAGAAATAAGTTTATGGACGGTAAGAAATTAAAGAGAGGGGTTTTTATTTTTAACTTTTTGAATCTTTTTAGTGTTTTACTCTTTTTCTTTTTTCTTGTTTTTTCTCTGTTCTTCATACATGTTAATTGTTTGGTTCTTGTATTATGCTTGAATGTTTATTTGCTGGAGTGTTTATTTGTTCTGTGTTTTTTCCCCCCATGTAATTTCTTTCTTGGATAAAACTTAATAAAATATTATATATATATAAAAAAACAACAACAACAAGAAAAGCCCTGGAAGTGGGTGGCGATCTCGTGTAGAGTCATGTGAGAAATAGTCATTCTTGAGCTCGTTTAGGGTTTTAAGGGAGAAAATCAACATCTCAAATGGAGGCCAGGAAATTGATTGGCAGGTGCTATTAGAGAGTAGTTTCACTAGTTCTGTTTTTGTTGTTGTTGTTGTGTATGGGTGATGATTTATGCTCATGACACGATTGGGAGAATGATATGCGACCCCACTTTTTAAAAAAATATTTTTATTAAGAATTTCAACATACAATCTAAACATATTATATTCATTATTTTTCCCCTTTCTCCCCACCCCCTTCCCTCAGCTCTTCTCTCTGATTTCTCAGCACATATTGTTCTCTGTTTGTTATGAAATTATACATATCCTTAGGTTATCGATCTACCATGTTGTTGTTGTTGTTTAGTCGTTTAGTCGTGTCCGACTCTTTGTGACCCCCTGGACCAGAGCACGCCAGGCACTCCTGTCTTCCACTGCCTCCCGCAGTTTGGTCAAACTCATGCTGGTCACTTCGAGAACACTGTCCCACCATCTCGTCCTCTGTCGTCCCCTTCTCCTTGTGCCCTCCATCTTTCCCAACATCAGGGTCTTTTCCAGGGAGTCTTCTCTTCTCATGAGGTGGCCCCCTGGACCAGAGCACACCAGGCACTCCTGTCTTCCACTGCCTCCCACAGTTTGGTCAAAATTTGATCAAAATTTGATCTACCATGTTATCAACCAATAAATTTGAGTATGTTTATTCAAAACCTGCCAAGGAGTCCAGTTCATTTTGTTTTAGCTAATTTTAGCTAATTTGTAAAAAGCTCCCATTCTTCCTTAAAGTCACAGTTGTCCTTGTCCCACAGTTTGTATGTCAGTTTAGCCAATTCTGCGTAATTCATCAATTTTTCTTGCCACTGTTCTTTCCTTACTTTCAATACTATGGGCATCTACACCCTTGTGGAAATTAATTGAAACTGGCGCTATGGGTTAAAGCCTCAGCGCCTAGGGCTTGCCGATCGAAAGGTCGGCGGTTCGAATCCCTGCGGCGGGGTGCGCTCCCGCTGCTCGGTCCCAGCGCCTGCCAACCTAGCAGTTCGAAAGCACCTCCGGGTGCAAGTAGATAAATAGGGACCGCTTACCAGCGGGAAGGTAAACGGCGTTTCCGTGTGCGGCTCTGGCTCGCCAGAGCAGCGATGTCACGCTGGCCCCTGGCCTCTTAAGTGAGATGGGCGCACAACCCCAGAGTCTGTCAAGACTGGCCCGTACGGGCAGGGGTACCTTTACCTTTTACCTTTTTAACATATACATACATTAGTAACGTATATGACCTCCACTATTTTTAATAATAATAATAATAATAATAATAATAATAATAATAATAATTTTTATTTATACCCCGCCCTCCCCAGCCAAGGCCGGGCTCAGAGCGGCTTACAAGCAATAATAAAAACAAGTTGAATGATTACAACTTAAAAACAAAATTAAAATACAACATTAAAATAATGAAACATTAAAATATTAAAATGCAGCCTCATCGCAGGAGGAGAAGGAAAAGAAAAAAGAAAGAGAGCGAGGGAATCAAATTGGCTCCAAGCCAAAGGCCAGGCGGAACAACTCTGTCTTCCAGGCCCTGCGGAAAGAAATCAGATCCTGCAGGGCCCTGGTCTCATGAGGCAGAGCGTTCCACCAGCCCAGAGCCAGTGTTGAAAAGGCCCTGGCTCTGGTTGAGGCTAATCTGACTTCCTTCGGGCCCGGGACCACTTGGGTGTTGCTATTTATGTACCTTGAGGCTCTCTGTGGGGCATACCGGGAGAGGCGGTCCCGTAGGTACGAGGGTCCTAGGCCATGAAGGCCTTTAAAGGTCAAAACCAGCACCTTAAATCTGACCCTGAACTCCACCGGGAGCCAGTGCAGCTTGAAAAGCAGCATTTGAACACTGTTTGGCATGGAATCTAGTAGTTTCGAACAGTCACTGTTGATTTTCGGATCATCAGGGTCACTTCCAACTTTACAATTCTATGAAAATTATGCATGACAAGGAGAAGTGGATATAGAGAAAACCTCCCCCAACATAACAGTAGAATTTGTAGGCGTCTAATGAAGCTGAAGGGGACGCAGGTGGCGCTGTGGGTTAAAGCCTCAGCGCCTAGGACTTGCCGATCGAAAGGTCGGCGGTTCGAATCCCTGCGGCGGGGTGCGCTCCCGCTGCTCGGTCCCAGCGCCTGCCAACCTAGCAGTTCGAAAGCACCTCCGGGTGCAAGTAGATAAATAGGGACCGCTTACCAGCGGGAAGGTAAACGGCGTTTCCGTGTGCGGCTCTGGCTCGCCAGAGCAGCGATGTCACGCTGGCCACGTGACCCGGAAGTGTCTCCGGACAGCGCTGGCCCCTGGCCTCTTAAGTGAGATGGGCGCACAACCCCAGAGTCTGTCAAGACTGGCCCGTATGGGCAGGGGTACCTTTACCTTTACCTTTAATGAAGCTGAATGTTGGAAGACTCAAGGCAGATAAGGGTACTTCTTCACACAGCCCACAGTTGGACTATGGAACTCCCTGCCACAGGAGCCAATGATGGGTGCCGCCATGTGCATCTTTAAGAGAGGATTGGACAAATTAATGGAGGAGGGTTGGGATTTTGGTGGCCGCTAGCTAGGCTCTGCCTCCACAGCTGGGCACAGCAATGCTTCCGATTACCAGTTGCTGGAAATTTCAGGAGGGGAGAGCGCTTTGGGGGACTGGGTCCCATTTGCGGGTTTCCTGTAGGCATCTGCTTGGCCCTTGTGAGAACAGGATGCTGGACTAGATGGGTCATTGGCCTCATCCAGCAGGCTCTCCTTTATACCCTTAATCTATATCCCTGCCCTTTGCCCTGTGTGATTTCTGAATCTCAAACCAAGGCAACGCACCAACTCCACGCCCATTGCAACACAATCCCTCTGGCAATCTAATTGTCTGACGAGTTTCTTTTGCTCCACGTCTGTGACCTGGGAAGATCCCGCCTGATCCCAACGGCGGTGGCTTTGTTGGCGAGCACAGCGTGAGCGACACAGGAGAGAGGAAATACAGGAACGAGGTAAAGCGATATCTTTATATCAGGGCATCTTCTGTTTGTGTAAAAAGCATTAACATGACACAGAGCTCGCAACAGCTGGCCCAGGGAAGATTTCTGAAATATACTTGGTCGAGAGTGGATTTCATGCTCTTTATTCAGCTCATAGTGGTGAGGAGGAATGGATGTTCCCCCAGAATGTCTGCCTTATATACATTATTTACACAATGGGCCCCACGTGATTGGCTAATTCCGGGATTCTCCTGTAGGCCAATCAGGTTGTGGATTCACTTCCACCTGGAGTTGGATTGGGTGGCTCCTGTGGACCAATCTGACTGCTGCATTCTGGATCCTATTGTTCTAGGACCAATCAGACCGCTGCATTCTGAATCCTATTGTTCTAGGGCCAATCAGACCGCTGCATTTTGGATCCTATTGTTCTAGGACCAATCAGACTGCTGCATTTTGGATCCTATTCAACTCAGCACATAACAATTTCTGTGTAGCCTAGAAATACACTCACATAAGTTCTTCTGGCAAAAGATGGCAATTCATTGTCCTTGCTTTTTTCCTCTGCCTTGAGCCATGCTATTCTTGAACCCCATCCCAGCTCCCCATTGCCAAAGAACGTGGCTCATCCCTTCTCAAGAGCCAGCTCCTAGTTTTGCCAAAGCCCTTTCCCGCTTTAAAATAGGAGGGTGAAGCCTTTGACCTGCCAGGTTTGGTTGGACTTCAATTCCCATGAGCTCTGGTGCACCCTGTTTTTGTTTTTTCTTAATGGGTGATGCCAGAGAAAGGGAACAACCTCATCCAGCCTGGTTCCAGCCACTTGCAGTTTTCCTAACGGCTTATATTGAAAAGCAGTTACATTCAAAGCAATGAGCAAACTGGGGGGCGCCTTCTGAGACAAGCAAAGAGTGTTTTAAATCAGTAAAAAAGAGACAGAATTTTAAAATGAATGACTAACAACCTAAGGATCAGGCCAAAGGGGGCTAATCCAGTCCAGCATCTTGTTTCCCCACTGGCCACCCAGATGCCACAAGGGAAACCTGCAAGCAGGATTTGAACACAAGACCACTCACTCCTTCTTTGGTTTCCAGCAACTGCTATCCAGAAGAATCGCTGCCTCTGACTGCTGAGGGCAGAACTCAGCCATCCTGGCTACTATCCACCAAGAGACTTCTCCTCCATGGATATATCCAATCCCCTTTTTGCAACCATCCAAATTGGTGACCATCACTTCCTCAATATAGTTAAAGCTCTGGTTTTCCCAGTAGTGATGTATGGAAGCGAGAGCTGGACCACAAAGAAGGCTGATCGCCGAAGAATTGATGCTTTTGAATTCTGGTGCTGGAGGAGACTCTTGAGAGTCCCATGGACTGCAAGAAGATCAAACGTATCCATTCTGAAGGAAATCAGCCCTGAGTGCTCACTGGAAGGACAGATCCTGAAGCTGAGGCTCCAAGACTTTGGCCACCTCCTGAGAAGAGAAGACTCCCTGGAAAAGACCCTGATGTTGGGAAAGATGGAGGGCACAAGGAGAAGGGGACAACGGAGGACGAAATGGTTGGACAGTGTTCTCGAAGCGACTAACATGAGTTTGACCAAACTGTGGGAGGCAGTGGAAGACAGGAGTGCCTGGTGTCCATGGGGTCACAAAGAGTCGGACACAACTAAATAATACTTCCTCCTGTGGCAGTGAGTTCCATAGTTTAATCTAAGCTCCCTGAACTTGGTGCTTTCCAGGTTCTTGTTGGGCTCCCGATTCCCATCAGCTCTAGCTAGCAGGGTCCATAGTCATGGAGGATGAGATTCTTTGGCCAAAACATCTGGAGAGCATCACATTGGGAAGGGCCAATCAAACAGATGAACACTTACAGCCCGAGGAAAAGACTGGAGGACGTGTTATTTATTTCCTTCTTTAAGCCCAAGGGCCTTATTCCCCTGTGGGCAACTTTTCTGAGAGAGGTATGACTCTTTTCGACAACACAGGATAAGGTGAAATGGTGAAATCAGTAGAATGGAAATAAACCTCATAATGGGAAATTAAAAGAAGCTTTATTGGATGTTAATGACAACATGAATTAAAATGTAAAATACAATCAAGGTAACTAATTGTATCTGTAAATGAATATAGACAAACAACAAGACGTGTATATGCAGAAAGATTTATTTGTATATAGACACTGTACGGATAAGGTTGAAAGAAGAATAACAATATACAAAATCGATAAAGACAGTGCGAAAAACTTAGAGACATAAAAAACCCAGAAGGAAGGAGGGAAGTCAACTCTTAGAAGTAAATGTAAATGTAAAGTAATGTGTATATGTGTAGTATGTTATAATAAAATCAGTAAAGATTATCTTCAAAAAGAAAAGGGAGAGGTATGACTCTCATCTCTTTGCAGGAAATGACATTTTAGCCACGCTAAAGCTGGGTTTCAGCACCAAACCGGCTCCGCCCTCTCCACCCAAGCAAGCAGTTCAGGGACACATTTTCTTGAGAGTTGGGCACCCCGTTATAAAACACTTTACTGATATAACCCTGAAGAATGGCCGCCATCAAAATCACAGATTGGACTTTTTTTTTTTTGGCAAACTTAACTAGATTGAGGTGTCCTGGAGGGATTTCATTTTTGCCCCTTTTTCCTTTTGTTGTAATTGTTATATATTGCAAATTAATAAACCATTTTTATTTATTTTTTTTTTGTAAAAAGGACACATCCCAGCCAGGCCAAAGCCCTCAAGGAGGGGGTGGTATATGCCCTGCAGTCACTCCCAATGCCTATTTGCAAGGCATGGAGGCCTGAAGTTCCCCACAAAGGGAGTCCTCCATCCCCAGCTGTTTGGTCCAAGCTTCTGACACCCGAGAGATATACTGCCACTAAATGTGGATGTTCCATTGAGCCGTCACATTTTCTTTGCAAGCTGGTCCAATCCATTTGAAAAGCCACCGGAGGCCGCTGTGGCTTCTCAGGGCAATGAGTAATAATAATAATAATAATAATAATAATAATAATAATAATTTATTATTTATACCCCACCCATCTGGCTGGGTTTCCCCAGCCACTCTGGGTGGCTTCCAACAGAGCACTAAAATACAATAACCTATTAAACATTAAAAGCTTCCCTAAACAGGGCTGCCCTCAGATGTCTTCTAAAAGTTTGGTAGTTATTTTTCTCTTTGACATCTGGTGGGAGGGCGTTCCACAGGGAGGGCGCCACTACCGAGAAGGCCCTCTGACTGGTTCCCTGTAACTTGGCTTCTTGTAGCGAGGGAACTGCCAGAAGGCCCTCGGCTCTGGACCTCAGTGTCCGGGCAGAACGATGGAGGTGGAGATGCTCCTTCAGGTATACTGGACCGAGGCCGTTTAGGGTTTTAAAGGTCAGAACCAGCACTTTGAATTGTGCTCGGAAACATACTGGGAACCAATGTAGGTCTTTCAGGACCGGTGTTATATGGTCTCGGCGGCCTCTCCCAGTCACCAGTCTAGCTGCAGCATTCTGGATTAGTTGTAGTTTCCGGGTCACCTTCAAAGGTAGCCCCACGTAGAGCGCGTTGCAGTAGTGCAAGCGAGAGATAACTACAGCATGCACCACTCTGTGAAACAGTCTGCAGACAGGTAGGGTCTCATCCTGTATACCAGATGGAGCTGATAAACAGCTGCCGTGGACACAGAATTGACCTGCACCTCCATGAATAGATGTGAGTCCAAAATGACTCCCAGGCTGCGCACCTGGTCCTTCAGGGGCACAGTTGCCCCATTCAGGACCCGGGAGTTCCCCACACCCGATCACCCCCTGTACCCCAAGAATAGTAATTCTGTCTTGTCAGGATTCAACCTCAATCTGTTAGCCGCCATCCATCCTCCAACCGCCTCCAGACACTCACACAGGAGCTCAACAGGGCAGTTATGCATGGGTCATTTTCAACCATAACATCTCTCTCTGTCTGCTGAATTCCCTCGCGCTCTGGACAGAGCAGTCCAAGAATGCTGCCTGCCTCTCTGGGCAGATCCCCTTGCCAGAGGGTTTCTGGCATTCCCCCTGCCCGTTTTCCTCCAGCGAGGTTGCTTTGCCTTACATGGTCAAAACGGCCTTCGGGGAAACATAGGAATTTTGGGTCGTGACGTCAGCCCCGCAGCCAGGGTTTTGGGTAAAGTGCAGGAAGAGGCTAGAAGGGGGTGGGGAGGGGAAAGGGGGGAGGCATTAGCCTAAGAGCAGACGCTCCAGGCACATTTCACATTCGCTTGGGGGGCAGACCTGGACGCCCCTCCCTCCCTCCCCTTCACTCCAGGGATTGATTCACCTGGAGGAAAGGAAGCAGGCCAGGTAAGGTGTGGTGCCAGAAGATGCTGGTGAGGTAGGATATTTTAATGGGTGGGGGGGCGGCTAAGAACGGTGGGATGTAGTGATTCAGAATGGAAAAGGAGGAGAGGAAAAGGTGAAGGAGGCAGGCAGGGACGAGGAAGGAGGAGAGGCGAAGATGGAGTGGTCCATGGCAGGTGAATGAATGAGAATGAGAGGCAGGGTGGTGTAGTGGTTAGAGGGTAGGACTAGGACCTGGGGGACCAGGGTTTGAATCCCCCCACCCTTGGGGTACCAGCCGCTGCCTCTCTCAGCACAGCCTACCTCACAGGGAGACCCCTGGATGAAAACTGCTATGTATGTAGGCAATGCTTTGAACAGCTGCCGAGACGCAACATTTGATCATGTCCACAGCCCGGTGGTATTGCTTTAGTGGCAAAGCTACAGAGGACCCTGTCCCCAGGAAACTTACAATCTAAATTGAGACAGCAGGCAGCCAAGTGGAGACGAGGGATGAGTTTTGTTGCATTCTGTATCATTAGACAGGGATAAGGACTGGGATGATGATCTGAAGGTTTCATGAGCCAGGCTTCACTCCATTTTTCTGCCAGTCTCTGCCTCTCAGCTGACCCATGTTCAAATATATAAAAGGATGTCACATAGAGGAGGGAGAAAGGTTGTTTTCTGCTGCTCCAGAGAAGCGGACACGGAGCAATGGTTCCAAACTACAAGAAAGAAGATTCCACCTAAACATTAGGAAGAACTTCCTGACAGTAAGAGCTGTTCGACAGTGGAATTTGCTGCCAAGGAGTGTGGTGGAGTCTCCTTCTTTGGAGGTCTTTAAGCAGAGGCTTGACAACCATATGTCAGGAGTGCTCTGATGGTGTTTCCTGCTTGGCAGGGGGTTGGACTTGATGGCCCTTGTGGTCTCTTCCAACTCTATGATTCTATGATTCTATGAGCCTACCTCACAAGGTTGTTGTGGGGAGTAACTGAGGAGGGAGAGACCCACAAACACTACCTTAAGCTCCTTGGACAGGAAGATGAAGACATAAACGCTATATAAACAATACTACGCAAGCGACTCAGTCTCGATAGCTCAGCAGGTTAGAGTGTGGGGCCGATAACACCAAGGTTACAGGTTTGATCCCCGTATGGGGCAGCTGCAGATTCCAGTATTGCAGGGGGTTGAACTAGATGAACCTCAGGGTCCCTTCAAACTTGACAGTTCTAGGATTCTATGAACTCAGTAAAGGCAGAATGTCATCTGGTCTCCGTTGTAAGCATCGCACAAGCAAACTGGGATGGAGGTTGCCCACTGTGAGAACAGGGTGGTGGACTTGTAGGCTCTTCTCATGAGAAGGGAGGCCACGGAAGAGGAAATGAGCAAAAGGAAGCTGGGGCAAAAGCAGAGAGAAGAAGGAGACTGAGAGAAGGGGAGGGCTAGCTAAGTAGAACCTTCATGTATAGGCACAGTCTACCTGCCACAGACCCAGAAGGCTGGGAGTTGTGTGGTCTTCCCTAGACTAGAGACACCTGGCTCCCAACCACCTTGGGAAGTGCAAGGCTTGGGTGGGGTGACCCCTTCTTTGGTTCTACCCGGCAGGGCTCATTGCGGGGTGTAATGGGGCTGGACTGAGTGCAGAAGGCGAGGGAGCAGTAACACCCCCCCACACACAAAAGAGACTCTGTTCTTTGTAACAGGCAGGAATGCGAAGGGCGAAGCCTCTGCTTGATGCGAGCCTGCCTTTCTTCTCCCCAGGGGAAGTAAAAGTGGCAGGCGAAGTGGGGCGAGGAGCTGGGTTGGGGGCTGGGGTCAGGCGCCCCCCTTCCCCCTCGGCCCCAGCTTGCAGGGAGAAATGGGGCCGGGGTTCGCAGGAGGAGGCAGCAGAACACCCGACCCCCCCCCCCAGGCCCTTTCCAGAAGCTCTGTTCAGCGGCTTCAACCACGCTGGCATCTCCAGCGACCTGGTTGAAACCCCGGAGATGTAGTGCGGGAAATATTGAGCTGGATGCAGCTTCCTCCGTTGCAACAGGCAGGAATCCCACCGGTCGAGCTTCCCCCGGCGCCGGGGCGGCGGGAATAGGGACCGCGGAGGCTGCATCCCTCCATCCTTCCAGCCTCCTCCTGCGCTCGGCGGCGGCGGGCGGAGCGAAGCGTCCGCGGGGCGGAGGCTGCTGTGCCGTCCGGGCTGCGCTGGGCTGGCTCCTGCGCCGGCTCCTCCTCCTCCTCCGCTGCTCCTCCGTCGCCGCCTCCTCCTCCGCCGCCGCCCGAGGCTCCCTCCCCGGGCCCGGCGCCCTCCGCTGCCCGCCCGCGCAACGCTCCGCTCCGCCCGGCGCAGGTACGCTAAGCTGCCGCGCCTCGCGGGCGCCGCGATCGCCGTCGAGGGCGCAGCAGCGCCCGCTTGGGCTGCTCCCCCTGCGGGGCCGCGGACGCGGGTGGGGGGGGAGGAAGGGAAGGGGTGGGGTGGGGGTTCCCAGAGGCCCCAGCTGTGCGCCCCCTCCCACTTTCTCCTCTCTCCGTCTGCGTGGGGATTTTGGGGAGGGGGAAAGCTCGGGCGCTCCACCCCCCGGAAGGAGGATCCAGGAGGGGGAGTTGGGGGGGAGGGAGGAAACATGGGGCACCGCCCCCAAGGAGGATCTGGGAGGGGGGTTTAAGAGAGTGGGGGGAGAACTTGGGGCAGACGCCCCCCCTAGGAGGAAGATCTAGGAGGAGTTAGCGGAGTTGTTTTGGGGAGGGACTTTGGACACCCCCAAGGAGAGTCTGGGGACGGAAGGGAGTTGTTTTGGCGGAAGATATGGGGCAGCCAGGGGGATTTGGGAGGGGGTGTGGTGTTAAGGGAATGCAGGAGGGGACCTGGGACAGCCCCCCCCCCATAAGGAGGACGTGGGAGGGGGAATTAAGGGAGTAGGGAGAGACTTAGGGCTGTCCCCCCTCAAAGGAGGACGAAGGAAGGTGAGTTAAGGGAGGAAATATGGGCACTGGGATTTAAAGTGCTGAGGGGTTGTCTGCCCTTTTGGGGTCCGGGGAGGGGGCGCCCAAAAAAGTCATGGGGGGCTGCGGTGGCTGCTGGCCCCCTTTGGAAGAGAATGTGGGCTCCTGGCTCAAGGAAGTGACCTAGCTTTGTGGCTGAGCACACTGGCCTTTTTCAACTTTCAACTTTCCCAAATGAAAGGTGCTGAATAGTTGTATCGTGACATATATTGTTGTAACTTGAGTTATAAAAGTTGTTACGTCAGTTGTTTTATTTTGTTTGTTTGTTATTGTTATTATTTAGCATTACCCGGTATTTTCAGAAGGCAAAATTAAAATTCTCTGGTTTCCCCCCCCCCCAAAAGCAGCTGATGTGCTTCTTCATCAGACATAATATTGCCAAGCTAAATGTTGCCCGGTTGCAAAAATAACAGCAGATTTGAGTTCATCCCACCCAAAAATGTATTTAAAAGAAATTGGCAAAAGTTAAGTTTATTCCCCTAAACATGATACGCCTTGAGTGAAGAAGGCCCAGGTTGGACTGGGAAAGACCCCTAGATTGCAACCCTTATTTATTCCTAGAATCATAGAACTCTATGCTTCTATGAGTTGAAAGGGACCCCAGGGGGTCATCCATTCTGACCCTCCTGCAGTGCAGGAATCTCAGCTCAAGCATCCATGACAGATGGCCACCCAACCTCTGCATAAAAACGTTCAAGGAAGGAGAGTCCACCATGTCCCCAGGGAGATGGTTCCACTGCCCAACAGTTCTTACTGTCAGAAAGTTCTTCTGAATGTTTAATCGGAATCTCCTTTATTGTAACTTGAAGCCATGGGTTCGAGTCCTACCCTTCCAGAGCAGGAAAATACAAGCATGCTGCCTCTTGAATGCGACAGCCCTTGAGATATTTGATTTGTATACCGCCCTTTCGTCCAAAGATGCCATCATCATCATAAAAATTGTAGAATTGTAGTACCCCCTGCAGTGCAGGAATATTCCTCTGTGGGGGATTGAACCCACAACCTTGACATGATCAGCCCCACAATGGAGCTAACTTCCTTGCACATAATAATAACAATAACAACAACAACCTTAAAATAAATAAATAAATAAAATATTTATATCCCGCCCTCCCCATCCAGAGCCGGGCTCAGAGCAGCTAAGCACAGTAAAAATACAGTGGTGCCTCGCAAGACGAAATTAATTTGTTCCGCGAGTCGCTTGACTTGAGATTTTTTCGTCTTGCGGAGCGCGGATTGCCCGGGTATTAACGGTTTTACGAAAAAGGAAGCAAACCCGCAAGATGTTTTCGTCTTGTGAAGCAAGCCCATAGGGAAATTCGTCTTGCGAAGCACCTCGAAAAACGGAAAACCCTTTCGTCTAGCGGCTTTTTCGTCTTGCGAGGCATTCGTCTTGCGGGGCACCACTGTAGCACCGTTTACATAAAATCACAGTCAGTTAATTTAAACACATTCTAAAATCAATTCAGAATCAAATTAATGGCAACCATTGGGCTAGAGTTCTATGAAGATTACAGAAGGAGAGAGGGGGTCAGACTTTGCCTTGGCCGAAGGCCTGGTGGAACAGATCCGTCTTGCAGGCCCTGCGGAAAGATGTCAAGTCCTGCAGGGCCCTAGTCAGCCAATAATAGTAATAGATAGCATCATAAAAATAATAATCATCATAACAGTCCCCTCAGCCATAACTTTAAAAGGACATAGATCATTTATAGGCCAAAGGCCTGGGGAAAGAGGAATGTTTTTTCGCCTGGTGCCGAAAGACATGTAATGATGGCAGCAGGTGAGCCTTTGGGGAGAGTATTCCACAGTCAGGGAGCCACCACGGAGAAGGCCCTTTCTTATGTGGCCACTGTCCAAACCTCTTGAGATGGGGGAGGGCAGAGAGAAGGGCCACTGATGACAAGCGCAGGGTCCAGGTTGGTTCGTATGGGGAGAGGCGGTCCTTGAGATATTGTGGTCCTGAGTTCTGTAAGGCTTTATAGGCCAGCACTGGAAACTAACCAAATAGCCGGAAAATATTATTATCCTGGCCGTGAAGGTTATTGTGATTATTGGGTCATGCATTCAGAATAGATGATGCTGAACTTGCTAGGCCCGCGGAGCTCTGGCTCAGCCAAAGGGCCGTAGCAAAGCGGCAGGACATCTGCTTGGCTTGCAGAAGATTCGTTCCCCGCTGGAATCTCCAGGTTGGGCTGAGAGAAAGGCTCTGCCTGAAATAATAAGAATAAGAATAAGAATAAGAATAAGAATAATACAGTGGTATCTCAGGTTACACACGCTTCAGGTTACATACGCTTCAGGTTACAGACTCTGCTAACCCAGAAATAGTGCTTCAGGTTAAGAACTTTGCTTCAGGATGAGAACAGAAATCGTGCTCTGGCGGCACGGCAGCAGCAGGAGGCCCCATTAGCTAAAGTGGTGCTTCAAGTTAAGAACAGTTTCAGGTTATGTACGGACCTCCGGAACGAATTAAGTACTTAACCCGAGGTACCACTGTAATAATAATAATAATAATAATAATAATAATAATAATAATAATAATAATATATTTATACCCCTCCCATCTGGCTGGGTTTCCCCAGCCACTCTGGGTGGCTTCCAACAGAATATTAAAATACAATAGTCTATTAAACATTAAAAGCTTCAGATGTCTTCAAAAAGTCTGGTAGTTGTTTATTCCCTTGACATCTGGTGGGAGGGCATTCCACAGTGCCACCACCGAGAAGGCCCTCTGCCTGGTTCCCTGTAACTTGGCTTCTCGCAATGAGGGAATCGCCAGAAGGCCCTCGGAGCTGGACCTCAGTGTCTGGGCTGAACGATGGGGGTGGAGACGCTCCTTCAGGTCTACTGGGCCAAGGCCGTTTAGGATTGATGCTGCCCGTCGGTGTAGACAGTACTGAGCTGGGTGAACTGATGGTTTAAGGCAGCTTCGTAGGCTATCCTCACCTGCGCAGAGTCAGGAGCAGAAACTGCCTTTCTCCTGGTCGCTGGGAGCGAATTGCAAAAAGGCTTGTGTTCATAAAAAGGCCTTCCTTTGCCTTCTCCTCTTCCCAGGCCTCAGCGGGTCGTGTTGGAGAAATGGGCCTGTGATAGCTCAGTTGGTAGAGCATGAGATTCTTAATCTCAGGGTCGTGGGTTTGAGCCCCATGTTGGGTAAAAGATTTCTGCACTGCTCGGGGTTGGACTGGATGACCCCTGTGGTCCCTTCCAGCTCTTCATTTCTGCGATTTCTATGATTTCTTCATTTACGAAATCATATGTGCCACTGAATTGACAAAAGCCTCCAAGCGGTTCCTTTGCTTATTCTGATTTATTGCGTCTCTATCCCACCTTCTTGTCCAAGGAGCTCAAGGCAAACATGCGTATTTTCCCCACAAACAACAACCCTGTGAGGTAGGATGGCTGAGAGAAGGCCGTGACCGGTCTCCCACCTAGTGTACGTCTTGGCTTAGTGGGGATTTGAACCCAGGTCTCAGCCTGACAACTGCAGCACACTGCCATCCGGTTTACACAGGAGGATACAAAATATTTGTTAAACACTCCAACCCCAAACATTGTCAAAAAAGAGGAGGTGTAAAAATAAATAAATATTGAAATATAAACCTGATTAGCAGCTTAGGGGGAAAAAATGCATGTACTGTAACAGAATGGCATGTTAAAGTTATGTGTCTGGGTTGGCTTGCCTAAATTAAATACATAAATACATAAATAGATAAATTATTTTGTCCGGCGCTGAAAAATCTGCACATGTGTGTAGCAATCTTTCAGCTGGGAATCTTTCACTCTTTGCCGCAAGCACAGAAACTTATAATTTTTGCATTGGAAAGGGATCCCCAGGTGTCATCTAGCCCAACCCGCTTGTGAGGCAGCCACAACTTAAGCTCATATTTGGGTAAAGGGTGGGATTGTGTGTGTGTGTGATATTGCCCCTATCTGAGTTTAAGGGGGGATTTTTTTTCTGCATAGACTTATGACCTCAAGGGCTCAAGAGACCTGCTTTTTGGGGTTTGTGGTGCGCTACCCAAGACTACATAGCCACAAAGGGAGGAGTTTGCAAGGAGCATCAGTTGTGGTGACCACAGATGTAGAGTTTCAAAGGTGCAGAAATCCTCATGAGGCCTGTGCAGGCCTGGCTTATGGATGACGCCAGGTGTGCCGAGCGCAGGTGGGCGATGCTTTTTGTAGGGTGGTGGTGTGTGTGCAAAGGAAAGGTTGTGGGCTCTCCATCTATTTGTGGCTGGAGAAGGACAGCGGTTTGGGTTTTTCCGTTGCCTGTGGCGATCTCTCTCATTTCGACTGTGCCACCGTCCGACCAGTTTGGTGGGTTCTAACTTTGCAAAAAACCTCCGAAGTCTGTTTAGCGGAGATGAGGGAGGGATGAGTGTGTGAACCACATCTAGAGATGCTTGAAGTCAAGCCACTTATTCCCCCCAAATCTCTCTGCAGCCCTTGCGGCCGCTGGTGCGTGTATTGATTTGACACATCCAAAACACCCGGATGAGCCTCTGTTCAACCTGTTGAACGGTTCAGCTTGCCCCACTTGGAAACTGGGACTAGTAACTTTGCCAGCTGGAAATTGTGTCTGTCGAAGTGGCTGAGTCAGCAAGAGGCTATCTATGTGCAAATTGATGCCAGGGATGTGCAAACGTGACAAAAATGTGCAGGTCTATGACACATCGATGTGAAAGTGTGTGTGTGTGGGGGGGGGAGAGAAATCTCTGTTTTGAAATGCTGATCTCCTGATTGTTGTGGTGGGGCCGATGCCCTAGTTCATTTGGTTTGCAAAATAATCTTATGGCACAACATCTCTCCGTGTCAATAAATAAAAATGTGCTTGTTTTGTGTGCCTGTTAACTATATGGGGTGTGTGTGTCGGGGCTGGGGAAGCATTTCTGCTGAGCGAATGGTACAGGGGCAGGTGTGCTTAGACAGGCAGAGGCTGCGCATGCCAAGGTCATGCCATGCCAATATGTGCAGCAGATATGAGCACGGAATGGCCGTAGCTCAGTGCTGGAGGAACATCTGCCTGGCAGGTAGAAGGTTGCAGGTTCAAGCCCCAATGGCATCTACGGATATGGCTGGGAGAGACTTCTGCTTGAAATCCTGGGGCGCTGCTGCTACTCAGTGTGGACAATCCTGCGGTCAACTTGAGCACAGCACCCTGATCTCACAGTCGCCAACCCATTGCCTTGTGTTTTCTCCCGCTCTGGACTGTAGGACTCGAACCCATGGCTTCAAGTTACAAGAAAGGAGATTCCAATTCAACATCCGTAAAAAAACTTTCTGACAGTAAGAGCTGTTTGACTGTGGAACGGCCTCCCTCAGGAGGTGGTGGACTCTCCTTCCTTGGAGATTTTTAAGCAGAGTTTGGATGGCCATCTGTCATTGATTTTTTTTTTAGCTGAAAATCCTGCATTGCAGGGGTTGGACTGGATGGCCTTTGGGGTCCCTTCCAACTCCTAAGATTCTTCTGCAGGCAGGACCCAAGTATGATAGTGCATACCCAGTGAGTGTTTCATTGCAGTCGTCAAATTTATTGCTCTCCTTTCACCAGGAGGTGTACCATAAGCGGTAAACCGAGGACAAACCTTGGATACGAACTCATGGCTCCTCTGGAGTCAGACAAACCATAACCCCGGGTTCAGGCGCAATGCTGCGCTAAACCATGGCTTAGCTCTGGTTGGTCTGACAGTTGCGCAACTAGGTGAGGGGCTAAGTGGCTGTGATTTTTCCTGTGAATACCTATAATCAAATCATTTATGCCGATCTTTGCAGCCATTTCAGCACATGGGTGAAGACACCTCGTGTTCACACAGGCTTTTATGTTTCACAGTCTACAGGTTTTTTCCCCATTTTTTTTTTTATTTAACATTTTTAAAATAGTTTTAGAGTCATAGAATTGTAGAGTTGGAAGGGAGCTAAAGTGTTACCTTGTCCAACCCCTTTGCAGTTCAAGAAAGCACAGGTAACTACATCTGCATGCTCGCACATTCATGGTTAGTCATGGTTTGGCTTAGCCTTAGGGTTATTGCATAGAACACATTATTATTATTACTTTTTTATTTCTACACCTCTTTATATTTAAAAAAAAAACCTCAAAGCTGTTTACAACCTACATTAAAGTATCAAATAAAACAACCCCAGATAAAACATCACTGAAGAAAGTCAAAGTTAAAATGCACATACAGCATAATTAGCAAGAGAATATTTTATTATCATAAGCACAGAACGTATCTGCTGCTGAGGCTGCCTATCCGGTGGTGGTTCATGGTGGCGGCGGAAAGTCAGGCTCGATGACCTGGGTCTGCACTAAGAGGAAGGCAAGATGTTCTCTGGCTTTTTCAACAGTGGCAGTTTTGTAGCTGGAGTCAGTCCGGGCTTCACCTTCCCAGGCCAGGTGGAAAATAGCCTGCAAGGCAGGGAGCAGGTCTTCTAGGTCTCCCAGCCAAAAGAGCTTGCCATCTGTACCAGAGGAATGGACTGAATTGTGTTTGGTGCGGAAAGCCTCCTTGATCTCTCTCGGTGGCCCCAGGGCTTATTCCTATTTCCCTTGGGGAGAGGTGGCGCATGTTTTGCATGATACAGCGCAAAACGCCAAAAGGAGGAACCGTCCTTTCAGGTGGTTTCCCATCGCCTGCTCTGCTTCTCCAGAAGGGAGTGGCAGATTTTCCCAGCTAGATGAGTCTTCTCCTAATTTTATTTTTGATTTGTGCTCTGTTTGAGCTGCCAAACCTTGTTCCCCTGCTCCTTTGTGGCTCAGTTGGCATCTCTGCTCTTTCTTGGGGGCTTTTCCCGGTGAGTGGAAGGTGCTGATACGTGGCAAACTCAGCCAACCGCCACTACATTTCCAACATGAGATTGTCTCTGGCTGTGGAAGATGAGTTGGATGAATCTT
The DNA here is from genome assembly GCF_951804945.1 of Podarcis cretensis. Taxonomy (NCBI): domain Eukaryota; kingdom Metazoa; phylum Chordata; class Lepidosauria; order Squamata; family Lacertidae; genus Podarcis; species Podarcis cretensis. The sequence continues at coordinate 100,096,070 of NC_137174.1, forward strand.
TGCAGAAGCGCCTCCCAAATATAGTTTGCTGGGATTTTGGGATTAGTATCCCCCGATAAAAGGTAAAGGGACTCCTGACCATTAGGTCCAGTCGTGGCCGACTCTGGGGTTGCGCCGCTCATCTCACTTTATTGGCCGAGGGAGCCGGCGTACAGGTTCTGGGTCATGTGGCCAGCAGGACTAAGCCTCTTCTGGCGAAGCAGAGCAGCAGTTGGCGGTTCGAATCCCCACGACGGGGTGAGCTCCCGCTGCTCGGTCCCTGCTCCTGCCAACCTAGTAGTTCAAAAGCACGTCAAAGTGCAAGTAGATAAATAGGTACCGCTCTGGTGGGAAGGTAAACGGCGTTTCTGTGCGCTGCTCTGGTTCGCCAGAAGCGGCTTAGTCATGCTGGCCACATGACCCGGAAACTGTACGCCGGCTCCCTCAGTCAATAAAGCGAGATGAGCGCTGCAACCCCAGAGTCGGTCACGACTGGACCTAATGGTCAGGGGTCCCTTTACCTTTACCTATATCTTGCAGTAGGGATGCGGGTGGTGCTGTGGGTTAAACCACAGAGCCTAGGACTTGCTGATCAGAAGGTCAGCGGTTTGAATCCCCACGACAGGGTGAGCTCCCGTTGCTCGGTCCCTGCTCCTGCCAACCTAGCAGTTCAAAAGCATGTCAAAGTGCAAGTAGATAAATAAGTACCGCTCTGGTGGGAAGGTAAACGGCATTTCTGTGCACTGCTCTGGTTTGCCAGAAGTGGCTTAGTCATGCTGGCCACATGACTGGAAGCTGTACGCTGGCTCCCTCGGTCAGTAAAGCAAGATGAGCGCCGCAACCCCAGAGTCGGTCACGACTGGACCTAATGGTCAGGGCTTCCTTTACCTTTACCTTTTATATCTTGCAGTGCTGTTCTCTGGCTAAGGAGGGCGCAGAAAAATGCACCTGCTAGGGGACAAAATGTACGTGTTAATGAAAAGAGCATGCAATAATTTGTTACATTTGGGGAAATGGCTTTGCAGAAATATTCCTTCCAGGCAGTGGCGCAGCGTGGGGGGTGCAGGGGGGCCGGCCGCACCGGGCGCAACATCTGGGGGTTAGGGAAATCCACGGGTTAGGGGGCGCAAATCCACGGGTTAGGGGACGCAAATCCATGGGTTAGGGGGCGCAAATTACTTGCCTTGCCCCGGGAGCTGATAACCCACGCTACGCCACTGCTTCCAGGAGCACTTTCTTCAGATACTTCTTCAGGTATCTGAAGACCTAATATATCAGACTGGCAAACACTAATGGTAGAATACTTGCAGCTAGCAAAGGTGACGGGAAGAGTTAGAGGCCAAACAAAACAAAAAGTCCACAAGGAATGGAGAATATTTAAAGAATATTTGAAGAACCATGGTATAAAGGGTAATCTCCTGGTAGACTTAGAGAGAGCCTTGTAGTATATTGTGTAGTTGACAATTTACATAGAAATACGATAAAAAAAATAGAAGAAATAAGTAACTGTGCGATAAAAGTGTATTTAACAGATAACATACAATGAGAATGTTTGGAAAGCTCATGCCAATAACAAACTTAGTTGGTCTCTAAGGTGCTACTGGAATGAATTTTTTTATTTTGTTTCGACTATGGCAGACCAACATGGCTACCTACCTACATCTTGCAGAAATACGTGTTGAATGGTCTCTTTAAATGTGAAGGTTCATTATTGTTCCACAATATGTGTATTTCTTTAAGGGCCAGAGCAAATAGCGAGACCCAGTTTTACAGCTGTGAAACAGTATAGCAGGTGCTGCTAAGTTGTGTTAATTAAGTTGTGTCAGCAATTGGGTATAGTATATAAAGAGCAGCACCTAGCTCTCTCAGTACCCTGGTGGATGGGTTGGGTCTTGCTTGTTGAGATTTTTAGTGTAAAAGGAGTTTTTGTTTTTGTTATTAAAACCTTGATAAAGTTATTTTTGAGTTCCTTGTAATGCGTGGTCTCCCCAGCGAGCTTTCTGCAGCACAACTAAACTCCAAATAGCCAACAGGCAACCCCCTGTTTTAGGGGCTACTGATATGTGCACAATAGCTCACAGCACCGATCCCGGAAGTAACCTGGAAATGTCATAAAAGGTGTTTCTAAAAGGGCAAAGCGGGGGAGGGGTGGGGTGGCACGGGGTGCTTTCAGACTGTTTCAGTTGCATGCGATTTCACACAGGCTCGCAATGACCCGGGATGCAACCCGCAAGCAAATCGGGGGTTGCCTGTATATTAGGCATAACTGGGCATACCACAAAATATATGTATCAGCAGAAATCCACATTCTCAGTGGTACTCACTTTCGAGTAGATTTTTGCAGGACCAATGCAATGAACGTACTTACGTATGAGCAAACCCTTCCAAGCTCTGAGACACCAGCTTCTTGGTGCTAAGGATTGCAGTCTGAATTAAAGGTACAAACGATACAGGAGATGCAAAAAATGAAGGCCCGAGTGGTTTCCCTGAAGCATCTTGTGTCTGGGCAGGCGCCTGGTCCCTTTCCTAAGGTGCAGGATAGAGGACCAAAGATCTGATTCTCGCTCTGTCGCTTGCGGTTGCTTTTATTTTTTATTTTTAAAAAATATTTATTAAAGTTTTGAAGGTTACAGAAAGGAAGGAAAAAGAAAAAGAATTAAGCATAACAAAACCATACAATACAATACAAAAACAAAAATATTACATATACATAACAAAAATAAAACAAAAGCAATTAAAAAAAAAGAAAAAAGAAACACAACCTATACTTTCAATGTTATTAACTTTCTTTTACTTGTTTCAGCGACCTCCTCACACCTCCCTTTTTTTGTATTCCACTTCGATTAATTGTTTCAGCAAATCCTTTCCATCTTCCTTAAACTTCTGTCCTATCATTTAACTCAACAAATTCTAACATTATTTTTTCCTTTAATCCAATTACAATCTATTATACTTAATTCTTTATAACATTTCTGCTAAAGCCATGTAACTTCATTCCAACATCTTTCTAACATTCCTTAATTTTACAATATTTCTGTAGATAACCTTTAAATTTCTTCCAATCTTCTTCCACCGACTCTTCTCCCTGGTCTTGGATTCTGCCAGTCATTTCCGCCAGTTCCATGTAGCCCATCACCTTCATCTGCCATTCTTCCCGGGTGGGCAGATCTTGTGTCTGCTTGCGGTTGCTTTTAGACCGAATGCTCTGGCAGAAGACCCTGGCAAAGTCTTAATGCACATGGACCTACCTGAATTGCCAGCAGGGCACTGAAGGTCTCAAGGAGGAGGACGAGGAATCTTGCCAACTTTCTTACGGTTTACGAAAGCACCCTCAGCTCGTCAATTGGTGCTGGCTCTCTCAAGGCCACCAGGTGAGTGGCTTGATCTCTGAAGGTTTTGTGATTTACAAATACTGGGTTGTGCTAGGCAAAGGACAGGTAGCTGTGTTGGCTCAAGAAAAACGCCAGATCCATCATCAGGCGAGGGTTTAATTAGACCTGCCAAATGTCACACAATAGCATTTCAACACTGTATTTAACACTTTTCCGAGCTCTTAAGGATAGAACCCGTGGACTTCCAGAAAAGCTGAAGGTTGGAAGGTTCGGGACCAGGGCCAGATTTAGGTTTGATGAGATCCTAAGCTACTGAAGGTCATGGGGCCCTTTATATGTCCAGCTGTCCTTTGCCAACAACAAATTGTCCCTGTTTCTTGTGTTGAATATATGCTATATGGTAATTTATGGACCTCATAGGTATCTCAAGCCATTTGCACATGTTGCCCTGCAACCACTCCATGCAGAATGTAGGCACCCTATATATTGTTGTTGTTTAGTCGTTTAGTTGTGTCCGACTCTTCGTGACCCCCTGGACCAGAGCACACCAGGCACTCCTGTCTTCCACTGCCTCCTGCAGTTTGGTCAAACTCATGCTGGTAGCTTCGAGAACACTGTCCCACCATCTCGTCCTCTGTCATCCCCTTCTCCTTGTGCCCTCCATCTTTCCCAACATCAGGGTCTTCTCCTGGGAGTCTTCTCTTCTCCTGAGGTGGCCAAAGTCTTGGAGCCTCAGCTTCAGGATCTGTCCTTCCAGTGAGCACTCAGGGCTGCTTTCCTTCAGAATGGAGAGGTTTGATCTTCTTGCAGTCCATGGGACTCTCAAGAGTCTCTTCCAGCACCATAATTCAAAAGCATCAATTCTTTGGCGATCAATCTTCTTTATGGTCCCACTCTCATGCAGAATGCAGAATGTAGGCACCCTATATATAGAAAGGAGCAAACCAGTGATATTTTAGGGAGCAGGCTAGCAGGCGGGGCCCATGACTCACATCATAGGAGCCAACACAACACAAAACACTGTTTCTGCATGTAGGTTTCATTTTATTTGTTTTTTATATTTTGGAAATGTACATTCAGTTTCCCCCCCCTTTAATTTTTTGGGGGGCCTGCAAGAGAGTGGGGCCCTAAGCTAGAGCTTGTTTAGCTTATACGTAAATCTGGCACTGCTTGGGACAGATGAAAGGAGGGACGCCTTCACGCAGCGCCTAATTAAATAATAATAATAATAATAATAATAATTTATTATTTGTACCCCGCCCATCTGGCTGGGTTTCCCCAGCCACTCTGGGCGGCTTCCAACAGAGATGAAAAATACACTAAAATATCACATATTAAAAACTTCCCTGAACAGGGCTGCCTTCAGATGTTTTCTGAATGTCAGGTAGTTGTCCATCGCCTTGACATCCGATGGGAGGGCATTCCACAGGGCGGGCGCCACCACCGAGAAGGCCCTCTGCCTGGTTCCCTGCAACTTGGCCTCTCGCAGTGAGGGAAACGCCAGAAGGCCCTCGGAGCTGGACCTCAGTGTCCGGGCAGACCGATGGGGGAGGAGACGCTCCTTCAGGTATACTGGACCGAGGCCATTTAGGGCTTTAAAGGTCAGCACCAACACTTTGAATTGTGCTCGGAAACATACTGGGAGCCAATGTAGGTCTTTCAAGACCGGTGTTATATGGTCTCGGCGGCCGCTCCCAGTCACCAGTCTAGCTGCCGCATTCTGGAGTCTGAGATGGCCACCCACCCATGGAATCGTAGAATTGTACAGTTGGAAGGGATCCTGAGGGTCATCTAGCCCAACCCCCCTGCAATGCAGGAATAAGAGGATTGGACAAATCCATGGGGCAGGAGAGGGCTATCAATGGTTACTACAGTCAGGGCCATCTTAAGAATATTCAGTGCCGTGATGAAAGATCCTTCCAGCGCCCCCGCGCCCCCCCCCGGAAGCTCCAAAACAAGGGAGGGGCAGTAGAAAATGTCCTCTGCCTTTCCCAACACCCTGATCCAAGGCGTGGCGATCCAGCAGGAGAACGTGCTGGCGGACATGCTCTACGGCATCAGGGCGCCTGAGAAGGCAGGCTGGGAAGGCTGCACACTGCCTTTTGCTAGGAAGCAGAAGGAGGACAACGACCGCTGTGTGGATTGCTCTCCTCCTGTAGAGGCTTGGGAAGGAAGCTGCAAGCCCGCCCGCCAGCCATGTAGTTGGCGGGGCACAGCTGGTGGGCGTTCAGGGAAAGGCAGCTCCCTCACTCGCTGGGGCGCTCCTGAGAGGCCGGCGCCCTGGCGCAACGAACCATTAACACCAATGGGAAAGACGGCTTTGACTACAGTTGCAGGCACTGTGGGAATAGGATGCTGGACGAGATTCCTGCATTTCGGGGGTGGACTGGATGACCTTTGGGGGTCCCTTTCAACTCTGATTCTATGACTAGATGGGCCATGGGCCTGATCCAGAGGGCTCTTCTTATGTTTTCGACGTTGAAACAAGTGGGAAGACAGTAGGAGGAAACAAATGTGGTTGATATTGCAGCCGCAGAGTTTTCATTCCGTCTCAGGGTATGTGGGAGGTGGTAGCAGATGATGAGATTAGGTTGTACCATGTGGGTGCCAGGGAGCCTCTGGGCTGCAACCCAGGCTTGCTGGGACAAAGAAAATGACAGGGGTCAATCTTAGGCAGAAGGCACAGGTCATCTGGAAGATTGAGAACAGAAGCAAAAGTGAAACTAGGCAGCATTTATAGTAACAAAGCTGGGAATGAATTTTAGACTGCATACTAGGGCCACCGCATACTGAGCAATATGGCCAGTCTTCAATATGGCGTTATATCAGCAGCCAAACATTGCAATACAGTAGTCCTTGCAGTTACGTAACCCTCTGGTTACGTAAACTTCAGGATGCGAAAGTGGCAAACCTGGAAGTATTTGACCGAGTTTCTCCCCGCGCACATGCGTAGAAGCGGTCCTCAGGCTGTAGAAACCTCAGGATCCGACCAAACCTCCAGAACGGATCCCATCCGCAACTGGAGGTACTACTGTATATTGATATACCACGATATCCGAAATAAGGAAGGAACTATGCAGAGGTGAACAGGCAAACGTCCTGGCAACTGCTACTAAACTGGATGAATGACAGTATTATCAATCATCACACACTCAGTTTCATCAGCAGGGAAGCCAGAATGCATCCCAACAGGACTTTTGGTTTTGGACTTGGCTATCAAACGGTGATATTTGGATTCATCAGGTTCATGCAGGCAATGAAGATCACATCTTTCCACCATGGTTAGCTGATTTCTGATTTCCACTTTTTATATGGTTCATATTTTCAGGTGTGGTTATTCTGAGCCACTTTGATTTTTTTCTTTTTTGATGAATTAGCAGTATATGAATATTTTTCTATAAATAGGACTGATAAAGTGGGAAACTTAAATGGACAGATTAGCCCATCGCTCACTTGTCGTTCAGATTGTGCCACCAAATCTGTATGTATCCTTTTGTAGCATTGGGTGTTGGATAGGGATGGGAGCAGTTTGGTTCAGCTGGCATTTTATGGTGAATCTTTCAATTTGGCGCTTTCCAAAGCAACAGGCGATCCAAAACTTGGCCGCCTTTCGAAATTTGCACACATTTGAATTCTGCAATGCAAAATGCATGTATTAGGGGAAAACTGAGCTTAGCAAGAGCTAGTTTAGTGCAAAAAACACCCGGAATCGTTTGTGTTTATGTCATGAAAGTTGTATGCCGCTTGAATGTAGAAAGGCAAGAAATCCCTCAAAGTAGTTGAAACACATTGCATTTGGGGAAATTCCTTGCAAAAATATGCACATTGGTCAAAGCTGCATGCAAGAATGTGCTCATTAGGAGAAATTTGCCCTGAAATGCTGCTGAAATTTCCACGAGGGTTTTCTCTCGCTAAAGAAATTGCAGATTGTTGCAGCGGGGTGAAGAACTGAATTTAAGGTTGGAAAGATGGCAGACTGAGGGAACTGTGATGGACTGGCCTTTTCCTCCCTTGTACTGAATGGCCCTCTGCATTTTTCTGGGGCCTTAATATGACTCTTGACTCACAGGTTCCAGTGGACGGCTACCTTGAGCTGGCCCGGCTTGTCCTCGGCTCCTGAATGCTCCCAGAACTCCCTAGGCAGGGCATGGGAAAAAGCACCACACGATCCCCGCAGTGCCAACACGCTCCTCTCCAAATGGTCCACACCCTTCCGATTGCTGCAGACAGTTTTCCCCCTCCTTCTCCGTTTGCTTTCCTGACAGCCGTGTGAATTTCTTTAATGCAAATCCTCTGGCGGGATGTTCTGTGCTCTGCCTTTTGGCGCTTGTCCCTGTTGGATTCTCTGTTGATTTATGGATTCCGTTTGTTGGAGAGCAGAAATCGGAAGGGCGTTCCTCCCCCTCGTGGCGGGGGAAGCATCCTAGAGAAGGTTTCTGTTCTGAACGCCTCATCTTTCCTTCTGAATGTGACTGTTGACCGAACTTGGTGCCCCATCTCTTCAGCTGTGGCTCACGATCTACAAGCAAGTAACTAGAACCGTGGGCTCCCACTGAAGCTGAATTTTGGAAGATTCAGGACAGACAGAATGAAAGGTCTTCATGCAGCAGGAGAGGCAATGTTGGCCACCAACCTAGATGGTTTAAAAAGCTTTTCACAGAGGTGTGGTTCCTTGGACATGACACTGTATAGCTTCCTGGCCAACAGCACAGAGTGAAAGCTCATTAAATAACCAAGATCATCCAATCTCTCAGCAAGCAATTTAGGACGAAGGCTTGACAAATAGGTCATTGGGAAGCACCTCTCAGATCTCACGAAAATGATTGACCCATGCCTGGGTTATAGTGCTTTAGGGCATTTGAGAAGTCCCACCCAAGGAGGGGAAAAAATGTGCATGTAGAAAACCAAGATGTCAGGGACAGCTTCCCCCCTGAGTTGCTGACTTTCTGCATGCAAGGAAATTTTTATTTGTGGGAATGGAGTATTGGTTTGAACTAATTCACACCCTGTTTTAGTGATGACCCAACTGCTTAGAACTCTTTGTTCACACTCAGCGCCTGGCTAGAGGACAGACAACTTGACGGAGAACAGCAGGCGATAAAGAGTTTTCCAAACATGGGCATGAGAAAGAAGAATGTTGCAAGCGTTTCATATTAAAGGAATTGAGGGCGAAATCTGAAAAAAAGAAGAAAAAGAGGTTTTGAGTGTGTGTCCATGTGCCCCTCCCTCTCCCCCTCCTGGAGAGCTTCTGACTTTTGCAAAATAGAAGCAAAACCAGCCCCAAACAGAAGATAAAGTCAAACTGAAAACCACAGACCCAAAAAAACCCCTTGAGACAACATGTTTTTGGTGCTGTGAGTGCATGCCCGAGAAACTGGGTTAGGCGGGTGTGATAATTTGGTTGTTTTTGCTCGGGAGGCCTGGAGGAATACAGCATGCGGTTATGTTACTAATCCTGATACCAAGAAGGTTGCCTGATTGTCGAGATTAAAGAGCATTTAAGATGAATGTCGGAGGCACTTGAGTTGCAATTCTGCCTTAATCCCGAGGAGATTAAGCTCAGCGGTAAAGCGCAAGTTTTGCAGGCAGAAGGGCTCAGCCTCCACCTTTGGCATTGCCAGCTGAAAGGTCTGTGGAATCATAGAATCACAGAAACGCAGAGTTGGAAGGGACCCCCTAGGGTCATCTAGTCCAGCCCCCTGTAATGAAGGAATCTCAGTTATAGCATCCATGACAGATGGCCACCCAACCTCTGCTGGAAAACCTCCAAGGAAGGAGAGACCACAACCTCCCGATGAAATCCGTTCGGAACAGTTCTTACTGTCAGAAAGTTTTCCCTGACTTTTAGTTGGAATCTCCTTCTTTGTCCTACCCTCCAGAGCAGTTCGTTCCCTCTTCCATGTGACAGCCCTTCAGATATTTGAAAACGGTTCTCATATCTCCTCTCAGTCCCCTTTTTCCCAGGCTAAACATACCCAGCTCCTTCAACCGTTCCTCATATGGCATGGTTTCCAGACCCTTGTTCGTCTCTGTCTCCCTCCTCTGCACACCTTCCAGCTTGTCAATGTTCTTCCTGGACTGCAGTGCCCAGAACTGGACACAGGACGCCATATGTGTTTCCCAGATGCCAAAGACCAAAGGAGGCAGTGCTGGTGGGCCAGATCCCCCTAAGATCTGGCTTGCAGTTTCACAACCTTTTAGAAGGAGGCTGAGACTCATTGGGAGAGCCAATGTTCTGCATGTGAGCACTTTCTCTTAAAAAGACCTCAGGCAGTAATATAAGGGTGGGGGGACATAAACTCTGCATCGGTTGTTCCCCAAAATATGGGCTGCTGCCTGCTTGGTTCCATAAACTCACCCCCTGTCCTAGAAAAAGCAGTATTCAAAACAGTGGTTTGCACAGCCCCTTATTCAGGAGCCGATTCCTATGTTCTTTATAAAGACCTCTGAGTCTCCATTTTGGCTTCCGGGATCTTTCGAAGCACTTAACTCAACTGTATTGGTGAACTTCGTAAACCACCACAGCAACACGCCCCCCCCCGAGTGCTTTCACTTGGTTTCCACATGGTGGCTGTAATGTTTAAATAGGGAAGCTTCAAATATCCGCATCTCTGATGATTGTGAAGCAAACAAGGTGCATTTGCTTGTTGCAGATAAATACTCCAAGGAGCTTCGGGAAAATATATGTGTGTGTGTGTATGTGTGTGTGAGAGAGAGAGAGAGAGAGAGAGAGAGGAAGCAGCTACTTGGAGCCCCCCAACTCTTCATGTAAGCATTTAATGCTAAATAGGATTTTAACATGAGAAGAGTCCTGGATCAGGCCGGTGGCCCACCTAGTCCAGCATCCTGCTCTCACAGCTGAACAGTTGACTGTGCAAAACCTGCAAACAGGACCCAAACACAACGAGCACTCTCCTCTCCTGTGGTTTCCAGCAACTAGTGTTCAGAAGTATGGCTGCCTCTGCCTGCGGCTTATACTTTTGCAAAGGAAAAGAGTGCAGTGCAGTAAGCCAGCAGCTACCCTGGAAGGTTGAAGATGAAAGCAACTTACTTGCAAACGCTGACGAGATGGGGTCACGCTGACTTTGGGAAGATGCGAGAAGCGTGCAAGGCTTCGAGCGACCTTGCACGTTAACTCTCCCTTAGCCCCAGTTACAGATAGGTAGCCGTGTTGGTCTGCCATAGTCAAAACAAAAAAATTCCTTCCAGTAGCACCTTAAAGACCAACTAAGTCAGTTCTTGGTATGAGCTTTCGTGTGCATGGTATGAGCTTTTGTGTGCATGTGTATCTGAAGAAGTGTGCATGCACACGAAAGCTCTCCCTTAGCCGACAGCATTGCAGGAGTTTTAAAAATGGGGTTTTAAAGCCAGGAGGGTCCTCGGAGCTCAGGTGGTCAAACTGCCCAGTCAGTTTAGGAGTCTTGCAACTGCAGCCTCCTCCCAGACTGATGGCTGACCAACGTCTGTTTAAATACTTGTATCAAAGGTGACCAGGCCACCCGAGGATGTCAGTCATGTATCTTTCCGGGGAGAAGACTGTTGCACTCGAATCCTGCGTGCAGGTTTCCCACAGGCCCTTGGGAGAACAGGCTGCCATTCTGGCCTGATCCGGTAGGCTCGTCTTGTCTTCTTCCGTCCTCAAAATTTCGCTGCAATCTCTTTCCCCCGATGTTTCCACCTCCTGGTTTCTCCCTTGTCTTCCGGAGCGATAGAGAGTCACCCTGCTCCTTCTTGCACATTGCAAGCCTTATGATATTTCAAGATGGCAGCTCTCAGGTCTCCTCCTGAGAAACAGGAGGAGCTGTTTCCACACTCTTCCACACCTTCCACACTGGACTTGGTTCATCAAAGCTTCTCCAATTCGAACCCATGTCCTCTTTTAGCTGTGAGCTCTGAGCAGGCCAGGGGGAAAAGAACATACCCAATGGTTTAAAACAGAGGCGGGGGTCTTGCAACGGAGGAAAATACCCCGGGTCTTCCTGCGTTCTTTGCACATGCCTCCCCCGTGCTTACAGGTCTCTGCTGGCTGAGATCCGCCTGCTTCTAATTTCTTCTCCTGCAAGCAGGTGTCGTAATTACATGGTTGTAACAGCAGCAGCGAAGGGGGTGGAACCTGGTTCCCGGATCAAATGTACGCTCGAGGGTTTCCTTCATCCGGATCCTTGGCAGTCCCCATTAAATCTGAATATCCACTGGCAGTCTCTGATAGGTCTGCTTGCAACTTTGGAGCCTCCTTGGGGCAGGGGACCTGGCTGTCTCCCTGCACACCTGGCAGGTAGGTGCTGTCGGTGATGGTGTTAAATAGCGCCCCTGTGTGGTAGGCCGGGAGCTCAGCAGAAGGGGTTCAGCTGCTGTCTGTCCACATACTCAATAATGACATTTGTGGTGAAGCCTGGAGATGGGAATATAGGTACCATGTGACGCATGTCAGTTTCGCCGATCAAAACAACCAAGTGGGTGCATATGGGACAAGGTGATCTAGCATGTAGACTGGCCCCAAGTTACAATCTTAGAATACAATGGAACCTCGGGTTACAGACACTTCAGGTTACAGACTCCGCTAACCCAGAAATAGTACCTTTGGTGAAGAACTTTGCTTCAGGATAAGAACAGAAATTGCACGGCAGCAGCAGGAGGCCCCATTAGCTAAAGTGGTACCTCAGGTTAAAAACAGTTTCAGGTTAAGAACGGACCTCCAGAATGAATTAAGTTCTTAACCCGAGGTACCACTGTAATAGAATTGTACATCTAGTCTAGTCTCCTGAAATCAAGGGAGTTTGGTATGTTTAGCCTGGAAAAGAAGACTGAGAAGCGATATGATCGCCATCTTCAAATATCTCAAGGGCTGTCACATGGAAGAGGGAGCAAGTTTGTTTTCTCCTGCTCCGGAGGGCATTGCAGGGGGTTGGACTAGATGACTGGATGTCCATGGAGGCGCAGGTCAAGTCTGTGTCCAGGGCAGCTGTCTACAAGCCCCATCTGGTACACAGGCTGAGACCCTCCCTGCCTGCTGTCTGTCTCGCCAGAGTGGTGCATGCTCTAGTTATCTCTCGCTTGGACTACTGCAATGTGCTCTACGTGGGGCTACCTTTGAAGGTGATCCGGAAACTGCAATTAACCCAGAATGCGGCAGCTAGACTGGTGACTGGTAGGGGCCGCCGAGACCACATAACACTGGTCTTGAAAGACCTACATTGGTTCCCAGTACGTTTCTGAGTACAATTCAAAGTGTTGGTGCTAATCTTTAAAGCCCGAAACAGCCTCAGTTCATTATATCTGAAGGAGCGTCTCCACCCTCAGCGTCCATCCCAGACACTGAGGTCCAGCTCCGAGGGCCTTCTGGCAGTTCCCTCAGTGCAAGAAGTGAGGTTGCAGGGAACCAGGCAGAGGGCCTTCTTGGCAGTGGCACCCGCCCTACGGAATGCCCTGCCATCAGATGTCATGGAGATAAGCAACTATCTGACTTTTAGAAGACATCTGAAGGCATCCCTGTTTAGGGAAGTTTTTAATGTTTGATGTTTCATTCTGTTTAATATTCTGTTGGGAGCAGCCCAAAGTGGCTGGGGAAACCCAGCCAGATGGGCGGGGTATAAATAAAATTATTATTATTATTATTATTATTATTATTATTATTATTATCCCTTCCAACTCTACAATTCTATTCCATGAATGCAGGAATCACAGCTAAAAAATCCCCGACAGATGGCCGTTCAACCTCTGCTTCAAAACCTCCAAGGAGAGTCCACCACCTCCCAAAGGATTCTGTTCTGCTGCCAAACAGTTTTTCCCGTCAGAAAGTTCTTTCTAACATTTAGTTAGAGTCTCCTTTCTTGCCGTTTGGAGCCATGGGTTCGGGTCCTCTCCTCCGGGGCAGGAGAAAACAAGCTTACTCCTTCTTCCATATGACAGCCTTTAAAATATTTGAAGATGGCTAGCACATCTCCTCTCAGTCCCCTATTTCCCGTGCGAAACATACCCAACTCCTTTGGAAAGAGCAACACCCGGATGAAGAATGTGATTTTGTGATGATGTGATATCTGTGCAAGAATTGGACGATCCCGTTCCTGCATGTGGAAGGGGCCTTGATGAAAGATGTGGCTAAGCTCTTGAGTCGGGACTTTTTGGGAAGTGAGACGTGTGGCAAACCAACTCCTCCAGGGACAAATGTACGCCCGGGAGCACCCCACAGCCTTTCTGATTCCCTTTTTCTTTAATCAACAGTGTTTCTGATGTCCAGCCTTCGTAGCTGGACCAGGGGGCGGGCACGGATTTTGTTTTCCCTGCGCAGCCCCTGCTAATAAGAGAGTCGCGTTTGATTTGGTTATTTCAGCTAATTGCGAGGCACCAGGAGAGGCTGCCTTTTCGCAGTAATTATCCGGGATAAAAAGAAGAAAATTGCACCTATTACCAATTTGCTTCCTCACTCCTACTGGGCCTTGATCTGCAGAGCCCGAGAGACTAATGCGGTTGCCAGCAGTTTTCATTATGAATCGTGTCAATTTAAAAGGGACTGTAAAATCCCCCCTCTCCACGACTCCAAGCTTGGCAGGAGTAATTTTGTGCGGTGCTCCAGCGAAGGCTAGGGATTGGTCTAGGCTCGGGTGGGGGGCACCGGTTGGTTGGCTGGCTGGCTGCCAGCCCCTTCTGCAGGCAGATTGGAGAGTTGGGGGAAAGCGAGACTGCTCTCTTCCCCTGATTTTAAGCTTGATGCTAGGTAAAGGTAAAGGGCACCCCTGACCAGTCGCGGATGACTCTGGGGTTGCGGCACTCATCTCGCTTTACTGGCTGAGGGAGCCGGCATACAGCTTCCGGGTAATGGGGCCAGCATGACTAAGCCGCTTCTGGCGAACCGGAGCAGCGCATGGAAACGCCGTTTACCTTCTCGCCCGAGCGGTACCTATTTATCTACTTGCACTTTGACGTGCTTTCGAACTGCTAAGTTGGCAGGAGCAGGGACCGAGCAACGGGAGCTCACCCCGTTGCGGGGATTCGAACCACCGACCTTCTGATCGGCAAGCCCTAGGCTCTGTGGTTTAACCCACAGCGCCACCTGCGTCCAAGCCTGCTGCTACAGCCTTGCAAAAGCTCTAACCAGGAGCCCCCAAAATGTTTCTAAAGACAAATCAAAAGAGCATAAGGTGGGGCCTCCTGGATCAGGCCAGTGGCCTATCTACGATCTCACGGTGGCTGTTTCGGTTTCTTTCAAGTCCCATTCTCGACATCATTGTTCAAATCCACATTTCCCCAAAAAACACATCATTCTACATAGATTTGCCTGATACGTGTATTTTTGCAAGCCAACCCCCTAAGAACCCCCCCCCCCCGTTTCTAGCAACTCAATCCTACTCAGAGTAGACCCATTGAAATGGTTGGGCCAGGTTAGTTACTTCCTTTGATTTCAATGGGTCCCATCTGAGTATGACCAGCGCTGGTTGCAACCCAATGCATTTTTCCTTGTTGCTTTTTCTCCAAAATGCATTTTCTGCACGTTCCCACCGTAACACACACCTTTTAGTAGACATGTTGGTGTCTGAGAAATGCATTTCAGATTTCGGAGAAGTGCAGGGATAGCTGTGTTTCATTTCACATCATAGAAATGAAAGGGGGTAACTGTGCCCCTGAAGGACCAGGTGCGCAGCCTAGGAGTCATTTTGGACTCGCAGCTGTCCATGGAGGCGCAGGTTAAATCTGTATCCAGGGCAGCTGTTTACCAGCTCCATCTGGTACACAGGATGAGACCCTATCTGCCTGCGGACTGTCTCGCCAGAGTGGTGCATGCTCTGGTTATCTCCCGCTTGGACTACTGCAACGTGCTCTACGTGGGGCTACCTTTGAAGGTGACTCAGAAATTACAACTAATCCAGAATGCGGCAGCTAGACTGGTGACTGGGAGCGGCCGCCGAGACCACATAACACTAGTCTTAAAAGACCTACATTGGCTCCCAGTACATTTCCGAGCACAATTCAAAGTGTTGGTGCTGACCTTTAAAGCCCTAAAGGGCCTGAGTCCAGTATACCTAAAGGAGCGTCTCCACCCCCATCGTTCTGCCCGGACACTGAGATCCAGCGCCGAGGGCCTTCTTGCGGTTCCCTCACTGTGAGAAGCCAAGTTACAGGGAACCAGGCAGAGGGCCTTCTCGGTAGTGGCGCCCTCCCTGTGGAACGCCCTCCCACCAGATGTCAAAGAGAAAAATAACTATCAGACTTTTAGAAGACATCTGAAGGCAGCCCTATTTAGGGAAGCTTTTAATGTTTGATGTATTAGAGGATTTTAATATTTTTTTGGAAGCCGCCCAGAGTGGCTGGGGAAGCCCAGCCAGATGGGCGGGGTACAAATAAAAAAATATTATTATTATTATTATTATTATTATTATTATTATTATTATTATTATTATTCTAGAATGGTGGAGTTGGAAGGGACCCTGAGGGTCATCTAGTCCAATCCCCTGTAATGCAGGAATCTCAGCTAAAGCATCCCTGACCGTTGGCCACCCAACCTCTGCTGGAAAACCTCCAAGAAAGGAGGGTCCACAACCTCCCGAGGGAGACCCTTCCTCTGTCAAACAGCTCTTACTGTCAGAAAGTTCTTCCTAACGTTTAGTCGGAGTCTACTTTCTTCACAACTTAAAGCCATTGCCTTGAGTCCTACCTTCCAGAGCAGAAGGAAACAAGCTTGCTCTGTCTTCCATGTGACATCCCTTGAGATATTTGAAGATGGCTCTCATATCTCCTCTCAGTCTCCTCTTTCCCAGACTAAAGATTGCCAGCTCTTTCAACCGTTGCTTGATCATCTTGGTCACCCTCCTCTACACACCTTCCAGCTTTCCCTGTTTAGGGAAAATTTTAATGTTTAATAGACTATTGTATTTTAATATTTTGTTGGAAGCCGCCCAGAGTGGCTGGAGAAACCCAGCCAGATGGGCAGGGTATAAATAATAAATTCTTCTTCTTCTTCTTCTTCTTCTTCTTCTTCTTCTTCTTCTTCTTCTTCTTCTTCTTCTTTATTTGTGGTGCTGGACAGAGTATTCCAGGTGTGGTCTGGCCAAGGCAGAACAGAGTGGTACTATTACTTTCCTTGATCTAGACCAGGGGTAGGCAAGCTAAGGCCCGGGGGCCGTATCCAGCCCAATCGCCTTCTAAATCCAGCCCGCGGACAGTCCGGGAATCAGCGTGTTTTTACATGAGTAGAATGTGTGTTTTTATTTAAAACGCATCTGTAATGGTTATAAGGGGTTGCTCGTGCGTAAGTTACCGCCACTCCTGGCTAGGTAGCCTGGTTAAACCTGTTCTGGCTGGACAACCCTTCACTTCGTGGCTGTTCAGTCGCTAGCAGAATCCGTCAGTGGGCATTTCTTGAACTTCTTCCAGCAAAGAAGTTCTTTGACGCCAAGTCTACGCCTACTTTCCCTGCGCGGACGTCTTCTGCGCAGGGTGGGTGTGGGTAGCGGAGGACCCGTGCTCTCCCCACTGGTCTCCAGCGAAGAGTCTTGGAGCCCCCTCGCCGATTCTCCCATCTGCCCTCCTCTATCCCTGGTGTTACGCTGATTTCCTTCCCCAGCCGATGAGCTCCCTCTCTCCCTGCTGGGCTCCTCTCCAGCATCGCTTGAGAGCCTTGCCTCCAGCTCTGGCTCCGATGTCAGTTCCCTGACAGCATCTCTGGGTTATTTGTGGGGCATAGGAATTAATTCACCCCCCCCCCCCCAAAAAAAATATATAGTCCGGCCCACCACATGGTCTGAGGGATGGTGGACCGGCCCACAGCTGAAAAAGGTTGCTGACCCTTGATTCAGCCTAGAATAGCATTTGCATTTTTTTTTTGCTCCTTCACCACACTGTGGACTCATGTTTTAGTTGAGATTCCTGCACTGCAGGTGGTGGGACTTGGAGTCTCTTCCAACTTTTATGATTCTAAGTTTGTGGTCCGTTGCTGCCAGCTGTATGTGTGAAGGGGGCCTTAGTTAAACTGCAAAAGGGTTGTGCTTCTCTGCAAGGATTGTGGCTCAGTGGCAAAGCATCTTCTCTTCACGCAGATTGTGAGTCAAGGACCCGCCACCCGCATAGGATTATAATAAGACACACAGACATGTTATTTTAAGTTAATGGGCAAAATTAGGCCACAACTTTTATTGGTTACAGCATGTGAGTAGTATTGGCTTAGGCACTGGATGAAACAGCAATACATGACTCCACCCCACTCAGTGAGGAGTCATTTCAGGGGTTAACAACCAGTGGGAGGAGCTTGTTGATGCAAATACAACTGGAAGCTCCCCCATGACGTCACCGGGGTCGTGCCATGGCCCTAGCCAGGAGCAGGGCATCGGACAGGATCCACGACCGCTGGATTCCTTTAACGGAATACCCAAAAGAGGAGGGGTAGATGATGGCGCATACCCAATCCTTCAACACAGCACACATATTCCAATGCCTAACCGCCACCTGAACCAAAAGGCTCGCCGCCAATACCCTCACAGCTGCAACCAATTCCTAATACTTCTGATGATGTTTGCCAACCACACATGATTTCCTTGATCAGAAAGGTGGACGCCATTGTCGCGAACAGACTGGGAGCAGAGCACTGCCGCGGCTGTTTAAACACATTTAGCCCCGCCCACCAGCTGGCCCTATTGGTCGGCTGGGAGGCTTGGCCGTGGCAGCAGAACCAATCAAGAGCAGGGGGCCTCCTCTGGGAGGAGGAGATGCTATGTCCCAAGTTCAGTTCCCCAACATCATTTCCAGGCAGGGACAGATAGACGACTTCTGCCTGAATCCTTGGCGAAGCAAGTCTCAGCAATATTGAGCCGGATGGATGACGAGTGAAGGCAGTTCCTCTGAGGACAGTTGCCTGGGGGAGATGGGTATGTTTTAGGCTGGAGAGAAGGAGATTAAAGAGGCCGTGCTGACAGCCTCCAAGTGTTTAAAAGTATGTCGGGAAGGAGCTAGGGAATAGTTGTTTTCGCCCATCAAGCGAGGATCAGACAAGAGGCAGGGGATTTGAAATCGATGTTGCCGTTACGCGGGGAGATCAGTGCGATTTTGCCTGTCCTGTGAGGTTGCTCGCCTGCAAATGTTAGCAGAAGTATGCAGAGGTATCTTTCAAGACCAGTTTAAATTGCAGACAATTAGAATGGGGATCCCCTTAGGATAAGTGTTCCAACCTTCAAGATCAGCTCACCAAGCAGACAAGCTGGACGTTGTTCCCTTTTCCTAACTTTTCCTAAGAGAAACTTTTCCTAAGAGAAAGCTGGTCCAGTTCTTCTTCTTCTTCTTTTTAAAGAGCATTATTATTTTTAAAAGAACACACCCATATACAAATAGATCAGATGCAATATATAGAACAGTGCTGTAACGAAGCAGAAAGATTACACGGATAAATATTGCCCTATAATTCCCACCCACTCCCAATGATTTTTATTAGTTTTCGTTTAAGTACAAGAACAACATACGGTCAAAGCTCGGGTTATGGACCGCTGAAACCCAGAAGTACCAGAATGGGTTATTTCCGGGTTTTGGCAGTTTGCGCTTTACGCATGCACAGAAGTGCCGAATCGCAACCCGCATGTGTGCAGACGCGCAGCTGTATAACCGCAGTAAATTGTTCAATGGTTCAATGGTACCTTCCTGTTAAGTTTCATATGAAAGACATAATACACACACAATATGTTTATTTATGTATTATCAATCCAAGTAGCCTCTCCGCAGAGAATCTTGTATTGAGGGTGGAACAAAAATATATTCTGTCTCTTTTATAAAGGAAAAGGAAGGAGGCCAGGTCTCACCAAAAGCGTCTATCCTTGAAATGCCTTTAATTACTCTTCTGTGAATTTCACCCTATAATTTACCATTTCAAAATACAATAGAGTGCACCGTACAACAAATCTGTTCAGTGCTTGTTCTTCTATACTATTTTATAATAATTTGATTCGCAAATTTATGTAGCACGTGATTGTAAAAAACACATACCTTCAAAGCAGTTAACAATACAATTATCACAAAGGAAAATTAACAGTAACAATGTAAAATTTTGTAAATTGAAAATAACCATAAGCTGAAAACCGATTCAAAGTTACATCAACTTTCTAAACATTTGGGTAGTGTGGCACTTTGCTCATTATTCCAGATTTTTTGAACCATTCTGAAACTAAAGGTGCCTCTCAGCACCCACTAACCCCCCCCCTGAAATGTTCAAAATACGTAAAAGCCACTTCCAGATATATAGTGGAATATAGTGGAAGTTTAGTGCTTGTTTCCATGTAATTCGCTTCCAGGGACGGGGAGATGGGGACCCTTTTTGCAAATAAGATGGAACTATTGATCGCTTCTATTTCTATGCTGTTTTTTAATCAAATAAATCTCAAAGCGGCTTACAAACAAAAGATAAAAATAACATCATGGAACATCACGAATACGGCATAAATCGTATAGAATGCTTAACCAATCATCACTAAAACAATCCCAAATCCCCAATGAAACAATTACCATCTACGTAATGCCATTGACAAAACAACTAAAAAATAATATAAACAGTTACACCAAAAATCATATTATATGATTCACAAAGTACGACAGCATTCATGTCTATAAAAGAATATTAACAACATTAACAAAATAGCAACAAAACATAGTGTTGAATTTGTACACAATTTTTTTAAAAATAAATGATTTTTATTGGTTTTACGTATAATCACATTACGTAACATCGTAGCCTCTTATTTTATCTCTTTGGCTTGACTGAAGCTAACGACTTCCCTCCCTCCTGTCTGATGGCTTACAAAATGTAAACTTTACATCTTTACATTTCACTTTGTTTCCTATCCTGTTATATCATTACCTAAAATATTTTATTACTCAGCCTGAATAGGTCGCCATTTCATCTTACGTATAACCCCGCTAGTGATGTTAACTGCTTACAGTTGTCTTTCAAATACAGTGGTATCTTGGGTTAAGTACTTAATTCGTTCCGGAGGTCCGTTCTTAACCTGAAACTGTTCTTAACCTGAAGCACCGCTTTAGCTAATGGGGCCTCCCGCTGCTGCTGAACTTTGCTTCAGGATGAGAAGAGAAATCATGCTCCAGCAGCGCGGCAGCAGCAGGAGGCCCCATTAGCTAAAGCGGTGCTTCAGGTTAAGAACAGTTTCAGGTTAAGAACGGACCTCCGGAACGAATTAAGTACTTAACCTGGGGTACCACTGTATTCCTGTTGTGTTTTGTGATTTTCCTGATGTTGTACGTGAGCTGGTCTGTGACCGTAATAATAAAATCCCATTTAAAGCTCAAATATAATGCGGGAATTAGCAGGGGAACCTTGTGAAAATGGAATGAAACTGCGGTGGGGATGCATGGTTGGCTGGCAGGGGTTGGGATTGTGGGCTGGTATTACCCAAGCTGGGCCTCTGCCAGAGCCACCAACCCTTTTACTCGTTTTGGAGGTATTGTAGCTGTGTCTTTGTCACCTGCTTCACAGGGGAGAGAGATAAGGAGAGCCTCTCTCTGCTCAGGGTGCAGCAGCAGCCCTTGCTCAACACTTTGCTTACCTTGGCTGGGCGTGGAAGGCGCCAACTGTGGGGTTAAGGGGAAAGGTTGACGCTTAGTCATCCTGCTCTTGCCAGCAAGGCATTCGCTTTCCGGGAGAGACTCCCTGAGGCAGACACACTTGGTGCCTCTTCCACACTTCACCACTTGACTCGATTTCACCCAGTGGCACCACCAATTCAGCTGATCTCTCCCACTGCCTCTCTCTGTGGGGTGTCTTGTCGCCACGGACTGGCGGAGGCATTGAGCCCTAGTACATCTGACCGTGGCACATCTGGGCCAGGCACTAAATTAAGAGAAACTGAGCTTTTAATGTCATGGGCCCAGTCCTGTGGAACTCTCTGCCACGGGAGATTCAGCGGGTGCCTTCTGTGCCAACTTCTAAATGCCTCCTGGGAACTTTTCTATTCCTCCAGGCCTGTGCAGGCAGTCAGAATGCATCCTTTCACAATGGTTTGTTGAGGCTTAATCCTTTAAAATATGTGGCTTTTAATTTTTAAAGAAGTTTTCATGCTTTTATTGTATGTTTTTAAAAATCTTTTTAATGCTGTAAACCACTTTGGCTTTTTAATGATTTGTTGCTAAATAAATAAATAAATTCTGGGTCCCCAAAGCCATTAATAAGTTTAATTTGCAGAGGCTCTTCATATTCCACATAGCCATCGGGGATCAATTCATTAGATGCACATTTTAACGGGAACATAGCTAATCCTCATTTCCTGAAAACTGAAACACAGCCATCCTTTGACATTTGCACTGCTCTGCATTTTGCAACGCCTTTATCTAGCAGCCGTGCACGGGAAAATGTGCATATTTGGAAAAATAGCACACAGAACGCAGCACGCATAAGGATAACTGACTGCAAAATTTGTGTGTTAGTCAGAAGTTCCTACTAAAGTGCTTAGTAATTTTTAAATATATACTTTTAGTATTTTTCAAATACCTTTCATAGTTTTTATTCCTGTGATCTGCATTGGACCACTGCGTGCCATGTATGTTGTTGTTTAGTTGTTTAGTGGCGTCCGACTCTTCATGACCCCATGGACCAGAGCACACCAGGCACTCCTGTCTTCCACTGCCTCCCACAGTTTGGTCAAACTCATGCTGGTAGCTTCGAGAACACTGTCCCACCATCTCGTCCTCTGTCGTCCCCTTCTCCTTGTGCCCTCCATCTTTCCCAACATCAGGGTCTTTTCCTGGGAGTCTTCTCTTCTCAGGAGGTGGCCAAATTATTGGAGCCTCAGCTTCAGGATCTGTCCTTCCAGTGAGCACTCAGGTCTGATTTCCTTCAGAATGGAGAGGTTAGATCTTCTTGCAGGCCATGGGACTCTCGAGAGTCTCCTCCAGCACCAGAATTCAAAAGCATCAATTCTTTGGCGATCAGCCTTCTTTATGGTGCCATGTATAAATCTGTTTAAATCGAATCTCTCCCCTGTTCCTAACTCTGACGTCCCTCCTCTCTTAACTCTGGTCCAAGCTGGAGAATTGGTGAGAATATCATTCCTACTTCTCTCCAGAGACGACAAGCCTACTCAGGTGGTGCCTTGCTCTCTCCATCTCTCCTGTGCCTTGAGGGCGAGATCCCGATTGCGGAGAGCTCTCAGTCATTTCTAACATGGCAGAAGTAAACACCGCTGCCTTTCGTGTTTCCCTTGCACCCGTGTCTTCTTGTTGATGGATGGGGCAAAAGGACTTGTGTCCTCGAGAATGGAGGTCCAGGGGTTTGATGTCACGCTATTTCTCTATACTCCTCTGGCCTTTGAGATGCGGATTCTGTTTCGATGAAGGGAGAGGCATCGCTGAGTGGCAAGGGGATTGCAGCTTTGAGGGAGCTTACGAGTTTGGCAGCAGTGGGTGGAAAACCTGCAGTGCAAAAAGGACAAGGTTTTTACATCTTAAATTTCACATTTAAGCAGATAGATGGCCTTCTGTCCTGGATGCTTTAGCTGAGATAATAATAATAATAATAATAATAATAGAAATAATAATAATAATTTATTATTTATACCCCGCCCATCTGGCTAGGTTTCCCCAGCCACTCTAGGTGGTTTTCAACAGAATATTAATATACAATACAGTGGTGCCTCGCAAGACAAAATTAATCCGTTCCGCGAGTCTCTTCGTCTTGCGGTTTTTTCGTCTTGCGAAGCACCCCTATTAGCGGCTTAGCGGATTAGCGCTATTAGCGGCTTAGCGGCTTAGCGGCTAAGCGGCTTAGCGGCTTAGAAAAAGGGGGGGAAAGGGAAAAACTCGCAAGACTCGCAAGACGTTTTCGTCTTGCGAAACAAGCCCATAGGGAAATTCGTCTTGCGAAGCGCCTCGAAAAACGGAAAACCCTTTCGTCTAGCGAGTTTTTCATCTTGCGAGGCATTCGTCTTGCGGGGCACCACTGTAGTCTATTAAACATTAAAAGCTTCCCTAAACAGGGCTGCCTTCAGATGTCTTCTAAAAGTCTGGTACTTATTGTTCTCTTTGACATCTGGTGGGAAGGCGTTCCACAGGGCGGGCGCCACCACCGAGAAGGCCCTCTGCCTGGTTCCCTGTAACTTGGCTTCTCACAGGGAGGGAACTGCCAGAAGGCCCTTGGCGCTGGACCTCAGTGTCCGGGCAGAATGATGGGGGTGGAGACGCTCCTTCCGACATTCCTGCATTGCACGGACTAGATGACCCCTGGAGTACCTTCCAGCTCTACAGTTCTGTGATTGTATTATCTCCACCTGTGCCATCTGAGCAGTTTCTGTTCAATCCAGCAAGAGTCATCGTCACCTATTGTACCCCGATCCAGTTCCCACCCACCAGAAACTGTCTTCAAAAAGCAGAAAAGCAAGCTAGCCATGGCTGATCCTGGTAGAATCATAGAATCGTAGAATTGGGACCCCCAAGATTCATCTAATCCACCCCCCCTGAAATGCAGCAATATCAGTTAAAGCGTCCGAGACAGATGGCCATCTAACCTCTGCTTAGAAACCTCCAAGGAAGGAGAGTCTACAATCTCCCAAGAGAGTCTGTTCTACTATCGAAAGCTCTCCCTTTCAGAAAGTTCTTCCTGATGTTTAGTCTGCATCTCCTTTCTTGTAACTTGAAGCTGTGGGTTCGAGTCCAAAGCAGGAGAGCCCTCTTAAGGTCACCTGGAATCACGGGAGCTAGAAGGGACCCTAAGGGCCA
This sequence comes from Podarcis cretensis, assembly GCF_951804945.1. Taxonomy (NCBI): domain Eukaryota; kingdom Metazoa; phylum Chordata; class Lepidosauria; order Squamata; family Lacertidae; genus Podarcis; species Podarcis cretensis. The sequence goes on from NC_137174.1 coordinate 100,120,075, forward strand.
TATAGTCCAACCCTCTGCAACGCTGATGTGGCAGCCTGTTGCAACCGTGGCACGGCCGACTTGGGACACAATTATAGAATCATAAAATTGTAGGGTTGGAAGGGACCCTGAGGGTCATCTAGTCCAACCCCTGCAATGAAGGAATCTCAGCTAAAGCATCCAGGACAGATGGCCGTCCAACCTTTGCTTAAAAACCTCCAAGGAAGGAGAGATCTGAAGAGCTTCTGGCAGAATACTTTTTCAGGAGTTGCATGTCTGCTTCTGTGTAATACAGTCATACCTCGAGGAACAGATGCTTCAGGTTGGGTTTTTTGGGTTACAGACTGCCGAAACCCGGAAGTACCGGAATGGGTTACCTCTGGGTTTTGGCGGCCGTGCATGCGCAGAAGCACTAAATCACGCTTTGCGCATGCGCAGAAATGTGCAGATGCGCAGCTGTGGGTTGCGAATGATGCGGGTTGTGAATGTGCATCCCGCATGCATCACGTTCGCAACCCAAGAGTCCATTGTAAAATAATAATAATACTAATACTAATAATTTATTATTTATTATTTATTATTTATTATTTATTATTTATTATTTATTATTTATTATTTATTATTTATTATTTATTATTTATTATTTATTATTTATTATTTATTATTTATTATTTATTATGGACGCGGGTGGCACTGTGGGTTAAACCACCAAGCCTAGGACTTGCCAATCAGAAGGTCGGCGGTTTGAATCCCCGCAACGGGGTGAGCTCCCGTTGCTCTGTCCCAGCTCCTGCCCACCTAGCAGTTCGAAAGCATGTGAAAGTGCAAGTAGAAATATAGGTACCGCTCCAGCGGGAAGGTAAATGGCGTTTCTGTGCGCTACTCTGCTTCGCCAGAAGCGGCTTAGTCTTGCTGGCCACATGACCCGGAAGCTGTATGCCGGCTCCCTCGGCCACTAAAGTGAGATGAGCGCTGCAACCCCAGAGTCGTCCACGACTGGACCTAATGGTCAGGGGTCCCTTTACCTTTACCTTTATTATTTATACCTGCCCTGGCTGGGTTTCTCCAGCCACTCTGGGCAGCTTCCAACAAAATATTAAAAATACATTAAAAGTGTAGGACTTGATACGATCCTGTTCCGCACCGACCTGTATCAGGCTGGCGTGTGCTTGCGTCCTCCCCACCTCTGGGTCTGTGCGCCCTAGGGATCAGTTGTGCAGACTGACAACGCCCCTGGCACACACACACAGCCCGGCTTTCCTATCTCTCCCTGTGAAATCTGAGCGATGTCCTGCGCTTTGGTGTTGCGTCCTCCCTGCTGATGCTGCCGCCAGATCCTCTATGCTGCTGGCCTAAGCCCCCCCTGAGCCCTGCAGTAGTACATCATGAAGCCAGTTTCTGAGCAGATCCTTGCCATATATGGCCAAAGCCCAGGAATCCTGCTCCTTTCCCTGCAGAACTGATCAGTGTCTTGTTTTAAGAGAGCAGCCACAGTCTGCCCCCGCAATCTCCAGCTGCGTCACAGCCTTTTTCTTCTGGCTTGCGCATTCTTTAGATTTTCGGTCCTCAAATCGCGGAGAGAGGACTGTTTGCACTGGGAGGGCTGTCTTGTCTTCTGCAACTGTCCCCCAGGGAAAATAGATAAATAAAATAGAGGGCATATAAAGGCTGCTGTCCCATTGAACTCTCTCACCCCAGGGCCCAAGGAGGGGAAAATCCAAAGGTTTCCCAATCCAGGGAGGGGGGAGAATTACATTTACAAGGCAAAGCATTGTAAGCCACTCTTGGGCTCTGTGTGTGTGTCCTCTTTTCCGTTCGAGCTGGAGAGGGGGTGCGTGGAAGGATTATTATTATTATTATTATTATTATTATTATTATTAAATTTATATATTGCCCTATACCCGGAGGTCTCAGGGCGGTTCACAGAACAAAAGCAAAATATAAAACCACAAAACATATAATTAAAATAAAAACAACAACCCAATAACACACCCACACCCAATCAGTGGGGGCTGATCTTGTACTTTATTATTTCTTTTTTTGATGGAGTTGTAAACTTGGTAGATCAGGGGAATGCTGTGAACATAGTGTATCTTGATTTCAGTAAGGCTTTTGACAAAGTCCCCCATGATATTCTCTCAGGAAAGCTGGTAAAATGTGGGTTGAGCGAGGTAACTTTTAGGTGAATTTGTAGCTGGTTGACTGACCAAACCCTAAGAGGACTCATTAATGGTTTCCCGTCACTCTGGGGAAAAGTGGCGAGTGGGGTGCCCCAGGATTCTGTCCTGGTCCTGTTGTTCAACGTCTTTATAAATGACGTGGATGAAGGAATTGAGGGGATGCTCATCAAATTTGCAGATGACACCAAACTGGGAGGGGTAGCTAATGCCACAGAAGACACAATTGGGATTCAAGATGACCTTAACAAGTTGGAGAACTGGGCGCAAGCTAACAAGATGAATTTCAGCAGGGACAACTGTCAGGTTCTGCACCTAGACAGGAAGAACCAGGTGCACAAATATAGGATGGGGGATACCTGGCTTACTAGCAGTACCTGTGAAAAGGATCTTGGGGTCTTGGTGGACCACAAGTCAACATTCCAACCAGCCCCAGCCAGCATGGCTGCTGTACAGGGATGATGGACGTTTGAGGGTTCCAGCAACATCTGAGCCGTATAGGCAATGCAGTGCCCATGTGCCCAAGGCCAGGTGTGGACCTGGTAAAGTCGCTGCTTTGCTGAAAGCCATGTTGTTTATGCCAGCACTACTGTGGCAGTTAGCACATGGCAAGGCCATTGGCTGCCTGTGAGGCCCTGTGCTTTGTGAGAGCTGCCGATCAGCTGGGGTTGGCGCTTGGTTTCTGCCAGGTGATGGGCAGACAGGCGGCCCCTGCCACCTCTCCAACGTGGGAGAGATAAGGATTCAGCCAGCTGCCCGGATCCAATTGCCCACCTGTGCTGTTGCTACAGGTGTGAATGGATGCACATAGTCTGAGGAAAGTGCTTTCCAGCTCTGGATTCGATAGTTTGCAAATAAAGAGCATGGCAGTTGCCCTGTTGCATCAGATGGAATCGTGGAGTCGTAGAGTCGAAAGGGACCACCAAGTGCCATCTAGCCCAGCCCCCTGCAATGCAGGAATCACTGCTAAAGCATCCAGGCAGATGGCCGTCCAACCTCAGCTTAAATCCCTCCAAGGAAGGAGAGTCCACACCTTCCGAGGGAGACCATTCTGCTGTTGAGCAGCTCTCTGAAAGTGCTTCCTAATGTTGAGATGGGATCTCCTTTCTTGCCATTTGAATGCCCTCTGGAGATCAAGCAGTCCGGCATCCGTTCCCCACAGTGGCTAAGCAGATTCTCTCAGGAATGGCGACCGCCGTGGAGAGGTGCGCTGCCTCTGAGTGTGAGACTTCCACTTTGCATTTTGCTAAGAGCTGCTGATAAGACTCTCAGGGCTTGCTGAACCCACTGAGGAAGAGAAACCTGCAGGAGCTGGTGGCCTTTGCAACGCCTTTCGTAGTTCGTAGTTCCCTGCAACGTTGGCAAGGCGCTGGCCTGCCCAGTCAGCGAGGCCCAGCACCCGGCTCGACGTTAATCATTGACCCACAGCGGGGGAATTCCGCCTCTGGAGCGGCCGTCCCCAAGTTGCCCGAAGAAGGGCGATTTTCCTGACATCCTTTGGTAGTCATGATCTCCATATTTGGAAATGTTTACCCATGCTCTGATCTATTGGAAGGGGAGGGGAGGTGACTCAGGGCCTGGTGGAAGCGAGATTTGAATTCCTGCAGGCAGGAGAAGTTTTTCCCCTTCCTTCCTTCTTTCTTTCTGCCTGCCTCTCTCCCTCTTCCTTGTGCTTGTGGTCACTCCGGCAGTTTCACTCACTCCTGGAGCCGGTTCCAAATTTGTTCTGCTCTGGGACAAGGCGTCCCCTCGGGGAGGGAGAACAGCGCAGCCTCCAGTAAGTACCTCCTTATTGGCCTCGTGAGCAGAATGGCGAACAACCAGGGTGGCAGGGTGAGGGGTCACGATGGAGCTTGCATTGTGCCATGTGGGTCCGGTTAGCGAAGAGGCAAAATGCCCAGTGCCAGACAGCAAGGGAGGGCAAAGGGAGGAGGAGACAGGCAGTTGTGCTTCAGAGTCCTTTCCGGCAGACAGTCAAGGTCCTTGCCAGTGAGGCTCAAGGCTGGCCTTGGCATAAATTGGCAGTGCCAGCCATGGTTTGCAGTCCGTTATTGCCATTTGCCTTGAGTCCCAGGAAGGCGTCAAAACAGCCTTTATGGTTCCTGACATGCTTTGTCTCCAGAAAGAGCTGCCTGCCCATGTATGGTCTGTTGAGCTGCAGGACTTCTTCATTGCCCGAGTTAATATTTATCTCTGATCCATCGAAGGAATGGAGATCTCAACAGGAACAGTTTCTTCAGCTCGCAACTTGTTTTCTGTTGGTGCCGTAATCGCCTCTTGTTTTCCTCCAACGTGCCAGCCCACATTTTGCATGCAAAAAATTAGAAATCTGACCAGATAGGGAGTATGTAGGAAGCTACCTTGCAATGAGGGAGACCATCTAACTTAGTATTTCCTACACTGACTGGCAGCGATGGGTTTTGGGCAGGAGGGTCTCGCAATCCTGCTCGGCGATGCTGTTGCAGATTGAACCTGTGGGATCTTCTGCATTCAAGGCAGATGCTTTGACCCTGAGCTGAACCCCCCTCCTTCCCTTTTTCCTGAAAGGAAATTGTTTTGTGGACAGTCAGGGAGCCAGAGGGAAAACCCTGGATCCCCTACTGCTTCCTGGCTTCTTGGGGGAAATGGAGACAAGCCCCAGCTTTATTTTATTTTGCAGGGCAGCTGTGACACTGGCCACAGATTCAGAGCATGCAGGAGAAAGTTCCCATAGTGCATCGTTCCCCTGTGGAACTCACTGGCACATGAATGTGACGGTCGCAGGATTCGGTGGCTTTTGGAGAAGGCGGAAATGTGCAAGAGAGGGGCTCTTCTGTTGCAGAAGGGGAATGTTTTTTTTTTTTGGGGGGGGGTTGTGGAATACCCTGAGGACACCAGGGCTGTTCCAGGTGGTCCCGCTTGATCTGAAACAGTGTCCTTAAGATTTTAGTGTGCATGCCAAACCTCTGATCTGGGGTGTGTGTGTGTGTTGGAAGTGGGGGGAGGTCTGATTCCCTCCAGCCCTGAACAGCTACACTGGCATCTATCTGTCCATGGAGGGGTGGCATTTCTCTGCCAGTGCCCAGCTCCCTGCTTTGTCCGGGTTGAATTTCTGTGAAATGGGGCGTTACGGGGGAGGAGCTGAACTGCTCAGGATCCACTGGGTCATGAGTCGCCCCCAATTCTGTCACTTCAGCAGGCCCAATTTGGGCCCGATGACTAGGCCAGCTCCAAATTGGCACCTTGTTTTTATTATTGTTATGACTGATAGCATTTATACCTCGCATTCTCCTTCCAAAGAGCTCAAGGTGGCATATGTGGTCTCCTTGTTCCTCAGCTGATCCACACAACAACCCTGTGAGGTAGGCTAAGCAGATAGGCAGTGTGACTGGCCCCCAAGGTCAGTTCAGTCAGCTAACATGGCCGAGTGGGGATTTGAACCCTGGCCTCCCCCAGGTCCTAATTTGGCACTCTAACCATTATACCTTACTGTCTCAGAACATAGCCCAGAGCAGACTTTCACTTGCCCCCTGCCTTTTGCCCAAGTTGGAGTGATTAACCCCCACCCCACTGCCCAGCCAAAGTCCCGGGTTCAGTTCCTGGCATCTCCAGGTAGGAGGATAAAACTTTGCTCTTCCTATTAGTTCCGTCCCCTTGGTGTGTTTATTTTCATAGACTCACAGAATTGCTGGAAGGGACCACGAGAGTCTGGGACACGGGTGGCGCTGTGGGTTAAACCACAGAGCCTAGGACTTGCTGATCAGAAGGTCGGCGGTTTGAATCTCTAAGACGGGGTGAGCTCCCGTTGCTCGGTCCCTGCTCCTGCCAACCTAGCAGTTCGAAAGCATGTCAAAGTGCAAGTAGATAAATAGGTACCGCTCGGGCGAGAAGGTAAACGGTGTTTCCGTGCGCTGCTCTGGTTCGCCAGAAGCGGTTTAGTCATGCTGGCCACATGACCCAGAAGCTGAACGCCAGCTCCCTCGGCCAATAAAGCGAGATGAGCGCCACAACCCCAGAGTCGTCCGCAACTGGACCTAATGGTCAGGGGTCCCTTTGCCTTTACCTTATACCACAAGTCATCATGCCAACCCCTTGCAATGCAGGAATCTTTTGCCCAACGTGGGCCTCCCTCGAACCCACGACCCTGAGATGAAGAGTCTCACGCTATCCCAGATTTCAGCTTTTTGCGTCGTTTCATTCTTTGCTTTGGTAAACCCCTTTCTGGGTCACGTTTGCTGGACTTGGGAGGGCGAGATGCAAAACGTTCTGAAAATGGAAAAAAACAACAACAAAAACTCGTTTCTGCCACTTTGAAATAAATTGGGCTGCATCAATAGGAGTATAGCATCTAGATCAAGGGAAGTAATAGTGCCACTGTATTCTGTTCTGGTCAGACCTCACCTGGAGTACTGTGTCCAGTTCTGGGCACCACAGTTCAAGAAGGACACTGACAAACTGGAAGGTGTCCAGAGGAGGGCAACCAAAATGGTCAAAGGCCTGGAAACGATGCCTTATGAGGAACGGCTAAGGGAGCTGGGCATGTTTAGCCTGGAGAAGAGGAGGTTAAGGGGTGATATGATAGCCATGTTCAAATATATAAAAGGAGGTCACATAGAGGAGGGAGAAAGGTTGTTTTCTGCTGCTCCAGAGAAGCGGACACGGAGCAATGGCTCCAAACTACAAGAAAGAAGATTCCACCTAAACATTAGGAAGAACTTCCTGACAGTAAGAGCTGTTTGACAGTGGAATTTGCTGCCAAGGAGTGTGGTGGAGTCTCCTTCTTTGGAGGTCTTTAAGCAGAGGCTTGACAACCATATGCCAGGAGTGCTCTGATGGTGTTTCCTGCTTGGCAGGGGGTTGGACTCGATGGCCCTTGTGGTCTCTTCCAACTCTATGATTCTATGATTCTTATAAGGCCCCTGATCCAAATCCCAGTTTGTGGAAGCCACAGGAAGGGGCTCTTTTGCTGGGATCCTTCTTGCTGGTTTCCCACTGTGGCATCTAGTTGATTCCAACAAGAACGGGACGATGGACTTGATGGCTCATTGGCCTTATTCAGCAGATGGTCTTTATGTCCTTATGCCAGTTCTGGGAGGTGGAGAGGTGTTATGTACTGAGTTGAATAGGATCCAAAATGCAGCAGTCTGATTGGTCCTAGAACAATAGGATTCAGAATGCAGCAGCCTGATTGGTCCACAGGAGCCACCCAGTCCAGCTCCAAGTGGAAGTGAATCCGCGACCTGATTGGCCTACAGGAGAATCCCGGAATTAGCCAATCATGTGGGGCCCATTGTGTAAATAAAGTATATAAAGCAGACATTCTGGGGGAACTTCCATTCCTCCTCACCACCATGAGCTGAACAAAGAGCATGAAATCCACTCTCGACTCCGAGTGTATTTCATCCCAGAGATTCCTGTTGGATCAACAGTGCCATAATACATTGGGTGACCCCAAAGGGAGAGATCCCAAAGGACATCTCCCCTTGGGGGTTGGCCCCTCTGGGTCTCCAAAGGGTGAAGGCGCTGCCCTCCCTTCTTTTGTGTGTTTGTGTGCACGCACACATTTTCGCTCTCTGGTGTTATTGTGGAACAAGGGGGTGGGAGGTTTCTGCTGTGGGTGTTGTGGGCAATGACTCATGCTGGAGCCTGGGTGGGTGAGGACCGGGGTTGGAAGTTGTGAAGAGGCTCACAAGCCACAGAGTGAGGTGCACATTGCGTGAGAGACAGCGGAAGGCTGCGTGGGATGGCCCAGGTGATTGAGGGGGCGAGAACTGTCGATCGGGGTGTTTTCTAGTTTCAGTCAGCTGAATGGCCTGTTTTTTTAATCCGGGTCTTCGATTAAATTGGAAATTCTGGGTGTTGCTCTCGTCGTTGTTTTGTTTTATGCTGGAGCTGTTAATTTGTTAGTTATTTCTTGGATTTGTTTTTATGGAGTCTGTAATTTTTACGTCTTGCTATCTTGTCTGTTACGTGTATATTATACTGTTACTTTATTTCATCGTCTGCTCTGGGATGGAAATATTCAGTGGGAAGCAAGCGATAAATATTCACTGGTTGATAAATATGCATCTTCAAGGGCAAAAAGCTATTTCAAAGGTGCCCCTTTTTTACCTTTAACACCTGTAGAAATGAGGGAGGGAATTCAAGAGATTGCAAAAGAAGAAGAAAGAGGATGGATTTTGCAATTCAATCAAAATGCGACACTTTACATTTGACTTAATCTCCAAATTTTGAGTTTTATCTTCAAAACGTTGCATTTGAATAGTGAACTTGCAAAAGCTCCCAAATCAGGCCTGCAGCCAGATATCCTATGGCGAATGATCAAACCTCTGGGCCTAATCCCACTGTAGTTAGATTAAGTTGTGATTAAGTGCTATATAGCGGGGTGGGAATTTAATTGGTTTGGTTAGTTTAATGGTATTATTAATGTATGGTGGCCCGGAAATGAGTTGATTTTCTCCTGCCTAATTTTCTCCCATGTTATTATTTTTTTTAAAAAAAGGTTGAATTTTGTACTTCATAGCTGACCTTCCTTTGTAATATTTTTCATGGTTGTTTTCTCTGCATATTAGGAATTTTCATTGTATTTTTGCAGCTGATCTTTTCAGGTGCAATGTTTATTTTGGGGCTTGAAAGAGGACACTCTGTTTAGTTGTTCATTGTGTTTTACAAAACGTAGCCACTCCCTGGTTGTTGTTTTTTTAAATAAACCATAATAATGGCCAAGTGACTGATCACGTGCAAAGTCCCTCACTACAGAAGGGCACCTTCTCATATGTGTGCACTAATTTTTTTATATATAAAGTTACAAAACAGCCGCTTAACAAATCACTTATCAAACACTCCCTTGCTTCTGCATTTGCCATTTAAGATATTTTAACCTATTGTGTGTCGAGGTCCCCAAGCCATCCCAAATAACTCACACATCAGATGGCATTTTTGTTTAAGGTTTTTGGCATAATTTTGGCCACAACTTTATTAAATTACAAAATGTGAGTGGTTGCTTAGGCATTGGTTGCGACTATCTGCCCCCGGTGGGGACAGACTGACATTTCGCAAGCCTGCGAAAGTCAGAAAAGGAGAATACATTTTGGGGATAGTGACGGAGCAGGGAACCTGCCCTCAGCCCTCCCCAAATGCAACCAGGGGCTCTTGCATGGCCCTAGCCCCTTGACAGGGTTCGGACAAAAGCATGGCGAGCCCCTGGGTTCCTTTAACGGAAAACCCTTGCAGCAGCAGCAGCATTGGAGGGGCAGGCACAGCCAATCCATGCCCCTCAACCAACCAAACCCTAAACCAATGCCTAACCGCAACCTTACAAGTTGTGACGATTTGCTACGCAGTAGGCAAAACCAAATGGCTCCAGCCAATCAGCCAGATGGACAAAATTCCTACTGGGCCCCTGTCCCAAGAGCAGACGACCCCATGACAGGCATAGCAAGGTCAAGTGAACAACCCTAAATATAGCGAGGGGGGACGGGCAATCCGATGCACAGAGAGAAAAGAGGAAGCTCTACGCTTCGTGCAGGGAGTTTTAACAATTCTGGCTGTCAATCACAGAATGGTAACATGAACTTCTTTTTTTTAAAAAAAGATATTTATTATAGTTTCACAAATTATATAAAAACAAAACAATAATACAAACAATACACAATACACAAACAAAAAACAAGTATAATTTCAATCCCTTGTTTTCTTAAACGTACTTCCCCGACCTCCTCATGCCTCCCCTTTCTGTATCCCAATTTCTAATTATTAATTCAGCAAATCCTCTCCCTTAATTTTCAATTAATTTCTAACCTTTCTTTTCTTTTTATATAACCATTTCAGCTGAAAACCGCTTAATTTCTAAACCAACGTCATTCTAACATTCATTAATTTTGCAATGTTTCTTGAGGTAATCCTTAAATTTCTTCCAATCTTCTTCTGCCGTCTCTCTTCCCTGGTCTCGGATTCTGCCGGTCATTTCTGCCAGTCCCATATAGTCTATCACCTTCATCTGCCATTCTTCCAAGGTGGGTAGATCTTGTGTGGTAACATGAACTTCTTCCCAACAACAAGGGAAGCCCAATCACAACCGTGACCAATGATCAATTAGCCCGCCCCACAACTTTGGAGTGTCTTGTCGTCCCCCACCGCAACACGTGCTCTCCATGAAGGAGAACACGCTTTATGCAAACTGTGGAGAGTTTTGTTCTAATATGCACAGTATAGAAACTGTCCGATGAAATAAAATACATTCAAAAGGTTCTCCAAGCCTAGGAAGTTCTACACATTTCTGTATGGAAAAGCACAGGTGGAAGAGGTGAATTTAGGTGTGCTGAAGGGGTCATTGGCTCCTGGATGTCCTTTTTCAGGTGAAGCAATTCTCTCTACAAAGTAGGCAAAGTTGACAAGACTGGAATTGGAATGGCGGTTGTTGTTTTTTTAAAAAATCCCTGCAGCTAAATGATGGGGTGAGTGTGGAGGAGCCTCTTTTTTGGGAAGCCTCCCAGGGGTTTTGATGAAAGGGCGGTATTTGTTGGGGGTCTGAGGAAGGCCCATCTTAAAGGGTGCATCTCTGATTTTGATGCACTGGACAGATACCTTCCTCATGCAGAGTGTACAGCTTTTTAAAAAATAATGTTCGAGGAGGAGAAGAATAATAATAGGACTGTGTTGTAAAAGTGAATTATGCTGCGTGTCGGATGCTGTCTAATGAGGTTTACGGTGAATAATAATAATAATATTTATACCCCGCTAACACCAGTAAAATTACAGTAAAAACATAATGCGGGGGAACCAATTTAAAATACAGGTTAAAATGCAATTTAAAATGCAGCCGCATTTTAAAAGTAGCCCATGGATCAAAACCATAAGGGGAGGGAAACAGAAGGGTCAGAGTGAGTCCAAACCAAAGGCCAGGTGGAACAGCTCTGTCTTGCAGGCCCTGCAGAAAGATGTCAAGTCCCGCAGGGCCCTAGTCTCTTGTGACAGAGCGTTCCACCAAGTCAGGGCCAGTACTGAAAAGGCCCTGGCCCTGGTTGAGACCATTATAACCACCTTGCGACTCAGGACCTCCAGAATGTTGTCATTTGTGGACCTTAAGGTCCTCTGCGGGGCATAACAGGAGAGGCGGTCCCGTAGGTACGTGGGTCCTAGGCCGCATAGGGCTTTAAAGGTCAAAACCAGCACCTTAAACCTGACCCTTTACTCCACCGGGAGCCAGGGCAGTTGGTAAAGCACTGGATGTGATTCCGCAGCGAGGACCCCGTAAGGAGCCTCACTATGGCATTCTGCACCCGCTGGAGTTTCTGGGTCAGCTTCTGGATGGTCAGTGGTTTGTTAATGGAGCCATGGATGGCTGAGTGCTGTTGAAAGTAATCTATCGGAATCCTGTGGATTAGGAGGGATCTGGTGCTTGTCAATGATTCAGGAGAGCTGCGTATTTCCCACCCACCCCCCCATTTTCTATAAGAGGCAGATTCGTGCTACAGTGAGTGAATCTTCGTAAGTAAGTCTGATTGCATCACACAGTTCAACTGTGGAACTCCCTGCCACAGGAGGCGATGGTGACCAACCAACCCGAATGGCTCTGAGAGTGGATTAGACAAATTCCTGGAGGAGGAGAGGGCTACCGATGGCTACTGGCCAAAATGGTTTTGTTCTGCCGCCACAGTTGGAGGCATCCATGCTTCTGAATTGCTGGAAACCACGGAAGGGGAGAAGGCTTTTGTGGTGGAATCCCACAGGCAACTGTGTGAACAGGATGCTGGACTAGATGGGCCATTGGCCTGATCCAGAAGACACTTTTTACTTTCTAATGTTCTTATATAGATAATGCAAGATTCTATGCTGCCCTGGTGTGTTTTCAGATGATTTTCTGCCACCCTGAGGCCTAGTAACGTAAACGTGCATGGTGGAAATGCGAAGATCTTGAGATTTCCCTTTTTTCAGATCTAGCATGAGGTGGCCGTACTTTGCATTGCGTGGTGATTCATAGTAAGGCAGATTGGTAAATCCCCGTCTCTCCTTCTTTGAGTAGGAGTCCCTTTACTGATGCTGCCCTTTAGAAACAAAAGCAAAATTAACCCGCGTAACAGACTGATCTCTCGATTTTTGCCTTGACGGTGGTCCAATTTATCTTCCTTTTAGTTGCCTCATCCCTGCCACGAGCAACTATTTTGCGGGCAAAGGAAGATAAACTTTTCTATTTTTTTTTCTATAAATTTTTATTAGTTTTTTAACATACTATTTTCAACAGTAATTAAACATACTTTCACATCTTATTCAATTTTTTGAGTTCCATCAGTCCTGTCTGAAAATTTTCCAATCTAATCTCTTTGTATGCATTTCTTACTTTCCCTATTACATTTAAATCTCATAACTGTTATCTTTATTCTTTTTCTACTTTGTAACGTTTCATAGATTTCTCCTTACAAAACTTCTTGCAGTCCTACTAGTGTAATTTGTTGATTACAGTTGCTCTTCAAATAATTCATATACTTCTTCCAGTCTTCTGTAAATCTCTGGTCCCACAGGTTTCGAATCCTTCATGTCATTTTGTCCAATTCTGCATAGTCCACTAATTTCGTCTGCCATTCTTCTTTCGTCAGAATTTCTTCTTGCTTTGAGGAAGATAAACTTTTCTAAACCTGGGTTGCCCCCCAGCTTTGCTGCAAGAAGCAGACGCCTGATTTGCCCGTAAACTGGGCAGCAGAGGGCAAGACTGGGATTCAGAAGTGGGGGCTCAACCACCTTTGACTGGCCTTGATAGCCATTCCTTTTGATTGTGTTCTGCCCCCCCCCCCAAGGGGCAGGGAAATGTCCAGCCTCTCGCTTTGTGCCGCCAGCCCAAAGAATTAAGAGAAATAATTGATAATATTTATACCCCTCCCACCTGACTGGCTTGCCTCAGCCAGTCTGGGCGGCTTCCAGCCTGCATAAAAACATAATAAATCATTAAAGATTAAAAAGCTTCCCTATACAGGGCTGCTATCAGATGTCTTTGAAAGGTTGTATAGTTCCTTATTTTCTTGACTTGGGGGGGGGGAGGAGTCACGTAATTCCATGCCCTCTAACATTTCTCTGATGAAAATAGGGACGTCCTAAGGAAAAGTGGGACATTCTGGGTTCAAATCAGAAACCGGGACGACTTCTGTAAATCTGCAACTGTCCCTGGAAAATAGGGGCACTTGAATTGTCTGACATTGAGTGTTCGTCCCATCGGTGATGGGACAAGTCTCTCTGTTTCCCTCTCTCTCTTTCTCTTTCTCTCGTGTTTTTCCAAAACAGAACACACACTCACTGTCCAAATCCTTGCAAAGACCTCATGCACACACCTTCACGCCGGATTTACGTACAAGCTAAACAAGCTCTAGCTTGGGGGCCCCACTCTCTTGGGGACCCCAAAAATTTTTAAAGGAAAAACAAACTGGATGTACATTTCCAAAATATAAGATAAAAAACAAATAAAACCTACATACAGCAACAGTGTTTTGTGTTGTGTCGGCTCCTATGATGTAAGTCATGGGCCCCGCCTGCTCGCCTGCTCCCTCAAATATCCCTGGTTTGCTCCTTTCTATATATATAGGGTGCCTGCATTCTGCATGGACTGGCTGCATGGCAACATGTGCAAATGGCTATGAGGTCCTGGACATATCAAGGGCCCCATGACCTTCAGGAGCTTATGGCCTCCACAAACCTAAATCCAGCCCTGTGAGAGCATCAGAACACAAGTGCTGGTAAGGAACTGGAAGAAGTCCTCTTGTGAAACTTTTTAATGCACAGTTACTACAGTTCGGTCCAGCTGTTGAATCAGAGCAGCCTTTTCCAAGGAGTGCATTTCAGATCTGAAGATTGGATGCCTCTTTGCCTGGGTGTGTTGAGTGTCTGTACGGATGGAGGCCTTGACGCTTGCTTCCAAACCTTTTTATTTTTGAGCGGGCTACATGTGTGTTGCCCGTGCCAGATGAATCCCGAGGCCAATTCCATATTTTATCTGTTGCATCTCTGGGGTCTGCTTATGGGCTGAAAAGCATAGCACTCGAGCCTGCAGGATAGCTCAGTGGGTAGAGCATGGATAGACTCTGAACCTCAGGGTCGTGAGCCCCATGTTGGGCAAAAAGACTCCTGCACTGCAGTGGGTTGGACTAGATGACCCTCAGGGTCCCTTCCAACCCGACTGTGCTATGATTCTATTATCTCTTGTCAGTGTTAGCATCAAGACTTGTGGGTCTTGTGCATCAAAAAACCAAATCTCCTCCCAGGCAATACAAATGAAAGCTGAATTTTTCAGATTGCATGTGCCTTTCAAACTGAGCAGTTTATTTGATTTTTGTGTGAGTCATTATTTTGCACAATTTGTTTCCCGCTCGCTTCTAATGGGGTCCACAAATTCACTTGCTGTGGCCAGCAATCCCTCCCTATCCTGGTCCCCGCATTTTTTTTTAGGGGGGGGTGTATTTTTTTAAAAAAAATCCCTTAATATTTTTTCCTTTAAAAATATGGTGTTTTTTTTTAAAAAAAGATTCTATTAAGTTTTTTTCAGAATACAGTAAGATATAATAAGCGAATCTAAACCAAAACCAAAACAGAGAGAGTAAGAGAAAACACCAAAGGAAAAGATGAAAATGAAAAGAAGAAAAATGAAAAGAAGAAAAAAAGAAAAGAGGAAAAAATAAAAATAAGAGGACTTTTGATTTTATGTCTCTCAGTTACATAAAAGAAACTATTCAAAATATTCACCCTAGAATTGCATCCAGCTAATCTGCTTTCTGCTAGGCCATGTTTTCCCAATCTGCCTAAAAAACTCTTGTACAAATATGCATTTTTAGGGTGGCTCCCCTGCCCCCAAGCCTGTTGACTTGTCCGTAGGTTGATAACCATTTTGCCTACAATACGAAGGGCACCTGCAGCCAGAACATTGTGAAAAAAGAGGGAATGGGGATTAATGGCAGCGTGATGAACCTCAAGTGCTGTCGGCCCCCAAGAAGTGTGTGTGTGTGTGTGTACAATCAGTGTGACGCTTTTCCTGGTTGACGGATCTTTCCTATAAGTGCCCGGCGCCAAGTTCTAGTGCCGCGATAATCAGTGGTGGCCGCAATTACCTCCTCCTCCTAACTGTGGATGTGAGGACAGCAAGAATGGCTTTTATGCTCCTGGAGTTCTGTGGTCTTTAATCTCCTTCGTATTATTGGGCAAAAACTGCTCCCAGGCTCCCTGTATTGTCGCATTAGCTAGACAATGGCCACTTTTATCATTGCTCCTCTCCTGCAAGATGCACTCACAAATGCTTCAGGTAGAGGGAAGAGGGTGGAATAAATCACTCCATTTCAGTTTGCCTCTGTTTGTGTTTTCGCCCAGTCTTAAATTCAGTTCTCCACATTTACACAGCAATCTGTATCCCTCCCCCACCCGTTTTTTTTTTTTAAATAATCCTCATGGAATCTCTTCTGCAATTTTCTCCTAACAAACACATTTCGCATGCAATTTTGCCCAATGTAAACATTTTTTGCGAAACATTTCCCCCTAATAGAATGCACTTATGTATGTTACCACCCCTTTGAATATGTGTATTTTTTTAAATGCACGCTTACTCACTCCCAATACATGTCAATTTTTGTTATTGGGTTGTGTTGCAAAATTCGGAGAATTGCGGTGATTTCAAAGGGTAGCTGTGTTTCGTTTTGCGTGTTGGTTCAAGAGTTGTGAATTAGGTAGAGAGGCGATTGCATCTTGCTGCCCCCATTTGCAGAAACCAGGAATTGTCACTAGCAACATTGAATTCGCAGCTGGTACTTTCAAAGCAGAACGCTTCAGCGATGCTTCTGTTGCACACTTTGGGGGTGCATGTTTCCTTTAGACATTTTGGAGGGCAGGTGGCATAGTGAGATTCCCCCCCCCCCCCGAAGTTGCTTGGAATTCTCTCGGGACGTGGAAGGAGTGAGGAAGATTAGGAGATCTTGAGAAATTGCAGTTACTGTGATTAGCATGCATGCTTGACTCAGTGGCAGAACATATGCTTGGCATTCAGAAGTGCCCGATCCAATCATTCTTATTTTAATAATAATAATAATAATAATAATAATAATAATAATAATAATTTATACCCCGCCCATCTGGCTGGATTTCCCCAGCCACTCTGGGCAGCTCTCAAAAGAATATTAAACAGAATAAAACATCAAACATTAAAAACCTCCCTAAACAGGACTGTCTTCAGATGTCTTCTAAAAGTCAGATAGTTGTTTATTTCCTTGACATGTGATGGGAGGGTGTTCCACAGGGTGGGCGCCACCACCGAGAAGGCCCTCTGCCTGGTTCCCTGTAACCTCCCTTCTTGCAGGGAAGGAACCACCAGAAGGCCCTCGGAGCTGGACCTCAGTGTCCGGGCTGAACGATTGAGGTGGAGACGCTCCTTCAGGTATACTGGACCGAGGTTGTTTAGTGCTTTAAAGGTCAGCACCAACACTTTGAATTGTGCTCGGAAACGTACTGGGAGCCAATGCAGGTCTTTCAGGGCTGGAGTTATATGTTCTTGGCAGCCACTCCCAGTCACCAGTCTGGCTGCCACATTTCCAGGTTAATGTTGGCATCCGTCTGTCTCGAGAGACGATGGAGCGTGCCTTCGGGGGTGAAGTCAAACCCCTCCGTTCGTAGCTTTGAAATGACTTTTCTGGGGCACAAGCCTGGGCAGTGTGTCTGGAGGTCCTGGGCTGGACCACAAAGACCCCCTCTCAGCCTGGCTGATGTGGTCCAGAGGAAAGCAGAGCAATGTGTTTGGCACCAGCTTGGCTGCAGGAAGGAGGCATGCAACGGAAGTAATAGTGCCACTGTATTCTGTTCTAGTCAGACCTCACCTGGAGTACTGTGTCTAGTTCTGGGCACCACAGTTCAAGAAGGACACTGACAAACTGGAACGTGTCCAGAGGAGGGCAACCAAAATGGTCAAAGGCCTGGAAACGAAGCCTTATGAGGAACGGCTAAGGGAGCTGGGCATGTTTAGCCTGGAGAAGAGGAGGTTAAGGGGGGATATGATAGCCATGTTCAAATATATAAAAGGATGTCACATAGAGGAGGGAGAAAGGTTGTTTTCTGCTGCTCCAGAGAAGCGGACACGGAGCAATGGTTCCAAACTACAAGAAAGAAGATTCCACCTAAACATTAGGAAGAACTTCCTGACAGTAAGAGCTGTTTGACAGTGGAATTTGCTGCCAAGGAGTGTGGTGGAGTCTCCTTCTTTGGAGGTCTTTAAGCAGAGGCTTGACAACCATATGTCAGGAGTGCTCTGATGGTGTTTCCTGCTTGGCAGGGGGTTGGACTCGATGGCCCTTGTGGTCTCTTCCAACTCTATGATTCTATGATTCTATGATTCTAAGACGCCATCCAACTGTTTTAGGAGCACTGCGCCAAATTTGTGTGAGCTTTCCTCCTGAGCCTTCCAGGTGGACGTGGATTGTCGGAAGCCACAGATGGTCAGACAGTTTCTCCAGCAATGCTCTTGACTGGGAGCAGATCTCTTTCCAGGGGCTCATTACTCGCACACTGCCTGCTGCCGAATCCTTTTAAATGGAGGTTTTGGGGGTTGGATTGCAAAACATAACTTCCGCTCCCCTTGCAAGGGATGCAGGTGAGGGGGGAAATTATCCAGGAGCCCCTGACACCAGTTTAGAGAGCACTGGGCTATATGGACTCACGGTCTGACTCAGAGTAGGAGAGCTGCATGAGGTTCCTATGGCAGAACCTTCTTAGTCGTGGCCCCACAACTCAGGAATTATCTCCCCAGGGAAGATCTGACAGCTCCCTTTCATATGGGTGCTGAAACCCTTTGTATTTGGCAAAGCACTTTTTACGGCGGATTTATTCCTTTTTTAGCTAATCATCTGTTTTTACCGCTGTGGCATTTGCTGTGTCTTATTTGCAAGAATATTTCTGCCTCTTTTTCTGGAATGCACTTTCATAAGCCTGTTAAATGCAGGTTATATATAGCCATGGGCCGTAGCACAGCTTTGGAGCAGCTCTTTTGAATACAGAAGGCGCCAGGTTTTTATTTATTTTTTCATTTACTGCATTCACATCCCACCTTTTCCTCCCAACGAGCAGAAGCCGGCATCCATGGTTTTCTTCTTCCTCATTGAACCCCCTACAACAACCCTGTGAGGTTGGTTAGCCTGAGACGCAGCGACTGGCACCCAAGCCCATGCCCAGTGAGCTTTATCGCTTAGTGGGGATTCGAACCCGATCTCCCACTCTTCAGACACTGGTTCAATCCCAGACATCTCCAGGTAACACTGGAAAAGATTCCCTGCCTAAAATCCCAGAGAAACACTGCCAGGAGCTAAAGGGACCCATGGTTCTTGGTTCCCTGTGTTCCTAGAGGTAAAGGGACCCCTGACCATTAGGTCCAGTCGTGTCCGTCTCTGGAGTTGTGGCGCTCATCTCGCTTTATTCGCCGAGGGAGCCGGCGTACAGCTTCCGGGTCATGTGGCCAGCATGACTAAGCTGCTTCTGGTGAACCAGAGCAGCGCACGGAAACGCCGTTTACCTTCCCGCTGGAGCGGTACCTATTTATCAACTTGCATTTTGACATGCTTTTGAACTGCTAGGTTGGCAGGAGCAGGGACCGAGCAACGGGAGCGCACCTCGTCGCGGGGATTCGAACCTCCGACCTTCTGATCGGCAAGTCCTAGGCTCTGTGGTTTAACCCACAGCACCACCCGCGTCCCTGTGTTCCAAGAATAAAACTGAATAAAACAGATCTCCGAGTGAAACTCACCCACTTCTACTGAAAGCGGGGATCTGTGTTTGAACACACACACACTTTGGAAGCCCACAAACTGTTGCACATTAGAGAGGTCTGAGGTTTGTGGCTTAGCAAGGAAGGTTAAGGATCAAGGGTTAGGTAAGCCCCAACCTCCTGGCTGTGCTATCCGAAGGCCCCCTGTGTTAAACCTCAGGCGATCCCAATCTTGCATGGAGAGATGAGATTAGGAGAGGTTGGGGGTAGCCGTGCAAATCCCCCCTCTCTTGATTCAGCCTTGCAGCAAAAGAGACACTGTGAGGTCACACTAGACAAGAGTTTCAAAAAGCATGGGGAAAATGCAGAGAATACTTCACAAAACAGTGTCCTAAAATACATAGCTGGACTTGTTTCTATTAATGCCTGTAGGAGGCTTTGTGGATATTTAAGTTACAATTAGAAAAATCTTAATAATTATTGATAAAGGAAACAGCTTATAAGAAGTACTGTATTTTTCGCTCTATAAGATGCACCAGAACACAAGACGCACTTAGTTTTTGGAGGAGGAAAGCAAGAAAAAAAAATATTCTGAATCTCAGAAGCCAGAACAGCAAGAGGGATCGCTGTGCAGTGAAAGCAGCAATCCCTCTTGCTGTTCTGGCTTCTGGGATAGCTGCGCAGCCTGCATTCGCTCCATAAGACGCACACACATTTCCCCTTACTTTTTAGGAGGGAAAAAGTGAGTCTTATAGAGCAAAAAATATGGTAAATAAGGAGGCCAGATACAGGATAATGGAAGTCTTTTATTTGGTTGTTTGTATTGTATGTTATGCTCATTGTATGTTATGTTCACGTTTAATGAGGGTGGGTTTCTGTATTGGGGGGTGGGGGGGTTATGTTATGTTGTAAATAAAATTTCTAATAAAACAAAAGTAAAACAAAAACAAAAGAGACACCGTGAGTGCAAAGCAAGGGGGCTTCAATTCAGGTGTGGCTCAGGGTGCTCCTGGAATGCCGATCTTCCTTATTTATTGCTGTGCTTCAAACAACAGCCATAAATGTATATGGCACTTAGCAAACAGAGGAGGGCCAAGAATTCCAGGCCTGGGAAATTTACAGCCCCAGAGGAGCTCCGACATGTAGAAGGAGCAAGAATATTACTTCCATGCAATATGAGTGGTACGTAGAAATGCAGGCCTCCTCCTCTGGGGGTCGGCTGGACCCTGTTCGGGCTGCATTGCTGCAGAGAGTAAGAGATGGCTCACGCTGCAGAATGTTGTTGTTGTTGTTGTTTAGTCGTTTAGTCATGTCCACCTCTTCGTGTCCCCCTGGACCAGAGCACGCCAGGCACTCCTGTCTTCCACTGCCTCCCGCAGTTTGGTCAAACTCAGGCTGGTAGCTTTGAGAACACTGTCCCACCATCTCGTCCTCTGTCGTCCCCTTCTCCTTGTGCCCTCAATCCTTCCCAACATCAGGGTCTTTTCCAGGGAGTCTTCTCTTCTCATGAGGTGGCCAAAGTACTGGAGCCTCAGCTGCAGGATCTGTCCTTCCAGTGAGCACTCAGGACTAATTTCCTTCAGAATGGAGAGGTTTGATCTTCTTGCAGTCCATGGGACTCTCAAGAGTCTCCTCCAGCACCAGAATTCTAAAGCATCAATTCTTTGGCGATCATCCTTCTTTATGGTCCATCTCTCACTTCCATACATCACTACTGGGGAAACCATAGCTTTAACTAGACGGACCTTTGTTGGCAAGGTGATGTCTCTGCTTTTTAAGATGCTCTCTAGGTTTGTCATTGCTTTTCTCCCAAGAAGCAGGCGTCTTTTAATTTTGTGACTGCTGTCACCATCTCCAGTGATCATGGAGCCAAAGAAAGTAAAATCTCTCACTGCCTCCATTTCTTCCCTTTCTATTTGACAACCTCAGATATGCAGATGAGACCGGAGAATGTTATTGCACACAAAAAGGCATGGTTCTGGTCCTCATGATCGCAGAGACGGCTGAGCGGCAGCGTTGTCGCTAAGGGTGGGTCAGGAGAGCCATGGGTTTAAACTGCAATACAGGAGAATTTCAAGGATAAAGCCCTAATTGTAGGAATACAACAGCCCTGCAAGGTAGGTCGTTAATGTGGCTCACATATTATTTATGGGAGGGCAGAAACAGAGGTGTAAGAGTACCTGGAGAGCCTCCTGGATCAGGCCAGTGGCCCATCTATTCCAGCACCCTGATTTCACAGTGGCCAACGGGGTGCCCTAATGGGAAACTCCGCAAGCAGGATTCGAACACAAGACCCGTCTCCCCACCTCTGGCCTCCAGCAACTGGTATTTAGAAGCTTTGCAGCACCAAAAACACATGTGCCACTCCATGCAGAAAGCAAAAATGTGTACCTTCAGTTCATCAGTCTAGCCCTCCTTCCTGACATGCTGGTCTTCAAAACAACAACAAACCTCTGGTTACGTGAAACATATTCAATATACACACAAGACGTAACTGGCTGTATGCTTGAAAAAATAATACATACTATTCATTGTATTGAATTGTAGATTTCAACAGAAGTAGCTTATAAAGTTGAACGAAAAAGGTAGAAGACCCAATGGATCAGTTCATTCTTTAATCAGTTTATGCATAAGGTCCATATATGTGAAAGTGTCTATTCCACCTGCATGTTCATAGAGTCCAACAATCCACACGAAAGGTTGTTGCAGTTCCACAGAATCCTTTCATAGAGTCTAAGGCAAAGATTTCCTGAAGGAGCGTCTCCACCTCCATCGTTCTGCCCGGACGCTGAGGTCCAGCGCCGAGGGCCTTCTGGCGGTTCCCTCATTGCGAGAAGCAAAGCTACAGGGAACCAGGCAGAGGGCCTTCTCGGTAGTGGCGCCCACCCTGTGGAACGCCCTTCCAGCAGATGTCAAAGCGATAAACAACTACCTGACATTCAGAAGACATCTTAAGGCAGCCCTGTTCAGGGAAGTTTTTAACGTGTGATTTTACTGTATTTTTGGTTTTTGTGGAAGCCGCCCAGAGTGGCTGGGAAGGCCCAGCCAGATGGGCGGGATATAAATAATAAATTATTATTATTATTATTATTATTATTATTATTATTATTATTATTATTATTATTTTCGGAATATTAGCCTTGTTTCGCTGTCCTGTGCTTCATCAGTGGTACAAACTCTAGGTAATGCAAATAAATACAATATTGTGATCTCACCCATTTTTACAGCGAAAATAATATAAAAACCGTCAACAACCGTACATACCATATATGAGATCACAGGACAGTGGATCTTATAGCATAGTAGTAGCTGCTGTAAGCAGCAACTTTTACAAAATAAGCTCCTTCTTATGTTCTTAATTTCATTTATATCTGACTCATCCTCTGAGGGAGCTTGTACTGATGCACATTGTTCCCATTTATCGTCCCAGCAACCCTGGAAGGTGGGTCTGGCTGGGATTTGACTGCCCCAAGGTCACAGTGTGACTGAGTAGAGACCTGAACCCTGCTCTCTCTGGTCGCAGTCTGAAACCGTGACCACTATACCACGCTGCCTCTAGCAGGCTCCTCCCCACATCCCGTGGCCCTTATTTTAATGACGGGGTTCCCCTGCAAGAACCACCGACGTGGCAATGAGGGGAGAAGGGTGTGTGTGTGTCAGGGGTGTCCCTGAGACGTTTGCCCTGGCTGCTTGAACTTCCTCGACAGCTAGCTGGTAGGCAGGGAAGCCCTTGCAACGACCCACAAAGCCATCATTCTTTAAAACCCAGAAGCCCACACGCTCCGCTGCCTTTCCTTCTGCGGGATTTTCTCATTTCCTCAAAAAACCGCCCGGACTGGTCTGCTTCCCTGCAAAAAAGCTCTTTTGGGTTTCCTGGAGAGAACGTCTCCTCGCCTGACGCAACGAGGCAGTTAATCCATTGCATGAGCGAGGCCATGTGGCCTAGGTGGGGAGGGAGAGCCCGGAGGGAAATGCATCAAAAATAAAAAAAAGCAATAATATTCTGGGGATCTTGCTCATCAGCTTGTCTCCATAGGCTGCAGTTCTTTCCTGTCTGCAATGGAGATAACAAGGCCTTTGGTTCTTTTGCAGTAAAGGGATATGAGCACACAGGCCAGTTTGTCGTTCCCTCTCTCTCTCCCTCTTGATCTCCATCAAAATAAATCCAGCTCGAAGGGATTGCACTCTCCGCACGACTACCTGAGATGCCTAGCTTACAGCCTCAAGCAGTGTCCAAAAAAGAGTTAGGCTGTCAGGTTTCTTTGCTTTTTTGGCAGTCTGGGCTGCCACAACAGCTTTAAAAATAAAATAAAGTAATTTGGTTGATATGACGCTTAAAATTTATCCCGTAGGGGTGCGGGGATGTGCAATGCGAATAGGAACAAAAGTCAGGTGACACAGCAGCAGTTTGTGGAAAATGGCGACTTCGTTTAAAAATGAAAACCATAGTTAGGATTCTAGTCCTCATGGTTATGGAGGGATGAAGCATAGGAAGGCTGCAGTTGAGGGATAAGGGACAGCAAAGTCTTCTTGAGCCAGATTTAGTTTTAAGGTGGTGTGCAAAGGTCATGGGGAAAGTTAGGAATTTAGGGTGATCTGCAAGGGGGGATTGAGGGGGTGAGTCACAAATGTTGGTGCTAGGATTAGGGATAGGGTTAGATTCTGTTTGCGATTATCGGTACTTTTCGAAACAGAAAACCGAACTGAAACATGGCCGTCCTTTGAAATTTGTACCTCTTCTGAATTTCGCAACTTGCTTCTCCGGGCAAAGCGTGTGTACAGAAATGTCCATATAGTGTGGAACATGAGATACAAAACGGCGTTGCATCTTTGCGATTGCTTCCAAAACTGGGCCTGGCAGGCAAAACGGCATATGGAACAGGCACATTGAGTTTGTATATTTCTTCCAGTCTTCTGCGAATCTCTCGTCCCACAGGTTCCGAATCCTTCCTGACATTTTATCTAATTCTGCGTAGTCCATTAATTTTGTCTGTCATTCTTCTTTCGTCGGAATTTCTTCTTGCTTCCATTTCTGGGCTATCAATACTCTTGCCGCTGTTGTTGCATATAAAAACAATTTAACATCTTGCCTATTAATATCCTCACCTATAATACCAAGTAAAAATGCTTCTGGTTTTTTTAAAAAATGTATATTTCAACATCTTTTTCATCTCATTATATATCATTTCCCAGAAGTTTTTTACTTTCTTACATTCCCACCACATATGGTAAAGTGTTCCTTCTTTTTCTTTACATTTCCAACATTTATTATTTGTCTTATACATTCTAGCTAATTTCATGGGTGTAATATACCATCTGTGCATCATTTTCATCATATTCTCTTTCAAGGCATTACAAGCTGTAAATTTTATTCTTTCTTTCCACAACCTCTCCCAATCTTTAAGCTGCATGTTATATCCAAAATCTTTTGCCCAGTGTATCATCACCGATTTCACTTCCTCATCTTTCAAGTGCCGTTCCAACAGTATTTTATACAATAGGGCAGTGGTTCTCAACCTGTGGGTCCCCAGATTTTGTTGGACTACAACTCCCATCATCCCTGAGCTCTGGCCTTCCTAGCTAGGGGTGATGGGAGTTGTAGTCCAAATACATCTGGGGACCCACAGGTCGAGAAAGGCTGGTCTAGGGAGTGATGGGGACTGGAGTGCAGGAACCTACAGGCCTCCAGTTTGGTGAAGCCTGGTGCGGGCTCTCCGTGGCTTAGTAGTAGTAGTAATAATAATAAATTTTATATATACCCCGCCCTCCCCAGCCAAGGCCAGACTTAGGGCAGCTAACAAGCAATAATAAAAACAAGTTGATTGAATACAACTTAAAAACAAGATTAAAATACAGCCTCATCACAGGAGGAGAAAGGAAAAAAATAGAGGGGGAAGAAATCAAGCCAAAGGCCAGGCGGAACAACACTGTCTTACAGGCCCTGTGGAAAGAAATCAGATCCCGCAGGGCCCTGGTCTCATGAGACAGAGCGTTCCACCAGGCTGGGGCCAGTGTTGAAAAGGCCCTGGCTCTGGTTGATGCTAATCTGACTTCCTTAGGGCCCGGGACCTCTAGGGTGTTGCTAATTATGGACCTTAAGGTGGGGCATACCAGGAGAGGCGGTCCCGTAGGTACGAGGGTCCTAGGCCGCATAGGGCTTTAAAGGTAAAAACCAGCACCTTAAATCTGACCCTGTACTCCACCGGTGTGGAGTGCAGCTGGAAAAGCACTGGGCAAATATGCTCCCATGGCAGAGACCCCGTGAGGAGCCTCGCTGCAGCATTCTGCACCCACTGGAGTTTCTGGGACAGCTTCAAGGGCAGCCCCGCGTAGAGTGAATTACAGTAGTCAAGCCTGGAGGTGACCGTTGCATAGATCACTGTGGCCAGGTCGGGGGGGGGGAGGTAAGGGACCAACTGCTTGATGCGGCGAAGATGGAAAAATGTCGCCTTGGCTGTTGCTGTAACCTGCGCCTCCATGGAAAGGGAGGCGTCAAGGATTACACCCAAACTCCTAACGGAAGGCAATGGCACTAATTGGGCCCTCGCAAGAGAAGGGAGTTGGTCCCTCATCCCCAAGCCATCCCGACCCAGCCATAGGACCTCTGTTTTCGAAGGATTTAGTTTCAATCGGCTCCCACAAAACCATCCAGCCACAGCTTCCAAGCATCTGGTCAGTGTGTCCGGGGCCGACTCTGTGTGGCCATCCATCTGCAGATAGAGCTGAGTGTCATCAGCATATTGGTGACAACCCAGCCCAAAGCTCCGGACAATCTGGGCAAGGGGGTGCATAAAGATGTTAAAAAGCATTGTGGAGAGGATTGCCCTGCAGCACTCCACACACCAAGGAGTGGTGCGACGACATCTCCCTCCCTAGTGCCACCCTCTGTCCCAGAGGACAGAGATTAAAGAGCACAGCCATTTAGGGTGGAAACACAGAAAATCCCAGGCCAATCTTGACTCCTGCCACCGAAGGTGTCTTGCCCAAGAAGGCCCTCCACAGTCGCTTGCTGGAGGGGGGGCCCTTGACCCTTGCTGACCCCAGCGGAGCCCCCTGCCCTTTCTAAGAGACAGGACATCTCTCTTCCTCCTGTCAATAAGATGTATGCATTTCCCTCCCTGACCCCTTGAGGGGCTTTGCCAAGGAGGATGCTTCGAGTGGTGCCACCGGGTTTGAACTCAGCGGGACACCCTCGGAAGCCCCTGCGCTGCAGATTCTTACAACCTGACCTGTGTTGGCTGCAAATGTTGTACATCTTATCTGCGCTCCCTGGTTGTGTGCAGATCTATATATAACTCTCCACGGTGGGAGGTATTTTGGCTGATACACTCGCAGCTATGATCCGCGGCGAGAGATTTAAAAATATCTCGCTGAGAGCACACGATGACAGAAGCCGTCGAGAGGGCCGTGCATGGCAGAGACCGCAGAAAGAGGCTCGTGAAAGGGAGGAAAAAGAGAGAGAGAGAGCGCTTGTTGCTATCACTCTTTGCATTTATCTCTTGGATTGTTTGCTACTCTTCTTCCCCTGGCAAAGCTCCTTGTTTTTCTCCTGCCAGAAACGTTTTGTGCTTCCAGGCGGGGGGAGCAGCTGTCTCTCTTCCCCTCCCTCCTAATTCCCACTTCACTGGTTCTGATCTCGGTGGGCAGCGATCTAGGCAGTCTCTCTGGAGCCATGGAAGCCATGAGCCACAGGAACGGAGGAGAGGTCTGGGCTGCTCTCGCATTTAGCCAACAGCCAGGGTGGCGCATGGTTTGAGAGGGCACATCCAGCCTGGAGAACCTCTCCACCTAGAAGGATGGATCGGTTTTCTTCCAGAGAGCTGGGAAGTGGGTCATTCTGCCAAAGATGGATTGCTTGCTTGCTTGCTTCAAGCGGCACATTCTAGGGCATTGGCGTTTGAGGAAACAGAGCCTAAGACTTGCCGATCAGAAGGTCGGCGGTTCGAATCCCCACGATGGGGTGAGCCCCCGTTGCTCGGTCCCTGCTCCTGCCAACCTAGCAGTTCGAAAGCACGTCAAAGTGCAAGTAGATAAATAGGTACCTCTCTGACGGGAAGGTAAACAGCGTTTCCGTGTGCTGCTCTGGTTCGCCAGAAGTGGCTTAGTCATGCTGGCCACATGACCCGGAAGCTGTACGCCGGCTCCCTTGGCCAGTAAAGCGAGATGAGCGCGCAACCCCAGAGTCGTCCGCGACTGGACCTAATGGTCAGGGGTCCCTTTACCTTTACTTTTAAGCTCAGATAAATCTAGGCAGAAGGCAGTTTGGATGCACTGGGAGCACTGGGCGCAACCCTGGCGGGGCGCAGAAAGAGTCTCAAACTACATGCAACGTTCATTGCATGTTCTTTCCACCCAGGCACCCCTTTTAGTTTGAATCCATGATGATTTGTGCTCATGATGGTGTTTTTTTTTTTTGGGGGGGTCATACACGATCCCACTTTCAGTTCTGTTTGCAGCCACAAAGGTTTTGGGGTTTCATTTCCATCTAGTGTGTGCCCCTGGAGTATAACTGAAACCCCATAACGTTCCATAGCACAAATGAGGGGTTTTCGGTCCCACTTTTGTGGTGCTATAGCCCAGGGGTGGCAAACTCCCAAGAGACTGCAGTCTACCCACAGAGTTAAAAACTGGCAGTGATCTACCCCTTTTGGGGGTTTGGGTCAAAGTTGTTGAGTTTTTTCATGGAGGAGGTAAAATGTTTTTTAGGGGAGCCACAGTTGTTCAGCTTCTTTTGGGGGGGGGAGCCAATGATCTACCAGTGATCTACCGCAGATGTCCAGTGATTTACCAGTAGATCACGACCTACCTGCTGGACATGCCTGCTATAGCGTAAAGCAGCGCCCCCTGCAGGAACAACAATGTGTTAACATTGGGGAAGCATTGCAGAAGAAATAAATAAAGCAGAATGATGTGTGGACAGTCCGGTATAAATCTGCCACATATGCGCTACTAATTGCATCCATGACAGGTGGAAGAATATGCCTGCAAGATCAAAACCAGTTTGGGGACCCCCCCCCCCCAGTCTTTCCTTCCACCCCCAGGGCAACCTCCTGTCTGGGTGATGGAGGGTGTGAAAGTAGTGGTTAGAAGTTATGCAAAAAAAAAACAACCCTGAGAATTCGTTAGTGTTACGGCCAGATCCGATTGTGAGGGGACAGGTGGGATGGTTGCACAGAGAGGGATAAAACCATTGGGATACCTTCCAGTTCTACAATTCTGTATGTTTTGTCAGATTTGGCTCATGTTAGGATCTTGAAACCGAGCCAAACTCATTTCCAGGGCTCCCTGTAAGCTGCAAGAGAAATAAACAGTCCTGCATCTTGAACCCGGGGCTTCACCTGCCATGAACTCTGGGCCTTGGGCTTGGAGTCTTGTGGCATTAGCTCAGAGAGTTGCCTGCGACTGTGTCTCTGCGCTGCTGAGAGCTCTTTTTAAGCAGGTGGCGTTGTGGGTTAAAGCCTCAGCGCCTAGGGCTTGCCGATCGAAAGGTCGGCGGTTCGAATCCCTGCGGCGGGGTGCGCTCCCGCTGCTCGGTCCCAGCGCCTGCCAACCTAGCAGTTCGAAAGCACCCCCGGGTGCAAGTAGATAAATAGGGACCGCTTACCAGCGGGAAGGTAAACGGCGTTTCTGTGTGCGGCTCTGGCTCGCCAGAGCAGCGATGTCACGCTGGCCACGTGACCCAGAAGTGTCTCCGGACAGCGCTGGCCCCTGGCCTTTTAAGTGAGATGGGCGCACAACCCCAGAGTCTGTCAAGACTGGCCCGTACGGGCAGGGGTACCTTTACCTTTACCTTTATGTTTTTTTTGCAAGAGAGCCAGTGTAGTGTAGTGGTCAGAGTACTGGACAAGGACCTGGGAGAGACTTGGGTTCGAATTCCCCACTCAGCCATGAAGCTCACTGGGGTGACCTTGGGCCCCTCCCTGCCTCTCAGCCTAACCTTCCCCGCAGGGTTGATGTTTGTGATTAAATGAGGAGGGGGGGAACCATGTTTGCCTGACCTTGAGCTCCTTGGAAGAAAAGGAGGGATTTAAATGCAATGAATGAATGAATGAATGAATGAATGACTGGGTCTCTAGTAAGGAAAAGGAAAGGGACCACGTAAAACGGAAGCGACCCCATCTGTGGTCTAGTAGAGAGATGCTGAGAGTCGTGACAAAGGTGGTTTGTAGGGAATAAATGGAACTGGCGAGACTCTCTTGATTCAGCTCAAAGTTGTGGTCCGATTAGGCACACTCTGGCCTTACTCGAATCCTTGAGGACTCCTTTTTTAAAACATATAATTTTTATTAGATTTCCTGCTTTACAATTTGGAATATGCATTTAAACAACCGTAAAATATCAACGACTTCCCTTCTTCGCTTTCCATGGTTCATTTTGCATATCATAAATCCCTGCATATTTTACATAAACTAAACCATCCAGTATTCCATTATTACATCCATCAAAACTTATTTACCCCGTTGAATTTATCTTAATGCTACCAACGTTGTCAAGCGTACACAATCCCCCCCCCCACATATTCAATAAACATTTTCCTTGAGGGCTCTTGAGGGCAGCCCCGAAGGTTGATGGTTCAAATCCTCTTCTGGCTCCCAAATCCAGCTCACTCTGTTGCAAGCATGTCACAAACGCTACCAGGGATCTGGGCATCCATGAAAAATTTGAGGTGGGTGAAAAAAACAACTCCTGGCACAGCCAGGGGCACGAGCTAGCCGGGGCGTGAAAAATGAGCCCAGGGCAGAGTCGGACGAGAACACCTAAGTCGGAGACCCCGTGCGACGCGGCTAGGCACCCACCCCCGCCATGCGCCATCTCTGGAAGTTGTCGGCAGCTGCGAGACCCAGAGCACATCTTGTACATTCCCCCAGCTTCTCGGAGACCGCTTTGTAAGCCTCCTGTCCTCAGCCTCCGCTGTAGGAAGGCACGGGATGAGCTGGAGGAGACGAGAGCGGCTGTGGCAGTTTTATGTTCCCCTGCTGGGCGTCTAACGTGGCTGGCACTTAATTATGGTGGCACCTGCTCCTCTCGCTCGGTTTCCCCTCCCCGGAGCGAGACATTGTGGGCTTGTTTCGCCAGGCCGGAGGCTTTGCCTGTAAACAGGACGGGCTGTGGGGTTTCCGCTCTGCCTTGTCGGTGTAACCTTAGACCCTTCTTCCCAGGCAGAGCTGACACTCCAAAATAATCCCTCTCGTCATGCGCCTCGCCTGAGCTCATCTCCAGAGATGCTTCTGACCTTGTTCGCACCAGCGGAAAGGTGCCTTCGCTGGGGGCTTAGCCCCAGAACCTATTTGCAATGGGAGGGGCTAGATTTGCTCTGTTTAACATAAAAAATAAGCTGCTTCTCTTTCCTGGTCGGCCTGTTAATGTTTGAGTACTGCGGTGAGACTCCCTCTTCTAAAATCTATCTAAGACTAATAAACTTATAATAATAATTTTATTATTTGTACCCCACCCATCTGCTGCCCATCTAGTCCAGCATTCAATTTACTATGGTTTAGAGATGGGTGGATCTGTCAGTTTAGATTTCTTTTAGTTTCCGTATTTGTTTGCGATACTTCTTGTTCAAAATCCTCACGAGAACTCACCAGCATTTCACTGCGATATGTCCCGTGGTGTACACTTTTTCTATGTGATTTTGAACGATATACACCTTTTTTTGGTGCAAAATGTTTCCCCCTGCCATAATGCACATTTGTATGTTATTTCCACCAATGCACACACTTTCCCCAAGTCTATTCATTTTTGTACACATGAACTGGCTTGAGAAATGCACAGCCAGATTTGGAGAAATGCGAGTTTCTTCAGATGCCTATGTTTTGTTTCACGTACTGTTTGGGAAGGCACAGTGGATTAAAAAGGTAAAGGACACCTGACAGTTAAGTCCAGTCGTGAATGTCTCTGAGGTTGCGGCGCTCATCTCGCTTTACTGGCCGAGGGAGCTGACATTTGACCACAGACAGTTTTTCCGTGTCATGTGGCCAGCATGACTAAGCCGCTTCTGGCGAACCAGAGCAGCGCATGGAAACGCCATTTACCTTCCCGCTGGAGCGGTACCTATTTATCTACTTGCACTTTTGATGTGCTTTCAAACTGCTAGGTTGGCAGGAGCAGGGACCGAGCAACGGGGGCTCACCCCGTCGCAGGGATTCGAACCGCCGACCTTCTGATCAGGAAGTTCTAGGCTCTGCGGTTTAGACCACAGCTCCACCCGCGTCCCTTCTACAAAGTGGATTACTTTCCCTTTAAATGAGAACAGCGTCAGATTACTCCATCCTTTTCCATGATGGCAAGCTGGACATGAGCTCAAAGGCACCCTTCTGAATTTGCTACCCTTGCATGGCTGCTGTCACTTCTTGGCCCACCAGGCCTCCAGCCCCAACCAAACAATGTCCCTATGGAGAAATGCTGTTTGTTGCTGTACAAGTGTCTCTAAACCAATTCTAATTCCATGATAGATGTGATACCTTTCAGATGCCTCAGTAAGGGGAGGCTGTGCTTTATTAAAGTTTTCTCTATACTGGTTCTCTGTAGTACCATATTCCATGCCCACTCCCGACCATAGACTCATGGAAGGAACCTCAGCGGTCATCTAGTCCAACCCCCTGAAATGCAGGAATCACAGCTGAAGAAGGCCACCCAACCTCTGCTTAAAATACTCAAGGAAGGAGGGAGTCTTCCGAGGGAGTCTGTTCCCTGATCAGCTGGACAGCTCAGTTGGTTAGAGCAGTGTTTCCCAACCTTGGGCTTCCAGCTGCTTTTGGACTACAATTCCCATCATCCTTGACCACTGGTCTTGCTAGCTAAGGATGATGGGAGTTGTAGTCCAAAAACAGCTGGAGGCCCAAGGTTGGGAAACGCTGGGTTAGAGTATGGTGCTGCTGCTGATGCCAAGGTTGCAGGTTTGATCCCCGTTTGGGACACTTATATATTCCTGCCTTGCAGGGGGTTGGAATGAATGATCCTCAGGGTCCCTTCCAAATCTGTGATTCTGTGGTTCTCCTATCAAAACAGCTCTCAGAAAATTCTTCCTAGCTGGAATCTCCTTTCCTATCATTTGAATCCGCTTGTTCAGGTCCTGCCCTTTGGAGCAGCGGAAAACCAGCTTCTCCACAACCCCATTTGACAGCGCTCCAGAGATCCTGGAAGATGACTCTCACCTCTTGGTCTCCTCTTGTCCAGGCTAAACATACCCAACTCCCTCAACCATTCCTCGTAAGGCTTGGTTTACATGTCAGTAACATGACACAGTCTTTGGGACCTCAGCTACTTCCAGTTGGGCTGAGCGGAGTTTCTGATTCCTCGCACCGTCTGCACACCCTGAGCTCTGCGGGGCGACAGGATGGCCGAATGTAGCTGGGGGGGGGGGTTGAGTTGAGAGCTTAGAAGGGAGGGAGACTGGCCACCTTCCTGTGTGCCCAGAAATAGCATTCAATCTCTTCTGCAGCAGGATCTTTCTGGTTCCTAAATGTTGGGAATATTGAGGGTTAAAGAGACACACGTTTCTGACACTGTGCATTAAACAATTGGCTCAATCTCTAGAGTTAAGTGGACGCAGGTGGCGCTGTGGGTTAAACCACAGAGCCTAGGACTTGCCGATCAGAAGGTTGGCGGTTCGAATCCCTGCACCAGGGTGAGCTCCCGTTGCTCGATCCCTGCTCCTGCCAACCTAGCAGTTTGAAAGCATGTCAAAGTGCAAGTAGATAAATAGGTACCACTCTGGTGGGAAGGTAAACGGTGTTTCCGTGCGCTGCTCTGGTTCTCCAGAAGCGGCTTAGTCCTGCTGGCCACATGACCTGGAAGCTGTACACTGGCTCCCTTGGCCAGTAAAGCGAGATGAGTGCCGCAACCCCAGAGTCGGTCACGACTGGACCTAATGGTCAGGGGTCCCTTTACCCTTTACCTTTACCTAGAGTTAAGTACGTAAGGAGCCAAGCTACCGGGACATGGCTGGCTGGTGTATCAGAGTAGATCTGGTGGGACCCACTTTTCGGGGACAGAGGGAGCAATGCCCCACCTCCTTCCTCAAAGCAAGGCTGGAATTGAAAATGGGATTATAGCATTGTGGGTGGGTGATGGGGCACATTCACCATCCTGGCAATTTGAAAAGGAGCCTTGAAAGAGACATCAGTTATCTTAAATTTAGACTCCCAATTTACATTTTTGCAAAAACGAGCTGGCGTTGAGAAACCCAAGGGCAATAGAAACGTATTTCTCAGACCCAGATCCAAAAAAATAATAATAAATCAACGTGAATAGCCTGAAAGTAAAACTGGCCAGGAGCCAGTGGGAAAACCAATTTGGTTAGTGTTTTTCCTCCTCCCCAAATTCTTGAGGCTGAAAGGAGAAGAGAGAAGAAAATAAGAAATCAAAAGAGCTGAATTCAAAAGAGCTGAATTCAGAGGGGGGGGGGGGAGAGACATGCGGAAGCCCTGTGTGGGAAAGTTTTATACTGTATTTCATTTTGTTTCTTTCAATACAGCTGCATTTCTTCCCAAGCACCTAACTCGGATTGCACATAGCATCCTACAAATAACTGAGTGGACACGATCCATCTTTTGCACAAGCCCTTGGAAATTGCTGGGACTTGTTCGAGTCCTGCTTTTGGGCCCGTGTTGCTTCTAAAGAAGAATAAAGTTTAGGACAACGGCACAAACAGGAAGGTGTTAGGGAGCAAGACACTGAATCCCTAGTTCCTCTAAACTTCCCCATAAGTACATGTTTGAAGTAGAACCACTGTTTGGGGGATCCCTCATCTTAAGACTATTTTGACACGGAGCCTCAGAACGACTGGGCTGCCATGTTTCGGGGGGTTAAAAAAAGCGAGTGGTGAAAGCGGACGAGATTGCTAGCCTGTCGTATTGCTTGCTTGTTTTGTTTTTTGTCTGCTGCGCGGATGCCTTGGAAATGCAAACATTTCCCTGACTGCAAAGGCATTTCGCGGCTCGCTCGCCATGAGGCCAGCGACGCTGGGATGCTTTGAGCTTGGCTGTTCAGTTCGTGGAAAACAGGATCGTGTTTCGCCATGCCTGTAGTAAACACATTGCTCGCCTTTCTGGAAGCGGCTGTGACTCAATACAAGGCCAACTTTGTATGTTCCTGAGGGGGGGGGGAGGAAGAGGGGGCGATTATGCAGTGGTAGAGCATATGCGCAGCTTCCAGAAGGGCTCCAGGTCCTAGTATCTCCAGTTACAAGGCTCAGGGGAGAGTCCTTACCTGCCTAAGACCCCAGAGAGCCACATTAGACCATGCGGAGGTGGAGAAGCCCTGACTGTAAAAGGCAGCGTCGAATGTTCATACTTGGAGGTTTGGAAAAGCACCAAAGTATGTTTGACCTCCTTTGCAGCGGCTTGATTTGGCGTTGCTGGAATTCTGCAAAGTCACTGTCTTCCTTGAGCTTGCTATGAATTGCTGGTTGGTTTTCCTGGCTTCAGAATTCAGGGAAGCCATTTGCACACGTTTCTGCTGAGCGGCCCCCAACTTGCCTGTGGGCACATTGCGGACCATGCTCAGGGCGCACAGTTCCAGTGGTGCGCTGGGGGAAAGGGGCTCACCTTTGCCCCCCCAATCCCTGAGCTAGAACACCCCCAAGACACTATTGCGGCTGCAGATGGATGTCTTGCCTTTGGGGAAATTTTGTGCAATGTTTTAAGACATCATAGAATTGATGCTTTTGAATTATGGTGCTGGAGGAGACTCTTGAGAGTCCCATGGACTGCAAGAAGATCAAACCTCTCCATTCTGAAGGAAATCAGCCCTGAGTGCTCACTGGAAGGACAGATTGTGAAGCTGAGGCTCCAATACTTTGGCCACCTCATGAGAAGAGAAGACTCCCTGGAGAAGACCCTGATGTTGGGAAAGATGGAGGGCACAAGGAGAAGGGGGCGACAGAGGATGAGATGGTTGGATAGTGTTTTCGAGGTTACCAGCATGAGTCTGACCAAGCTGCGGGGGGCAGTGGAGGACAGGAGTGCCTGGCGTTCTCTGGTCCATGGGGTCACGAAGAGTCGGACACGACTAAACGACTAAACAACAAAAATCTAAAATGAGGCATCCTATGGCTAATGCCCTTATCTTCTGGAAGTTAGGCATGCTTACCTGAGGTGTTTCGGCTGCTGTTACTTATGGGTTCAGGGCAGCAGGTTTGAGCGCTGGCATGGAAAAGAGAATGTGGAACTGAGCTCTGGCTCAGGCTGTAGCCCAGGAGTCGGCAAGGTTTACCTCATCTGGATTGGTTCACTCCAGCGGAGATCCCTTCATGGGCCAGATTGTGCATGCGCCCGTGATTTCCAGTGTCTGAGCATGCGCAGACACGATTCCCAGCACTGCGGAAGCGAGTCCCCGCGCCACGCTGCACCAGTTTAGCACAGCACGCAGGGACTCGCTGAGCGGGTGGCTTGGTTCGGGGGTGGCTTGTGGGCCAGTTAAATGACCCCCATGGGCTGCTTGTGGCCCATGGGCCTTAGGTTGCCTATCCCTGCTGTAGCACTTCAGCCTTGCAGTCCCAGTTTGGTTATGTGAAAAGGTTACCTGAACAGGGGAGCTTTTATGCACATCTCTGCGTGTGCAGCTGCCATACATTTCAGGGGGACCTCATGCAAATGATGGTCCTGATATATTTACCTGGTAAAGTTTCCTCCAGGCCATATGCTCTTATCTAGTTTCTGGAAAGTGTTGATTCAGGGCTGCTGAATCATTCAGGGCCCGAGAATCTACTCTAACAATGCAGGTTCCTGGTCCTCATTTGTTAAGAGTTTGAAACCAGGAGGTGGTGCCCGTGAAAGGTCCAGGCAGTGTTGCCAAATGGTTACAGACCCTTTAAAATATCAGTGTTCAAAATGAATACCATAACTTTGGTGATTGCTTTGCAAACAGTGGTTTAATAATTTGCATGACACATTTTGACCGAGGAATTTGGAGCTGGATTTGGTGGTTGTCTATTGCATTTTCCTTAGGAATCACTATCCTTTCAGGCTTAATAGCTTATTGCTGAGGTCTGCTGTAGTCAGAGCTTTTTAAATTCCTTGCATCTGTTCTCCCAACACATGCTTCAGATATTGTGTTCTGGGGTGGGGGAACCACTCAGCTTTTGTTTGAGAAATGCCTAGCCCCTTATATTGAAGTCTACCACTTAACAGAAGTTGCAGGTAACTGTGTTGGTCTATTAGGAAAGCAAACAGACATAACCCCAAAACAACAAGAGGATAATGTCTTTATTATCTCACAAAGGGAAAGTTGCTCAGGTGAACTTCATTGGGCATTCAAATCATGCATAAGAGGGCTGTTTGAGCCTGACAGTGCACTGACCATGCATTGGACAAGTGTGAGAATCATAGAATTGTGGAGTTGGAAGGGACCTCCGAGGGCCATCTAGTCCAACCCCCTGCGATACAGGAATCTCAAATAAAGCATCTCTGGCAGATGGCCACATAAAGGTAAAGGTAAAGGTACCCCTGCCCGTACGGGCCAGTCTTGACAGACTCTGGGGTTGTGCGCCCATCTCACTTAAGAGGCCAGGGGCCAGCGCTGTCCGGAGACACTTCCGGGTCACGTGGCCAGCGTGACATCGCTGCTCTGGCGAGCCAGAGCCGCACACGGAAACGCCGTTTACCTTCCCGCTGGTAAGCGGTCCCTATTTATCTACTTGCACCCGGAGGTGCTTTCGAACTGCTAGGTTGGCAGGCGCTGGGACCGAGCAGCGGGAGCGCACCCCGCCGCAGGGATTCGAACCGCCAACCTTTCGATCGGCAAGTCCTAGGCGCTGAGGCTTTAACCCACAGCGCAACCTGCGTCCCAAGATAACCTCTGCCACATAACCTCTGCTTAAAAACCTTCAAGGATGGAGAGTCCACAGTCTACCTCCTAAGGGAGTCCGTTCCACTGTTGAACAGTTTTTAGTGTCAGAAAGTGTTTAGAGTCCATTGGTTCGGGTTCTCTGGAGCAGCAGAAGACTAGCTTGCTCCATCTTGCAAAGTGACAGCGCTTCAGTTATCTGAAGGTGACATGACAGCCCTTATATTAGCAACGCTGGGGATGAATTTTGAGGGTGTGTTGACACCTTAACATTAGTAAAGGTAAAGGTAAAGGGACCCCTGACCGTTAGGTCCAGTCGTGGCCAACTCTGGGGTTGCGCGCTCATCTGGCTTTATTGGCCGAGGGATCCGGCGTACAGCTTCCGGGTCATGTGGCCAGCATGATTAAGCCGCTTCTGGCGAACCAGAGCAGCACACGGAAATGCCGTTTACCTTCCCACCGGAGTGGTACCTATTTATCTACTTGCCCTTTGATGTGCTTTTGAACTGCTAGGTTGGCAGGAGCAGGGACCGAGCAACAGGAGCTCACCCCATCGTGGGGATTCGAACCGCCGACCTTCTGATCAGCAAGTCCTAGGCTCTGTGGTTTGACCCACAGCGCCACCCACATTAACATTTGCCAAGTGCTTAACCTGGTTAACAATAATGTTTTTGTTTCATTTCCGCAACAGCCTGTCCCTGCCAGGTAGGCCAAACAGCCCGTAAATGTTCGAACTCAGGACTGTTTTGAGACTAAACCTCTTGCTTCTGTTTGCTTGCTAGGCTCAGTCGGTTCTCCAGAGCTCTCCTCCTGAAATTGCTTCCCAACAGACAACATTCCTTTTTCGACTGTGGGGCCCAGAACTGAGCAGCAGACTCCAGGTAAATCCTTGCCAGAACTGAAATCTGCAGTGCTGATTAACTATTGCAGCTTCTGATCTGCACAAGGAACAGCTAATACGATGTATTGGTTTAAAGGCGTGAGGGACTGGCTTCAAATCCTCATGCACCCTCAAAAAATCACCATCTGATCTTGGGCCAGTCCTGATTTTGATCTTGCAGCCTCTCCTACCTCGAAGGGCTGTTGTGAGGCTAAAACAGGCGACCCCTCAGATTCCTGGAGGAAAGGCAGGATAGAACTGCCAAAGATGGTTGCATGGCATTATTGAGTGTGACCTCCATGCCAAACAAAATTCCTTCCTTTAAAAAAACTGCACATCAGGGAGAAGGCTGAGAGCAAGAGAACGCATTTCTCTGACTCCCGACTTTTCCATGTCCTTGCATCACGCACTACTGTCTCGTTTGCTTTTTGGTCCAAGGTTGAATGTTTTCGTTTCTGCTGTTCTGGTAGCTTTGTGGCCCTGGCAAAGGTGATTCGGGGTCAGCAGAGCGGCTTTACAGTGTGTGTGTGTACAGTGGTGCCTCGCAAGACGAAATTAATTCGTTCCGCAAGTCTTTTCGTCTTGCGAGTTTTTCGTCTTGCGAAGCACGGTTTCCCATAGGAATGCACTGAAAATCAATCAATGCGTTCCTATGGAAACCGCCTTCAGATTTCCCTATGGGCTTTCGTCTTGCGAAGCAAGCCCATAGGGAAATTCGTCTTGCGAAGCCGCTAAAAAATCGGAAAACCCTTTCGTCTTGCGGGTTTTTCGTTTAGCGAGGCATTCGTCTTGCGGGGCACCACTGTACACAAAAACCCTCTCCGAAGTGATGGAGCATTGATTTGTTCAAAGGCTTGCCTTTTTCCACGGCTCTTGTTGCCCTTCCTTTGCTGCCCATCTCTCTCTCTTCTTTCGCTCTTTAGTAAAGTAAATAATGCATGCAGGATGCAAACGAGGGCTGAAATTTTAGAAGGGCTGACCCAGCACATTACTGCAGATCAATCCCTTTGGTTACGCGAAGCACTTCTTTAGAGGAGGAAAGGAACTCTGGTGTTGAGAAAAGCTCTGGGGTTTATTTTGGGACTCGGTTTAGCTGCTTCTCCCCGCATCTGGGGCAGAGGGGCGAAGATTCCTCGTCAACAAAACATGGACTACATGGAAATGGCGCAAATGACTGGCAGAATCCGAGACCAGGGAGGAGAGTTGGTGGAAGAAGATTGGAGGAAATTTAAAACCTACTTACAGAAACACTGTAAAATTTTTGAATGTTGATGACATTGAAAGGAAATGAAGGGGTTCTGGTATTAAGGTAAAGATTATGTAAGAATGGACGGATGTTAGAGGAAAGTTTGAAGTTAAAGAATTTGCTGAATACAAAAAAGGGAGGCGTGAGGAAGTCAGGAAAATAAGTTAATCAAAGAGGTGAAGAAAAAAAGAGGGATTTTTATTTTTCTGTTATTTTTTGTTTTTATGTTAATTGTCTACATTTTTTTGGTATTTTTGTGTTTTTTCTTGTGTTTTCTCTACTGTTTGTTTTACAATTTCTTTATTCTTAAAACTTAATAAAATATCATTAAAAAACAAAAAAAACCCCAAAACAACAAGTGCCGCCTGTGCCACTGGCCCCATTCCTTCGCGCTGCCCAAATTCATACCTTGGAACCGTTAGGGTGCAAAGCCAGGGGCGACCCAACCTTGTTTGCTCCTGGTGAGAATGCAAAGAGGACAGAGGATAATCTGCAGGCGGATCCTGGTATTCTGCATGCCACTTCCTGTACTTCATTGCAAACTTTGGTTCCTTACATCACTGAGCATGCCAGCATCTTTGCAGCGCCTTTCAGGATGAGACTTTCCTTCCCTGGGTGCATTTCCAGAACCCTCCTGAGTTTGCTTGTCTGATATGTCCCAAACCTCACTATCCCTGTACCAAATTTGGTTTGCAGCAGGGATGGCGCATTGTGGAAGGCTGCCTGCCTGGGCTGGCAAAATACCAGCACCCCAGTCCCCCCCCTTCATAAAATTTATATAAAAGGTAAAGGTAAAGTGACCCCTGACCATTAGGACCAGTCATGACCGACTCTGGGGTTGCAGCGCTCATCTCGCTTTACTGGCCGAGGGAGCCGGCGTACAGCTTCCGGGTCATGTGGCCAGCATGACTAAGCCGCTTCTGGCGAACCAGAGCAGCACACAGAAACGCCGTTTACCTTCCCGCCGGAGCGGTACCTATTTATGTACTTGCACTTTGACGTGCTTTCGAACTGCTAGGTTGGCAGGAGCAGGGATCGAGCAATGGGAGCTCACCCCGGTGCGGGGATTCGAACCGCCGACCTTCTTATCAGCAAGAAAATAAAGGAAAAATGGCAACAATGGTTTAAAATATATAAGAAGTTAAAATACTTAAAGCAAGTTAAACTCCCAGCAGCTTCCCAAGCATTTGGACAGGCTTGTTTAAACAATAATGTTTTTAGCAAGTGCCGAAAAGAATGCAGCAAAGGGACCTTCCTGGTCTCCATAGGCAGGGAGTTCCAAAGGTGCTGCCACACTGAAAGACTTGAGTTCTGAAGGTGTCTGCGTATTGGGGGAGGGGAATGCATTGCCTCGCTCTCTTTTCTTTATCTTCGAAATTCTCCTGTATTGTCGTTTAAACCCGCTGCTCTCTTTTTCTGATATTAATATTTTATTGGAAGAATTTCCTGTATAAAAAGAAAGAGTGATTAAAAGGAAAAGGAAGGAAGAAAAACGCAGATGAAAATAGAAATGAAGGGAAAATGCTCAATACATATGTGTTTAGTCCTATTATCCTGGTAGAAATATATTTATCAGTAACCTAATATATTCTGTGTAAAGTCATTCCAAATATCATTATATTTATCCAAAGAAAGGTTGCGGCTGTAAGCAGTCCATTCATATGTTGCTAATATTGTCATATTGTCAGGCCATTGATGAAGGGGAATAATAATAATAATAATAATAATAATAATAATAATAATAATAATATATTTATACCCCACCCATCTGGCTGGATTTCCTGAGCCACTCTGGGTGGCTCCCAACAGAATATTAAAAACATGATAAAACATCAAACATTAAAAACTTCCCTAAACAGGGCTGCCTTCAGATGTCTTCTAAAAGTCAGATAGTTGTTTATTTCCTTGACATCTGCTGGGAGGGTGTTCCACAGGGTGGGCGCCACCACCGAGAAGGCCCTCTGCCGCCTGCCTATCAGCCTTCTCTCCAACTCGCCTGCCTATCAGCCTTCTCTCCAAGATCATGAGGACCAGAATCCTGATTTTTATAAAAGGGCCGGTTGTCTGAATGCCGTTCTGTGCTGATCTGAGCTCGTGCTGGGCGGCTCTTCCTGTTCGTCTATAGCTCCCCAGACTCTGGAAGCTAAGATGACGGGGAGAATTGTTTGTCGAAGGCAGACACAGCTGTTATCTAAGCCCACTTAGCCTCAAAAACAAGTCCTTGAAGAGTCTGCCTGCAGCAGTCTGAATGTTTTCAGCTGTTTGAGCTGCTCCCCGGTCAGACAAAAGCAATCTGTTGCCTGTTCTATAAAGGGAGGTTTAAGAGTGGAGAGTCTCAAGCTTCGAGAAAGGGGCTTTGGAAACGGTGGGGAGATGATGGTTATTTATAAAATCGAGAACGGTGTGGAAAGGATGAATTCCAGGGCAAATTCTGTTGACTCTCACAACACCCCTTTGCATCAATCACCCGCTGACTGGCGGCAAGTCTCGGGTGAGCAGGTCCACGCTCAAGACATAAACCCGAGGAACGGATTGCCGCAGGCTTGTTGTGGTAGCTGCCGGCAAAAGCGCTTTGGGGGAGAGACGAAAATATCAGAATGAAGAAAGGATTAGGCAACTTCACAGAGGTTTGATAGAACCTCCATAGCCAGAGGCAGTTTAGCTTAAGTTACCAAACGTCAGGGACAAACACGAGGAGATGCTGAAGATGTAGGAAAATTTCCTGCGGGCATTTTCTCTATTCTTATGTAAACTGTCTTTGGGAAACTAGGAAGGTGTCTTATAGTACGTATGACCATTGCTCCATCTAGCTCAAGCATCCCTAAACTTGGCCCCCCAGTTGTTTGGGGACTACAACTCCCATCATCCCTAGCTAACAGGACCAGTGGTCAGGGATGATGGGAATTGTAGTCCCAAAAACATTTGGAGGGCCGAGTTCGGGGATGCCTGATCTAGCTCAATATTATCTATCCTGACTGATAGTGACTGGCCAGGTTTTCCGATAGGGAATCCTTCCCAGCCCTACCCAGAGACCACTGAATCAGAGAATTGCAGAGTTGCAAGGGAACCCCGAGGTCATCCAGCCCAACCCCCTGTAATGCAGGAATTTCAGCTAAAGCATCCCTGACAGATGGCCAGCGGATCTCTGCTTAAAAACCTTCAGTGGAGGAGAGTCCACCACTCCCCTGCTTTCCTGGCTGGGGCTAATGGTTGTTGTATCCCACAACTGGATCCCTGCAATGTGCCCTATGCGTGGCTTCCCTTGGGCTCAGTCCGGAAGCTGCGGTCAGTGCAGAATGCTGCAGCGTGATTGCTGACAGGAGCGAGGTCTTGCCCACATGTGACACTTGGGCTCAGATTTGTGACTGGGCCAAGTTCAAGTGCTTATTCTTAGTCTATAAAGCGCCTAACAACTTGGGGCCAGTTAACCGGCAAGATCTCCTTTCCCCGTATTTCTCCACTCGATCACTTCAGTTGGAACAACTGGCCGGATAATCCTTGCTCCGCCTTTGTAAGAACTCAATCTTGCAGCACCTTAATTTTGGAACTCCCTGCCTATTGATATCAGGGAGGCCCTTTCCCTGTATTCTTTTCGGCGCCTGCTAAAGCATTTTTCTGTAGGCAAGACTACCAGGTGTTCGGAAAGTTGATGCCCTTTTAAACCTGCTTTTAGTCATTTTAGAGGGACGCAGGTGACGCTGTGGGTTAAACCACAGATCCTAGGACTTTCCGATCAGAACGTCGGCGGTTCGAATCCCCGCAGCGGGGTGAGCTCCCGTTGCTCGGTCCCAGCTCCTGCCAACCTAGCAGTTTGAAAGCATGTCAAAGTGCAAGTAGATAAATAGGTACCACTCCAGTGGGAAGGTAAACGGCGTTTCCATGCGCTGCTCTGGTTCGCCAGAAGCGGCTTAATCATACTGACCATGTGACCCAGAAGCTGTACGCCGGCTCCCTCGGCCAATAAAGTGAGATGAGCGCCGCAACCCCAGAGTCGGTCACGACTGGACCTAATG
The DNA here is from genome assembly GCF_951804945.1 of Podarcis cretensis. Taxonomy (NCBI): domain Eukaryota; kingdom Metazoa; phylum Chordata; class Lepidosauria; order Squamata; family Lacertidae; genus Podarcis; species Podarcis cretensis. Next base: position 100,162,853 of record NC_137174.1, read on the forward strand.
GTTAGGGGTCCCTTTACCTTTACCTTTACTAATCATTTTAACCTTTCAGATGTTTGGAATCATTGCTGTCAATTCTTCCTCGATTGTAGTTTTATCGTTTCCTCTGTTTGGTGAACGGCTTTAGTTCTCCCCCTTTGCACTCAAGGGGTGTATTAACCTTCTATGAAGCAAACTGATGTCTGTAGGGCACCAGGTTGGGGAAGCTGGCCCCCTTTGCTTACGCGCCTCCTATTCCTAGAGGGAGACGCTGGCTTTCCAGCAAAGACAAACAGAGGTGGAAACCTGAGCGCTCCTTGTTGCCGCATGTGGCTGCTCTGTGACCCGAGGCCTCGCCACGCTCGGCTCCATATACGGCCCGGAGGAGCGAGACGATGCAGAGGCGCTGGGAATGAGAGTGCAGTGCTGAATACCAGACATACATTAAATTCTTCCCGGCTGTGCTTCCCCCTCTGCTTCCCCATTAATTCAGAACATGAGCAGGGCGTCGCAGACAGAGAGAATCCAATGTTCCGAGTGTCACCTCCAGGGAACACTTAACTCCTGAGCATGTGTGTGCTTTAAAAAACAACAACAGTCTCCTGCATCTTTGCAGGCCAGATTGTCCCCAAATGCCCAGGGGCTTCTTGGCACACCGTAGGCAGGTAGGCTTTTTGGAAAGGATTATGAATGGAGAAATCCGAGGGCTCCCTTGGACAAAAAAACAAGGGCACCAGCCAGGAATACCAGAGCAAAACAGCAGCCAGTAGGCTTGGTCTTTATTGAAGACGGTCGCGACAGGACTCCCACCTGCCACCAGGTGAAACAAAATGGAAGCCCAGAACAAAAGAAGATTCCAACTTTTATTAGTTATTAATCTCCCAAACTACACCCCTAGAAATACATCACAACTACATCACTGACACATCACAAAAAGGAGGGGTTGAGGAAGGAGTTGTGGAGGTAACCTGAGTATCTTGTCACCTGGCTGGTTCCTCCTTTCCCCCTCCCCACGAGTCATTTCCAGAGGATAAAAGGGAGCTGGCAGTTTCCTGCCCTCAGAGGGAAGATCTGATCATTGTCCTTTGTTCCAGTCCATGTTGAATCCACTCCCATATGCAAGTCCTTTGTGACCTTGATGGTCTTCTGTGTGGGACCATCAAGGTTGGCATGCCAACTGGGTAGGGCTCTTGTGGTATGTGCTGGTATGGTTAAGGGATTACGGCTGACCTGTATCAAACCATCCCTCTTTGATAATCCTTCCTTCATGGAGTAAAATAAAAGTGGATGGTTGTAAATCTGATGTATGGTTGATTTACTATGAATTTATAACAGAAACGTTGCATATGTCATGTGTGAGTGTGTATGTGTGGTGTTTGTACAAACTGAATGATTGGTGGGGAGGCGGGTTCCTGCAACAGGATGAATTCCGCTCTCTTTCGCTGTCTGGCTCTGCACCATCCCCAGTCCTCTCTCCTTGCTCGCTCGGCCTCCTCTCATGGGCAGCTGCCAGCAGAGGTTAAAGGGAGCCAGTCAGCAGGAAATATCTGCTCAGAAAGCCCCAAGCTGCCCATCCAAACAGAGCCCTGCCAAATCAGGACAGTGGTCCATCCATTCCAGCATCTTGTTCTCACAGTGGGCAACCAGATGCCTCTTTTGGGAAACCTGCAAGTGGGACCCGAGTGCGACAGGGACTCTCTGCTCCCGTTGGTTTTCTAGCAACAGAGATTCAGAAGCGTCGTTGCCTCTGACTATGGGCGCAGAGTGTGGTCATGGTGGCTCCACTGCAAGGAGGCTGGGGGCAGACAGGAAGAGTGTCCGTACTGGACAGGACCAAGCTAGGAAGGGGCATGTAGAATCATACATTGGCGGAGTTGGAATAATAATTTATAATAATAGTAATTTATTATTTATACCCCACCCATCTGGCTGGGTTTCCCCAGCCATTCTGGGCGGCTTCCACCAAAAAAACAATACAGCGTCAGACATTAAAAACTTCCCTAAACAGGGCCGCCTTCAGTTGTCTTTTAAAAGTAAAATACAGTGGTACCTCAGGTTACATATGCTTCAGGTTACAGACTCCGCTAACCCAGAAATAGTGCTTCAGGTTAAGAACTTTGCTTCAGGATGAGAACAGAAATCGTGCTCTGGCGGCACGGTGGCAGCAGGAGGCCCCATTAGCTAAAGTAGTGCTTCAGGTTAAGAACAGTTTCAGGTTAAGTACGGACCACCGGAACGAATTAAGTACTTAACCTGAGGTACCACTGTAATTTATTATTTATACCCCGCCCATCTGGCTGGGTTTCCCCAGCCACTCTGGGCAGCTTCCACCGAATATTAAAAACAATACAGCATCAGACATTAAAAACTTCCCTAAACAGGGCCGCCTTTAGTTGTCTTTTAAAAGTAAAATAGTTGTTTATTGCTTTGACATCTGCTGGGAGGGCGTTCCACAGGACGGGTGCCACTACCAAGAAGGCCCTCTGCCTGGTTCCCTGTAACCTCACTTCTTGCAAGGAGGGAACCACCAGAAGGCCCTCGGTGCTGGACCTCAGTGTCCGGGCTGAACGATGGGGATGGAGACGCTCCTTCAGGTATACAGGACCCAGGGTAATCTATGGCAACCCCGTGCCATGGAGGCGTCACAACAAAAGCATCTCTGGCAGATCTCGGCGCACTAACTCCAGCTTCCATCTCCGGGGGAAGCGGGTTCAGGTGCTGCGTGCCTCTGCTTGAGAACTTGGTCAAGGCCTTAAGAGGACGGGCACAGCATCATCCTTCGGTAAGCGGATGAGAGAGAGGGAGGGAGGGATGGTGGCGAGCCCCTGCCCGTTCCAAAATCAATTGAGGAAGGATCAAAGTGTCTCATTACCGTCTCTCATCCCTCCTGCAGCAACAATAGGTGGTGAAATTGTGAGAGGAAATTAATCACGGAGACCAAACCCTTCTAGCCTCTGTGTTTTCCCGGAACCGTGGAAGGTAATTAGCAGGTCTGACTATCCCCTGGGTTCAGTACAAGATTAGCTGTGTGACGTAAATGGAGGTGGGTTTCTTTTTTTGTTTTTTTGTCCTCCTGGGGGTAAATTTGAAGGAACGGATTGCTGCGAAATTCAGCGGTGCCGATTCTGATTTAACCTTGCAGGGAGGACTAAAAAAGAACACACTATCCCATATATCTGCGGCAATTAAAAATTTAATTCAACATGCCACTCGAAATCTTGTTTTCTTATGAATCATCCCTTTAATTGAATATGGTGAGCTTGGGGAACCTTCCAAGCAAGAAAAGGTGTTTTATTTTGGCCTGGGCCAAAAAGTTCTTGTTGGAGACAAGCCTCGTAGGCTCAGGCAAGAATGCCAGAGCCAGTTAAATCTCGGTTATAACATTGGTAGCCACTGTTATAACATTGCTTACCTCCACGGCCAGAAGCATCACTGCTTCTGAATACCATAGAATCTCAGAACCGTTGAGTCAGAAGGGACCCCCAACGGTCATCTAGTCCAACCCCCTGCGGTGCGGGAATCACAGCTAAAGAATCCCTGGTAGATGGCCACCCAACCTCTGCTTAAAAACCTGGGAGGAAAGAAACCTTTAAAAATGGGCATAATTGTGTAGGCCGCCTGGTTTTTCCCGGCGTCTCCAAGCACGAGGCTTTGGGGAAAGGCAGAAGGGGCGGATGCCCCCAGAGGCAGGTATATCTCGGTCCCCCTCCTCAATCTGAGAAATGCACCTGCTTCTGTGTAAAGGACCTGTGCTGCCTCCTTCAGCCGCTGCTGGGAAAGCCAGCCTTGGGGGTTGCAGCTGCTCTGGGTAGTTTTAAAAAATGCACCAGAGGAGCTTGGTCTCCTTGCAGCCGTGAGAACCCTTAACAAACTACAATTCCCAGAATGCTATGAGGCGTGGGGGGGGGGAGCCATGGCTGTTTATAGCAGCCTGGTGTTGCTTTAAATGTGCAGCGCAACTGGGACTTTGGTTTAGACACCACCTCCCTGGTTCAGCTTCATATTACCCCATTGTTTGTCCTGCGTTCTGGCTGATAAGTCAATTCTTTGACATTAAGCAGATTTATAGGGGGCTGGAGGGAACTCATGAGTTTTTTTTTGGGGGGGGGGGTCTTAGCATTTTAGTGTTGGAAGCGACCTTGGAGTCCTGCAGACTAAACCACTACTAATCTGGGGGAGGGGGTACGGACATCCATCATAAAGTACGTCTGAATCCATCATAAAGTATGTCAAAGAAAGTTAATATTCACCTAGAGTTAAGTGCGATTATTTTTTTTACTTAAAAATAAAATTGAAATTAAGGACATATTGATTTTCTATATATTCCCCGTTAAGTGGCATCCTTCAAATGCCATATCCATAAATACGAATAAGGTTTTTTGATTCCAATTTTCAGGTAAGATTAGCTTATCACCGAGCGCACCATCTGCTATGTGTTATACTTCACATTTACATCCTCTCTGGGTTATTAACATAATTGAGCTGCTTCAGAAACAATATATATATATATATATATATATATATATATATATATATATATATATTCACTCATCAAACAGACGCCTTTCCCTCCCTGGCAATTTGTCACTTGAGGCTTTTTAACTTAATGTCCCACGAGTCTTATTTATTATCTTACTAAAATTGGGAGGATAAATTATTAATTTGTTCTAGGTGGGGAGGGCGTCTCTGCGCGCGTTGGGTGCTTGCTGATAGGTGCCAAAAGAAAAATCAACTTGGAAATACTTTAAGGACTTTTTACTTTTGTTCTGCCGTGCAAATAAAACAGTCAGGTTGTTAAAAAGAGACGAAAGGGTACAGCTTTGAAAATGGGCTTGCTTCACTTTGCTAAGATGAATAAAAGAAAGAAAAGAAGGGCAGACATTTTTTTTTTAAAGGCAGGAAGGAAGCCCCAAAGCTGGCTTGCAGGTTTCGAGTTTGCTCTGAATGAAATGACTGCTAGTTTCGTTTGAGGTCTCATCCCCTGTGAGGGAGGCTTGGGAAAAATCTGTAGGCTGGACAGCTCTGGTTAAAAAAGTTCAGCCAACTAGAACTACAGTCGAAGTCTTTCCAAAGTGTCTGGTTGTTGTGGCGGGCAGATTTTCTGATATAAAATTGGATGCACTTTGAACACCTGAAAAGAGAGTTATTAAAGTATTTTTGTTGTTGTGGTTGTTTAGCCGTTTAGTCGTGTCCTCCTCTTTGTGACCCCCTGGACCAGAGCACGCCAGGCACTCCTGTCTTCCACTGCCTCCCGCAGTTTGGTCAAACTCATGCTGGTAGCTTCGACATCACTGTCCCACCATCTCGTCCTCTGTCGCCCCCTTCTCCTTGTGCCCTCCATCTTTCCCAGCATCAGGGTCTTTTCCAGGGAGTCTTCTCTTCTCATGAGGTGGCCAACGTATTGGAGCCTCAGCTTCAGGATCTGTCCTTCCAGTGAGCACTCAGGGCTGATTTCCTTCAGAATGGAGAGGTTGGATCAAAAGCATCCATTCTTGGTGTGTTGCAATTCAGCAAGGACTTCCTGCCCTGAGAGAAGATCCAGCCTCCTGCATATTTAGCAGATCAGGGAGTTTCTCTCTCTTGGAAGAAAAAGGGTCAACCCCCTAGAGTCCTGGATTTGCAACCAGGAGAATCCTAGGGGCATTTTGCTGCAACTCTGTATTGGGGTTTGTGGTGTAGCCGAACACATACTGGCACCTCAGAGGGCAGAGCCCAACTCATGTCCCCTCTCCCCTGGCAATAAGCTGAACACTGTGTTATTCTGCAGGGAGGAAATAATAATAATAATAATAATAATAATAATATTTATAATAATAATAATTTATACCCTGCCCACCCCAGCCAAGACCGGGCTCAGGGTGGCTAACACCCGATATAAAAACAAATTGATTGAAATACAACTTAAAAACAAGATTAAAAGACAACATTAAAACATTAAAATACAGCCTCATTTCAATGGAAACTCAAATCAAAAACTTTTTGGGGGATGAAAACGTCGTCTTCACCAAGGCTCACTTAGAATCATAGAATCATAGAATCCTAGAGTTGGAAGAGACCACCAGGGCCATCGAGTCCAACCCCCTGCCAAGCAGGAAACACCATCAGAGCACTCCTGACATATGGTTGTCAAGCCTCTGCTTAAAGACCTCCAAAGAAGGAGACTCCACCAGTGGCGTAGCGTGGGGGTGCAGGGGGGGCCGGCCGCACCGGGCGCAACATCTAGGGGTTAGGGGTAGGGGTAGGGTTAGGGGGCGCAAATCCAGGGTTAGGGGGCGCAATTACTTGCCTTGCCCCGGGTGCTGACAACCCACGCTACGCCACTGGACTCCACCACACTCCTTGGCAGCAAATTCCACTGTCGAACAGCTCTTACTGTCAGGAAGTTCTTCCTAATGTTTAGGTGGAATCTTCTTTCTTGTAGTTTGGATCCATTGCTCCGTGTCCGCTTCTCTGGAGCAGCAGAAAACAACCTTTCTCCCTCCTCTATGTGACATCCTTTTATATATTTGAACATGGCTATCATATCACCCCTTAACCTCCTCTTCTCCAGGCTAAACATGCCCAGCTCCCTTAGCCGTTCCCTTAGGAAGGGGGTTGAAATTAAAATTGCCACTGTAATAATGCAACATTACAAAGATGTGGGGTGTATTGCAGAGTTGGAAAATGTTCAGAAGAGGGCAGCTGAGATGATCAGGAGGCCTGAGGGTTGCAGCGTTTGGGACGGTTCAGCTCAGGGAAAGGTGGGGAAGAGACAACACATAGGAAGTTTATAAAAGTTTGCATGGCATGCAGAAAGTAGGCAGGAGAAGGTTTTTCCTTCCTCTCTCATAACACTGGACCTTGTGAAAATCTAAAGACGCTGAACTTTGGAAGATTCAGGACAGAAAAAAGGAAGTCCTTCTTCAGGCAGTGTATAGTTAAACTATGGAACTCATTGCCACAGGAGACAGTGAGGATCACCCACCTAGATGGCTTGAAAAGAAGATTGGTCAAATTCATGGAGGACAAGAGGGCTATCGATGGCTGCTAGCCGTTAATGGCAATGCTTTGCCTTCCATAGTCAGAGATAGCAATGCTTCAGAATACCAGCTGCTTGAAGCCACAGGAGGGGAGAATTGCTCTTGGGTTTGAATGCTGCTTGCAGGTTTCCCATGGGGGCATCTTCTTGGCCGCCGTGAGCTGCTGAACTAGATGGCCTGATCTAGCACTCTTCTTATGTTTTTATGAGGGAGACATATTTGCATTTGAGCATTATTGGGTTACGGCAGGGGTCAGGAAACTTTTTCAGCATGGGGCCGGTCCACTGTCCCTCAGACTTCGTGGGGGGCTGGACTATATTTTGGAAAAAAAGAGAACAAATTCCTATGCCCCCAAAATAACCCAGTTATGCACATATGCACAAATAAAAGCACATATTCTGCTCATGTAAAATCATGCTGATTCCCGGACCATCCGCAGGCTGGATTTAGAAGGCGATTGGGCCGGATTCAGCCCCCGGGCCTTAGTTGGCCTACCCATGGGTCACGGGTTCAATCACAACACTGCAAAACTCGTCACCGGAAAAAGCAGCCAATTACTAACCCAGAAACCGAAAGTTAAGACTATGTGGCCAAATTTCCCCCTTGCTATGGTTAGGAAATTCTTGCCATCCACTTCAGATCGTAATCTAATTAGAAGCTTGCAGTCAAGGAATGGTCTCAGCTCTTCATTTCCTGTATACTCTTCCTTTCTTCATTCCGTCGACAGCTCTCCTTCAGCCACCTTCCCTCTGGGCCTTCTAACCCCTGAGCGTTCCTATTTCCTGGGTGACTTTTCAGGTCTCGGTCAATCTTTGCCCCGGTGACTGCGTGGGATTTTAATCCCTGCCAAACTGACAAGTTTCACTTCCCTCTCAGAAGCTGGGCTACCAACATTCCAACAGCTTTCCTCTGTGAGCAGTGGAAGACTTTGTGAATGCAGCAGGCCAAACCACAGTTAAAGAAGCATAACTTCGGTTTATTGGGCGATGACTACATTGACTAGGCACTGGACTTTAAGAAATGTAAATTGAATATTCAGCCACTTATTATTGAGGGGAAGTGCGTGGAACAGGTCTCAGTGTTTCAATTTATGGGAATGGAGTTGAGAAATGACCTAACCTGGGGAGAAAACAGCAAAGACCTGATGAAGAGAGCACAGCAGAAGTTATATTTTCTGAGAATACTCTGAAAAAACAATCTCTCAAAGGACCTGTTGATGGCATTTTACCATTTTACTGTGGAGAGTGTATTAACTTATGGTCTGTGTGTGTGGTTTGGGAGCTGCACGGTCAGGGAAAAAACAATGCTGTCCAGGGTTGTAAAGAATGCGGAAAGAATAATTGGCTGCACTCTTCCCACCTTGGATCAAAATCTACGCTTCCAGGTGCCATAAGAAATCTGCAGAGATAGTGCAGGATAGTGCGCACCCCGGAAATGATCTCTTTCCGCTTCTGCCTTCTGGAAGAAGGTACGGGGTTATAAAGACTAGGACTAGCCGCCTGAGAAACAGTTTCTATCCAAGTGTGATTTGGGATTTAAACGCAGTGTAAGGAGTCTCTATGGGAGTATATTGTATTTAATTCTGGGGTATCAGAGTTTTTAGGGGGCTAACCAGGCTGGGAAAGCAGGCTTGTTGGTTTTTGAATGTCTGATGTAGATTTTCTCAGTTTCGTTCTGTATGGGACAATGACAATAAAGATTATTGTATTGGATAGCAAATCAGATTTGGAGGTGGGCTTGCAAATCATGATTCGATGTGATGTCTGAATATTGTTGTTTAGTCGTTTAGTCGTGTCCGACTCTTCGTGACCCCCTGGACCAGAGCACGCCAGGCACTTCTGTCTTCCACTGCCTCCTGCAGTTTGGTCAAACTCATGCTGGTAGCTTCAAGAACACTATCCAACCATCTCGTCCTCTGCCGTCCCCTTCTCCTTCTGCCCTCCATCTTTCCCAACATCAGGGTCTTTTCCAGGGAGTCTTCTCTTCTCATGAGGTGGCCAAAGTATTGGAGCCTCAGCCAGGAGGGAAACAGAAGCACATCTAAACCATGGGTTGTCTCCGCAATGCAAAAACATGGTTTGGGTACTAAACTGGGGCTAGCGTAAATCATTCTTTGGCATGATGGTGCCGTTGAACTTCCATGTTGCGGGTGGAGAACATGTGACCTTCTAGAGGTAGTTTGACTCCAACTCCCATCAGACCAGACCAGCACAGCCAGTGAACTGAGATGCTGAAAGCTGGAGTCAAGCAACATTTGGAGACCACCATTGCTATATTGATACATACAGAAGTGGGAGAAGCCATCTCAGTTCCTACGAGGTCAAGGTTGGAGAGACAATTTCCAGGATCCTTCAGACCAACGTAATGCTCCCGTTTTGTATTTCTTGGACCACAACTCCTGCAGTGCTGGGGCTGATGGGAATTGTAGTCTCAAAAATCTGGAGGGCACTGGGTTGGCGAAGGCTCTTTTTAGGCATAGGACGCACCCAGTTTTAGGAAGGAGGGAAGACAAGAAAGCGTAGTTTGAGAAGTTTGTGATGTCTGTTGGCCAATAATGGAGCCATTATCTAACCCAGTGTTTCCCAACCTTGGGCCTCCAGCTGTTTTTGGACTACAACTCCCATCATCCCTAGCTAGCAAGACCAGTGGTCAGGGATGATGGGAATTGTAGTTCAAAAACAGCTGGAGGCCCAAGGTTGGGAAACACTGATCTAACCTACGGGCCAGAGTTCAATGTTCACAACAATACATGATACTCAAGGGCTTTGTGGTGAATGGGTCGGAAAGCCCATTGAATTCAGGGAAGACGATCCTAAGCCTATATTGCACAAATCCTTAGGATGGTTTGCGAATGCTAACTCCTTGAGTTAGCACATTAAGTTTTCACAGCGTCCAGGGCCTGCCAGCTCTCTCGGTTCCCCTTTCAGGTACCAGAACCTCCTGTACGATGAAAGAGCCCTGGCTTTCATGCTTTGCTAGAGATTCGGAGCATGGCTTGCTTAGAAACAATAGTTGCACACTCACACACCACTCTGGTGTGTTTAGATAGACTTTCATATCCACTAAGAGGAGATGGGGAAGTCCCGCACTGGCCTTTCCAGCATAGGGGATCTTTTATGGCGAGTTTTATGCACGAATGAGGTTTTGTCTCGGTCTCGTTGTGGTCCCTGTAAGCCTGTGGTGTTGCAGAGAGTCATGTGATTCACCGAGTGTGGTTAAGAACACACTAGATTCGTAGAATCAGAAGGGACCTCAGGGATCATCTACTCCAACTTCCTTCGCTACAGGAATCGCAGCTAAGACGAGCTAGATGGACCAATTGTCTGACTCGGTACAAGTCGGCCTCTGATGTTTCTGTGTAATAGCAGGGCAGTCTCTTGGTTCCATTGAGGAGTGTGCTAAGTTGTGGGTGAACATACCAGACGACACAGCGATTCTTCAAACAGCTCTTGTTTATTCACAGGCCAGAACAGAACTGAACTGAAGGGTTCAGCCAACCTGCTTATATAGAGCTCCACTAGAACGCAACAGTAACCACTTTCTGTAACTATCCAATCACTGAACGTCACTTTCAATCCCTTATTTGCATATGTGGACCTGAGTGAAATCTATCTACAGTATCCCCCTGCTGGCCCAAGGTGAGAACTTCAGTACATAACAGAGTGGACAGCGGTCGATGGTGCCTTCCCTTCCATCAGGATGTTTGCAAACATTCTGTGAGGTCACAGCAGTCTTGCCAATGGCTTGCGGCACACAGCACATGGCCAGGAGTTAGAAGTGAACTTATTTTGTATATGAGAGTCAGCGATATGTACATTGCACCCGTTTCAGGTGGTGCTGCTGATGGGAACCCCTTGTAAAGGGAGATTAATTACAAGGGAATTAACGGACCCCTCCCAGCTCCTTCCTACGTCTGGTGTTTAGCTGCAGGCCTGCTCTGGATAAACCACTCTTTTTTATTTCTTATTTGCAAAGCCATTATCTAGTCCCAAGAAGCGAGGAAGGAGAAGGAAGTAAGGTAGTCAGAGACCAGATGCTGGGATGACTCAGCTGGCAATTTATGATCCTGGCCTATTTCTGTCCCATTTCTAACACGCGCCTGTTCCTTTCTCTTAACGTTAGATCATTGCTGTGCAATAATGCCGTCCTCAGCTGCGCAGAGCAAGGAACACTTTCTTTTCCAAAGCTGTTTCTTCCCTCATTACCTGGCTGCTGGGGGCCAGTGACCCTTCCCCGCAGCCTCGCATTGTCGCAGGTTACACCGAGTCTCGCTTCAAAGCCGCTTGATCTTGCTATGGCTCTCGGTTGTGAGACGCTGCTTTGAATCCAGGGCCCCTGTTTCCTTCAGGTGGGAGGTCAGGATAGAGGCGCATGGCGGATTAGCCAGCACAATAGCTCAGGCGGCGGCGGAGGGGCCATAGGGCAGGAGTTGCACAGCGAGAGCAAATTGCAGTGGTACCTTGGTTCTCAAACTTAATCCGTTCCGGAAGTACGTTCCTAAACCAAAGCATTTCCAAGACCAAGGCACGCTTCCCCATAGAAAGTATTGGGGGGGGGGAGAAAATCTGCTCCAGACTTTAAAAAACAACCCCTAAAGCAGCAATTTTGGGACGCGGGTGGTGCTGTGGGTTAAACCACAGAGCCTAGGACTTGCCGATCAGAATAATAATAATAATAATAATAATAATAATAATAATAATAATAATAATTTATTATTTGTACCCCGCCTATCTGGCTGTGTTTCCCCAGCCACTCTGGGCGACTTCCACAAAGACCAAAAATGAACTAAGATGTCACACATTAAAAACTTCCCTGAACAGGGCTGCCTTAAGATGTCTTCTGAATGTCAGGTAATTGTTTATCTCTTTGACATCTGATGGGAGGGCGTTCCGCAGGGCAGGCGCCACCACCAAGAAGGCCCTCTGCCTGGTTCCCTGTAGCTTTGCTTCTCGCAATGAGGGAAACGCCAGAAGGCCCTCGGCGCTGGACCTCAGCGTCCGGGCAGAACGATGGGGGTGGAGACGCTCCTTCAGAAGGTCGCCGGTTCGAATCCCTGTGACGGGGTGAGCTCCCGTTGCTCTGTCCCTGCTCCTGCCAACATAGCAGTTAAAAAGCACGTCCAAAACAAGTAGATAAATAGGTACCGTTCTGGCAGGAAGGTAAACGGCATTTCCATGCACTGCTCTGGTTCGCCAGAATCGGCTTACTCATGTTGGCCACATGACCCGAAGCTGTACGCCGGCTCCCTCGGCCAATAAAGCGAGATGAGCGCCACAACCCCAGAGTGGGTTAAACTCTGTGGTTTAACCCACAGTGCCACCCGCATCCCAAGGTTGCGGTTAGGCATTGGTTTTAGAAAACTCACATTTTTTGTATTTTAATAAAGTTGTGGCCAAAATTATGCCAAAAACCTGGGAGATGATCTATAATGAAATGAAAAAGGTATTTAAATATACCTTCCTGAAGAAACCAGAGGCCTTTCTCCTGGGCATGGTCGGCCAATTGGTGCCAAAGAAGGATAGAACTTTTTTTATGTACGCTACAGCAGCAGCAAGAATACTTATTGCAAAGCATTGGAAGACACAAGACCTACCCACCTTGGAAGAATGGCAGATGCAAGTAATGGACTACATGGAATTGGCGGAAATGACTGGCAGAATCCGAGACCAGGGAGAAGAGTTGGTGGAAGAAGATTGGAAGAAATTTAAAATTTATTTGCAGAAACGTTGTAAAATTTTTGAATGTTAATGACATTGGAATGAAACGTGGTTCTAGCAATAAGGTAAAATAAGAATATGCAAAAATGGATTAACATTAGACGAAAATTTGAAGTTAGAAATATGTGAGGAGAAATAATTAAGGGTAAAATAAGATGATATGAACTTGCTGAACAAATTTTTAAATGGAATACAAAAAAGGAAGGTGTGAGGAAGTCATGAAAATACGTAAATGAGAGGCAAGATAACAGAAAGAGGGATTTTTACTTTTTATTTTCATTTTTATGTGATTTTTGTATTTTTGTATTTTCCTATGGGTGTTTTTTGTTTACTGTCTATTGTTTTGTAACTTTTTTTCTTTTGTTAAAACTTAATAAATATTATTTATTAAAAAACAAAACAAAATTATGCCAAAAACCTTCAACAAAATTATGGTGTGAAGTGTGAATTTATTAGGGGTGGTTTGGGGACATCGACACGCAACTCCAGTCTTGTAGCAACAGCTGATGCCCCCACCTGGGTGCTCCTTGGGTGATGCTCCTTTGGGGCTAGGGAGCCACTGTCTACCTTCCTTCCTCAGGTGGAATTCTGAACCCCCAAACAGTGCTCAGACCCAGGTGTGGCAGGGATGATGAATAAGATTTTCTGCTGCGTAGATGGCCATTTGTTGACAAAGTGAGCAAGCATTCTCTCCTGTTAACTTGTGTATGTGTGTGTGTGTGTGTGTGTGTGTGTGTGTGTGTGTGTGTGTTACTTCTGTATGCTATCCCTTACAGGTTTTTATTTTTGCTTCATTATTTTTGGGTTCGGCTTCTGATTCCCCCCCAAATATACCCCCCCCCCCCACACTCCCATCTTTTTATGGAAGATTGAGTGTTGTTTGGGGAGACCTTGGTTAACAGCTTTCCTGCTCACTAAATGTCATCTTGTTTGTTCTAAAGTGAAAATGGAGAGTTAGAAATGGAAAGTGTGTATTTTGTGGGAGGCTGCTTGTGGGGAAATTGATTGGCATCCCAAAGTCCCCTTGCAAATTTCTTAACTTATAGGGGATTTCGGCTACTGCAGCTCAGCTTTCTTGCACACATTATTTATTTGAAAAAAATTGTATGCTGCTTTCTTAAAGCCCATTCAAAGTGGCTTACGGACATAGAATAGCAAGAGATGGCAACACAATAACACAGAACTGAAAACTGAAAATCAAACAACTCCTCCAAACACTGTCTACAATAATAATGATTAATAATAGCTGGGGGGGGGATGGGCCATAATTCAACAGAGCCCAAATTTAATGTGTCTATTTTTGCACGGCTTGCACTTGGTTTAATTTGCATATATTTGCAATTAAATTGATTTCTAAATTTTCTAGCCCTGTTGACCCAAGAATTTTGCATCAGCAGTGACATTAAAGAGGGTTTCACACATTATTTTTTGGGGGGTGGGCGTATAGCTGAGAGTGTGTTGTTCGAAGGCAACAAATCTGTTCCCCCTTAGGTGCACCATTGAAGGTTGTAGGTTCAGTGAAAGATCTTCGGTAAATCAAGTGAAAATGCAATGACGATCCTTTCAGAGCTCACAGATGAATGCATGCGTGGACTCATACAAAAGTTTAAGGCAGTGGTCCTAGTGCGCAGCCTATCACTCTCTGGACCAGGATACATAAAAGCGGGGGGGGGGGGGGAGGGGGGCGTTTCTAGAAAAGGAAGTGCCGGAACTTTTTTCTAGAAGGAGCTGGTATGCTACTGCTGCTGTTTAAAACGCTTTATAATATTTTTAACTGTGTTTATACATGCCTAATGTTTTAACTCTGTTTACTGCTGTAGATGTTACTACATTGCAAATTGTTTTGGGATGCCTCGTTGGAAGCGGCTCGTAAATGAAATTATTATTATTATATATCTTTATTGCGATCCAACAAAACAGTTTAAAAACAAGATACAGTTAAGACAACCAAACAACAGGCGAAAGAGACTAAATGAAATTCATAATAAGGATAATAATAACCAATGTGTGCTTCTTTAAAAGGAAAATACGTGCCCAGTATCCTTTTCAAACCAGGCCAGATGGAGAGAGAGAGAACCAGAAAATCATTCCTGCTCTTAAAATTTTCCTCCTTTCCTTTGGCTCACAACTCTGCTGGACCACGGCCTTAAAACGGACTTCTTTTGATAGTTTCCTTTTTGCAAAATTAAAAAAAAGCAGGGAAACGAAAAACCGAGGTGGGTTAGGAGAGGAAAAGGTTAAAGATCAGGTGTGGGTTTTGATTTGTGGCAGGTCCCTGTTAACGACTGATACGGCCAGGGATTAAGTGCAACATTAAAAGCAGCAGAGCTGGCTTGTCAGGAGAGGGAGGCTGCGATCCTGCTCACAATATATGACCCGCACACTGGCGGGCGGATGCAATAATTAATTTGCTTTGTGGAGAGCCCTGTCATTCCAAAGTGATTTCTTGCGTCTGTTGGATTACTGTTGGACAGGACAATTAGAATTTCCTCCACAAGTCGTGTTCGTCAAGGTCGGAAGTCCTAACATCTTACTTGCTTGGGAATTCTTGCCAGAGGGTAATGTTTAACTAATTCCGGCCCCTCCCCGCCTGAACCCACATGTTCCAATTTTACATGACAAAGCTAAAGGCAGAAGCCTTTGCACACACAAAACCTATTCTCAAGATTTGCACACCTCTCCCCAATTGACCTGCATGTTGCAGCGTTTTTATTATTCTTATTTTGATCACCGTTTGCCCCGTGGGTGGCCTTGCGGAATGCAGACAAATTCATGGAGGAGGAGGCTGTCAATGGTTACTAGCCACAAGGTTGCAGCAGTAGCAGCAAAAAAACAAGAGGGGGGGGGACTAATTTTTGGCTGCATTAATAATGTTCTGATCAAGGAAAGGAATTGTTGTTTAGTCGTTTAGTCGTGTCCAACTCTTCATGACCCCCTGGACCAGAGCACGCCAGGCACTCCTGTCTTCCACTGCCTCCTGCAGTTTGGTCAAACTCATGCTGGTAGCTTCAAGAACACTGTCCAACCATCTCGTCCTCTGTCGTCCCCTTCTCCTTGCACCCTCCATCTTTCCCAACATCAGGGTCTTTTCCAAGGAGTCTTCTCTTCTCCTGAGGTGGCCAAAGTATTGGAGCCTCAGCTTCAGGATCTGTCCTTCCAGTGAGCACTCAGGTCTGATTTCCTTCAGAATGGAGAGGTTGGATCTTCTTGCAGTCCATGGGACTCTCAAGAGTCTCCTCTAGCACCAGAATTCAAAAGCATCCATTCTTCAGCGATCAGGCTTCTTTATGGTCCAGCTCTCACTTCCATACATCACTAACCTTTACCTTTACCTTTACCTTTAAGCAATGTTCTTGGGAAATCAAGGAAGTTTTGTCGCCTCGCTTTGGGGCTGCACGAGGACGCCTGCAAGATTTCAGATCAATGGCAATTTCAGGCAGATTTGTGGGTTCTCTGAGCTGTTGCGAGAGAACTCGGAACGGAGATCGTGACCTCAAGCCTCAGCGAAGGTAGTTTGTGGGCAATTGAGGCAGGAGGGTGATTCCTGGGATGGAAACCGAGAAAGCAAAATAGGAAACCCTGGCTTCTGCTGAACGGCCGAGCGACTCTGGTTTCTAGGATGGTGGCCTCTCGGCTGTGATTTGTTTCTGGCAGAGGACATGCTTTTCATGCTAAGTCTCCTGGGCTTAAAGGCCGTGAAAAAGGCAAATTGCATGTTGGAGATCATTAGGAAAGGAACTGAAAATAAAACATCTGACAGTGACTGGGGAAACCCAGCCAGATGTGTGGGGTATAAATAATAAATTGTTATTATTATTATTATTATTATCCATTGACAAGCCCATCTGCCTTTCACTTTCCTCTGCAGCACATGCAGAAACCGCCTTCTTGACCACTGGACCCACGATTGGTCCAGTCTGTTCCATCCGCCAGAACCTGTGGGTTTCAGACCCATTGGCTCCCTTCACCTGGTTTAGTCGGCTAGTCGAAATCGTTCCCCAGGGTGTGGCCACAGTCAGCTGCTGATAGTTTTTTATTTTTATTTTTTACATAATTTTTTATTAAATTTTCTGATTTACAATTTAACATATTCATTTAAACAACCTTGAAATATCAATCACTTCCCTTTCTTCTCTTTCCATGGTTCAATTTGCATAACATAAATCCCTGCAGATTTTATATAAACTAAACCATTCAGTATTCCATTATTACATGTATTTTAATGTATTTTAGTCTTTTGTTGGAAGCCGCCCAGAGTGACTGGGGAAACCCAGCCAGATGGGTGGGGAATGAATAAATAAATAAATAAATAAATAAATAAATAAATAAATAAATAAATACTACATCCATAAAAACTTGTGTACACTGTTGCATTTATCTTAATGCTGCCCAACTTTTCAAATGCACACAATTCCCCCCCCCCCCCATATATTCAACAAACATTTCCCAATCTTCTTTAAACCTATGTTCTTCTTGTTCTCTTATTCTATGAGTTAGGTCCCCAATCTGCTCATATTCCATAAGTTGGTGTTGCCATTCTTCTTTGGTTGGGACCTCACTCGTTTTCCATTTTGGAGTTAACAAAACACAGGCCGCAGGAGCGGTGTACATAAATAACCTTTAAAAATAAATAAATTGAGCAAATTTAACAAGTCAAATTATAAATCAATATAACCAATAACCGGTACATTCCCCCCCCTTTCCCCCTCCCTCTCCCCCCTCCAAATACTTCCCTCAGCTCCCCTCTCTGATTTGTTTATACATGTTATTCTCTGCATATTGTAAAATTGTACATATCATTGCCTTATCTATCATACGTTCTACTAATAAATTTGAGGATGTTTATTCAAAACCTGCCAAATCATTTTGTCGTCGTTTTAGATAATTTGTAAAAAAGTTCCCATTCTTCCTTGAAGTCACGGTTGTCCTTATGACATAGTTCATATGTCAACTTTGCCAACTCCGCATAGCTTATCCGTTTTTCTTGCCATTGTTCTTTCGCTGGGATTCTTCCATTCTTGTGCTAACAAGACTCTTGCCGCTGTTGTAGCGTACGTAAATAAGTTCATAAATAACCCTTTTTTTTGACACCTGGGAATTCAGTCTGAATTATCCCCAACAGAAAGGACTCTGTTTTTGTTGTTGTTGTTGAAAAGTGTTTTTAAACATCCCCCCCCCCCAATTTATTATATGTAAAAGAGTAAAAGAGTATTGGGAAATAATTTATAACAGCTGCTGACAGTTTCTAGGAGCCGCAGGTGAGAGCTGAGTGCAGGCTGGGGACCAAAGGTGGACAAACTCCCCCAGAAGGGGCACAGTGTGCCCCCCACCAGAGGTACCAGCCCTCCCCTAATACCCCATAAATTCTGGAGGTCACTTGGGTGCTGCTAATGCAGTGGTTTGACTTCACCCCTGTTGGCACACTCCATTGTCTCTCAAGACAGACGGATGCCAACAAAATGCAGTTATACAAACCTATGGTTTGGCTACTTTTGGAATACTGTGTGCTGTTCTGTCTGCCCCACCTCAAAAAGAGTTGGAGACGGTTCAGCAAAGGGCACCCCAAATGATGAAGGGGGTGGACCATCTCCCCAGTGATGCAAGGATGCAACATTTGGGGACATTTTAGTTTTGAGAAAAGACGAGTAAGGAGCGATATGTTGTTGTTGTTGTTGTTTAGTCGTTTAGTTGGGTCTGCCTCTTTGTGATCCCATGGACCAGAGCACGCCAGGCACTCCTGTCTTCCACTGCCTCCCACAGTTTGGTCAAACTCATGCTGGTAGCTTCGAGAACACTGTCCAACCATCTCACCCTCTGTCGTCCCCTTCTCCTTGTGCCCTCCATCTTTCCCAACATCAGGGTCTTTTCCAGGGAGTCTTCTCTTCTCATGAGGTGGCCAAAGTCTTGGAGCCTCAGCTTCGGGATCTGTCCTTCCAGTGAGCATTCAGGGCTGATTTCCTTCAGAATGTATACATTTGATCTTCTTGCAGTCCAAGGGACTCTCAAGAGTCTCCTCCAGCACCAGAATTCAAAAGCATCAATTCTTTGGTGATCAGCCTTCTTTATAGTCCAGTTCTCACTTCCATACATCACATGATAGAAGTTCATAAAATAATAGGTGGCGTGGAAAGAGAAAAGTTTGCTAAGTTCACTAAGAGACCAGAAGCCTTTTTATTAGGTATCGTGACAACATAAATTAAGAAGAGGGTTAGACCGCTATTCATGTATGCCACGACTGCAGCCAGGATTCTAATTGCGGGAAATTGGAAAAGCGAAACCATCCCCTCAAAAATCGAATGGCAAGCCAAATTGACAGAATACCTACAGTTAGCAAGGATGACCAGGATAGCGAGAGGAAACTCGATACAAGATGTTAATAAAGAATGGATAGTAATTAAAGAATACCTCTTGTATGTACAATCATACCTCATGTTATGTTTTCTTCAGGTTACGTTCTTTCAGGTTACGCCCTGTGGCCGCCCGGAAGTACTGGAAAGGGTTACTTCTGGGTTTTTCCACTCACAAATGCGCAGATGCACAAAATGACATCACGCACATGTGCAGAAGCGGCAAATCGCAACCCACATGTGTGCAGACGCGCCAATGCAGGTTGCGCTCTTTTCATGTTGCGAATGGGCCTGCAGAATGGATCCCGTTCACAACCAGAGGTACCACTGTATTTTAAGGTTTCTGCATAATAAAAGATTATAAAAAATAAAAAAAGGAAAGAGAGAAGTTTGCAGGAGGATAAAAGGCTCGAGAAGAGAGAGTAAAAGCAAAGGACATTAGGAAAGTCTCACGCTTATCAAACTTCTCCAAGCTGGGTGAGGCTTTGGGGTCTGTAAGTTTTGTTCTGGTCTGACGTTGGTCAGCTCCCGAACCTGGTATTAGGCACATTACCTGTGCCCGCTCCTTAAAAATAATATGCTAATCTGTAGAAATTGTTGAGAGGAGTTTCGCCCATGCCAGTTTTTCTCCCTGCTCGGTTATTTAATGTGGCACCAGCCTGCTCTGGTTTACAGCCCACGCAGCAGATTGGCATTGAAACTTGCCGCGGACTTTTGCCGCAAATGGAGACGCGGTTGAAGGAGGCGCAGAACCTCCCACTGGAGGGTTTTTGCAGTGTGTTCGCATCCTTCTTTTCCATCCCCGCTCCACATCCTTGCAGATCCTTTCGGCCTGATTTGAATCCTCGAAACGTGTCCGGGGATTTTGCTCCTCGGAGGCCACCATTGCTCAACAGGGGAGAATAAACTACGTGCCACACGCGTCATGGGTTCGGAGTGGCTGCATCCGCCTCAATCTTTCCTCTAAAGTTTTGCAACATTGCTCAGCTCTCTCCCCATGATTTAAAAAAAGGCAAAACAGGAAAAGAAAAGAAAAAGCAAGCTGATTTCATTTCGAGAGTGATGGGGGAGGGAATTGAGAAAGCGAGAGCCTTTACAGTAAGTCTCGGGTTTTCAATGACAGAAACTCGACTCTTAGAAGTCTCTGGGTGTTGCAGAAACCCACTTTCACATCACGAAAGACAAAAAAACTCCCCTGAAGTTGGAAATATCTGCAGGACGTCTCAGAAACCACAGAAAGTAAAAGGGTGCTCTTATTTCCCCCCGCCACTCGTTTGGGTGGGCTTGGTCCTTTCTTGATAGAATGATCTCCAAATATTCCTGGATGTTCAGACTTGCTGAGCTGCCTAAGGCTGCTGCCGGAAGGTGTAGACTTGTTGATGTGCACAGCTCAACTGTGGTGTACCTAGGCTGTACACTTGTTGTACACTGTATGTGGGTGGCACTGTGGTCTAAACCACTGAGCCTCTTGGGCTTGCCAATTGGAAGGTCGGCGGTTCAAATCCCCATGACGGAGTGAGCTCCCATTGCTCTGCCCCAGCTCCTGCCAACCTAGCAGTTCGAAAGCACACCAGTGCGAGTAGACCAATAGGTACGACCATGGTGGGAAGGTAAATGTGTTCCCATGCTCTCGGGCTTCCGTCACGACATCCCTTTGCACCAGAAGCAGTTTAGTCCTGCTGGCAAACATGACCTGAAAAGCTGTCTGCGGACAAATGCTGGCTCCCTCGGCCTGAAAGCGAGATGAGCGCCACAACCCCATAGTCGCCTTTAACTGGACTTAACTGTCCAGGGGTCCTTTACCTTTACCTTTTACGAGTGTACAGCTCAATTATTTGTGTACACAGATACAGTGGTACCTCGGGTTAAGAACTTAATTCGTTTTGGAGGTTTGTTCTTAACCTGAAACTGTTCTTAAGCTGAAGCACCACCTTAGCTAATGGGACCTCCTACTGCCACCACGCCGCCGGAGCACGATTTCTGTTCTCATCCTGAAGCAAAGTTCTTAACCTGAAGCACTATTTCTGGGTTAGCGGAGTCTGTAACCTGAAGTGTCTGTAACCCGAAGCGTCTGTAACCCGAGGTACCACTGTACACCCGTTGAATGTAACATGGCAGCCCACCTGAGTAGGGATGCAAGAAGACATAGTTTACTGTTCAGCCCTTTGTTGAATTGCCAGAGATGCATTTTAAATAAAAGCACACATTCTACCCATGTAAAAACACCAGGCAGGCCCCACAAATAAACCAGAGATGCATGTTAAATAAAAGGACGCATTCTACTCATGTAAAAACATGCTGATCCCCGGGCCTTAGGTTTCCTACCCATGGGTTAGAGTGTCAATATAGGAGGACCAGGAAGACACAAGTTTGAAAACCCCACTCCCTGCCTTCCAGCCTAGCCTACCTCTCAGGGTTGTTGTGGGGGTTAAATCAGCAGGAGATGCTGGACTCTGTCTCTGGAGGCTTTTAAGCAGAGGTTGGATGGCTGTCTGCCAGGGATTCTTCCGCTGTTGTTCCTAGACTGGATGGCCCTGTGGGGTCCCTTCCAACTCTCTGATTCCATAATATAGTAAACACACTGGAAGAGTAATTTCTCTCTGTCTCTCCTCCTCTTTCTCCAAACCCCATAAGACAAGCCCTTTGGAGGGGGGGGGGTTCCCCAGGCAAAAGCATCACACACAGTTTTTATTGTTTTCTTCCATCCTGAGACAGCAACTCTTCCCCCCCCCCCGGAGAGGAAAAGTAGGGGGCATGCAACCTTTTAGAAGAAGAGTTTTGGAGCAGTTTGGAGCTGTTCTGCGTGTCTGAAGCCACTCTGGGAGATCAAGGGATTTGCAGGAAAGGTCACTCGGGACAAGAGGGAAAACAGGCTTGTTTGGGGGGGGGGGAGAGCAAGGGACACTCTCTCTCTTTCTCAAGCTGTGGATTTCCCCTTGCTATAATAAAACCTGCAGCATCTTCTCCAGTGGCTCTGCGGAGAGTCATAAGTTCTGCCAGTCATGCTCTGTTAATCCCAGCTTGCCTTCTCTTATTTGATTAAGACGTTGGAAAGAAAGAAGACGATGCAAGCGATTTTCCCCGCCCCCTTGAGCTGTCATGCGAGGGAAGTTTCGGCATAAATGCCTCTCGTGGAGGTGGCCCCGAAAAGGCCGCTTCCAGAAGTGGGGGGTCAGGGCAACGGGGATTTGGAACAAAGGGAACCGCTGCTTCTTTCAAAAAGCTTTCTTCATTCCGCTCGCGAAACGGACGAAAACGCAGAACGTTGCATTTGCTGGTCCAGAACCCATCCTCTCGGAAATGCCAGGAGCCCGCTGGGCTATTGCATTCTCCGCTGGCAGTTGGCAGGGGACTGGAGTGGCATTTCCTGGATTTGAGCTGCAGAGAAGCAGATGGAAGGGCAGTCACATCTTTCTATCTGGCAGGAGATTTTGGCAACAGAAAATGCCACTGCCTAGGAACAGGGCAGAGGCACTGGGCTCTTTTTGGGGGGTGTCTGGCATGTTCCCGCTGGTGCCCCCTGTTTTGGCTCCTCCCTTTGCATGGCCGAGTGGGGATTTGAACCCAGGTCTCTCCCTAGTCCTAGCAGTTGAACACTCTTAACTGCTGAACCACGCTGGAGAACCTGGATTTGACTTACAAGGGTAGTGGGTGGCGATTGCAATTGCGCTCTGGGGGAGAGGAAAGAGCCCCAGTTTGCTTCATTATTCCCCCCCCCCCAAAGAGAACTGAGGCGCGCCCCAAGGATTTTGATCTCCCCCAGGGATCTGCCAGGGGATCCAGTCAATCACTGGGTCTTCTTCAGCAGCGCAGGCCTGTCCCAAGGCACAGTTGCAAAAAAGTGGGAAACGAAATTGTTGGTGTTGTTTAGTCATTTAGTCGTGTCCGACTCTTCATGACCCCCTGGACCAGAGCATGCCAGGCACTCCTGTCTTTCACTGCCTCCCGCAGTTTGGTCAAACTCATGCTGGTAGCTTCGAGAACACTGTCCCACCATCTCGTCTTCTGTCGTCCCCTTCTCCTTGGGCCCTCCATCTTTCTCAACATCAGGGTCTTTTCCAGGGAGTCTTCTCTTCTCATGAGGTGGCCAAAGTCTTGGAGCCTCAGCTTCAGGATCTGTCCTTCCAGTGAGCACTCAGGGCTGATTTCCTTCAGAATGGAGAGGTTTGATCTTCTTGCAGTCCATGGGACTCTCAAGAGTCTCCTCCAGCACCAGAATTCAGAAGCATCAATTCTTCAGCGATCAGCCAAAGAAACGGAATAATGGAGTTTATTGCAATGGGTTCAGAAGCTCCAAGTGTCCTGATTTTCCTTGGACAGTCCCATAATTATGAGAGGCTTCTGATGTGATCCCAGAATGTCCCTATTTTCCCTGCCAGCCTTGCTGCTTGGGAAGGAGAGCTTCCCTGGGTGGGAAGAAAAGGCAGAGGAGAACACAAGAAATCTTGATTTTTTAAAAATAATAATAATAGAAAACGCCTTGTGCATCCACATCTAACCTTGCCTGCTTCCAAAAATGTATTTGTCGGTGTGTGCTTTTCTTTCTGTAAATCCGCCAAACAATAAAATAAAATTGGGTTTATGGGTTTTTCTCAGGACGGTGGAGGCCGTGTGCTGTGTGCCATTGGTTTGGTGGGGCTGGCAGTCTCCCTTCTGATAGGAAATAGTCTGGGAGGTGGGGGGCAAAAAAAGGGGGGGTTGAGGAAGGTCAGGTGGTGAGGGCATGAGAAATGCCCCTATTTTCATCGGAGGAATGTTGGAGGGTATGTGAGTTATTTGGGGGGGTCTGTGAGTCAACCCTCGGGGTCCCTTCCAGCGCTACAATCCTGTGACTCTTCTCCTGCGCCACTTAGGCTTGTTGTAAGCAAACGGTGTGCAAACTGTCAGAATAAATAAAGTAACCCCACGAAGAAAGAAAGAAAGAAAGAAAGAAAGAAAGAAAGAAAGAGAAACTTCTGGAGATCTGTAATTAACACAGCCTGCCCGTGACTGGAGCAGGTTTGCGGCGAATGAGCATCTTTGCTCAGCTTTGATGGTTGTGATTCAGAAAAAAAAGTTATTAAACAGACAGGAGGTAGGAAGACTATATATAAATACGCAAAGCTGTGTTTCAAGTCAGCCTGCGAGGAAGGAGTGAAAATTGCATCTTTATTTCTCTCTTTTCTGAGTCATCTTCAAAGGACAGATCATAATGATGCAGAGGTTTGGCCCGGAGAAGGCTAACATTTTGGAGACTGTAGGGGAGGGATGCCAGCCTTTGCAGCCCCAAACTTGGGGCTCTGTGTGGGCTCTGTTGAATGTCTCTGTTGTTTAACCATTGGCAATTTTATTGGCTGACTGATGGATCTGTAAGATTTCTTACCACGAGAGCTCACTCCGTTGCATGGATTCGAACCACCGACCTTCTGATTGGCAAGCCCAAGGGGCTCTGTGGTTTAGACCACAGCACCACCAGCATTTCAATGACCACTGTGAGAACAGGGTGCTGGACTATATGGGCCACTGGCTTCATCCACAAAAGGCTCTCCTTATGTTCTTAAGGCACCGTATTTTTTGCTCTATAGGACATACCTTTTCCCCTCCAAAAATTAAGGGGGAATGTGTGTGCGTCCTATGGAGCGAATGCAGGCTCCTTGGCTTCAGCAATAGCAATGCTAAGCCTCCGAAGCGCAGAGGGAGCGCTCCCTCCGTGCTCCGGAGGCTTCCCATTGCTTTTGCTGAAGCCTGGAGAGCGAGAGGCGTCGGTGCGCACCGACCCCTCTCGCTCTCCAGGCATCAGGGATAGCCGCCTGAAGGCCTGGCTTCAGCAAAAGGAACCCGAAGCCTGAGGAGCACAGTGGGAACTTATGCTGCGCTCAGAAGGCTTCAGGGATAGCTCCGGCAGGGAGAGGTTGCGCGGGCCTAAAGAGGAAGCCAAAACAGCAAGTGGGATCCATCCTGTTCACTGCCTTGGCTTGTGCCATAGCCGCACGCAACCCCTCCGGCAGGGAGAGGTTGCGTGCAGCCTGTATGCTGCTCTTTGGGGCTGAGGGGGGGGGGGAAGAATTTTTTTTTTCTTGATTTCCCCCTCTAAAAACTAGGTGTGCCCTATGGTCCGGTGCACCCTATGGAGCGAAAAATACGGTAATTTATTTCATGGTTATGATTATCATGAACTATAGCGACTGCTTTACACAAGAGGCATTGGACTCTTCTCCCTTGCAGGATTTTTCAAAGCAGAGGTGGGACAGTCATGCATGATCTAGCTGAGATTCCTGCATCGCAGGACTGAAGTCTTTACTTCTTCCTTCAAAGCAATATCTGAAAGGGACCCCTGGTGTCCCTTCCAAGGCTAAGAGGCCTATTCTTCTTCGCTCCCTCAGTTGAGAGGGGTCTGAAGGCTGGGATCAGAGAACACCTGGCATCTTCCTAACACCACATCTCCGTCTCTCTCCCTCTCGATGCAGCAAAGTCAGTTTCCAAGGCACGAAATCCTGCCTGAGCAAAAATGTGCGACTTACCCCCTTGTTACCATTCTAAATATACCCCGGTTGCCAAGGCAACAAAGGGGAGACTGACGGGTCTCGCACACGTCCTGCATCTATCTAATTGTCAGCACTTCAAGACTGACTCAGAAGAAAACATCGCCCGAGATGTCTTATCGCCATGGTTACCACCAGCTTAAGCTACAGGTGTTTTCAAGTTGCCAAGCCTGAGCCCACCGACCGCTTGAGGGTCGCAGGTGCTGCCGGCGGCTAAGTTGTGGGGTGGAGGGAGAGGGTTGAAAGGCTCTTGGAGCTCCCAGAAGAAAGGGGAAAAGGTAAAGGTAAAGGACTCCTGACAGTTAAGTCCAGTCGCGGACGACTCTGGGGTTGCTCACTTTACTGGCCAAGGAAGCCAACGTTTGTCCGCAGACAGTTTTTCCAGGTCATGTGGCCAGCATGACTAAGCCACTTCTGGTGAAACCAGAGCAGCGCACGGAAACGCCATTTACCTTCTCGCTGGGGAGGTACCTATTTATCTACTTGCACTTTGACGTGCTTTCGAACTGCTAGGTTGGCAGGAGCAGGAACCGAGCAACGGGAGCTCACCCCGTCACGGGGATTCAAACCGCCGACCTTCCGATCGGCAAGACCCAGACTCTGTGGTTTATACCACAGCGCCACCCGCGTCCCCTTTCTACTAGGTTACTGAGATGCTAAGAAAAAACACAAGAGAGCATCTTGGCAAATTCTTCGTTTTTGGGTATGCTTGTGCCGCTTGTGTTTTGCAAGTGGGATGTGGGAAGAGAGGACAAATATTCGTGTAGCACGGAGGACGTGACCTTAATCTGGCAATATTTGAAGGCACTCCTTCAACCTACAAATACACTCAAGGAAGGCTGGCTAACTTTGGACTTCCTGGGGCAAGACTCTGCCTGCTGAGGTGAGAGGTGAAATGAGCAGTCCCTGAGGGTCCATGCAAGCAACTGGGTACATTGGTCACTTGGTCAGTCTCAGGGCCACATTTAAGTGCAGTTGCCCTAATCAAGATCTGGTGCCACTTTGAGAGCAGCTTTGGGGAATCTTTGGCCTTCCAGATGCAATACAGTGGTAGCTTGGTTATCAAACTTAATCCATTCTGGAAGTCCGTTCCAAAACCAGAGCGTTCCAAAACCAAGGCACACTTTCCCTTAAGAAGTAATGCAAAATGGATTAATCCGTTCCAGACTTTTAAAAACAACCCCTAAAACAGAAATTTAATTTTATGGTCTCTATTGTTGTTCTGTTAATGGTTTTTTTGGCTTTGCAACTTTTATCCATTTCCGCAGTCCTACAATCAATCAGTAGCTAAAATGGGTTCTACACAGTCACAAAAACAAATGAACTGAAAAAGCCACACAAACAAAAATACAATTCTTTTAAGTGAAAACAAAAGCACCCAGAAAAGCTCAAAATATCTAATCGGAAGCGGGGGACTCAAATCAGAAATGGAAGACTCAAACAGGAAGAGGAACACTCTAATCGGAAGCGGAGAACTAAAAATGGAGCATGTTCGGCTTCCGAAAAAGTGTTCGCAAACTGGAACAGTCACTTCCGGGTTTGCAGCATTTGGGTACCAAGTTGTTCGTGAACTAAGCTGTTCATAAAACAACTTCTCTTTCAGTGTATCTGAAGAAGTGTGCATGCACACGGAAGCTCATACCAATAACAAACTTAGTTGGTCTCTAAGATGCTATTGGAAGGGTTTTATTTATTTTATTTTGGTATCAGACTGGTAAAGCACTTATGAGCATTATGAAAAGCAACTTTCACATTGCATTGCGAAGAGGGAGTCCCATGCGTCTGTATATTTTGCACAAAAGGGAAAATCTCACTGAACAGCACAGGATTTTTCAGGGCCCTTTGTGTCTTGGACAACATGCAGTTTACGAGTTACTGTTTCTGCTCCTGCTAAGCTTCCCATATTTTTATCCCAAAGCAAAAGTCGCAAGTCTTGTAAGGTTGTCCATTTTTAATCCATTCCATTGTTAATGTTTATTTATCCCTCGTTCTTCACCCCGGGGTCTCAAGGTGGGTTGGAACTTTCAAACAACATTGAAAACAATTCAATACAACTTGCAATCCTAAAAAATAAGGCGGGCCCTGGAAACATCCACCACAAGTGCCAAAAGCCACAGTAAAAAGGTACGTCTTCAGCATCAAAGAAGGTGCCAGGCACACCTCTGTTCGGAGGGAGTCCCACAGCTTAGGGGCCACCACAGAGAAGGCCCTCTCTTCCTGGGCTGGCACTACCCAGAGCCTCTGAGGGCACAAGCACTGCTAAGAGGGTGCAAGCTCAGCACCCGAGAACATCTGCGGGGAAGGAGGCAGTCTCCCAGGTACAGTATTTGGGGCTTGAGTTGTTCAGGACTTTAATCACCAACCTGAACATTGTGCCCGGAAACAATCTGGAAACTGGTGCACCCATTTTAAAACAGGAGTTATTAGCCCCAGCCAGGACTCTGGGCATTTTGGATCAGCTGAAGTTGTTGAGCCATTTGCAAGGTCGGCCTTGCCATAACACAACCTGGAATTTCCCACGCCGAACTACAACTCCCAGCACCTCTAACCATTGGCCATGCTTGCTTGAACTGATGGGAGTTGTAGTTCAACAATATCTGGAGGGCCTAGGGAGAGGTGGCCAATATGTTCGGGGGTCTCTTTTCTTTAAAGATGTGGACTTGCTTGAATCTTGCTTCCTGGTTATTGTTATTCTGCTACAAGGTGTTTCTTCATTTGGTAGATTTAGGTGCTATCTTCCCTGCTGGCATGCTGGAGGCGACTCGTGAAACATGTCACAGCGCAAAACAAGCTTTCCAACCAGTTGCCTTCCAGATGTTCCAATGGCAAATGCAGTCCCAGACATCTGGAAGGCTACGGGTTGGGAGACACCGCTGTCAAGAAAAGTGATTCTGTGCTAGCGTCGTAACAAACATGGGGGCCTTTGTAGGGAAGGCGATCCTTACTGGAAACGTGGTGGACCTCTTTTTCTCTCTCCATTCTGCTGCCTCCTGTTGGCTCAGAATCTTTCGGTTGTAGAAGCAGTGATGGAAAAATGGAGGCTTGGGGTTTGCCCCATTCTCTGCTGACATCAGTTTCTTTGACAGCAGAAAAACTGGAAAAATGTCGTCTTCTTAGGGTGTTTTTGAGCACCTGAAGTCCTCCAAGTATGCTACTGCAATGCACTCTGCATGGGGCTACCTTTGAGGGTGACTCAGAAACTACAGCTAATCTGGAAAGTGGCTGAAAGACTGGGAGTGGCTGCCAGGATCATAAAACACCGCTCCTAAAGGATCTAAACTGAGTCCCAGTACATTTCAGAGCACAATTCAAAGTGTTGGTGCTGACCTTTAAAGCCCTAAACAGCTTCAGCCCTGTACACCTGAAGAAGCATCTCTGCCCCCATCGTCCAGCCCAGACTCTGTGGTCCAGCTTCAAGGGCTATCTGGTGGTTCCCTCGATGCACAAAGTAAAGTTACAGGGAACCAGGCACAGGGCCTTCTTGGTAGTGGCACCCACCTTGTGGAATGCTGCCCTCCCTTCAAATGCCTAGGAGATAAGTACAGGGGAGTTTTTAATGGTTGATGTTTTTCTGTGTTTCTGTATTTTGTTGGAAGCTGCCCAGAGGGGCTGGGTACCAGTCATCAGCATCATCACTAACATCTTGTCATGTGTGTAAAAGCCCTGTGGGTCGGTATTCTCTCCCCATCATTTGCATCAGGCAGATAGCAGGCCTATAGCCGCTTAGTGAGTTCATGGGACATCCTGAATTGCAGCTCAAATGTTCTGCACGTTTTGTCATTACAGCTCCGTTTTTTGCTTCCATCTTTTCTTGGTTAGCATAGAGGTTTGTGTGTGTCAGGGGGCTCAGGCCCCAAAGCTGAATGTCACCCTCCAGACCCCTCTCTCTGCACCTTGGGGTGCTTCCTTCCCACGCCACACCTCTCAACAGCCCTGGGTCAAGTTTTCCTCGAGTGCTTTTCCCTGGGTAGAATATATCTTCAAACTGCAATTGCTTCATTGGACGGGGGATGGCCTTTGCGCCCTTTCCATCTCTGCAGTTCTATGCTTCTGAGAACTGTGATACTCTGTGGGGAGCAAACATGCAGTAAATCACACAGAGTAAGTGAAGTTATCTTTTTATTTGAAAAAAACAGCATCCGCACAGCAATTTATTCCTGGCAGTCTTACTCCATGAAAATCAGTTGCTGAGACTGAAAGCTGCCTAAGTTCCCCAAGCAATCTGAGACTGTGCCTGCATGAAGCTAACTTCTCTGCTCTTTTCATGCCTCTTCTGGTTGTGGGAGACCAAGGGGAGGGGAGTTTATTGCAGCAGGAGGAGGAGACACCCAAGATACTTTACCAGCTGGTCTCATCTCTGCCTCTTGGCCTCCCTCCTTCCACTCTCCTGCTTCAGCTTCTGCCTCTGATTCTGGACTTCTCTCTGCCACAGACTCTCCCAGCTCACTAAGCCCTGTTTCCTCTTCGGCTTCCAACACCTCCTCCTCCCAGTTTCCTCCCTCTTCTCCCTCTGACCACCCATCGTCGTCCCACCACCAGTCCCTGGACTCTCCTATATATGTATATTAAATTTTATAAATTACATTTCAAAATATTCATTTAAACAATCTTAAATCAGTGACATCCCTTCTTCTCTTTTGGTGGTTCATTTTGCACATCCCTACATACTTTACATGAACTAAACCATTCAATAATCCATTGTTGCATCCACCCAAACTTATTTACACTGTTGAATTTATCTTAATGCTACCAACGTTTTCAAATACAGTGGTACCTCCAGTTGCGGACGGGATCCATTCCGGAGCTCCGGTTGGATCCTGAGGTTTCTGCAAGTGGAGGTGCCTGTTCTGCGCATGTGCACGGCATGGTAGAGCGCTTCTGTGCATGTGCGTGTGGCAAAACCCAGAAAAATACTTCCAGGTTTGCCATGTACATATCCCGAAGGATACGTAACTGGAGGTGAACGCAAGTAGAGGTACCACTGTATACACAATTCCCCCCCAAATATTAAAAAAAAAAACAACTTCTTTAAACGTATCTTCTTTTTGTTCTCTTATTATATATGTTAAGTCTGCGATCTGCACGTATTCCATCAGCTTAAGTTGCCATTCTTTGGTTGGGACCTTGCTCATTTTCCATTTTGGGGTTAACAAGACATGGGCCGTGTTAATGGTACACATAAATAGTCTTATTTGACACATTGGGAATTTCCCTCTGATAGTCCCTGGACTCTGAGCCTTCTTCCCTTGGTGATTCCCCAGCTGGTTCTTTCCACCGTTCCTCTGTATCCAACCTGTCCATTGCACCCTGCCTCTTGCTTGCCTGGCCGGAAGACAGTGTATTTGTGGGCGAGGCTGGAATGGAGCTTGCTTATGAAACATCCAGGGGTCCACCTCCTTTTGCCCCCGGCTCCACCCACCACAGGCACGCGGTCCCCGGCAGATTCTCCCTGAACTTAAGTGGCCCTCAGTCCCTCTTGCTGCAAGAGGGAATGCAGCATGTAACCTGCAGTGATGTCGCAGCAAGTTCACATTCGTTTTGGCAGCACCGAGGGAACGGCCAGCAGTAGGATGTTGATATGTTGTGCCGATTCCATCAGACTCACAAGTGTTTGATTCGGCTTCGAGAAACAGAGCATTGCTTGGTTTCTTGGGGGATAAGAAATGGGGGCAGAGAGGGAATTTACGCAGCCGATGTGAGCTAGCTTGCTTTCAGGGCAAGGTACGTGAGATACAGCACAGCGCTGTAGGAATTCAGCTGATAAATAATTTGTGCCTGCGTCGGAAACCCAGCAGCTCCTTGTCTTGGCGTGACGAGGATCCTCGCAGACGGAGCAAAAGGACGCCTGGCAGTTGTGCAGCTCCATCAAACACATGCTTACTTGAAAGTAGGTCCCACTGTTTGCTGGCTTAGGTTTGCAGGCTTAGAATCGTAAAATGGTGGAGTTCTATTCAACCCCCGTGTGATGCAGGAATCTCAAGTAAAGGTCTCTTTGAAATACACAGTTCTATGATTCTACAGGAGGGACACGGGTGGCATTGTGGTCTAAACCACAGAGCCTAGGGCTTGCCGATCAGAAGGTTGGCGGTTAGAATCCCTGCAACGGGGTGAGCTCCCGTTGCTCAGTCCCTGCTCCTGCCAACCTAGCAGTTTGAAAGCACGTCAAAGTGCAAGTAGATAAATAGGTACTGCTCTGGCGGGAAGGTAAACGGCGTTTCCGTGCGCTGCTCTGGTTTGCCAGAAGCGGCTTAGTCATGCTGGCCACATGACCCGGAAGCTGTACGCCGGCTCCCTCGGCCAATAAAGCGAGATGAATGCTACAACCCCAGAGTCGGCCACGACTGGACCTAATGGTCAGGGGTCCCTTTACCTTTAATGGTTGGGGTGCAGCTGTTTCAACGAGCCTTTCTTCTTCCAGTGCATCTGATTTTCCTCCCCATCAACTCCTCATTTATCTCCGG
Organism: Podarcis cretensis; assembly: GCF_951804945.1. Classification (NCBI taxonomy): domain Eukaryota; kingdom Metazoa; phylum Chordata; class Lepidosauria; order Squamata; family Lacertidae; genus Podarcis; species Podarcis cretensis. The sequence continues at coordinate 100,194,894 of NC_137174.1, forward strand.
CCTGCAAATTGCAAAGGGCACCAGGTGGGGCTTGGCCATCTTGTTTACCACCAGCAATTGCGGGCATTAATAAAGGGGCGAGATGGAGAGGCAGGCAGGGGATTAATAAAAGTGCGTCAGAATGCGGTTCAAGGCCTGCTTCTCCTAGTTGCCGGGATACAGGAGTTTAATGGCTCTGTCGCTCCAGCTAATTTAGCTCTCTCAAAAGTCCGCTCCAGAGCTGGGAGGAATGAAGCCTACAATGACAGCAATGGACACTCGCCATGCCAGATTCTTGTTTTGCTTTGGTTTTGTAACAATCAGTATACAGGTGACGTTAGCTTTTCCCAACCCGGCATCCTCCAGAGGTTTCTATAGCACCGTAGTGTTGGAAGGGATCCCAATGGCCATCTAGTCTGACCCCCATCCAGCGCAGAAATAAATCATTCTGCCTGGCTGGCTCTGGCCATCCAAAAATAATGTCTGGAGGGCACCACATTGCGGATGGCTGACCCGATGCTCTCTTGTTTTATTTAAAGCCCGCCTCTTCGAAAATGTTCTGGGCATGCTTGCAAATCAAAACAGAGCACACAGCTTGACATAATTCAGGGCATCATAAACAAAGATAAAAACAGCCAAGGCAGTGTGGCAGCAATGAAAAGGGCTGCTTGGAATCTGGAACAGTGATTCAAGTAAAAATTCACTGGATTAAGAAAAGGTTGTGCAAATGAAACTGGCTTTGTCTGGCCCTAGGAACTCAAGAGGATCAGTGCTGGGTGCATGGACTCTGGGAATGGCAGGGAACATTCAACAGATATGGTGCCACCACGAGAAAGGCCTGCTTTTGAGCTTCTATTTGCCTAAGCTCAGTAGACTAGGGGCATTCACAGGTGACGTTCAATGAGTGTTCAGTATGTCTACCCATGTACAGTCATAACTCATGTTACGTCCGCTTCATGTTACGTTCTTTCAGGTTACGTCTCACGGTGACCTGGAAGTACCGGAAAGGGTTACTTCGGGGTTTTGCCACTCGCACATGCGCAGAAGCGCAAAATGACACCACACGCATGCGCAGAAGCGGCGAATCGCAACCCGTGCATGTGCAGACACGCCACTGTGCGTTGCGCTCTTTTCATGTTGTGAATGGGCCTCCGGAACAGATCCCGTTCGCAACCAGAGGTACCACTGTACACAGTAGTGGAGTCATATGCATCAACAAGCGTGCACGATTTTCCTGCAAAGACTTGTCCAAGACAGCATGTCCATGTGATCAGTGTAATATGTGAATATGTGGGAGGAAGCCAATACCGTTTTAAGTTGTTTAAACAGTTTTTTTAAAAGTTTTTTTTTTTCATTTATGCAACCTGCCCAAGGTCCTTAGCGTGAGGGGCAGGTAATAAATAAATAATAATTTATTATATAACATCAGGCACAGCTGATAAAAAAGGACTCCCTGTGCCAGTACGGTGGAGACCAGGAGTCAGTTATGACCCTGCAAGGGCCTTCTTTAGCTGTGTGATTCCTGCACTGCAGCGGGTTGGTCTAGATGACCCCTGGGGTCCCTTCAAACTCTATAGTTCTCTGATCTTTCGTGGCTTGCGGTCCTCTCTGCCCCTTTTCCCCTTCTGGGGTTTAGGCTCCTTGCTTTGGGGAAAGGATTGCAGGAGCAACTCACATGAACCGCTCTGTTCCTCCGTGTTTGATTCCCGCCCTCCCTCCCTCCTTCCCCCCCCCCGACCGCCATCACCAAAAATACATCCTGCTCAGCGGCTCACGACTAACAAAATATTTTTGTTTCCTTTTCCCGAAAGCATATGGGGAGCTCCGGGGAAGCATATGGGCCTTTTCAGGAAAACATATTGGTGAATGGACAAATTAGAGCAGTTGCCAATCTGCTTTGGGTGTCTGGCGAGACCACCAACCACGGCGACTCCGCTTAGATCTCCCGCAAGACTTCCCAAGGTGGAAGCCAGGCAAGCAGGAGGGATGGCGAGAGCTCCACGCGGTGACGCAGAAACAGAGACATGCAGGGATCTGCACCTACGTTTTAAAAGAACAGTGCAAAGCCTGATTTCCCTCTCTGGGTCTGCACACTAATCAACTGCCACGGTGGATCAGGCCCCCAGCAGGAAGTAAGCTTAGTCTTAGCAATATGGGGGAGTGTGGGGGGGGGAGCTCACTTAACTTTGTGTGTAAATGTGTGGACGTACCTAATCTGCAGTTTCTGAAACTATACAAGCGCAGGGTTTGAAATTCACACTTCTTTGAATTTTGTAATGCGCTTCCGCAGCCAAGTCGTGTGTTCAGAAATGCATATACCTGTGCATTAAATTGCCATATAATAGGGGGAATAGCTTACAAAACAAACAAACAAACAAAACACCCGTTGTATTAGGGAAAATTGCTAGCAACGATGTCTTTATTAGGCAAAATGTCATAAAAATGTGTAGATCAAAATGCCCAAATTCTCCAACTGGGTTTTGATGAGCCTGGGATAGCATGAGACTCTTAATCTCAGGATTGTGTGTTCAAGCCCCACATTAGGCCAAAGATTCTTGCACTTCAGGGAGTTGGGCTAGGTGACCCTAATTGTCCCTTCCAACTCTGCAATTCTGTGATTCTAAGCAAAATCTGTGTAATAAAATAAACAAGTATGACTGTGATCTACTTTCAGAATTAAAAACTGGCAGTGATCTACCCCCATTTTTTAGGGGTTCAGAGCATGGCAATCACAGCATTAAAATCCCCAGTACTCTTCCCAAACGACAGTCCCCAGGATTCTTCCAGGGGCAAATAGTGCATATGCAACCTTCCACCTGCTCTGAGTATAAATATGGCCACACATTTAAAGTCCTTGCTTGGTTGCTAATTCCCAGGGCAGCTGAGGGATTCACTGGAAGCCCATGCGCCCGCAAACCGTTCCCTTAAAGAAGCACTTTGCCTCATAGGATCTCCTCCCCACCACGTTCCGCTTTACGAACCTTCCCTACTTATAGACGGAGCAAAACTAGCAACTGGGGGGGGGGGAGACTCCGCTCTGTTCTTTGTCACAATATTGAACACGAGTTGCTATTTACAGTAATGAATCGAAATGTCAGCTATAAAAATACGGAGTGTCAGAGCGCTCCTGCTTCGCTCAAAAAAGTTTGATTTGACAGTTTGTTAATCATACGACGATTAAACGTGTTTCGCGGCGTTGCCTGCCCAGGTCTTCCTTCCTTCTTTCCTTCTTGCCACCAACCCTTCCCCTTCCCTCCCTCCTTCTCTCTGCTGTTAAGCCGTGGTTGGCCATGCCCAGGGGGCTGATGGGACTTGTAGTCCATCAGAACCTGGAAGGCGCCAGGCTGGGGCGGAAGACTGCTGCAGCGATAGCTGTGTAACAGAAGAGCCTTGTTCTCAACTTTACTTGGCTTCATTTGGCTCTCGCTTGGACCTCTGGCCCTGTTTTCCTGCCCACCTCGCTTTCCCACCGACTCATTACCGAGATTGTGCAGACTGGGGAGCGGCTGTGGGCAGGTGTGCAATTAGCAAGGCATGAAATTCAAAGTCCCCCCGGCGCAAGCAGGGAGAATCGCTGGCTGCCAAGCTCCTTATATTGGATAATTAAGGTGCATGCAAGAGAGCCTCTTCACTGCTTCTCTCTCCAGCAGTCCTGGCCCAGGTGCTATTTAACTAATAGAAACACCTCTTTCTCCCACAACCTCAACCCCAACAGGACCTGGGTTTTGAATTCTGCCTGTGCCTCAGTAAATCCGCATATTGGACAGTGATGAACCCTTTGGTTGACAATTCTGGCAATGTTCTGAGGCCTGGGAGGGAATCAATGAGCAGGGAGGCTGAGTTCTCTGCCTCAGAGAACACCTTTGTACCTTGTCGTCAGCGTAACAAAGGATTCGGGCCCATAAAGGTAAAGGGACCCCTGACCATTAGGTCCAGTCGTGGCCGACTCTGGGGTTGTGGCGCTCATCTCGCTTTATTGGCTGAGGGAGCCGGCGTACAGCTTCCGGGTCATGTGGCCAGCATGACTAAGCCGCTTCTGGCAAACCAGAGCAGCGCACGGAAACGCCGTTTCCCTTCCCGCCGGAGTGGTACCTATTTATCTACTTGCACTTTGATGTGCTTTCGAACTGCTAGGTTGGCAGGAGCAGGGATCAAGCAATGGGAGCTCACTCCGTTGCAGGGATTCGAACCACCGACCTTCTGGTCAGCAAGCCCTAGGCTCTGTGGCCACCCACGTCCCATATTCAGGACCATAGAAAGCCCCTAAAACAATACAGCAGGATCCTGAAAGGCAGAGCGTAAATCCAGCCCGTCCCCTGACCTTATCTTCAGAGACCCTTCTGGGTGTGCCACGTCCCATGCAGAGCTGTCTGGTGGCAAAGACGAGGCCTGATGAGGAACGGTTGAGGGAAGTGGGTAGATTTAGCAGCCTGGAGAAGAGAAGGCCGAGAGGTGAACCGAGAGCCGTCTTCAGATAGCTTCAGGGCTGCCACATGTAAGGTGGAACAAGCTTGTCTCCTGCTGCTCCAGGGGGCAGCCAGTGGATTCCAATTGCAAGAAAAGCGGCGAACCGCATGTGCATTGTAGGAAACCTGCAAGCAGGATTTGAGCACAAGAGAGCCTTTTCTCCCTTCCTGTGGTTTCTGGCAACTGGTATTGAGAGGCATGGCTGCCTCCAGCTGTGAAGACTGAGCACAGCCATCCTGGCTAGTAGCCACTGGTAGTAGTAGTAGTAGTAATAATAATAATAGTTATTTATACCCCGCCCATCTGGTTGAGTTTCCCCAGCCACTCTGAGTGGCTCCCAACAGAATTAAAAGCACAATAAAACACCAAACATTAAAAACTTCCCTAATCAGGGCTGCCTTCAGATGTCTTTTAAAAGTCAGATAGTTGTTTATTTCCTTGACATCTCGTGGGAGCGTGTTCCACAGGGTGGGTGCCACCACTGAGAAGGCCCTCTGCCTGGTTCCCTGTAACCTCGGCTTTTCACAGGGAGGGAACCAACAGTAGGCCCTTGGGTGTGGACCTCAGTGTCTGGGCTGAATGATGGGGATGGAGACGCTCCTTCAGGTCTACTGGGCCTTTGAGGCCGTTTAGGGCTTTCAAGGTCAGCACCAACACTCTGAATTGTGCTCGGAAACGTACTGGGAGCCAATGTAGGTCTTCCATGTTCTCTTCCTCCATGAATTTGTCTAATCTGCTTTCAGAGCCATCCAAATTGGTGACCATCACTGCCTCCTGAGGTCAGCAGCTTGCAGTTCTCCTGCATCCTGAAAGCAATTCCAGAATTCACTTGTTGCAGATTTCCCTCCCTCTTGAGATCAGAGTGTCATTAATAGTGAACGGTTATCATTTCTGTCAAAATCAAACTCCCAGAATCTTGCACAAACTGACATCCCCACCATAAATGGTATTATGTACCAAGTTTATTGCAAACCCTCCAAACAATTTTGTGGTGCCGAAGAAAACATTTTTGACATTTGCAAAGAAGACCCTATATACCATCTGTGTTAATAATCCTAAGGAGTTTTCCCCAAGAAAACGTATTCATGATGTTCCATTATGTTATTTTTATCTTTTGTTTGTAAGCCGCTTTGGGATTTATTTGAATAAACAGCAGCATTAAAATAAAACAATTCTCAGTCCTTGTGAAATACACCCAGGACAGCTAACAAGGAGGGGGAAGACGCAGTGATCCTGCACCTCGAACGAGTCTTTGCTTCTAAGTCAGGTGGGGCCACAAGGAATTTGCCCAAAATCTGAAGTCCAAAGGATGGGGACTTGAATGCCAAAGCTCTTTCTCGCCTTTTTGGTGAGAATTGAAATTTAAAAGCAGCTGATACAAACTTTTTCAAATAGGAAAATATGTTATTGCAAAAAGGGGGAGACAATTACAAACGAAATGCAACATTTCATCTATATATGTAAACATAATTTTGTATTATAAAGTGTTCTGTTCCTGTGCAAGAAGTCAATTATGGTCGGAAGAGGGTTGCATGGAATTAATAGCTTAGGCAGACTTGCTTACAATTACGTTTTTAAGCAAGGCATCCAATTGTATGAGTTAAAATTATACACAAGGTTGGACAATGTCTCCAAGTTTTATATTATAGTAATTAGCAAACAGACTCGTTTCCCCCATAAATTTGAAAGGCTGTTTGTGCATTTTAAGGCCACAACTTGGGACTTTCGCTTGTTCCACAGCATCTATTGTGTTGTCCTTTCCAGGGGAGTCTGCAAATTGTCTCTCCTCCACCCCAGACAGATTCTTTCTTCAGCCTTCCGCAACAAATACCTCTCCTTGATACCAAGCAGGTGAAGGCAGCAAAATCAGTTTTCTCCTGGTTTACTTAATTATGTCCATGGCTACTCTGTGGTGGTTAACATCACTTGAATTATGGCGCTGTGGGTTAAACCACAGAGCCTAGGACTTGCCGATCAGAAGGTCGGCGGTTCGAATCCCCGCGATGGGCTGAACTCCCGTTGCTCAGTCCCTGCTCCTGCCAACCTAGCAGTTTGAAAGCACGTCAAAGTGCAAGTAGATAAATAGGTACCACTCCAGCGGGAAGGTAAACAGCGTTTCCGTGCGCTGCTCTGGTTTGCCAGAAGCGGCTTAGTCATGCTGGCCACATGACCCAGAAGCTGTACACCGGCTCCCTCAGCCAATAAAGCGAGATGAGCGCTGCAACCCCAGAGTCGGCCACGACTGGACCTAATGGCCAGGGGTCCCTTTACCTTTTTACTGTTTAAGGATGACCTTTTGGTTTACCTGCAGGTACACAACTCTTCACATTTCCACATGCGTTTGTGATTTTAAGCAAGACAAACTCACAGAAACCCATCAGTGTTTTCATCCTACTTTCTTCCGATAGGCACAATTTCCTATGCAATTATGTACTTTTGCAGGCTGTTTGATAGACCGCAATGCATTTTTTTTTTTTTTGCCTGTAATTTTCACTAATCTATGGATTTATCTGCACACTTTACCCAGCCCAGTGCATGCATTTTTTTGCTGGAGAGCTGCATTGCGAAATTCAGAGAATGGCAAATTTCAAAGGATTTTGTTTCGTTTCTCATATTGTTTCAGGAAGTGTGGAGCTGAGCCAGGCATGCTCAAGCCGTTTGATTCTGACAGGCTCAAGTGTGTCTTGCTCTCTTCTGGATAACACCCAGGGTCTGGTAAACATGGATCCCCAGAGCATATTTTTGTTAACAGGCTCCTTCATCGTGGAGCATTTTCTCCCCTTTCGGTTTATTCTATTTTTGCAAAGCAGTTTCACATCATGATGGACTGCCTTGGGTGGCCATTGGTTATACACCAGGCCACCGGGATGGACTTCTGTCATCATAACCACTCTGCTTTCTTGGAACCTGCAAAACAGGAAAACAACTCTCTTTTTTTGCAGTTTGCATGTGAAGCAGAAGGAAAATCAAAAACCCTGAACCTGACCACAATCAATTTCAGATTCAAGGAGTTTAAAGTTAATTTTCTTTGTTGAGGTTGCAGGCTCTGAGACCGGAGTTTTCTGGGCAGCAAGAGAGTTGCTAAGACAGTTCTGGCTGGGGAAAGCAGTTTCTAGGAGGCTCCCTTGCACTGAGTCAGACCATTGGCCTGTCTTGCTCAATATTGTCTACACGGACTGGCAGCTGCTCTGCAAGAGTTCAGACAAGGGAATCTCCCTGACCTACCTGGAAATTCCAGAAATTGAACCCAGGACTTGTTGCTCTACAGCTACTTAGTTTGTGCGTTTGTGATGAACACCAGAATAGCCCTGCTGGATCTAGCATCCTCCCAGTGGCCAAACCAAATGCCTGTGGTAAAACCCACACGCATGACTCACGCTGCCTCTGATAGTGGAAAGATAAAACAGCCTTCATGTCTAGTGGCTGTCAAAAGCCTCACCCCCCATGAATTTTGTCTTTTCAAGGCTTCCAAGTTGCAGGCCGCTGCTATGTCTAGTGGCAGGGAGTTCCACAGTTTAACTGTGTGCTGTGTGAAGAAGTGTTTTCTTCTGTCTTTCCTGAATCTTCAAACACTTAGCTCCATGGGGAGGAAAAACCTCCCACCCCTTCTCTGTCCTTACACCATGCATGTTGTTGTTGTTGTTTAGTCGTTTAGTCATGTCCGCCTCTTCGTGACCCCCTGGACCAGAGCATGACAGGCACTTCTGTCTTCCACTGCCTCCCGCAGTTTGGTCAGACTCATATTTGTAGCTTGGAGAACACTGTCCCACCATCTCGTCCTCTGTCGTCCCCTTCTCCTTGTGCCCTCCATCTTTCCCAACATCAGGGTCTTTTCCAGGGAGTCATGTCTTCTCATGAGGTGGCCAAAGTATTGGAGCCTCAGCTTCAGGATCTGTCCTTCCAGTGAGCACTCAGGGCTGATTTCCTTCAGAATGGAGAGGTTGGATCTTCTTGCAGTCCATGGGACTCTCAAGAGTCTCCTCCAGCACCAGAATTCAAAAGCATCAATTCTTTGGCGATCAGCCTTCTTGATGGTCCAGCTCTCACTTCCATACATCACTACTGGGAAAACCAGAGCTTTAACTATACGGACCTTTGTTGGACAAGGTGATGTCTCTGCTTTTTAAGATGCTGTCTAGGTTTGTCATTGCTTTTCTCCCAAGAAGCAGGCATGTTTTAATTTCGTGGCTGCTGTCATCATCTGCAGTGATCATGGAGCCCAAGATAGTCTCCTATTTGTGTTTTCTAAAAAGCCCCAGATGTTGTAACTTTTCCTCCTAGGAAAGCTGCTCCATCCCTTGATGGCTTGGGCTGCCTTTTCAAATCCTTTGCAATGCTCTTTTTGAGGCAAGGCTGTGGACGTATACCGGAGGGCCACTAATATTTATTTATTGCATTGCTTTCCCACCCTTTTGCTCCCAGAAGCTCAAATTGGCATAAAGCGTGTTCTCCTTCATGGAGAGCACATGTTGCGGTGGGGGCCGCCAGGACACTCCAAAGTTGGGGGGGCGGGCTAATTGATCGTTGGCCACTGATGCGATTGGGGCTTCCCTTGTTGTTGGGAAGAAGTTAATGTTGCCATTTATTGATTGACAGCCAGAAATAGTAAAACTCCTTGCACGAGGCTAGGGCTTCCTCTTTTCGCCCGTGCATTGGATTGCCCGTCCCTCCCTCCCTAGAATAGGGTTGTTTGCTTTGACCTTGCTATGCCTGTCATGGGGTCGTCTGCTTGGGAGCGGGGGCCTGGTAGGAATTTTGTCCATCTGGCTGATTGGCTGGGGCCATTTGGTTTTTGCCTAGGTAAAGGTAAAGGTAAAGGTACCCCTGCCCGTACGGGCCAGTCTTGACAGACTCTGGGGTTGTGCGCCCATCTCACTTAAGAGGCCAGGGGCCAGCGCTGTCCGGAGACACTTCCGGGTCACGTGGCCAGCGTGACATCGCTGCTCTGGCGAGCCAGAGTCACACACGGAAACGCCGTTTACCTTCCCGCTGGTAAGCGGTCCCTATTTATCTACTTGCACCCGGAGGTGCTTTCGAACTGCTAGGTTGGCAGGCGCTGGGACCGAGCAGCGGGAGCGCACCCCGCCGCAGGGATTCGAACCGCCGACCTTTCGATCGGCAAGTCCTAGGCGCTGAGGCTTTAACCCACAGCGCCACCTGCGTCCTGGTTTTTGCCTACTGCGTAGCAAATCGTCACAACTTGTAAGGTTCGCGGTTAGGCATTGGTTTATGGTTTGCTTGGTTGAGGGGCATGGATTGGCTGTGCCTGCCCCTCTAATGCTGCTGCTGCAAGGGATTCCATTAAAGGAATTGGGAGCTAACTATTGCTTGTCCACTCTGACAAGGGGGCTCGCGCCATAGCAATGAGCTCCTGGTTGCATTTGGGGTGAGGGCAGGTTCCCTGCTCCGCGTAACCCCCAAGTGTATTCCCCCATTCTGACTTTCGCATCGTGCAGAATGTCAGTCTGTCCCCCATGGTGGGGGCAGATAGTCGCAACCAATGCCTACACAACCACTCACAAATTTGTATTTTAATAAAGTTGTGGCCAAAATTATGCCAAAAATCTTAAACAAAAATTTCTGTGTGATGTGTGAGTTATTGGGGTGGACCTGGGGACCTTGACACGCAAATGTTTCTCCACCACTTCCTCATTCAGTCCCGGCAGCAACCCTGTGAGGTAGGTTGGGCTGAGAGGCAGTGGCTGGCCCCCAAGCTCACACCCAGGGAGAGAGCTTCATGGCCCAGTGGGGGGATCTGAACACAGGTCTCCCAGGTCCTAGTCAAACACTCTAACCATTGCGACCCTCCATTCTATTCCCGTCTTAACACACACACCCTCCTCTGCTGCAGAGAGACAGCCCAGCTCACAACGGATCATAGCTGTCAACGTTTTCCTTTTTTAAAAGGAAATTCCCCCCTATTCCAAATAGGATTCCTCGCAAGAAAAGGGGAAAGCTGACAGCTGTTCAACTGATCCTGTCTCCAGATCGGCCGTCCCAAAGCTCCAAGCCCCTCTTGTCCCGACTTGCACCTTAGCGTGCCATGAGTTTTGCCCAGTTGTGCCAAACCCTCCAGAATCATAGGGAGGGAAACTATTTTCAAACTCATTTTGCCACTGCTAAAGGCAGATGGCAGAAGGGAGAAGCAGAAACACACTGCCCTGTGTTGCCATTTGCAGATGCGAAGGCAGCTCTGGCGGAGAGTGGCTGCTTTCTCTATTTTTTTACCCATATTAGGAGAGGCGATTTTGCTGCTCTGGTTCATTTTCTTCCCAAACAATTTACGGCGGTTTAGTAGCAATCGAGGCTCCCCGCTGCGAGGGCTTGTTTTGCTTCCCTAAACTGGGACAATTTGAGCTCTGAGCTTGGCAAGCCTGCCCGGCGTCCTTCTTGCTCCGGTTTTGAATCTCTGTTTCAATATCTTTTGCAACCCTTTTGTGTTCCTTCGAGCTGGCAAAGGCTGCAAGCAATGAAGAGAAATGCCTTTTCTCCCTGGCCCCCCTGGCCCCCCAAACCCCAAACCCCACTCACCCCGTATCCATGCCTTTTCTCATTGTAGTGCAGAGGGGCAGCAGCTCAATGTTCTTGCAACAGAGGCATGCAATGGAGATATGGGGAAAATCGGGTCTGCACCTTCCCAGGGGTGCTGCAACCAGCTTGCAGCATGGAGAGTTTGGGAAGAACGTTAACTAGCTGCAGAACTGCCGAGGTGATAAAAGGCTATGCCAGGGCCAAAACAGATGTAATTTTTTTTAAGTAGTAAGACCAGGTTTGAGTCAATTCAGGGCGTGTGGGTACATAGTTCAGGGGGTCAGGATCCAAGCAGAATGCATTAGCTGCAACAGTGCAGACTAGCTGCCCCTGATCCCTATCGCTGTTTTGCATTTCAATAAAAAGGGTGTTTTGTTTTAAAACTCATAAAGCAGATAAATGCAGTGCTTCTTGTTCAGGTCCCTGTTTGCGGGTTTTCATCTGGTTGGTCGTTGTGAGATATGGATGCTGGACTCGATTGGACCAGGGGGCCTGATCCTGCAAGGCTCTTCTTGCATTTTTAATCCTTTACTCTCGGTGCTAAAGGTTGCAGATCAGCAGATTGACATTCTGTGTTGGGGGGGGGGGCTGCGTGTATTCCCTTCCACCCAATTCCTATCCGCCCCACCCCCGAGATGCTTCGAGGCTTCCAGTACAGATTTTGTCAGATGAAACCATTCCCGTCAGCCCTTCTTCCCCAAACTGGGTTTCAGATCCAAGTCTCGATTGCTTGCATTTCCATATTAAGCCAGAGTTCAGCCTTGCTGCAACGGGCCACTTCCCCCAGTTGGGAGCCCCTCCAAACCGCAGTGAGATTTTCCCTCCTCCCCAGACGTGGTTTTGCTTTCCAGTCCATTCTCTCTGCTTCCTAAAACACGAGTTTCATTTCTGTATCCTTCGGCACTTCTAGAAACTCATTCCCGAAAGTAAAGAGAGAGGGGTGTGGTGGAGGGGAAGCAGCCCAGGAATCGTATGACCCCACCAAACTGGCTGCCATTGCTTGTGGGCAGTGAGGAGTCTTCAGCAGGCTTGTGTGTGGGTTTTTTGTGTTTTTCTGAGTGCTAGTAAAATTCATGTTAAATTGCTGTTTTGTGGGTTGTTTTTAAAAGTCTGGAACGGATTAATTCATTTTGCATTGCATTCTATGAGAAAGCATGCCTTGGTTTTGGAACGCTTTGGTTTTGGAACGGAATTCCGGAAGGGATTAAGTCTGAGAACCAAGGTATACAGCCTAAGAGAGATGCCCTCCTTGCTGGATGCAGACCAGCTTTTGCCTTCAGCTGTTTCTCATGTGCCCATTTTAACAAGTGATCTCTCCTCCAACGATTACTCAGCCTTTGACGGCTGGCGGGCTGGAAGTGTGAGCTGACTGTGCTGCGTTATCAGTATTGCACTTGAGCCGACGCTGAGCGGGGCGAAAGGTTTCTATATGTGGCGCGTGGTCTGAGACAACTCATCTTCACATGCGTCTGATCCCCGGAGCCTGGTTCAGTCACATGCTCGGCATGAGTAGTGCCAGCCACGAGGAAGGACTGCTCAAAATGCACCCGGTAGCCTCAGCCCTGGAGGAGGGTCACCCATCCTCCAGCTGTTTGGCATCAATCTGAAAGTTGCCTACGCTCTGAACAGTGCTTTGGCATCCCATAATTTTTTTAAGGGATGTGCATGCATACATCTCCCTCTATGAACCTGCCTGGGTGCTAAGATCATTGAGTGAGCAGCGTCTCACAGTCTCTCCAACATCGGAGGCACGGATGGTGGCGAAGTGAGAGACACGGCCTTTTCTTTGGTGGCTCCCAGGTTGTGGGATTCGCTTCCAAGAGAGGTTAGATTGGCTCCCTCCTTGTTATCCTTCTGCCGACAGGCTGAGATCTTCCTCTGGAAACTACAGCGCTGACAGAGCTGACCGCCAGGCTGCCGCCAAAGCACATTATATTTTACTTGCTGGTTCTAAAAACCTTGCAATGCATTTTCAATTGTCGCTTTCATCATTCTATATTTTGCATTGATGTTTTTACATGCAGGCATCGTTTTATATGTACGCCACCATGCAGTAATTCAAGCCATGCTCAAGGTTGCTTACGAAAAATCCCTAAGTGCAACGTAACAAAAGTAGCCAAACACAATACATGAAACGTTTAAAAAATGTGCACCGAAACCGAACAGTTTTCACATTTATCACAGTATCTAAAATGAAGATGGAAAATAGTAGAGAAGGTGTGCAGCAGGACGTACAGGATTCCCAACTGAGATCTTATGCCACCTTTGCATAGTTAAAACTGTATTCAAGGTGGCTTACAACATGAAAACAAATACAGTGGTACCTTGGTTGTCGAACTTAATCCATTCCGGGAGTGGATTTGACTCCCAGAACGGTTTGAAAACCAAGGCACGGCTTCTGATTGGCTGCAGGAGCTTCCTGCACTCAGTCGGAAGCCACAGAAGCCATGTTGGACGTTTGGCTTCCAAAAAACGTTCGCAAACCAGAACACTCACTTCCAGGTTTGCAATATTCAGGAGCCAAAACGTCCGAGTATCAAGGCATTCGACAACCAAGGTACGACTGTAAATCATAATCATAATCATAATCATAATCATAATCATAATTTATTTATACCCCACCCATCTGGCTGGGCTTCCCCAGCCACTCTGGGCAGCTTCCAACAAAATATTAAAATACAGTAATGCATCAAACATTAAAAGCTTCCCTAAACAGGGCTGCCTTCAGATGTCTTCTAAAAGTCTGCTAGTTGTTTTTCTCTTTGACATCTGGTGGAAGGGTGTTCCACAGGGCGGGCGCCACCACCGAGAAGGCCCTCTGCCTGGTTCCCTGTAACTTGGCTTCTCACAGTGAGGGAACTGCCAGAAGGCCCTTGGAGCTGGACCTCAGTGTCCAGGCTGAACGATGGGGGTGGAGACGCTCCTTCAGGGATACTGGACCGAGGCCGTTTCGGGTGTGCCACCTTGAATCACAACTTGGAGGAAAGGAAGGATATGAATACTTGAAATAGAAAAACAAAGAGCCCTCCACAAAAGGCCTAGATTGTTGAGTGAGCTACACTGATGTGATGCTGAGGAGTAACTGGGTGATGGCTTAGTTGTAAATTCATTAGGTTTGCTCACCCTAAATAGCATGGGGAGCTAAGGGGGCATCTCTTGAAAAGCTTGTCTTGCCTATATCTATCCCCAAGGGGCCACAAGGCACCTCATTCCTTGCAAAGTTTGTGTCTCATTCCTTGCAAAGCGAGTCTTGGCTGCGTTCGCCGTTGAGGAACGAACATGTGTCCACTTACGAGACTGTAATTGTTGAATAAGCAGAAGTGGTTGTATTTAGAGTGAAACCACCGGGAACAAAGGCTCCCTCTTGAGTCTCTCTTGTTGGGGAGGCGGCCTGGCCGTTGCTGGCAAATGCTTCTCTTTTTCATGTGGTGCCTTTTAAGGGAGGCTTCCTGAAGGGTTTTTTTTTTTTTTTTGCCGTTACTCGAAGATATGCTCGCTCGCAGAAGAAAAGAGCAAGCCATCTGTCTGAGCAGGAGATGGAATAACGAGACAGATCTGTAGCTAAATAAGTTCACATCTGCTGGGAGGAACCATCAAAAGACAACTGAAGGTTCTAATGAGTGCCACATGCGGATGAAACCTGAGAAATATTGAGGGAGATCAGCTGCCAAGAATTGTGTGTGTGTGCGTGTTGGTGCGTCTCTGTGTGTGATCTGGGCCAGCTTGCTTTCATTCCTCCTCCTCCTCCTCCTCCTCCTCCTCCTCCTCCTCCTCCTCCTCCTCCTCCTCGTCCTCCTCCTCCTCCTCCTCCTCTTCTTCTTCTTCTTCTTCTTCTTCTTCTTCTTCTTTTCCTTTTCGAGTCACGCAGAAGCAGAGAGAGGGCGAGATCTAGGTGACAAGACGCCATCGCTGCTCTCGAATCGCAGCCTTATATCAGCAGTTTGGGGTCATAGCAGAGGAGTTTGCTGATGTGGGGCAGCAGACAAAAGCAAATGGGGGAGCCCTTCCCCACGGGACTGTAAGAAGAGGTTGCTGGATCAGGCCATTGGCCCATCTAGTCCAGCATCATGTTCTCACAGGGGCCAGTCAGATGCCCCCAAGAGCAAAATTATCCCCCATCACGACCGAAAACGTTCTGCTGTTATTTTGCAACATTGCTCCTTCCTTGGGAGCACAGAACTTGCAATTTCAGTTCCAAAAATGTATATATTCACAAATTTTAAAAAAGTGGAGAGGAGAAACTTTTTTTCTCCCTCATTGCACTAAAACTCATGGGCATCCAAAGTATCTTGGAACATTCGCTTTCTAATGTTGTACACCACCCTCAGATCTTTTGATAAAGGGTGGTACAGTGGTACCTCTGGTTGCGAACGGGATCCGTTCCAACATGAAAAGAGCGCAACCCGCAGTGGCGCGTCTGCGCACGCGCATGTTGCGATTCGCCGCTTCTGCGCATGCATGTGACGTCATTTTGCGCTTCTGCACATGCGGCGAAACCCAGAAGTAACCCTTTCCAGTACTTCCGGTCGCTGCGGGACGTAACCTGAAAGAACGTAACATGAAGCTGGCCACTGTGAGAACAGGATCATAGCTGTCAACTTTTCCCTTTTCTTGTGAGGAATCCTATTCGGAATAAGGGAATTTCCCTTTAAAAAAGGGAACAGTTGACACAGAACCAAGAGAATTAAAGCAAACATGGATAGCTCAATTGGTTGGAGCGTGGTGCTGATGATGGCAAGGTTGCATGTTAGACAGCTGCAAATTCCTGCATTGCATGGAGTTGAACTCTGTGATTCAGCAGACCCAGTTAGGAACCTGGAGTTTATCAGATACTACTGCAGTTTGGGACTGCAGAATGGGACGCGGGTGGCCCTGTGGTCTAAACCACTGAGCCTCTTGGGCTTGCCGATAAGAAGGTCGGCAGTTTGAATCCCCGTGATGGGATGAGCTCCCGTTGCTCAGTCCCTGCTCCTGCCAACCTGGCAGTTCGAAAGCACGTCAAAGTGCAAGTAGATAAATAGGTCCCGCTCCAGCGGGAAGGTAAACAGTGTTTCCGTGCGCTGCTCTGGTTCACCAGAAATAGCTTAGTTCTCCTGGCCACATGACCTGGAAAAACTGTCTGTGGACAAACACTGGCTCCCTCGGCCTGTAAAGCGAGATGAGCGCTGCAACCCCAGAGTTGTTCGCGACTGGACTTAACTGTCAGGGGTCCTTTACCTTTACCTTTTACTGCAATAGAATAGAGCTCAACTTAACGTGGTTGTTTTGAGTCTGTCGCTTAAGAAGAAGGCCTACCCAGAGGAAAATCAGAGCAAAGCTTAGAGAGGAGCTCAGATGCAGCACACAGAGAGTCACAAAACATCGAAACATCTCCAAGCATCCTTCTACATGCACCAAGAAAGGTTACAGGTCATGAGTACCAAAACAAGTAACTTACTGCTAACTTCACCCCCATATTTACCTTGGGGTGCCAGACCATTTGGGTCTCAAATGTGCTGCTTTATCATTGTTTCCATAGCTACCAGGCCATCAACAGGGTTGTTGTCATTCCAGTCCCTATCTTTTCCTTGGAACCTCTCAAGGAGATGCCGGATTTCACCCTGGTGCTAACTCAAAACAGACCTAGCAAAACATCCCGAGTGACTATTTCTGCCGCTTTCAGGGTCAGATGCGGAAGGAATGCAGCGTACGAGTCCTAAAATGCAGGCACACAAAAACAAGCCTAAGACATTTTAGCCAGAGGTTCAATACACTTAATATTGGGATATTTTTGAAATCAACGAAATTCATACCCTGGGTCTCAAATTCTGACATCACATGAAATCCACAAGCCAATGGTCTTCTTGTGTTTCTCTTTCCCCAGTGCTGAGTGATGTCTCACCCATCATGGCTGCCCCCCAAGAACCCCAGCGAGCCCGTGGGCCATGTGACTGCGAGGATGGAGACCACCCATGCTTTCGGGACCCCCAGCATCTCCATATCCACTCAGCAGACCCCAAAGAAGTTTGCTCCAGTCGTGGCCCCCAAACCGAAGTACAATCCCTACCGAGCGGCTGAAGGGGAAGGTAAGAATGGTTGGTTGCCGTGGTTTGTAGAATGCCTCCATGTATCAAACAGCAATAACATACGATAAGTCTGTGAAACAGTAATAAATACAGCAGTACCCTGGTCCCCGAACTCAATCCGTTCTGGAAGTCCATTTGACTTCCAAAATGTTTGCAAACCAAGGCTTCTGATTGGCTGATTGGCCCTGGAAACAATGGCGACAGCCGAAAAGGTCATTTGGCTTCTAAAAAAAAGGTTCGCAAACTGGAACACTTACTTCCGGATTTGCAACATTCAGAAGCCAATTTTTTCGGGAGGCAAGCCGTTCAGGAACCAAGGTACCACTGTGATGGAGGGAGAAGGGGAGTCAATGTCGCTAGAAGGAAGGAAGGAAAGTGGCAACTGCGGTATACAGTTCCTTTTTATTGTGGCATTTTTATCCTTTTGTTATTTCAATTTTTTAAACTTCCCTGCAAGGCGCTCTAAGAACCTGCTGATGGGGAGGTAAAAACTGAATCAAACGTACCCATAAATAAAACAAACTGCAGCTCCTCACCAAGGTGATTCAAATCTTGTGTCCAGGTAAAAATTATGGTTGTGTCCAGGTAAAAATTATGGTTACAATCTTGTGTCCAGGTAAAAATTATTAAATTTGCATGTTCTATTCTATTCTGTTTCTTGTGGAAGTGACACAGAGTTGTGCTTGTTGTTGTTTAGTCGTTTAGTTGTGTCCGCCTCTTCATGACCCCCTGGACCAGAGCACGCCAGGCACTCCTGTCTTCCACTGCCTCCCGCAGTTTAGTCAAACTCATGCTGGTAGCTTCGAGAACACTGTCCAACCAT
Source organism: Podarcis cretensis (assembly GCF_951804945.1). Classification (NCBI taxonomy): domain Eukaryota; kingdom Metazoa; phylum Chordata; class Lepidosauria; order Squamata; family Lacertidae; genus Podarcis; species Podarcis cretensis. The sequence continues at coordinate 100,212,759 of NC_137174.1, forward strand.
CTCGTCCTCTGTTTTCCCCTTCTCCTTGCACCCTCTATCTTTCCCAACATCAGGGTCTTTTCCAGGGAGTCTTCTCTTCTCATGAGGTGGCCAAAGTACTGGAGCCTCAGCTTCAGGATCTGTCCTTCCAGTGGGCACTCAGGGCTGATTTCCTTCAGAATGGAGAGGTTTGATCTTCTTGCAGTCCATAGGACTCTCAAGAGTCTCCTCCAGCACCAGAATTCAAAAGCGTCCATTCTCCGGCAATCAGCCTTCTTTATGGTCCAGCTCTCACTTCCATACATCACTACTGGGAAAACTATAGCTTTAACTATACGGACCTTTGTTGGCAAGGTGATGTCTCTGCTTTTTAAGATCCTGTCTAGGTTGGTCATTGCTTTTCTCCCAAGAAGCAGGCGTCTTTTAATTTCGTGACTGTGTGCAGAGCACCCTTAAGCCCATCTCGCCGCTCCTTTGTGGCCTTCTGGGAATACACAAGGGTCTGCCCATACCTTTCCCAAATCTTTCCTTATCCATAAGGGCTAGAAAACTGAAAGAGGGAATGGAATAATATAATCATGGAACTGCAGACTTGAATGGGACCCCAAGGGCCATCTAACTCAAACCCCCATAATGGAAAAGTGAGAAACCGCCAATTCTATACTTGAACGATATTAAGAGAGCCTTTTTTTTTGGGGGGGGGGATATTTTTGGCTAATGGGGTCAACCAACCATCTGGCATCCGACCCACCAGCCCACCTGTCGAAATTGGCTTGCAGAGGTTGGTGTGGGTGCCGACAGTGACCAAGTAGGATTTGGGGGGCTCCATCCTTCTTCCTGCATTCTGCCCCACGCCTGACACCACATAGGAGATCAATTGTGGGGCAGGAGGGTGTGTTTAGTGGGGAAACGACCTCTTGGGGGGCAAATGGAGGTGGCTGGTGGGACAGGGGGTCCCCACCACCCCAGGATGGAATTGAGAGTGACCAGATGAAAAGAAGGTGTCTTGGCTTGTGGGGCGAGTTCCCAGGCGCACCTGTGGGCCTGAGATTCTGCCCCTTTCTTGTAAGCTGCTTACTATCTCTGCGATGTTGGACGGGATTTCCCTTCTCCTTCCAGAAGCATAATTAGCTCAAGAATAGAACTGCTATTTCTTACTCGGCTCTGTCGGTTAGTTACTCCGATACAAGCCATCTGGTTTCTTCTTACAAACTTGTATCCAAAGAAACGGAGGATTTCTCCCCGCCCCCCTCTGCATATGATGTCAGTCTCTGTGAGCTTTCAGAGCCTTTTCTTTCTCTTGTGCTCGGCTGCACCTGAATAATTTTTTTTTTTTTTGGGGGGGGACACAAATTCCGTGCATTCCTCATTCCTCTTGCTCCTTTGTGCTTTTCTACCCTACCCTGCCTCCCCCCCCCCCAGGGTAAAACCCTGCTTGTCCTGTGCTGGGCGGCTGTGATGCTTCTGTCGGCTTTCAGCTGCCCTTTGGAAACTGCTGTCATAGAATTGCAGGGCTGGAAGGGACCTCAGCGGTCATCTAGTCCAACCCCCTGCAGTGGAGGAATCACGGCTAAAGAATTCATGACAGGGAGCCATCCATCCTCTGCTTCAAAGTCTCCAAGGAAGGAGAGCCCACAACTTCTCAAGAAAGTCTGTTCCACTGTCAAACGACTCATACCCTCAGAAAGTTCCTTCTGATGTTGAGTCGGAATCTCCTTTCTTGTAACTTGAAGCCACGGGTTCGAGTCCTACCTTCCGGAGCAGGAGAAAACAAACTTGCTGCATCTTCCAAATACTTCTCACACACCTTATCTTTCAGAGACACCAGGCTGGGGGATTAGTTGTGGGTTGTTGTTGTTGTTTTTCTGGCAGGGAGTTATTTCTGCTGTTGCTGTTGGTTTTTTGTGTCTCTATTTTAGACATTGTGATTTATGCAGAAATGGTTCAGTCTGTTTGTGGGTTTTGAAATATTGTTATTGAGTACTTTTGTTATGTTGCAGCTGTGCATTTTTTCATGTTGTAAGCCGCCTTGTGCAGGGCTCGAACTGCGGGAAGTTATCACACAAATAAAATTGTGCATGTGTGAATGCATAAGAACAAGAAACTTTAAAAGATGGAGGACTGGCAGTCAAAAGTTCCCAAACTCTTGTGTCTGACAGGGATTTATATGTTGATGCTCACTTGTATATATTGTCTGCAGTTTGGGCGAATGAAGTTTCCTTGGATCACCGCTCCAAGGTGAATGTTGAACTTACATCTGGGACTCTACATGGTTCTGGGACAAGAAACTGAAATGCTGCAAACACGTTGTTTTTTTTTATTGAACTTGGAAGGTTTTAGAATCATGCTGCCATCTGTTTTCCTTTTGGAACATAAAAACGGGCGTGTTTCTGATTGGCTTTGTACACCCTTGTGCAAATTAATTGAAACAAACAATGTCGTTTATTGTACAAAACCCACATATACGTACATTAGTAACGGATATGACCTCTGCTATTTTTAAGCAGCATTTGAACATGGTTTGGCATGGAGTCTACTAGTTTCAAACAGTCACTGTTGATTTTTGGATCCCTGTACCACACTCGAATCAGCGCCTGAATGAGCTTCTCCAGAGTTGTACAGTCTACAGCACGGAGGCGACTTTTGCATACAGCCCTCAAATTCTCAATGGGATTTACGTCTGGGGAATTCCCTGGCCAATCAAATACCTGTATTTGCTGCTCTGTCATGAATTTCTTCACCACTTCCGATGGGCTAGGTCCTGCTGCAATATCCCAGTACCGTCAGGGTACCTCTTTTCCAGCTCTGGAATAACTCTCATTCATGGAACCTCAATATATTGTTGCGAGCGCATCATTCCTTCTATTGGCTGCAGGCTTCCGACACCATAATGATCAACTGACTTTTTGTGTTTGTTTTAAGTACAGGATTACGAGTAAGATAGAAAACTTGCTTTGTTTCAATTAATTTGCACAAGGCTGTACTCTGCTGAAAATCTGGGCAAATATATAGAATTTCTCTTACCAAAAACGAGGGGCTTTGTGAGAGCGGTATTGAATTCCCTTTGTGTACAATTTCAAAAGTTTAAATTACATTAGAGAGGAAAGGAAAAAGGGGGAAAGAAAGGAGCTTACTCATGGTCTGTGCTCCGCTGCTGCAGCAAAAAACCCACACGGCTGAATGACGCAGATATAGATGGAATAAATTGCAAATTGAAGGGGGAGACTTCAGGAGGGGCAGGAGATTTCTCCTTAGAACGGCTAAGGCTGATTCTGAAGAGCCCTCCAGAAGTCATTGATTTTTGCCTAATGGCATCTGCTCCCTGCTGGCCCAACGGATAACGGAGCTGGCTGGTGATTTGTGGGGGCCTGAAGACTAAACCAAGACAAGGCCCACCTGCAAGGCCAGGTTCTAATTCCCCACCTAGAAAAAGATTCCCTGTTGTTGTTGATGATGTTGTTGTTGTTGTTGTTGTTGTTGTTTTCTATCCCACCCTTCATCCAAAGATCACAGGGCTGCTTACCATTATTATTAGTATTATTATTATTAAAGTGGTGCCTCGCAAGACGAAATTAATCTGTTCCGCGAGTCTCTTCGTCTAGCGGTTTTTTCGTCTTGCAAAGCAAGCCCATTGACGGCTTAGCGGATTAGCACTATTAGCGCTATTAGCGGCTTTTAGCGGCTTATCGGATAAGCAGATAAGCGGCTTAGCGGCTTAGAAAAAGGGGGGGAAAGGAAAAAAACCCCGCAGGAACTCGCAAGACATTTTCGTCTTGCGAAGCAAGCCCATAGGAAATTCGTTTTGCAAAGCACCTCCAAAACGGAAAACCCTTTCGTCTAGCGGGTTTTCCGTCTTGCGAGGCATTCGTCTTGTGGGGAACCACTGTATTAGGACTATCCTAGGATCCTAGAACTGTAGAGTTGAAAGGGACACCAAGGGTCATCTAGTCCAACCCTCTGCAATGCTGGAATCTCGTTGTCGAAGAAGTGCAATACCCCTTTTCAGGAGTGGCAATCAGGTCTGTCTCAAGTGTGGGTGCACCATAGGAACAATGGAAGCTGCCTAATACAGAGTGATATCAGTTGGTCTAGCTAGATCAGCCTTTCTCAACCTGTGGGTCCCCAGATGTTGAACTGCAACTCCCATCACCCCTAGCTAGCAAGGCCAGAGCTCAGGGATGATGGGAGTTGTAGTCCAACAACATCTGGGGACCCACAGGTTGAGAACCGCTGGTCTAGATCAGTGTTTCCCAACCTTGGGAAACTACAATTCCCATCATCCCTGACCACTGGTCTTGCTAGCTAGGGATGATGGGAGTTGTAGTCCAAAAACAGCTGGAAGCCCAAGGTTGGGAAACACTGGTCTAGATGATGATGACGATGATGGTAATAATATTAATAAATAATAATAGTTATTATTATTTATTATTTATACCTCGCCCATCTGGCTGGGTTTCCCCAGCCACTCTGGGCAGCTCCCAACAGAATATTAAAAATACAATAAAACATCAAACATTAATAAACTTTCCCTAAACAGGGCCGCCTTCAGATGTCTTCTAAAAGTTGTGTAGTTGTTTATCTCCTTGACCTCTGATGGGCACCACCACCGAGAAGGCCCTCTGCCTGGTTCCCTTTGCTTCTTGCAGGGAGGGAACTACAATCAATTTAGGGGGGAAACCCATCCAATAAGCATTAGATGATCACCAGGGCTAGCTGGCTAAATTAGTCCTATTTGGGTCGGTGAGGAGACCAGTGGAGAATTAGCTGTGGGATCCCAGAGCGGGTAATCTTCATAAAAAGGGGAGAGGGAGGGAAGGAAGGGGAATAAAAGATCAGGCTGAATTCAAATTAAAGGCTAGGCGGATTAGCTCTGTCTTACAGGCCCTGCGGAAGGAAGTGAAATCCTTCAGGGCCCTGGTCTCTTGGGACAGAGCATTCCATCAGGTTGGAGCCACCACTGAGAAGGCCCTGGCCCTGGGGGAGGATAGTCTGACTTCCTTAGGGTCTTGGACCTCTAAACCATGATTATTCATGGACCTTAAGGTCCTCTGCGGGACAGACCAGGAGAGGCAGTCCCGTAATCTGGGAAGGACTCCCTGCCTAAAACCTTGGAGGGCTGCTGCCAGTCAGTGTGGACAGTACTAAGTTCTATGGACCAGTGGCTCCATTCATTCTTTTAACAGGCACCCCAGGAGCTCTTGATATGCTTAACCCTGCATAAATGGGGATTCGATCCTCCCCTGCTTTCTTGCAGCCCCAAAATCTTTTGGGGGGAGTAGGGGCTGGGGGGACATGGCCCTTAAAAGTCAGAAGCTCCATCTTTTTTGAAAACCATGTCAAATTAGTGGCCAGCACCCCAACCATATGCTATATTTAATGTTTTCACCTCACCATTGCAACCTCTTGCCTAGTGATTCATCCAGACAGTGTCCTGTTTGTGAACCACAGGATATTAATTTGAGCAAAAGGGTGTGTGTGTGGTTTTTTTTTTTGGGGGGGGGGAGAAATCTTGGAAAGGGGGCAGGAAGCGAAATTAAAAATCCTGACATACTTAGTGATGGCATGGAAATTGTGTTTTTGAGAACAGCTACTGCCAGTACATCTCTCCTCAGCTATATTAAACCTGTTTTGAAAAAAGATAAAGGTTACTCTGTCTATATTTACCCGTGGTGTTTGTGCTTAATGAAGGTACAACATTCTAGCAAAGAGAAAATGCTTTTAATGTCAGAAAGCAGCAGCTCCTTCTAAGCCTTTCAGGAGCCCCAAAATAGTCGTTTTTATTTTATTTTATTTCTCCTTCACCCACCTCCCGATTCTTAAAGAGATATTAGACCTATGTGCTGCCCCATCAATGAACATCAGAAGAGGCTGCTGCAGGCTCAGGCCAGAGGACCTTCTAGGCCATCATCTTGACCTCACAGTGGCCAATCAGATGCGCCAATGGGAACCCCAAAAGCAAGCAGAAGAGCAACTCACTCCACTTGTGATAATCACCCACAGGAGCCATTATAAAATAAAAAATAAATCAAATTTTATTTATATTCCGCCCTCCCCAGCCGAAGCCGGGCTCAGAGCGGCCAACAACAGTAAAATGATACAACATTCTAAAATCAGTTCATGATAAAATCAGTTCAAATCAGATTAATGGCAACCATTGGGCTAGAGTTCTATGAGGATTACCGAAGTAGGGGTTCAGACTGTTCCTTAGCCAAAGGTCTGGTGGAACAGCTCTGTCTTGCAGGCCCTGTGGAAAGGTGTCAAGTCCCGCAGGACCCTAGTCTCTTGGGACAGAGCGTTCCACCAGATCGGAGCCACAGCCAAGAAAGCCCTGGCTCTGGTTGAGGCCAGCCTAACCTCTCTGTGGCCTGGGACCTCCAAGATGTTTTTGTTTGAAGACCGTATGGTGCTCCGTGGGACATACCAGGAAAGGCGGACCCGTAGGTACGAGGGTCCTAGGCCGTATAGGGCTTTAAAGGTCAAAACCAGCACCTTAAACCTGATCCTGTACTCCACCGGGAGCCAGTGCAGCTGGTATAGCACCGGGTGAATGTGATCTCGCAGCGAGGACCCCGTAAGGAGTCTCGCCACGGCATTCTGCACCCGCTGGAGTTTCTGGGTCACTCTCAAGGGCAGCCCCACGTAGAGCAAGTTACAATAATCCAGTCTGGAGGTGACCGTCGCGTGGATCACAGTGGCTAGGTCAGGGTGAGAGAGGTAAGGAGCCAACTGCTTAGCTTGGCGGAGATGAAAAAATTGTGGCTCATAGCCATTGGTAGCGTCATCCTGCATGGAACTGTCTCATCTTTTCAAGCTCTCCAAGTTGGTGGCTGCCAATAAATCTAGTGGAAGAGAGTTCCAGAGTCTAACCCGTGGTTTCTTGGACTTTTGGAAGAGGGAACACAGGGACATATCTACCTATTTGGTGGTCATGCCCAAAGATAATGCAATGCTTGGAAAGACGTGTAGCTGTACAAATACCCATTACAGGGTATATGGTAGCCTTGAGACCATTTGCCATTCTTAGAGAGTGTTACTAGCAGTAGGAACAAATAGGTCTCTTGATAACAACAGGCAAATTTCATAATGGCAATGCCCCCAAGTCCCTCCTATTAAGGAGTGGTTTGACAGTAGTGTGAGATAATGGATAAAATAGCTATGCAAATCAGAGCTGCTCCACTCCCTAATTTCAAGGACGATTTGTCGGGGAAATGGTTCTCATTTGTAGCTTGTGCTGACTCTAAAGGGTTGTGAGTAAAATATACGCAGAGCTCATTCATTCATCGTGAAGCGCGGGCTTTAAGTGCAAGTCAGAAGTACCTCCTAGTGGCACAGCAATAAAACTGCCAGCACATTTGCAAAAGCTAAGCAGGGCCTGGTATGGTTTCACATTGGATGGGGGACCATTTGTTGCAATTCCTGCATTGCAAGGGGGGGTTGGACTAGATGTCCCTCTGGGGTCCCTTCCAACTCTACCATTCTGTGATTCTATGGTGCATTCACACTCTATACAGTATTGCAATCTGTGATGAAGCACAGCTGCATCTTAGGCAGGAGTTTGGCTCCCAGGGTTTTCCATGAAAAATGCATATAACCAAACCTTAGAGATGGCCCCAGAGAGCTTAAACGCTGTTTTTGTGCCTGGTAACGCAAGCAGACCCAGCACAAAAAGAGTTTTTAAGGTTTCCCCCGTGGAGAGCAAAGCCTGTTCAGAAAATGGGCTCTGGGAGACTAGGGATCATGGTGCAAGATCTTATGGGAACTCAGATGCCCCTGCCTGATCTCACGGGAACATCCCAAAGTTGGTGCCTTGACCCCCAAGCAAGGTGGACAATTTTACAGAAATACATCCGGTGACCCCAGGTCTTTTAAGCTATCCACCTTGCTTGGATTCACTGCAAGAAGTGAAATTACAGGGAACCAGGCAGAGGGCCTTCTCGGTGGTGGCACCCACCCTGTGGAAACCCTTCCATCAGATGTCAAGGAAATAAACAACTACCTGACTTTTAAAAGACATCTGAAGGCAGCCCTGTTTAGGGAAGTTTTTGATGTTTGATCTTTTACTGTGTTTTTAATCTCTTGTTGGAAGCCGCCCAGAGTGACTGGGGAAACCCAGCCAGATGGGCGGGGTATAAATAACAAATTATTATTATTTAGAATATGCCATTCCAACCAGCCCTCCTTTGGCTGAAATTGTGCAGGTCTAAATGTGTGTTAAGATGCGATTGCATGGTACGTCAGGTTAGACTTCCAATGAATTTGATCTTTGGCACTCCGGAAAAGGAAATGTGTGCAGTGATACCTCGGTTTAAGAACTTAATTCCTTCTGGAGGTCCGTTCTTAACCTGAAACTGTTCTTATCCTGATATACCACTTTACCTGCTGCCGCTGCGCTGCCGGAGCACGATTTCTGTTCTCATCCTGAAGCAAAGTTCTTAACCCGAGGTACTATTTCTGGATTAGTGGAGTCTGTAACCTGAAGCATCTGTAAGCCAAGGTGCCACTGTAAATGAAAATGGTTAGTTCTGTTTGAAATGGGTGTTTACATTGATGAATGGTTGGTTAGTATATTTTTTTGGGGGGGGGGGAATCCAATGAAGACATTTAACAACAACAACAACAACAACAACAACAACAACAACAACAACAACAACAACAACCTAAATAATGAAGGGAAAGCTGGAAAAGTTCACAAGGTGATGTTTGTTTGGGAATACAGGAGTTTTTTTTTCAAACCTTCTCAGACTTTCCTCCTCTCACTGCTGAACATCCCAAAGGAAGGGAACTCCTTCGAAGCTGTTATTTTGGTTTTCTGCCTCTGAGGAGCGATGGGGGACTTGACAATGCGAATGGGGAACCCAGGAGGTCCCAGGGATGGCAACAAGTTGACAGAAAACCGAACAGCGATATCAACTTGACCTTGCCGTGAAGATGCATCCTGGCTTGGTGGAGGGCACTCTTAGAGATCAGCCGTGCAAAAGGGGAGGATGATAACATTTCTTAAGTCACAGGGAATGTCTCTGCAGTTCGACAGTGATGCACGAGAAGCGCTCCATTTTACCTTGCCTTGATTTTTAATGTTTGGCCTTCGCTTGTAATTCAAGTGCCCTGGAGAGGATTTTTTTTGTTTTTGCCACTGAATCGAGCAGCCTGGTTACATAGGAACTTAGGAAGCTGCCCTTTGGCCGAATCACAATATTGGCCCACAAGGCTTGGTACTGTCTACACTGACTGTGTACACAAAATTGTGGTCTGGCCAAGGCAGAAGAGAACAGTTTTTTTTACTTCCCTTGATCTGGACACTATACTTCTGTTGATGTAGCATAGAATAGCATTAACCTTTTTTTTGCTGCTGCATCACAATATTTGGATTTGGAAGAAGAGTTTTGGATTTGATATCCCGCTTTATCACTTCCCGAAGGAGTCTCAAAGTGGCTAACATTCTCCTTTCCCTTCCTCCCCCACAACAAACACTCTGTGAGGTGAGTGGGGCTGAGAGACTTCAGAGAAGTGTGACTGGCCCAAGGTCACCCAGCAGCTGCATGTGGAGGAGCGGAGACGTGAACCCAGTTCCCCAGATTACGAGTCTACCGCTCTTAACCACTACACCACACTTAAGCTTCTGGTCCACCAAGACCCCAAGATCCTTTTCACATGTACTTCTAGCAAGCCAGATGTTCCCCATCCTGTATTTGTGCATCTGGTTCTACCTGCCTAAGTGCTGAACCAGCCATTTGTCCCTATTGAAATTCATTTTGCTCCCAGTTCTCCAATCTCTTAAGGTCATTTTGAGCCTTGATTCTGTCTTAGCTACCCCTCCCAGTTTGGTGTCATCTGCAAATTTGATGAGCATCCCCTCAATTCCTTCATCCAACTTGTTTATAAAGACTTTGAACAGCAACAGGCCCAGGACAGAACCCTGCAGAACCCCACGTCTCACTTTAACGTCTTCCTATTAGTAATGTTTTCATCCCTATTGCAAGCCTTCCAGAGTGGCCAGGGCAACCCAGTCAGATGGTTGGGATTCAATCAATCAATCAATCAATCAATCAATCAATCAATCTCTTCGATTTGTTGCACTTGGACACCAGACTGCCTTAATCTACTTTGAATGCACAAATCTAATGTCCTTGACTGCTTTGGCAAAATGGTGAGGTTCTGAGGCTCTCAGATCAGGAGGCAGGAGAGTTTTAAGGCCCATTTTTTAATTTTTAAAAAAGAGGGATGGAGATGGAGAGACTGCCAAGTGGTGCTTCCGGATCTCCACAGAGGCCACTCCCTGCCCCCTGCCTGCCCCACCCCGGCCAGGGTAGTGGAGAGTTTAATGTGGCTCATCGCCCCACAACATGCCCAGCGTTTGAGGCTGTGCTCAGGCAGCCTTTGCCGCTTGCCATAATCGGGTCAAAAGAGAACGCAAAGTATTAGTGCGTTCCTTAGCAACTGGTCCCAGGAGAAAGGAAGAAAAAGAACTATGCAAACAGGAAAGACTACCTGGGCCAGGGAAGTGGAAATAGAACATATATTTCTTTCTTTCTTTCCTTTTCTCTAAAGCTCTCCTGGGAAGGTGGCTGGGAGAATCATTCCTCTCGACAGAGGAGGGGCATTTGTCTGTCAAATAAAGCTTGCTCTCTCCATCTTTCCACCAGCCATTTCTTTCCAACAAAACCATCCCAGTGCAATAATAGAATCGCCTGAGGCGGTCTGCAGGGTGCTTGTTTGGATAATCACCATTTGGTTTTTTTACTTCGTTTATTATATCCCACCTTTTTTCTCCAAGAAACTCAAGGGGGGGTATATACGCTTCTCTCAATCTTCATTAAAAATTATTAATATGTAAAGCGGGGAACATTTGAATAGAGCAATCCCTAGAAAGGTGGTGGCTGATTTGGAACGGATCTGTCTGGTGTGCCTTTCCTTGTTGCTGTAGAAGTGATCCTGCAGACGATCTGTTGCCGAAAGCCTTTCTGAGCTGTAGTGTCAGGCCTTGGGCATGCATTTGGGCAGAGGTATTTCTATCCCACTGGTCACATCACCTCCTGGCAGATAGAAGGGGAAGAAATGGAGGCAGTGAGAGATTTTACTTTCTTGGGCTCCATGATCACTGCAGATGGTGACAGTAGTCACGAAATTAAAAGACGCCTGCTCCTTGGGAGAAAGGCGATGGCAAACCTAGACAGCATCTTAAAAAGCAGAGACATCACCTTGCCAACAAAGGTCCGTATTGTTAAATCTATGGTTTTCCCAGTAGTGATGTACGGAAGTGAGAGCTGGACCATAAAGAAGGCTGATCGCCGAAGAATTGATGCTTTTGAATTCTGGTGCTGGAGGAGACTCTTGAGAGTCCCATGGACTGCAAGAAGATCAAAACTCTCCATTCTGAAGCCCTGAGTGCTCACTGGAAGGATAGATCCTGAAGCTGAGGCTCCAAGACTTTGGCCACCTCATGAGAAGAGAGGACTCCCTGGAAAAGACCCTGATGTTGGGAAAGATGGAGGGCACAAGGAGCAGGGGATGACAGAGGACGAGATGGTGGGACAGTGTTCTCGAAGCTACCAGCATGAGTTTGACCAAACTGCGGGAGGCAGTGGAAGACAGGAGTGCCTGGCGTGCTCTGGTCCAGGGGGTCACGAAGAGGCGGACACGACTAAACGACTAAACAACAACAACAACAACATTTCTATCCCACAGCAGAAAACAGTGCATGAGACATCTCCGAGAGCAAGAAAACCTTGACATTTAGTTGGATAAGTGTGCCGTTGCTTGTGCAGACATGGGATGCTCAGAAACCAGCTCAAGGGTCTCTTGGGGAGAACAGCTCCAGGATGTGGGTTCTAGATCCCATTTCCTTTCCTGGTGTCTGCTGTGCCACCTTGGGGGCTGGGGCTGAAACATGGGCAGCTGCAGGGCCGTCCATGACCTACTGAAACAAGAAAAGAATTGGTTATGTATGCTACCCCGGCTGCTTGAATGATTTATGCCGAAAGATGGAAGGAAGACGCGGTTTCAACTGAGGAAGACTGGCCATTTAAATTAAAGGAATATGCAGAAATGGCAGAACTCGCTGGAAGAATAAGAAATCAAGAAGAGAGACTTTTTAAAAATAGAATTGGGGAAATTTATTGATTATTTGAGGAAACACTGTTAAACAAATTAAAACATTAGCAGGATTCATATAAACACATGCAGATAATTAAGGGGAGGATAAGGGGAAATTTATAAGTTTTTTTGAATTTGATATGCAGTTATATAAAGACAGGAAATAAATAACCGCAGAAGGGAGGGGAAGGAAGTCGAGGGGGCGAGGGGGAGGTATATTAGATTTGTACAGGCTTTGTTTTTCTGGATATAATGTTTCTTAAAGTTGAAAATGAAAAATAAATTTTTAAAAATAAAATAAAAGAAGATTAGATGAATCCATGGAGGAGGAGAGGACTACTGCAATGCGCTCTACGTGGGGCTACCTTTGAAGGTGACTCGGAAACTGTAACTAATCCAGAATTCGGCAGCCAGACTGGTGACTGGGGGCGGCCGCCGAGACCACATAACACCGGTCCTGAAAGACCTACATTGGCTCCCATTGTGTTTCCGAGCACAATTCAAAGTGTTGGTGCTGACCTTGAAAGCCCTAAATGGCCTCGGTCCAGTATACCTGAAGGAGCGTCTCCACCCCCATCACTCTGCCCGGACGCTGAGGTCCAGTGCCAAGGGCCTTCTGGCGGTTCCCTCATTGCAAGAAGCAAAGCTACAGGGAACCAGGCAGAGGGCCTTCTCGGTAGTGGCGCCCGCCCTGTTGAACGCCCTCCCATCAGATGTCAAAGCGATAAATAACTACCTGACATTCAGAAGACATCGTAAGGCAGCCCTGTTCAGGGAAGTTTTTGATCTGTGATATTTTAGTGTATTTTTGGTTTCTATGGAAGCCACTCAGAGTGGCTGGGGAGACCCAGCCAGATGGGCGGGGTACAAATAATAAATTATTATTATTATTATTATTATTATTATTATTATTATTATTATTATCAGTGGCTATTAGCAAAGATGTCTGCAAGCATGAAATGATGGCTGTCAGTACCAACCCTGCCGGTGACTGCTGTTCCTGGAGGCAAACAGTCAGGTCATGTGTCTGTCACAGTGACCAGAGGAGGAATGTGCACTGGGAGAAGAAACGCCATGGTGCATCTCTGCAGCAGCCCGACTGGACCCCTTCCTCTGCCCCGGCTGCAACAAAACATGTCTCTCCCACATCGGGCTCTGCAGCCAACAATGGGCGCAGTTTGACTTCAGTCCCAAAGGCACACTCCTCCCTTGTCTCCTGAGACAGATGCCTAATAATAATAATAATAATTTGGGATGCGGGTGGCGCTGTGGGTTAAACCACAGAGCCTAGCTAATCAGAAGGTCAGCGGTTCAAATCCCCGCCACGGGGTGAGCTCCCGCTGCTCGGTCCCTGCTCCTGCCAACCTAGCAGTTCGAAAGCACGTCAAAGTGCAAGTAGATAAATAGGTACCGCTCTGGCGGGAAGGTAAACGGCGTTTCCGTGCGCTGCTCTGGTTCGCCAGAAGCGGCTTAGTCATGCTGGCCACATGACCCGGAAGCTGTACTCCAGCTCCCTCGGCCAATAAAGCGAGATGAGCGCCGCAACCCCAGAGTCGGCCACAACTGGACCTAATGGTCAGGTGTCCCTTTACCTTAATAATAATAATAATAATAATAATAATAATAATAATGGCAGACTGGCTACTGAGCAGTAGCTCAGCTACCAATGCCGAAAAGCTTCCCTTTCTCACCTCATTGGCAGAGCAAAGAAAGAAAAAGTTTTCTTTCCCGGTCTTCAGACTTTCCTTTGCTATTTTTAGGGCTACCGGTAAGAGAGACTTCCGGATGTTTTCTCCCTCGCTGCTCAGCCCCGGGAGGCTGGCGGTAGTGACTCAGGCCAAGAAGCTACCAGGCAGTGTGACCAAGACCAAATGCAGAACTTCTGCAAAGCTGAATTTGCTTTAGGCTCTGCCACATTCCCCACCCTCTGTGCTGAATGATGAGCTTTTTATTTTTGCTATTTGTGACCTGGGCTTAATTTCTCCTGCTCTATCTCTATCCATGGCCAGATTGAGGTTTGATGAGGCCCTCAGCTCCTGAAGGTCATGGGGCCCTTTATATGTCAAGCTATCCTTTGCCGACAACAAATTGTCGCTGTTTTCTGTGTTGAATATATGCTATATGGTAATCTATAGACCTAATAGGTATCTCAAGCCATTTGCACATAACAGAATATATATTTTATCAATTGTTGAACTGAAATACAATTAAGAAGAAGTATATTAATAGTGATGGGACACGGGTGGTGCTGTGGGTTAAACCACAGAGTGTAGGACTTGCCGATAAGAAGGTTGGCGGTTCGAATCCCTGAGACGGGATGAGCTCCTGTTGCTAAGTCCCAGCTCCTGCCGACCTAGCAGTTTGAAAGCACGTCAAAGTGCAAGTAGATAAATAGGTACCACTCCGGCAGGAAGCTAAACGGTGTTTCCGTGTGCTGCTCTGGTTCGCCAGAAGCAGCTTAGTCATGCTGGCCACATGACCCGGAAGCTGTACGCCAGCTCCCTTGGCCAATAAAGCGAGATGAGCGCCGCAACCCCAGAGTCGGCCATGACTGGACCTAATGGTCAGGGGTCCCTTTATCTTTGCCTTTATATTAATAGTGAAATACAATTAAGAAGTATATACCAGTCCATGCAGAATGTAGGCACCCTATATATAGAAAGGAGCAAACCAAGGATATTTGAGGGAGCAGGCTAGCAGGCGGGGCCCATGACTTACATCATAGGAGCCTACACAATACAAAACACTGTTGCTGTATGTAGGTTTTATTTTATTTGCTTTTTATCTTATATTCTGGAAATGTACATCCAGTTGTAATTTTTCCCTTTAATTTTTTTGGGGCCCCCAAGAGAGCAGGGCTCTAAGCTAGAGCTTATTTAGTTTATACAGTGGTGCCTCGCAAGACGAAATTAATCCGTTCCGCGAGTCTCTTCGTCTTGCGGTTTTTTCGTCTTGCGAAGCGCGGCTATTAGCGGCTTAGCGGCTATTAGCGGCTTAGCGGCTATTAGCGGCTTAGCGGCTTTAAGAAAAAGGAAACAAACTTGCAAGAACTCACAAGACGTTTCGTCTTGCGAAGCAAGCCCATAGGGAAATTCGTCTTGCGGAACGACTCAAAAAACGGAAAACTCTTTCGTCTTGCGCGTTTTTCGTCTTGCGAGGCATTCGTCTTGCGAGGTACCACTGTACATAAATCTGGCACTAGACACAAGCATGCTTCCTGTTGCTCCAGAGAGTAGGACTCAAACTGATGGATCCAAATGGCAAGGAAGGAGATTACGGCGGGACATTAGGAAGGAACTTTCTGACAGCAAGAGCTGATGGACAGTGGAACGGACTCCCTGGGAAAGTGGGACGACTCTCCTTCCTCAGAGGTTTTTAAGCATTTGGCATGGATGCTTGGGTTGCGACCTCTGTTTCCATGGAGTTTCGTGGCGCATGTGCTGCCACACCAAAAGAGCTAAATGCAAATTCTGTGGCACCTGTAGCAGGACCAGTTCCACAGATGGAAGCGGTCGACTAGCCCAGTACGGGTTAAGACTGGTCCCAAGTTGTCAAGGGTTTAATATACTAACGCTGACACCTTCAGCTTGGCCAAGTAGCAAACGGGAAACCTGTGTGGATTTCTGTGCACGGGAATTAGATGCTGACAAGGCCTTACCCCTATCAGCAATTGTGCTGCAGAATCCCACACTTCTTCTTTGGCGATCACTTGTAGCTGAGTAAGATTGTCTTCCATAAACACGGTTTTAACAATGAGTCAGTAAGTGACTGTGGAGGATCCACAGTCCAATTCGGGATCCACACGTCCTTCCACAGTGGGGACATTAGTTCCCAGGTGGGAGTTGATCACAGTGTGGATTTGCCAAGTGTGCCTTCCTCTTAGCACGTGTCTCCCTTGCGTCCTGAGTTCGAGTGTCTTCAAAGCCCATGACACCTTTGGTCAAGGCTGTTCTCAAACTGGAGCGCTCGCAGGCCAGTGTTTCCCAGTTTTCAGTGTTTATACTACATTTTTTAAGATTTACCTTGAGACAGTCTTTAAACCTCTTTTGTTGACCACCAGCATTACGCTTTCCATTTTTAAGTTTGGAATAGAGTAGTTGCTTTGGAAGACGATCATCCGGCATCCACACAACATGACCAGTCCAACGAAGAATCATTGCTGCCTTGCAATGCTAGAGAAGACATGCGAGGGAATGTTTGGTCCAGCCAGTCGAAAACTTCCTGTTCCTCCTGGCTGGAACATCCTTCCTTTTTGCATGTGATAGAAGGTGGGCGTGACCTAACCTGTCCAGGTAACATGAGGACAAGTTACACAGCACACCTCTCTCTTCCTTTTTACTTCTTTCTTCATTTGACCAGCTTTTAGCTAGGACTGCTCTGCTAGCTCTCAGCTAGCAGAAGCACTGGGATTATTCCCCCATATGGGGCAGATCCACATGTACATATTTGTAACTACATGCCAACTGTGAACTGATGTATGTAAACTTCTTTTCTTGACTTTGAATAAGATTGTGGCGTCTTTATTCTTTTAAGAGGGATTTAAAAGGAACTTGCCAGGAACTATACAATTCAATCTGAGACAGACTGAATTGTATAATAGTGAGAGGCTCACACGAGCCTGCAACCAGCTATCTGCAGTCCGTGAAAAGGGGAATGTAACTCTGCTACATAAAGAAACTTGCTAGCGCAAGTTAGGAAGGATATTCATTAACAATATATCCTCTCCTGCCACCCTGAACATTCCCACAAACTGCAACTTTCAGATCATGTGCAAGGGAAGCCCCATATAGACCTTATTGGGGGTCCTGCCGCAATTCTTTTCCTATGCATTTGAGCTCGGGCCCTATCCTGTCCTTGGGTACCTACTCCATCTTTGGCTCTGTCCTTTCTCCTTTGCACAAGTCCTGCTTCTCAGACGAGAGTCGCCAACTTTTTGCAAACTCTAAATCAGACCTCACAGCTCTCTCTGTCTCTGTCTCTCTCTTTCTCTCTGCTGCTTTTATTATTATTATTTTTTAAAAAATAAGCCTACAATTAAATCCATAGGTTCTTTTGTCTGCCTGGCATGGTATTCGTCACTCTCTCCGATTGCACCCTCGTTCCTATGGAGACTGGTGCATCTTCGCTCATTTTCTTGTCTCTGTCAGAGAGGGCATCTGGACAGGTGGGTGGACATGGTCTGCCAATGATTGACCCATCCACACCATGAAACCTGCAGTGCTCAACTAAGCGGCTGGAAGAGAGCAGGAGAGGTGAAAAGCAAAGTTGCGGCACCCACAAGGGTACCAATTAGTGCGCTCAGTCATGGAACCACAGAATTGTAGAGTTGAAAGGGACCCCTGGGGGTCATCTAGTCCAACCCCCTGCAACACACTTAAAAAACGACTACCTAGCTCTGCAAGGGGGTGGTGGTGGAACCAGCTAATATATTTGCTGGTTGTTTTAGGTACCGTATTTTTCGCTCTATAAGACACACCTAGTTTTAGAGGAGGAGAACAAGAAAAAAATGTTCTCTCCCTCTCTGCTCAGCGACTCTCCAGCAAAGCGGGAGGAGAAATGGAAGGTGCTTTGTTTCTCCTCCCGCTTCGCTGAAGGGGCGCTGCACAGAGAGGGAAAGATGTGCAGTGGCTCTCCAGCGAAGCGAAACCTCCGGAGCGTAGCGGGAGGAGCGCTCTGCTGCGCACCAGAGGCTTTGGGCAGCTATCCCTGAAGCCAGGGGAGCAGGAGGGATTGGTGCGCACCGATCCCTCTTGCTCTCCTGGCTTCAGCGAAAGCTGCGCATCCTGCATTCACCCCATAAGACGCACACACATTTCCCCTTACTTTTTAGGAGGGGGAAAGTGCGTCTTATAGAGCAAAAAATACTGTATGTTTGAAATTCCATGTGTGTATGTTTGTGAAGTGGGTGGAGGGTTGGGTTTGTGGTTTCCCATCTGCATTGGCACACTGTTGCCATCACGGATGGTTTATAAACTTTTCGGCTTCGGAGGAGTGTGGGGTGGTGCTGGGGTTTTGGCGGTCAGCGCAACTGCTGTGGGTCAGGTGGGAGGTTTGTTGGGTTGAAAGGAAAGTTACTCGTCTGGGGACAATGGATGTGTCTGAGGGCTGAGCAGGACGGGATCAGGGCCTTGAGGAGGAGGAAGAAATTTATTGCAATTTATTAATAAATTGCTTTGGGAGTGGGAAGGATTGCCAAGTTGGGTGAAGGCTAAATTTTAATGGAGAATCTCAATCACTGGGTTGTGGGTTCGAGTCACATGAAAGATTCCCGCATTGCCAGGTAGTGTTGCATAGTGCCAGCCGAAGGACTCATCCTCACTTACCTTTCCCCCCTGCTTCCTGGGCAAAGGCCTGGGGTTTCCCAGGCCATGTCTTTATTTTTGTCCCACCACGTTACCCAGGAAAACCCGCTCATTAATGCCATTCAGGTTTTCTGTGAATTGCTGAGAGTGTTAAAGAACAGGGAAAACACAGGACACCCCCCTAAAATTGCTTGGACATGGAATGTGTGGAGGGAAAAAAACATGTCTGGTCCATAAAACCTGGGAGAGACCAGGGTTCAAAATCCCACTGGGTGTCTTTTTGGATGCTAGTCTCCACCTCTCAGCCTCCCCTGCCTCACAGGGCTGTTGTTGTTGTTTAGTCGTTTAGTCGTGTCCGCCTCTTCGTGACCCCCTGGACCAGAGCACGCCAGGCACTCCTGTCTTCCGCTGTCTCCCGCAGTTTGGTCAGACTCATGTTTGTAGCTTCGAGAACACTGTCCCACCATCTCGTCCTCTGTCATCCCCTTCTCCTTGCGCCCTCCATCTTTCCCAACATCACGGTCTTTTCCAGGGAGTCTTCTCTTCTCAGGAGGTGGCCAAAGTCTTGGAGCCTCAGCTTCAGGATCTGTCCTTCCAGTGAGCACTCAGGGCTGATTTCCTTCAGAATGGAGAGGTTTGATCTTCTTGCAGTCCATGGGACTCTCAAGAGTCTCCTCCAGCACCAGAATTCAAAAGCATCCATTCTTTGGCGATCAACCTTCCTTATGGTCCAGCTCTCACTTCCATACATCACTACTGGGAAAACCATAGCTTTAACTATACGGGCTATTCTGGGGATTAAATGAGAAGAGGGAGAATCATGGCTGCTACATTGCGCTCCTTGGACAAAAAGGATAGGACATAAATAAATGTAGAAGCCCCCTGCACTCACAGATGACGGGAGAATCTGGGTGGAAAGATGCCGAGAGGCAAGTTCTTTGGTTTGGGGGAGAAGTTATAGACTCGTTGAATCGTTTATTTGCATTGCTGGAGATAAATGATTTGCAGTCCAACCCCCCCCCCCCCCCCCGCAATGCAATTTTATGCCCCAGCTATGCCACACAACAGTGGGGAGATCCAAAATCTGGTCTGTGATTTGTGTGAACTGAAACGGGGAAAACCCCGATACGAAACTTTGCAAAAAGCTATTAAAAAGCGACAGTGCTCAGAAGTGTTAGTAAGTTGCTTAGGATTTCCCCACGATTATTAATAAACAGAAGCAGTAGCTCTTTTGAGGATTCAAGATGCCTTATAGGGACAATCCCGTCGTCATGTGGCATTTGTGGGAGATTTGTGGTTCCTGAATAGCTCTTTGGGAGAAACTTCTGGTCATGCCGCGGGGGGGGGGGGGGTCAGCCCCAATTCCATATAAGTCTCTTTCATCCTATTTCTGAATTAATTTGCAGTTTTTGGGTTGTTGTTGTTTTTTGTTTTTGTTTTTTTAAAATAAAGCATGCAAGTTCATACCTCTCCATGCAGAAAGATACCCACCTCTAGTTGCGATTGTAATTTGTTTTAATGTATTAATGTTGTATTGACTCTTTTGGCGAAGGGTGGGTGAATAATAATCATAATTATATGGATGGAAATAATTCATGCTTAAATACTTGTTTGATTATGTAATTAAATATGATTCTGTGTACTTTAAATGCGCAATTTATCTCGATTTCCCGACATATCCTATGATGTGAGAATTATCTCTTATCGTAAAAGAGGGGCTTTAATGCATGTCAGGCCAGGTGTGTTTGTTTGTGTGTGTGTGTGTGTGTGTGTGTGTGTGTGTGTGTTATGTGTGTTGCCTTCTTTTTTAACGCTGAGAACTGAGTTGCAAAATGCAGAGGAGTGCAAAATCTGAAGCTTAATTGCATCCTGATCGTATTCCACCAGGAGGTGCGATTTGGGTCCATTTCCTTTAAAATGCAGAACAAATGAAATATTCCTGCTTCCCTGGTCATGGGAAAGAAAGATTGCCCATTCCTGCCACAGATCCCCCCATGTGTGGTTGTTGTTGTTGTTGTTGTTGTTGTTGTTGTTGTTGTTGTTTCATACCCCATCGCTTTCCCTGACAGAGACTCAAGGCCTATAATTCAGTCACAGTTCTGCAGCTACAATTCACACACACACAGTCATGTCTAGTGTCAAGTATGTCCCAGAAGGCTCTGGGTGCAGAGATGCTGACGCCTTAAAGTTGTGCATGGATGCCATTCTAGGATGTGCCATTTTAGGGGATGAAACTTAATTTTTGCAAATTTATTCAGTGAGAGGTCTTAATAATGCCTTTTGGGGGTACGAGGAATTCAAATCTGCTATTATTTTTGCAACGTGACAGCATTTAACAGCGTTTAGCTTTGTAAATAGACATTTGATTGAAAAGCACATCAGCTGCTCCCGGGAAATGGAAGAATTTTAATTTTACCTTCTGGAGGTGTAATGCCAGATCATAATAATATATTTGGCAATCATTCTACGGCTTCTTAAACATGTGTCTGTGGAAGGGGTGCTATCATGGTATCATGGTGATATAAGAATTGGAGACCCAAGTCTTATATATTTTTTGATTTTAATAATGTTTCAATGTTTCACTCTTAATTGCATTTAATCGTTTAGATAGAATACATGAAAGGAAAAGTTTGATTTCTGTGAGACTCCTGTGGGCCTGCATTTTACAACCTTGTGCTTTCTGGTCCATAAGCAAGAAACGCTATCTAACCCCATGAAATCATACTGACACATGATCTATAATGAACTTCATAAAGTGTTTAAGAACACGTTCCATAAGAAACCAGAAGCTTTCTTGCTAGGTATTTTAGGAGAAGAGATCCCTAAGAAAGACCATACTATATTCTTATATGCAACAACAGCGGCAAGGATTCTTTTAGTGGAAGTGGAAACAGAAAGAAACTCCAACAGCAGAAGAATGGCAGAACAAGATGATTGAATATACAGAGCTGGCAAGACTGTCTGGGAAAATCCGAGACCAGCGAGACCAACAGTTTGAAAAAGATTGGAGTAAATTTATTATTTATTTGAAATAACATTGTTCTGCCATTCTTCTGTTTTAAGAAGGTTTAGCTGTTTTATAACTCTTCATGTGCTCTGCCTATAAAAGCCTCGTTCCAATTCTCCTCGAGGCAGACCTTAATTGGCAGCTCATCCTGAACCACCACGTTAAGTTGGGCTCTGCAATAGCTGCAATAGATGTATTAAACGCCCGGTCCCTCCTGGATCATGGGCTTGACTTAATTTCCTTGGTTCTGTGTAAAAGGTTGTTACCCCTCACTCGGATAACGAACAAAGTGATGTAGAAGTGAATTCGTTCCACAATGGTGACACCACAGCACCGTGAACAACCCTGTGACGTTTGGGTGAAGGGTGGAATAATAATAATAATAATAATAATAATAATAATAATAATAATGTGTTGCCCATGTGCTGACATCACAGAGTGTCAGTAAAGCCACTTCACACAGAAGTCGAGACATTCTGAAGCGGCCAAAACTCTCGCCTTATTTTACAGCAATAACTGGGGAATTGGCAAGGTGGCTGAGTGGGCAGGGGGCATCTCGACAGTGAAATTTATTTGCACCCCCCTCCTGTTCCTCACACTTTTCCCACTCAACGTTGCTTTGGGTTGGTCATGGAGAAAGCCAATTCTAGATGGCGAATAAATGTTAGCACTGTTTTAATCATGACCCTTATATGTATATCCCCATGGCAACCACATTTCAGCCTGTTCTTGCCTAGGTTGTCTGTTGCCTAATATTACTAATTCGCGATGAAAAAGGTCCCTTTGCTTTCTGCAGCTCTGAAGCCCAAGTTTGGCTGCTCCAACTTGCTCTGCCATCCGTCTTTGGAAAGAGCAGGATATAAATAAATGCAGTAATAATAGCAATAATAACCACAGGGTTCTGCAGATTGCCCCCTGATCAATTTCAATTGCTTAATACACCCACCCAACCCAAAATCCATTGTATGGTGGCCCTCTTGGAAACCTTAGCTGGTGGCAGAATTCTGTGGCTCTAAGCCGGAAGACCTGTTTTAACCAGCCCAGAGAGTTGGTGAGAGACCCCTCAACACTTTTGTGGGGTCTTCTTTTAGGAGAAAAGCAATGACAAACCTAGACAGCATCTTAAAAAGCAGAGACATCACCTTGCCAACAAAGGTCCGTATTGTTAAAGCTATGGTTTTCCCAGTAGTGATGTATGGAAGTGAGAGCTGGACCATAAAGAAGGCTGATCGCCGAAGAATGGATGCTTTTGAATTCTGGTGCTGGAGGAGACTCTTGAGAGTCCCATGGACTGCAAGAAGATCAAACCAATCCTTTCTTAAGGAAATCAGCCCTGAGTGCTCACTGGAAGGACAGATCCTGAAGTTGAGACTCCAAGACTTTGGCCACCTCATGAGAAGAGAAGACTCCCTGGAAAAGACCCTGATGTTGGGAAAGATGGAGGGCACAAGGAGAAGGGGATGACAGAGGATGAGATGGTGGGACAGTGTTCTCGAAGCTACAAACATGAGTTTGACCCAATTGCAGGAGGCAGTGGAAGACAGGAGTGCGTGGCGTGCTCTGGTCCAGGGGGTCACGAAGAGGCGGACACCACTAAACGACTGAACAACAAACAGTGTGGTTAGTTCATTGTTCGGTTCCGAAAACCACCCCCCTCCATCACCAAACGTCTCACCGAAGCTCCTTTTGCTTCCCTCTGAAATGCCTTGGCTCTTTTTAGAACTTTGAGACTTCCTGCATTGTAGGGGGTTGGACTTGGTGACCCCTGAGTGTACTTTTCAGCTTAAAATTCTCTGATTTTACGAGGCTGCGGAGGGACGGAAACAGCAGAAGGAGGGCCTGCCCCAGAGGCTGCCCAGTGGATGAACTGAGAACAGAAGGAGCTTTTTTCTTCCTTTTTTTCTGTTGCGCAAATACTCTGGCTCTGCTTTTTAGGACATTTTCGACGAGGATGGCACGAGATGACCTTTCCCGGGGCCGGGGAGGGATTCTCAGCATCCTCCCCCCATGCCATTTCTAATGATAGGCATCCCATCTGTCCATGTGTGGCGTTTCCGAGGGGAGGAGAGCCGGAGAGCTAAAGCAGCAATCGTTTCATATCACAATTATCATGGAAACTTTAATTCTTGGGGTTGGTGCTTACGGAAGGAAGGAGTCAGGTCTTTGCTCCTGCCTGAATGATCACTGTAAGGGGAGATGCCACATGGCTGACATTGTTGTTGTTGTTTAGTCATTTAGTCATGTCCGCCTCTTCGTGACCCCATGGACCAGAGCACGCCAGGCACTCCTGTCTTCCACTGCCTCCCGCAGTTGGGTCAAACTCATGTTCATAGCTTCGAGTACACTATCCAACCATCTCGTCCTCTGTCGTCTCCTTCTCCTTGTGCCCTCCATCTTTCCCAACATCAGGGTCTTTTCCAGGGAGTTTTCTCTTCTCATGAGGTGGCCAAAGTCTTGGAGCCTCAGCTTCAGGATCTGTCCCAGTGAGCACTCAGGGCCGATTTCCTTCAGAATGGAGAGGTTTGATCTTCTTGCACTCCATGGGACTCTCAAGAGTCTCCTCCAGCACCATAATTCAAAAACATCAATTCTTTGGCGATCAGCCTTCTTTATGGTCCAGCTCTCACTTCCATACATCACTACTGGGAAAACCATAGCTTGAACTATACAGACCTTTGTTGGCAAGGTGATGTCATCCTACAGAAAGATTGGGCTGCCCAGCGCTTTGCCAACCATGGGAGAACATCATCAGAACATCAGGAGAGCATCTGCTCGGTCAAAGGCCCATTTAGTCCAACATCCTGTTCTCCCAGCGGCCAGCCTGATTGTTGTTGTTGTTGTTGTTTAGTCGTTTAGTCGTGTCCGACTCTTCGTGACCCCCTGGACCAGAGCACACCAGGCACTCAGCTTCAGGATCTGTCCTTCTAGTGAGCGCTCAGGGCCCAGGGGGTCACGAAGAGTCGGACACGACTAATTGGCTAAACAACAGCACTGCAATGGAAAGGGCGACTTCTTTTTTATTTTTAAATATCTATATTTTAGCAGAGGCACTCTAGAACCAATTAACCACAGGAGAACTAGTGACCGTCTTAGCAGTCCGAGGGACGGTGCACAAACAGGAATCCTCTTGAAGCCGTGCAAAGGCAAACTGGGGAGTGGAGGGTGTGGAACAGGAAGTTTTGCAAAGGTGAAACTGTATATGGAGGGACATGAAAAATTCATCGGGGAATTTAAGCTACTTCCAAACCGCATGAAATATTAAATGTTCCCGCCGAGAAGTGTGTGGTGTCGCTGATCAGTACAGCCTAGCCTACTTCACTCTCCTCCACCTCCCCGGGGTTGCTTCCAGTTGCGTTCTACTCACGAGTAGACCCATTGAAATTAAGGGACCTGAGTAAGGACAGGAAAAAGCATCTGCTCAGTGGGTCGAGTGTCTGCCTTGCAAGTGGAGGCTCCCGGGTTCAGTCCCCACTGGCGTAGCCAGGTAGGGCTGGGAGAACATCTCTGCCTGCAATCCATGGCTGCCAGTCAGTGTAGGGAATACTGAGTGAGATGGACCAATGGTCTGACTCTGCATTAGGCAGCTTTCAATGGTCCTGGGAAGGCTCAGCCACCAATCAAGTAGTTCCTAGCCCTGTTTCCTGTGGTTTCCCCACCCTGCCTGACTCACCTACCTGCTCCATGTCTGTGTGTACCCAACACATCTGAGACTAAGTTTGCATCAAGATTTAGGTCACAGACAGATCCAGCAAACAGCCCAATAAACAAGGGGGCCACCACCAAAAAAAGTCCTGCCGTGTGTTCCAGCTGGGGTAATTGTACATTACTATTACCAGTGCTTTTTTTCTAAAAATAAAAATAAAATAATGTTTAAGGGTACTCTCATTTTGACTAACCATTTTATAGTTCAAATTGGGGAAAATAAATACAGTAAATGGACAAAAGTACAACAATTCACAAAATGTTTAGGGGTATGCGTACCCCTGCGTACCCCCAGAAAAAAGCACTGACTATTGCTATTGCTATTTTGTACCCCACCAACTGAATGGGTAGCCGCAATCACTATTGGGGGGGGGGGGTTTCCAACAGATATAAGAACACAATAAAAACATCAAACACTAAAAACTTCCCTATACAAGGATGTCTTCAGACGTCTTCTAAAAGTTTCAGCTGCACAATTGAGTGGAGAAAAAGAAAATCCACGTGGCCATGATTTCTGGAGCTATCAATTTTGTACTTGACACCCCAGAAGTGGCAGATTTAGAAGCAAGGCCCATCTCAGTGATGGGCAGATTCATACAGGTGATGGAGTAAACCAGCCCCAAACTGTGAAGGGCTTTAAAGGCTGTAAGGAGCAGTTTGAAATTGGGCCCCAAAGCGAACAGGTGGCCAGGGTGGCAGCTGTGGTCTCGGAACAATCTGTTCCACTTGCCCCCACTCCAATGGAGAAACATCTGGGCAGCGGCATTTTGCACAGGGTGGAAATTTCCAGACTGTCTTCAAAAAACAGCCCTATCTAGACGGCATTGCAGAACCATACAGTGGTACCTCTAGTTGCGGACACGATCCGTTCTGGGGTGCTGTTTGCACCCTGAAAAGCCCGCAACTAGAGCAGTGCTTCTGCACAAGTGCGGAGTGCGATAGAGCGCTTCTGTGCATGTGCAAAGCACGCAGAACACTTCTGCGCATGCGCAAAGCACGCAAAACACTTCTGCGCATGCGCAAAGCACACAAAATGGTTCTGCGCATGCATGCATGGCAAAACCCGGAAGTATACCCTTCCAGGTTTGCTGCATTCACAAGCCAAAAAGACGCAACATGAACCTAACGCAACACAGAGTATGACTGTATTTCCGTTGGATTTGAGGGCCAGTGGGGAAGGAAAAAAAAAAACACCTGAAAGATCTTGAGTAGATAGGAGTGTTCTCTCCTTCAGGCCTCTTGAAGTGAAGCAACCAAACCCCCGATTGCCTAAAAGCTTCTGTGAAGATTCCTGTGGACCATTTGGCTTCTGGGAAAAGAGCACCCTGGCTGGAACTCTTGAGAGGAAGAGAGCCTTTCAGCCTGCAGTCGAGGGGGCTGGCGGGGTGTCAAGTGTTAGGTCCAAAGTGGGGATCGATCACTGCTGAGCACTAGAAGGCTGGGGCAGGTGGATTTTCTTCTCTTCCATTTGCGCTGCTCAAATGTGAAGGAAGGGAAGGAGGAAGTAATCCAGAGAAGTTCACGCAACTACTGAAAGCGAAGTGGGGATGGGGCCTCGAGGTTGCTGTATGAGGCCAGTGGCCCAGCTAGTCCAGCATCCTGTTCTCACAGTGGCCGACCAGATGATGCTTTTATGCTTGAAGCCTTCTTGCTGGTTTCCCATAGGCTTCTGGTCAGCCACGATGAGAACAGGATTTTGGCTTGATCCAGCAGGGCTCTTGTCAAGTTCTGATGTTCCGTTCTTAGGGCCAAGAATTTGTTGTTGTTTAGTTGTTTAGTCGTGTCCGACTCTTTGTGACCCCCTGGACCAGAGCACGCCAGGCACTTCTGTTTTCCACTGCCTCCCACAGTTTAGTCAAACTCATGTTCGTAGCTTCGAGAACACTGTCCCACCATCTCGTCCTCCGTCGTCCCCTTCTCCTTGTGCCCTCCATCTTTCCCAACATCAGGGTCTTTTCCAGGGAATCTTCTCTTCTCCTGAGGTGGCCAAAGTCTTGGAGCCTCAGCTTCAGGATCTGTCCTTCCAGTGAGCACTCAGGGCTGATTTCCTTAAGAACGGATAGGTTTGATCTTCTTGCAGTCCATGGGACTCTCAAGAGTCTCCTCCAGCACCATAATTCAAAAGCATCCATTCTTTGGCGATCAGCCTTCTTTATGGTCCAGCTCTCACTGGTTCAAGAATAGGGCTGTGGAATTTTCAGGGTGTTTGTGTGAGTAATTTGGCAGGAGATGCATGCAGGCAACAGAAAAGGCAATTGACGTGGAAGTTGGACGGTCAGAAAGAGAAGGGTTGTGGCATCTGAACTGAAGCTTTGCACAAGCTGTTGCTCTGGCAAACGCCCATCCTCCACATGAGAGTTTTCATAGCCAAGCCCAGAAGACCAAAGGGTGTGTCTTATACCAAGGTGACCCACAAAGGATAATTTGGATTATTTTCAGGCTGTTTCCTCTGGGAGAGAAGCACCGATACCTCCCAATTGGGGACAAAGGCTCAGCTCTACTGCTGAACTATATTCAGAGGATGAGTCTGTCTTTGCCATCTGATCTTCTGTAAGCCAGTGGCTATAGAACCAGGCACAACCCCTTTAAGCACCCAGTCAGCTAGCCAGCTCCTCCCCGGCCACCTGGCCACCTTCCAGGCCTGGTCAGCCTAAATAAGGGCTTCATTCGGACTTGGCTTTCAGCAAAGGCAACATCTCCCAGAGCTGCTTTAGCAGGGGCAATTGGAGCTGTCCATGGTTCTGTCTGTTCTCTTCTTCACCGGACACTACCTGCTTCCTCTCCAAAACTCAAGTGTGTTGGGCCCAGGGGTAACCCATGAAATGCAGTCCAGGACCGGTCCAAAATCTGGAGGTTCTGTGAGGAGTCAGTCCGACAGGGCCAAGGCAGGACACGAGGCAGGAAACTAGGCAAGGGCAGGTACAGGATCTCAGGCAGGATCTGGCATACAGCAATGTTGCTCCAGAACCTGGGGCGGGGTCCAACAGCCTTTTATCTTTGTCGGGGTAGTGGCTGGTCCTGATCCCCCGGCGACTCACCTCCCTGTTTCGCCCGAAGGCAAGCACTCCTCCTGCGAGTACTCAGGTCTCTCCTTCTCTCAGACCTCAGTCTCTGCAGCTTGGGAGACGTCGGTGGGTTACTAGACCCAGAGGCCGCCTCAGCCTCCCCTGACCCAACCGGTAGTGGAGCAGCTGTCAGTGATGGCCCAGCTGGAGGCAACAAGGTCATCTGGAGCCAGGGCAGGCTCAGGCCCCTGACTCGGCCCAGCTGGTGCTTGTTGCAGGGGAGCCTGTGCAGACTGGGACTCTTCAGGATCAGGCCCCAGACTTGGTTCAGATGCCACCTGAGGCAAAGGATCCGGTGCAGACCGAGACTCCTCTGGTTCCAAGT
The DNA here is from genome assembly GCF_951804945.1 of Podarcis cretensis. Classification (NCBI taxonomy): domain Eukaryota; kingdom Metazoa; phylum Chordata; class Lepidosauria; order Squamata; family Lacertidae; genus Podarcis; species Podarcis cretensis. Next base: position 100,241,232 of record NC_137174.1, read on the forward strand.
CCAAGCTAGAGTCCGAGGCCATCACATCAAGCTCTCACTGATCTGGACAGTCATGGATGGACACATGCTGGGAGTGGGGGTTTGTGTGACCCTTGTCTCCTCTTTCTCTTCCTCCTCCTCATCTTCTATCATAGAATTGTAGAGTTGGATGGGACTCTGAGGATCATCTAGTCCAACCTCTTGCAATGCAGGAATCTCAACTAAAGCATCCATGACAGGCGGCCATCCAACCTTGGCTTAAAAATTCCAGTTCTCCGAGGTTGACCATTCAACTGTCAAACAGCTCTTGTCAGAGGGTTCTTCTTCTTTATCATCATCATCTTCATCATCATCTTCTTCTTCACCAGCAAGTGTGCCCATAAAACTTCTGGTTCTGATCTCAGCTCACCCAGAGATCTCCTTCTAACTTGCAAGCCCAGAGCGTATGGCTTAAATATCAGCCACGCACATGTTCAAAAACCATCTTGGCTGCTGCTCATATCTGGCCTAAGCGATGCGTCAGTCCCCTGCACACGCCTGAGTGGAGGCCTGCCATGTGTGCCCGGGCGAAGCTGAGTGTTTTTCGATTGGGTAACCATCCACTCGGAATATTCCCGGCACGTCTCACTGCCCTAATCCACCCGGAATTTGACGGCTTCTGGAACGGGAGGAAAACATCCACATACGCCTTCGGCGGAGGGCAAATTATCGACTTCTGAAGCTGGCTTCTTAGAATGATGGTGTCACGAGGGAGTTACTTAAACAAATTGCTTTATTATTACAACGTGGCATGGAAGAATTAAGGAGCGTGTGTGTGTGGAACCGCACTTCTCCTTTCATCTCCCGTAAGAAAAGTTACTTCATTATCACTTTCTCTTTGTGTAAGATCCTTGCCTTTAGTATGTAACCTACCTCCTAGGGTATCACAGTTATTTATTCTGAGTTTTAGTCTGGATGTTTTCCACGTAGGCAATATTTAAACCTTTTTTCATGTAATTATTATATCTTTGGGAGGTTTGTGCCAACTGGGCTGCAACTCTTTAATGTGCTGTCAGTGATGGAGGGGAGAAGAAGAAGGCAGGCTGGCTTTGGGCGTCCTCAGAGCTTCCACCTATGGGGGGGTACCCTGTCTCTCTGGGAACTATAGCGCAGAATTGGTAAACTCAGTGCAGAGTTAAGAGCCGTTGCTCACCCTTCACCAACCTGGTGCCCTCCAGATGTTTTGAACCTCAACTCCAGCAGCCCCAGCTGGTACGAGAAGTGTGGTGTAGTGGTTAGAGCGCTGGCCTAGGACCTAGCAGACCAGGGTTCTAGTTCCCAGGTTGCCATAAAGCTCAACAGTCTTCCAGCCTAAACTACCTCACAGGGTTGTGAGGTTGTGAGGCTAAAATGGGGAGGGGAGAACCCCACACTCCCATACCTCCTGACTGGGCCATGCTGTAGAATTGGCACTTTCTGGGAATGTGACAGAGACTATAATAGGATTAATAAAACAGGACGGGCATGGTAATAGGATCAGAAGTGAGAAGCGCTTTAGGAACACATTCAAAGCCTAAAGAAAGGGCATCTGTTTGTCCCTCTCTCTTCAGGAACTGGGGGACAATGAAGGCTACCTTTGACTTCTAGTAATAAATACATAAATAGACACAGAGCTCCTGCAGAAAGCACTCATGTGCAATTGAAAGCGAGTGTGGGCAACCTCAGAAGGTGGATGCAATTTAAGTGCTCCACCGCCGAATGTGTGAACAGCCTTGCGTTTGAAGTGATATGAAAGCTTTTGTCTGCTGTGTTCGATCTGCGACGGCTCGGTCATCTTCTCCCTTGGCGGTGGCTTCAATGGCCTTGATTTAAAATCAGCCCACTTTGCCGCATGTCCTGACCTTGCACGGAAGCCGGAGCAACAATTGGCCTTTAAAAACTCTCCCCGGGTGGCAGCAAAGCTGAGCCTGGCCAGGGGTTGCTGGAAGGTGTGTGTCTCTGTGGCCGAGCATGGTGTGGGATTGGGAATCAAACCAGGTATGATTTATCAAGGAGCACCCTCAATCGGCTGCTTTTGTAGTTAGCTAACTGGATGGGTTCGTTCGCTGGGTGCCTTGATACCCACTTGCTGGATCATCACCTTGTCACGTTGAGTGGGCTTGCATGTTCCTATGACCCTTGTGAGCAAAGCCGTCGGGAATCTCATACTCCCAGCAGGGTCATCCAAGGCGGTAAGGTCAAAGGGAAGGAGCCAGACAAAGAATGATCCAAGAAGTCCTCAATGGCAGAACAGGCTGATGATAACAAGCGGTATGTTACAACGGCTGTGAAGGCTGCAGCAGATAGTATTCTACCAGTTTGTTGTGACTACTTTATGCCATCGGAACAGAGCCCTACTGCAAAGACTGTGCATTGGTCAGCGTGCACTGATCTACACACATAAAACAAATTCACACACAGGGGTCTTCCAAAAACCCACCGTGTTTATGGAAGACAATCTTACTCGGCTACGAGTGATCGCCAAAGAAAGAAAGAAAGATTGATGATAGCACCAGAGAATTGTAGAGTTGGAAGAGACCCCCAAGGATTACAGAATCATAACACGGTAGAGTGGGAAGGGACCCTCAGGGACATCTAGTCCAACCCCCTGCAGTGCAGGAATCTCAGCTAAAGCATCCATGACAGATGGCCATCCAACCTCTGCTTAAAAACCTCCAAGGAAGGAGGTAAAGGTAAAGGTAAAGGGACCCTTGACCATAAGGTCCAGTCGTGGCCGACTCTGGGGTCGTGGCACTCATCTTGCTTTACGGGCTGAGGGAGCCGACATTTGTCTGCAGACACTTTTTCCAGGTCATGTGGCCAGCATGACTAAGATGCTTCTGGCGAAACCAGAGCAGCGCACGGAAACACCGTTTACCTTCCCGCCAGAGCACTACCTATTTATCTACTTGTGCCTTGACGTGCTTTCGAACTGCTAGGTTGGCAGGAGCAGGGACGGAGCAACAGGAGCTCACACCGTTGCGGGGATTCGAACCACCGACCTTCCAATCGGCAAGGCCAAGGCTCAGTGGTTTAGACCACAGCGCCACCTGCGTCCCCAAAGGAAGGAGAGTCCACCACCAATATTGCAAAGGAATACTGAAACATGGAGAGCTGAACTTAAACTTGGAGAAATGTAATTTGGGAGACACCGGAAATGACAAATTTGTACATCACTCTTTGCTATTTTGGGGAAGTCTGGTTCCTTCGGAGGAAATCTCGTCACCCGCTGCGACCGACGTGGTTCGCAGGTGAGCAAGGGACCACCTGGCTTTGAAATCTGCAAGTCCGTATGGTGGATCAGGGCCAGTCACGGTACTAATGAAAGAATGGTTCTACTCTGTGTTGCCAAAATAGCTTATACCGCCTGGAACATCCTCTGCAGAATCCGTGAGGCCAGAACGCCTTCCGTTTGCATGCCTTAATTGCGGATAAATACTGTGCTGTTTGAAGAAAAGTCTTTTAAAAGCCGGATTCCTGGTTCACTGTCGGGATCAGTGGGGTGCTAATGCGCCTGCCTCCCGGCTGAGAGCGCCTAATTCAGCATCTCATCTTGCCGGCACACTCTCGGCCTAACTGATTTCGCCTCTTGACGGCCTTGAAATCAACAGGAAGGCTAATTGCCATTCCTGCCGCATCAGACGGCGAGTCCTGGAGTAATTTGCCCCAGATAAGAAGCAGACAAACCAGCCCTTCTAATGAGATCCCCCGAAACGTCTTGTTTGCTTCCGAATTTTCTCTCCTCCCTGCTAGGAGATGCTGGAGAAGGTAAAAGCTGCTTTAGTCTTGATAGCTTCGAACAAAGAGCGAGGATAATATTTCTATTGCCGGCTGACCTGTCTCCATTTGGGGCTGTGAAGATGCTTCTCGAGACTCCGCCACGGGTGAAGTCAAATTGCTAGAGAATCATAGCACCTGCTGTGGCTGCAGAGACCAGGAACTTGTAACTGCTTCCTCTAGTGTGGTGTAGTGGTTAAGAGCTGTGGACTCGTAATCTGGGGAACCGGGTTCGATTCCCCACTCCTTCACCGGCAGCCGCTGGGTGACCTTGGGCCAGTCACACTTCTCTGAAGTCTCTCAGCCCCACTCACCCCACAGAGTGTTTGTTGTGGGGGAGGAAGGGAAAGGAGATTGTTAGCCGCTTTGAGACTCCTTAAAGGGAGTGAAAGGCGGGATATCAAATCCAAAACTCTTCTTCTTCTGTGTTGTTTTTGCTGCATTAGCAGCACCAAAGTGAGCTCCCCAGGTCGCAAGCCTGGGCAGTGTTTCTGGAGGTCCTGGGTTGCCCGGGTGATAAAAGCCCTCTCTCGGCCTTGCTGATGTGGCTCAAAGGAAACTCCCAATCACTTTCTAAACACCAGCTTGTCTAAACTTAAGTTTGTCTAAACAAAAATGTTTTTAGCAAGTACTGAAAAGGGCAAAGCGATGTTGCATACCTAATAGTGATAGGCAGCAATAAAAATAAATGAGGCCTCTCTGCAAATTCCCCCTCCCCCCCCAAAATCTGGTGGCATCTCAAAGCCAACTCAGAGTATGGACCCTCACTCTGCATGCACTTTATGAAGAGACCTTTGGAGACAGAGAAGATTGGATTTCACATATGCGCACAAAAACCATATACACTGGGCACCAGCTCTGCCCCCAGTGGGCTGGGGAAACTCAGCCAGATGGACGAGGTATAAATAAATAATTATTTTTTATTTATTTATTTATTTATTTTTATTTATTTATTTATTTATTTATTATTTCAGATTGGTTGGTATTTGATTCCCTTGCAAATTCCTATATTTGGCCTCCTCCTTTGTGCCATTTGGGCATTTTTGAATTAGGTGTTGACTAAAACCAACACAGGGACGCGGGTGGCACTGTGGTTTAAACCACTGTGCAGCTTGGACTTGCCGATCGGTAGGTCGGCGGTTGAAATCCCCGTGACGGGGTGAGCTCCCGTTGCTCGGTCCCTGCTCCTGCCCATCTAGCAGTTCGAAAGCACGTCAAAGTGCAAGTAGATTAATAGGTACCTTTCTGGCGGGAAGGTAAACAGTGCTTCCTTGCGCTGCTCTGGTTTTGCCAGAAGCGGCTTAGTCATGCTGGCCACATGACCTGGAAAAACTGTCTGCGGACAAAGGCCGGCTCCCTCGGCCTTTAGAGTGAGATGAGCGCCGCAACCCCAGAGTCATTCGCGACTGGACTGAACTTTCAGGGTTCCCTTTACCTTTACCTAGAAACCAACACAAAGCAGGGATGGCTCTCGCTCCATGCTTATGTTAGCCTTGCTGTTAAGAAAACTTGCCACTGCCTTCCGCATCCTGCGAGCAGCTCCTCTCCAACAGCTTGGATTTCCAGGAGGGTACCTCACCTGAAAGACGAAAACCAGAGCCGACAAGCTCACGGCAGGGATATGTGAGAAGCTGCCCCCCGGAGAGCCTGTTTAGACTCGAGCCGCGTCTTCAACCATCTGGTACCGACAAGGCTTCCTAAATCACGGCTTGGGCTGCTTGTTCCAGACATCAATATTATTTATGTAGATAATCAAATCTCTATAAACAGCCGCAGCGTGTGTTCGGGAGCCTACCGGAATATATCTCGGCACAAGAGAGACAAACACCAGAGGCGCAGAACTTTATGGGGAAGGGGAGAAAACGTCCACCAAGCTGTCAAGGTTGTAATAAAGCCATCTTTATTTAGTGGCACCCTGGCCATCGCCAGGGCCTCAGTTGGGCGCCGGTGATGTGCAGTGTGCGTTCTGAACGCCGCACAGGTACGGAGTAGACCTGCAATTTATGCGAGGGGTTTTTGTTCTGGGGATTTGCACACAAAGACATCGTCATGCCAGGTTGGGAAGACACCCTGGGATCTCCCCCTCTGGAGATTTAGCATTGGGGGGCAGCAGGGGCCGTCGCCGTCAGCGGAAATTCAGAAAGTGGGCCAAAGATGCCACAAAACTGGGAGGGAGGTGGCTCCCTTTTCTGGCCCAGCAGCAGCAGGACACATGGAGCGGACGTCTCCAGGGTGGCCGGATGGGCTGTGAGTGGATAGCAGGCCGCCAGCCAGGCAGTGAGAATTCTGTCCCACCTTAAGGAACAGACGTGTGGAATTGTTGCATGTCACATGTCTGTTTACATTCCAGCACAGTATGCTGGGAACTTCCGTTTGTGTATAGCTTTCCGTTTTGCTTTGGACACGAAGGAGATCAGACATGTTTCGTTTTGTCCTGATCCACGCTTAATAAAAAGGGACACAGGTGGCGCTGTGGGTTAAACCACAGAGCCTAGGACTTGCCGATCAGTAGGTCGGTGGTTCGAATCCCCACAATGGGGTGAGCTCCTGTTGCTCAGTCCCAGCTCCTGTCCACCTAGCATTTTGAAAACACGTCAAAGTGCAAGTAGATTAATACTTCCGGTGGGAAGGTAAACGGCGTTTCCGTGCGCTGCTCTGGTTCGCCAGAAGCGGCTTAGTCCTGCTGGCCACGTGACCCAGAAACTGTACGCTGGCTCCCTCGGCCAGTAAAAAGAGATGAGCACCGCAACCCCAGAGTCGGCCACGACTGGACCTAATGGTCAGGGGTCCCTTTACCTTTATCTAATGCTTAATAAAACCTGCTTGTAAATATGCTCACACAGCCTCTCGTGCCACTTCTGTCTGCGCAGCGTTTTCTCTGCTGAACAGTGTGCTCAGTCTTCTAAAGCCTGGGTCGCAGATTTATGCTGCACCAAGGACCGGAGTATGCCTGGCACCCCGACCAGTGGGCTGGGGCCGGCTGGGGGCCTGCCAATTGCCCCCATTTCCTTGGGTGCATGCCAACAGCCAGGCCCTCCCTTGCCAGGATGGAGCCCCCTCTCATTGCCCACCCCTTTCAACATCTCGTGATGGCGTGTCACACGCTTCTCATGCCATGGCTGCCGCCGCTGCCGTGTGCAACAGGTTGCTGCTGTTCTGGGTTGTGCCCTCAGATCCTTCCTGCCCTGGGGCGACCGGAGAACCCCCAGCCAAGGTTCATCAGTACGGAAACAGACTAGCAGCACAGCGGCTTCTGGGCCTGACAGGCGGATGTTCCTGTGGGCACACTACAAGCTAGTTGCAGTGCCCCATCTCTTTCGCACCTTGCCCCGGGCACAGGCAACCGACGCTACACCACTGTCTCCCTGACAGCTCTGCTTTCCTTAATGGGCTCTGTGGCAGTTGCGTGAGGCTTCTGGGAGGCCGTGGGAGATCTCTCACGGGCTTCCCAAGATCTCAGATGGCCCCACGGTATCTTGTGGGATCCCGCAACTTTCCCAGAGCCCCATAGGCAAAGTGGAGGGCTTATAAACTCTTTCCATGCCACAGAAAGAGCTTTTTAAGACCTCTGGCTTACTTAGCAGGGATCTGGAAAGGTCCACTGGAACGGGCACACTGTGAAAGGCCTCAGATGGCAATTGCAGGGTCTGAGGATCCCAGCTTTTGCTAGAGCAGGCATGTCCAACACGTAGATCATGGGGGGGGGGGTTCCAGGTAGATTGTGGGATCTCCAGGGTGCTCCTGATCGATCCCCCAGAAAAGCTCAACAACTCTGGGGCAACCCTTCCCAAAAAGGGATCAATAACTCTGATTAACCCCCCCCAAAAAAAAGATCAACAACTCTTGGCAATGGGTAGATCACTGCCATCAATGAGTAGATCACAGTCTCTTGGGAGATGGATGTGCCTGTGCTAGAGCATTGCTTCTCAGACTTTTTTCTCTGAAGCACACTTTCAGAATAGAAATTTGCTCATGCCACACTGAATTTTGTATTGATAAGATATACATCGGAAAACAAAAAGGTACAGCTCCCAGCAGTGCTCGGTTTATAACACAGAACACAACGGTCACAGGACACCCAGAAAGTAAAAAACAACGCAGCTACATAAGAAGATGAATCATTCCCACAATATAACTATCAATGAGCCTCTTGCAGATGTAGCTTGAGTATTTTATGCAAACCCAATGAGAGGTGTGATCTTGCTTTTGCCGGGTAAGGTCTCATTTGAGACAAACTAACTCTCCTCTCCTCATCAACACAAAGAAGCCTTTGTATTTTCCAATCTTTCATATTTGTCAGAGCTGGAAATCTCTGCTCACAGCAATATGTCGTGGAGAATTGTAGAAGAATAACCAATGCTCTTGAAGAAAGATACTGTTTCTGGTTGTATATCCCACCAAATTACTTTGATATTATCCTGTCCTATACTAAACCGAAATGTTTCAAGGTTTCTTTGATTGCCCTCGAATGTTCCCTCCACACTTGCCTTCTTTTCCTGCCAAACCCTGGGAGAGCCTGTGGCCTAGAGGGATATTGTTTTTATCTTGCGTTCAGCTTGATCGTTGATGGGTGGGGTACAAATAATAAAATTATTATTATTATTCCTGTCATCTATAGGTGACTTCCCACCACCGCCACCACCGCCACCTCCTTCTGATGATCTTGGGAATCCTCCTCCACCACCGCCCAGTGCCTTTCTTCCTCCTCCTCCTGATGAAGCCATGTTCAATGTTCAGGTAAGAAGGCATCCATAGTGCTGCCAAGGGCACGGATGGGGTTCTTGTGGTGCCTGGTTGTGGTCAAGGCGAATCGAGTGCCGATGGTGCTAGGTGCTGTACAGCGGCAGTGATGACCACCAAAAGAAAGAGCTGCTTCACGTGGCTTGCGGTTAAACTGTGGAACTCCCTGCCACAGGAGGCAGTGATGGCCAAATTTGTGGCGGAATTGTGCTTGAGTTCCGCTTGTGGGTTTCTCTTTAGTGTATCTGGTTGGCCACAGTGAGAACAAGATGCTAAATGGGCCATTGGACTGACCAACAGGCCTCTTTTTATTTTCTTAGAATGGTATCTAAAAAATCCCAGTCTTATTGCTTTCCCATTATATGTTACACCATCACTTGTATTTACTTTATTTATAATGTTAGTCTTTCTTTCCTTTTTAATTCCCCCCCCCCCATACTAGCAATCTACCTACTTTATTTGCAAACTCTGTTTCAAATATTTTAATTTCTGTTTCATTTCTTGCCACGTTTAAATAGCTTAGCCTTTCTTATATCCTTAATGGTCAGTTTCCATCCAGGTGTCTCATGAACATCACTAAGTTGGGGTCAGCAGGGTGAGGGATTTGCAAAGGTGTGGCCAAGAAGTAGAAGGCATTTTATTCCATTGCCAACTCAAGGAAGATGATACCCATCTGCAGCATTTAGCCAGAAAGCGTTGCATGTGTATGACCCAATTAAACCTTACAGGAACAGCCCTGCAGTACAGACCAGTACCTTGCAATTTCAGATCTGAGGCTGAAGTGGTCACTGCACTTACTGTCACACATTGTAAGTTTGTGGATGGTCTGTGTTTCGATCCGGGGGGGGGGGGCTCCCTCCCACTTCAGAACTGATAAGCAGCTTCGTTTTGTTACTGGCTGCTGGTTTTATTTGACATTATTTGGATGGTTGGCATTTCTATGCTGTCAGCTGCATGGATTTCCTGTGGTGGAAGGGAAGGAGACAGAACAATTTAAAAGAAAAGATTTGACCAGGTGGCAGCGGAGACCCAGTGAAGGTGCTTAGAGTGGCTCAGGGAAGCTTTCCTGTTTAGTCGTGTCCACCTCTTCGTGACCCCCTGGACCAGAGCACACCAGGCACTCCTGTCTTCCACTGCCTTTCGCAGTTTGGTCAAACTTATGTTCGTAGCTTCGAGAACACTGTCCAACCATCTCATCCTCTGTCGTCCCCTTCTCCTTGTGCCCTCCATCTTTCCCAGCATCAGGGTCTTTTCCAGGGAGTTTTCTCTTCTCATGAGGTGGCCAAAGTCTTGGAGCTTTAGCTTCAGGATCTGTCCTTCCAGTGAGCACTCAGGGCTGATTTCCTTCAGAATGGAGAGGTTTGATCTTCTTGCAGTCCATGGGACTCTCAAGAGTCTCTTCCAGCACCATAATTCAAACGCATCCATTCTTCAGCGATCAGCCATCTTTATGGTTTTGACAAGGTGCCCCATGATATTCTTGTAAAGAAGCTGGTAAAATGTGGACTTGACTATGCTACCACTCAGTGGATTTGTAACTGGCTGACTGACCAAACCCAAAGGGTGCTCATCAATGGTTCCTCTTCATCCTGGAGAAGAGTGACTAGTGGGGTGCCACAGGGTTCTGTCTTGGGCCCGGTCTTATTCAACATCTTTATCAACGACTTGGATGATGGACTCAAGGGCATCCTGATCAAATTTGCAGATGACACCAAACTGGGAGGGGTGGCTAACACCCCAGAGGACAGGATCACACTTCAAAACGACCTTGACAGATTAGAGAACTGGGCCAAAACAAACAAGATGAGTTTTAACAGGGAGAAATGTAAAGTATTGCACTTGGGCAAAAAAAATGAGAGGCACAAATACAAAGATAGGTGACACCTGGCTTGAGAGCAGTACATGTGAAAAGGATCTAGGAGTCTTAGTTGACCACAAACTTGACATGAGCCAACAGTGTGACGCGGCAGCTAAAAAAGCCAATGCAATTCTGGGCTGCATCAATAGGAGTATAGCATCTAGATCAAGGGAAGTAATAGTGCCACTGTATTCTGCTCTGGTCAGACCTCACCTGGAGTACTGTGTCCAGTTCTGGGCACCACAGTTCAAGAAGGACACTGACAAACTGGAACGTGTCCAGAGGAGGGCAGCCAAAATGGTCAAAGGCCTGGAAACGATGCCTTATGAGGAACGGCTAAGGGAGCTGGGCATGTTTAGCCTGGAGAAGAGGAGGTTAAGGGGTGATATGATAGCCATGTTCCAATATATAAAAGGATGTCACATAGAGGAGGGAGAAAGGTTGTTTTCTGCTGCTCCAGAGAAGCGGACACGGAGCAATGGCTCCAAACTACAAGAAAGAAGATTCCACCTAAACATTAGGAAGAACTTCCTGACAGTAAGAGCTGTTTGACAGTGGAATTTGCTGCCAAGGAGTGTGGTGGAGTCTCCTTCTTTGGAGGTCTTTAAGCAGAGGCTTGACAACCATATGTCAGGAGTGCTCTGATGGTGTTTCGAGTCCAACCCCCTGCCAAGCAGTTCATGGCCCAGTTCTCTAATCTGTCAAGGTCGTTTTGAAGTGTGATCCTGTCCTCTGGGGTGTTAGCCACCCCTCCCAGTTTGGTGTCATCTGCAAATTTGATCAGGATGCCCTTGAGTCCATCATCCAAGTCGTTGATAAAGATGTTGAATAAGACGGGGCCCAAGACAGAACCCTGTGGCACCCCACTAGTCACTCTTCTCCGGGATGAAGAGGAACCATTGATGAGCACCCTTTGAGCCATTTGACGGTACAATGAACTCCCTCGCTGGGTGATGGGCTCTCCTTCCATGGAGGTTTTCAAGCAGACATTGGGTCCCATCTCTCAGGGATTCTCTAGGCGTCGTTCCTGGCATTTCAGGGGGTTGGACTAGATGACCCCTGGGGGTCTCAATTCTCCGAGAAGATGAGACTTGGCCGGGCAAGTTCTCCCACGGCTCAGTCATGGAGGGCGAAGATGGAATTCCCGTCAGAAATATTTCCTGTGGCGACGGGCGCATGCGGATGGTGTCTCTGCCTGACCCGTTGGTGGCATTCTGTCGACTGCCTGAGAATGAGGGCTTCTGGTTTGTTGAGAATCTCCCCCCAGTCGCGGCTGCCGGACTTGTCCTGCGCCAGGAAGCCTCCCTTCTCCTCCCCCTCCGATTGTTCGGCGTGCCACCTTGCCGCCAGAGACCGTTAATTCTATTTAATGGCTAATTAAACGCTAATTCATGCTGCATTTGGAACAGGATTAAGGTCGGCGGGGGTGGGAGCCAGCAAAGAAACGGGAAGCTCTCGCAGTGGCCATAATTATCGATAATGAGCTCTGGGCTGTAATTTTATTAATTAAAAGGGGAGAGAAGAGGCAGTATCCTCTGGAGCTGTTCTCCGTCAGAAAGAGCGCTGCTGCCGGGGCAAGGTTTAATGACCTTTTTGGATGGGCCTGGGTCTTGATCTTCATCCCCAGATGGGACGCAAGGGGGGGGGGGCAAAGGAGCTGGGGGTTTTTGGAGGGGGGGGCAGAAGATGCCGCACCACCTCCTATTCCCTCTAACGCCGAAAACACACCCCAAGACACAGAGGTTTCCCCCCAAAACAGTATAATTTCCAAGCCAGATGCAGCTTTAATTCTAGCCAAGCAATAATGAGTTGTCTTTACAACAACATAAACCGATTTGATGTGCAAAGTAGTTTCTCTGTGTTATTCCGCCTCCCTGCGACCGAGATAACATCCATGGGTCTCTTGTTTTTCCTGCATTTGCTATTGGCCAAATGCATCCAGTGTTGATTCATTAATATAATTCCCCAGAAAGCAGGGTTAAAGTCCCCCGAGGGTAGGTTTCATTTTAGAATTCTTCTTTATATATAATTTTTATGGAGTTTTCAATTTTACATTTCAAAATAAACATTTTGCGAACTTCAAAATATCCAGTGACTTCCCTTCTTCTCCTTCCATGGTTCATTTTAAGTATCATACTGTACATTCCTGAATATTTTACTGTAACCATTCAAATCAGTTTTCCACTTTTACATCCATCAAAAATCATTTACTCTGTTGAATTTGATCTTACTGCTACCAGCGTTTTCAGGTGTCTACAGTTATTTTCCAGATATTCAATAAATGTATTCTACTCTTCTTTAAATATATGTTCTTCTTGCTCTCTTATTCTACGTGTTGAATCTGCAAGTTCTTCATATTCTGTCAATTTAAGTTGCCAATCCTCGTTAGTTGGGGCTAACAAAACACAAGCCGCAGTTGTTGCATACATAAATAACCTTTTCTGACACCTAGGAATTTCTGTCAGGGTTATTCCCAACAGGAAGGACTCTGGTTTTGGGGGGGAAAGTAGTTTCAAACATGTTTTTCAATTCATTACAAATCATTTCCCAATATACTTTTACCTTTTTTCATGTCCACCACATATGAAAAAAAGTCTCTCTCTGCTTCTTTACACTTCCAACACATATCTGATTCTGTTTCATAAATCTTAGCCAACCTACGTGGCGTTCGGTACCATCTATGAATCATTTTCAAATAATTCTCTTTTGCTGTATAATATGCAGTAAATTTCGGGGCGCTTTCCCAAAGTTTCTCCCAGAGGTTAAGATCTATATTGTGTCCTTATATCTATTGCCCAGTGTCTCTGGGCAAAGCAATGTCAATCTATGAAACACTGTTAGCAAACCAACATTTTTGGACCCACTTTCGTGCATGTGATGAAGATAAGACGTGCTGCATATTTGCGTGCTGAGAAGGAAGCGGGGGGGGGGGGGCAGTGGAGCAAGGCATGGCGGCCGCTGCCCTTTAAAAATGGGGACATGATCCCTCTTGAGTCAACTGTGAGAATGTACCCAAGTCGCCCTGCTAACCAGGAGAGCAGCGATTCCTCTCGATTGAGCCGGGCCTGAAATGCCATTGGATGAGAAGCCTAAGAGGAGCTTTGCAACCAGACAGCTTCCTTCCTTACTCTGCTCTCCTCGCTTTTTCCAATAATTTATTATTATTGGGGAATTAAATAACCCATCCGTGTCTTGACAGCGGTTGTAAATTGATGCTTCATTGCCTGAGATCCAAAGGGCCTTGGTGGAACTGCTGGGCAAGGGGAGCGTCCCCCCCCCAATTTCTCCCTCCTGCCGCCCAAGAGCATCTTCTATTACCACCCAATAAGCCAGATTTTGAGGCGCTCAGAGAATCCTTTGGTGCAGAACAAAGCCCCCAGCTCCTTGCAGAGCAAAATGGGGACTTGCTTATGACACCCCTGTTCTCCACCGTGCACGAGTGAGGCGGGCTGTAGCGCGATAGCAGAGGATCTGCTTTGAATGCAGAACAACCCAGGTTGAGCCCCCTGCCTGGGGGGTGGGTGGGCTGCTGCCAGTCAGTGTAGACAACACTGAACTCAATCGACGGCCTGGTCTGGTATGAGGCAGCTTAAAGCACCACCCTTCAAATTGCTGAAGGCGTTGCAGAATCACACCCTGCGATGCCGCCCCAGAACACACTGTAACCCCACCCCTTGAGAGACGCGTCTGCATTCTTAAGCTGGGGAAAGGGGGAGCTCTGTGGCAGAGTTATCTCCTTGACAATCAGAAGGTCCTGGGTTCCAATCCTGACCTTTCCAGGTAGAGTTGGGATCATCTCTTGCCTGAGACTCTGCCAACCCAGTGTGGACAATCCTGCAGCATTTTTTTCCTGGTTGTTCTCAGGTTGTTGGTGAGACGTCGCCATTATTATCACCTTTTCCTAGATTGTTTCCAAATTCTTTGGATTCCAAGTTGTTTTTATCACAGAGGAATTGTTGTCGTTATCATCATCATCATCATCATCATCATCATCATCATCATCATCTATTATTTATACCCCACCCATCTGGCTGGGTTTCCCCAGCCACCCTGGGTGGCTTCCAACAGAATTAAAAGCACAATAAAACATCAGGCATTAAAAACTTCCCTATACAGGGCTGCCTTCAGGTGTCTAAAACTCAGATAGTTGTTTATTTCCTTGACATCTGAAGGGAGGGTGTTCCACAGGGCGGGCACCACCACCGAGAAGGCCCTCTGCCTGGTTCCCTGTAACCTCACTTCTCACAGGGAGGGAACTGGCAAAAGGCCCTCGGAGCTGGACCTCAGTGTCTGGGCAGAATGATGGGGGTGGAGACACTCCTTCAGATATACTGGACCGAGGTTCTTTAGGGCTTAAAGGCCTCGTCCAGCACCATAATTCAAAAGCATCAATTCTTCAGCGATCAGCCTTCTTTATGGTCCAGTGAATGAAGAGAACTCCCCCCCACCCCACCCCACCCCCCCAAAAAAAGGGCTGTGCAGAAGACCCCACAGGCCATAAATTCACCTCTGGCTCCACCTGCCAGTTCCTCATTTTTTACACCCTTAATGCCAAATGGTTTCTCCACGGCATTCCTTCATTTCTTTGTGTGTTCCTTTCCCCTTCGTCTAGGTCAGCGCCGGCGGCAAGACCCTGGAGGAGAGGCGTTCCAGTCTGGACGCGGAAATCGACTCCTTGACCAGCATCCTGGCCGACTTGGAGAACAGCTCGCCTTACAAGCCGCGGACGCAACAGGTCAGAGTTGGGGAGAGATGGCGGAGAGGGCCCAGCGTCCACAATCAGCCTCTTCTCTCGGACGGGGGCTTGATCTGGGGGCGTAGGGTGTTGCATGCTGCCTGTTGCATTCAAAACAGACTGAAAAAGTGGCAAGGTATTTTTTTTATTTTTCATAAATACCGCGTGGAGCAGCACGCAGGCAACCAAAATGGTCAAAGGCCTGGAAACGATGCCTTATGAGGAACGGCTAAGGGAGCTGGGCATGTTTAGCCTGGAGAAGAGGAGGTTAAGGGGTGATATGATAGCCATGTTCAAATATATAAAAGGATGTCACATAGAGGAGGGAGAAAGGTTGTTTTCTGCTGCTCCAGAGAATCGGACACGGAGCAATGCTTCCAAACTACAAGTAAGAAGATTCCACCTAAACATTAGGAAGAACTTCCTGACAGTAAGAGCTGTTCGACAGTGGAATTTGCTGCCAAGAAGTGTGGTGGAGTCTCCTTCTTTGGAGGTCTTTAAGCAGAGGCTTGACAACCATATGTCAGGAGTGCTCTGATGGTGTTTCCTTCTTGGCAGGGGGTTGGACTCGATGGCCCTTGTGGTCTCTTCCAACTCTATGATTCTATGATTCTACGCTGGTTCCTACCACATCGGTGTTCCATGCGTCTATTCTGTTTACAAACTGTCTTGAGAATAATGCAAACCACTAGTGAATCCCTCCCCTTTTAGCAGTGTGGAGCCTCAGGTGAAAGACAAGTTTTCCTTGGAGATTTTTAAGCAGAAGTTGGATGGCCCACTGCCACGGGTGCTTAATAATAATAATAATAATAATAATAATAATAATAATAATAATTTATACCCTGCCCTTTCCGGTTCAAAAACTGGGCTCAGGGCGGCTAACAACAAATTTAAAACACTTAATTGATGCAACAAAAACAGCATAAAATACAGTATAAAACGTGAATAACAATAAATTCAGAATTCAAAAATCAATTTAGGGGGGAAATCCATCCAATAAGCATTAGATGATCACCAGGGCTAGCTGGCTAAATTAGTCCTATTTGGGCCAGCGAGTGCAGAATTAGCTGTGGGATCCCAGAGCAGGGAATCTTCATAAAAAGGGGAGGGGGAGGGAAGGAAGGAAGGGGAATAAAAGATTAGGCTGAGTTCAAATTGAAAGCCAGGCGGAATAGCTCTGTCTTACAGGCCCTGTGGAAGGAAGTTCAATCCTGCAGGGCCCTGGTCTCATGGGACAGAGCATTCCACCAGGTCGGAGCCATCACAGAGAAGGCCCTGGCCCTGGGGGAGGATAATCTGACTTCCTTAGGGACCTCTAAACTATGATTATTCATGGACCTTAAGGTCCTCTGCGGGGCAGACCAGGAGAGGCGGTCCCGTAAATATGAGGGCCCTAAGCCACAAAGGGCTTTAGCTGAGATTCCTGCATTGCAAGGGGTTGGACTAGATGTCCTTCGGGGTCCCTTCCCACTCTCAGATTCTATGATTCTGTGAACGCTTGCAGGCCAGGGTGATGGTAGCAGATGCAGCCTTGCTTTCCCCTCCACGTTTAAGTGCTATGCACGGAGCTTCTGCACAGATACCTGTGAAGAGAAACCAGGCAATCTGCTTAAAAAGAAGAAGCAACAGCCTCTCTTGACCGCTGTGCCAGAGAATCTTTCCCTTCTGACTGCCGCTGTCGCTCCTGCGATCTGAGCTTCAAATGTGTTGCCTCTCTCTCTCCGCCCCCCCCCCCCACCAGCCCCTCTTTGTTGTCTAATCCCCCAGGCTGAAAACACTCTGGAAACAGCTCTGCTATCAGCAGGGTGCCTGCGTCAGCACCGTGGGGTGAAACCGGGGTGAGGTGGGTGGCAGGGATGAGTCACACAGGAAGCCAGGGCTTCGGAAGAGCAGTTTTCTGTTTGTGCGCCCAGAAGGAGAGTGCAAGGGGCTGCCTTGGAGGGATGGTTGGGGATATTTTCCTGGAGGAGGAGGAGGAAGAAGAAGAGGAAGAAAAGGAAGAAAAGGAAGAAGAGGGAAGCCCTCTCCCCTAATGCTAGGATTTGTGGGTACCCAATGAAGCTGAAACTTGGAAGATGCAGGATGGATAGAATAATGTCCTCCGTTAACCTGTGGAACTCACTCCCACAAGAGGCAGTGATGAGCAACAACTGAGATGGCTTTAAAAGAGGATTGGGCAAATTCACGGAGGAGGAGAGAACTACCGATGGCAACTAGCTAGGATTGCTATGCTTTGCCTCCACAGTTGGAGGCACAAAAAGGGGGACCCCACTGTATGAAAATATACACAAGTGGGGGGGAACAGGGGTTCAGGCCCAGGTAAGGTGCAATATAAAGTATAATATATAAAGCAAGTAAGGTTCAACAAAGGTACCCGCAATTACAAAACATACCGTATATTTCCATGTATAAGGCGCCCCGAGTTGTTGAACATGTTTTTTTTTGGGGGGGAGGATTGTCAAAAATCGCTCACCAACACGCGTTGCCGCCTCTCGTCTGTCCCCTCGCCAGCAGAAGCTCCCAATCACCCGCCCAACTGCTGCAGCACCAGCCAATCAACACTAGCCCTTGACGCAGCAACCAATAACACACCCAGTAGCCATTGGCAGCCGCGGCAGCAACCAATCAAATGTCTACCTTATGCACTATCCATGTATAAGACAACCCCTACTTTTTAGCATGATTTTTAAAAAGAAAAACCTAGTCTTATACACAGATAAGTACTGTAAATCCCGCTTTAGGTAAAGGTAAAGGGACTATTAGTTCCAGTCGTGGCCGACTCTGGGGTTGCGGTGCTCATCTCGCTTTACTGGCCGAGGGAGCCAGCGTACAGCTTCCGGGTCATGTGGTCAGCATGACTAAGCCGCTTCTGGTGAACCAGAGCAGCGCACGGAAACGCCGTTTACCTTCCCGCCGGAGTGGTACCTATTTATCTACTTGCACTTTGACGTGCTTTCGAACTGCTAGGTGGGCAGGAGCAGGGACCGAGCAACGGGAGCTCACCCTGTCGCGGGGATTTGAACCACCAACCTTCTGATCGGCAAGTCCTAGGCTCCGTGGTTTAACCCACAGCGCCACTCGCATCTACCCGCTTTAGGAGTGCCTTGATAAATTCCCTTCCGGGGGAACATCACCTTCAGAAAAAGCACATATAATTTTTCGCCATTTGGCGATTGAAATCTGACCCATACAACAGAATCAGTACACTTAAGACAAGAAATGAAGTTTGTTCATCTCTTCGACACGATTGCACCTCATGGGCTGAATGCTTCCTTTGATTTGGGTTGTTTCTTGGAACTTCTTTTTTAGAAGCCTCTGGTATTTCTTCTATGTTCCCTATAAATGCTCACTAGATGGCTCCCTCTATGCTGTGCCGGCCAGTTTGCAGCAGACACCTCCCTTGTACCCTTTGCGGGACCTTACTAACCTGACAGGGTGAGTCATCATGCTTGCGGCCTCGGAAAGTTTGTTTCTTACGGTTTGGCTTGGGTTGCTGTTGTGTATCGTTCTCAGCTGAAGAAGGAGTTTTCCTCTGAAACTGGGATTACTGGCCTCCAGTCCTTTTGCCGCAGCTGCTCCACCACTTCCAGGAACTTTCTTGCGCCAGAGATTTGAAAAAATATGTCATTTTAGTTTTGAACTTACACTGATAACTCTGGAGTTTGCACTGTATGTTTTGTAATTGCGGGTACATTTGTTGAACCTGATTTGGTTCAACAAACCAAACAAACAAACCAGGTTTGTTGAACCTGATTTGGTCGTGGGAAACCACAGTAATCCAGCTGTTTTGGACAACCTCTCCCATCAGCCTCAGGCAAAAAGCAGAGAAAGCAGTTTCACTTGCTATCGTTTATTAAGGGGCTTCAAAATATTAATGGTTATTATTCAAGCGCCTACAAGGCATATGAAATGAAATATAAAAAACTCACTTGGCGTACCGGCTGAAAAGCTCACAGCTGACTTTTCTTCCCATCTCATTTGTGCCTATGGAACTCCCTCCCACAAGAAGCAGTGACGCTCACCATCCTTGGATGGCTTTAAAAGAGGATTGGACAAACTCATAAGGGGGAGAGTGGCTACTAGCCAGGACAGCTCGGCTCGGCTCGGCCTCCGTGGTCGAAAGCAGCACTGCTTCTGAACAGCACGAAGCAAGAGTGCTCCCATGTTCGAGTCCTGCTTGTGGATTCTGGTTGGCCACTGTGAGGGCAGAGTGGCCTGGTCCCCTTGGGCCTGATCCAGCAGGCTCTCCTTATGTTCTTACCTGGGTGGGGAGAGTTGTCAGGGATCATGGGAGTTTGTTTCCTGCAAGTCAATCATCCCTGGCAGTCACGAAATTAAAAAACACCTGCTTCTTGGGAGAAAAGCAATGACAAACCTAGACAGCATCTTAAAAAGCAGAGACATCACCTTGCCAACAAAGGTCCATATAGTTAAAGCTATGGTTTCCCCAGTAGTGATGTATGGAAGTGAGAGCTGGACCATAAAGAAGGCTGATCGCCGAAGAATGGATGCTTTTGAACTCTGGTGCTGGAGGAGACTCTTGAGAGTCCCATGGACTGCAAGAAGATCAAACGCATCCATTCTGAAGGAAATCAGCCCTGAGTGCTCACTGGAAGGACAGATCCTGAAGCTGAGACTCCAATACTTTGGCCACCTCATGGGAAGAGAAGACTCCCTGGAAAAGACCCTGATGTTGGGAAAGATTGAGGGCACAAGGAGAAGGGGACGACAGAGGTCAAGATGGTGGGACAGTGTTCTCGAAGCGACCAGCATGAGTTTGACCAAACTGCGGGAGGCAGTGAAAGACAGGAGTGCCTGGCGTGCTCTGGTCCATGGGGTCACAAAGAGTCGGACACGACTAAACGACTAAACAACAACAACAACAATCATCCCTGGCATAAAACAGTAAGGGTTAGTTTCTGCAGCTATCTCTTGGAAGTCTCCGAATTCGTTTCCTATATTATGTTATGTTGCCTTTCTCTTTATATTCCGCCTTTCGGCCCCAAAATTCCCCCAAGGCGGCTCACAACGAGCAAACGAATGTGAATCCAAACAATGCAAACGATGCAAATTGAAAGACACATTTCAAAAATGGGGGTACTTCCTTTGCTGTCACTCAAGGCCCAGGTGGTCTCAGTGGCACTGAGGTCCTTCCATCAGCTTTGGCTGGTGGCCTAGCTGTGCCCCTATCTGGACAGGGAGAGCTTAACTTCTGCTGTCAATTGTAAGCTCTTGGTTAGATTACTGCAATGTGTTGTATGATTGGGAAACATGGACCACTTATAAATGCCATCTCCAACTCCTCGAAAGATTCCATCAACGGTGTCTCTGACAATTTTTACACATCACTTGGGAAGACAGACGAACTAATATCAATGTACTGGAAGAAGCAAAGATCACCCGTGTCAAAGCAATGATTCTTCAACATCAACTTCGTTGGACTGGTCATGTTGTGCGGACGCCTTCCAAAGCAACTACTCTATTCCGAACTTAAAAATGAAAAGCGTAATGCTGGTGGTCAACAAAAAAGGTTTAAAGACTGTCTCAAGGCAAATCTTTAAAAATGTAGTACAAACACTGAAAACTGGGAAACACTGGCCTGCGAGCGCTCCAGTTGGAGAACAGCCTTTACCAAAGGTGTTGTGGGCTTTGAAGACACTCGAACTCAGGACGCAAGGGAGAAAAGTGCTAGGAGGAAGGCACGCTTGGCAAATCCACACCGTGATCAACTCCTGCCCGGAAACCTCTGTTCCCACTGTGAAAGGACGTGTGGATCCAGAACTGGCCTCCACAGTCACTTACGGACTCATTGTTAAAACCATGTTTATGGAAGACAAGCTTACTCAGCTACGAGGGATTGCCGAAGAAGAAGAAAACCTGTGTGGTTGCCTCTGAAGACGGTTTGGAAACTTCAGCTGGTGCAGAATTTGGCAGCCACTGGGGCAAGACAGTTTGAGCAAATAACAGTGATCCTGGCCCGACTACACTGGTTGCCAATCAGTTTCCAGGACAATTCAACAGTTCAGGACTGTAATGCCTCAAGGTCTGCCTCTCCCCATATGGTCCTAGTGATCATCATCTATTCTAGATCCTTTTTCATGTGACTCCTCCACGAGAGGCCCACAGGGTGGCAACATGAGAACGGGGCCTTTTCTGTGGTGGCTCCCCATTTACGGAATGCTCTGCCTGGGGAGGCTGTCCTGGTGCCTTCATTACATCTCTTTAGGTGCCAGGCAAAGCGTTCCTCTTCTCCTAAGCCTTCGGTTGATTAAACAATCTATGGCCTTTTGCGATAGGGGGTGTTTATTGGCTTGGCTTGTTCCTGTTTTTGTTGTGCATTTTGTGTTCTCACTTTGCATTTTTAAGTTGTGAACTACCCTGTGATTTTTTGGGATGTTGGGCAGTATACAAATTTTGATGATGATGATGATGATGATGATGATGATGATAAAAAACAACTTAGGCAGCAGCTTTGCCTTTTAAGGGTCCCTTGCCGAGCCAGTGGGGCTGGGCAGCTGGGAGAACTGGTGCCCCTTGATGGATAATAGTAATAATAATAATAATAATAATAATAATAATAATAATAATAATAATAATAATAATAATTTATTATTTATACCCCGCCCATCTGGCTGAGTTTCCCCAGCCACTCTGGGCGGCTCCCAATCAGTGTTAAAAACAGTACAGCATTACATATTAAAAACTTCCCTGAACAGGGCTGCCTTAAGATGTCTTCTGAATGTCAGGTAATTCTTTATCCCACAGTCTCCCCCTCTGTATTCATTTGCCCCAACAGACTGGCCTGTTTTCAAGGATGGGAGGAGTGGGGGTACAATAACATTTCCCTCCCTGGTTTGCACACCTGAGAAGGAGCATTTACACCCCACCTTTCCTCCATACAAGGTGACATACAGTGGTGCCCTGCAAGACGAACGCTTCGCAAGACGGAAAACCCGCTAGACGAAAGGGTTTTCCGTTTTGGAGGCGCTTCGCAAAACAAATTTCCCTATGGGCTTGCTTCGCAAGACGAAAATGTCTTGCAAGTTCCTGCGGGTTTTTTCCCCTCCCCCCCCTTTTCCTAAGCCGCTAAGCCGCTTATTAGCTGATCCGCTGATAAGCCGCTTAACAGCTGATCGCTAAAAGCCGCTAAACCGCTAATAGCGCTAATCCGCTAAGCTGTCAATGGGCTTGCTTCGCAAGACGAAAAAACGCTATACGAAGAGCCTCACGGAACAGATTAATTTCGTCTTGCGAGGCACCACTGTACATCGTTCTCCTCCTCCCGCATTTAAACCCCACAACAACCCTGAGAGGTAGGCTAGACTGATAGTGAGTGCCTGGCCGTTGAGGTCATGGCTGAGTGAGGATTCAAACCCCAGTCTCATAGGTCCTAGTCCAACACTTGAACCAACTTGGTCCTGGTTACATGCCCTCCCCTATCTGGAAGTTCTCCTCTCAATCTCGGACATGCGTTTGGCTAGCGTTGTGATGAAAAGGCACTCTGCATATGCTCGGCAGCGCTGCATTATTCCTTTGTGACCTGGAGCTGGAAATAGGCTCGGGGGCTGAGCTCTGGTGAGCCCCCTAGTGAGCCGGCGTCTCCGTCCTGTGTGGCATGTGAGTGTTTCAGAGAGAAGGGGGAAAGGCAAAACGTTTCGTCTGCGGCGCTGTTTATCTGCCAGACCCTGCTGCCTCCTGGCAGGAATAAATACATGATGCGCTTTTAAAGCTCCAGACTGCTTTGGAACAATTGCAAGATGTTCTCAGTACAGAACAGTTTAGCTGTGGGTGGAGGATGCCATTTCTCAGACACTTTTGTCAGAGAGCCGTCTGCGCCTCTTCCCTCCCTCTCTCTTCCCTGGGCTTGCTTTTTAAAAGAACCAAACACAAAGTATATCGATTGCCTTTTGCAGCGCTGGCAGCCTGGAACATACTGAGATCTGTTTGCGGATGTCTGGACGTGCCTTTGCTTTCTGTATATATTAAAGTTTCATTGACTTCAAGAGGGGAAACCAAAACTCATTTTATCTCTCTCTCTCTCTCTCTCTCTGGATGAGAGAGGTGGGAACTGGTCCCATCCAGAAGGGAGGAAGGGATCGGGCTGGTTTCAGGACACTGCAGGTTGTGTTTCTATGGAACCCTAGAATTGTTGGCTTCAAGGGGACACCAAAGGTCATCTACCAACCCCCCACAATGCAGGCATCTCGGAATCCCTGACGAGAGTCAACCACCTTCCATAGAACTGCTCTTACCGACAGAAAGTTCTTCCTGTTGTCTAGTTAGTCCTTTCTTGCAGCTGGAAGCCATTGGTCCTCCTTTCTGGAGCAGCAGAAAACAAGCTTGCTCCATCTTCTGCCAGTGAGCATCTCTGTTTCTTTCTTCTGGTTCCCCCTCCCTCATTATTATTTTTTAAAAACCTGCTTTTATTAATTTCCAAAAGAGACCAATCCCACACCTGAGTTCTGGGGTACCATGACTCAGTCGCAGAGCAGCTGCTTTGCATTTAGAACATCTAAGGATCAGTCACCAGCCACTTAAGGGAGCTCAGTGTGCAGGACCTTGGAGAGCAGCTGCCAATCTGAGTAGACAGGGCTAAACTAACTGGACAAAAAGGGGGTACGGCTGCCTTAGCAGGCACTTTATTGACCAGTAACCACAGGAAGGGCCATAGGTCAGTGGCAAAGCATCTTCTTTACATACAGAAGGTCCTAGGTTCCATCCCCAATGACATTTCCACCCAGGACTGCCTGAGACTCCAGAGAGCCAGTTCAAGTCAGTGTATGAGCCTTCTGAGCTAGGTGGCCCATAGGTCTGTACAGTAGTACCTTGGGTTAAGTACTTAATTTGTTCCGGAGGTCCGTTCTTAACCTGAAACCGTTCTTAACCTGAAGCACCACTTTAGCTAATGGGGCCTCCTGCTGCCGCCGCGCCACCACAACAGCCCGATTTCTGTTCTCATCCTGAAGCAAAGTTCTTAACCTGAAGCACTATTTCTGGGTTAGCGGAGTGTGTAACCTGAAGCGTATGTAACCTGAAGCATCTGTAACCCGAGGTACCACTGTATAAGAGTATCAGCCTTACATGCTGAGCTGGGTTGGTCAATTCTGCATTTTTCCAAATACAGTGGTACCTTGGGTTACAGACGCTTCAGGTTACATACGCTTCAGGTTACAGACTCCGCTAACCCAGAAATATTACCTCGGGTTAAGAACTTTGCTTCAGGATGAGAACAGAAATCACGCAGCAGCGGCACAGCAGCAGGAGGAGGCCACATTAGCTAAAGTGGTGCCTCAGGTTAAGAACAGTTTCAGGTTAAGAACGGACCTCCGGAACGAATTAAGTTCTTAACCCCAATATTTCCCAGCTTCTCCCCTCTGCAGCCTCTGAACTATGTGCTTCTGCAAACCACTGTTCTAAATCTATACAGTCTCCCTCTTCTCCGGGAAGTGCTGGAGGAGGGGAGCAGCGGACTCCACCGTTCCTCCTCTTCGGACCAGTCCCTCACAGCAAGTCCTGTATTCCAGGGGGTTGGACTAGATGACCCTCGGGTGCCCTTCCAGCTCTGTGATTCTGTGGACCCTTGTCTCCAGCTCCCGCCTGCCTCCTGGCTCGTTCCTCTGCTGGCTACCCCTCCCCCCCTGCGCTTGCCCTGCCCGCCCCTCCACCTTCTGTCTGTCTGATTTATCTCCCCGCCTGCCCACGCAACATACACACAGTACAAGGAGTTTTACATCTCCAGTACAAAGCTGCAGCGAAGCGACTGACAGCAATGCACAGTATTATGCCTGACCTGACAATTAGGCAGACTTATTACTGTGTCAGCTTGCCAGATGGATCATCTCCTAGGCGGGCAGCACGTTTCGTGTGAGAGCTTATGAATTTGCTGCTTCTTGAGTTATGTTTCCCCGGGTTGCCGGGGGGGGGAGGGGGCAGAAGAAAGGGGAAGCTGATTGATTTGAACTCAGCTGCCCCCCCCCCCCGTGCACTTTCAAGCGTGCTCAATGACAGCGAGGGGCAGCGGAGTCACCCCAAATCCTAGAGAGCATTGATTTGCGCCTTCAGAAAACCTTCTGAAGCAGCTAAGGGGGTGGAGAGAGGGAGAGAGAGAGAAGGGAAGGGAAAGGGGCTGTTTTTTTAAAGTAAAAATAACTCCTTTATCTCGCCCACTTGAGGGAAGGCTGATTTTCACTGGTTTTCTTCAAGCACCAATTCTGATGGGGATCAGGGTTGGAGGTCCAGGAAGAAAATCACCCAAGAGAATTGGGCCCTTTTTGTTTGCACCAGTTGCTGTCCTAGCCAGATCTGATTCCGAGGGAACAGGTTGGATTGTCGCAAAGGGAGGGGTGCCTTGCAATGATTGTCTCAAGAAATTGGTGAACAGCACAAACTCCTGAATCCTTTTGAAAACTCCTGGCCACACCATCTTCTGGGTGGGAGATGCAAAGCTCTCAGCATCAGGGCACCTTCCCATGCTCTCTGACCAGCTTGGACAGCTGCACCCGCCAAAATCATGGGTGGTGGCTGGGAAGGCCCACCCCTTGCAAAAGACCCTCGTGGTTATGGGGACCTCGGCAGGGGGTGAGCCTTTTAAAACAGGGAGAGGCACAGCCTGTTTATCTCAAGAGCTTCCCATGTCTAGGAGAACTTTCCCCAAGCCACACGAAGCTGCCATTTGATGGACAAGCATCTAACAAAAGAATTTAAGCAGAGCCTTCTGGATCAGGCGAAAGAGACCCGTCTCATTCAACATCCTGTTCCACAGAGGCTGAACAGGACAACCAGCAAGCAGGATCCGAGCACAAGAGCTCGCTCTCCTCCTGTGGTTTTCAGCAATTGGGATTCAGAAGTGTTGTATTCTCTGAGTCAAACAGAGGGTGTCAAATTTAGATTGGCTTGGAAAGGAACAGGGTCCATTGCTTAACTCTGTGACCATCCGAGTTGTTCCAAAAATGTGTCTCTTTTCTCGGGTTGTAAAGTCTTTTGGTGCTGGAGGAGACACTTGAGAATCCCATGGACGGCAAGAAGATCCAACCTCTCCATTCTGAAGGAAATCAGCCCTGAGTGCTCACTGGAAGGACAGATCCTGAAGCTGAGGCTCCAAGACCTTGGCCACCTCATGAGAAGAGAGGACTCCCTGGAAAAGACCCTGATGTTGGGAAAGATGGAGGGCACAAGGAGAAGGGGATGACAGAGGATGAAGTGGTTGGGCAGTGTTCTCAAAGCTACCAGCATGAGTTTGACCAAACTGTGGGAGGCAGTGGAAGACAGGAGGGACTGGCGTGCTCTGGTCCAGGGGGTCACGAAGAGTCGGACACGACTACATGACTAAACAACACCAACAAAGTCTTTTCTATATAGTGGTTACATATGATGGAGGGGGCATGTGTATCTTAAAGGAATGAGCAGGCGTTTATATATTAGTGGAAAGCCACCTGCTAAGGCTCCAATCCTAACCTGGGGTGTGAGAAAGGTAAACAGATCAGTGGGGCCAACGTCCCATGCATTTGTCCTGCCGTTCAGAACAGAAAAATACAAAATAAGAATGCAAAATGTGCAATAAAAGAAAAACAAACCAATAACCCCCTCAAGTACATTTAAAAAGCCGTTGAATGTCCATCAGCCAAACACCTTGTGGAAGAGAGATGCTTTATCTGCTGGCACCTAAAGATATGTAGCGAAGGTGCCAGGTGAATCTCCCTGAGGAGAGCCTTCCACAAACAGGAGCCAACACCGAAAAGGCAACATAAACGTGTGGCTGAGACAACTAAATGCACATAAGGTGCGACCATACTGTGTTTTGATATTTCCCATCCTTATTCTGACTTCTTTTTCCAGACAAAATTGGAAATGAATATAGCATCTACTCTTCTCCCATAAGGAGATAAAACTTTATTCGCATTAGCCAATGCCCATAGCAACAATAAAACATTACGGTTTACGCAGAAAAGGAAATTTAAGAGCACAATTTAAAGTCCTGAATCAGCCATCAGTTAGTGGCACTTATTCTGATTGCCCCTGCTATGAATCTCGCAACCTTTGCTGTTATCTGCTCATTTTGATCTGATAGAAGAAAGGAGATTGTGGCAGTGGTTGAGCACCCTGGAATGGTTAGTACTAGTGGGGTGATGATTTTGTTCCTCAGGACTTTGTAGAGAGAACAGGACAGGAGGACGTGTGCCGCTGTTTCGGTGCTACCATCTCCACAGGGGCAAAGACGTTTCTCAGGCAGGATCTTTTGGAATCGGCCCTCAAGTACCGCAGATGGCAAAACATCCAGTCTTGCAAGTGTAAAAGCACGTCTGTATTTTGGGATAATAGGTTTGTGCAGATATGGGGCCAGAGAATCAAAATGTGGCCAGCTCAGTAGCAAGTGAGCAGCTCAGATCTCAATGGCACTGTGTCAGAAAGGGTGGAGCCCAGCATATAATTCAGCCAGCTCCAAACTCTCCAACCGCCACCCTCTGGCCCTCTGCCGTGAATGCTTTAGTTGACATTCCCCCGTTGCAGGGGGTTGGACTAGATGACCTTTGGAGGTCCCCCGCAACTCGACAATCCTACAATTCTATGAGAAACCGAGCCTCTCATTCTGTTCTTGCGCTGATTAGCCGGCCGCTCTCCTTTGGCGCACGGATCTCGTTCAGGGGAATGAAATTGCAGCGGTGTGTCGTCAGAGGGGGAGAACTGGGCCAAATCACTGTGTTTCGCCATTTGGCGAAGTACAAGGCAACCACGCCAAGGCCCTCTGGAAATCTAGCTCGCAATTGCTGGAGATGCTGGTGAGGCGTCTTACCAGGGAGCAGATAATTAAATGTATCATCGGGTCAGGCGTGTAATTGCTATGTATCCATCAGCTTGTCTCTGCCTCTAATAATTTCAGTGCCAGAAGATGATTTCTGCATGAATATGTTCCATCCCCCCACACCACCCCAGATCCCTCAACTTGCAGGCATACGTGTAAAGGTAGCAGAGATTTCCGCAGATAAAAAAACCCAAAGCATTGCAATGGAGGCACATTCTGGCTGCCCACCTGCCAATTCCACAAAGCTCATTGTTGTATGAAAGCCCCCACCTCTCCACCCATCACTAAGAAGGTGAAATTTCCTGGTCTGTAGTAAACTGCACAAGCAAGTGGGATGTTGAGATGATGATGATTGTTATTATTATATCCGTCTCAGAATAAAATCAGACTATAGAGCCACAAAGATCAGTGTGTGCCCCATCACAGAGGCCATTCTCGCTGACTTGAAATCCAAGCGGCCTCTAGGAACACCAGACATTTGCACAGCTCGGGACACAAGCAAAGCACCTTGGCATCCTCTGTGGCTGTGCAAATTTCTTCACGGCCAGCAGCAGAGAGGTCAGGAGGAGAGAGCCGGAGGAACAAAACCGTTCCAAGCAGTGCTGCCTTCCTCCTGGTGTTGAGAGAATCCTAAGAACTGTCTGCTGCTGGCTCAGGCCAGTGGGCCCTTTGAGTCCAGTCCCCTGTTCTCACAGTGGCCAACCAGTTGTCCCCGTGGGAAACCCGCAGGCGAGATCCGAGCACCAGATCCCTCTCCCTCCCCTGCTGCTGCGGTTTCCAACGACTGGGATCCTTTTCATAAAATTGTACAGTCATACTTCGTGTTGCGTTTGCTTCATGATACGTTTTTTCAGGTTGCGTCCCATGGCGACCCAGAAGTACCGGAAAGGGTTATGTAATGGTTGTAAGGGGTTACTTGTGCGTAAATTGCCTTCAGTCTAGTCAGTTTGTTTGCTCAACCATGTTCAGGGTTAGAGCTCGCCCTCCGTGACCTGTTAGTCACTTGCAGAATCCGTCAGTGGGCGTTTCTTCCAGCATAAAAGCTGTTTGACCCCAAGTCTCCTCCTATGTTCCCTGCGCGGAATGCGTCTGCGCAAGTGAGGGGAAGGCAGGGGCGTGCCAGCGCTCTCTCCACTAGATTCGGGTGAAGGGTCTTGGAGCCCTGTCACCAATTCCTCCATCTCCCTCTCATCTCTATTGCTGTTACGCTGAATTCCTTCCCCCCGGCTGGTACCCTCTCCGGCATCGCCCTGGAGCCCTGCCTCTGCTTCTCGCTCTGCTCGCTCTGATGTCAGTTCCCTGACAGGTTACTTCCAGGTTTCACCACTCGCACATGTGCAGACACGCAAAATGACATCACACGCATGCGCAGATGCGGTGAATTGCGACACGCAGACGTGGGTTGCATTCTGCTCAGGTTGCGAAAGGGACTCCGAAACGGATCATGTTCGCAACCAGAGGTACCACTGTAGTTGGAAGGGACCATGCGGGGCCCAAAGCAGGGCCACAGGAGGAAGTGATGAAAGAAAAGACTCCTTCACACAGCACAGAGTTAAACTACGGAACTCCCCACCACAGGAGGAAGGAATGGCCACCAATTTGGATGGCTTTAAAAGAGGATGAGGCAAATTCATGGAAGAGGAGAGGGCCATGGATGGCTCCTAGCTGCTGCCTCCATGCTCAGAGGCAGCGTTGCTCCTGAATGCCAGTTCCAAAGCGGGGCCCAAACCCATAGCGCTGAGATTCAGAGCCTCATGTTCTACCAAACTGAGCTATCCCTTCAGTCCAGAAGCATTGCAGCCTCCTTCTTAGCCCTGAACGGGCTGCTTCTTCTTTGCAAGTGGGGATGGGTGTGCAATGGCTGCAGGGAGAGAGGA
Source organism: Podarcis cretensis (assembly GCF_951804945.1). Lineage (NCBI taxonomy): Eukaryota > Metazoa > Chordata > Lepidosauria > Squamata > Lacertidae > Podarcis > Podarcis cretensis. Next base: position 100,271,015 of record NC_137174.1, read on the forward strand.
AAGCCATCGGTGCAGGATTCTCCCTCGCCGAGGATCCTTCCTGCCAATGTCACGGCTTCTCCTCCCCCCCCCCCTTGCTTGTAGCACGGTGACGGCATTCAGCGGCTGCCAGCATTAATTATTTCCACAGGCTCTGTTTACTTTCCTGTGCCTCGGGGGAATGTTGTACGTACAGATCGCGGCGGCTCCCGTTCCACCTCGCCGGCGAGCATCACTGACGCAGCAGTGCTCCCCGGCATCATCCTTCTGCTTCCCTTCATGCGTAGGATTTTTATGAAAACACACACACACACAAACCCCACCACCCTGCTCTCATTAATTCGGTCGCATCCACGGCGGGGAGAGACCCCAGGTTACCCGAGTAACCAGCGCTGGCTGGCAGGCTAATCCCTGCCATCTATTCCGGCTCAGGTCTAATGAAATTAGCACGTCTCTGACGCCCGTTCCCGGGGAGGAGATTCTGACGCGGCGACCCCAGCAGGGACCTGCGCCCTTAACAGTTGCGCTCATCTTTGTGGCAGGACCTCGGCGAGGAGCGTGCAAGGATCAGGCCTCGCACGCTTGGCTCGTGGTGTTTGGAACAAAAGGTGCCACAGACCTGGAGCAGGGGGGTGGGGGTTGACGCAAATGCTGCCTGCAGCTTGAGCAAGCTGTATCAGGCCTCCCCCGGGCCCCTCCATATGAATTAGAACTCGAGGCTTTTGCTTTTCGCCATCTGCCGTCGCAGCGCAGGAGGAAGGGAAGGGAGCCTGGGACTGGCGGCTTCGCTTCTAGACAACTGAAGGGGAGAAAGAGAGACAGAGAGCAAGGCTGGGCTGCAGGGTTTGTCCCTTTCTTGGGAGCTTTAGCGCTGCACCCGGTTTTCGTGATTCCTTTCCGATGCAAATGTTGCCAAGGGGGAGAGAGGGTACCATTCCTCCCCATCGCATAAACACACAAACACCAACCTGCCTCCCACTCTTCCATGTGCTTTTCAGATGCTATTCTGGGATAATGTAAGAACAAAAGGGGGGCCTGCAGGATCAGGCCAGTGGGCCAAATAGTTCAGCGTCCTTTTCTCGCAGGGGCCAACCAGGTGCCAGCCGGCCACCCACAAGCAGGATCTGAGCAGTGGCAGATGTTGGGGCCTCAAATTTCAGCAGGGTCTTGTGCATCCCCAACGCCCAATCTCACAGTCCTTTCCAAATAATAGTTGTGTCGTCTCTGGTGGCACCCTGAGGCTCTGTGTCCAGAGCAACCAAACCAGTTGGACCAATCTGCCTCTAATCTGAGCCAGTGCCAGATTTAAAAGTAAAGGTAAAGGGACCCCTGACCATTAGGTCCAGTCGTGGCCGACTCTGGGGTTGCGGCGCTCATCTCGCTTTACTGGCCGAGGGAGCCGGCGTACAGCTTCCGGGTCATGTGGCCAGCAGGACTAAGCCGCTTCTGGTGAACCAGAGCAGCGCACGGAAATGCCGTTTACCTTCCTGCTGGAGTGGTACCTATCTATCTACTTGCACATCTACTTGATGTGCTTTTAAACTGCTAGGTTGGCAGGAGCAGGGACCAAGCAATGGGAGCTCACCCCACGCGGGGATTCGAACTGCCGACCTTCTGATCGGCAAGCCCTAGGCTCTGTGTTTTAACCCACAGCGCCACCCGTGTATAAGCTATGGAAGCTCTAGCTTAGGGCCCCACTCTCTTGGGGCCCCCAAAATAAATGGGAAAAAACCCCAGATGTACATTTCCAAAATATAAGATAAAAAGCAAATAAAATACAACCTACCTACAGCAACAGTGTTCTGTGTTGTGTAGGTTCCTATTTGTTATGTGCAAATGTCTTCAGATACCTATGAGGTCCATCAGTTACCATATAGCATATATTCAACACAAAAAGCAGCGACAATTTGTTGTTGACAAAGGACAGCTGGACATATAAAGGGCCCCATGACCTTCCATAGCTTAGGGCCTCATCAAACCTCAATCCGGCCCTGATCTGAGCACAGGAACAACTCTTTCCTCCTGTGGTATCCAGCAACTGGTATTCTGAAGCATCGTAGTCACTGATAGCCTCTCTCCCTCCGTGGATTTGTCTGATCCTCTTCCGCTGCCACTTTCTCCTGCAGCAGGGAGTTCCGTAGTTTCACCCTGTTCTGTGTGAAGGAGGACTTGCTTCAGCCTGCCCCGAATCTTCCCACTTCCAGCTTCTTAATTTTGCTTGACTGCCTCTTAACTTCTGCTGCAAGCTGCCCTGGGAACATGAGGCGCGCATCTGGTAAAGGCATTTGAGGTCCAAGACTCTTTTTCCGCTGCCCATCTGCACAGCGCGGGGATCTGGGGCCCGAGACTTTGTAGGTGGCTTCAGAGACCAAAGCTAATCCTTAATGGCAGCGAAATTAATGGCCTACCCGTGTTAATGCGTTAGATAAAAAGGCAGCCAAAGCTTTAATTGAAGTTCATCCCCTCGTGAATTTCCCTTTTCTGGCACAAAAGGCTTGAAATCAGCAGAATGGCCTTCAGGAAACTTGTTATTTGAATGGATTATTATATGGCTTTTATTATATAACTTGCATCTCATTTATGTTTAGAGGGAGAAGAGGGGCTCTCTCCCTCCACCCTCCCTGCTCGGGTACGGGTATAAATATATCCTCTATGCGGAGAGCAAATTCAGCCCTCTGAAGCAGGATCAGGCCACTTTAAACAGTCATGGCTTCCTGGGAGCTGTAGTTTGTTAAGTGGGTGCTGAGACTTGTTAGGGAGACCCTTGTTTTCTCCCTGCCCCCGCTACGATTCCCAGAGCGGTTTAACAGGCAACCAATCTCCTCTGGGAGCTCTGGGAATTGTAGTTCTCTGAGGGGGGTGGCGCAAGGCCTCCTAGCAGCTCTAGGGATCCTGAACAAACTACAGTTCCCGGGGTGCTTTGGGAGGGAGCCACAGCTGTTTGAAGCGGCATGCTATGGTTAATGACAATGATAATAATAATTTATTATTTATACCCCGCACATCTGGGCGGCTTCCAACCAAATATTAAAAACACAGTACAGCATTAAACATTAAAAGCTTCCCTAATCAGGGCTGCCTTCAGATGTCTTTTAAAAGTCAGATAGTTGCTTATTTCCTTGACGTCTGATGGGAGAGCATTCCACAGGGCAGGCGCCACCACCGAGAAGGCCCTCTGTCTGCTTCCCTGTAACTTGGCTTCTCGCAGTGAGGGAACCGCCAGAAGACCCTCGGAGCTGGACCTCAGGGTCCGGGCAGAATGATGGGGGTGGAGATGCTCCTTCAGGTCTACTGGGCCAAGGCCATTTAGGGCTTTCAAGGTCAGCACCAACACTTGGAATTGTGCTTGGAAACATACTGGGAGCCAATGTAGGTCTTTCAGGACCGGTGTTATGTAGTCTCGGAGGCCGCCCCCAGTCACCAGTCTAGCTGCCGCATTCTGGATTAGTTGTAGTTTCTGGGTCACCTTCAAAGGTAGCCCCACGTAGAGTGCATGGCAGTAGTCCAAGCGGGAGATAACCAGAGCATGCACCACTCTGGCGAGACAGTCTGCGGGCAAGGAGGGTCTCATCCTGCGTACCAGATAGAGGTGGTAGGCAGCTGCCCTGGACGCAGAATGGACCTGCGCCTCCATGGACAGCGGTGAGTCCAAAATGACTCCCAGGCTGCGCACCTGGTCCTTCAGGGGCACAGTTGCCCCATTCAGGACCAGGGAGTTGCAATGTGCTGTGCTGAATTAGGGCCCCTCTGGGTTTCTGGGGGTCACACCTGTGCCATCCCTCCTGCCTTATGTTTTCAGTTTCCGCCAGTGCTGAGTCACCGACACAAAAGCAGGGGTGGAAACGCCTTGCATTTGCAGAAACATGTATGCTTTCCAGAGAATTCTTTCTGCCACCCCCTCTGTTTCTCATGCATTGTGAAAAGAAGCTGTTGTTGAAAGAGGCAATGGGAATTTTTTGTTCAGAAGTGGGACACTAAGTACATGGATGGATGAATCTCCCGATTTTGGTTTCTTCCACATCTCTAGATCAGTTCTTTCTCTCTCTTTTTTAAGTTCCTCCAAAATCCACCAGTGTTTTGTTCATTCATTCATTTCGCAGGATTCACACACTGCAGGGTTTTATTTTTTTTTTAATAAAAAAAAAGCTAAACTAAGCCAAGCCAACCTCTCAAAGCACTTTACAACGAGAGAGAAAGAGGTGATAAAATTATGGGTAAATGCAGTTAAAAGCAACCATTTGCAGCATTGAAGTGATTTTTAAATGAATTAACTTTTAAAAGTTGGCTAAAGCCTAACAGATTAAAGCACACAACAACACTAATACAAGGTAGAGTTGTATTTTTTTTAAAAAAATGGTTTGTTTGTTTTTTAAAGAAAGAGCCAAAAAGGGTACAGCAAAGTCACCTGCCTGATGTCAAGTGGCAGGCAGTTCCAAAGTGCAAATGATGCACATATTTTCACCTAAGGTACACATTTTTGCTTAAGCATTTTTCTGAGTTTCTAAGTCAGTTTTCTGAGTTCACTTTGCGTATTATTTCAGATGGTACAGATCAGGCAGACGGCAGAAAACATCTGTAGGGATTAAAAAAAGGGATTTTCAGTATGTGCGGTTTAATGCTGCCAAATTTCTGAGCCATCCTTCCCTGTGATCGTATGGCCTCCTTGCTGTTCGCTAAGACAAGATATTGGAGGGAAAGACCTTGTTTGCCACGGGTTTTGTTGTGTTGGAAAGGCAGACTTCCTATTTATTTAACCAGAATCTAATCAGCTGCAACCGCTGTAATGGCGCTCTCCAAGCCAAACATAGACAGTAGAGTAGAGAAGCTTCATCATGTCAGTTATCTTCATTTTCAAAATGTTTTGCTGTGGTTAACAGTTGCATTCAGAACTAAAAATAGGAAATGGCAAGATGGAAATTAAAACCAAAGTAAATATCTGGCTGAGCCAGCCTCGGTGATTATGCAGTTTGTAGGGTCGAGTGCCAGGTCTTAATTAAGTTTCTCCCCCCTCCTTATTGATTTATGCTTCATTCTGATTTATTCCTCATAACATTTGTTACTACGTCTCTTTCCCCTGTTGATATTGCGAATGACCTGTGGTTAAAAGCAATAAATTTGAACCCAACTGAGTTCTATTATTTGTGCATTTCCAGCTTCTGAGGACATCTGTGCTTCTGAATTGCTTCTTCCCACCTAGCCGGGAAAGCAAACAGCGGCAAACCAGTAAACATGTAGCCCCAGGGTCATCCTGAGGGCCAGATTTAGGTTTGACGCGGCCCTAAGCCACTGAAGGTAATGGGGCCCTTTATATGCCCAGCTGTCCTGGACAGATCTCAAGCCATTTGCACATGTTGCCCTGCAACCAGTCCATGCAGAACTTGTGGTGGTTGTTGTTGTTTAGTTGTTTAGTGGTGTCCGACTCTTCGTGACCCTATGGACCAGAGCACGCCAGGCTCTCCTGTCTTCCACTGCCTCCCGCAGTTTGGTCAAACTCATGCTGGTGGCTTCGAGAACATTGTCCCACCATCTAGTCCTCTGTCGTCCCCTTCTCCTTGTGCCCTCCATCTTTCCCAACATCAGGGTCTTTTCCAGGGAATCTTCTCTTCCAACCCCCTGCCAAGCAGGAAACACCATCAGAGCACTCCTGACATATGGTTGTCAAGCCTCTGCTTAAAGACCTCCAAAGAAGGAGACTCCACCACACTCCTTGGCAGCAAATTCCACTGTCAAACAGCTCTTACTGTCAGGATGTTCTTCCTAATGTTTAGGTGGAATCTTCTTTCTTGTAGTTTGGATCCATTGCTCCGTGTCCGCTTCTATCGATTTTTTTCTTTTTAAACATCAGTAGCTGGCCATGCCTTTTAGCTCTTAAAAAACACATACAAAAAGACCTTCATTTTTCTTTAATGTGGATTTATCGCCGGGTTTAAAGCAAAGGTGAGCCAAACTTTCCCCTGCATCTAACACCCCTTTCTTACACGCCCGCTCCGAAAACTGCTCCCAGGCAGCGGAGTGAGAGCTTGATCTCTCTGTAGCTTGATCTCTCCTTCCTGCCAAACCACTTTTTTCTTTTTTGCAGATGCAACTTGTACATGAAAGAAAGGGAGGGAAATTAACCCGTCTTAACCTGGATTTTTATTTTTTTACCTTTCTCCCAAGAGTCCAAAATGAAGACCGCACATCAGCGTTGAATGGTGTTTCAGGAATTTTTAGCAATGAAGATTGCTAAAAATTGGAAAAAAAGAAATTGTGCCAACAAAAAAGGAATGGCAAGACAAACTGTTAGAGTAATTCAGAGAATACTTCACAAAACTGTGTCCTAAAATACATAGCTGGACTTGTTTCGATTAATGTCTGCAGGAGACTTTGTAGATATTTAAGTTATAATTAGAAACAGCTTATAAGAAGTAAATAAGGAGGCCAGATACAGGATAAAGGAAGTCTTTTATTTGGTTGTTTGTCTTGTTGTATGTTATGCTCACTGTATGTTATGTTCACGTTTAATGAGGGTGGTGTTCTGTATTGGGCGGGTGGGGGGGTATATGTTATGTTGTTAAATTTCCAATATTTTTTTAAAAAAAGAATGGTGTTTCATGGAATCACAGAATCTTAGAATTTTAGAGTTGGATGGGACCCTATGGGTCATCTATCCCAACCCCTTGCAATGCAAGAAGCATCTCAAATATAATTTAATCCTGGGGTTTTAATGTCTGGGTTGAGTGGTGACTCTAGATGGGAGGAAATGTCCACTTTTCCCTACATACAACTAATTATACCATCGTAGCTTGGAAGTCAAATGGAATCCATTCCGGAAGTCCGGTTCAACTTCCGAAATGTTTGGAAACCAAAGCGCAGCTTCTGATTGGCTGCAGGAAGCTCCTGCAGCCAACCGGAAGCCATGGAAGCCCCATTGGACGTTCAGCTTCCAAAAATAGTTCGAAAACCGGAACACTCACTTCCGGTTTTTGATTGCTTGGGAGTCAAGGCGTTCGGGAGCCAAGGTACGACTGTATACAGTGGTACCTTGGGTTACATACGCTTCAGGTTACATACGCTTCAGGTTACAGACTCCGCTAACCCAGAAATAGTGCTTCAGGTTAACAACTTTGCTTCAGGATGAGAACAGAAATCGTGCTCTGGTGGCGCAGCAGCAGCGGGAGTCCCTATTAGCTAAAGTGGTGCTTCAGGTTAAGAACAGTTTCAGGTTAAGAACGGACCTCCAGAACGAATTAACTACTTAACCCGAGGTACCACTGTATATATTTTATTTTTCTTCCCTTTGTTAACTGGTTCTGTCACCCAGGAGAAATGTATAAAATAGGACCCATTTCTACCTTTGGACAGTTCACTGATCTTTAGATAGCCAAAGTCCAGTTGCAGGAACTCATGAATGATGAATGAAACTTTTTTTGCGTCAGCCATCAGCCATAGCAGCAAAAGAACATTGCAATATACAAAGCACAAAAAGTCAGTGATAGAAAAAACGGTTTAGGGTCCAGAATCAGCAGTCAAAGAGTGGATCTTATTCTGACTGCCCCAGAATAAGATCTTTGGTTGGGACCTCATGAACAAGGCTGCTCTTAAGCTCTCTTAACTTGGACAAAAGGTAAAGGTAAAGGGACCCCTGACCATTAGGTCCAGTCGTGACTGACTCTGGGGTTGCGGCGCTCATCTCTTTTTACTGGCCGAGGGAGCCGGCGTACAGCTTCTAGGTCATGTGGCCAGCATGACTAAGCTGCTTCTGGCGAACCAGAGCAGTGCACGGAAACGCCATTTACCTTCCCGCTGGAGTGGTACCTATTTATCTACTTGCACTTTGACGTTCTTTCGAATTGCTAGGTTGGCAGGAGCAGGGACCGAGCAACGGGAGCTCACCCCGTCGCCGGGATTCGAACCACCGACCTTCTGATCGGCAAGTCCTAGGCTCTGTGGTTTAACCCACAGCACCACCCGTGTCCCTAGCTTGGACAAACCAGTACATAATGGGGCAAATCTTCAGGCGCAGGTTATTCCTGACCCAAATTAATGGTCTGTTGCTGGTGTATCTCTTCCCACATGCAGGGCTCTGGGATTCCAGGCGGATCTCCCATCGCTACGCCTCCGATGGCCACCCCAGTCACTGGCCACAAGCGCATGGTCATCCCAAACCAGCCTCCCCTGACGGCCACCAAGAAATCAGCATCCAAGCCTGGCTCTCAGCCCATCCCAGTGACCCCGGTCGGCACCTTGAAACCTCAGCCCGTTCCGGCGTCCTACAGCACGGCTTCCACCCCGAACCGCCCGACCTTCAACGTGCAAGTTAAGTCGGCCCAGCCGGCCCCCCACTTCCAGCCGCCAGCCCCCCAGTATAGCAGTCTGGCCCCCAACCAAGCGGCTCAACCGGTGTCTTCTCTGGGTCCAGCGCCCTACGTGCCGTCTCAGCCCCGGGCCGCGGATTACGGCTACGCGCCCCAAACCGCCCCTCAGCCAGAGCCAAGCTATGGGTACGGGGGGCCCCAGGGCCGCTACCAAGAGCCGGCCTACCCCGGAGGCTACGGAGGGAGGACTGGCTCAGATCCATCCTACGTGCTGCAAAATGCCTGGAAGCCGGAGGCGACATACCCTTCTCCCGGGTCTGCGACCCTGAATCCCACAGGGCAGTACCCGTCGTCTGGAGCCAAGAAAACCTACATCACGGAACCGGCCGCCGGGCCTCAGCCCCCTCTGCTGCAGCCAAAGGTAAGAGGCAGCGTCCGACCTGGAGATGGGTGTGGGAAACGGGGAAGGACATGGGCCTTGATTCCCACGAGCAGGTGGAGCTGGTGATTGCATTTCTGTACAGTCATAACCTCATGTTACGTCCGCTTCATGTTACATTCCTTCAGGCTATGTCCCGCGGTGACCCGGAAGTACCGGAAAGGGTTACTTCCGGGTTTCGCCACTCGGGCATGCACGACTCGCAAAATGACATCACGCGCATGCGCAGAAGCAGCGAATCGCAACCCGCGCATGCACAGACACGCTGCTGCGGGTTGCGCTCTTTTCATCTTGTGAATGGGCCTCCGGAACAGAGCAACCAGAGGTACCACTGTATTTCGCTTCACACATTCAGAGGCGCCCCAAAGCGATTCGCAAGAAGACAGCGTGACGTGTGAAACACATTCGGATAATTAGTAATACAGCAGTTATTTATTTATTTCATCAAATTTATAGGCTGCTTGATCTCAGAACCCTCGAGCAGTTCACAAGAAAAGTCAACACAATCCCATTATCAACAGGGAGGATTAGCAACAACAATGCAAAAAGTTAAGATAACAATAGACTAAAAACAGATTTAGGACTTTCATCAACTGTCTAAGCATCTAGGTAGGCTTGTATAAACAGGAATGGTTTCAGCAGGTTTCTGAAAAGAGTGCAGTGAATGCACTTGCCTGATGTCAATAGGCAGGGAGTTCCAAAGTCTAGGAGTTGCCATACAAAATGGCTAAGTTCTTAGAATCATAGAATCATAGAGTTGGAAGAGACCACAAGGGCCATCGAGTCCAACCCCCTGCCAAGCAGGAAACACCATCAGAGCACTCCTGACATATGGTTGTCAAGCCTCTGCTTAAAGACCTCCAAAGAAGGAGACTCCACCACACTCCTTGGCAGCAAATTCCACTGTCAAACAGCTCTTACTGTCAGGAAGTTCTTCCTAATGTTTAGATGGAATCTTCTTTCTTGTAGTTTCCGTGTCCGCTTCTCTGGAGCAGCAGAAAGCAACCTTTCTCCCTCCTCTATGTGACATCCTTTTATATATTTGAACATGGCTATCATATCACCCCTTAACCTCCTCTTCTCCAGGCTCCTATGCCCAGCTCCCTTAGCCGTTCCTCATAAGGCATCTTTTCCAGGCCTTTGACCATTTTGGTTCCCCTCCTCTGGACACGTTCCAGTTTGTCCGTGTCCTTCTTGAACTGTGGTGCCCAGAACTGGACACAGTACTCCAGGTGAGGTCTGACCAGAGCAGAATACAGTGGCACTATTACTTCCCTTGATCTTGATGCTATACTCCTATTGATCTTACTAATGTGGAACAGATCTTATGTGGCCCGTGTAGAAGTACAGATTCCACCGACTGAAGTGGTCAAGGGGGCAAATGTTGGGTGAGATGATATCGTAGCAAACTGGTCCTGAGCTGTTAAGGGCTTTACAGTGGTGCCCCGCAAGACGAACGCCTCGCAAGATGGAAAACCCGCTAGACGAAAGGGTTTTCCGTTTTGGAGGCGCTTCGCAAAACGAATTTCCCTATGGGCTTGCTTCGCAAGACGAAAATGTATTGCGAGTTCCTGCGGGGTTTTTTCCCTCCCCCCCCCTTTTCCTAAGCCCTAAGCCGCTTATCAGCTGATCCGCTGATAATCCGCTTATCAGCTGATCCGCTAAAAGCCACTAATCCGCTAATAGCGCTAATCCGCTAAGCTGTCAATGGGCTTGCTTCGCAAGACGAAAAAACCGCTATACGAAGAGCCTCACGGAACGGATTAATTTTGTCTTGCGAGGCACCACTGTATACACTAATAACAACATCTTGATCTTGATCTGGTAGCAAATCAGCAACACATGCAGAGCTCTGAGCGGGAGCGTTATATGCCTGTCGGCCCTCCCTCCTCTCAGCAAATGTGCTCCAGCATCCTGCCCTAACTGCAGCTTCTGGTTCAAGCGCAAAGGAAGCCCCATGTACAAATTCAAGCATGCAAATACAAAATATTAAAAGTTTTCATCCAAAGAAAAGTAATCTGAAAGAGCACCAAATATCCACAGTTGGAGGCAGCAGTGCTTTTCAGGACCAGGAAACCACAGGGCACGAGTCTGCTCTTGTGTGTGAACCTTGCTTGTGGATTTCCCGCAGTCAATTTTTTGGCCTTTTTGAGAGCAGGAGGCTGGACTACGTGGACCTCTGTCCTGATCCAGCAGCTGCTCTTCTTACATTCCTAACCCATGGTCCATATATAAAGCAAACCCCTTCCAACTCTATAATTCTTTGATTCTAGAAGATTTACAAGTGGGATAAACTTTGGAGAGCCCATCCTATTCTGTGCAAACAAAGCCACCAGCAAGTCTTGCTATATGATTTAGGACTAGGTGTGGCTGTGTGTTGCTTTTACCCTTGCAAACATTGTTTTTGGAAGACCCGCTTTGCCTGCCCTTTGGCAAATCAGGGATTTCCATGTCCACCTTCGCAGGCTGAAAACATGTCGCTCCTTTGATGCCACAGTGAAAACGTGTTTTGTATGTGCGGGTGATATGAATAACATCAACATCAACATTGGGAGGGAAAGGGGTTTTTTGCAGACCAGGTGCACACACCTTGCATGCGCCGAATCATCACCTTGCCATGTGCCCCGGAGTGTCACCCTGCTCCCCTGTGCCTCTGCTGTGCTTGCTGTCCTTCATTGGAGGTTTTTAAGCAGAGGTTAAATGACCCCATTAGGGATTCTTTAGTGGTGATTCCTGCATTGTGGGGGTTAGACTAGATGGCCCTTGGGAGCCCCTTCCAACTCTACAATCCCATGACTCTGTGCACAGGGTTGCTGGAACTCCGCAAACAATCCAGCCTGCATGAACAAAAGGCCTTAGTCGGTCCATGGGAGGTGCTAAGCAAACTTCTGGTTCCAGATCAAAGGATCGCATCCAGAGTTTTGCCTGCAGCTGTTCCAATGGGGCCGCACCCCCTCAGAGTTGATTTTGGATTTCTCCTCCTCTTGAGGAACTCTTAAGCAGCTCTGATGATGCTTAACGTGGGGTTGCCTGCGCTTCAAGCAGATAATTCAGCTAATTAACTCAGTGTGTTCCTGGAGCAGGCGAGGGCAGAACCTCTCCGAGAACAGAAAGACAGCAACTGAAACCCACAGCTTTGAAGTGCAACCTTCCAGACCCTTGATCATCTCAGTTGCCCTCCTCTGCACACCTTCCAGTTTGTCAGCATCCTTCTTAAATTGTGGGGCCCAGAATTCGACACAGTATTCCAGGTGTAGTCTGACCAATGCAGAATAAAAGGTAAAGAAAGGGACCCCTGACCATTAGGTCCATTCGTGACCAACTCTGGGGTTGCAGTGCTCATCTCGCTTTACTGGCCAAGGGAGCCGGCATACAGCTTCCGGGTCACATGGCCAGCAGGACTAAGCCGCTCCTGGCGAACCAGAGCAGCGCATGGAAATGGCATTTACCTTCCTGCCGGAGCGGTACCTATTTATCTACTTGCACTTTGATGTGCTTTCAAACTGCTAGGTTGGCAGGAGCAGGGACCGAGCAACGGGAGTTCACCCCGTTGCGGGGATTCGAACCGCTGACCTTCTGATCGGCAAGTCCTAGGCTCTGTGGTTTAACCCACAGCGCCACCAGTGTCCTTTGGTCCCTTCGACCAAGGCAGAATAGAGTGGGACAATTATTTTCCTTGATCTGGACACTAGACTTCTGTTAATGCAGCCTAGAATAGCGTTAGCTTTTTTTGTGGGTTGTTTGTGGGTTAGCAATGTGCTTCACATGAATGTGCAAGAGGCCCAGTACCTCAATTCTCCTTTCTTATTCCTCTTAACTTAACTTTGGGACAAGCCTTCTTCGGATTCATCTTTCTAGTTAGTTGAGAAATCAGGAGTGGTCTAGTTGCAGCTACAAGCCCTAGAAGAACTCTCTGAAGATTCATTTACAGATAGGTAGCCGTGTTGGTCTGCCAATGAATCTTTGTTTTGAAGATTCATTGTTAGTTTTCTTTGATTCTTACATTTTTCATATGGATGCAGACATAAAATCTAATATTTCCTGCCCTTCTTCTCGAGGCTCCAAGCAGCTGACAGACAATGTTGCTGTTGTTGTTGTTTAGTCGTTTAGTCGTGTCCAACTCTTTGTGACCCCATGGACCAGAGCACGCCAGGCCCTCCTGTCTTCCACTGCCTCCCATAGTTTGGTCAAACTCATGCTGGTAGCTTCAAGAACACTGTCCAACCACCTCATCCTCTGCTGTCCCCTTCTCCTTGTGCCCTCCATCTTTCCCAGCATCAGGGTCTTTTCCAGGAAGTCTTCTCTTCTCATGAGGTGGCCAAAGTATTGGAGCCTCAGCTTCAGGATCTGTCCTTCCAGTGAGCACTCAGGGCTGATTTCCTTCAGAATGGATTGGTTTGATCTTCTTGCAGTCCATGGGACTCTCAAGCTTCTCCTCCACCACCAGAATTCAAAAGCATCCATTCTTCGGCGATCAGCCTTCTTTATGGTCCAGCTCTCACTTCCATACATCACTACTGGGAAAACCATAGCTTGAACTATACGGACCTTTCTTGGCAAGATGTTGTCTCTGCTTTTTAAGATGCTGACAGACAATAGCCTGCATCAAAACTGTTTCTGCTGCAAATTTCTAATAAATCTCTTTCCTCTATGCCAAACCGTCTTTGTTCAGCAGTTCAGCTGCCAACTTCCTTTGCCTTTGGACAGATTCAGAGAGGAGAGGGCCATTGGTGGCTAGTAGGCACAATGGCTATGTTCTGCCTCCACAGTTTGAGGAAGCAATGCTTCTGAATCCTGGTTGCTGGAAGTGGCAGGAGGGCTTCTGTGCAAGTGAGCAGACAACCTGTTGGCCAGCATTCTTCTAAGATGCTCTTGCATTTCTGATGCCCGCAAAGGGGCAGAGGAAAGAGGGCATCTGGCCTTGCAGATTCTGATTGCTTTTTAGAGCCAGCGTTACCGAAAACCAGACATTTTCAAAAGGCATTTCCTTGCATAACAAAGCCATAATAACGGGGAGTGTTTGTCCTGTGGGCCTTATTAGGGCCCTTCCGTTCGATGCGCACAAGCCATGATTTGTTTTTCCACTTTCCTTTCGGAAGCCTTGTTACCGAGCCGTGCAAAGTGTACCTCCTCTCATTTCCCTAGCAATGCCAGCACCTCTCGCCGAAGCCTGCAATTAGACGCTTTGCAGAATAATAGGGCTAAAAGGGGAATGGCAGGATCTTGTCTGCGGCCTCCAGACCGACCCCATTTGTATAAAATTATACGGGAACACAAAAGATTAAGCGCTCGCTCCGGTGCGCGGATGCGCCCTCTCAGACCAGCCGCTGCTCACAGTCTTTTTTTGGTAACAGAACACTTTGTACTTTGGAGATAATTGACTGTGGAATATAACATTGTTTATTCAAAAGCAGGTCACGCAGAAGAGAGCCTCTTGCCACGCTCCTGCTTCCACCTTCCCTTTGATTCCCATGCAAATTCATGAGCATGTGTGTCTCCGTGCGGCCTAATATATATAGACATGTATATATTGTTTTAAATCACACATGCAATTCAATATCAGCCTAAGCTGGGTTTGCAGTAAGGTGCTTTTTTTCCCTGAGGGGACGCAGGGGTACGCATAAAGATAAAGGGTAAAGGGACCCCTGACCATTAGGTCCAGTCATGGCCGACTCTGGGGTTGCGGCGCTCATCTCGCTTTATTGGCCGAGGGAGCTGGCGTACAGCTTCCGGGTCCTGTGGCCAGCATGACTAAGCCGCTTTTGGTGAACCAGAGCAGCGCACGGAAACGCCGTTTACCTTCCCGCTGGAGCAGTACCTATTTATCTACTTGCACTTGATGTGCTTTCGAACTGTTAGGTTGGCAGGAGCAGGGACCGAGCAATGGGAGCTCACCCCGTCAGGGGGATTTGAACCGCTGACCTTCTGATCGGCAAGTCCTAGGCTCTGTGGTTTAACCCACAGCGCCACCCGCGTCCCATACTCCTAAACATTTTGTGTTTACGCATACCCCTAAACATTTTGTGAATCTTTGTACAGTACTTTGTCCATTTACTGTATTTATTTTCCCAAAATTGAAGTAGAAAATGGTGGTTTTCTTGAGTCAAAATGAGAGTAACCCTGAACATTTTCAAAGAAAAAAGCACTGGCGATGCCTCTCCCTCTGTTAAACTGTGATGTTCGGGGTGGGGCCCGGGAAGCTGGTCTGGTCACCATCAAAGTAAATTTGTCTGGTTTTTAGGTCGTATTCTAACCTGCGCATTGTTTGAGGAAGCGGGACACGAAGTTGAACAAACACAGAAAAAGACCTAGTGGCATAGATGCTTTGCAGCTCCAGAGTGAGACCTTGCCTGAGGTTTCATGGCAACCTGCAAGCGAGCTGCTACCTGAGACTTCACCTGACATTGTAGGAACATAAGAAAGGCCTGCTGGGTCAGGCCAGTGGCCCATCTAGTCCAGAATCTTGTTCTCTCAGGGGCCAACGTAGATCCCCCCCCATTGGGAAACCCCCAAGCAGCATTCACACGCACAATCAATTCTCCCCTCCTGTGGTTTCCAGCAACTGGGCTTCAGAAGCAACTGGGATTCATAATAATAATAATAATAATAATAATAATAATAATAATAATAATTTATTATTTATACCCCACCCATCTGGCTGGGCTTCCCCAGCTACTCTGGATGGCTTCCAAAAAAACATTAAAATACTGTAATACATCAAACATTAAAAGCTTCCCTAAACAGGGCTGCCTTCAGATGTCTTCTAAACATCTGGTAGTTGTTCTTCTCTTTGACATCTGGTGGGAGGGTGTTCCACAGGGCGGGTGCCAATACCGAGAAGGCCTCTGCCTGGTTCCCTGTAACTTGGCTTCTTGCATGGAGGGAACCGCCAGAAGGCCCTTGGTGCTGGACCTCAATGTCCAGGCTGAACAATGGAGGTGGAGACGCTCCTTCAGATATACTGGACCGAGGCCGATTCAGAGCAGAGCCATCCTGGCTCATAGCGGCTGATAGTTTTCTCCTCCTCCATGAATTTGTCTCACCCTTTTCTCAAGCCTTCCAGGTTAGTGCTGGCACCACTGCCTCCTGGGGAAGTGAGTTCCATAGTTTACCATATTTTTCGCTCCATAAGACACACTTTTTCCCTCCTAACAAGTAAGGGGAAATGTCTGTGCATCCTATGGAGCGAATGTGTGGTCGATCGCTGGCTCCCTTTCTGGTCCCGGTCCCTTGCCCAGGCGTTCATTGTTGAATGTTCTGCATGTGACTGGCTGATTAGATTATCTGTCTGGAAACTGTAGAAACGGCTCCCTTTCCTTTCCTAAAGAAGCTGCAGAACTGTAAGTTGAACCCCATAAAAACAGGATTTTTTCCCCTTTGCAAAGTAAGCTCCACAACTTTGAGCTGATCCTCAAAAACCGGGGCTTTCCCCTTTGCAAAAGAACCTGCACAACTGTGAGCCGATCCTCAAAAAAGCGGGGCTTTTCCCCTTTCCTCCTGTAAAAACTAGGTGCGTCTTATGGTCAGGTGCATCTTATAGAGCAAAAATACAGTAGCTATGCGCTACACGAATAATTCCTGTTTGTTGTCTGTCTTGAATATTCCAGCATTCGGCATCACTGGACGTCCACAAATTCTAGTGTTAATGAGAAACAGAGGAAAAACTTCTCTCTCTGCACTTTCTTCTTGCTAATACAGTCTGTCAGGCTGGCAAGTACCACAGAGAGGGACTTCTCTGTTTTGAACCCATCATTATGGAGCTTCCTTCTTTGGGAAGATCTTTGCAGCCTTATTGACTGCTTTCAAATTGCCTCCAAATACCTCTCTTGTTTCTATCCACTTTCAACTGATTAATCTGAAGCTGGTCCAGAGTTTCTAGGTGCAAATAAAGCACCAGTGCTGTTTTTTCCCTGCTATTTTCCCCTTTATCTTATTTTTTTTCCTTCTGTTTTACTGCTGGATTTTCAATTGAACTGTTGTCGTTGTTGTGTGTGTTTTGCCCTTTTAATCTACCTTGTTGCGTGAGCTGCCTTGAGAGGGCTGGGTGCCCTATGAAATGGAGTATATACAAAATTAAATTAGCTTAAGGAAGAATTTGAATTGTTCTCTAGACAGTGCCCACTATAAACATCAGTGTCTTGCATACTTCTGGATCTGTTGGCTGGGTAGTAGACCTGCATTTGAGTAAGTCCAAAAGGGCAATATTTGAGGTTCGTATTGAAAACAAGGAATATTCTGCTCAGTATATTTTTTTCCAGTTATCCATGCAACAGCCCTGCGAGGTAGGGACTATTATTGCCAGTTTGCATTGGTGGGGGGAGGTGAGTTGCTTGGGGGGGGGGGGAGATCTGAACCAGGGACATCCGCTGTAGATTTCTATCCTTTCAGTGACAGAACTGGCAAAACTGCAACTCCCCCCTGGTTAAAGCCAGACTTCTCATTATCCAACCTATCTATTATTATTATTATTATTATTATTATTATTATTATTATTATTATTATTTTAACTTTTTTTATTCAAAATTATAACAAGACATATTATCCAAAAACATATCATCCTTGTTTTTCCCCCATCCTCCCTCCCCCCCCCCGACTTCCCTCAGTTCCAGTCTTTGGTTTCTCTAAGAATGCTGTTCTCTGCATGTTACAAAGTTGTATAGATCCTCAAACTATTTAGCTGATTGTTATCAATAAAAAGTTTGTGAATGTTTATTCAAAACCTGCCAAGGAGTCCAGTTCGCTTTGTTGCGTCTTCAGATACTTTGTAAAGGGTTCCCATTCATCCTTAAAGTCACAGTTATCCTTGTCCCGTAGCTTGTAGGTCAGTTTTGCCAGTTCTCCATAGTCCATCAATTTTTCTTGCCATGATTCTTTAGTTGGGGTTTATTATTATTATTATTATTATTATTATTATTATTATTATTATATTATTATTATTATTATTATTATTATTATTATTATTATTATGCCCATTTTAACGCTTCCAGGCCATTGCCATCATGCCCCTTTTGGGTATGATAAAATGTTAAAAGCCCCAGTTAAACAGAGAAGGATATTGATCAAAGCGTTGAAGGTTTCGGAGGTGTTTTAATTTCTGGGGTGGTTCCCCCCTCTTTTCCCCCACCCCAGTCTCCAGGAGCGATGGCAGCTTCTGCAAAATTATTTATCTTCTATTTTAGACCTTGGATAGTGACTCATTGTGCCCTGGAAATGTAATGGCTGTATTTCTCTCTCCCTCCCTCCCTCTCTCTCTCTGTTTCTCCCTTTATTTTTCAAGCGGCGGCTCAGCTCAGCATTAGAGGCATGGGCACTTACAAGCCAAGGCGCCTGTCAGAGTCAGCCCGGTGCTCTAAAAATACAATATTTGCTTTTACCTTTTAGCTGTCAACAAGTTTTCCTTCCATCCTGTCTGTGTCACACACGCACGCACGCAAATAGCAAGTCGGGGGGTGGGGGGGGGGGAGAGAGAATGGCCTCTTAAGAAGCAGATCCAGAAAATTTGCCCAGAGGGGAAGCTTTTCGGAAGATGGTCTTTCTTCTCGTATGGCAACACAGACGCTGCAATATTCTCCCTGGTGCTTGGATCCTGCTGCAGAAACCCAATGCTGCCTCTTGCAGGTAAATGTCACAAAGAGGTGACCCTCCATTGGGCAGACATTGCACATGTCAAGCACTGTGATGCCTCTTCACTCTCATGGCTGCTCCCAAAGATTCCTGGAAAATGTAGTTTGTTTAGGGCACAGAGAGTTGTTTGGAGACACCCCTACCATTCCCAGGAGATTTAACAGTCAAGCCTTCTTCCCGGGGAACTTTGAGAATTGTAGCTCTCTGGGGGAGGGAATAGGGCGTCTCCTAACACCTCTCAGCATCCTTGGAAAACTACAGTTCCCACATCTGTCTCTCACGTAACCCATTATTGAGCTGCACGGGGGTGTCTTCCACTAGCACCAAACTCATAATAATAATAATAATAATAATAATAATAATAATAATAATAATAATTTATTATTTATACTCCGCCCATCTGGCTGAGTTTCCCCAGCCACTCTGGGCAGCTTCCAATCAAGTGTTAAAAACAATACAGCATTAAATATTAAAAACCTCCCTAAACAGGGCGGCCTTCAGATGTCTTTCAAAGGTAGGATAGCTGCTTATTTCCTTCACATCTGAAGGGAGGGCGTTCCACAGTGCGGGCGCCACCACCGAGAAGGCTCTCTGTCTGGTTCCCTGTAACCTCACTTCTCGCAATGAGGAAACCGCCAGAAGGCCCTCGGCGCTGGATCTCAGTGTCCGGGCTGAACGTGGCCCCGTGGCAAATTCGACAAGCAGAGTTTAAAACCCAACAAATGTCTTCACTTCCTGCTCTCTCTTGGTTGAGAAAATGCCTCCGTCTTTCCCCAAAGGACTCGTGAATCTTGCTTGGGGCTTCCTCTCTCTGTTTGTACGTAACATTTGCATGTCGGTACGAAGGAAAGGAACAGGTGAGGCAGCGGGGGGAGATAGGCATCAGAACATCCAGCAGGATCAGGCCTGTGGTCCATTTAGACCAGCATCTTCTTCTCACAGGAAAACCCACAAGCAGGAGATAAATTCTCCCCTCCTGGGGTTTCCAGCAACTATGACCTGGAAGCATTTCTGCCTCCAACTGTGGAGCCATCCTGACTAGTAGCCATCGATAGCTCTCTCCTCTTCCATGATTTTGTCTAATCCTCTTTTATAGCCATCTAGGTTGGTGGTCATCGTGGCCTCCTGTGGCAAGGAGTTCCACGGTTTAACTCTGCGCTGTGTGAAGAAGGACTTTCCTTTTATCTGTCCTAAATCTTCCAGCCTTTATTATAATCAAATAATATATTTTTTTATTTATACCCCACCCTTCCCGGTTCAGAAAACCAGGCTCAGGGCGGCTAACAACAAATTTAAAACACTTAATTGATACAACAAAAAACAGCATAAAATACAGTATAAAACTTGAATAACAATAAATTCAGAATTCAGAAATCAATTTGGGGGGAAATCCATCTAGTAAACATTAGATGTTCATCCAACCATTATTGGATGTCCACTTTTCTGGGGCAATGTATAATTTTTATGAACTTCTCTCAGGTCTCCTCTGAATTGTTTGCCCTCTAAACTAATGGCTTCTTTGGTCATTCTGAGAAATCATTAAGGTAAGGGCTGTTCAGTCTTATTCACGTCCGTGCAATATTTGTGGGTGCCCGAGAGAGGAAGGAACCATTTTTGGCCATCAGGGACATCCATGCGAAGCCCTCCTTTCCTAACCTGTTTTACCCGCATTTCTTGGGGCCACCAGTAAACGGAAGGTGTTGATTTTAGAAAACCTCCCCAGCTATTCTTGGCGGTGGGTTTTAGCCGCTGCACGCCTTAGCGGCTTCCGGGAAGAGAAACCCACAGCAAGAGCAAATTGTTGACCTTTACGAAACCAACCTTTGAGCTTTGTTTATTGTACGTTTTTATCCGTTCCCGTCTCAGCCTGGGCGCCTCTCTCCTTTTAAAGCTTGCTAATCAGAGATTGCGGATAATTCAGCAAAATGGTACCACAGGCCATCGTGTGGCATTAAAGGGGGGGGGGGAGAAAAGCAATGACAAACCTAGACAGCATCTTAAAAAGCAGAGACATCACTTTGCCAACAAAGGTCCGTATAGTTAAAGCTGTGGTTCAAGCTCTGGTTTTCCCAGTAGTGATGTATGGAAGTGAGAGCTGGACCATAAAGAAGGCTGATCGCCGAAGAATGGATGTTTTGAATTCTGGTGCTGGAGGAGACTCTTGAGAGTCCCATGGACTGCAAGAAGATCAAGCTCTCCATTCTGAAGAAAATCAGCCCTGAGTGCTCACTGGAAGGACAGATCCTGAAGCTGAGGCTCCAAGACTTTGGCCACCTCATGAGAAGAGAAGACTCCCTGGAAAAGACCCTGATGTTGGGAAAGATGGAGGGCACAAGCAGAAGGGGACGACAGAGGATGAGATGGTGGGACAGTGTTCTCGAAGCTACGAACATGAGTTTGACCAAACTGTGGGAGGCAGTGGAAGACAGGAGTGCCTGGCGTGCTCTGGTCCAGGGGGTCACGAAGAGTCAGACGTGACTAAACGACTAAACAACAACAACAAAAAGAGCAGGCTTCCTCAACCTTGGCCCTCCAGAAGTTTTGAGACTACAATTCCCATCATCTCTGACCACTGGTCCTGCTAGCTAGGGATCATGGGAGTTGTAGGCCAAAAAAAACCTGGAGGGTTGAGGAAGCCTGGCTTAGAGTATCCGAAGTCTCCATCAGATGAACCAGCAAAGGTAGGACCAAAGGTTGCCAGGTGAGAGAAGATGGAGAATAATGAACGGTCATCCTAAAGATTTCCTGTCTGCAACTGGAACATAGGAAAATGCCTTGAACTGAGTCAGAACAGGATAATAGCCCTGTGGCTGAATCAGGCCAAAGGCACATCTAGGCTGCCCTGTTTGGGGAAGTATTTAATAATAATAATAATAATAATAATAATAATAATAATTTATTTATACCCCGCCCATCTGGGCGGCTTCCAACCGAATATTAAAAACAATACAGTGTCAGACATTAAAAACTTCCCTAAACAGGGCCGCCTTCAGTTGTCTTTTAGAAGTAAAATAGTTGTTTATTGCCTTGACATCTGCTGGGAGGGCGTTTCACAGAGCGGGCGCCACTACCGAGAAGGCTCTCTGCCTGGTTTCCTGTAACTTGGCTTCTCACAGCGAGGGAACCGCCAGAAGGCCCTCGGCGCTGGACCTTAAATGTTTGATGTTTTATTGTGTTTTTACTATTCTGTTGTTGTTGTTATTCACATGGCAGCTCCAGTGTACTGTTTCCCTAACAATTAGTTTCCGAATTATGTTTGTTCTTTCACATCATGTAAAAGCCAGTTCTGGAAAACAAATTGAATATCAGACTATATAATGGCAAACTGCAAGATGGTTGAAGGTCTGGCAACCAAGCCTTATGAGAAACCAGTGAGGCAGTTGGGCCTGTTTAGCTTGGAGAAGAGGAGAATGGGAGGAGAAATGAGGTGATACCAAACTGGGAAGGGTAGCTAATGCTGTTGAAGACAGAATTGGGATTCAAGGTGCCCTTAACAGATTGGAGAACTGGGCGCAAGCTAAAGAAATGAATTTCTGAAGAAGTGTGCATGCACACGAAAGCTCATACCAATGACAAACTTAGTTGGTCTCTAAGGTGCTACTGGAAGGATTTTTTTTATTTTGTTTCAACTACGGCAGACCAACACAACTAACTACCTGTAACTAGTAGGGACCAAGTTAAGGTTCTGCATTTAGGCTGGAAGACCCAGATGCACAAATATAGGATGGGGGGACACCTGGCTTGCTAGCAGTACATGTGAAAAGGATCTAGGGGTCTTGGTGGACCAGAAGCTTGACAGGGGCCAACAGTGTGGTGCAGCAGCAAAAAAAGTGAATGCTATTCTAGGCAGCATCAACAGAAGTCGAGTGTTCAGGCCAAGGGAAGTAATAGGTAAAGGTAAAGGGTCCCCTGACCGTTAGGTCCAGTCGTGGCCGACTTTGGGGTTGCGGTGCTCATCTCGCTTTACTGGCTGAGGGAGCCGGCGTACAGCTTCCGGGTCATGTGGCCAGCAGGACTAAGCCGCTTTTGGCGAACCAGAGCAGCGCACGGAAACGCCATTTACCTTCCCACCAGAGCGGTACCTATTTATCTACTTGCACTTTGACATGCTTTCGAACTGCTAGGTTGGCAGGAGCAGGGACTGAGCAACGGGAGCTCACCCCGTCGGGGGGATTCGAACCGCCGACCTTCTGATCGGCAAGTCCTAGGCTCTGTGGTTTAACCCACAGCGCCACCCGCGTCCCAAGGGAAGCAAGAATCCCCCCTCTATTCTGCCTTGATCAGACCGCACTTGGAATACTGTGTCGAATTCTGGGCTCCACAATTTAAGAAGGATGTTGACATGAGAAGAACAGTGCCTGTAGATCTTGTCTCATATCTCAGGTTTTACAAGTGCCGTAAAAAAGAATGGAGGATGGGAATCGGGGGGTTATGATTCATGTGGGGTCTCCTGGGGTAGCCCTTACTGTATTCCTTGCTGCCTCTAAGCCCTGTGCGGTCAGAACCGGCCTGCGCTCTTAAATATGTGGTCTAAAACCATTTAGGCAACAGCTAAACTAGACAGACCAGAAGTGACGCAGGAACGGAATTTTGTCTGATGCTGTTAAATGCCCGAGCCTGTTCCCTTAACAGGGCCAGACAGTGAGGAATTAAAATAAATAAGTGTGTTAATTTTGAAAGCTCCTGAGATGTGCTTCAGCCACGAGGACGGAGGGCTCTCCCGGGCCTGTCGGAGCCTTTCAGGGAAGCTCTCCATCTTCTCGGATGCCGCGCGCCTCATTAATAAACATTAGCCTGGCAGTTAAAAGAAGGGCGCTATCTACATTTAATGAACTCTGGGATGGGCTTGGGAGACACAGCCCATCGATAAGGTGTCAGCAGCCCTGATGCAAGACAAGTTCATCTGGGGGCTCGGATGCCAGCCCAAAGTCCGGGAGGCAATACTAGGTAAGTGACTAGGCAGTGCTGTTGACACGCAGACACACCCACCCCTCCAATTATAAGGGGGGAAAATACCCCAGTATTGGTGGCCGATGATGAACCATTTTCCAGTGACTAAACTGAATTCCTTGTTGCATTTCCTGTAATTGCAGTCCGCGTTGCATGGGTGTGAGCACGTAGGGGAAACAAATTATTTTCTTAAGGGAATAAAAAGCCTGCAGACTTTTGAGTTCAAGCTGCTAGGTAAATCATTTCTTCTTTTTTTTTTAAGGAGAAGGCGGCAGCCCTGAGTTTTCCGTTTCCTCCTTGAAACAGAGATAAACATCTGCAAAAAGAAGTTTTGTCTTGCAGGTTCGGGGGGTCAGTCTGCATGATGGCCTGAGTGCCTTCCCATTCTTGCAGTCCTGTGATGTCTCTGCTTTTTAAGATGCTGTCTAGCATCTTAGGTCCGTATACCCTTTTTTTTTTGCTGTATAAGACTCACTTTTTCCCTCCTAAAAAGTAAGGGGAAATGTGTGTGTGTGTCTTATGGAGCGAATGCAGGCTGCGCAGCTATCCCAGAAGCCAAAACAGCAAGAGGGATTGCTGCTTTCACTGTGCAGCGATCACTCTTGCTGTTCTGGCTTCTGAGATTGAGAATATTTTTTTTCTTGTATTCCTCCTCCAAAAACTAGGTGCGTCTTGTGGTCTCGTGCGTCTTATAGAGCAAAAAATACGGTAGTTAAAGCTCTGGTTTTCCCAGTAGTGATGTATGGAAGTGAGAACTGGGCCATAAAGAAGGCTGATTGCTGAAGAATTGATGCTTTTGAATTATGGTGCTGGAGGAGACTCTTGAGAGTCCCATGGACTGCAAGAAGATCAAACCATTCTGAAGGAAATCAGCCCTGAGTGCTCACTGAAAGGACAGATCCTGAAGCTGAGGCTCCTAGACTTTGGCCACCTCATGAGAAGAGAAGACTCCCTGGAAAAGACCCTGATGTTGGGAAAGATGGAGGGCACAAGGAGAAGGGGATGACAGAGGATGAAGTGGTTGGGCAGTGTTCTCAAAGCTACCAGCATGAGTTTGACCAAACTGCGGAAGGCGGTGGAAGACAGGAGTGCCTGGCATCCTCTGGTCCAGGGGGTCACGAAGAGTCAGACACGATTAAACGACTAAACAACAACAAATTAGCAAAGGTTAGAATATAACAGATGATTCTATTGCTGAACTGGTCAAATAAGAGTCTTTGTAAGACAAGGGCCTTAGCTGGTCACTAGAGTGTCCTCATCAGCATCCCAAAGGAATAAGCTTGATTGCAAGAACTACAACTGATAGGTGGACCCTTGCTCCATCCCCTCACCTGTCTACTAGGTAGGAGAACAATAGCCAGTCAGGAAGCAAGCAGGAAGCCGGAGACACAGAGATCTGCTTGCTCCGTGCTGGGTCCCAAGCTGCAACTAATGGATTTGCAAGATCTGTTGCAGTGTTGATGCTGCGATCCCTTCCATCCTATGCTCAGGTTGTGTGTATGTGCAAATAAATGTCATAAAAGCAGCACAGACCAAAATGATCAAGGGTTTGGAGATGGTTGAGGGAGCTGAGTATGCCTGGGGAAAGAGGAGACAGAGGGAATATAGGAGAGCCATCTTCAAATATCCCATGGAAGAGGGAACAAGCTTGCTTTCTCCTGCTCTGGAGGGTTAGGGTTAGACCAGAACCATTGGATTCAAGTCAGAAGAAAAGAGATTCTGACTAAAGATCAGGAAGAACTTTCTGACATTAAAAGCTGTCCAACAGTGGTGGAGATTTTTAAGCAGAGGTTGGGTGGCCATCTGTCAGTGATGCTTTAGCTGAGATTCCTGCATAGAAGGGGGCTAGGCTAGATGTCCCTCAGAGTCCCCTCCAACTCTACTCTTCTATGATTCCATGAAATCTATAAAAATACAAATGCTATAAAAATATCAAATGCATACTGTACAAAAAAACATTCCACGTTATTCAGTATAAGACCACCTGATTGATTGATTGATTGATTGATTGATTGATTGATTGATTGATGCATTCATGCATTTCCCAAAATTTTAGTACATTTATCATACATTTACCATTACAGTTGTACCTCAGGTTAAGAACTTAATTCATTCTGGAGGTCTGTTCTTAACCTGAAACTATTCCTAACCTGACGTACCACTTTAGTTTTTTTCTTTAGGAAAAAGAAGACGAGCTTTCCAAGAGTTGGTCGGCGCAGAGATGCAAAGGTCTTTTTCTGCCTGTGCGTGCGGCTTTCGAGGGTTCTGCCTCTCCACCCTCCCTGACTCAACCCCCACCGAGTTTTGCATTTAGGAATCTCACCGGATTAGCAGCGAGTCGGCCCTGTCTCCTGCGAGGCCAGGATGCTGGCTTACGGGAACAGCAGCGAAGGACGGCCTGGTGTGATGCGAGGACAAGTGCCTCCCCCCGTCCAGATTGGCATGAGCGCCGGGGGCAGTGTTGGGAGCCCAATATTGACTAATTATTTAGCTGTGAATGGCAGCTGTGAACATTGTGTTCCTTGCGCATGGCTTCCTGCATTTATTGTGAGTCTAATTACAAAGGCAGGGGTTGGAGGGGGATAGGATCCTGCGCCTTCCTGCTCTGCTGTCAAGAGCTCTGGAGCTGCCCTGGCCAGCTGCGCAGAGAGGAGGAAAGGGCAGGCGATGGGGGGGGGGGAGAGGGCCACAACTTGTGGAATTCTCGAGTCAAATCTTTTTCATTAGGTTTGCAAATTTAAATCCAAACATTAAACATCAATGTCATCATTTAGAATTCCCTGAATCCTTTGACTCCCCTCCATGGTTACCATTATCAATCTTTTTCTAACTGCTTCTCTTATTTTCTCAAATAATCCATTTCAACTATAATTTTTTTTCAAATGCTTTATTCAGATTAAGAAGAAGTAACAAACAAATGGATTAACCAAAATAGCAATAAGAGTAATAATATGTGTTACATCACGTCACAGTACATTCTTCTTAAGTTTCCAATGACTTCCCGCCACTCCATCGTGTATCTACCACTTAATCTATCTAATACACTGTTAATTTTCATTATCTTTTGTTAATTTTGTCAATAATGCGTTTTCTTATAGTTATCCTTCATTACAAGCGTTACTCAAATCCTGCAAAAGTTTTTAGTTGTTTACAGTGTTCTCTTAAATACATTGCAAATTTCCCCCGTTCCTTCTTAAATTTCTTCTCTTCCTGGTTTCTGATTTTCCCGGTCAGTTTCACCATTTCATCTTCATCATCCATTCGTCTCTGGTTGGGACTTTTATCTTCTTTCCATCTCTGGGCCAGTAGTATCCGCACTGCTGTCGTTGCGTACATAAATAGTCGTTTCTGCTCCCTTGGTATTTCTGCACTTTAAATCCCTAATAAAAAAAAACCTCTGGTTTTTCCACAAACGCTATTTTAAACTTTCTTTAGCCGTGCTCCTTTTGTGCACGGATCCTTTGCGTTCCAGGTTTTGGGAGAAGCCAGCGAGGGAGCCTGTCCCCAGGTTGTGTCCCCTCCTGCTCTGGAGGGTTGGACTCGAACCCATGGCTCCAAGTTGAAAGAAAGGAGATTCTGGCTCAACATCAGGATGGACTTTTTGACAGTAAGAGCAGTTTGGCAGTGGAACAGACTCCTTTGGGAGGTGGTGGACTCTCCTTCCTTGGAGGTTTTTAAGCAGAGGTTGGATGGTTTGAAAAACAAAAGGTTCTGACCTCCTTTTTACTCCTTTGCCTAGTCCTCAGACCTTAGTTGGCACAAAAGAGTCTTTGAGAAAGAGTATTCTTGCAGAGTATTGCTGCTTTTATTCTTTAAAAGTCTTCTTCTCCAACCACGAGTGACAGCTTTTACACACACCAAACGCAACCAGCTTTCTACTATCCAACAAACTCACACCAGGAAACACTAACATTGACCACTCTATATATACAGGTACAATTTGGTGAAAGGTTGCATGAGTCATTGTAGGCCACTGACTTAGTTCTTTTAGCATTAAAGAAACAGCGGCCAATTTTTAGCCATGACAGGTCATCTGTCATGGGTGCTTCAGTTGAGATTCCTGCGTCTCAGGGCTTTGGACTAGATGACCATTGGTGTCCCTCCCAAGGCTATAATTTTATGAGTCTGCCTTGGGAGGTGGTGGACTCTCCTTCCTTGAAAGCTTTTCAGCAGAGGTTGGATGGCCATCTGTCATGGATGCTTTAGTTGAGATTCCTGCCTTGCAG
This sequence comes from Podarcis cretensis, assembly GCF_951804945.1. NCBI lineage: Eukaryota > Metazoa > Chordata > Lepidosauria > Squamata > Lacertidae > Podarcis > Podarcis cretensis. The sequence goes on from NC_137174.1 coordinate 100,298,530, forward strand.
GGGGTTGGTCTAGATGGCCTTCGGGGTCATTTTCAACTCTACAGTTCTATGCTCTCCCCCGTGATGATTGACTTCCTGACACCTGGGCTCCAATGTGTGACGCTGGGCTCTACGCAGCTTCACAAAGTGGTGCAAAATGAGCCAGGAGTTGGGTTCAGCTGAGATATTGCGCCAAACCGTAGTTGCGTGGCGAGTTCCCGCCCCCCACCAGGATAAATAAAGACACGAGACACCATAATTAAGGTTAATTGGGCGAATTAGGCCATAACTTTATTGAATTCAGGAATGAGAGGCATTGGCTTAGGCACTGGTCCTATCGACTATCCGGCTCCAGCCCATTTGCTGGAGACACGGGGAAGGGTTAACACTTTATCGGGGGAGTCTCCTGCAGAGGCACGTCGACTAGGAGCTCCCCCGGGTCACCGCTCTGGGGCGTGCCTTTGGCCCACACCTCCATAGACTTCGGACAGGGCCATGCCCCCCGGAGTCATTTAACGGACCACCCTTCGCTCACTGGGGGGAGGTGATGGCGTTCCTCCCCCCCCCACATCCTCTTAACCCCTTCTTACCAATGCCTACCGCCAATGCCGAAAATTTGTGAGGAGTTGCTACGAGGTAGGCGAAAAACCAAAAGGTCGGAAGTGGCTTTAGAGAAGTCTAAGCATGGCTTGGTTCCATGTTGATCTTGGAACTTGTCTGGTCTGCCTTGCAATCCGCCGACAAATCAGGTGCCGGAAACATTTTTTGAAGAGGATTTGCAAAGCATAGTGTAGGCCAGCATTGGCCAACGTGGTGCCCTACAAATGTTTGGGGCAGTGCACTGTCTAGGGCAGTGGTTCTCAACCTGTGGGTCCCCAGGTTCTCAACCTGTTGGACTAAACATCAGGAAGGACTTTCTGGCAGTAAGAGCTGTTTGACAGAGGAAGGCTCTCCCTCGGGAGGTTGTGGACCCTCCGTCCTTGGAGGTTTGTAAGTAGAGGCTGGATGGTCGTCTGCCACGAATGCTTTAGCTGAGATATAATAATAATATTAATAATAATAATAATAATAATAATAATAATAATAATAATAATAATTTATTTGTACCCTGCCCATCTGGCTGGGTTTCCCCAGCCACTCTGGGCTGCTTCCACAAAGACCAAAAATACACTAATATGTCATACATAAAAAACTTCCCTGAACAGGGCTGCCTTAAGATGTCTTCTAAAAGTCTGCTAGTTGTTGTTCTCTTTGACATCTGGTGGGAGGGCGTTCCACAGGGCGGGCGCCACTACCGAGAAGGCCCTCTGCCTGGTTCCCTGTAGCTTTGCTTCTCGCAGGGAGGGAACCGCCAGAAGGCCCTCGGCGCTGGATCTCAGTGTCCGGGCAGAACGATGGGGGTGGAGACTCTCCTTCAGGTATACTGGACTTAGGCTGTTTAGGGCTTTAAAGGTCAACCCCAACATGTTGAATTGTGCTGGGAGCCAATGTAGGTCTTTCAAGACTGGTGTTATATGGTCTCGGTGGCCACTCCCAGTCACCAGTCTAGCTGCCGCATTCTGGATTTGTTGTAGTTTCTAACCCTACCTTCCAAGGTAGCCCCACTTAGAGCGCATTGCAGTAGTCCAAGTGGGCGATAACTAGAGCATGTACCACTCTGGCGAGACAGTCTGCAGGCAGGGAGAGTCTCACCCTGCGTACCAGATGGAGCTGATAAACAGCTGCCCTGGATACAGAATTGACCTGCGCCTCCATGGACAGCTGTGAGTCCAAAATGACTCCCAGGCTGCGCACCTGGTCCTTCAGGGGCACAGTTACCCCATTCAGGACCAGGGAGTCCCCCACACCCACCTGCCCTCTGTCCCCCCAAAACTGTACTTTTGTCTTGTCAGGATTCAACCTCAATCTGTTAGCCGCCATCCATCCTCCAACTGCCTCCAGACACTCACACAGGACCTTCACTGCCTTCACTGGTTCTGATTTGAAAGAGAGGTAGAGCTGGGTATCATCTGCATATTAATGGACACCCAGTCCAAACCCCCTGATGATCTCTCCCAGCTTCTTGCATTGCAGAGGGTTGGACTAGATGATACTTGGGGGTCCCTTCCAATTCTCTGATTCTATGATTCCCTGACTAGATGGGCCATTGACCTGATGCACTGGCTTCTTAGGTTCTTAAGGTGAGCACGCTTGCCTCGATGAGTCCTGGGTTCAAATTCCCGCCTCCGCCACGGACGAATACTGAGGTTTTGAATGAGGTTTGTGCGCTCTCTCTCTCTCTCTCTCATTTGCAAATCTGCAGTGATGCCCATGATCCGCTGCGCAAGGTTGTTGTGAGGGCAACTGCATTCGGGACTGCGGAAATGTTATTGATTGATTTTCCAGCGCAGGCTCAGAGAGGGGTGCAGTAGCCTGGCCTCAGAGAACACGTCTCATTGCAAACATGCAAGCACGCAGTAAAAATCTGTAGAAATCATGCATTCCAAAGCAAAACATCCATGAGTTATATTTGGAAGAATTTGAAGGTAAAGACACACAAACACACAGACCGGAATAAAGTAGTGCACTTGCAAAACAAATTGTGTGCCAGGTTGTAGGTGCTCAAAGCTCTCCTGGCAACACTAAATAAGAAACACACAGTTTGGTATTGTTTGTTTGTTATTATGGTATGTATTTTTGTAGTTTTATGTTGTAAACCGCCCTGTGATCTTCGGATGAAGGGCAGTACAGAAATTTTAATAATAATAATAATAATGATGATGATGATGATGATGATGATGATGATGAAACACACAAAGAAAGTAAAATTGTTAACTGAACAAATCATTTTTGAGAGGTTTTGGACTGGCTCGCATGGAGTCAGCTGGGGTGGGACGGGACATGCCCCATTGCTTTGGGGGACTGAATCTGATGTTTGTTTGTCCCTCCCCCACCCCAAAACCGGTATGTGTCTCTCTGCTTCTTCCCGACTCAGCTAAATATTTTTCCCCAGATTATTTCTTAATGCATGTTTCTGTCCCCCACCTTCTCATGACCATATCCCACTCAGGGCAGCTTTCAACAATTTAAAGGGACAATGCAATAAACTACGTCTTAGCAACAATAATATGAATATAGAAAAACATGGAAGAAATAAATGACACCACACTTAAAATCCATTTAAAAGACCAGTCACAAAATTAAAATACGCCTGCTTCTTGGGAGAAAAGCAATGGCAAATCTAGACAGCATCTTAAAAAGCAGAGACATCACCTTGCCAACAAAGGTCTGTATCATTAAAGCTATGGTTTTCCCAGTAGTGATGTATGGAAGTGAGAGCTGGACCATAAAGAAGGCTGATCGCCAAAGAATTGATGCTTTTGAATTATGGTGCTGGAGGAGACTCTTGAGAGTCCCATGGACTGCAAGAAGATCAAACCTATCCATTGTGAAGGAAATCAGCCCTGAGTGCTCACTGGAAGGACAGATCCTGAAGCTGAGGCTCCAAGACTTTGGCCACCTCCTGAGAAGAGAAGACTCCCTGGAAAAGACCCTGATGTTGGAAAAGATGGAGGGCACAAGGAGAAGGGGACGACAGAGGATGAGATGGTGGGACAGTGTTCTCGAAGCTACCAGCATGAGTTTGACCAAACTGCGGGAGGCAGTGGAAGACAGGAGTGCCTGGCGTACTCTGGTCCAGGGGGTCACGAAGAGTCGGACACGACTAAATACCACCAACAAGCAGAGGTTGGATGGTCGCCGGTCAGAGATGCATAAGGAACTTCAACCCATGGCAGCTTGGCTGATCCCCTTTTCCTCCACCCATTGCCTCTTCCGACTCTACTGTATGGCAGGTATTTCCCTTGCAAAGCCCCCTGCACATCAAAGGCAGTTAACCTTTGGCCCTGCAGATGTTGCTGGACAGGCTAAATACCTCTCACAACACATCACGCCTTTTAATGGCCCTATTGAATTCTCAGTCAGGGCAGTGATAGGTTTAGATTGCTCCCACCACCTCAATACTTGCTAGTAGGTGAAATGAGAACCCCAGCCCTGGTCTGTTGCGCTGGACCACAAAACTAGGAGGTGTGGAGGAAGGAATGCACCCTGTTTTAGGGCCTGATCTTCAGCGTGTGACACCAGACAACTTTGGGGTAAGAACACATGGGAAGCGAGCCTCGGTTTTTTAGTAGGCATTCAACCTGTTCACTGGGGTGGGCTAGGAATTTCTTCCAGGCAGCCAGACAGAGACGATTCAAACTGGAAGAACGTCAGACTTCCTTTTATTTCTGACAGCGTGCTGAAGGTTACAGGCCAGTGGACAGGAGAGCGTTTAAAAACGGAGACTTCGATGATGATCCTTGCACTGCAGCGGGTTGGACTAGATGACCCTTAGGGTCCCTTTGAACTCTACGCTGCTGTTTTGCCCTCCGTTGGCCACCACTTGCGCCCTGCATGCCCAGGATGCTGAAGAAGAGGTCCGCATGCGTCCGCCGTCAGGCAAATCCCACCCCGTCATCCGGAACGGGTTGCGTGAGCCAGGTTCCTGCTTATGTGCTTAATGAGAGAGAGGTACAAATAGTCAGGGGAGCTGGCGAAAAGGAGAGAAGCGCGGCTCGTAGTGTTTCCAGAGCAACCAGCAGCACCGGAGAGAGCGGCTCAGCATCCGATCTCATTATCGGCACAGCTGTGCGGATCGCATGTTCTTTCCTCCGGGCGCATGCACGGAACGGTGCACGGGGCTGCAATGCGGCTGGAGCCGTCGACACACATGTCACCACGGATCGCCACAGTCCCCAAAGGGTTGACAGGCTTCCCCCTTAGAAAGGATGGGGTCCCTTCTGTTGAAAGGCAGGAGGTTGTTTGGTATTTTGCTCTCGTATAGTTCGGCTGCCAGAGAAAGTGGCCATTTGCACATAAAAAGAACATCTGCAGGATCAGGCCAACGGCCCATCTAGTCCAGCATCCTGGTCTCACAGGGGCCAACCAAATGCCTCAATAGGAAACCCACAAGCAGGATTCGAACCCAAGAGCAACTCTCCCCTCCTGTGGTCTCCAGCATTGCTGCCTCTGTGTGGAGTCAGAGCAGATTCATCGTGACTAGTAGCCACTGAGAGCCCTCTCCTCCTCCGTGGATTTCTTGAATCCTCTTTCAATCCAAGTTGGTGGCCATCGCTGCCTCCTGTGGCAGGGAGTTCCACAGTTTAACTATGCACTGCATGAAGAAGGGCTTCATTTTCTCTATAATAATAATAATAATTTATTATTTATACCCCGCCCATCTGGCTTGGTTTCCCCAGCCGCTCTGGGCGGCTTCCAATAAAATGTTAAAATACAGTAATGCATCCAGTCTTAAAAGCTTCCCTAAACAGGGCTGCCTTCAGATGTCTTCTAAAAGTCTGGTAGTTTCTTTCCTTGACTTCTGATGGGAGGGTGTTCCACAGGGAGGGCACCACTACCGAGAAAGCCCTCTGCCTGGTTCCCTGTAACTCCGCTTCTTGCAGTGAGGGAACTGCCAAAAGGCCCTCGGAGCTGGACCTCAGTGTCCGGGCAGAACAATGGGGGTGGAGACGCTCCTTTGGGTATACTCGGCAGAGGCCATTTGGGCTTTAAAGGTCAGCACCAGCACTTTGAATTGTGCTCGGAAACATACTGGGATCCAATGTAGGTCTTTTAAGATTGGTGTTATGTGGTCTTGGCGGACTCTCCCAGTCACCAGTCTAGCTCCCACATTCTGGATTAATTGCAGTTTCCGTGTCACCTTCAAAGGTAGCCCCACATAGAGCACATTGCAGTAGTCCAAGTGGGAGATAACCAGAGCATGCACCACTCTGGCGAGACAGTCCGCGGGCAGGGAGAGTCTCATCCTGCGTACCAGATGGAGCTGGTAGACAGCTGCCCTGGACACAGAATTGCCCTGCGCCTCCATGGGCAGCTGTGAGTCCAAAATGACTCCCAGGCTGCACACCTGGTCCTTCAGGGGCACAGTTATCCCATTCAGGACCAGGGAATCCTCCACACCTGCCCACTTCCTGTCCCCCAAAAACAGTACTTCTGTATTGTCAGGATTCAACCTCAATCTGTTAGCCGCCATCCATCTTCCAACCACCTCCAGACACTCACACAGGACCTTCATCGCCTTCACTGGTTCTGATTTGAAAAAGAGGTAGAGCTGGGTATCATCTGTTCTGAATCTTCCAACATTGATCTTCCTTGGTTGTCCATGAGTTCTAGTGTTAGGAGAGAGGGAGGAAAACCTTTTTTCTGTCCACTTCCCCCATGTCAGGCATCATTTAATAAACTTCTACTGTGTTTCCTCTTCCTCTACCTTTTCACTAAAGTTAATAAGAGTAATAGTAATACAGCAACTCTTCATTGCCTGGAGAAGGAGATAGAGAGGGTGTTTAAATGGGAATAGAAACTGCAGCTTGCTGTACAAATGTAAGATGCCCACTCGTTGCCTTATCCACTTTTGCTTCTGGGTTAGCGAACCAATATCATGTGACGCTTGGAAATTTATTATTATTATTATTATTATTATTATTATTATTATTATTATTATTGACCCAGTCACTCTGGGTGGCTTCCAACTTATATAAATGTGGCCCACACCTCTGGGTAGGAATCCAGATTTTAATTGATTGAGGGAATTTGTTTATCTATACACATTTGTATACCATTTAGTATTTCACAAATGGGTGTTGCTGTCGATAGGAACAAATATATTGTGTGAAGAAAGGAAACATAAAATTATCTCCACTTTGGACACTGTCCGGCCGCTTTTAATAAAGACGAAGGGAGGAAGGGGCCTTTTTTTTGCATCAAATGAAGATTTCCAAAAAGGAAGGAGAGAGTGAGAGAGAGAGAGAGAGAGAGAGAGAGAGAGAGAGAGAGAGAAAGAAAGAAAGAAAGAAAGAAAGAAAGAAAGAAAGAAAGAAAGAAAGAAAAATACAGTTCCAGATTTGACTAAGAGGACATCAGGGGGACTGGGCTGATGAGTCAATAAATGCATGGCCTTTGGGAGAAGTGAGGAAAAGAGACAACTCAACAAGATCCATCTTTAGCTGTCAAAACATTCCCTGGCGCTCAACGGCTTATCTGAGCGCACTGCTGCCCCTCTGCCTGCAGCGCAAGGGGGGGGGGTGGTGGAGGCAGCTGCAAATGAACTGATCTCAATAATTGGTCAAGAAATTGCTGGCAGGGACTAGGCATGCGCAGGGTGGCAGAGGTGGCGCCTAGTCCAGCTTTGGCCGAAGAAGCCGAGGTTACGGTACGTTCCTGCTCGTCTATACGCTGCCATTTGGCCGAAAAAGGCTCCCAGCAAAGGAAATCCCCTGTGCTGCAAAACAGACGACTCTGAACCATCGCAGGCAACACGCGCCTAATAATGTTCTAACAAAACATTTGTAACATGTGCTATTTCACAATTCACCAACCGAAACCATGTAACGTAGTCACAAATAAAAGAAGTCAATCAAGGCAGCATGAACAAAATTAGAAAATGTCGTCCATCAGTATCAAAGAGGCAAACAAGCCTTTCAACAGTCACCATCCTGTAACCATGTGGTAATGGAACAGTTTTTTTCCGGATGATGAACTGTTTCAATAGTAACTCTTCATCAGCTGGCGATGATGTATTGGATCTAGATCAAGGGAAGTAATAGTGCCACTGTATTCTGCTCTGGTCAGACCTCACCTGGAGTACTGTGTCCAGTTCTGGGCACACAGTTCAAGAAGGACACTGACAAACTGGAACGTGTCCAGAGGAGGGCAACCAAAATGGTCCAAGGCCTGGAAACGATGCCTTATGAGGAACGGCTAAGGGAGCTGGGCATGTTTAGCCTGGAGAAGAGGAGGTTAAGGGGTGATATGATAGCCATGTTCAAATATATAAAAGGATGTCACATAGAGGAGGGAGAAAGGTTGTTTTCTGCTGCTCCAGAGAAGCGGACACGGAGCAATGGCTCCAAACTACAAGAAAGAAGATTCCACCTAAACATTAGGAAGAACTTCCTGACAGTAAAAGCTGTTTGACAGTGGAATTTGCTGCCAAGGAGTGTGGTGGAGTCTCCTTCTTTGGAGGTCTTTAAGCAGAGGCTTGACAACCATATGTCAGGAGTGCTCTGATGGTGTTTCCTGCTTGGCAGGGGGTTGGACTCGATGGCCCTTGTGGTCTCTTCCAACTCTACGATTCTATGATTCTATGATGTAAAATAAAATCCATTACATTCAAATATAATATGAGATAAACAGGTACATGCAGTTTCAAAACAAACACTGCAAATACGGTTGGTTGGTTGGTTGGTTGGTTGGTTGCTTGGTTGCTTGGTTCCTTGGTTGGTTGGCTGACATCCATCTGTCTCTGGAGACAATGGAGCATTGCACCTTTGGGGTGAAGTTAAAATGTTGGAGATTTGCAGCGCCTGCTGTGGCTGTAGAGACCGATAAGGGAGAGACATGATTCAGCTAGGTAGCTGTGTTGGTCTGACACGGTAAAGGTAAAAGTAAAGGGACCCCTGACCATTAGGTCCAGTCATGGCCGATTCTGGGGTTGTGGCGCTCATCTCTCTTTACTGGCTGAGGGAGCCGGCGTACAGCTTCCAGGTCATGTGGCCAGCATGACTAAGCCGCTTCTGGCGAACCAGAGCTGCGCACGGAAATGCCATTTACCTTCCCGCCGGAGCGGTACCTATTTACCTACTTGCACTTTGGCGTGCTTTCGAACTGCTAGGTTGGCAGGAGCAGGGACCGAGCAACGGGAGCTCACCCCATCGCGGGGATTTGATTGGCAAGTCCTAGGCTCTGTGGTTTAACCAACAGCGTCACCCACGTCCCTTAGTCTGACACAGTAGAAATATATATATATATAAATTATTTTTCCAGTAGCACCTTAGAGACCAACTAAATTTGTTCTTGGTATGGGCTTTCATGAGCATACACACTTCTTCAGATACGCTGAATGACTCCCAGGCTAAGCACCTGGTCCTTTTGGGGCACAATTACCCCATTCAGGACCAGGGAGTCATCTTAATTTGGCAGCCTTCATGTCACGTTTGCAGACATCTTTGTAGCGCAGAGTTGGTGTGCCAACAGGCCTGGCGCCTGCAGCCAGTTCTCCACGGAGCATGTGCAGAGGGTCATGTCCAATCCTGGCATCTGTTGTGTTGTGTGCATGTTTAAGGGGGCACGTTTCACATAGGAGAGGGCAAGCCAGTGCAGAAGGCTGAGCAGGTAGAGGAAACAACATTTTGTGGATTTGGGGGGGGGGAGAGATTTCCTGAGACTTTGCAGGCAGCATAGGTGGTACTGGTAAGCACTGAACATTGACCATCCTTCCTCCAGTTTGCATTTCCCGTCTTCCTGTTCAAACAATGTCTAGAAAAAGCAGCAGCTTCTCCCCATCTTTGGTTATTCCTAGAAACAAATGTGTTTGGTTTGGGTTATTTTTTTACACCGACAGATGTTTCTGAAGACAATGTTTGCTGTGATCTGCCGGCCAGCAAGGCAAAGAATGAACGAGCCTGTGTCCTTATTTTCCTCCCCTTCACTTGTACGGAAAATAGGGAATCAACTTTGCACGGAGGAAGGGAGGGAGAGCACCAAGGTGCCCAATAAATACCAGGCAGAGGTGGGATTCGAACTCAGGGCCTCCGGATCCCAACGCTTCGTCTGCGGGGCTGCCCTTGCACTCAAAGGCACAGCCTCGGTTCGGTTGCCCGAAGCGTTGGGACTTTGCCAAGAAACTTCCGAGGGTGCCGGCCAAACGGGAAATCATTTTTATAAGTACATTGGATGAGATAAATGATAATATGCCTGACAGGCTCTTGGCTTGGCCTTCTCCCCCTTGTGCGGAGTGTGGAACTTGGCAGAGCCGCTGCCTTCAAAAAAAAGAAGACGACGTTATTGTGGATTGTTCCCTGGCAGGGAGACGTGTGAGCGTCTCCGGTGGGGATGAAGCCCTTTCTGTCATTAGAGGCTTAAGTCACATTTGCAGGGCTGGGTTATCCGTAAGGCAGAGTAAGCCCCAGCGTGTGTTTCCCTGGGCAGAGGAAGAATGGGCTAATCCTGCGCCCACCCTCCATCCAGCTGAGTGCCTGGCAGCTGCTCAGAGAGTGCTGAGGCTCCTTCAGAGGCTGCCAGGGGACGGTTTCACTGTATCATCGAACTGTAGAGTTGCAAGGGACCCTGAGGGTCATCCAGCCCAACCCCCTTCTGGCAGTTTGGTCTCTCTCTTGTTCATTCATTTCACACACTGCTTGGTTGTAGAAACGAAACAGAACTCAAAGCAGATTACAGAGAGAGAGAGAGAGAGAGAGAGAGAGAGAGAGAGAGAGAGGCAATCATCAGTGAGAAAATTAGTGGTTATAATTCAAGGCTTCTGAAAACTTAAAATAACAGTAGACTAAAAGCAGATTGTGGGACGCGGGTGGCACTGTGGGTTAAACCACAGAGTCTAGGGCTTGCCGATCAGAAGGTCAGCGGTTCGAATCACTGCGACGGGGTGAGCTCCCATTGCTCGGTCTCTGCTCCTGCCAACCTAGCAGTTCGAAAGCACATCAAAGTGCAAGTAGATAACTAGGTACCACTCTGGCGGGAAGGTAAACGGCATTTCCGTGCGCTGCTCTGGTTCGCCAGAAGTGGCTTAGTCATGCTGGCCACATGACCCAGAAGCTGTACGCTGGCTCCCTTGGCCAGTAAAGCGAGATGAGCGCCACAACCCCAAAGTCGGCCACGACTGGACCTACTGGTCAGGGGTCCCTTTACCCTTTACCTTTAAAAGCAGATTAAAGCTCGTGTCAGCTTTCTGGGAAGGCTGCTCTAGACAAGGATGTTTCCGTCTGGCACCGAAAGGAGAGCAGTAGTGAAGGAGCCTGCCTGGTGTCAAGAGGCAGGGAGTTCCAAAGTTATATGTGCTGCTACACCAAAAGACTGAGCACATATAGATGCAGATGTAAACTAAAGAGACGCCCACCACCACACAAAAGCAGTCTGGGGGTGTCCAACATTAGGGACCCCCTGCCCTTATATCCTTCCCCCCCCCTAATTTACATTTTAGAATATTCATTTAAATTAAAATATCAGTGACCTCCCTTCTTCTCTTTCCATGGTTCAATTTGCATTCCATAAATCCCTGCACATTTTACATAAACTAAACCATTCAGTATTCCATGATTACAGTGGTACCTCGGGTTAAGTACTTAATTCGTTTGGGAGGTCCATTCTTAACCTGAAACTGTTCTTAACCTGAAGCACCACTTTAGCTAATGGGGCCTCCTGCTGCCGCCGCGCCGCCGGAGCACAACTTCTGTTCTCATCCTGAAGCAAAGTTCTTAACCTGAGGTAATATTTCCTGGTTAGCGGAGTCTGTAACCTGAAGCGTATGTAACCCGAGGTATCACTGTACATCCATCCAAGCTTATTTACACTGTTGAATTTATCTTAATGCTGCCCACGTTTTCAAATATACACAGTTTCCTCCCATATAATCAATAAATGTTTCCCAATCTTCTTTAAAGGTACGTTCTTCTTGTTCTCTTATTCTATATGTTAGGTTTGCAAGCTGCGAATATTCCATCAGTTTGAATATCCCATCATTCTTCTTTAATTGGGACCTCACTCGTTTTCCATTTGGGGGCTAGCAAAACACGACCTGCCCTTATATCCTGACTCCTCCCACCCGCTTTTCCAAGTCCCAGAAACCATCCGAGTTGCATCCTGGATTATTGTAACTCGCTCTACATGGGGCTGCCCTTGAGACTAACCCAGAAACTCCAGCGGGTGCAGAATGCCGTGGTGAGGCTCCTTATGGGGTCCTTGCCGCAGGATCAAATTCACCCGGTGCTATACCAGCTGCACTGGCTCTCGGTGGAGTACAGGATCAGGTTCAAGGTGCTGGTTTTAACCTTTAAAGCCCTAGGACCCGCATACCTACAGGACCGCCTCTCCTGGTATGCCCCACGGAGGACCTTATGGTCTTCAAATAAAAACATCTTGGAGATCCCGGGCCACAGGGAGGTTAGGCTGGCCTCAACCAGAGCCAGGGCTTTCTCGGCCGTGGCCCTGATCTGGTGGAACGCTCTGTCCCAAGAGACTAGGGCCCTGCGGGACTTGACATCTTTCGGCAGGGCCTGCAAGACAGAGCTGTTCCACCAGTCCTTTGGCCATGGCACAGTCTGACCCCCTCTCTCCTTCTGTAATCCTCACAGAATTCTAGCCCAATGGTTACCATCAATTTGATTTGAACTGATTTTATAATGAATTGATTTTAGAATTCTGTATTATTTTTCTGTTGTTAGCCGCTCTGAGCCTGGCTTCGGCTAGGGAGGGTGGGATATAAATAAAATATTATTATTATTATTATTATTATTATGTTGTTGTTGTTGTTGTTGTTGTTGTTGTTGTTGTTGTTGTTGTTATTATTATTATTATTATTATTATCCTTGCCCGTCTCCAAACTCCCAAGCTAGCTGGGACTGGTATGGAGTCATGCTAGGTGCTGTGAGAAGAGGGCAACCTGGGTGTATCAGGTAGAAAGCAGGGAGCATACAGGGCAGGGTCTGGGACACCATTTCATGGAATCTTAGGCTTGCAGAGTTGGAAGGGACCCAAGGGTCATCTAGTCCAACCCCCTGAAAGGCAGGAATGTTTTGCCCAGCGTGGGGCTCCAACCCGTGATCCTGAGATTAAGAGTCTCATGCTCTACTGGCTGGACTATCCTGAGTTCTGTTCCAAGCCACACTAATACCGAAAGCCATCTTCCTCAAAAACAACCTTGCAAATATGATGCGCCTCTGAACAAGCGGGAGGCAAAGGGGGGGGGGGACACACACACAAAAAAGGGGGGAAAGTAAATATCAGCAAGGGATGTTTTTTGGCAGCTTTTCAGTTCTAAATTGAGCTAATTCTACCTTCTGAAAGGAAGATAATTTCCATGTTTCTTTGGTTGAGAACACATAATTGAAGTTATTTTCCTTCCAAGAAAGGAGCCTCTGGAACATCGTTTGCAAATGGACAGGAAAAAATGAATGTATCTGGCGCTGCCTGAGCCGCGGGGCATTCATTGCGGCGCAGTTTCTGAACGCGGCTGTCACTTCCCCCAAGGTGTTTATCACTGGCTCAGGTGTCTTCCTCCCCCTCTCCTTCCTCCGGCCCCCCTCTTTTCGAAGGGAGAGCGAGGAGGGCTGATCCGAAAGCGAATGGCGCTAAACCAAATGAGCCGTGGGAAAGTGGAAGCCGGATTGTTATCAGGAAGGTTCAGAGTGGAAAGAAGAAAACTCGAGGATCTCTTAAATTGACCAGCGCTTTTGGGGGGAGGTGGTCCTTGGCTTGTGGATTCCTCCTTAAAACCGGCATCTCAAAAGCCAAATGTTAACAAAAGTGCTGAAATAGAAGAGATTGTGGTTGTAAGAGTTAATATCAATATTATTATTAATAATAATTTATTTATACCCCGCCCTTCCCGGTTCAAAAACCGGGCTCAGGGTGGCTAACAACCAATTTAAAAAACTTTAAAACACTTAATTATAAAATACAGTATAAAAACATGAATAACAATAAAATTCAAAAATCTATTAGATAATCCCCAAGGCTAGCTGGCTGAATTGGTTCTACTTGGGCCAGTGAGGAGGCCAGGGGAGAATTAGCTGTGGTGTCTCAGAGCGGGTGATCTTCATAAAAGGGGAGGGGGAGGGAAGGAAGGGAAATAAAAGATCAGGCTAAATTCAGATTGAAAGCCAGGCGGATTAGCTCTGTCTTACAGGTCCTGCGGAAGGAGGTTAAATCCTGCAGGGCCCTGGTCTCATGGGACAGAGCATTCCACCAGGTCGGAGCCATCACAGAGAAGGCCCTGGCCCTGGGGGAGGATAATCTGACTTCCTTAGGAATCTCTAAACTATGATTATTCATGGACCTTAAGGTCCTCTGCGGGGCAGACCAGGAGAGGCAGTCCCGTAAATATGAGGGCCCTAAGACACAAAGGACTTCATGCACTTCCAGAGTGGATTATTGCGATCTCTTTTGCTCATTTTGGTTTTTAAAGCCCCAAACGGCTCAGGCCCCAAATACCGAAAAGGCTTCCTCCTCATCGCAGCCTCCTGTGGGAGTGAGTTCCACAGTTTAACTCTGCTCTGTGTGGAGAAGTCTTTCCTTTTATCTTTGAAGCTGGAAGGTGTGCAGCCAAGATGATCAAAGGTCAGGAAACCAAGCCTTCTGAGGAACGGTTGAAGGAGCTGGGGGTGTTTAGCCTGGAAAAGAGGAGACTGAGAGGAGATAAGAGAGCCATCTTCAAATATCTGAAGGGCTGCCCCGTGGATGATGGAGGAAGCTTGTTTTCTCCTGTTCTGGAGAACCAAGGGCTTCAAGTTACAAGAAAGGAGATTCTGACTAAACCCAGGGAAGGACTTTCTGACAGTAAAAGCTGTTTGGCATAGGAACGGTCTCCCTCTGGAGATGGTGGACTCTCCTTACTTGTAGATTTTTAAGCAGAGGGTAAAGGTAAAGGACCCCTGGACAGTTAAGTCCAGTCAAAGGCGACTCTGGGGTTGCGGAGCTCATCTTGCTTTCAGGCCGAGGGAGCCGGCGTTTGTCCACAGACAGCTTTCTGGGTCATGTGGCCAGCAGGACTAAACCGCTTCTGGTGCAACAGGACACCATGATGGAAACCAGGGCATACAGAAACACTGTTTACCTTCCTGCCAGATCAGTACCTATTTATCTACTTGCACTGGTGTGCTTTTGAACTGCTAGATTTGCAGGAGCTGGGACAGAGCAACGGAGCTCACCCCGTTGCGGGGATTCGAACCGCCAACCTTCCGATCGCAAGCCCAAGGGGCTCAGTGATTTAGACTGCAGTGCCACCCGCTCCCTAGTGCAGAGGTTGGATGGCTTTAGCTGAGATTCCTGCATTGAGCCTTCAGGTCCCTTCGAACTCTTAAGATTCGGTGATTCCCTAGAGACCCTCCCAGCTGGTGAGATTGGCAGAGGGGCCCCTCTTGAGAGTCCCCGCACCCTCAAAGGTTTGGGGTAACGGAGACCCAGGCGGAGAGGACCTGCTCTTCTCTGCCAGACAGAGAGGACCATGATAATGTCCATTTTATGCAGTGAAGAGGAACTGTGGGCAAATGTCGGTTAATGCCCAGTGGTTGCCATTAATTTGATTTTGAATTGATTTTAGAATGCATGCCAATTAATTGATTGTGATTTTATGTAAACTGTGTTACTTTTGTTGTTAGCCGCTCTGAGCCCGGCTTCGGCTTGGGAGGGTGGGATATATATAAAATTTCTGTATTATTATTTATTATATGCTGCCCTGTGATCCCATGGGATGAAGGGCAGTTTAGAAATGACAGTGATGATGATGATGATGATGATGATGATGATGATAGGATATCACAGAGTTGTCGGGGGGTTTTAAGGAAAATCTCACACATCGTCTAAAATCTGTTTGCTGCTAGTATGAAGAGACCCGCACTTACAAGCAAGCGCAGTTTGGGCGTGGGGAAAAGCTTTCAGCTCCTAAATGGTGATCGTAATAAGTGCACACAAAGAAATGTTTTCGCCGTTGTTAAATCACGATAAAATACAAGAACAGCAATGCCGAAGGGGAGATTTCCCAAAATGTTGCCTGTGTACAGGCATTTCTTATTTTAAAAAAATCTTTAAATTCCCTCACCCAATTTTGTACCAAACTATGCGAAAAAGTCACATTATGCAAATTGGGACTAGATTGATGTAGATTTGGTTCCAACTGCACACATTCTGAGCACTGCAGAGCTCTTTGGCCGGGGGAGGGGGGGAGCCTGAGTGCAGGGAACATGCAAATCAGCTGGTTTTAGTATAATTGAAAGTATTGCCCTTAAGATACGCAGTCCGTTAATGATTAGAGTGGGTCTGACGAAGAAGCCATGGTGTAGGCAGACATTTTGTCTTTCTCTTTTTGCGTCTAATCAGAGAAGATTTGGGGGGCAAAGGAGGCCAAATTCAGAAAAATCCCATTACCATAATTCAGAATAGATTGTCCCAATGTGGTGGTCCAGGAGCCTCTGAAAAGTGGACCATGCAGCCACTCGTGAATACCTGCATCCCACCTCCTGGCAATTTTTTTCAGGTGAAGACGCCCATTCAGAGTGAGGGCAGTGCTAGTTCGTACACCATTGCCTTCACTCTCCACTGGCTTTGTGACGACGTTGATTGCGATTTATTCTGCAGCACCGTCAGGCTGCTGTGTGATCCCTGCGTAATTCCAAACTGTGTTATTTTATTTTTTAATGGTCTTGCAGTTTGAGCTGATTGCAACGAAAGAGATGGGGGAGGGACAGAGGTCTTGCCTGTTTGCAGATGCCACCAGTTGACGCCATATTTTGAAGAAATTGCCATGCATTTGGCTGCTTTGCCATATGTTTAATAAATAACCTTTCCTCCATGGGCCTATTTATCAGTCCCTGGATGGTTTTGCTCAACAGCATGCCCCTGGTCCAAAAGGAAATGCCAAAACTTGCCTCTTTTTCCTCTTCCAGGGTGGACATGGCGGCCCCAACCCTGCCTCAAGTGCTCCTTTGTTCAGACCGGAGGATGAGCTGGAACACCTGACCAAGAAGATGCTGTACGACATGGAAAACCCGCCTTCCCAGGAATACTTCGGTAAGCGCTCCTACCTCTCCCGTGTTCTGGTGGCAGAGAGTTCCACAAGCCATTGGTGCATGGTGCAAAAAAATAGTTAGCTACCAGAGCTAATGAACTTGGCCGTGCCCATGATACAGTTTTGTACAGTGGAGGCCCATTGTCCCAGAGTGCAGGAGGGGTGGGGGGTCAGCAAAAAATGAAAACAGAGAGGGGACGGCCCAGCGACATTGACTCTATTTTGCATCAAACATGTTTCCCCCAACCCCTCGGGGATTCAGTGCTGCGGTAATCGTAGCAGGCCAGATAGCCGCCCACTAATCGTATCATTAGGTCAAATTTAGAAAGCTGCATCAGAGCATATTAAAAGTCGGTTGAGAGCAGATAGGTTTTGAATGCAGCGATCTAATTAACCTTACTGGAGAGCTCCAAGGCATTGTATTAAGTCATGGAAATAATTTGTTCCAAATAATTACATTCGAAAAGCCAGCAAGGATCATTTGGCGGGTCGGCCTCTGCTCAAATGGTGGGCCGCTGGCTCCCATCAGAGACTTTCCTTCCTCTCACATCACGGGGGATTCCCCCCCACCCCCGGTGTTGTGTTTCGGATGCCCCCAAAGGGGACTGTTGTGCTTGAGAGATGGGTGGAAGCTCATCCCTTTAAAAGGACCATTTATTTAAGGATGCAAGCATGGCATCCTGTCTCTCTGGGAACTGTGGAGGTTTAAGGTCATGGGTTGGGGCTGAAGTTTGTGGCTCAGGTGAGGATGCTTGCTAAAGTTGGTTTCGGGAAAGATGCTCAGGTGTTTCAGCGACGGTTTGAGCACTCAGAAAGGCCAGTTAACTTTCAGGATGAGTGTTGGGGCTTGAGCAGTTTCACATGACCCCGGTCCTGCGCAGAGAGAGAGAGAATGAGGGCAATGTGGGGGTTTTTTGGGGGTGTGTGGAGGGAAATAAGCCAAAAGGGGTGGGAAAGAGGGGCAAAGCACTCCCCACACAGTCAGTACAGACCTCTGGCAAGGACAGATTTTTCCCTCCCCTGGGCAGGATGTGCTGGGCCCGGCAGTAACCCGAGAAATGCGGTCCAGGTCCGATCCTGAATCCAAGGGTTCCGCTAGGAGTCAGTCCAACAGGGCCAAGGCAGGACATGAGGCAGGAAACCAGGCAAGGACAGGTACAGGGTCTCAGGCAGGATCTAGCATACAGCAATGTTGCTCCCGCAACCTGGGGTGGGGTCCGACAGCCTTTTATCTTTGTCGGGGTAACAGTTGGTCCTGATCCCCGGGCGACTCGCCTCCCTGTTTTGCCCAAAGGTGAGCACTCCTCCTGCGAGTACTCAGGTCTCTCCTTCTCTCAGACCTCAGTCTCTGCAGCTTGGGAGACGTCGGTGGGTTACTAGACCCAGAGGCCGCCTCAGCCTCCCCTGACCCAACCGGTAGTGGAGCAGCTGTAAGTGATGGTCCGGCTGGAGGCAACGAGGTCATCCCCGCATCTGGAGCCAGGGCAGGCTCCGGCCCCTGACTCGGCCAAGCTGGTGCTTGTTGCAGGGGAGCCTGTGCAGACTGGGACTCTTCAGGATCAGGCCCCAGACTTGGTTCAGATGATGCCTGAGGCAAAGGATCCGGCGCAGACTGAGACCCCTCTGGTTCCGAGTCCGAGCCCGAGTCCCAGGCCATCACACAGGGAAGGAATATGGGTGAAGGAGAACAAGAGAGAAAAAGGGGGTGGCAGAAGGAGAGAAGGAGAAAATGGGTGGCAGGAAGAGAAAGGGGGCATCCTAGCCCTGCTCACCAGCAGCAGCATTCAAGCCCCCCCACCCCCAATGTCTAAGCTCTCCTTCGACATTCAGGAGGCAGCAATGCTTCTGAATCCTGGTTGCTGGAAACCACCGGACGAGAGAGGGCTCTCGCACTCAGGTCCTGCTTGCAGGTCTCCCTTTTGGGTATCCCTTTTGGCCACTGTGAGAACAGGATGCTGGGCCAGGTGAGCCACGGGCCTGATCCAGCAGGCTCTCCTTAAGTTCTTTGATTCTCAGACGTCTGGTTCACACATCGTGCTAAGCTGTGGCTTAGTTCACCAAAGCTAATGTTGGCATAGCACATAGTTGAACTGTGGAACCCGCTAGGGTACTCACCAACTTGGATAGCTTTGAAAGGAGGATGAAGACAAATTCATGGAGGACGCGAGGGCTATCACTGGCTGGCAGCCACAATGCCTCTGCTTCGCCTCCATGGTCAGAGGCAGCCGTGCTTCTGTTGCTGGACACTGCAGGAGGGGAGAGGGCTCTCGCACTCGGTTCCTGCTTCCTGGTTTCCCTTTGGGGCATCTGGTCGGCCCATGAGATCAGAACTGGCCTGGTCTAGCAGGCTCTTTTTGCATTCTTACTACCTAGGAAGAAATGCAGTTCTTAACTGGGAGGGGGAAAACATCCCTCATTCCTGCCTTAGATGCTCCCCCCCAGTGGAAATAAAGACACAATTATTAAGGTTAATGGGCTAAATAGGGCCACAGCTTTTATTGGTTACAGGTGATGAGCGGTATTGGCTTAGGCATTGGTCCTAACCGACTATATCCGGCTTCAGCCCGTCCGCTTGAAGTCTGGGAAGGGTTAACCACCAGTAGGGGGAGTCCTGTGATGCACATCAACTAGGAACTCCCCCGGGGTCACTGCTAGGGGGCGCGCCTTAGGCCCTCACCTCCCCAGGCTTCGGACAGGGCCACACCCCCCGGAATCCTTTATCGGACTACCCTTCAATATGTGGGGCAGGTGATGGCACTACCTCCCCTCTTTCCATCTACAGAACAATACCAATGCCTAACCGCCAATACCCAGAAAGTTGTGACGATTTGCTACGAGGCAGGTGAAAAACCAAGTGGCTGGTGCAAATTTGCCAAGTGGAAAAATTCCGACCAAGCCCCTCAATGGCGACCAATCAAGGTCAAAGAATGGAAAACTTATAGGGCGGGAGGGTGGCAAAACAGGAACAGCTGGCAGGTGGGGAGGCCACATCCTGGTTTAAATTGGGCAGGCCACACCCCCAGATCCAGCCGAATGGCTGGCCAGGGTATGATGCGGCTGGGAATCCCCCCAATTGTGCAGGGCTGGGCTCTAGCTGCCGTGCATGGTGGGGCCGTGAAGCCCGCAACTCCACCTCCTCTGTAGGGCGGAAGTGGCTTTCTCTTGCATTTTGTCCTGGACGCTCTCTGCGCCTTCAGCACACCAAAGGAGTGTGACTGGTTCGCTTGCACTGGGTGAAAAGTCTGGGCAGAGCCACAGGGAACCGCAACTATACTTTAGAACGGAGTGCAAGGGGGGTGGGGAAGCAAATGTTGGTGTTGCACAGGGCGCCGCTGAAATTTGGGACCCTGAGGTCTGCCACTGAACACCCACCCTCCACCCAAACACCTCAGGTCTCTGCAACACCCACACACCTTTCCAGGCTGCAAGCCGCCCACCCAGTCCACGCTCCCCATTTCATCTTGGAGGGTTGGAGGCTGAGCTCAGAAGCAGGGCAGCCCCGTGTCGCATGGCTCCTGAGTCCTGCCTGTGCTTCCGTTTGATGGAAATGAGAGGCGACTCTCATGGACATTCGGGATGGAGTCCGAGCCAATACAAATTAGAGGAGGAAATTGCATTAGCCCACCGACTTGTCAGCATTGGGGAGGGGGTGTTCCGCTTTGCTTTGGGAGCTGACAGTGAGCTACCGGGCAAGGAGGTGGGTGGTTGCAAGGCTGGAGCATCAAACAAGCGGTCAGGATTTCAAAAGGCTGGTTAAGAACCTCAAGGGCCAGCTGCAGATATTTTGCAGTCAGATCTTACTTCTAGGCTGGTGCAAGGAACACAAGGACATAAGAAGAGCCTGCTGGATCAGGCCAGTGACCCATCTGGTGCAGGATTCTGTTCCCATGGTGGCCAATCAGATCCCTGCGGGAAACCTGTGAGCAGGATCCAAACCCTCTCCTCTCCTGTGGTTTCCATCAACTTTGGATTGGGAGCCACAAGTGGAACAAACTTCTTTGACATCTGCTGAGATTCTGGGGGGGGGGGTGTCCTGAAACAATGAGTCTTGCTGGGGTTCTTGGGGGGCAGCCATAACCAGGTGAAAGATAAATGCAAGAGTGTTGGCTTATTAATTCCATGCCTTTTATAACACCCTTCCAACAGCAAAGCAGTGAAAAGGACCACCACAACCAGAGCCAGGGCCTTTTCAACACTGGCCCCAACTTGGTGGAGCGCTCTGCCTCATGAGACCAGGGCCCTGCAGGATTTGATTTCTTTCTGCAGGGCCTGTAAGACAGTTGTTCCACCTGGCCTTCGGCTTGAAATCAACTTGATCCCCTTCCCCTCTATCCTTTTTCCTTTCTCCTTCTGTGATGGAACTCCTATTTGGGGACTTCCCTGGCTTTTTTCTGGCCCACGTAGAACCAGTCTGGATAGTTGGCCTTGGTGAAGATTTAACGTTTTCACCCCAAAAAAGTTTTTTATTTAAGTTTCTATTGAAATGAGGCTGCATTTTAATGTATTTTAATCTTGTTTTTAAGTTGTATCTTAATCAATTGTTTTATATCTGGTGTTAGCCCAGTCTTGGCTGGGGAGGGCGGGGTATAAATAAAATTTGTTATTATTATTATTAAAAGCAACACATCAGAGCATAAGAAGACCATGCAGGGTCTGGCCCATGGGCCATCTAGTCCAGCACCGTTTCCAAAGAGAAGCCTCTTCTGGGAAGCCCCCAAGGAGGGCCCAAGGGCAAGAGAAACTGGTGCCCAGTAACTGGCATTCAGAAGCATCGCTGACTCCAACAGTGGTCACAGAGCAGAGCTAGTAGCCATCGAAAGCCCTCTCCTCCCTGAATTTGTCTGGCTGGCCACTGTGAGAGCAGGATGGTGGACTAGATGGGCCACTTGATTGATCCAGCAGGCCCTTCTGATGTTCTTAAGACCATAAGAAGCAGGGAGGGGTCAGGCCAGAGATTTGACAGCACTAATTCAGAATACTGGGGAGACTGGCACTTTTGAAAGTTCCCTGCCCCCTGTTATAAAGTCCCTATAAACATACAGTTTACACACCAGGGAGACATGAATGGTTTTCCAGCCCTTTGTGTTCTGTATCTTTTTTGTTTTCCTGTATGCTGGGACTTCTTAAGATGGAGCATTCCTAAATGTGATCTTGCACCTGCTGCTACCTGCAAAGATGGGGCTTTGTGCCACTGGGGCAGCTTTCTGGAGGAGAGGAGCCTCTACTGCTTTGCAGAGCACCCTCTGCAGATGGCCCGGGGGTGGTGCTGCAGCCCCCTGCTCTTCAGGGGGTCAGGCAATTCACCCTGTAAAGCTGATGGCTAGGGCTGATTTAGCATATGTGGCGCCGGAGTGCAAAAAACTGCCCCGTGTCCCCAATTGGGGGGGGCAGGCCAAAGTTGTTGAGCTTTTTAGGGGAGCAGCTCAGAATTGTTGAGCTTTTTTGGGGGACACACAACTCTCTCCATGCCGCACACAACTCTCTCTTGACAGCCCGCCAATCCCAGGCGCGCAGGAGGGCAGAACTGGCCGGCTTTCTCAGCACCCACAGCAAAAAAAAGCCTGACTCTTCAATCCCCGGACTCCAAATCTCAGCCCCGGACTCTTGACCTGTCGCCCCCGAGAGCCCCGCGCCCAGGTGCCCCGTACCCCTAGCACTTATGGGTAAGGCAGCCCTGCTGCTGGCTATTCAGCGTCTCCCAGGCTGGTCAACGCTTTGTTTGAAGACCACCAGCCCTGACCCCACTTTCCTACACTGGCAAGGGGAAGGATTGTATGCCCCCTGCCCAAAGGTGGTCCTGTGATTCACCTGCACCTGCAGTTGCAGAAGGATCGTTTTCCTTTGCGTGGAAACGATCCAGAAGGTTTAATCCCAGGACCAGATAAGGGGCAGGGAGAAAAGAAGCGCTTCACAGCCACCAGAGGTTTTAATTGAATGTCAGTGCTGCTGGAATTTGCTGTCGCACTCAGAACTCCGGATAATGCTCCATTGTTATGAAAACTGATAATCCAGCCTTAGCAATGGGTTGTTTCTTTCAGCATGACAATCAGCTCTGTCATTTTGGGGGTGGGCATGTTTCCGTTGGGTGTAGATTGTTCCCTACACTTAGTCTCTCTCTTCCCCACACTTCCACCCACACCTTTTCCCTTTTGAAAGGAGAGGGAGGGGCGCCTTTTAGCTGTGCTCGTTCTCGGATAATTTTGAAACGGTGCAGGAATGGAGGATGAGATCTCCTCGGAAGGCCATGGCAAAGGGAGAGGCATTAGCAATCAGATGCAATTTTGCGTGCTGAATGAGTGCTTTGATCAAGCGATGTCTTTCATATCTCTTTCCCCCTAAAATACAAAATATGCCGTAGTTGGAGTATTTTGGGATGAACCGAGCCGCAAAAATTTCTCCTCTGCAAAGAAAACTCATCTGGAACATCAACCCTGGGAAATTACGTGGGATTCACGAGATCTTCTTGAACCTGGCCACGTGGGAAGCAGGCAGTCTGTGGCCTTGCCCTGTCGAATCACAAAATCCTGGAAGTGTATAGTGAAAAGGGACCCAAAGGGTCATCTGCCCCCTCCAATGAAGGAATATTTTGCCCAACCACCTGCAAAGCAATTCAGGCCAGGAGCTGGCAGGGAGGGGCATTGTCACCCCGCCAACCTCCCGGCACTGGCATCACTGCTTTTTACCCAGAGGGGCAAGGAGGTCGGTACTGTTCAGGAGCACTGGTGAGACCACCAGTTTGGCTCTGCAGGGTTACTCAAGAGCATCCCCTCCCTGATGCCTCACCCCCTCTTCCTCCCGGAAAGCAACAGCAAAAGAAGCTAAATGCTGGAAGATTCGGGACAAAGGAAAGTGCTTCTCCACAAAGTTAAACTGTGGAACTCTCTCCCACTGGAGGCAGCAGATGTCTTTAAAAGAGAATTGAAGGAGGAGGGCTACAAAGCAGAATGGCTATGCTGTGTCTCCACAGTTGGAGGCAGTGATGCTTCTCAGTATCAGTGGCTGGAACCCGCAAGAGGAAAGCGTTGCCCTTGTATTTGAATCCTGTTTGCAGGTTTCCCTTTGGGGCACATGGATGTGAGAACAGGATACTGGGCTTGATGGGCCATGGACCCGATCCAGCAGGCTCTTCTTACATTCATAAGTCTACAGGCCTCCCAGCTCTACTGAAAGCCTTCACAGAATCACAGAACAGAGTTGGAAGACGCCACAAGAGTCTTCTAGTCCAACCCCAATGAAGGAATTTTTTTGGTCCAGTGTGGGGGCTCAAACCCACGGCACTGAGCTTAAGGCCCTCGTGCTCTACTGACTGAGCTATCCCAGCTCAGCTTGACTTCTGTGACCGCCTTGCATAGTTAAAACATTCAACAACAACGAGAAGAAAGGCAGACTCAACGCTGCTCTTTTCCCCTCCTCTTCGCAGAACACTGTGTCCCAACTATTCTTACCCCTCGCCGTCAAATGGCTGTCATGAGCAGAAGGTCTTAAAAGATTAAAGTGTGGTCACCGGTGGCCTTTGACTGGAAGGGAAATCCATAAGAGCAAAGCTCTGTGTGTGTTTGCGCGACACGCACCGTAGCCGGGATGCGGGGCGGGCGAGGGTTCGACAAGGACCAGGAACGGAAATCTTGTTAGGCCGCTGACTAGAAACGCTGTTCTGTCATCGATATTTCTTCATTAGGAATAATGATTTTTCCACGTCCGCTGCCAGTGGGTTCCCGGCCGTCCAAAAGCCGGGGTGTGCCATGAATTTCTAAAGCGCACTTATCGGAGGGACTCCGAAAGCGGCGAGAATTCAGAAGGCGGCGAAGGAGGGGGGCAGGTTGCACGCACTGCGACGCCACAGGAACAGCGGTTATTGATGGCACCTGTGGGAGCCCTTAGGTGGATATTTCAGTCTGATGTATTTACATAAGAAAGACGTCCTGGCTCAAAGACGGCGTGTTCTGTTTCTCCAGCTCTCCGTGTTCTGTTTCTCCAGCTCTCCGTCATGTATCACTCTGCAGCAGTGGCGGGGGCTCTGGGGAGTGGCGGAAGCAGGCGCATGTAACCGTGATGAAGGCATCTCCTCGCAAGCCAAAGAAGCAGGGAGGGATGGCTTTGGCTGCTGCATCAACTCGGAGCTTTCGTCCGTTCCTTCCAATGCCTCGCCTGACCTCTTAAGAACAGTTCTTCTTGTTGTTTAGTCATTTAGTGGTGTCCGCCTCTTCGTGACCCCCTGGACCAGAGCACGCCAGTCCCTCCTGTCTTCCACTGCCTCCCGCAGTTTGGTCAAACTCATGCTGGTAGCTTCGAGAACACTGTCCCACCATCTCGTCCTCTGTCGTCCCCTTCTCCTTGTGCCCTCCATCTTTCCCAACATCAGGTTCTTTTCCAGGGAGTCTTCTCTTCTCATGAGGTGGCCAAAGTCTTGGAGCCTCAGCTTCAGGATCTGTCCTTCCAGTGAGCACTCAGGGCTGATTTTCTTCAGAATGGAGAGGTTGGTTTTGGGGGTGCGGCCTGCCCGATTTAAACGCAGGTGTGGCCAGGGATCTCCCTCTTTTGCTGCCTACCAGCTGTTCCTGTTTCCAACTCTCCCCGCCCCTTAAGGTTTCCATTCCTTGACCTTGCTATGGACTTTGGTTGGTCGCCATTGAGAGGCCTGGTAGGAATTTTTCCACTTGGCAAATTGGCACCAGCCACTTGGTTTTCGCCTGCCTCATAGCAAATCGTCACAACTTTTGGGTATTGGCGGTTAGGCATTGGTATCGTTCTGTAAATGGAAAGAAGGGAGGTAGTGCCATCACCTGTTCCACATATTGAAGGGGGATGTGGCCCTGTCTGAAGCCTGGGGAGGTGAGGGCCTAAGGCACGCCCCCTACTGGTGACCCCAGGGGGAGTTCCTAGTTCCTTTCAGGACTCCCCCTACTGGTAGCTAACCCTTCCCGGACTTCAAACGGATGGGCTGAAGTCGGTTATAGTCGGTTAGGACTAATGCCTAAACCAATACCACTTGACACCCGTAACCCATAATGTTGTGGACTTACGGTAAAGGTAAAGGGACCCCTGACCCTTAGGTCCAGTCGTGGCCGGCTCTTGGGTTGCGGTGCTCATCTCGCTTTATTGGCCGAGGGAGCCAGCGTACAGCTTCCGGGTCATGTGGCCAGCATGACTAATGCTGCCTGGTTCCCTGTAACTTCACTTCTCGCAATAGGGGAACCACCAGAAGACACTCTGTGCTGTGTGAAGAAGGACTTTTATCTGCCCCGAACCTTCCAGCATTCAGCTTGGGTGTCCACGAGTTTTAATGTTATGGGAGAAATTAGTGGACTGGACTTTGTCATGTTCATTCATATCAGCGGGTCCTCTCTGCGTTGTACTTACTTGAATGCCCGCCTCTATAAACATGAAATAGGTAAAGGGACCCCTGACCATTAGGTCCAGTAGTGACCGACTCTGGGGTTGCGGCGCTCATCTCACTTTACTGGCCGAGGGAGCCGGCGTACAGCTTCCAGGTCATGTGACCAGCATGATGAATCCGCTTCTGGCAAACCAGAGCAGTGCACGGAAACGCCGTTTACCTTCCCGCCAGAGTGGTACCTATTTATCTACTTGCACTTTGACGTGCTTTCGAATTGCTAGGTTGGCAGGAGCTGGGACCGAGCAACGGGAGCTCACCCCGTCACAGGGATTCGAACCGCCAACCTTCTGATTGGCAAGTCCTGGGCTCTGCGGTTTAACCCACAGGGCCACCCGCATCCCAAACATGAAATAGAAGTTTACAAAAATCTAGAAATAAAGCAATACCAATGAAAATGATATGCAAAACTCAATAGAAAATCCACATTTAAATCAGACTAATGAACAGGGGTGGGGAGTTCTAGGATGCATTAGAGTTTAAAATAGAAAAGAAATGCAAATGCACAGTATAAATAATCCACATATAAACCACCATTAGCAATGTAACAAACTAACTGAGATAGCATCCTTTTCACGCAGAAGTTCCTGTTCTTTGAGATGCTCAGAATCTCCTGGTTGGTCTCTGCTTGGAAGCAGGAGAATTTACCAAGCAACTCCTTGGGTTGACCCAGTAGGACACTTCTGACATTTATTTTAATTTATTTTTTAAAAAAAACATTTTTTGAATGGTTATTCTTTAAATTTCCTCAAACATTCCTCCAAAATGCATTGTGAAAACCTGTGCATACGTCGCAACCTATAACACTGGACATCTGTAAAATATGTCCACAGGTTAGTATAAACCTTTGGCAGTTTGTTGTAGAATTTGTGAATGAAATGAAGTTCTGCCCTCCTGGCGCAAAGGTGTCTCTCTGCTTTGTTCCTCTTAAATTGCGGGTCATTTTTTCAGTCAGGGCCTCCCGTGGGAGCGAGTTCCACAGTTTAACTATGCGCTGCATTTCATTTCACTTTTAATCTGCATACCGCCTTTCTATATTACTATGCACAAGGCCATCTACAAGCTGAAGAAACAGCAAAGTAGACAGCAAAGTTCACACACATAATAAACAATCTGTTCCGAACCAAAAAGGCAAACAGTAAAATTAAATATTAGCAAATAATAATTAAACAGTTTACACTTCTCAGTTTTTACTCAACTGTTGTTGTTGTTGTTGTTGTTGTTGTTGTTTAGTCGTTTAGTCGTGTCTGACTCTTTGTGACCCCCTGGACCAGAGCACGCCAGGCCCTCCTGTCTTCCACTGCCTCCCGCAGTTTGGTCAAACTCATGCTAGTAGCTTCGAGAACACTGTCCCACCATCTCGTCCTCTGTCGTCCCCTTCTCCTTGTGCCCTCCATCTTTCCCAACATCAGGGTCTTTTCCAGGGAGTCTTCTCTTCTCAGGAGGTGGCCAAAGTCTTGGAGCCTCAGCTTCAGGATCTGTCCTTCCAGTGAGCACTCAGGGCTGATTTCCTTCAGAATGGAGAGGTTTGATCTTCTTGCAGTCCATGGGACTCTCAAGACTCTCCTCCAGCACCGTAATTCAAAAGCATCAATTATTTGGCGATCAGCCTTCTTGATGGTCCAGCTCTCACTTCCATACATCACTACTGGGAAAACCATAACTTGAACTATACGGACCTGTGTTGGCAAGGTGATGTCTCTGCTTTTTAAGATGCTGTCTAGGTTTGTCTAAACTGTAATCAGCAAAAATAACTGCAAGTCACAATGCATGAAGTCCTTCCTTTTCTCTGTCCTGAATCTTCCCATATTCAGCTTCATTACTTGTCCGCAAGTTCTAGTATTAGCCAAGAGGGAGGAAAACTTTTCCTGATCTTTTTCCTCTGTGCCGGGTCTAATTTTGTAAACTTCCGGCCTGCCTCCTCTTCCTCCAGCTAATGACCGCTCCCCACATTAAATAGGAGGCGCCCTTCGCGTGGTCGCACGCAGCCCCTGAACCGATGCGGCACCATTAGCACAGGCTTGGCTTCGCCTCCCCCCAGGTGGGATACCTGGAGGTCTCCACCCACCTCAGTCAGTTGCCCAATCCCGCCTGGGGAAGCGTTGCCAAGGTGATCAGGCCAGGTAGGGGGAGGGACCACCTGCCCACACAATAGAGGGAGGATATTACCTGGGAATCGCCAGTTGGCTCCAGGGCTTCTCCCACCCTCCCCTCCCTCAGTTAAGACTTCTTTTGCAGGTTAACCTTTTCTCCACAGGTACGCGGGCGCTGCTACATCAAGGTCACAGTTCAAGGGCTGGAAAGGAATTCCCCTGCATTGGCAGGTTTGCCTTTCCCATAGCAAAACGTCACAACTTTCACGGTATCAGGCTTTGGGTGGAATTCTTTAGTCTGTCTTCCCTGAATTGGAGGGGTGTGCAGTGGTGACACACGCCCCCCTCCTCTTTGTGGCAGCAATACCAGGGTTCCCCGTTAAAGGGGTTGTTTGAGGGGAGGCTTTGGCCGTACCCCAAGAGGTCGTCATTGCTCTCCCCAGCGACAACGGCATAACGGGGGCAGACTGTTGGGAAACTGTGTATGTGCAGCTACTCACACAGAGTCAATTAAGGTTTGGCAGACAGCCAGAAGGCAATCTGAAGGAGTAAGTCTGCCTGGTGATAACAGAGACATGTAGACAGCTCCCTGATTGGTCAAGCTCTCTCAAGGGAGTGACAATTAATGGCCTACTAACTGGATTGTGTTAGTTCAGTATTCAGTGTTCAGAGTTCTGTGTGTCACCATCGGAGTTGTGAGTTGTGTGAGAGAGAGCTAGCGAAAGATCCGTGTTCTGTTCCTGTAAATAGTCCACTGTATATCATAAACACCTAACTACAAGTTCCTAGTTCCTGCTTCGTCTATCCTGTCTGCAGCCAAGTCGCCAATTGCTTCCATGGATTCTGTGTGTACTCTGCTACGTCTGGCTACGGTCCTGCAACTAGCCAGAAAGTTGTGAAACACCAAGTTGTTGTTGTTGTTGTTGTTTAGTCATGTCCAACTCTTCGTGACCCCATGGACCAGAGCACGCCCCATGGACCAGAGCACGCCAGGCACTCCTGTCTTCCACTGCCAAATAGGTTTTCCACTGCCAAATAGCTATCTCTGCTTGAACATATGTTCTCCAGAGCCAGCCCAGCCCCCCCCCCCACTGGATAACCCTGATGTTCCCCAGATCCCTGGCGGGGGACTGGGAGGGATAAACGCCCAATGCCTGAGCCAAGGTCTACCCACATCTGAAACATAATAAAGTTGTGGCCAATTTTAATCCCATAGCACGTTGTCTTGAATCGTTATTCCACACGGGGGCCGCCCGGGGTTGGGGGGACTCCGCCTGCCCATGCAGATCTAATTGATGCCCCCTTACGTTCCCATGGGGGTCTCCTTCGCAGCCAAGCGCCATGAGTGGCCCCTAACGCCAGGCCCCTCTCTGCCCTCCAGGTCGCTGTGCCCGCTGCGGGGAGAACGTCGTGGGAGAAGGAACCGGCTGCACCGCGATGGACCAGGTCTTCCACGTGGAGTGCTTCACCTGCGTGACCTGCGGCAACAAACTGCGGGGCCAGCCCTTCTACGCTGTGGAGAAGAAAGCCTACTGCGAGCCCTGCTACATCGTAAGTGCCTCCGACCGCTCTCTGCTTCTGGTGGAGCTGGGTGTTCATTCATTGTGTTTCTATCCTGCCTTTTCCTTGAAGGACGTCGTGGCTGTCCCCCTCCTCGTTCAGTCCTGAGAGGTAGGCTTGGCTGAGAGGCAGTGAGTGGTAGCCAAAGCCACACCCCATTGAGCTTCATGGCCAAGTGGCGTTTCGAACTCCAGCCTCTCCCAGGTCTTAGTCCAGGGCTCTAACCACTCCACTCCACTGACAGGTGTCTCTTCGGATTCAGGAAGACCGTTTGTATATTCTGTGTCTCTCTGATTCTCAAGTCGCCACTGACACCAGGGGTCTCCATGTGAGATGTACCTCCCCCTGGGGTGCAGTGGAATTATTTTTGGGGTGCACCAAGATGCAAGGGGGTGGCACAGGGCTCTGGAGGTCATACCTATCGATGTTGACGCTCATTGGCTGTCTGGAGGATTCAGATGTGAGGAATCTTCTGAGGTGTGCTGGTCCTGGGGGCTAACCGAGAGGCAAGGTCCGAGTCCAGTCTGAGGTCAATGGTGCAGTATGGAGGCTGTCCGTCAAAGCTGTAGCTGGGTCCAAGGCAGGGAGTCTGGTGGGGTCAGGAACTCTGGCAGAAGAGCAGGACAGGGTGCTGGCAGGAACAGGTTAGCAACAACGTTGCTCCCGCAACCTGGGACTGGGCTGGCTGGCCTTTATCTCCTCTGAGGCCTAGGGTGGCCCCGGTCCACAGGTGACTCGCCTCTCCTGGCCTGGAGGCGAGCCCTCCTCCTGCAGGAACTTAGTTCCCTCCGCCTCTCTGCCCTGAGCCTCTGCAGCTCAGGAGAGGCTGGAGGGTTACCAGACCCAGAGGCAACCTCAGCTTCCCCTGATGGGGCTGGGAGAGGAGCACCTGCAGGCAATGGGTCCTCCATCACCTCAGGAGCCAGAGCAGACTCAGCTAATGCCTGAACCTGAGGATCCAGCACAGGTGAGGATCCTTCAGGCTCAAGCCCCAGCCCCGGCTCAGCTGGTTCTGGAGGCGGGGACTCCTGTGCAGGCTGGGATTATTCAGGTTCAGCCTCTGAGTCTGAATCCCAGGCCATCACATGAGGAATTCATTTCTGGGAATCCCCAGAGCATATGCTGCTTTGCGTCCAGCTAAGCTACTTGGATAAAGTATCTCCTTTGACCCAGATGACGAACGCCTATTTATTGCATTTCTAGCCAACCTTTTTCTCGATAAGGAGCTCAAGGCAGTGCTCCTAAACCCCACATTTTGTCCTCGCGGCAACCCTGCGAGGTCAGTTAGCCTGAGAGTGAGCGACTGGCCAGAGGTCTCTTCCATTTCTACAATTCTATGAAGTCATGGACTTACACCTTTCTGGAGCAAAAGGGGACCCTTTGATGGATTCCTCTTCAGCGTGTGTTTTGGGTAGGTAAGCCAACCCCGCCCTTTGCACAACAGAAGAGTCAAGAAACCCACTTTATACGGTGGTCAGGAAGGGGAGACCACGCAGCAGTGTCAAAGTCAAGTCCCGTACCCTCTGCTTCTCTTACCCTTCAGCATTAGATAAAAATTTACAGCAACGTAAAACTAAACATTTATGGTCAGCCTCATTGCATTTATGTTTCTTACTGGAAAGGAAGGACAATTTCTTTGGGGGGGAATGTTCCTGAGGAAGCTGACTTTATTTCACTTTCATTTCATTGGCCAAGGTGGGAAGGAAAGACGTTGTGCAACTTCAATCCCAAAGAGAAAGACTATGTAGGAATGTGGCAGAGCTTGGCATGCAGAAGGCCTCACATTCAGCTCTTCCCATCTCTGGTAGTAGAGGTGGAAAAGACCTGATGCCCCAGAGAGGTCAGAAAGGAGAGCAAACTAGGCAAAGAGTCCTGTGAGTCACTGAGCCCCTGCCCCACTTGGCCAGTGGACGTTCATAAAATTTGGGAAAAGCCCAAAATTTATCTCAAATCCCGGCCAGTCCCCAAGTTCAATCCCAGTTCGAAGGATCTTGGGTTGGCAGATGTCTGAGAAAGACATCTGAAGCCACCTATCAGATTGGACAAGTTGGGGTTACAAGGACCAACCTCCTGACTTGGTTTCAAGTATCTTAACAAAGCTGTTCCCCTGTGTTGTTTGGAGGCCAGGCCTGTCACTCACAGGATAGCACCTCCCTCTGGCTGAGACAGACAAGATCTAGCATCTTTAGAGCCCTATCCCAGGGGAACGACCTTCACACCCCAAGATCCTGCCTAGGACCTTTTGGAAGAGCCTGGGATCAGCCAGGGGGACATTGTAGCTACACACGAACCACTGCAATTGGGGGAGGGGGATTTAGCAATGAAGTTTTGTGCCCGCATCACCCCTATGTTAGGAATTAGGTCACTGGCCTTACAAATCCAAGGAAGGGGAGGTCGGTATATATCCTGCTTCCCCAGATGAGCAACTTGGAGGGAGATCAGATTCAGGACCATGGATAGTTCACCTGCAGCTGTGACTAAACATCTATGTTGTCTCAGCAAGGTTCTGAGTCTTCTTCTGGTTCTCCTCCGCCTCTGCTTCTAGTTCTCCTCCTCCTCTCCCACAACAGCATAAGAATAGCCTGCTGGATCAGGCCAAAGGTCCATCTAGTCCAGCCTCCTGTTCCCACAGTGGCCAGACAGATGCCGCTAAGGGAAACCAGAAAGCATGCTTTGAGCACAAGAGCAACCCTCTCCCTCCCTGTGGTTTCTAGCAATTGGTATTCAGAAGCATTTCTGCCTCTGACTGTGGAGGCAGATCATAGCCTTCATGGTTAGTAGCCATCAATAGCCCTCTCCTCCATGAATTTGTCTTATCCTCTTTTGAAGTCATCGCTGCCTCCTGTGGCAGTGAGTTCCATAGTTCCATAGTTCTAGCAGCTCACTTCAGTCGCAGCCTTTCCTTGAGCTTCATACCTCTCAAAAAAACCTCCACTGCATCTCTAGGGCTGGGTGGTCTCCATCCCTGGAGTGCTGCTTCCTGGCCAGTTGAAAAGTCTTCTTCTGCAGCTGTTGGCTCCTTTGGGGCTAATGGAGTTTCCAGCTGTGAGGCATCTCTCCCCAAGGTGACTGTGGACCAGCCATCAGAAGAATCTCCTTCAGGCACAAGGAAGGGGAGGCAGTTCTCATGTCCCACATGAGATGGACCAGGGCATTCTCCTCAGAGCTACAGTTTCCAGAGGACTCTGTCTTGGAGGAGGCCTGGTGTAGGGTCACGATCCTGCGCTTGCGAGAGCGGGGAAATCTTTCAAAGGGAAAGGGAGGCCCTCCCTCCCATCTCGCCCCGGATCTGCCATAGTTTTGAGGTGCATCTGCCTCAGGCAGCCCAATAATGGTTTTGAGATTATTTAATCTCATTACTTACGCACTTCATTAGCCTGAGTGAATTGCTGGCGAAGGTTCAGTAAGCTTCCTCCGTTCGGAGATAAAAGGATGAGCAAGAAAACGCAAGAGGATCCTCGTCCTCTTGCCCGCTTTCAGATTTATCATCTAATCTTTGTTAAAGCATAAAAGAATGGTAATTGGCCGGCGGCGTGAGCCTGATCCTCAGCGCTGGAGGGGCAGGATGACAACCCTCGTCGAGCACAATTGTCCCAGAGCACCACAAGGACATCTTGCAAGCAACCACCGGGGGTCCCGAGGGGCTCCAGAAAGCTGGCGACATTTAAGAACAACCGGACATTCAAAAGAAATGCAAATACAAAATAGAATAATAGAAATGTGGAGTTGAAAGAGGTCCACGAGGGTCATCAACCCTCTGCAATGCAGAGGTCTCAGCTAAAGCATTGGTGACAGAGGGCCACCCAACCTTTGCTTGGAAGAAGAAGAAGAAGAGTTTGGATTTGATATCCCGCTTTATCACTACCCGAAGGAGTCTCAAAGCAGCTAACATTCTCCTTTCCCTTCCTCCCCCACAACAAACACTCTGTGAGGTGAGTGGGGCTGAGAGACTTCAAAGAAGTGTGACTGGCCCAAGGTCACCCAGCAGCTGCCTGTGGAGGAGCGGAGATGCGAACCCGGTTCCCCAGATTACGAGACTACCGCTCTTAACCACTACACCACACTGGCCCCATGGAAGGACTTTCCATTCCACCGTCAAACAGCTCTCACCACCACAAAATTCTTCCTAAGGTTTAGTTGGAATCTTCTTTCTCGTAACTTGAATCCATCAGTGGTGAGTTGAACCTCTGGAGCATTTGAGGGATTAACTATTCAGCAGTTAAACATCAGGAATAGCTTCCTGGTGGTAAGCACAGCAGAACGGACTCAGTCAAAAGGAGGCAGGCTCTCCTTCCTTGGAGGTTTTTAAGCAGAGGTTGGATGGCTAGCTGAGATTTCTGCATTGCAGGAGATTGAACTAGATGGCCTTTGGGGTATTTGAAAATCGGTGTCATACGAACTTTCAGTCTCCTCTCCTGCAGGCTTTGTTGTTGTTTAGTCGTTTAGTCGCGTCCGACTCTTCGTGACCCCCTGGACCAGAGCACGCCAGGCCCTCCTGTCTTCCACTGCCTCCCACAGTTTGGTCAAACTCATGCTGGTAGCTTCGAGAACACTGTCCCACCATCTCGTCCTCTGTCGTCCCCTTCTCCTTGTGCCCTCCATCTTTCCCAGCATCAGGGTCTTTTCCAGGGAGTCTTCTCTTCTCAGGAGGTGGCCAAAGTCTTGGAGCCTCAGCTTCAGGATCTGTCCTTCCAGTGAGCACTCAGGGCTGATTTCCTTCAGAATGGATCTGTTTGATCTTCTTGCAGTCCAAGGGACTCTCAAGAGTCTCCTCCAGCACCAGAATTCAACTCCTGCAGGCTAAACATGCCCAACTCCCTTGATCATTCCTCAGAAGGAATGTTCTGAGGAATGTTCAGAAGGTGGTGCCTGATGTTCTGTGGGTTCAACAGCCAAGAGCCCCCTACTGAGACCCACCCTCTTCCCCCAGGTAGGGAAGGAAAAGGAATCGGTGTGAATCCAACACTCCTTCCCCCAAACGCAACTCTCGCCTTGAACTAGACGGGGAATTGGTTGCTTAGGATGAAAAGCAGGACAACGGCCGTCGGCCAGACCTGCGTGGTTTGCATTGCAAATGCTAAATCTTCTAATGCGTTTCCAATTATCTGGCCTGCACCTTCGCTCAGTCTCTCTCCGTTTGCCATTATTCATATCGTCTGAGAAGCCTTGCTGGTCTCGCCCCTCTCTGCCTCCCCCAGGATGCTAGAACGGTCTCACAAATAACCTGGGGTGGTGGTAGCAGAAACATGTCTGTGTCGCCATGTGGGACGAGGAATGGGTGAATCTGTGCATCTCTGTTTCTCTCTGTTTCTCATTTTTTCAAAGTTCAACATCTTCGCACCAACTAGCAATTTTTATTGTATTTCTTTCAACAACCAAAAAACCCTTTAGAAATCAGCCTTTTAGTGCTGATGTCTCCTAACAGACAGGCATTTGCATGCAATTGTGTCTAATATACATGTTTTCGCAAAGCAAGTATACACACTTTGCTATAATAGGTGCATTTCTTGGACCTATTACACGGCTGGAGAACTGCGCTGCAAAATTCAGAGAAGTCTGTGTTTCAAAATGTGGCAAAATCGGTGACAGGACACCCAGAGGGAGGGAGGGAGGGAGGGAGGAGAGGAGAGGAAGGATTGAGAGAATGCAATGCAATGACTAGCAGGGCAATCCTGCTTGTGTCTACTCATCAGTAAGTCCTATTGTGGGCCAGGTAAGTGGGGTTAGGATTCCAGCCTAAGAGAGAGAGCTTGGGACCAGATAGTCCAGATCTCGCCTAGAACTTAAGCACACCAAGAGGCCCAAAGTTGAGATTCCTGCATTGCCAGGGGTCGGACCTTATGACTCTCAGGATCCCTTCCAACTAGATTTCCAGCAGCGGCAGCGGCAAACCTGTGCCTGCCCCCTGTGCCCGTTGTTGCAGAATTTATGCCCTGCCCTTTAGCCAAAGGAGGGTGGGGAGGGACTTTCAGGAAAGCTCGCATAGTTTCTTTGATTCTCTGTAGGGATAGCCCAAGCACCATCCCCACCCCCCCATTGGAAAAACCCACTGCCTGTGAAGGCACTCGAGAGCAGAGCAGAGATATTATTATTATTATTATTATTATTATTATTATTATTATTATTATCATCATCATCATCATCATCATCATCAATAATACCCCACCCATCTGGCGGGGTTTCCCCAGCCACTCTGGGTGGCTTCCAGCAAAATATTAAAATACAATGCTTCATCAAATATTAAAAGCTTCCCTAAACAGGGCTGCCTTCAGGTGTCTTCTAAAAATCCGATAGTTGTTTATTTCTTTAACATCTGATGGGAGGGCGTTCCACAGGGTGGGTGCCACTACCAAGAAGGCCCTCTGCCTGATAACTAAGGGGAGAAGCAGGGAGGTACCTCTTCCTTTCCCCATCCATCAGTTTTCTGCCCCAGTTGCTTCCCTCTTCCCTGTGGGCTTTCCCATAGTTTCCTACCGTTCCAGCTGCTCGGCTCAACCCTACCAGAAGCAGATTCTCCTGATTGAAAGGGACCTTTCATCTCCCACCATTTCTGTACTGTGTATCGTCTCGAGTCCCTTTCCTCTCCCAGCCTGTAATGGTTATAAGGGGTTGCTCGTGCGTAAGTTACCGCCACTCCTGGCTAGGTTGCCTGCATAAACCTGTCCTGGCTGACAGCCCTTCACTTCGTGGCTGTTCAGTCACTAGCAGAATCCGTCAGTGGGCGTTTTTTGAACTTCTTCCAGCAAAGAAGTTGTTTGACGCCAAGTCTCCTCCTACTCTCCCTGCGCGGAAGTCTTCTGCGCAGGGAGGGAGTGGGCAGAGGAGTGCCCATGCTCTCTCCACTGTTTTGGGGCGAAGAGTCTTGGAGACCCCTCTCCGAATCCCCCATCTGCCCCCTTCTCTCCTGGTGTTGCGCTGATTCCCTTCCCCAGCCGATGAGTTCCCTCTCTCCCTGCTGGCCCCCTCTCCAGCATCGCTTGGGAGCCTTGCCTCCACCTCTGACTCTGATGTCAGTTCCCTGACACAGCCCATGTGCAATATGGGCAGTCGTAGATTCACAAAAACGCAGGAATCGACAGAGGGCTGTCCAACCTCTGTTGAAAAGTCTCCAATGAAGGAGAGTCCAGCAGTGACCTATCGGCATGCAGAGGTCCGGGAGGCCAGCTGGCTAGCCCCGGCCGGGCTGTTCCCTTCCAGCCATCCTGCTGCATGGACCATCACTTCTGCGCCGACGTAAATCAGCAACCCGGGCTTCAAAGCCAGGGCACACTATCAGCAGATTGAACTGCGCACACAGAATAGGTGTGAGGCTTGTGGAAGCATACTACAACTACAGATTTATTCATCATAAATCAGGACAAAGAAACATGTTGTCTCTCTCTCATGTCGTCTCAGAGAGAACAGCTAAAAGCAAAAGCTATACATAACGGAAGTTCCCAACATACTGTGCTGGAATGTAAACAGGCATGTGACACGTAACAATCCCATGTCTGTTCCTTAAGGTGGAATGGAAATCTCAACATGGACCTCCCTTGCAAGATTGTTGTAAAGACAACTCTAGTCATGCAAGCAAAGGGCTTTGAACACCGCAAAGCCCCTCTAGACATCATTTTCTATGGAGCTTTCATGACGATTTGTGTCTGTGATGCTATCAGGACAGTCATACGTTGATTCCGGTTTCTTCTTCTTTTTTTGAATATATATTTTATTGGACAATTTTAGCAAACAAATTATCAATCAATATAACCATTTACATTCCCCCCCTTTTTTCCCTTCCTCCCCTTCCTCCCGTCCCCCCCCCCCAGGACTTCCCTCAGCTCCCCTCCCTGGTTTCTTCACACATATTATCCACTGCATATTATAAAATTGTACATATCATTGCCTTATCTATCATATATTCAACTGGTAACTTTGTGAATGTTTATTCAAAACCTGCCAAGGAGTCCAAGTTGTTTTGTTGTCTTTTTAGATAATTTGTAAAAAGGTCCCATTCTTCCTTGAAGTCACAGTTGTCCTTATGACGCAGTTTGTATGTCAACTTAGCAAATTCCACATAGCTCATCATTTTTTCTTGCCACTGTTCTTTCGTTGGGATTTCCTCATTCTTCCATCCTTGTGCTAACAAGAATCTTGCCGCTGTTGTAGCCTACATAAATAGATTCTTTGGGTTTTTTTGGTAGGTCTTGTCCTATAATCCCTAACAAAAATGCTTCAGGTTTCTTTATAAATGTCATTTTAAACATTTTTTTCAATTCATTGTATATCATTTCCCAATTTTTTTAACTTCTCTACATTCCCACCACATATGATAAAAAGTACCTTCTTCTTCTTTACATTTCCAGCATATGTTTGACCCGGTTTTGTACATTTTTGCTATTTGTACTGGTGTGATATACTATCTGTACATCATTTTCATATAGTTTCCTTTCAAAAGAGAACTATCTGTAAATTTCAGATCTACTTTCCACTGTGGATATGTTGATTCTGGTTTCAATGCATCTGCAGAAGTTTAAGGGGAGACATACCGCTTCATTTCCAATCAGTTCATGCCTGTGTAACTTTCTGCTGAAATCCCATAACTCTTCATGCCAGAAATGTTCTGCTTTTGGGTAGCTGAAGTCATGCTGCCTTGGTTGCGCTATAGCACAAGAGTGCCCCTCCGGACAGCAATAAAATGGTATTGCTGGGGAATTGGAACGGCTAATAAAGCAGAAACGAAGATCATGGCTACTGGTCCCATCACCTCCTGGCAAATAGAAGGGGAAGAAATGGAGGCAGTGAGAGATTTTACTTTCTTGGGCTCAATGATCACTGCAGATGGTGACAGCAGCCACGAAATTAAAAGACGCCTGCTTCTTGGGAGAAGGGCAATGACAGGCCTAGACAGCATCTTGAGAAGTAGAGACATCACCTTGCCAACAAAGGTCCGTATAGTTAAAGCTATGGTTTTCCCAGTAGTGATGTATGGAAGTGAGAGCTGGACCATAAAGAAGGCTGATCGCCGAAGAATTGATGCTTTTGAATTATGGTGCTGGAGGAGACCCTTGAGAGTCCCATGGACTGCAAGAAGATCAAACCTCTCCATTCTGAAGGAAATCAGCCCTGAGTGCTCACTGGAAGGACAGATTGTGAAGCTGAGGCTCCAGTACTTTGGCCACCTCATGAGAAGAGAAGACTCCCTGGAGAAGACCCTGATGTTGGGAAAGATGGAGGGCACAAGGAG
Organism: Podarcis cretensis; assembly: GCF_951804945.1. Taxonomy (NCBI): domain Eukaryota; kingdom Metazoa; phylum Chordata; class Lepidosauria; order Squamata; family Lacertidae; genus Podarcis; species Podarcis cretensis. Next base: position 100,337,394 of record NC_137174.1, read on the forward strand.
AAGGGGGCGACAGAGGACGAGATGGTTGGATAGTGTTTTCGAGGTTACCAGCATGAGTCTGACCAAGCTGCGGGGGGCAGTGGAGGACAGGAGTGCCTGGCGTTCTCTGATCCATGGGGTCACGAAGAGTCGGACACGACTAAACGACTAAACAACAACAACAAGGTGCAATAGGATTCCATCACCAGTGCACTTGTTGCAGAAAACTGCCATCTGGGGGGACCCTCTGCTTAAACACTCAGCAATATTTTTATCAGCGGCTGGGATGCCTGAGCTGGATGTCTGAGCTTGGGTTCGGTGAGCCTTAAAGATTGCCCAACGTCTCATTTCCTTCCCAGAGATATAATCGCCATTCTTACAGCACCTTATCTGCCAAATAGCCTAAATTGAGTTCTGCCGCACTTCCCCACTGCCTGGAAAAGAAGGAAACCTGAATCAGGAGGCTTTCAAAGTCCGTTTGTTTGGAATGAGATGCGAACTCCTCTGCCCCTCTAAGCAAACCTCTGCTTGGAGAATGTTTGCCTGCTAGTAATAGAAAAGGAGGGGGGAGCAGGTGGCATATTAATTTCTGCGAGGAGACCTGGCAGCCACAGGTTTGCTGAGGGTGAGAGTGGGCAAATCTGTGGCAAGCAGAAAACAAAGGGCGCATAATAACCAATAATGTCATCATTAGTCTCTTTGGTGTGTAGCTTACCATGCACAGATTGGGTCTGTTAATAATAATAATAATAATAATAATAATAATAATAATAATAATAATAATAATTCATTCATACCCTGCCCATCTGGCTGGGTTTCCCCAGCCACTCTGGGTAGCTTCCAAAAAAACACTAAAATACAATAACCTATTAAACATTAAGAGCTTCCCTGAACAGGGCTGCCTTCAGATGTCTTCTAAAAGTTTGGTAGTTATTTTTCTCTTTGACATCTGGTGGGAGGGTGTTCCACAGGGCGTGTGCCACTACCGAGAAGGCCCTCTGTCTGGTTCCCTGCAACCTCACTTCTCACAGCGAGGGAACCGCCAGAAGGCCCTTGGAGCTGGATCTCAGTGTTCGGGATAGAACGATGGGAGTGAAGACGCTCCTTCAGGTCTACTGGGCCTTTGAGGCCGTTTAGGGCTTTCAAGGTCAGCACCAACACTTTGAATTGTGCTTGGAAACGTACTGGGAGACAATGTAGGTCTTTCAGGACCGGTGTTATGTGGTCTCGGCGGCTGCCCCCAGTCACCAGTCTGGCTGCCGCATTCTGGATTAGTTGTAGTTTCCGGGTCACCTTCAAAGGTAGCCCCACGTAGAGCGCATTGCAGTAGTCCAAACGAGAGATAACTAGAGCATACACCACTCTGGCGAGACAGTCCGCAGGCAGGGAGGGTCTCATCCTGCATAGCAGATGGAGCTGGTAGACAGCTGCCCTGGACACAGAATGGACCTGTGCCTCCATGGACAGCGGTGAGTCCAGAATGACTACCAGGCTGTGCACCTGGTCCTTCAGGGGCACCGTTACCCCATTCAGGACCAGGGAGTCCTGAGGGAGACCAGGGAGCTTGGGCTAAGAGCTGATACCTGGTCCCAGGTCTCCCAGTGAGCTTCATGGCTGAATGGGGATTTGAACCCTGCTCTCCTGTGTCCTAGTCCGACACTCTAACCATTGCGCCACACTGACTCTCAATTCCCCCAACCCTGCCCCGCTTGACGTCCCCTCCGGCTGCTGCTCCCGTTGCCTCCGCTCCCCCCGAAGGTCCGAAAAGATGCAGCAGAGCCACGACAGCAGTCTTGGGACGGAAAGGGAAGGTTAGTTGCAATATCCTTGCATGCACTGTTATAAAAGATTGACGAGCGCGATGCTTGCCTTGTGCCAGCTGTCAGCTTTCCAGCCTCAGTACTTATCAGAAGGACGTCGCCCAAGGACGAGCGGCTTGCTCAGGCTGGGGACAAGGCTTCGCTAGGCAAATGCGCCGTTTGCCGATGTCCTGATGCCGTCTTCCTCCTGTGACGTCATCTCTGTTCCCTGTGACCTGTTGCGCCCCCTCATTTTTGCAAGGATAATGAGGCAAGGCAAGTCCTTCCTTTCTGCTGCTCCCCTGGAGCTCTGCAATGGCCTCCCCTGATATATATATATATATATATACCGTATTTTTCTGTGTACAATACGCCCTCATGTCTAAGATGCCCCCTATTTTGGGGGACTCAAAATTAATAAAATGGGGGGGAATGCCCAAAGTTGTTGAGCTTGCACGCGTCACGATAGCCACTTATCATCTGTCCCATCACCGGCACAAGCCGCCAATCGCCCGCACAATTAACGAAGCAACAGCCAATAAACACTACCCCTTACTGCAGCCACCAATAATAATCTCTGGGTCGCAGCGGCAGCCAATCACACATCAACCCTATGCACTATCCTTGTATAGAAGAGGAGTTTTGGATTTGATATCCCGCTTTATCACTACCCGAAGGAGTCTCAATGCGGCTCACATTCTCCTTCCCTTCCTCCCCCACAACAAACACTCTGTGAGGTGAGTGGGGCTGAGAGACTTCAGAGAAGTGTGACTGGCCCAAGGTCACCCAGCAGCTGCAGGTGGAGGAGCAGAGACGCGAACCCGGTTCCCCAGATTACGAGTGCACCGCTCTTAACCACTACACCACACTGGCTCTTAACCCCAACTTTTTAAGCTTTTTTTAATTTAAAAAACCCTCATCAAATACATGGAAAAGTGCAGTATATCGATTACATTTGTACAGTCATACCTCGGGATGAATACGCGTCGGGTTAGGCATTTTCGGATTGCACTCCACGGCGACCCGGAAGTAACAGAGTGTGTGACTTCTGGGTTTCGCTGCTTGCGCATGCGCAAACCGTCAAAATGATGTTGCGCGCATTCGCCAAAACATGGCACGTGCAGACACGTGGACACGGGTTACGTTTGCTTCGGGATGCGAACGGGGCTCCGGAACGGATCCCATTCGCATCCCGAGGTACCACTGTATCCCGCCTTTTCACTCTCGGGAATAATAATAATAATAATAATAATAATAATACAGCCCCTTTAGTGTATTTGTTGTCATTGTTACACACCTGCACACTCTCTGCATGGGGAGAGACTCCAGGAGTCCCAGGCACTTGCCCAGGACTTCGTTTCACTGCAATGGAGGTCAGCAGAAACTGTGGTGTCTTTAATATATATGGGGTTTTGTTTACATATATATCCAACCTGTGTATAAGGTGGTGGCGCCTCACAGCATTGACACTCAGCAGATCTTGCTTCTCCAGCAAGATTTGGATCCAGCACAAAGCAAGCAGATCTCTGCATCTCCTGCTTCCAGTTTACCTCCAACTCAGCTCCCACACAACTCTGGTAATAATAATAATAATAATAATAATAATAATAATAATAATAATAATAATAATAAATTTATTTATACCCTGCCCTCCCCGGCCAGAGCTGGGCTCAGGGCAGCTAACAACAGTAAAATTACAGTAAAAAACATAAGGGGGGGGGGACCCAATTTAAAATACAGGTTAAAATGCAATTTAAAATGCAGCCTCATCAAAACCATAAGGGGAGGGAAACCTAAGGGTCAGACTGAGTCCAAACCAAAGGCTAGGCGGAACAGCTCTGTCTTGCAGGCCCTGCGGAAAGATGTCAAGTCCTGCAGGACCCTGGTGTTTTGTGACAGAGGTTTCCACCAAGTCGGGGCCAGTGCTGAAAAGGCCCTGGCCCTAGTTGAGACCAATCTAACCACCTTGCGACTCGGGACCTCCAAAATGTTGTCATTAGTGGACCTTAAGGTTCTCCGTGGGGCGTATCAGGAGAGGTGGTCCAGTAGATGATGATGATGATGATGATGATGATGATGATAACAGCAACAACAACAACAACAACAACAACAACAACAACAACAACAACTTTATTATTTATACTCCACGCATCTGGGGCACTTCCAACATAATATCAAAACCACAATAAAACATATAAAACATCATACATTAAAAACTTCCCTTTTAAAAGTCAGATAGTCATTTATTTCCTTGACATTTGGTGGGAGGGTGTTCCACAGGGAGGGCACCACCACCGAGAAGGCCCTCTGCCTGGTTCCCTGTAACCTCACTTCTCACAGGGAGGGAATTGCCAGAAGGCCCTCGGAGCTGGACCTCATGGATCTCAAGGTGGTGTGTGTGGCTCTCTCCCCCTCGTCTTTTAATCCTCACAACAACCCTGTGAGGTAGAGGTTAGGCTGGGAGTCAGTGACTGGCCCCCAATGTCACACCCAGCGAGCCTCATAGCTGAGTGGGGATTCGAACACAGGTCTCTCCTAGGTCCGAAACTCTAACCACTAAGGCCACACCCTGGCTCTGTGGTCTCTTGCTGGGTCTGAATCTGTTTGGAGGTTGTCTGTTTGCAGGATCAGGTCTAAAAGAGTTCCCCCAACAAGTCTTGCTGACATATTAAATTGTGTCGCTTCGCACTGCTTTATTCCCAGTTCCCTATTCTTTTTATTCTTTTACACTTGGTTTTGACCCCAAATGGAATAATTTACAGCGAAATACAGATACCCTCGCAATAACAACAGGAATTGATAATAATAGTAGTAACTGTCATTTGAAGGCAAGCCTCTCTGAGGCCCAGATCCAACGTTCCTACTCTCTTGGTGTCAAATGGGGCTTGGGCTGGAGAACCTTTCATGCAGTTTGTGCCTTCGCGTATAAAGAGAAAGCAGATGCCAGATCCATACTGTAAAGAACAGCTATTTTTAAAATAATATAATTCATTTGCTGTTTTTTCCATAAAAGAGATTATGAAGAAGAATAGCAGCCAAGTAAGAATGTAAATCAGATGCAAGAAGAACATTTAGAGAATATATATATATATATATATATATATATATGCAGGCACATTTTAAAAAATCCTGTATTTTTGTTTTTATCACAACCCAAATTGGAGAGTAATTTACGGAAAGTGCTTGTCTGTGTGTGCTGCTCCCAGCGCTCAGTAATTTGAATTTTAACTGCTCAGTGGGATCATTAAGACTATTATGTTTGTTTCCCAAAGAGTATAAAGAATTCTGAGTGACTACTTGAAAAACAAAAGGGTGGGGAGAAGAAAGATGAAATTCATTAAAATGCCTCTCACACTCTTTGAACTGAAGAACACCTGAGCCCGTTCAGGATTTCACCCTCTGTGGGCACTTGGCTCCCTCTGCAGGTATAGATCAAATACATTGCTTAGGGTTGAATTTGGGGGAGCTGGGGGCTTTTGTTTTGCCAGTGTCAGAAAGTAAAAAGAGGTAAAAAGGTAAAGGACCAGTTAAGTCCAGTCAAAGGCGACTATCTCGCTTTCAGGCCGAGGGAGCCGGCGTTTGTCCACAGACATGGCCACAGTCACGTTGCCAGTAGGACTAAACCGCTATTGGCACAACGGGACACTGTGACTGAAACCAGAGCGCACGGAAACACTGTTTACCTTCCCTCTACAGTGGTACCTATTTGCAGTCATACCTCGGGTTGAAGTAGCTTCAAGTTAAGTATTTTCGGGTTGCGCTCCATGGTGACCCGGAAGTAACAGAGCGCGTTAATTCCAGGTTTCGCCACTTTTGCATGCGCAGACACTCAAAATGATGTCATGCGCGGAAGCGGAGGAATGCGCAGACGCGCAGTTGTGTCTTACGTTTACTTCAGGATGCGAACGGGGCTCCGGAACGGATCCCATTCATATCCAGAGGTACCACTGTATCTCCTTGCACTGGCATGCTTTCAAACTGCTAGGTTGGCAGGAGCTGGGACAAAGCAACGGGAACTCACCCCATTGCGGGGATTCGAACTGCCAACCTTCCACAGGAAATGATATCATTTTGAAATAAACCAGAGAAGGAGGTTGAAGGAAGTTGGGGGGAATGGGGGGATTTAGGAATTTTAAAAAAGCAAGGAGGATGTTTGCCTTTTGCAAAGTGCAAAGTTGGTCGAATTAAGGAGAACAGCAGGCACACCTGTGGCGTGGGCTGAGAGGGAATTGTCGGCCTGGAAGGACACCATAAGAAAGGCAAAGAAGGGAAACCACACGGTGGACATTCCAGCATGGATGGAGGAGGAGAAAAGCTTTTTGCAGGTGCTCAGGAGGAACTTTCTATCCCCGGCAGCGGGATCACCTTGACTGCGGAATCTCAAGGCTAGAAAAGTCAAACCACCCCCAGAGAATAATGGATGGAGGGTAATGAGATGCAGCCGCTTGCAAACAGAACTCCGTGCGGTTTGGGTGAGCTGCTTGTAGCGCCTGCCAAGGCAGAGACGCAAAAGATGCTGCGTCCCTCTTTTCACGCGATGTTCTAGCACAGCGGCTGAAAGTCCCAGCTCCAATCCCTGCTCTGTCCTGCAACCCGGGAGAACTGCCGCCAGTCATTATGGACCAGATGGGGAATTGGACCTGGACAAAGGCTCTCCCCCACCCTCCATGGACCAAGTTAGACAGGTGAAGAAGGCTGGCCACCCTCTGATCTCCTGATGACACGGTGACATCCATTTTCACCTAGAAGAAAAAGAAGAGGAGTTTGGATTTGATATCCTGCTTTATCACTACCCGAAGGAGTCTCAAAGCGGCTAACATTCTCCTTTCCCTTCCTCCCCCACAACAAACACTCTGTGAGGTGAGTGGGGCTGAGAGACTTCAGAGAAGTGTGACTGGCCCAAGGTCACCCAGCAGCTGCATGTGGAGGAGCGGGGAATCGAACCCGGTTCACCAGATTACGAGTCTACCGCTCTTAACCACTACACCACACAGGCTCTCAGTGTGAGAAATTAATACTGTGCGAGTGCAAGCTCACCACAGTGCTACGCTTTGGAGAGCCAGCACTCAGCTGGTCACCAGGGCTTTGAGTGCTGAATGCAACTCCCCGGAACCACTAAACATCAGTGCTTGCAAAAAAAGAAAGAAAAACACAGCTGGGACTTTGCAGGGGCTCCCAATCAGCTGATCGTTGGCACCCCCAAACCCTCATTTTACCTGCCAGGTGTAGGGCAGGTGGACATGGAGCTCTGATGGAGAGTTCTGTTGCTTTCACGTCTTGCCTGGGGACACTTCCTGGGAGTGTCTGGCCACAGGGAGAAGTTCTGTTGCTGAGAACTTTCACAGAATCTTCGAGTTGGATGGAACCCCAAGGGTCATCTAGTCCAACCCGCTGCACGATTAAGGCACCCGTGACATATGGCCATCCAACTGCTGTTTAAAAACCTGCAATGAATGGGAAAGATGTTGAAATATACATTTATGAAAAAACCAGAAGCATTTTTACTTGGCATTGTAACGGGGGATGTTAACAGACAGGAGTGTAAGTTGTTTTTATGTGCAGTAACGGCAGCAAGAATACTATTGGCCAAGAAACGGAAGCAAGAAGAATTACCGACGAAAGAAGAATGGCAAATGAAATTAATGGACTATGCAGAATCAGATAAATTAACAGGAAGGATTCGAAACCTGCAGGACCAGAGATTCTTAGAAGGACTGGAGTAAATATTCAAACTATTTGAAAAGCAATAGTAATAAGCAGATTACGCTAATAGGACTGCAAGAAGTTGTGTAAGGAGGATTATATGAAATATTGCAAGGAAGACTATGAAGAGAATTATTAGTTAATGATAATTAAAAGTAATAGAGAAATCAAGAAATGCAGAATAAGTGATAAAGAACGAAAAATCTTCAGAGGTTGTTGACGGAAGTCTAAAATATTGTATAAGATAAGAAGTTATGTTAAATGACTGTTGAAAATGATATGTTAAAAATTAATAAAATTGTGTGGCGCTGTGGGTTAAACCGCAGAGCCTAGGACTTGCCAATCAGAAGATCAGCAGTTCAAATCCCCGCGACGGGGTGAGCTCCTGTTGCTCAGTCCCTGCTCCTGCCAACCTAGTAGTTCAAAAGCACATCAAAGTGCAAGTAGATAAATAGGTACCACTCCGGCGGGAAGGTAAACGGCGTTTCCGTGCGCTGCTCTGGTTTTCCAGAAGCGGCATAGTCCTGCTGTCCACATGACCCAGAAGCTGTACACCAGCTCCCTCGGCCAATAAAGCGAGATGAGCACCGCAACCCCAGAGTCGGTCACGACTGGACCTAATGGTCAGGGGTCCCTTTACCTTTATATATATATATATATTTAAAAACCTGCAACGAAGGAGAGTGACCACCTTCTGAGGGAGTCCTTTCCACTGTGGAGCAGCTCTAACTGTCAGAAAGTTCTTCCTGATGTTTAGTCGGAACCTCCCTTCTTGTAACTTGGAGCCCTTGATTCAAGTCTTAGCCTCCAGAGGAGAAAACAAGCTTGCTCTGTCTTCCAGGGGACAGCCCTTGAGATATTTGAAGATGGCTCTCCTATCTCCGTCACCTCCTTTCCAGGCTAAACATGCCCAGCTCTTTCAACTGCTCCTTATAAGGCTTAGTTTCCAGACCCTGGGTCATCTTGGTCTCCCTCCTCTGCACACCTTCCAGCTTGTCAATAACTGCAGTGCCCAGAACTGGACACAGGACATCATGTTTCCTCAACTGTTCCAATCTGTCAATAGCTCAGGACCAGCTTAACAGAGAGGAGAGCTGCTGTTGTAGTTTCTATTTTTTTTTTATAGAATATTTATTAAAGTTTTCCAAAAATAATACAATGTGAAATAAAAAAAGAAAAAATAACATAAATACAAAAATATAATAATACAAAAATAATTAAAAACACATAGAATTTCCATTACTTATTTTCTTTTAACTTATTTTCCAGACCTCCTCATACCTCCCTTTCTTGTATTCCAATTCAAATTGTTAGTTCAGCAAATCCTCACCATTTAGTTTTTACTTATTTCTAAACCTTATTTTTCATATCTCTTAAGCATTACAGCTGGAAACCCCTTAATTTCTGTCCAACATCGTTCTAACATTCATTAATTTTGCAATATTTCTGTAAATAGTCTTTAAACTTCTTCCAGTCTTCTTCCACCGACTCTTTTCCCTGGTCTCAGATTCTGCCGGTCATTTCTGCCAGTCCCATATAGTCCATCATCTTCATCTGCCATTCTTCCAGAGTGGGTAGATCTTGTGTCTTCCAATATTTTGCGATGAGTATTCTTGCTGGTGTTGTCGCATACATAAAAAAAGTTCTGTCCTTCTTTGGCACGAATTGGCCGACCATGCCCAGGAGAAAGGCCTCTGGTTTCTTCAGGAAGGTATATTTAAATACCTTTTTCATTTCATTATAGATCATTTCCCAGAAAGCCTTGATCCTGTTGTAGTTTCTAATGTATTTATTTAAAATATTTCATCTTCAAAGGTCTCGCTCCAGGATTCAGAAATGCTGGCACATTCACACCCTCGCCCTCCATGCCCAGCTTGGGCGGCACAAGGCAAGGGAGGCACGTTTGGAAACAGCCCCTCCCCCAACGACCCCTGATGCAGGAAGGACCCCTTGTCTTCTCTGTCCTGTTGTGATGCTGTAATCCCTGAGACACAAGACCCAACATCTCAGCCTGTTTCTTGTGCCCTCTCCATTTAGAAGTCAGCCATTCATGAGCTGTGATTCCTGTGGAGTAGATAAACTCTACGATTTATGGTGGGGAAGAATGGAACCATTGCACTCATTGCCCAAACTTCATGGAGCAGAATGAAGCCATCCCACCCGCCCCTTCTCTAGCAGAAAAGGGGGGCCTTGGGGTCCAGAAGTGACTTCGTAGGTGACATTAGCCAGAAGTGTCCAAATACGGCAACACAGATGAAAGACCGTGCTTAACCTTTGTCTCTCCTGCCATTTATCACAATCACCCTCCCCAAACTGATTTTCTCTCTGCAAGGGAAGGGAGATTCATAGATACCTCATCCCTTTTGCCCTTGCAGCTGGGAAATCAACTGGGAGAGGACCCTTTGGAGTGGGAAAACAGCCGCAGGCGTGAGGGTTAAGCAGCCCACTGCTCCTCTCCCACTTAAAATCACCCCGGGCTGCTTTGCAGTGTGAAAACCCCAGGAGCTGCTCACCTGCCTACGGTTGTAGCTTCTAGTATATCTGCTTTCATTTGCTGGGTGGAAATTCACAGAGCTGCTTCGACAGAGGCAGGGTCTCCGGTGCCAGCCAGGCCACAGTTTCCCCTTTGTAATTTGGAAAATGAAGCTTTTGCCTTGTCATCTTTTTTGTACTTTATTAATTTTTAATTTTGTTAAGTATTTGTGGATGGGGGAAATGCATGGGCTGTAAGTGAGATCTGTTATTCCATTTCTGTACTCCGTTGCAAGGGGCAAAATATCAATAACAATAAAGGAGTTGTTAGCCGTACTGAATACTGAAAAGGGCTGTGGATGCGCAGAGTAATAAATGTGCTATTCGTGTGACTGTGGGTGTCTTTTGCCGTAAAGAATCGCTCTCTACTTTGAATTACAAGCATCCTCATTTGCTGAAACTCTTATGCTATATAGCTATACATGCACATCTTTTTCTAAACTGGCAGTCAGGTTATCACTTCATGCTCCTGCATCTTCTTTCAGACTTTCCCTCTCCATCACTTCATTTTTTTATTCTTTATTCTTTTTAAACCCTTTTTATGGAGCCCTTACATCTGTTAATAAAAACCCTTAATTCATTCTGAACATTTTACAGCCACTCCAGATAAAAGTTTAATCAGATGGAATTATTGCCCTTCTAATATTCCCTTAACCTTTGCGTTCCAGATCCACACTGTATCACTTAAAATTTTAAACCCCTCTTTTACGGACTTAGCTTTTTCCCTCCCCACTTTCCTCCCGGAGAAGTTTTTGGCACCTGGAAAGTGCCCTGGCCCATCCTCGGGGTCGCGGGATACTAAACTCGCGTTCCAACCAGGCCTCCTGTATGCCCCGTTAATTATCTTAATGGTGACACGCTGCTTTAAGAGACACCTTTATTAATCCCACTAAATCTCCTCTTTTTATTGTTGCTTAAACACTTTTTCCTATCCATTACGTAGATGTGTTTAAAGCAGCCTGTCTGCTGGAATGAATGGCTCCATAACTCCGCACAAACTGCCCCGTCGCGTTTCGATTTCGCGCCCTCGGCAGAAAGGGAGAGGGATGGAGCGGGGAGCGAATGGGGGTGGGGGAGACGATGTTCTGTTCTTTGCAGAGTGTCCCTTTCCTCGCAAGGCGAGGCTGCCATCAAATCTGGGTGGCGGAGGCGTTGTGAGGAACAGGCTCCCCGCCGGAGCCACAAATCCTATCCCGCAGCTTCTAATGATATGTTAAATTATGGCAATACAAAAGCAGTTTAAGCTCCTCATTTACTCCGTGCTTCAGCACCATACATTTTGTTAGCTTTGGGCGTTCTCCTCCTCGATCGTCTCCTTCGTACGTTTCCAACGACTTCATACGGCGTCGATCGTACGGAATCGTAAGTCAGTTGCAGCAAGGCCGGCCCCACGATGTTACCGCAAAAGATTTATTGGCACTCCACAAATAATTGTTGTTCAACTCGTAGGTTTCCAGGGCTCGTAAGTCAGGAGCTGGGAGATGGATCCATATTAACGTAATAACTAATGTGGGGTGAGTTTCTTCTTGGGGGTTGATTGATCAGTCGAGTTATTATATTTATATACCGCTTAATGCTTATGAGGGTCTGTAAGCAGCTTACAAAATAATAAATGCAATATGTAGCAAACAGAAAAAACGAGAAACTACAATATTATGCAGTGCAGCACTGAGCAAAGCTACACTAACTCTATGGCATCTAAAAAACATAGCAGCATATTTTGAGACATCTTTGGATTCAGAGATTCTCCTCTTGCGGAGGCACAGCCCTAATTTGTGAAATTCTGCTCATCACACCAAAATCCTTCTTTACATCAACACCATCATTAAAGGAAACCCTACGACTCCATTCAGTCTCACTCATCGAATTCTACTCCCAGACCTCCACCAATATGCACAAAGACAACATTCTCCCCATTGGTGCACACAAGAACTGAAGTTCAAGTACAGAGGCTCACATCCCATTCACAGCTTGTTGTTGTTGTTGTTGAGTCGTTTGGTCGTGTCCACCTCTTCATGACCCCATGGACCAGAGCACGCCAGGCTCTCCTGTCTTCAACTGCCTCCCGCAGTTTGGTCAAACTCATGCTGGTAGCTTCAAGAACACTTTCCCACCATCTCGTCCTCTGTCGTCCCCTTCTCCCTGTGCCCTCCATCTTTCCCAGCATCAGGGTCTTTTCCAGGGAGTCTTCTCTTCTCATGAGGTGGCCAAAGTATTGGAGTCTCAACTTCAGGATCTGTCCTCCCAGTGAGCACTTAGGGCTGATTTCCTTAATAATTAATTGGTTGGATCTTCTTGCAGTCCATGGGACTCTCAAGAGTCTCCTCCAGCACCAGAATTCAAAAGCATCCATTCTTCGGCGATCAGCCTTCTTTATGGTTCAGCTCTCACTTCCATACATCACTACTGGGAATGTGTTACTGGACAGATTCTGAAGAGTCCATGGGAGCATTCCTATTGGCTTACTAGCAGTACATGTAAAACGGATCTAGGGATCTTGGTGGACCACAAGCTGAACATGAGTCAACAGTGTGATGTGGCAGCAAAAAACAGCTAATGCTATTCTAGGCTGCATCAACAGAAGTCTAGTGTCCAGATCAAGGGAAATTATAGTACCGCTCTATTCTGCCTTGGTCAGACCACACTTGGAATACTGTGTCCAATTCTGGGCGCCACAATTTAAGAGGGATGTTGACAAGCTGGAAGGTGGGCAGAGGAGGGTGACCAAGTTGATGAAGGGTCTGGAAGCCAAGCCTGATGAGGAATGGTTGAAGGAGCTGGGCATGTTGAGCATGGAAAAGAGGAGGTTGAGAGGAGATAAAGGTAAAGGGTCTGGTCGCAGGCAACTCTGGGGTTGTGGCGCTAATCTCACTTTACTGGCCGAGGGAGCTGGCGTACAGCTTCCAGGTCATGTGGCCAGCATGACTAAGCCACTTCTGGCAAACCAGAGCAGCGCACGGAAACTTTGACGTGCTTTCGAACTGCTAGGTGGTCAGGAGAAGGGACCGAGCAACGGGAGCTCACCCCGTCTTAGAGTTTCAAACCGCCGACCTTCTCATCTGTGGTTTAGAGGAGATTGAGAGGAGATCGCCATCTTCAATTATCTCAAGGGCTGTCACATGGAAGAGGGGGCATGCTTCTTTTCTCCTGCTATGGAGGGTAGGACTCGAACCAATGGCTTCAAGTTACAAGAAAGGAGATTCTGACAACATTCAGTATAAGAGAGCCAGTGGCGTAGCGTGGGGGGCGGGGGGGGGGCGGCCGCACTGGGCACAATATCTGGGGGTTAGGGTTAGGGGGTGCAAATCCACGGGTTAGGGGGCGCAAATTACTTGCCTTGCCCCGGGTGCTGACAACCCACGCTACGCCACTGAAGAGAGCTTCCTATGCCTCTCATAGGCTGTGTTTACTATTCCCACCCTTGCTTCTTCCCACTTCCTTCATCTCATAAAATAATAGTAATCGTGTTTTCAAGATTAATATAAACAGATTGCAACAGTATGTGCGCTCTCTCTCTCTCTCTCTTTCTCTCTCTCTCTCTCTCTCTCTCTCTCTCTCTCTTTCTCTCTCTCTCTCTCTCTCTCTCTCTCTCTCCAATGGGCAGATAAATATATTCCTCCTGCAAAGGAACAATGATTAAATAATTCACGAGGCGCCGCAAACCCAGGAGTAATAAGCACTCCGTTTTCTTGGGTAAATTCCGAGATCCCAAAGGAGCTCATTGGTCCGCCTTTCTTCCTAATGTTCAATAATTTTCTGCAACCTGGCACTGGCCCCTCGAGCCCGCCAGAATCTTCCGCTGGTCCCCTCCCTCCTCACCCACCTCGAAATACCTTGCAGGTGTCAGGGGAAAGAGAGGGAAATTCATGGACTTAATTTCCTCCAGGTCTTTTGCTCCAAAGGCTGAGCCTGCCTTGCAGTCGTATCCCTTATCTCTTTGCATTCAAACTTGTCTGTGTGTGTATCTTTCCAACTTTCCCCCCAGCAAATAAATCCTCAGTGGTGGTCCAGTTGTGGTGGTCTGGCCTGCTTAAGCCTTCCCTCCTTGTGCTTTTTCCTGCTCCAAATCTCTCCTCCAGCTATTTTTCACTCCACCAGGGGAAAGATAATTCTTCATATTTCCCACTCCCTATGGCGAAATGTATTCGGGGGAGATGATTTTTCAGCAGGGGAGTAAAATACCTGGAAGCGAGGGAAAGTAAGCAGACGGCTCTCATCCCACTCTCCTCAGTCTCGTTTGCTGCTTCTGAGGCCGCTTTTTCCATTTCCTAGAATTGTTGAATAGTAGAGATGGAAGGGACCCAAAGGTCATCTAGTCCAACACAATGCAATGCAGGAATCACAGCAAAGAAGGTCGCTGACAGATGGCTGTCCGACCTCTGCCACAAAACCTCCAAGGGAGGAGAGACCACCATCTTTCGAGGGAGACCGTCCCACTCTCGAACGGCTCTTACCATCAGAAAGTTTTAGTCAGAATCTGCTTTCTGGACCCAGTGAGGGTCGTGTGTGAGTGTCTGGAGGATGGGTGGCAGCTAACGGATTGAGGTTGAAGAACTTCCTGACAGTAAGAGCTGTTTGACAGTGGAATTTGCTGCCAAGGAGTGTGGTGGAGTCTCCTTCTTTGGAGGTCTTTAAGCAGAGGCTTGACAACCATATGTCAGGAGTGCTCTGATGGTGTTTCCTGCTTGGCAGGGGGTTGGACTCGATGGCCCTTGTGGTCTCTTCCAACTCTATGATTCTATGAATCCTGACAAGACAGAAGTACTGTTTTGGGGGACAGGGGGCGGGCGGGTGTGGGGGATTCCCTGGTCCTGAATGGCGTAGCTGTGCCCCTGAAGGACCAGGTGCGCAGCCTGGGAGTCATTTTGGACTCACAGCTGTCCATGGAGGCGCAGGTCAATTCTATGTCCAGGGCAGCTGTCTACCAGCTCTATCTGGTATGCAGGATGAGACCCTACCTGCCCGCGGACTGTCTCGCCAGAGTGGTGCATGCTCTAGTTATCTCTCGCTTGGACTACTCCAATGCGCTCTGTGTGGGGCTACCTTTGAAGGTGACCCGGAAACTGCAATTAATCCAGAATGCGGCAGCTAGACTGGTGACTGGGGGTGGAGACGCTCCTTCAGGTCTACTGGACCGAGGCCGTTTAGGGCTTTAAAGGTCAGCACCAACACTTTGAATTGTGCTCGTAAACGTACTGGGAGCCAATGTAATGGGAGTTTTTCAAGACCGGTGTTATGTGATGCTTCTGGATCTCAGTTGCCGGAGAGCACGGGAGGGGATAGTGGTCTTGTGTTCAAATCCTGATTTCTGGCTTCCCCTTGGGGCATCCGCTCAGCCCCTGTGAGAACAGGGTGCTGGACCAGATGAACCACTGGCCTGATCCAGCAGGCTCTGCTGAAGTCTTTGCGTTTCTGTGACCAGGCTGCCTCCAGCCACAGCGAGCCCAGAATGCACAGAATGCAAGATTTGTGCTTGCAACCCTAAGCCTGGAAACACTGGCACTTACTTTCATGTGTCCAGTTGTGCTGCAGAGGAACAGTCTCCCTTGAGAGGTGGTGGAGTCTCCTCCCTTGAAGCTTTTCAAGCAGAGGTTGGATGGCCATCTGTCAAGGGATGCTTTAGCGGAGATTCCTGCATTGCAGAGGGTTGGGCTAGATGACCCTCAGGGTCCCTTCCAGCTCTGTGTTCCTGGGTCCTACTGCTCAAATTGTGGGCTTCCCATGAGGGTGTTTTGTTGGCCACTGCAAGAACAGGACGCTGGACTAGGTAGGCTGCTGGCCTGATCCAAGACGGCTCTTACGTTTGTGTGAAGCAAATCGAGTTTCTCCTAATTCCCTCCGAAAGCAGGGAGGTTCAGTATTCAGGCACCAGAACCTTCTCATTTCATGCAGAAGCAAAGACCCAGAGAGAGAGAGAGAGAGAGAGAGAGAGAGAGAGAGAGAGAGAGACGCTGGTGGGTCTCCGCAAGAGATCTTCTTTTCCCCGCCTTCATCCATCAGCTTCTGCTTTGGCCATTATAATTTATAACCAGCAATTGGCGATTTTATCACCCAGCTAATAATAATAAAAGAGTCAAGCGCAGACTGTGCTTGCTTCCACCTCTGAGAGTTTTTATGATCTTTTAACAAGCTTAATTAATCTGGCTGTCATTGTTGGAGCTGCGTGTTTCTCAGGGAGCGAAGGCCCTCTGCTGTTCCCAGACACAAAACTCCATCTCAGGCATGCAGAGATTCAGGATTAGAAGCCTCGAAAACCCTGGTCTTCTGTGGACTTCCCCCAGTAACGAACTGGGTGCTCCTGGGTCTTGAGCGAAAGGGAGTCCAGAGATAAAAGGAGAGCCGTGACGAGGTCAGGAAAATCTTCCAGGATAAACCGGCGCCTCCTCTGGGTTCCAGTAAGCCTGCATGAATGATCTGGGAGTGGTCAGATCATGCAAACCTTTGCTGCAGTCATGTTTGAAATACTGGGTACCGTTCTGGATGCCTCACCTTAGAAAGGAGGAAGAAGAGTTGGAAAGGGTTCAGGAAAAGGCAAACAAAATGGTCCATGGGATGGAGAGACCATGTTATGAAGGAAGGTTACAGCATTTGGGACTTTTTAGACTAGCGGAAAGGTTGTTTGTTGGCATCCATCTGTCTCAAGACGCAATAGAGTGCGCCTCTGGGGGTGAAGTCAAACAACCGCTGCTTGCAGTGCAAGCCTGGGCAGTGTGTCTGGAGGTCGTGGGCTGCCCAGGTGACAGGCCCCTCCTCTCGGTCCCGCTGATGTAGTTAGACCGTGGAACTCACTCCCACAGGAGGCAGGGGCTGCCAATAACCTGGATGGCTTTAAAAGAATTAGACAAATTCTTGGAGCCGTTGATGGCTACTAGGATGGCTGTTTTTGACCTCCATAGTTGGAGCCAGTGTGGTGTAGTGGTTCAGAGGGGTGGACTCGTAATCTGGTGAACCGGGTTCGCTTCCCCGCTCCTCCACATGCAGCTGCTGGGTGACCTTGGGCCAGTCACACTTCTCTGAAGTCTCTCAGCAAAGGGTATTATTCAGAAGCACATTGATCCCCGGTCATTGGTGCTGTGTGGGGCTCCTCTCCCTCAGGAAGTCAGGGAACCAAGCCTCACAGCTCATGAGGTCCTTTGGTTGGTGAACTATTTCCCCAGGAGACTCCTTAGCGTAGTGATAAAGCAGGATATCAAATTCAAACTCTTCTTCCACTTCCTCTTCTTCTTCTTCATCATCATCATCATCATCATCATCATCATCTTCATCATCATCATCATCCCAGTTGCTAGAAACCACAGGAAGGGATGTTGTGCTCAGATCTTCCTTGCTGCTTTCCCACAAGCTGATTTCCAGAACAGGATTTCAGACTAGATATGTCATTGGCCTGATCCTGCAGGCCCTTCTTACATTCTTAACCCCCTTGTTTTTAGCATCAATGCTGTCATTTCTTCATTTTGGTGGCCTCCGACTCTCTTGACCTTACAGTGTTCACAACTGAAAAGGATTCACGTAGCAATCATGAGAGATTTATTTGCAGAATACTTCAAATCTCTGCGCATAACTGGTTGGCGGACTTTGGGGTCAGCCCGCACATGAGCCCATCAATGATGCTTCAAGTTGTCCCCCAAAGCCTCTGGGTGACTGTAACAGATATTGATTGTAGCAGCTGCTACAGTCACCCATAGAGAGCATCTTTCCAACCTTCTCAGCGTTGTCACTCACTTATCCTCCAGCAGCATATGACTTTTTGCAGCAAGGAGACAGAGGATCAAAGAAACTACAATAGAAATAGGAACTTCTATAACTAATCTGTACCTCTCTCTTGCTGAAATAGGAAGCCACTTGCTGCTATTAGGTAATTCAGTAATGGTTCTGAGTGGGTTTCTGGGGAAAGAGTTCCATTGGCGCCTGTAAAGGTAAAGGTAAAGGGACCTGTCGTGGCCGACCGCTGGAGTGGTACCTATTTATCTACTTGCACTTTGACGTGCTTTCAAACTGCTAGGGTGGCAGGAGCAGGGACCGAGCAACGGGAGCTCACCCCGTCGTGGGGATTTGAACCACCGACCTTCTGATCGGCAAGTCCTAGGCTCTGTGGTTTAACCCACAGTGCCACCCACGTCCTTCATTGGTGCCTGTAGCAGCTGTCAAAACCAGCAGTTGCCACAAGCACCTGCAGGCTTCTAGGTACATGTAGGTTTCTCATAGGATTCTGTGTGGAGTGGCCTTTTATCAAGGGGAGATTTTGCAGCTGGGAACAATTCATAGAACCATGGAATTGTAGGGATGGAAGGGACGCCTGGCAATGCAGGAATCTCAGCTAAAGCATCCGAAACAGATGGCCCTCCAAACTCTGCTTAAAAACCTCCAAGGAAGGAGAGTCTACAACCTTATGAGGGAGTCCATTCCTCTGTCAAACAGCTCTTGCCGTCAGAAAGTCCTTCCTGATGTTTAGTCAGAATCTCCTTTCTTATAACCTGAAGCCATGGGTTCGAGTCCTGCCCTCCAGAGGAGGAGAAAACAAGTTTGTTCCCTTTTCCATGTGACTGCCCTTGAGCTATATGAATACGTCTCTCCTCTCAGTCTCCTCTTTTAATAATAATAATAATAAATTTTATTTATATCCCGCCCTCCCCAGCTGAAGCCGGGCTCAGGGCGGCTAACAACACCAAAACAGTGCAACATTATAAAAACATTATAAAAGTTAATTAAAATTCAAATTGATGGCAACCATAAACTAAAGTTTTTTAAAGATTGCCAAAGGAGGGGGTCAGGCTGCGCCCTGACCAAAGGCCTGGTGGAACAGCTCTGTCTTGCAGGCCCTGCAGAAAGATGTCAAGTCCCGCAGGGCCCTAGTCTATTGGGACAGAGCATTCCACCAGGTTGGAGCCGCAGCCGAAAAAGCCCTGGCTCTAGTTGAGGCCAGCCTAACCTCTCTGTGGCCTGGGACCTTCAAGATGTTTTTATTTGAAGACCGTAAGTTCCTCTGTGGGGCATACCAGGAGAGGCGGTCCCGTAGGTACGAGGGCCCTAGGCCGTATAGGGCTTTGAAGGTTAAAACTAGCACCTTAAACCTGATCCTGTACTCCACCGGGAGCCAGTGCAGCTGGTATAGCACCGGATGAATGTGATCTCGCAGCGAAGACCCTGTAAGGAGTCTTGCCACGGCATTCTGCACCCTCTGGAGTTTCTGGGTCAGTCTCAAGGGAAGCCCCACGTAGAGCGAGCTACAATAATCCAGTCTGGAGGTGACTGTCGCGTGGATCACAGTGGCTAGGTCAGGGCGAGAGAGGTAAGGAGCCAACTGCTTAGCTTGGCGGAGATGAAAAAATGCCATTTTCCAGGCTAAACATACCCAGCTCCTTCAAGCGCTCCTCATAAGCCTTGGTTTCCATTCCTTTTCCATTTCTTATATTTCTATGCCCCTTGTCACTCACATGAGTCACAAAGCAGCTTACAATCAATAAATAATAAAATAGGAGATCACAAATACAGTCATACCTCATGTTATGTTTGCTTCAGGAAGCACGTTTTCGGGTTGCGTCCCACGGCGACCCAGAAGTAACGGAACAGGTTACTTCCGGGTTTCTCTGTTCGCGCAAAATGATGTCGTGAACATGCGCAGAAGCTGCGAATCGCGACCGCGCGTGCGCAGAGGCGGGTTGCGTTCTTTTCAGGTTGCGAACGCACCTCTGGAACGGATCCTGTTCGCAGCCAGAGGTACCACTGTATAGGATAAATCATATAGAATACTTAACTAATCATCAGTAAAAGAATCACATAAGGAAAACAACCCCAACTAATAAAACGCAATTAGCAAATAAGCAAACCAATGAAATAAGCTAAACTGCACAACCGCTACAAAAGTCATATTATAAGATTCAGAAAGCATTGCAGAACGCATGCTCCATGAAAGATGATGATATAATAATAATAATAATAATAATAATAATAATAATTTATTATTATTTATACCCCGCCCATCTGGCTGGGTTTCCTCAGCCACTCTGGGCGGCTTCCAACAAAACACTAAAATGCAATAACCTATTAAACATTAAAAGCTTCCCTAAACGTTGTTATTAACAATGTTAACAAACCAGCCACCAAAAGACAAACTAAGCAGGGTTGAATTCACACACACACACACACACACACACACACACACACACACACTCCAAATCCCCAGGACTTGGCACAGACTCAACTCTGTTCTGAAGGCAAGGCAGGTGGAAAAAGCCATTGCCTGATGGCCGGCGCAGTCTCATTCCCCTTCAGTGGCGTAACGTGGGGGGTGCAGGGGGGGCCGGCCGCACCGGGCGCAACATCTGGGGGTTAGGGTTAGGGGACGCAAATCCACGGGTTAGGGGGCGCAAATTACTTGCCTTGCCCCGGGTGCTGACAACCCACGCTACGCCACTGTTCCCTTTGATCATCTTGGTTGCCCTTCCAGCTTGTCCATGCCCTTCTTAAATTGGGCTGCCCAGAACAGAATGCAGGACTCCATGTGAGGTCTGAGCAAAGCAGAACAGAGCGGGACTATTACCGTACTTCCCTCGATCCAAGCACACTGCTGCTGCGGATGCAGCCATCATTATTGTAATGTTTTGTAGGGAGGGAAGTGGGCTGCGAGGAGGCAGCGTCGCAACCACATATTTATGGCCATTGGCTATAATTTTATTGAGCAACACAAAGAGGAAAACGAAGCGAGAACCTGAGAGGGTTTCTGAGTGCTGCTTTTGTGCGAAGACACATCGGCTGCTGATAGATCTTCTTTTGCCCTGGAAAGAAATTGCTCACCCCCCAAATGGGCCGTGGAACGAGAAAGCGTGAAGCGTGACAGGGACGCTTCTGCCCAAATGGGTCAATTTCCTGCCATTTCCCCCCATAATTGCATGTAAAGCGTATAGCATTTAATATACCAGGCAGAGGCAGGAGAGAGACAGAGACACAGAGAGAGTTTCCATTCTCCTTAGTCCTGTTATTTTATTTCTTTTATGGTTGGAGTGGAAACGGTTTCTGAGCTCAGCCCTGCCTTACAGAGCCACTCTTGCTGGCTGGCTAATCACCACCCATTTCCCAATGAGTGCTTTTTATTTATTTATTTTATCTGCATCATAAGATTTACGCCCCGCCTGATAGTTTAAAAACAAACAAAACGAGAAAAGGATAAAACGAAACAAAAACCCAGGAAACGTTTACAATATAGTTTTGAAACGTACTGAAAGTTAAGAGGCTGAAACAACGATTGTTGTCCGGAGATATCTCAGTTGGTAGAGCGTGAGACTCTCAAGGCCATGAGTTCGAATTTGGGCAAAAGATTCTTGATTTGCAGGGGGTTGGACTGAATGACCTTTGAGGTGTCCCTCCAACTCGACAGTTCTATGATTCTACAAGGCTTCAATTGTTGCCTGCAGGCGTTCCTGCTCCTTGTCGATTTCCCCCTGGAGTCATTTTCCTTCGAGTGACATGCTCAGACCTGGGTGGCTTTTCTGGAGAGCTTCTCCGTTCCCCAGTGATCTTGCCTGCCCTCCAGAGATCAAAAAAGCCCAGCACCAGAAGGCTGTGCAAGCCTGCAGGTTGACTCTCGCTAGCCACCTCCCTGGCTGCCTGTGCCTCCCCCCCCCCCACACACACACATTGCCAAAAATCTGGCTCATTTTTTCCACCCATGAAGAGGTGCAGAAATAGCCAAACTTCCCCAACTGCCCAGAGGCACTTTGGGAACCGGTTTGCGGTGAGGGGTAACTGGAGTTTAAATCTTAGGACGACCGCACATGTTTCCAGAAGCCTGGTGATTAGCCGGAGCAGAGTTTTATAGACTGTTTCTGGCTTCGGGGCCTGGGTGTACTTTTCAAAACAAAGCCCAACAACAGAAATATCTTCGTTTGAGGTCTGGAACGTGTGTCTGGTCCCTGCAGGAGCGGACAGGGGACCTAGGGCTCGTCTCTTCGACTCTTGACGTGCCCCACCCCATGGAACAGGCCCAGGGCTGCCGTGTTGTGCACCTGTTTTCAAAGAAGCATAGAAAAGTGGAGTTGGGGCAATGCAGGAATCGCAGGTATAGAATTCCTGGCTGATGGCCATCCAGACATTGCTTAAACGCCTCCGGCAAAGGAGAACCCACCACCTCTTCTGGGAGACTGTTCCGCAATCAAATGGCTTTTACTGTCAGAAAGTTCTTCCTGTGGTTGAGTCAGAATCTCATTTCTTATAACTTGAAGCCACGGGTTCGAGTCCTACCCTCCAGAGCAGGAGAAAATAAGCTTGCTCCATCTTCCAGGGGACAGCCCTTCAGATATTTGAAGATGGCTCTCATATCTCCTCTCAGTCTCCCCTTTTCCAGGTTAAACACCCCCAGCTCTTTAAGCGCTCCTCAAATGGCTTGGTTTCCCGACCCTCAATCATTTCTTTTTTTTAAAAAAAAAATATTTATACTTTTCAAATTTATACATTTCATTAGTTTTACAATCAGTTTTACATTTGAAAATGTGACTTCCTTCCCCCTCTTTCTGCGGTTCCTTAAATTTCTTTTTAAGTATCTTCTGCATATCCAGATTCATTTAATTTGCTCACTTAATCTACTTTAAATATATACTCTTATAAAACTGCAGGTTATAACAATAATCCTGCCAATGTTTTTATCTGCTTGCAATTTATCTGCAAATATTCAATAAACCATTTCCGTTCTTTTATAAAAAGCTGGTTATCTTGATTTCTTATTCTTCCGGCAAGTTTCGCCATTTCTGAATATTCCATAAGTTTTTTTACCCATTCTTCCTTTGCTGGGACTTCTTCTTCATTCCACTTTGGGGCAAGTAGCATTCTTGCCGCTGTAGTAGCATACATGAATACATTTCTGTAGAATTTAGGTAGTTCTGTCCCTATAATTCCCAAAAGAAAAGCTTCTGTTTCCCCCCACAAATGTTATTTTGAACATCTTTTTCAATTCATTGTATATCGTTTCCCAGTAAGCTTTTAACTCTTGATCATTCCGGTTGCCCTCCTCTGCCCACCTTCCAGCTTGCCAGTATCCTTATCCCTTCGAGCATGTGCAGAGTTGCCTTTTCCTCTCTCCAAATGGACCCCAGCCAGCTCCCTCTCAGCCTTGGACTTGAGGTTAGGGTGTCTTAATCTTCTGGTCTCGCCCCCAGGAAGGCAAAGAGCATTTGACAGAGGTGTGGCAGCTACGTGCCACGGAGGCCGAGCAGGAAGCTAGCATCCGCTTGCCCTGAGCTGTGTGTACAGCTGTTAAGATGTTAGATCACAGCTTGATGCTCAGGAAGGCTTGCCATCAGAACACATTTACATCACGGAGGGATTAATTTGTCTATCCTGTCATCCTGGTGGGAGCAAAGCAAATTCCACAGCAAGGGCGATTTGCCTCCCGAGAAAGAGGAGGGGAACAACAGAATAAAAAACAGAGACTGCTGTAGATACAGAGCTGGGTGCAAGGAGGGAAGAGGACCGAGCAATAAAGTCACAAGGGCAAATTGCATTTATTTAAATCTATTTTTGGGACGCGGGTGGCGCTGTGGGTTAAACCACAGAGCCTAGGGCTTGTTGATCGGAAGGTCGGCAGTTCGAATCCCCGCGACGGGGTGAGCTCCTGTTGCTCAGTCCCAGCTCCTGCCCACCTAGCAGTTCGAAAGCACGTCAAAGTGCAAGTAGATAAATAGGTACCGCTCTGGCGGGAAGGTAAACGGCGTTTCCATGCGCTGTTCTGGTTTGCCAGAAGCGGCTTAGTCATGCTGGCCACATGACCTGGAAGCTATACGCCGGCTCCCTCAGCCAATAAAGCGCTTTGCACAGCCCACTAAAGAAGATTATAGCAGACAACGTGGCATGAAGAATATTTTGAAGAAACCACTAGGCTGAATGGGTGAAATATTTCCTAGAATCCTAGACTTGGAAGGGACCCAATCCCGACCAGGGAAGAATAGCAAACCAAGTTGATGGGGACTATGCTGAAATGGCAAAATTAACTGGAAAGCTCAGGAACTAAGAGGACAAGAACTTTAAAAAAGAATGGGGGGAGTGGAATTATTATTTATTTAGGAGACCATTGTAAGAAGATGAAAACATTAGCAGGATTTTAATCTCACTTGTAAGGTAACAAAGACTATGGACAATTTAGATGGATAAAAATGTGGATAATGCCTGGTTCCCTGTAACCTCACTTCTCGCAGGGAGGGAACCGCCAGAAGGCCCTCGGCGCTGGACCTCAGTGTCTGGGCTGAACGATGGGGGTGGAGACGCTCCTTCAGGTCTACTCGAGTGAGGCCATTTAGGGCTTTAAAGGTCAGCACCAACACTTTGAATTGTGCTTGGAAACATACTGGGAGCCAGTGAAGATCTCTCAGGACCGGTATTATGTGGTCTCGGCGGCCACTCCCAATCACCAGTCTAGCTGCCGCATTCTGGATTAGTTGCGGTTTCTGGGTCACCTTCAAAGGTAGCCCCATGTAGATCGCATTGCAGTAGTCCAAGCGGAAGATAACTAGAGCATGCCCCACTCTGGTGAAACAGTCTGCGGGCAGGGAGGGTCTCATCCTGTGTACTAAATGGAGCTGGTAGACAGCTGCCCTGGACACAGAATTGACCTGCACCTCCATGGACAGCTGTGAGTCCAGAATGACTCCCAGGCTGCGCACCTGGTCCTTCAGGGGCACAGTTACCCCATTCAGGACCAGGGAGTCCCCCACACCCACCCGCCCCCCGTCTGATCCAACGGGATCTTCTGTGCTGTTAAGCTTAACTCAGGACTGCACAAGTTGGGTGATTCCTCAAGCCCAGTGCAGCTGCCATCTGGAACCAGACAAACTCCCTGCCTGGAATTAGAGAAATGATGTGGGAGCGCTCAGTTTTCTAGCCCTCGACAGGCCGCAATGAACGGATTGTTTCAGCTTGGCCAGTCACCAGTTGCAGAGACCCGCCATGTCGGATGGCCAAGGGTGACTGGCCATGTGCATCCCGACAGCCTCCCCTGTCCAGTGGAGAGAGGAGCTCAGTGTCCTGTTTCTGATTAAAATTGAACGGCCCCATTGCAAGAGGCCGGCACTGCAATGAAAAGCGGCTTTTACCATCGTGGGTGAGTGCAACACATGTGACGTGTGTCCGTGGAAAAGAAAAACATTGAAATTAAAAAACCTAGACACATTTTAAACATGTAAAACCAGCCATGTTGTCCTTGCAGATAACGATTTCAAGGTTGCGTGGCATAGTGGTTAGAGTGCCAGGCAGGGGCCTAGGAAACCAGGGTCCCCATTTCTTTATTTTTTAATTGGTTTTCACATATTACATCACAATACAGATGTACCGTATTTTTCGCTCTATAGGACACACCCGACCATAGGACGCACCTTGTTTTAGAGGGGGAGAACAAGGGAAAAAAATCTCCCCCTCTCTGCACAGTGCCCTTTCAGCGAAGCGGCAGGAGAAACGGAGCCCCTTCCATTTCTCCTCCTGGTTAGCTGAAGGGGCGCTGCGCCTTAGCTGAAGGGGCACCTACCCTCCACCAAAAGGAACCCGAAGCCTCCGGAGCGCAGCGGGAAGTCCCACTGCGCTCCGGAGGCTTGAGACAGCTATCTTTGAAGCCTGTAGAGTGAGAGGGGTCGACCCCTCTCGCTCTCCAGATAGCGTCGGGTTCCTTTCGCTGAAGCCTGGAGAGCAAGACTCTCCTGGCTTCAGTAAAAGGAACTCGAAGCCTCCGGAGCGCAGCGCACTGACCCCTCTCGCTCTCCAGGCTTCAGCGAAAGCAACGTGAAGCCTCCGGAGCGTGGAGGCTTCGCGTTGCTATCGCTGAAGCCAAGGAGCCTGCATTCGCTCCATAGGATGCACACACATTTCCCCTTAATTTTTGGAGGGGAAAAAGTGCGTCCTATAGAGCGAAAAATACGGTACCAAAACAACACCATTTCTTCCCCATCCCCCCATACATTTACATGTATATTTCCTCAATGCATTATATTATTCTTTTCTCCTTCCTCCCACTTCCCTGAAACATGAATCTCCCTGGGCATAACCATCCCTTGCCTCTCAGCCTAGCCTACCTCACAGGGTCGTTGTGAGGATCAAAGAGGGAGAACTCTGCACGCCCCCTTGAGCTCTTTGGGGGAGAAGTGGGAAATGAATGCAACGAGTAAATAAAATAAGCATTGTTTGTGCATCCAAGGCCTGAGAGCGAGGGGCCTGGGGAGATTTGCAGGCTTGGCGCGACTGACGGACTCCGGCTGCCTTTTCTCTCCGCAGAGCACCCTGGAGCAGTGCAGCGTCTGCGCCAAGCCCATCATGGAGCGCATCTTGAGAGCCACCGGCAAGGCTTACCACCCTCACTGCTTCACCTGCGTGATCTGCCAGCGCAGCCTGGACGGGATCCCCTTCACCGTGGACGCTGGTGGAAACATCCACTGCATTGAGGATTTCCACAGGTGGCTGCGCTTCTCTTCGCCTCTTTTGTGGGGGGCTCGGGGAGGGGAAGCAGCAGAGGTTTGCATTTGTGTTGGTGTTTAGGCCCTTTGCGAGCTACACGCTGTGGGAGGGACTGCTGTTATCTTATTATTGTGCTGAAAGTTCATTTTGGCTCGGCCAAAAGCATCTGTGGCGTTCGTGCAAAGCCCCCGGTTGTTTCACGGACAATTGACCTGTACATCACTACTTTATCTTCCGCTACCACCAATTTTGTGTGTGTGTGTGGGGGGGGGGACCCAGGGTTCCCTGGTGACATATCGAGTCACAGTCAGGTAATAATAAATAATAAATTTTATTTATACCCCACCCTCCCCGGCCAGAGGGTGCCAGTGTGGTGTAGTGATTAAGAGTGGTAGTCTCGTAATCTGGTGAACCGGGTTCGCGTCTCCGCTCCTCCACATGCAGCTGCTGGGTGACCTTGGGCCGGTCACACTTCTCTGAAGTCTCTCAGCCCCACTCACCTCACAGAGTGTTTGTTGTGGGGGAGGAAGGGAAAGGAGAATGTTAGCCGCTTTGAGACTCCTGAAGGCGAGTGAAAGGCGGGATATCAAATCCAAACTCTTCTTCTTCTTCTTCTTCTTCAGAGCAGAGCTCAGGGTGGCTAACAGCAGTAAAAATTACAGTAAAAACGTAATGGGGGGGGGAGGACCCAATTTAAAATACAGGTTAAAATGCAATTTAAAAGGCAGCCTCATTTTAAAAGTAGCCCATAGATCACATAAAGGGAGGGAAACATAAGGGTCAGGCTGAGTCCAAACCAAAGGCCAGGTGGAACAGCTCTGTCTTGCAGGCCCTGCGGAAAGATGTCAAGTCCCGCAGGGCCCTAGTCTCTTGTGACAGAGCGTTCCACCAAGTCGGGGCCAGTACTGAAAAGGCCCTGGCCCTAGTTGAGTCCAATCTAATGACCTGGGACCTCCAAAGTGTTGTCATTTGTGGACCTTAAATGTAAAGGTAAAGGGACCCCTGACCATTAGGTCCAGTCGTGACTGACTCTGGGGTTGCGGCGCTCATCTCGCTTTATTGGCCAAGGGAGCCGGCGTACAGCTTCCGGGTCATGTGGCCAGCATGGCTGAGCCGCGTCTGGTGAACCAGAGCAGCGCAGGGAAACACCGTTTACCTTCCCGCCGGAGCGGTACCTATTTATCAACTTGCACTTTGACGTGCTTTCGAACTGCTAGGTTGGCAGGAGCAGGGACCGAGCAACGGGAGCTCACCCCGTCGTGGGGATTCGAACCACTAACCTTCTGATCAGCAAGTCCTAGGCTCTTTGGTTTAACCCACAGCGCCACCCACGTCCCATTGTGGACCTTAAGGTAGAGTTAGCAATGAATATTAAAGTTTATTTCAAACACAAACAAGTTTTAAAATATATTTGAAACACTGTCACTCTATTCCCTCTCAGTCTTCTCCCTGTCTCTAACTCACTCCGACTCTATCTCCCCCCCCCCCCAAAAAAAGAACCAACCAAACTAATTTCAAAACCTCTGGACTGAGCCTCAAAATCAGGTAGGCTCCGCCTCCGGGCTTTCTTATTGGTCAACCTATTAACCCTTTCTCTCCCCCAATGCAAACGTATCCCCAAAGAATGGTTCCTCTTCATCCTGGAGAAGAGTGACTAGTGGGGTGCCACAGGATTCTGTCTTGGGCCCGGTCTTATTCAACATCTTTATCAACGACTTGGATGATGGACTCAAGGGCATCCTGATCAAATTTGCAGATGACACCAAACTGGGAGGGGTGGCTAACACCCCAGAGGACAGGATCACACTTCAAAATGACCTTGACAGATTAGAGAACTGGGCCAAAACAAACAAGATGAGTTTTAACAGGGAGAAATGTAAAGTATTGCACTTGGGCAAAAAAAATGAGAAGCACAAATGCAAGATGGGTGACACCTGGCTTGAGAGCAGTACATGTGAAAAGGATCTAGGAGTCTTGGTTGACCACAAACTTGACATGAGCCAACAGTGTGACACGGCAGCTAAAAAAGCCAATGCAATTCTGGGCTGCATCAATAGGAGTATTGCATCTAGATCAAGGGAAGTAATAGTGCCACTGTATTCTGCTCTGGTCAGACCTCACCTGGAGTACTGTTTCCAGTTCTGGGCACCACAGTTCAAGAAGGACACTGACAAACTGGAACGTGTCCAGAGGAGGGCAACCAAAATGGTCAAAGGCCTGGAAACGATGCCTTATGAGGAACGGCTAAGGGAGCTGGGCATGTTTAGCCTGGAGAAGAGGAGGTTAAGGGGTGATATGATAGCCATGTTCAAATATATAAAAGGATGTCACATAGAGGAGGGAGAAAGGTTGTTTTCTGCTGCTCCAGAGAAGCGGACACGGAGCAATGGCTCCAAACTACAAGAAAGAAGATTCCACCTAAACATTAGGAAGAACTTCCTGACAGTAAGAGCTGTTTGACAGTGGAATTTGCTGCCAAGGAGTGTGGTGGAGTCTCCTTCTTTAAGGTCTTTAAGCAGAGGCTTGACAACCATATGTCAGGAGTGCTCTGATGGTGTTTCCTGCTTGGCAGGGGGTTGGACTCGATGGCCCTTGTGGTCTCTTCCAACTCTATGATTCTATGATTCTATGAATGGGCAAACGCTACAGCATTCTTTTCAGTGCACCAGCTGCCCATCACTTGCTGAACATCGAAACCTCGGGCGGTGATATTCTTTGCTCGAGCCCTGGATCTTCAGTGCAGAATGCTCAGATTCCTCTTGGCTCGATGAGCAGAGCTTTCACGTCAAACTTTCTCCGTTCCCTAGGAAATTCGCTCCCCGCTGCTCTGTCTGCAAAGAGCCCATCATGCCTGCGCAAGGCCAGGAGGAGACTGTGCGCATTGTGGCCTTGGACCGTGATTTCCATGTGGAGTGCTACCGCTGCGAGGTCAGTATCTTCTGTGCATGCAAAGGATGTCCTGTGCATAGATCAGTGGTAAAGGACCCCTGGATGGTTAAGTCCAGGCATAGGCCCCCTCTCTGCTCAGCGCTCCTTCAGCGAAGCGGCAGGAGAAACGGAGCCCCTTCCATTTCCCCTCATGCTTGGCTGAAAGGGCGCTGCGCAGAGAGCGAAAACTGTGCAGCGCTTCTCCAGTAAAGCCAAGTTCGCGCTGCGCTCCGGGGGCTTCAGGCGGCTTCAGCGAAAGCAACGGGAAGCCTTCGGAGCGTGGGGGGAGCTCTCCCTCTGCGCTTCGGAGGCTTCGCGTTGCTATCGCTGAAGCTAAGGAGCCTGCATTCGCTCCATAAGACGCACACACATTTCCCCTTAATTTTTGAAGGGGGAAAAGTGTGTCTTATAGACCAAAAAATACAATAAGTTTGAGAACCAAGATACCACTGTAGAGTCATTGTGAAAAGGTGCCTGCAAGCCTGAAATCGTTTAATGCGTCTTTCTCACCCTATTGTACAGGACTGCGGAGGCCGCCTGTCCGAAGGCGACAACCAGGGCTGCTACCCCTTGGACGGCCACATCCTCTGCAAGATGTGCAACTCTGCCCGGATCCAGGCCCTGACGGCAAAGTCGAGCACCGACCTCTGAACGCCCCCGGGAGCCTCGCGCCATCCTCACCCTCTCGCACAGCTGGAAGGCTTTGGGACAAGCAGAGCGGCTTGCTGGGGGCTCCACATCATGGCGTCTCTCCCCCCCCCCCAAGTCTACACTACAGATTTAACTCTTTGAGCCTGCAATCCCTCTCTGCAAGCACCCTGGGAAATGTAGTTCTCTGGGTTTCTTTCCGAGAAAGGTTTCAGGACACCCCTGCGAAACTACAGTTTCCAGGATGCTTTGAGGAATGCCATGATGCTTAAACTGGTATGAAACTGGTAGATGTTTGTAGTGCAGATGGAAACCCCGCCCAAGTCCTCGGCTGTCTCCATCCCCTTCTGGTTTCGTCTCCTCTAAATCCGAAACCCATTAGCTTGTCCTATGCATTTTATCCATTCCGACGCTCCAGCTACAGATGCTTACGCCTTTTCCTTTTCCTCTTCACACGAGCCATCAGATCCTGAGCCTCTTTGCACATTAATATATGGGGGGGGGGGGGCGGGGACACTTTATATCTATTTCTATAGCCTCATATGATAACGTATTGCAATATTTCACTAGTGCCTTAAAGACAACTATGCAGAGTAAGGAGTTAGAGCAGCGATTCAGGGATGGGAAAGGCGATTAGGGAATCTGCGGGTGCTTGCGAGGGAACGTGCTTGGCAGAGCCGACCAAACTGCGCTCAAGGCTCACCTCTGCCGCACCTCCATGGACCCAGCTTGCTGGGTTTTTACGACCAAAACACAGCTTTCAGAGCTGAAACCACAAGCACACTATTATTGTAATCTCCGCCTGAAAAAAGGAAAAGGAAAAGAGTTTTCTGAGGGGAAGGTAAAAGGACCTCTGGACGGTTAAGTCCAGAAACACACGCTCACACTACAGCTGGAATAAAAAATCCCGCACAGATTTGATCCTCAGCAGTTCTTAAGGGCTGAAATTTCGCAAATTCCAAAGGTCCGATTTGCGGACAGGTCCCTGAGAGACACTTAACTCGCCGTAAGCCTTGTAGGGCAGCAGTATTAAGTATGGCACTTGCCAAGTGCAGTGACTTATGCCCCCTGCTCCCCCCCCCCAAATAACCCTCTAAATAAACACTAACAAAAGAAATGTTCCATCCTTGAGGTCCAAGTTGAATTAAACACATTCTGCAGTTAGAAAGGTAAAGAGGGCGATGTTCCAGTTTCAAATATCCTTCTCCCCGTTGGGTGTGGGAGCCCAGTACCGGAACTGGGATCCCAGCGAAGAAGGGGCACCGTTTTGGTTGAGGTGCTGTCCCCACAGACCCTGAGTGCTTCATGCAGGGCCAGTGCTGCAGTGGCGCCTCCCTGCCCCACCTGTGTCTGTGTTGCAGAGGACCAGTAAAGGGACCCCTGACCATTAAGTCCAGTCGCAGATGACTCTGGGGTTGTGGTGCTCATCTCGCTTTACTGGCCGAGGGAGCCGGCGTGCAGCTTCCGGGTCATGTGGCCAGCATGACTAAGCCGCTTCTGGCGAACCAGAGCAGCGCACGGAAACGCCGTTTACCTTCCCGCTGGAGTGGTACCTATTAATCTACTTGCACTTTGACGTGCTTTCAAACTGCTCGGTTGGCAGGAGCAGGGACCGAGCAACGGGAGCTCACCCTGTCGTGGGGATTTGAACCACCGACCTTCTGATCGGCAAGCCCTAGGCTCTGTGGTTTAGACCACAGTGCCACCCAAGGGGTCAGTAAAGACTGTGTTCTCAGGCATGTGTAGCTTGCAGGGACATCTCTTCCTTGGTTTGAAAGACGAACACCCCCCACTATAAGAGGTGGGAAATGAAAGTAGGGCCCTGAGGGCGATATTCTTCTGTCCAGAAGTTTGCGACTGGGGTTGGACTAGATGACCATTGTGGGCCCCCTCCAACTGTACAGTTCTACATCAGCTAGCTCTGCACTACAACCTAGCAGTTCAAAAGCACATCAGCGCAAGTAGATAAATAGGTACCGCTGCGGTGGGAAGGTAAATGGCGTTTCCGTGCGCTCTGGTTTCCGCCACGGTGTCCCATTGCGCCAGAAGCGGTTTAGTCCTGCTGGCCACATGACTCGGAAAGCTGTCTGCGGACAAACGCCAGCTCCCTTGGCCTGAAAGCAAGATGAACGCTGCAACTCCATAGTCGCCTTTGACTGGACTTAACCGTCCGGGGTCCTTTACCTGTTTACCTGCACTGCAGCAGTCGCTTTCGACCTCTCTCCCAGAGACCCAGGAGTTTTTGAGGGATATTTGGATGGGAAGGTCAGTAGCGGCAGCCGAGCTTCCGAGAGGGAAGACCTGCGTGCCATCTCTACACACTCAGAGCAGCCTGTTGCAAACAGAGGAGTCCCCTGGGGTGTACCCCAGAACCCACTGCAATTGGCAGACGGGGTCTTCTGCAAATAAGTCGATGTGGGCAAAGGTTTGAAATCTCTGCCCTGCAGCAAAACGCTATAACCTCAGCAATGGGGTCGCTCCCCTTGCAATGGGGTTGCTCCTCCATAGCAAAGTAACCCCCCCCCCTGCCTGGAGAGCTGATGCCTCAGCCGTGGTCCCTCTGGGAACAGGGAGAGCAGGGGGAGGGTAGATCACCAGTCTTCCCATTCCAAAGAAATGGCCATAGGTTTCCTTTGGCTAAAGTCAGAATGTGGATTTAAATGGAGATTAAGAGCTACAGGCTATTCCACCCAGTGTTTTATCATTCAATCATGGTTTGCCTCTCTCCATTAACACAAGAGGAACTGTGTCACTCCAGATGGCAGGAAGGTTATCCTCCAGCTGAACTGGGGAGCCAGGATCCTTGCACCTCTAGAGCTAGCTTATCAGGGAGAAGGCTAAGTAAGGACCCTGACACACTAAGTTTCTTCTTGCAGGGATGCATGCATGAACCTGCAGTCTGAAACGCTGTTAGCCCAGCCAGTGCTGCACCGCATGGTTCTCCAACCCTCGCATTTCAGCGCTTAGATGTTTCTCTCTCTGGAGAAGAGTGGGGCAGCGTTTCATCCTGCTAAGGAGCTGAGTCCTTACCAAGAAATGTAGTAAATTAAGCAGAGTGCAATTGGGGGTTACGCTCATAGGTCTTAGTCACCATAGCAGAGTATATTTATTACAAAGCTTTATTTAACCTAATGCAAAGGAAACACACGCAACCCTCTTTTTTTGCCAAAGAGACCTTGGCCACGACGCACTAGGAATACCTTTTGCCTGAGCCCTGCAGCAAAGAAGGAGACCAGCAATGCATTTCAATGGTGTACGTTCAGGGGATGTTCCTAGTGGATTGGGCCCGTAGGTGGTTGCTGTTGTTTTCTCCTAAAGTATGCAATATTTTTTATTCCTGAAAAGTTTATAACCTGAGATTTCCCTGCGCCTTTCCCCCAAATATATAGGATTTTTATATATATAAAAATTATAAATGTATGTATACTTCATAAGAAATATATATGTCTACTATTTTGATTAAACTTTTTATGTGTGTAAGTTAGGTCGAGATGAGCTGAGGACAGTGGGAACGTGATTTGGATGTTAGATGTTCTTGTGGATGAGTTGGTGCCTGGACAATTGCACTCTTAGTTTTAAGACAAATACTTAGCAGTCTGTAGACTTAACCCTTATTCCCACTGATAATTAATAGGAAACCCTACAAAAAACCCATACAGTCCAAGTTTAAGAGAGCCCGAGGTCCCAAACCTCAAGATATGGTATTGCAATCACCACCTTTATTTTATTTTATTTTGCTTCATCGTGCACACTCGTTGGAAGGAAATATTGATTGTGCCGTAACCCTAATTCCAGTTACTGGGAAGGGGTGCCGAAATTAGATTTAGGAGAGAGGTTTGTGAAGCTCAAGGCGATGTCCAGGTTTCACCCATCAGCTATGCTTAAAGTAGGACTGAATCCAGTATAAAGGAAATCCGATTGGGCCATATCTGGCCCCCGTCCAGATGTTTTGGACCACATGTCCCACTGGCCGAAGCCAGTAATCCAAAACAGCTGGAGGGAGGCCAGCTTAAGGCAAAGGCTGGATTCATGGAGAGATGGACCTGTGGCTGCTCGGTGGAGCCTCTATGTGCAAGGGCAGTGTACCTCTGAACTCCAGAACGGGGAGCGTTCTTCTTTCTAGTGCCTCCGATGTATTATTTGCACTCAATTCTTTCCCCATTTTGCCTTGTCTGCTCAGAAGTAAGGAACTGCTGCCTTCAGTTGGGCTTACTCTGAGCAAAGTAGGGTTAGGATTACAGCCTTGACACAGATCTGCGAGGTCAAGGTTTCTAATGCTGTGTTACTGGCAGTAAAAGGAAATGCTTTTGTGAACAACGGGACGATCACAGATCTCTCCATCTTCTTTTGCTCCTTCTTTCTTTCTTATGGACAGGGAAGGGACTGGGCGCTTTCTGAGTTTTGCGTCCCCCAGCACTGCAAGAGGTTGGTCTAGATGGGCCTTGGAGATCCCTTCCAACTCTACATTTCTATGGTTCTGCGAGAAAGGGCACATATTTGAATGCATTGAATCATAGAGCTGGAAGGGAGGGACCCCAGTGGTCATCTAGTCCAGCCCCCTGCCATGAAGGAATCTCCTTTTAAAAAATATTGTTATTAGTTTTCAAACATAACATTTTCAACAATTCTTAAACATACTTTTATACCTTATACAATTTTTTTGACTTCCATCAATCACATCTGACATTTTTCCAATTTTTCACCTAATTTACATTTCTTACTTTCACAATTACATTTAAATATCATAACTAATATCTCTCTTCTTTCTCTTCTTTGCAATATTTCCTCTTTTCCTCCTTACAAAACTTCTTGTAGTCCTACTAGCTGAATTTGTTGATTACTGTTGCTCTTCAAATAATTCGTATATTTCTTCCAATCTTCTGTAAACCCCGCAGGTTCCGAATCCATCCTGTCATTTTGTCCAATTCTGCGTAGTCCATTAATTTTGTCTGCCATTCTTCATTCATCATTATTTCTTCTTGCTTCCATTTCTGGCCCAACAAAACTCTTGCCGCTGTTGTTGCGTATAAAAACCATTTAATGTCCAGTCTATTAATGTCCTGACTTATAACAACAAGTAAAAGCAATGCAGGAATCTCAGCCCAAGCATTCATGACAGAGAGCCCTCCAGCCTCTGCTCTAAACCTCCAAGGAACGAGAGCCCATTTTCCAAGGGAGTCCGTTCCACTGCCAAACAATTCTTAGCGTCCTCCTTTTCCTCCTCCTGCCCTGTACATATTTGCTAAATCCAATAGTCCCTTCATTTCATATGAAGGTCAAATGCGGACGCCCTGAGATGCTAAACAAGCAGCGTCCTTTGGTCCTTTGTGTGAAATCTCAGGGGCGCTGCTGTACACTGCATTTTCAGCTTTGACCAGCCAGGCTTAGAAGGGGCTGGTGGAGAGGAGGTGTTTTTTTTTTGGGGGGGGGGAATCCTGCGAGAGCGTTTGATGGCGGCTGCCTGGGAAACCGCACAAGTCAGCTTTTTTAGAAAAAAATAAACCGCTTATTGTAATTTGCCAGATCTGATGCACAGCTGACAATCACCTTCCTGCAGGCGGTGGGGTTACAATAACTCCTGCTGGCCAACCCAGCACCAATGCAGAAGGGGGGGGGGGGGACGTGTCTCTAGCCAGGAATTATATTTAGCCTTTTGGTTGCATAACAGTAGGCCAGCTCCTCTCTCTCTCTCTCTCCTCTGTAGGTCCTTTCCCTGACAGCACACAGCCCCTTATTGATGAGCAAGCTTTATTTTTAACAAAATAAATCAAATATCTGCATTGGGTGCATGCTGCAAATCTCTGGCATGCTGAATTATTTTTCTCTTTTTGAGACCGAGTGCATTGCGAAAGCTGAGCTGACGTGAATTTCTCCCCCGTACGATCTGCAGGCAGAAAGCAGGTTGTAAGAATGTGGGGCAAAGCTGATTTCGGCCTGCAAAAGTCCTAAGTATTTTATCTTTGACAGGCTGTTGGGTGTTTGTGGTTTTTTTGGGGGGGAGCTGATAACATAGAATCACATAATTGTGGAGTTGGAAGAGACCCCCCAAAGGTCATCTATCGCAACCCCCTGCAATGCATGGAACTTTTAAATGTACATGCTATTTCAAAATGTTTTAAAAGCAGGGGGGGTGGACTTAACATCTCCCCCCAAAAAAACACACACACCAAGCTTAGACTTAGAATGATAGTTAAAGAATTGTGCATCTGGCGATGTTCTGCAGCAGGTTAAGATGAAAAAGTGAAGTGGTCTGGATTTGATCAAAAATGGTCCTCTCTTCGGCTGGTGAAGCTGTGCCCCGTCACTGCCACCTCGTTAAGTTTTCTGTTAAAAATAATAGCGATGCAAACGGGGGGAATGGGTTTAAAACAAGTGAATAAAACCAGTTGCAGCTCAGGACAGTACTGAAAACCCCACTGAGAGAGAAATCAAAGCAGCGGGTCAGGATAATTCAGTTTGAATTCCTGCAAGATCTTCCTAAAAAGTTTCCACGTCTTGGGCCAACAAATAAATGGAAACACTGTACAGATGGGGCTACCTGTAGAGGATTTTCTGTGCCTAAATGTCACACTAAAAGAAATTATTGTATTCTTCATGCCTTTGGGGGAGAAGAAGACTCACAGTAGATCCTCATCCTTTTCTCCTTTCTTTTTTTTTTAACTGAGCTGTGGGCTCTTGTCTAACACAAACGTAGATAAGGTGGTTTCGAGACCTAAGCCGGAATTTCTCAGAATGTGTTTTTTCTTGGGGGGAAACACCTTGCAGTGTTTGGCGTTCCCATTTCCCCAGGCCTAAAAACAAGTCTGAGAGACCGCCCTGAGTTTCCCGGAGACCACATTGAGACACATGGTGCGTCACAAATTTAGCAGGCCTGTTCCTAGAGCCTCAGCCCTGCAAGGTAATGCGCTGCGGAAGGAAATGGATGAGTCCTTGTTCCAAACATCAAGTGCAGAGAGGACTGAATTTATTTAATTTATTGATTCAGTCCATTTACATACAGCGCTTTATCAAAAGATGTGTGCAACATTAGAAACACATTCCAAAACTTTCATGATAAAAGCACAGCTAAGCCTCTCTCTCTTTTTCATAATTGGCCCAGGGATTTGTGAACGTAATGCAAGTATAGCCAGAGAGTTGCGTGCATGAAAACTTTAGGCTCTATTTCTGGGGTGTTTTTGGATTTTGCGTTTGTGGGACCCCTTGTAAACATCTTCAGAGAGGCAGGGGTTGAATTAAAAGCATGCTTGCACTAAAGGCGGTTGGAATTCTTACTTGTGGAGAATATCCTTGGGTACTCTGCATATGCTACAATCCTAATTACTAAAATTGATCTGTGTAATCCAAGCATGCGCACAGGTTGAGGAGCATAAGAGGAGAAGTTAATATAATTGTTTCAGTGTTGAGAACAGGAAGCAGGACTAGATGGGCCCTGGGTCAGATCCAGCAGGCTGCGTTTACATTCTTCTGTGCAATCCAGAGGAAGGTTCCTTGCACCATCGCCCGTGAAATGTTAGTTGCTCAAGAGCTCTCCCAGATGCTCTTATGCTACGTAGAGATGCCTGAAATGACATTTCAGGCATCTCTATGTAGCATAAGGACATCAGGTCCTGTGGGATCCCACCAGCGAGGGCTGTTAACGTAAAAATCCGAGGGCTCCCTTGGACAAAAACAAAGACACCAACCAGGATAACTTGGAGCAAAACAGCAGCCTGTAGGCTTGGCCTTTATTGATCTGTTGCAACAGGGTGCTCCCCTCACCTGCAGGAGAGAGGAGGGACCCAGAAAAATGGTGCGCAAGGCCTTATAAAGACTTTTGAAATTGCCACCCTGTAGATCAAGACCACCCCCAGAAACATCATACCTACATCACAGAAGGGGTGTAACCTAAGACCACCCCTCAGATACATCACACCTACATCACAGAAAAGGCGGTCTAAAACAGAAATTTTAATACTGTTTTTCTCCTGTCTGGCAGGTTACTTGATTGGATTTCCTGGGTAGCCTGGCCAGTCTTTTGTAATGATAAATACTTAGTTCCTGGGCCAGGTCACAGGCTCACACCCTATTCAAACACAGACATACCCTTAAGACAGAATTTGTGAAGGAAAAGACAATGGGGAGGCTTTTCCAGTTTGACCTTGCAGAGAAAAGATTTGCTCAGTTTAGGAATCAAAATGGTTCCAGGTTGGCCTTCCTGTGCTGATCTATGTATGTGCTTGGTTGGCACACTTATGAACATTACCATATATCTAAGACCATAAAATTCCTGTCACAGGGCCCATCTATTCATTCATTTATTTCCGAAAATTCATACACTGCTTGCTTGTGGGAAGAGCCTCAAAGCAGTTTGCAAAAAGATGAAACAATAAAATCGCCAGGGAGAAATTTCCACCATCGTTAAAATGGAACAAAAGGTTAAAATGCCAAAACAAGTTAAAGTTCACAACAACTTTCAAAGCAACTGGAAACATTTTTTTTATTTTTTATTTGCAGGCACCAGAAAGAACGCAGAGAAGGCGCCTGCTAGTATCAATAGGCAGGGAGTTCCAAAGGGTAAAAGATCGAGTTCTTTCAAATGCGGAACACGGAACAGAGCCAATTTGGCGATCTCTTCCGGAAACTGGTCCCAAGTTGTTAAGCCCCTCATCCTGTTCTCACAGTGGCCAAGGAGATGTCTGTGGTAAATCCGCCAAGCGGGATTCGAACGCAAGACCCCTCTCCCCACTCCTAGTTTTCAGCAACTGGGGTTCAGAAGCTGTAAACTAAGATAGTTGTTCGATTTGCATGAGATGGGCAAAGGGTTTGTTTGTTTGTTTGCTGTGAGAAACGAGTTCCATCTGCAGATTTTTATTTTTATTAAAAAGGAAGAGCACAGGCCAGTCATTTTTCATGTTTAGGATTTCTCTCTCTCTCTCTCTCTCTCTCCCTTTTATCTCCAGCATCTTCTCATAAAACTTAGGCATGAGAAAAATGCTTTAATGTGGAACATTCCGTGAAGTGAAAGTCCCATAACTCCTGTGCAAATATTGGCTTGAGCTTGTGGCTTCAGCTGGAGGCAGCAGCCGTGATGTTATTTCTGCGGGGAGGGGGAAGTTAGGAAGTTTGCATTAGACATTAAAAGTGGGGGAAATACCCAGTGGATCGTTTTCTGCATTTCCTTTTCTCTTGGCAGAATTGCCTGCATATATATATATCCCCTCTTGCCATAAATAGAGTCAAAGCGTCTCTATTTGCAGTTGTGTCTTTATAAAGCATGATTCTCTTGCTGGGGGGAAAGTGAGAAGGATGTTGTTCTCTTACCCCCCCCCCCCAGCTGCTATTGATGGGGTTGTGTGCAATGATTAACTCTGGTTAGGCGAGACACTTCTTTCTAATTCCTAGTTCCTTTTTGTAGCTCAATTCCATCTCCCAGGTGGTTGGTTCGTTGCTTTGCAATATACAGGAGTACCTTGGATCTCGAACGCCTTGCCAGTCAAACGTTTTGGCTCCTGAACACCGCAAACCCGGAAATGAGCATTCTGGTTTGCAAATGTTCTTTGGAACCCGAACATCCGGCGCAGCTTCCGATTGGCTGCAGGAGCTTCCTGCAGCCAATTGGAAGCCGCGCTTTGGTTTCCGAACATTTTGGAAGTCGAATGGACTTCCGGAACAGATTCCGTTCAACTTCCGAGGTACGACTGTACATGCTTTGAATCACCAAATCTGCAGCGGTTACAGTGAGTTTATGTGTGCGCATA
This sequence comes from Podarcis cretensis, assembly GCF_951804945.1. Classification (NCBI taxonomy): domain Eukaryota; kingdom Metazoa; phylum Chordata; class Lepidosauria; order Squamata; family Lacertidae; genus Podarcis; species Podarcis cretensis. The sequence goes on from NC_137174.1 coordinate 100,377,145, forward strand.
TTTTAAAATCTATTATTATTATTATTATTATTATTATTATTATTATTATTATGCCATGGTTATAAGATGAATAGAAAACTCCACAGTTGCAATATATTTTAGTCTAAGATGGACAGGCAGCCCTTGGTTCAAATCTCACCTGTGCCATGAGTCCAAAAAATGTAGTATAAGCACCGACAACTGGGAAACACTGGCCTGTGAGCGCTCCAGTTGGAGAACAGCCTTGACCAAAGGTGTCATGGGCTTTGAAGACACTCGAACTCAAGACGCAAGGGAGAAATGTGCTAAGAGGAAGGCAAGCTTGGCAAATCCACACCGTGATCACCTCCCACCCAGAAACCTATTTCCCCACTGTGGAAGGACGTGTGGATCCAGAATTGGCCTCCACAGTCACTTACGGACTCACTGCTAAAACTGTGTTCATGGACGACAATCTTACTCGGCTACGAGGGATCGCCAAAGAGGAAGGCTGCAGTCACTACTCTCTCAGCATCATCAGCCTTGTCCTGCGCACACACACACAGACACACCCTTGTCTTCCAGAAAATGTGAGATTTAGGACACCAGAATGATCTGGGCTGCTGCTTTCTGTCACACAAACACCAGCGCTCTTCCACACAGTTATTGCGGCACGAGGATTACTTACTTGTAAGGTGTGCACACAGACTGGAGGGAAGGATCGTCCCCCCTCTTAAACTGAGAGCTCTCCTAGCATATTTATAAAAGATATAAAAATGAGATGAATTACTCTTTTGTATGCCTGTTCTCTATCGTTAACCTTCCCTGAACCACAGAATCCAGATTCACCAGCATATATTTTTGTATTCAACAGACACAAAATGCCTTATTGCTATTTTTTAGGAGAAATCAAAGTATCTCAAGCATATATTTTCTGTACGTTGTTCTTGTATGCAATTATACAACTATGTGCCTTTCTGCCTTTTCGCTCTGCTCTTTGAGTTATCCTTTTGTTGCATCCTTTAAAAAAAATAATCAAATTATATTTTCTGAAAGAAAGAAAAAAAATCCTCTCTTTTTGTAAGAATAAAAATACACAGCATTTTCTGAAGCCTTGCTATTACTTCTTTTTTTAAGGGGGGAGAACACAAAAATTGCAGATGGTTTGAAGAACGCTTTAGCGATCCAATAAACTCTCAATACACTTTGCTTGGGCCTCTGTGTGAACCTCTTCTTCCCTTTTCCATTTGCAGCTGCTTTCTTTACCAGGAGCAAAACATGGTTCGCTTCTTGGGTGGTTGGGAGGGGTGAGCCTGGGGTGATTTCAGAAGATGCTTGCAAATATTAGGACTTGTCGCAAAGCCCCAAGTGTGTAGACTGAATTTTTTATTTCGGACACAGACCAGTTCCAGCCCACATACAATATCATGGAAGTCATAAAACACAATAGGGATACATTAGAATTTGCAATTGGGTATAACAGGGACACTACAGATATAGCAACAGTTTAAAAATATATAAATTAAAACTTAGTCACTAACATATAACGTAAAATGATCATTAAAGGCCTTAATCATTAGGATAGCACAGCTTGTTCCCTAAGTTTTCTGGCAAACACACAGAATTTGGCCACCCTAAACGTGATCTCAGGATCCTTGTCCTCTACCAGGGATTTTAGAGATTGAGGTTTGGATTCATTTGGAGATTTTTGCATAGCAGGGGTAATAAATACCAAGAGTATATCCCCGTAGAAACAGCAGCATAACAAGGCATGAGTGACAGTTTCTACCTCCATCAAGCCGCAGGGACAGACTCATTCCACGTATGGTTTACCCTCGAATCTGCCCTGCAATAAGCACGTTGAATCTAGCGAGGGTAAATGACCATCTGTATTTGGGTATTTGTAATTTTGACAAATGATTTGCTAGGGTAAATCCTCCTATTATCTTTTATTACTGGGTGTTTATTCATCTTGCTCACCTGGCAGCCCCAAATGTGTCAAAGTTTGCCGTCTAACCCCAGCACCCTGTTCTAGACCGTTTAAATTTGAAAGTGCATTCTAGCAAGAGCTCTGGAAATCATATCAGAACTACATTATTAGCCTACATTAAAAAAAGATAGTAAAGGTAAAGGTAAAGGTACCCCTGCCCGTACGGGCCAGTCTTGACAGACTCTGGGGTTGTGCGCCCATCTCACTTAAGAGGCCAGGGGCCAGCGCTGTCCGGAGACACTTCCGGGTCACGTGGCCAGCGTGACATCGCTGCTCTGGCCAGAGCCAGAGCCGCACACGGAAACGCCGTTTACCTTCCCACTGGTAAGCGGTCCCTATTTATCTACTTGCACCCGGAGGTGCTTTCGAACTGCTAGGTTGGCAGGCGCTGGGACCGAGCAGCGGGAGCGCACCCCGCCGCAGGGATTCGAACCGCCGACCTTTCGATCGGCAAGTCCTAGGCGCTGAGGCTTTAACCCACAGCGCCACCTGCGTCCAAAAAAGATATTACTATGTGGCAAAACATTTCTTTAAAAATCTCTAAATGGTTTATATGAAGTGGTATCCTTTTCTCAAAGGCAGAAATAGAAGCAGACTCGAAGAAAGGTAGACCTCATACAATTATAAACAGGAGGAAAGTCTAGATGCTGGATCGTTCCCTCGATCGGATGGGTGGGAGACCGCCTGCTCTTTATGGGGTTACACTTCCCCTGAAGGAGCATGTTCATAGCTTGGGGGTCCTCCTGGAACCTTTGCTGTCGCTTGAGGCTCAGGTGGCCTCAGTGGCCCAGAGTGCCTTCCATTCGCTTCGGCTGGTGGCCCAGCTACGCCCCTATCGGGACAAGAATAGCCTAACTCCTGTCGTCTGTGCTCTGGTAACCTATAGGTTAGATTACTGCAATGCGTTATATGTAGGGCTACCTCTGAAGACGGTTTGGAAACTTCAGCTGGTGCAGAATTCAACAGCCAGGTTGCTCACAGGAGCAAGACGGTTTGAGCACATTGCACTATCCTGGTCTGACTCCACTGGCTACCAATTAGTTTCTGGGCCCAATTCAAAGTGCTGGTTTTGACCTATAAAGCCTTAAACGGCTCAGGACCGCAATACCTCAAGGAGCGCCTCTTTCCATATGAACCTCCCCGGACCCTAAGATCATCATCTGATGCCCTTCTTCATATGGCCCCTCCTCAAAAGGTCCGGAGGCTGGCAACATGAGAACAGTGCCTTCTCTGCAGTGGCTCCCTGTCTATGGAATGCTCTCCCCAGGGAAGTTCACCTGGCGCCTTCATTATACACCTTCAGGCACCAGGCAAAAATGTTCCTTTTTAAACAGGTCTTTGGTTGATTCTAGAAGTCAGATGATTGTTTATTTCCTTGACATCTGATGGGAGGGAATTCCACAGGGCGGGCGCCACCACCGAGAAGGTCCTCTGCCTGGTTCCCAGTAACCTCACTTCTCACAGGGAGGGAACCGCCAGAAGGGAGGGATTCCACAGCGAGGAGCTCAGCAGTTCTGGAGAAGCTCCTTGGCCTCTGCGGCTGATTTTTTTCTGCATTGCGCACAGCTGCTGGGAAGTGTGGGGTGTGTTTTGGGATGCGATATCGGACCTTCAGGCCCAATGGGACTGTTCATCCAGAGGGCAGCCCTGCCAGAGTCCTCTGCAGGATGCGGGCATTCCTGGAAAGAGGATTTGCTGTAATAATAATAATTTATTATTTATACCCCACCCATCTGGCTGAGTTTCCCCAGCCACCCTGGGCGGCTCCCAATCGAGTGTTAAAAACAATACAGCATTAAATATTAAAAACTACCCTAAACAGGGCTGCCTTTAGATGTCTTTTAAAAATAAGATAGCTGCTTATTTCTTTGACATTTGATGGGAGGGCGTTCCACAGGGCGGGAGCTACCACCGAGAAGGCTCAATGTCTGGTTCCCTGTAACCTCACTTCTCGCAGGGAGGCCCTCGGAGCTGGACCTCAATGTCCGGGCAGAACGATGGGTGTGGAGACGCTCCTTCAGGTCTACTGGGCCGAGGCCATTGAGGGCTTTAAAGGTCAGCACCCAACACTTTCAGTTGTGCCAGGAAACGTACTGGGAGCCAATGTAGGTCTTTCAGGACCAGTGTTATGTGGTCTCGGCGGCCGCTCCCAGTCACCAGTCTAGCTGCCACATTCTGGATTAGTTGTAGTTTCCGTGTCACCTTCAAAGGTAGCCCTAGATAGAGCACCTTGCAGTAGTCCAAGCAGGAGATAACCAGAGCATGCACCACTCTGGCCAGACAGTCTGCGGGCAGGGAGGATCTCATCCTGCATACCAGATGGAGCTAGTAGACAGCTGCCCTGAATGCTTAGTCAGAATCTCCTTCCTTGCCATTTGAATCCATCGGTTTGGGTTGTCCCCTCTGGGGCAGCAGAAAACCAGCTGGCTCCACCTTCCATGTATTTGGTCTCTAAGCATGCACAGAATTGCCCTGTCTGCTCCATTCCATTACGGATAGAAAGAAGGATCTTGCTAATGTTATCTCCGTGCTTAATTAATGGGTAGCATTTGCCGCCAGCATATGAGGCAATAAAGGGTTTTAATGGGTGATTAAATGCTGACTTGGAGGGATTTAATTGCTGGAAAAGACAGCATCCGCCCGCCAGATCTGAACCTGCTACGGCTGTTCCTGCAGGACAATGACCTACAGTAAGCAAGGAAGTCTTACATGCATGAAGCAGGCATTTTGCCTGAACCTCAACACAGAGTCTTCCTAGGCTTTTCCACATGGACTGGGGTATCCCTTTCTCTTCGCATCAACAAATGAGCTTGGAATGGAGAAAGCTGCAGAGCAAAGATGTCTTATTCATAAAAGATGTTGCAGGAAGGGGAAATGCTGGCCACTTGTACCTCTGCAGCCGTGGCCAGCCCCGCAAGGGCAATCGGTAGCACCCTACTTCCCTGGCAGATTTTATTAGGGGAGGAAGTGTGCCGCCGTCAACAGCAACATTTGAACCTAAATTAGGGGGTGTGGGTTGATGAAGAGGGCAAGGAGTTCCCCTTGGGATTTGGGAGGGAAGAGGAGGTTCCACCACGGATTAAACGACTCTGGAATTCCACAGGGAACAGAGATTTAGAACAACGAAATCGTAGAACTGAAAGAGACCCCAAGGGTCATCTAGTCCAACCCTCTGCAATGCAGGAAACAGCTCAAGAATCCCTCACAGATGGTCATCCACCCTTGGCTTTAAAATCTCTGATGAAGAAGAGCTCACCACTTTCCAAGGGAATGCAGTCCACTGTCTCTACAGCTCTTAACCTCAGACAATTCTTTCTGATGTTGGAATCTCCTTTCTTGTAACCTGACGCCATTCCTTTGGGACCTACCCTCTGGTGGCTCCACCTTCCTGTTAGAATTCCTGCTCCGTGTTTGCAGTCATGGGATTGTTGTCTGTCACATGACAGTGTATGTTTTGACTCCACAGAGTGGGAAGTGACGGAGACAGGATGTTTGTGTTATTGAGTGAAGTGGTACTATTGTCCTTTGTTCTTTCTCTCTTTGCTGTCTGATGCCAGAGAGAGGGAGCCATTTTGCAGTGCTCCCTGTGCGTTTATATGTAAATAAGGTAGATTAGCCAAAATGCTGAGTTGCTGAGGTCTGTCACGCAAGCTGCGCAAACTCTGCGGATCCCTAAGTGTGCCGGTGTCAGTTGGCATCGGTAGCTGTGATGTTTGGGCAGAAGAAAGCTTTTGAAGCTCCCAAACAATCGACCAGGAGGGAGGGAACATGCCAGTTGGGCATGTGTCTCTGCCAGGGTCCTACTCGAGTGTAGGCTGAACTCTTGACACTTCCATTATCATCATCATCATCATCATCATCATCATCATCATCATCATCATTTTATTTACATGCCGCCTTTCCGTAGTTGAAACTATGCTCAAGGTGGCTTACAACTTGACAAGATTTACATAATTACAAACATAACAAAAGTCATAAACAATAAAAAATGCACATAAAAACCTAATGGAAACAATTTCCACGTAAATCATAAGATCTAAAGTTAGGGCTACAACAATAATATCAATAACAGCAACAGCTCTCTCAACTCCCCGTAAACAATACTTCAGCCCAATAATCTGTCCACCAGCCTCAGTTTTTGTAGCTGGAGTCAGTCCGCATTCCACTCTCCCAGGCCAAATGGGAAAGGGCCAGGATGGCAGGGTGCAGGTCTTCCAGGGCTCACAGCCAAGATGGTCTCATTTAAAACAACAGAGATAAAAATAAATTAAAAAAGGTTTAAAAGCAGCTGCAGTCCTTGTGGAGCCTGTCTAGCTCCACCCCAAGCCAGGTGGAGAGAGGCAAGGGAAAGGTCCGTCAGGCCCTCAGCAGGCAGTCCCTCCATGTGACAGCAGCCTTTCAGATGTTTGGTGACTATCTCATCCTCTTACTTTCTCCAAGCTAAACAGACCCAACTCCCCTCCCCCCCCGACCATTTTTATTGGCCTTTCAGGTGATTCCCCCATGTCCATCTCAGACACAGAGGAGTCAAGCCCACATCTCCTAGACCCAACCTCCTGTTTTGGGAGCAAAGGTTTTGCATTAAGACCTGTGAAAGTTCAGACTTTCTCATTATGGGACCGAACTGCGGTTGTCAATCCAGCTACATTGAAGGGGTGGGTGGGAATGGCAGCCTGACCTCTCCCCACCAGCATTGGACGTCTTCCTGAAAATGAGCAGGTAGTCATAATACTCTTTGCATAGAAGGGCCAAGTCGATAACAAACCGAAACTAGGATTCCTACTGCATTTCTTTCACAATGAAACATCAATGTAAATTTTCACAAAGCATTTTTAAAAATAAAAATAAAAATCCAGACTCCTTTTGCTCTGCTCCCTAATCCCTTTCTTCACACCCAGGGCAGCCCTCCTGCCCTCTGCCAGCCCCTCAGAGCCAGCACATCACATGGAGCCAGACCTTTGGGGCTGCCGTCTCTCCTCTCCCGCTCTCCAGCAAATGTCAAGTGTCCTTGAAAAAGCAAAGATCCCCAGTGTCAAAGCAATCATTCTTCAACATCAACTTCGTTGGACTGGTCGTGTTGTGCGGATGCCTGTTTATTATCTTTTATAGCAGCTACTCTATTCCCAACTTAAGAATGGAAGGTGTAAGGCTGGTGGTCTACAAAAGAGGTCTAAAGACTCTCTCAAGGCAAATCTAAGAAAAGGCAGCACAGTCGTACCTCGGAATCCGTTCTGGAAGTCTGTTTGACTTCCAAAATGTTTGGAAATCAAAGCACAGCTTCTAATTGGCTGCAGGAAGCTCCTGCAGCCAATAGGAAGCCGCAGAAGCCCTGTTGGATGTTTGGCTTCCAAAAATAGTTCATAAACTGGAACAGTCATTTCCAGGTTTGTGGCGTTCAGGAGTCGAAACACTCAAGAACTAAGCTGTTCAAAAACCAAGGTACGACTGTATAAACATGGATAATTTGGCAACACTGGCCTGCGAGTGCTCCAGTTGGAAAAGAGCCTTGACCAAAGGTGTCCTGGGCTTTGGAGACACTCGAACTCAGGACGCAAGGGAGAAACGTGCTAAGAGGAAGGCATGCTTGGCAAATCCACACCATGGTCAACTCCTGCTGTAAACCAATGTCCCCACTGTGGAAGGACTTGTGGGTCCAGAACTGGGCTCCACTGTCACTTACGGACTCACTGTTAAGACCGCATTCATGGAAGACCATCTTACTCTGCTACACGGGATCGCCATAGAAAAAGACAAGCTGATCAAGGGAGGAGGCCAGCAATGGTAGCCATGGAGAGGCCATGAAGAGGCAATGGGGTCCTTCCTTGCTGGCACTCACACTCAGGACAAGCGCAGGCTCATCCTCTTCCATGAGCTCAGCGGCAACAGCAGTAGAAATAGGAACAACAGCAGCAAGAATACTCATCGCGAAGTATTGGAAGACACAAGATTTACCCACCCGGGAAGAATGGCAGATGAAAGTCATGGACTATATGATGAAAATCGGAAATTGGCTGAAGATACCAGCCAAAGATTGGGAAATTTAGAGAAAGAGGTAAGGCCACTCAGCAAACAAGTAGGTGAACATCAGACTTATCTTTCTATGATAGAACTACAGAATAGACAGACCAATTTAAGGATAAGGTCGGTACCAGAGGTGGAAGAAGGCAACTTAGCTGAGTTCTTGACCAAAGAATTCTCCAAGTTTTGGAACTTAGAGGAAAAAGACTTTAAAATCATATCAGCCTTTAGACTTGGAAGACTTATAAAGAGAGAGAAGCCCAGAGATTGTTTAATAATACTGAGATCAAAGGAGGAAAGGGACAAGATTTTGGGTTTACATTACGGAAAGTCACTGGATATTTTGGACAAAAGAATCGAAATTTACAAGGATATTCCTAAACAACTGTTGGACCTTAGATCTGACTATTTGGAACTAACAAGATTGTTAAGGAGTAATACAATTATCTTCAGGTGGGATTTTCCTCAAGGATTATCTTTTACTTTTAGAGGGAAGAAGATTAAAATTAGATCACCGGAAGATAGAGACAAATTTTTGACTGCGCACGGAGAGGACCTCCAAAAAGGACTGGAACTACCCTCGGGGCCTGTAGTACCAGAGGTGCCTGCACCCTCGGATTCTGAAGACCCAGAGAACAAGGTACTACCCCTAGAAAAATAACCAGACTTATCCAGGATGTCTCTGCAACTTTTGAGTTGGAATATAAATGGCTGTAACATTCCGGAAAAAAGAAGGAAAATTTTTCATATATTGAAAAAGGAGCAACTGGACATTATTTGCTTACAAGAAACACATGTGACTAGGCTCCACAGGAAAGTACTAATAAACAAAAGACTTGGTCAGGAATTTATATCTTCAGACAAAGTAAAGAAGAGAGGCGTGGTGATATATGCAAAAGAGAGCCTGTCACCTAAATTTTTATTTAAAGATGAACATGGAAGAATTTTGGCAATCGAAATACAACATCAAGGAGAAAAGATTTTGATATTAGGAATTTATGCACCAAATGAAGGGAAGTCGGAATTTTTCAAGAAGTTGCATGAGACTATGCTGGAATATCTGGATTATGACAACATCATCATGATGGGAGACATGAACGGGGTCGTATCAACTAACATGGATAAGTCACAAAGCCAGAATATTACAAAAGATGGCAGACTACCAAAGACCTTTTTTGAACTGACTGACAATATGGACTGGATTGACATTTGGAGAACGAAGAACCCCTTGGGAAAAGAAGGAACATTCTTCTCTGAAGCTCAGCTGACTTGGACAAGAATCGACCAAATATGGATAACTAGAGGTCTGGCACCGAAGGTCAGAAAGGTGGAAATCTGCCCCAAAACCTGCTCCGACCATAATGCATTGAAAATGGATATGACACTATTACCAACTGGCTCCTTTAGATGGAAGATGAATGACAATTTGTTCAGAGATCAGGAGATTATTAAGAAGGCCCAGAAAGCATTGAAGGACTACTTTGAGATAAATATGAACACTACGGTGGAAAAAAGAATTATTTGGGATGCAAGTAAAGCTGTGATGAGGGGGTTCTTGATACAACAGAATGCTGCAAGGAAGAGGACACAAAATGACAGAAAAAATTAGATTTTGGAGAAAATAAAAGAACTAGAGAAGAAGCTAAGATCAAACCCGAAGTCCCTGCCGATCTTGAGAGAAATCAAACTCTATCAAGCACAGTATTCCAAACTGATAAATCAGGAAATAGAGTGGAAGATTAAATTAATGAAACAAAAAACCTTTGAATCGGCAAACAAATGTGGGAAACTGCTAGCTTGGCAGTTGAAGAAGAGACAAAAATTGAATACAGTTACAAATTTGGAAATTGAAGGAAGAAATATTCAGAACCCCATGGAGATTAGAAAGTGTTTTTGGAAATACTTCAAAAAATTATACACCCAAGGGCCGCAGAATGAGGTCGAGATTAAACAATTTTTAGAGAAAAATGGACTTAAAAAGTTGTCACAAGAAAATAGATCTCTCCTGAATAGTAAAATAACATGCCAAGAAATTGAACAAGCCATTCAAAACATGAAACTGGGCAAATCTCCAGGACCAGATGGGCTAACCTCCAAGTACTATAAGATATTAAAAGACCATTTGATACAACCATTGATGGAGGTTAGCAATGAAATTATGGAGGGGAGGAGGGCGCCGGAGTCGTGGAAGGAAGCTTTCATCACATTGATACCAAAATCGGAAGCTGAAAAGACACAACTTAAGAACTACCGTCCCATCTCCCTTTTAAATGTGGATTACAAAATATTTGCAGACGTTTTGGCAAGTAGATTTAAAAAAGTTTTAAACGAAGTAATTCATAAAGACCAGGCAGGCTTTCTCCCAGGTAGACACATGTTTGCTAATACAAGGAACATTATTGACATTTTGGAACTTTTGCAAACTGATATAAACACAAAAGCAGTGCTAATCTTTATAGATGCGGAGAAGGCCTTTGATAATATCTCTTGGAAATTTATGAAGGGAAATTTAAAAGAAATGGGAGTGGGTCGGGGTTTTGAGAATGGGATTGATGCAATATATTCAGAACAAAAGGCTAAATTGATAGTAAACAATGTGGTCACGGAAGAGTTTAAAATTGAAAAAGGAACACGACAAGGCTGCCCGATTTCCCCTTTGTTATTTATATCAGTTCTGGAGGTGCTCTTGAATATGATTAGAGGGGACCGGTTGGTGGAAGGGATTCAGGTCGGAGTGAAGCAATATAAACTTAAGGCTTTTGCAGATGACCTAGTTCTGACCCTGCAGGAGCCAGAATCTAGTACAAAAAGAGTATTACAATTGATCCAAGATTTTGGTCGGGTGGCGGGATTTAAACTAAATAAACAGAAAACTAAGGTGTTGGGGAAAAATCTGACAGATGTAGAGTCGGAACAGTTTCAGAGAGAAACAGAACTAACTGTGGTTAAAAAAGTAAAGTACCTAGGGGTAAACATAACAGCAAAAAATCTGAGTCTATTTAAGGATAACTATGAAAAATGTTGGTTTGAAATTAAGAGAGACTTGGATAGTTGGACAAAATTGAAGCTTTCTTTGTTAGGCCGAATTGCTGCTGTTAAGATGAATGTATTGCCAAGAATGTTGTTTTTGTTTCAAACATTGCAGATTGTGGACAAAACAGAGTGCTTCCGGAAGTGGCAGAGAGATATATCTAAATTTGTCTGGCAGGGCAAAATCCCAGAATTAAGTTTAAGATACTAACTGATGCGAAAGAAAGAGGGGGCTTTGCCCTGCCGGACCTAAAGTTGTACTATGAAGCCGCAGCCTTCTGCTGGCTAAAAGACTGGCTACTTCTCGAAGACACTGACGTATTGGATTTGGAAGGGTTTAACAATGCTTTTGGTTGGCATGCATATCTATGGTACGATAAGGTTAAGATCAATAAGGTCTTTAAGAACCATATTGTCAGGAAAGCAGTTTTTAATGTCTGGACAAAATACAAAGACTTACTGGAAAACAAAACTCCGAGGTGGCTTTCACCTCTGGAAGCTAAGGCCCGAAAAAGACCCAATATGGAGGCCAAATGGCCAAAATATTGGGAAATATTAGAAAAAGACGGAGACAATTGGAAATTGCAGAGTTTGGAGAAAATGAAAGATAAAGTGCGAGACTGGTTACATTACGCTCAGATTAAAGAAGTTTTTAAAAATGACAAAAAGGTAGGGTTCCAGGTGGAGAAATCGAAGTTGGAAACAGAATTGTTAGAACCAAAAACTAAGGTATTATCAAGAATGTATAACTTGCTGCTGAAATGGAATACACAAGACGAAATGGTTAAATCGGTTATGATAAAGTGGGCTCAGGATATTGGGCATAATATTATGTTTGAGGACTGGGAAAGGTTGTGGACCACTGGGCTGAACTTCACTGCATGTAATGCTTTGAAGGAAAATGTAATGAAAATGATATATAGATGGTACATGACCCCAGTTAAACTTGCCAAAATATACCATTTGTCTGATAATAAATGTTGGAAATGTAAAGAACATGAAGGAACATTCTTTCACCTCTGGTGGACCTGCCCTAGAGTGAAGGCATTCTGGGAAATGATATATAATGAGTTGAAAAAGGTATTTAAGTATACCTTCACTAAGAAACCAGAGGCCTTCCTTCTGGGCATTGTCGGCCAGAAGGTGTTAAAGAAGGACCGAACATTTTTTATGTATGCAACAACGGCAGCAAGCATACTCATCGCTAAGAGCTGGAAAACTCAAGATCTACCCACACTGGAAGAGTGGCAGATGCAGCTGATGGACTATATGCAACTGGCCGAGATGACTGGCAGAATTCGAGACCTGGGAGAAGAGAGGGTTGAAGAAGACTGGAAGAAATTCAAGATTTATTTACAAAAGTATTGTAATTTGGTTGAATGCTAAGAAGGATGCTAGATCATAAATAATTGCCTACCAATGAATTAGATTTGAACTTGAAGATAAGTGAGACTGAGGGAAACATTAAATTTTTGGAGATTAGATTAAATTAACTGAACAAGATTTAAGAATATAAATAAGATGATAAATTGCTGGAAAAAATTTATAATGATGTAAGTGGGAGTGGGAGACGTGAGGGAGTCCAAAGAAGTTCTGAAAAATGTGTTATGATCCATGCTATATTGTTTATTTTTTTGCATTTTGTATCTAAAAAATCTCAATAAATATTTATAAAAAAAAAAAAGAAAGTCATGGACTATATGGAATTGGCCGAAATGACTGGCAGAATCCGAGACCAGGGAGAAGAGTCGGTGGAAGAAGATTGGAAAAAATTTAAAGTTTATCTACAGAAACATTGCAAAATTAAGGAATGTTAGAAGGATGTTGGAATGAAGTAATGTGGTTTTAGCAGAAATGATATAAAGGATTAGGTAAAAATGGATTTGTTAATTGGTGAAAGACGAGAATGTAAAATTACAGTATATTAAGATAAATTAATAGGATAAAAACAAAGCTGGAAAGGATTTGCTGAAATATCTAATTGAACTAGAATACAAAAAAGGGAGGTGTGAGGAAGTCAAGGAAATAAGCAAAGGAAAGAAAGTTATGTAAAGGTTTGATCTGTGTTTTTTTTTTTTAATTGCTTGTATTTTTTCTGTCTTTTTATTTTTCTCTTTTTTGTTTTTTTGTTTTTTCTCTTTGTAATCTTTAAAAGTTGAATAAATATTATTATTTAAAAAAAAACAGCAGTAGAAATAGGGAGCTTCCGGAATTAAATCAGAAGTTGCTGTGGCTTTCATAATTCTGGGGATGTCCCTGGAAAACCGAGGCATAGTAGCTGGCCATTATGAGGACAAAGTCTGGATTGGATGGGCCACTCACCTGATCTACCAGGACTTTTACTATGTTTACATTAGGAGATATTTTGGGATTGCTTTAGTTAGAAGATCTTTTCAGCTCCATCCTCCAACTAAACCTTAGGAAGAATTTTCTGAAAGTGGAACAGACTCCATTAGAAGCTGGTAGATTCTCCTTCTTGGGATGTTTTCAAGCACAAGTTTGAGGGCCATCTGTCCTGGATGCTTTAGCTGTGATTCCTGCATTGCAGGGGGTTCAGCTAGATGACCCCTGAGGGTCCCTTCCAAATCTACAATTCTATAATTCTCTCAGTGACTCAGTTAATAATAATAATAATAATAATAATAATAATAATAATAATAATAATTTCTTATTTATACCCCGCCCATCTGGCTGGGCCTCCCCAGCCACTCTGGGCGGCTTCCAACACAATATTAAAATACAGTAATGCATCAAACATTAAAAGCTTCCCTGAACAGGGCTGCCTTCAGATGTCGTCTAAAAGTCTGATAGTTATTTTTCTCTTTGACATCTGGTGGGAGGGCGTTCCACAGGGCGGGCGCCACCACCGAGAAGGCCCTCTGCCTGCTTCCCTGTAACTTGGCTTCTCGCAGCAAGGGAACCACCAGAAGGCCCTCGGAGCTGGACCTCAGTGTCCGGGCAGAATGATGGGGGTGGAGACGCTCCTTCAGGTATACTGGGCCTTTGAGGCCATTGATGGCTTTCAAGGTCAGCACCAACACTTTGTCTTGTGCTCAGAATCGTACTGGGAGCCAATGTAGGTGTCAGGGCTGCCCCTAGGTCCCAGCTCACAGAGGACCAACGCCAGGCTGTCGTTATGTACAAAAGTCTTTATTGATGTTCAGTTTCCATTTCCAAGCCGCAGCGCGCAGCTCTACGTCTTAACCCTAGACCGGCGAAGTACCGTCTGAGTCTCCTCCCCTCTGACACCAGTTTAAGATCCTAGCCCTGCTCCACCTTTTACGCTGCTCTCTCCTCCTCTGGGTCCTCCTGCCCGCTGGGGCATTGCCCTTTCTGGACTCTTCCGACGCTGAGTCGCTTAGCTCCTCCCCCTCCCTCCGGCGGGCTTTAGGACCCGGTTCCCAATCCTCATTCTCTGCTGTCCTGCGCTCCTGTACATTTGAACTTGCCTCTCGCGCCAACCCAGTGACCTTCCTCCTGACCGTTACACTACTTCTGTCACTGCTTCCCTCTTCCGGGATACTGGCCGGATCTGACCTCCCCTCCGTTGTCTGACTCTCCGATGGAGGTGTGGTCAGCCCTGCCTTATCTTCTCTCCCTGGTGGGGAATGCACTGGCCCCGATCCTTGGGACTCTTCCCCCCCACTCTGCTCTGGTGGGGAAGCTGGTCCTGATTTCCAACTACTGCTCTGGGAGTCCCCGCTGCCCCCTTGCTCCTGGGGGGTTCCCCTTGGGAACCCCCTACCCCTGGCCACTGGCACCCCTTCTGTGAATCTTCCGATTCGCTGGAGAGGCTCATGGAATCCCTCGATCCACTGTCCTCTTCTCCTACGCTCCCCTCGGATTCTTCCCCTTCGCTCTCCATCTCCTCTCTTCCCTGTGCCTCTGCTCCCGAACCCCTGACAGTAGGTCTTTCAAAACCGGTGTTATGTGGTCTCGGCGGCCGCTCCCAGTCACCAGTCTGGCTGCCGCATTATGGGTTAGTTGTAGTTTCTGTGTCGTCTGCGAAGGTAGCCCCACATAGAGCACATGCAGGAGTCCAAGCGGGAGATAACCAGAGCATGCACCACTATGGTGAGACAGTCTGCGGGCAGGAAGGGTCTCATCCTGTGTACCAGATGGAGCTGGGAGACAGCTGCCTCGACACAGAATTGACCTGCGCCTCCATGGACAGCTGTGAGTCCAGAATGACTCCCAGGCTGCACACCTGGTCCTTCAGGGGCACAGTTACCCCATTCAGGACCAGGGAGTCCTCCACACCCACCCGCCTCCTGTCCCCCAAAACAGTACTTCTGCCTTGTCAGGATTCAACCTCAATCCATTAGCCGCCATCCATCCTCCAACCGCCTCCAGGCACTCACACAGGACCTTCACCCCCTTCACTGGTTCTGATTTGAAAGAGAGTTTGTTGACGGAAAGCTATGTCTTTCCCCACATTTATTTTTTAATGTAGAACACGGTGAGGAGATGGGGAGGGGGGTGGATGTTTGCCAATGCTCCTACACCCCCCACCCCACCCCCTGGTTGCAGGAATTTCCTAGAGAAATCCGCTCTTCGAAAATCCTTGGCACTGAAGGAGCGGAAGGCAGCCTTGGCGCAACCCGCCCCCCTCCTGCTGGCATGACCGAGCCTCGTATTTAAATGTTGACGAGCTTCTTGCTGCCAATTAGCAAGGGGAAAACACAGACTGTGTGCTAAACCGGGGCTGGCGGTGGCTCCCCAACTGCCACACTGTTTGCGCAACTTTCTGCCTACCTACTTCCTCCTTGGTGGAAGAACCTTCCGTTGGGAAGCGTCTGCAGGAGATTTTTAGAGAGAGGTTGGACGGCCCCTTGTCGGGGGTTCTTTAGCGTTGATTCCTGCCTTGCAAGGGGTTCGGCTAGATGGCTCCTGGGGGACCCTTTCCATCTCTACAAGCCCATGGTTGTATGACGACAAAAACTTGTGAACTCTCCTTCCTTGGGATTCTTAAGTTCTGGCTCCTGCATTGTAGACGCTAGAAGACAGTTTCCTCTGCCCTGTGGGCTACTGAATTCTAGCCCCACTTGTGGGCTACCTTCTGATGGATTATTATTATTAATATTATTCTTATTATTAAAATTTGTATCCCGCCCTACGCCCATAAATCTCAGGGTGGTTTTACCATCCCCTTTAAACCTCACACTTGCAAATACTCAGTCTCAGTTTCTTTTTTCTTTTTTTAATATATCTTTCTTAATTTAAAATAAATACATTAATGAGAAAACAGACATACATATAAGTAAACAAACATACAATCAAAGAAACAAATAACAGAAAAATCAAAGAAACCACCACACTATAAGATACAAGAAGATTAACATAATTATCATCATATATACTCCTGATACTCAACACAATTATAAAACTTAGAGAGAAGAAATTTAAAACGGACTTCCAATTAATTTCACTGTACTTTATCTATCCATTACTTTATACCGCACAGTTACTAATTTCTTATATAGTTTCTTTTTACCTCCCTATGAACTTATATTTATACAATACAGTACAGGGATCAGTCTGATTCTGCCAAGATGTTTCCTTTTATTCCATAGTTCTTTAAAGATTCCCCCAGAGTCTCAGTTTCATAACTACTCCAACCACATTCACGTCGAGAGTGTCTCTCAGCATGCACAGAGTGCATCAATGCAGAGAAAGCTCCAGGGGTATCAGGTTTGGAAACAGCATTCTGCCGGATAAAACTTCCAGGCAAGGTGCTTTTGCGAAAAGTGGAGCTGCCTCTGGTGGTCTTAACCTGGACTGACCCCTTAATGTGGGGAATAGTGCTGTGCGTGGGGCTCTGTGCCCCTCTAGTGGTTTGTCCTGGGAATGCAGCCACCTGAAAAATAAGGACCCCCCCCCCCAAAAAAATGGGAGGAACTGTACAGGGTGAGGGCCAGAGCCCATCTCTCCTGGTCTTCTATACCTTCAGCACTCCTAACAGGGCCTGGTACTGGGGGCCTTGCAACCGTGATGGCCTGAGGCTGCCCCCTCCTGTCTCTTGGACTCGGGTGGGAGCATGTGGGCATAGCTGTCAAGCGTCCCTTATTTGGCGGGACAATCCCTTATCCCAGCGCCATGTCCCGCTGCTGTCCCTTATTGATGATGTCCCTTAAATAAGCTCCTGATGGTAATGGGGCCCTTTCTATGTCCAGCTGTCCTTTGTCAACAACAAATTGTTGCTTTTTTGTGTTGAATATGTGCTATATGGTAATTTATGGACCTAATAGGTATCTAAAGCCATTTGCATGCAACAGAATATGTCTGTTATCAAAGTAATTGTTGATCCCTTATTTTGGCTGGTGATCCCTTATTTTCAAGGCTGCTGGTCCCTTATTTTCAAATCTGTAAGTTGACAGCTATGCACATGGGGTGGGAGCAGGTCACCCCCTCCCCGCAAGACTGTAGGATATAACTGACTGTTATTCTGAAGCACCAACCATTGTGGATAACACACAACTTTGATTCCAGCACGGGTCTAAATTTGTGGGTTCCACTCGACGACCCAGCTTCCAACGAAACAATTATTTGCTTCATTTGAGCATAACTCAAATGGCCCACCGACCAGGGAATCTTGAGCTGCGGTTCTTGTGCCGCAGGGGGTTGGATTAGATGACCGTTGGGTGCCCCCTCCCAATCCAGAAGGTCCCAGGATCAGTGCCCAGTGACTGGAAATGTCCCCTGGAAACCGCAGGAGGGGAGACGGCACGAGGGGGTCAATTCTGCTTGCTGGTTTCCCACTGTGAGAGCAGGATGCAAGGGCCACCGGCTGATCCGTCAAGTGATTCTTATGTTCTTAGCCTGGGATTCTTTCGCTGGATTGCTGCATTGCAGAGGGTTTGTTTGGATGAGCTTTGAGGGTACCCTCTACGATTCTTTGATTCCATGACTCCTTCTCGCAGCAGTTCTATAGAGTGGACCTTTAAAACTGGCTGAGAAGGTCCTCCAGCTCTTTCTCTCTCCCCCCCTCCCACTATCACTGCTCCCCACATGCACAGCAGGGATTGTGTCCCTCTGCCAGGGGGGAGCGTCCGATGTGCTTTTGGCCCCTGCCCTCAGCCTCCTGCTCTTCCTCTTCCTCACAGCCCGAAGGCCTTCGCTTTCCACCTCCTGGGGCTGCCGGGGATATCAGGCCAGAGAATGCAAACTTCTGCATTTGGCCCCTCCGATTTAAAGGAGAGAGGGAGGGGGACATGCGTCGGTGGGTGGGGGTCGAGGAGGCTGGCACTCCCAGCGCCAGAAGCCAGCTGCCACATCCTGGCACCCATCCCCTCTCACACCACCCCCAATGTCCTCACAGGTCCCTCTCCCTGTCTCCTCCCTGCCCCACCCTCTGGCACCCCCCAGAGGGGATTTGGATCCAGGGAGATTTGGATCCAGGGAGAGTCAAAAGGCCTTCTGGGTCTCCGCGGAGGAACTGTTCAATTATCTCAGCCTTGTTTGCCTGGGGATCCGCTCCCCTTTGCGGCGAAATCGCGCTTCGGAGAAGCATTTCCAGCTCAGAGGTTTAAATTTAGCAAGCGGTGCTTCCCCTTTTCCAAAGCTAGATTCACCCCCCACCCTCTCCCTCTCCCTGCCTCTTTGTCGCATTACACGGTAATCCGAGCTGCCTTGGCTGACCTCCAAGGAACAGAATGTACTTGGCAAGGAAGCCGCTCTTAATGTCTGCAAAATGTCGGGAGCCGCAGCCAAGAACCGCTAACTGGGTCATTAACCTCTCAGAGAAGGGTGAGGACCATCGTTCCCGGCCTGCCTTCCTCTTGCCCATGAGAAGCCCCCGGATGCCGGACGCGGATAGGGGCCAGGACAACTGGGTCGCTGCGCTGGGCCACCGAGTCCGCTGATGCGCCTGAAGCGAAGGATCCCAGAATCACAGCATTGTAGACTTGGAAAGGGCCCCCCAGGGGCCATCTAGTCCAGCCCGCTGCAGTGCAGGGGTCTCAGCTAGAGCACCCATGACAGATGGTCACCCGACCTCTGCTTAAACACCTCCAGTGAAGGAGAGAGTCCATTCCCCCGTCAAGCAAATCTTGACATCCGAAAGTTCTTCCTAATGATGTCCCTGTGCAGATTTTTGGGGCTGAATGGGGTCAAGGAAAGAGACACAGACCGTGTGTGTGTGTGTGTGTGTGTGTGTGTGTGTGTGTGAAACGAGAGATGAGGGAAAGGTATACTTCACTTTGCTTTCAAAGGTGAATCTGCCCAATTTACCCTTTTTATGAAACAAAGCTGGCTAAAAGAAAGTCCTTCTTCATGCAGCACTGACCAAGAAAAAATTCTAAAGACTGAGCAGACAGGCTTCAGGAAAGATCGATCCACAGCGGATCACAGGCTTGTCCTACAGCGCTTGGTTGGAAAACACACAACTGGTTGGAGGTGCACTTTATGCAGACTTTAAATCTGCTTTTGATCTTATACCTTCTTCTTCTTTGGCGATCTCTTGTAACCGAGTAAGATTGTCTTCCCTAAACACGGTCTTAACAATGAGAACATAAGTGACTGTGGAGGCCAATTTTGCACATGACTTGGGAAGACAGGTGAACTAATACCAGTGTACTGGAAGAAGCAAAGATCACCAGAGTTGAAGCAATGATTCTTCAATATCAACTTCGTTGGACTGGTCATGTTGTGCGGATGCCTGATGATCGTCCTCCAAAGCAACTCCTCTATTCCAAACTTTAAAATGGAAAGCGTAATGCTGGTGGTCAACAAAAGAGGTTCAAAGACTGTCTCAAGGCAAATCTTTAAAAATGTAGTATAAACACCAACAATTGGGAAACACTGGCCTGCGAGCGCTCCAGTTGGAGAACAGCCTTGACCAAAGGTGTCATGGGCTTAGAAGACACTCGAACTCAGGACGCAAGGGAGACACGTGCTAAGAGGAAGGCACACTTGGCAAATCCACACCGTGATCAACTCCCACCCAGAAACCTCTGTCCCCACTGTGGAAGGACATGTGGATCCAGAATTGGCCCCCACAGTCACTTACGGACTCATTGTTAAAACCAGGGGTCAGCAAACTTTTTCAGCAGGGGGCTGGTTCACTGTCCCTCAGACCTTGTGGGGGGCCAGATTATATTTTTTTTTTGGGGGGGGGGGAATGAATGAATTCCTATGCCCCACAAATAACCCAGAGATTAAATAAAAGCACACATTCTACTCATGTAAAAACATGCTGACTGTCCACGGGCCAGAGTTAGAAGGCAGTTGGGCCAGATCCAGCCCCCGGGCCTACCCATGGTTAAAACCGTGTTTATGGAAGACAATCTTACTCGGCTACGAGGGATCGCCAAAGAAGAAAGAAGAAGACACACATCCTTCCACATTGGGGACATAGGTTTCCATGTGAAAGTGAGGGTTTGCCAGTGGTGCCTTCCTCTTAGCACTTTTCTCCCTTGCGTCCTGAGTTCGAGGGTCTTCAAGAAGAAGAAGAAGAAGAGTTTGGATTTGATATCCCACTTTATCACTACCCGAAGGAGTCTCAAAGCGGCTAACATTCTCCTTTCCCTTCCTCCCCCACAACAAACACTCTGTGAGGTGAGTGGGGCTGAGAGACTTCAGAGAAGTGTGACTAGCCCAAAGTCACTCAGCAGCTGCATGTGGAGGAGCGGAGATGCGAACCCGGTTCACCAGATTACGAGTCTACTGCTCTTAACCACTACACCACACTGGCTCTCAAAGCCTATTACACCTTTGGTCAAGGCTGTTCTCCAACTGGAGTATTTGCAGGCAAGGCTTTCCCAGTTGTCGGTGTTTATACTACATTTTTTTAGATTTGCCTTGAGGCAGTCTTTAAACCTCTTTTGTTGACCACCAGCATTACGCTTTCCATTTTTAAGTTCGGAATAGAGTAGTTGCTTTGGAAGACGATAATCAGGCATCCGCACAACATGACCAGTCCAACAAAGTTGATGTTGAAGAATCATCAATGAGTTTGAGCGTCTTCGAAGCCCATGAATCTATGGGGCAAGCTTGAAGAAACAAATAGAGATCATTGCTTATTGACTATGCATCACATAGCTAAACTATGGAACTCACTGCCACAAGGAGGCAGTGATGACTACCGTCGATGCTTCTGAATCCCAGTTGCTGGAAACCACAGGAAGAGAGAGGCCTCTTGTGCTTGAATCCTGCTTGCTGTTTTCCCACAGGCAACTGTGAGAACAGGATACTAGACTAGATGGGCCCTTGGCCTGTTCCAGCAGGCCCTTCTCATAGGAGAACCAAAGCACAGCCGTCCTTCAAAATTCGCACCTCTTCAAATTTTGCAGAGCAGATCTCCAGCCAAGCGTTCTGCACAGCGATGCTTATAACTGGGGTAAAATGTGCATCGAAATGCATGTCACCATGCAAATAATATACAACACGCATAATATCGGGGGAAATTGCTTTGCAAAATGTATATTATTGTATAGGGTGCGTAACTACATGCAAAAAGTGTATATATTAGGGGAAATTTGTACTAAAATGCAGGCAAATTTTCACGAGGAACATGGGAAGCTGTCTTACATCGAGTCAGATATATTGGTCCTCCTAGATCAGTGTTGTCTGCCCTGACAGCAGAAACTCCCCAGGATTTTAGGTAGAAGAAGAAGAAGAGTTTGGATTTTATATCGGGTGCAGAATGCCGCGGCGAGACTCCTTATGGGGTCTTCGCTGCGAGATCATATTCATCTGGTACTATACCAGCTGCACTGGCTCCCGGTGGAGTACAGGATCAAGTTTAAAGTGCTGGTTTTAACCTTTAAAGCCCTATACGGCCTAGGAGCCTCGTACCTACGGGACCGCCTCTCCAGGTATGTCCCACAGAGGAACCTACGGTCTGCAAATAAAAACATCCTGAAGATCCCAGGCCACAGAGAGGTTAGGCTGGCCTCAACTAGAGCCAGGGCTTTCTCAGCCGCGGCTCCAATCTGGTGGAACGCTCTGTCACAAGAGACTAGGGCCCTGCGGGACCTGACATCTTTCCGCAGGGCCTGCAAGACAGAGCTGTTCCACCAGGCCTTTGGCCAAGGCACAGTCTGACTCCCTCCTTTGGCAATCTGCACAGAATTTTGCTTAATAAAGGTAAAGGTAAAGGTACCCCTGCCCGTACGGGCCAGTCTTGACAGACTCTGGGGTTGTACGCCCATCTCACTTAAGAGGCCAGGGGCCAGCGCTGTCCGGAGACACTTCTGGGTCACGTGGCCAGCGTGACAAAGCTGCATCTGGCGAGCCAGAGCCGCACACGGAAACGCCGTTTACCTTCCCGCTGGTAAGCGGTCCCTATTTATCTACTTGCACCCGGAGGTGCTTTTGAACTGCTAGGTTGGCAGGCGCTGGGACCGAGCAGCGGGAGCGCACCCCGCCGCAGGGATTCGAACCGCCGACCTTTCGATCGGCAAGCCCTAGGCGCTGAGGCTTTAACCCACAGCGCCACCTGCATCCCAGCTTAATGGTTGCCATCAATTTGATTTTAATTAATTTTATAATGAATGTTTTTAGAATGTTGGATTATTTTGATTGTTGTTAGCCGCCCTGAGCCCAGCTTCAGCTGGGAAAGGCAGGATATAAATAAATTTTATTATTATTATTATTATTATTATTATTATTATTATTATTATATCCCGCTTTATCACTACCCTAAGGGACGCGGGTGGCACTGTGGGTTAAACCACAGAGCCTAGGACTTGCCAATCATAAGGTCGGCGGTTCAAATCCCCACAATGGGGTGAGCTCCTGTTGCTCGGTCCCTGCTCCTGCCAACCTAGTTGCTGAAAAGCACGTCAAAGTGCAAGTAGATAAATAGGTACCGCTCCGGCAGGAAGGTAAATGGCATTTCCGTGCGCTGCTCTGCTCGCCAGAAGTGGCTTAGTCATGCTGGCCACATGACCCGGAAGCTGTATGTCAGCTCCCTCAGCCAATAAAGCGAGATGAGCGCCGCAACCCCAGAGTCATTCACGACTGGACCTAATGGTCAGGGGTCCCTTTACCTTTCTTATCACTACCCTAAGGAGTCTCAAAGTGGCTAACATTCTCCTTTCTTTTCCTCTCTGCCAACTCTACCTAGAGATGCTTCTGGTAGTTGAAGCTGGAACATTCTCCTTGCAGGGCTGTTCTCTACCCCTGAACTGCAGCCCTTTTCCAGAGGGTCAGAGATTTCGTGTTTCCCAAAAAGTTGGGCTCAGGAGGAGGAATCTGGATGCAAACTACATCTTGGGCTCAGAAGACCCAAGGAACGGCTAAGGGAGCTGGGCATGTTTAGCCTGGAGAAGAGGAGGTTAAGGGGTGATATGATAGCCATGTTCAAATATATAAAAGGATGTCACATAGAGGAGGGAGAAAGGTTGTTTTCTGCTGCTCCAGAGAAGCAGACACGGAGCAATGGCTCCAAACTACAAGAAAGAAGATTCCACCTAAACATTAGGAAGAACTTTGCTGCCAAGGAGTGTGGTGGAGTCTCCTTCTTTGGAGGTCTTTAAGCAGAGGCTTGACAACCATATGTCAGGAGTGCTCTGATGGTGTTTCCTGCTTGGCAGGGGGTTGGACTCAATGGCCCTTGTGGTCTCTTCCAACTCTATGATTCTATGATTCTATGACCCCGTCCACAGCAGTCGGCCAGCCGGAGGAAAATTCTGCTGCCCAAACCTCACTGAGCTGATCCTGCAAGAATATCCAATGCCCTGAGCTAATCTGGGAGGAACTTTAAGAACTGCCGCCCCTTAAATTTTATCTACCACTTGCTTGGGTGGGGGGGGGGGAGAGACACCACACCTCGAAGCAGTTTACAAAAGGAATAAAACAAAAAGAATATTGGTAAAGACAAAATATTAAAAAAAATAATTTTTCCCCTGCATTGCAGGGGCCGGGGGGGTTGGACTAGATGACCCTCGGATCCCTTCCAGCTCTATGATTTTACATCAGCATTCTTAATATCTGGGTAAGCTTTTCTGAACAGAGATGTTTTTAGCAGGCAAAGGCAATAGGCAGGGAGTTCCAAAGTGCAAAGGCCGCCAAACTAATTGATCAATTTTTTACAGGCGCAGAATGTATCTGATGCGGCGACTGCAAGTAAAATATAAGAGCCTGCCATCCTCTTGCTGAATGCTCAACAGTTTTGCAGGCATCGGGGGGGGGGGGTCTCAGGTATCAAGTCAGTTTATGTGGCGGAAAAGGGAAAGTCCCTCCTCTTCTCAATTTGCCCATCTTTTGGTCTTTCTGGGTGACGAACCCTGCAGAATCACGCTTAGCAAAATTGGCGAGATCTGGGGCTAGGAAACTAATTATTTCCCCCCTCCAGGCCATTTTTGGAGAGGGTGATTCTTCCTTCTGTGGGCATTTTGCTGAAGACATTATTATTTAGACAAGCCTACCCAGATGTTTAGAAAGTTTGCAGGAGTTTTGATTTGTTTTAGTCTATTCTGTTGCCGTTTTAACTTCCAAGATGTTTCAAATTATACTTTGGTGATAACTTTATTGTTTCATTCTTTTTTGTAGAACTGCTTTGAGGGGTTTCCCCCCTACAATCAAGCAATATATAAAATTTATTACATGTGTGTGTGGTCTGGCGGAGCGATGTTTTCTCCCAGCTGCTGATTTACTGTGGACCACTTTTATCCCCCTCTCCCTCAAAATATTCTGGGTTCCCCTAATGCCAGTAGATTCAGGAAAAATATAGTGAATCATCATCATCATCATCATCATTATCATGAAATTCTTATACCTCACCCGTATAACTATGATGCCCCAGTCACTGTGGGCAAGTCCCAACAAAATATTAAAAGCACAATAAAGCCCCAAACATTAAAAACTTCCTGATGCAAAACTGCCTTCATATGTTTCCTAAATGTCATATAATTACTCATCTCCTTAACATCTGATGGGAGTGCGTTCTACAGGGCGGATGCCACCACCGAGAAGGCCCTCTGCCTGGTTCCCTGTAACTTGGCTTCTCGCAGGGAGGGAACCACCAGAAGGCCCTCGGAGCTGGACCTCAGTGTCTGGGCAGAAGGATGGGGGTGGAGATGCTCCTTCAGGTGTACTGGGCCAAGGCTGTTTATGGTTTTAAAGGTCAGCACCAACACTTCAAATTGTGCTCTGAAACATACTGGGTATTAGCTCCTGGGTAAATGTAAACAGTGTGTCTTCACACAGCACATATTTAACCTGTGGAACTTACTGCCACAAGACATGCCGATGGCCCCTGTATTAGACAGCGTTAAAAGAGGATTAGATAAATCCATGATGGAGGAGGAGGAGATGGCTATCGTTGGCTATTAATCATGATTACTAAATGAGGCTTCCTTGTTCAAAAGCAGTGTATTGCTATATACCAAATGTTAGGGAGGGAAACAATCCTGTTTGGTACTGTTACTTCATCTGGCTGCTGCTTTCTGGGTGCAATGTTTTCACACAGCCAAACAGGAGTGATCTTTTTCTGGATAGGAGGCCTGGGAGATCCCACCTAATTTAGGATCCTGGAGCGAGCCAAGGTGCTGATATCACACCTACATTTCATAGCTAGCCTCTGTGTTGTTGTTATTATTTATTTCCTGAAATTCATGCACCGCTTGATTGTAAAACAAACAAACAAACAACTTTCAAAATTTACCAAAAAGATACAACAATAAAATTGTCACTAAGAAAAATTCAGAACAATAGCTCGAGACTTTCAAAGAGTTGAAACAAGAGGCTGAGAAGAGGTTAAAACTTGCATCAATATTATAGGCACCCGGCCAGGCTTGTCTAAACAAGGATGTTTTAAGCAGGTCCAGTGAAGGAGCCTCCTTGGAATCATGAGGCAGGTAGTTCCAAAGTGCAGGTGCGGCTACAGATTGAGTTCTTACATATGCAGAAGGGGAATTATGTGGCACGTGTGGTTATGCCAATTCCGCCGATCAAAGTGATCAATTGGGCAGATGTGGGGTAAGGCGATCTCTCAGGTAAAGTGGTTCCACGTTATTAAGCCCTTTATATATTCATAGACTCCTAGAATTGTGGAGTTGGAAGGGACCCCGAGGGTCATCTAGTCCAACCCCCTGCGATGCAGTGACACCTTGAACCTGGCAGCAAGTTGGGCAAACAGCACAGATCTCTGAGTGCCGGTGTTTGATGCTGACAAGGCAAATGAGAGAAAATATCCCAGAAAATATCAGCCTTTGCAAAATGTGAGGCTGAGCTTGGGTCCCTCTTGGCCTGACCTCGACGGGCCTTTCTCGTGTTCTCAAAGTCAGATGAATTCCACGTGCATTGCAGAGTCATGCATTTTTGTGGGCTGGTTCTAATTTCTCCTAGCGGCCATGTGTAAGATTTGGGGAGCCTCTCTTTGCAAGAAGGCCCAGATTCGCTCAGATCTCCCAGAAGTTGCTTTTGTTGTTGCTTAGTCGTTTAGTTGTGTCCAACTCTTTGTGACCCCCTGGACCAGAGCACGCCAGGCACTTCTGTCTTCCACTGCCTCCCGCAGTTTGGTCAAACTCATGCTGGTAGCTTCAAGAACACTATCCAACCATTTCGTCCTCTGTCGTCCCCTTCTCCTTGTGCCCTCTACCTTTCCCAACATGGTCTTTTCCAGGGAGTCTTCTCTTCTCATGAGGTGGCCAAAGTATTGGAGCCTCAGCTTTACGATCTGTCCTTCCAGTGAGCACTCAGGGCTGATTCCCTTCAGAATGGAGAGGCTTGATCTTCTTGCAGTCCATGGGACTCTCAAGAGTCTCCTCCAGCACCATAATTCAAAAGCATCAATTCTTCGGCGATCAGCCTTCTTTATGGTCCAGCTCTCACTTCCATACATCACTACTGGGAAAACCAGAGCTTTAACTATACGGACCTTTGTTGGCAAGGTGATGTCTCTGCTGCAAGGGAGCAAATTCTATGCTCCCTTCTTTCCCCTCTCCGATCTTACTACTAGCCTGCCCTCTGCTGCCTGCAGAAAAATGGTGCGTTTTCACCTCCCCCAGCTCAATAGCAGAATCTGTCCATTTCAGTTTCAGTTTTTCCTCATTTCTGCATCCCTTAAGTTCAGTTTGCCACAAAACAGTTTGCATTTTTTTTTTTTAAATCCTCATGGGAAATTGTTGATGTGGATTTTCTCCCAGTATACACATTTTTTTTTAAATGCAATGTTATTTATTTATTTGTCACATTTACTGCATTTTCTCCAAAGAGCTCAAGGCGGTCTGTACGTTGCTCTCCCCTTCCTTGTTTAACCTGCCACAACAACCCTGTGAGGTAGGTTAGGCGGAGAGGCAGAGACTGGCACACAAACTCACCCAGTGGGCTTCATGGCTGAGTGGGAGATTCGAACCCTGGCCCCTCCCAAGTCTGAGCCCGATGCTCTAACCACTACACCACACTGCCTTGGTGATTTTGCCTTCATAGTATTGCTGTGCTTGCTGCTTGATTTTCTTACAGGGTGACTCAAAGCGAACTGACATGAAACCCAATTAAAAACAGCAATCAGTCCCTAAAGAGGCAAGATAAAAGACTAAAAAGCACAAATAAACAAACAGGCAACTGCAGGTCTTGCCCCACGGAAAGAGGGCCCAATATCCTGAAAATTAGGGGCCAAAAACCCAGAGAAGAAAAAGGCATTTGCTTGGCGCCTCAAAAAGGAAATTGTAGAGTTGGAAAAGATTCAGAATAGGCTGCAGAGTATAGACATCTTGGTGAGTAGCCATCAATAGCCATCTCCTCCAAGAATTTGCCCAATTCTGTTTGAAAGCCATCTAGGTTGGTCTTCTTCTTTGGCAATCCCTTGTAGCCGAGTAAGAATGTCTTCCATAAACACGGTTTTAACAATGAGTCCGTAAGTGACTGTGGAGGCCAATTCTGGATCCACACGTCCTTCCACAGTGGGGACATTGGTTTCCGGGCAGAAGTTGATCACAGTGTGGATTTGCCATGCGTGCCTTCCTCTTAGCACGTTTCTCCCTTGCGTCCTGAGTTCAAGTGTCTTCAAAGTTCGAGGTTGGTAGCCATCACTGTTTCCTGTGGCAGGGAGTTCCATAGATTAACTTCCAGCATCCACCTTCATTGAATGTCCAGGAGTTCCAGTGTTATATGAGAGAAGGAGAACAACATTTCTCTCCCCAATTCCTCCATCCCATGAATGGTTTCATAAATTTACCTGTCGCCTCTTTCTCGCCTTCCCTCTAAACAGAAAAGCTGCAGCTTTCCTTGATCATTTTGCCTTCTCTTTTCTACACCTTTCCCATCTGTACGGTATCTGTGGGGGTCCTGTGGAAATTTGCACATTGGGATTGTAAGGTAATTAAAAAAAATTGGGAAATGATATACAACGAATTGAAGAAAATGTTCCATTTAACATTTGTTAAAAAACCCAAGGCATTTTTGTTGTGGATTGTAGGGAGAGATCTGCCAAAAAAGTTGAAAAACATCTTCATGTATGCGACAACGGCCGCGAGAGTTCTGGTAGCACAAGGATGGAAGACTGAAGAAACCCCAACCAAAGAATCATGGCAAGAAAAATTGATGGACTATGCAGAACTAGCAAAACTGACATACAAGCTACGGGACAAGGATAACTGTGACTTTAAAGATGAATGGGGACCCTTTACAAAGTATTTGAAGATGCAACAAAGCGAACTGGACTCTTGGCTGGTTTTGAATAAACATTCACAATTTTTTTATTGATAATAGTCAGCTAAATAGTTTGAGGATTTATACAACTGTGTAACACGCAGAAAAAAGCATTTTCAGAGTAATCAAAGACTGGAACTGAGAGAAGTCAGGGGGTTGGGTGGGGGTGGGTTTTGTGTGGGAGGTGGGGAGGGAGGAAAATGGGGGGGGAAACAAGGATGATATGTTTTTGGATAATATGTCTTGTTATAATTTTTTTGGGGGATGGGAGAAAAAAAAGAAGAAGAAAAAAGAAATTTGCACATGTTCAGGAGCACCCTGTGCCTTGCTGCCTCCAGTATCCCAGGACTTCAGACCTGCCCTGAAAATGGATTTGCTGGAAGGGCCGCGCAAAGCTCTGCTTCAAATTACATCCTGGAAGACGGCAGATTTCTCAAGTGTGGTCTTTACGCATTTGCGAAAACGATCTGCTAATAACTCCTTAACCAGACAGCTGGAGGAACTTCATTTCTCCTTAGTTAAGAGACTTTTTCTTTTTCTTTTCTTTTTTTTTGCACTCTATATTGGGCACTTTCTCTGTTTTCAAGCCCCACCCTGACGCCAACTTTATCATTAACTACCCCTTGATTACCTTGCCAAACGGGTAATTAAATGTCTCCAAAATTCATTATGGACTTGCTGTATTAAGAGGAACATAATTAAGGGATGCTTGCCCGTGCCAGCCGCAGTTTATTACCTGCGCTCTGATTTATCTCGGAGGCGATTCATTAAACGTTCGTGGCAGCCTTGTTTGGATCAATGGAGGCCCGAGAGTCAATAAGCACCTTATTAGAGCCAAACGAGGCTCTTAATTGGGAGAAAAGAAATGTCTTTGGAGCAAAAAACGTCTGGAGGAAAGATCCCCTAGGTAAGGTTGCCACATCGAGATTCTGCAGGGGCTCCTGTGCCTCTATGCGTTGCAGCAGGACAGATAATTTTATCAGAAGTAGCTTCCCCCACCCCGTCACAGTTGCGTGACATAAGGATTGAGTGGTGCAATGAGGCAGAATGAAATGGATCTAGCAGTCTTAGTGGACTGCAATCTTCTCATAAGCCAGCAATGTGATGTAGCAGCAAAAAAGGCTAATGCTATTCTAGGCTGCATCAACAGAAGTCTAGTGTCCAGATCATGGGCAGTCATAGTACCGCTCTATTCTGCCTCGGTCGGACAACATTTGGGGTCCTGTGTCCAGTTCTGGAGAAACATCACCTTGCCAACAAAGGTCTGTATAGTTCAATCTCTGGTTTTCCCAGTAGTGATGTATGGAAGTGAGAGCTGGACTATCAAGAAGGCTGATTGTCAGGGAACTGACATCAGAGCAAGAGGCAGAGGCAGGGCTCCAGAGCGATGCCGGAGAGGGGACCAGCAAGGGGGAAGGAATTCAGCGTAACACCAGTAGAGAAGAGAGGGAGATGGAGGAAGTGGAGACAGCTCTCCAAGACCCTTCACCAG
Organism: Podarcis cretensis; assembly: GCF_951804945.1. Classification (NCBI taxonomy): domain Eukaryota; kingdom Metazoa; phylum Chordata; class Lepidosauria; order Squamata; family Lacertidae; genus Podarcis; species Podarcis cretensis. The sequence goes on from NC_137174.1 coordinate 100,407,228, forward strand.
AGACTAGTGGAGAGGGCGCTGACACGCCCCTGCCTTCCCCGTACTTGCGCAGACGAGTTCCGCGCAGGGAAAGTAGGAGGAGACTAGGCGTCAAACAGCTCTTATGCTGGAAGAGGTTCAAGAAACGCCCACTGACGGTTTCTGCAAGTGACTGACCGGTCACGGAGTGTGAGCTGTCAGCCAAAGCATGGTTGGCCAGGCAATATAACTAAAACTGAAGGCAACTTACGCACAAGTAACCCCCTTACAACCATTACACTGATCACCGAAGAATGGATGCTTTTGAATTCTGGTGCTGGAGGAGACTCTTGAGAGTCCCATGGACTGCAAGAAGATCAAACCTCTCCATTCTGAAGGAAATCAGCCCTGAGTGCTCACTGGAAGGACAGATCCTGAAGCTGAGGCTCCAAGACTTTGGCCACCTCATGAGAAGAGAAGACTCCCTGGAAAAGACCCTGATGTTGGGAAAGATGCAGGGCACAAGGGGACGGGAACAACAGAGGATGAGATGGCTGGATAGTGTTCCCGAAGCTACCAGCATGAGTTTGACCAAACTGCGGGAGGCAGTGGAAGATAGGAGGGCCTGGCGTGCTCTGGTCCAGGGGGTCACGAAGAGACGGACACGACTAGACGACTAAACAGCAACAACAATGTCCAGTTCTGGGCGCCACAGTTTAAGAAGGATGTTGACAAGCTGGAAGGTGGGCAGAGGAGGGCGGCCAAGATGATCAAGGGTCTGGAAAGCAAGCCACACGAAGAACGGTTGACATATCCTTCCGACAGTGAAAAGGCCATCAATGATTTTTCAGTAGTGATGCAGGTAAGTATCCTGAGCCCTGTGGATCTCAGTGAGATAAGCTAAAAGTTCTATGTGGGTTTTGGTGTTGTAAGACCAGATGGGCGGGGTATAAATAAATAAATTTATTATTATTATTACCTAAGAAGGGCCAATGGCCCATTTAGTCCAGCGTCCTGTTCTCAAAGTGGCAAGCCAGAATCCTGTTGGAAACCAGCAAGCAGGATTCGAACACAGGGGCAACTGTCCCCTCTTGTGGTTCCAGCAAGTGAGATTCAGAAGCGTCGCTGCCTCCGACTGTGGACATTCCCGTCTTTTAAAGCTATTTAGGACGCTAGGGCACGGCTGGCTCCTCTGTCATCAATTACGCTTGAAAATATGCAATTTGATGAGGTAGGCAGGGATTGCCAATGCTGGGTGAAAAATTAAGATCTTGCTTCAAAGGGGAGGGGAAGGAATGAAAATTAGGAAAAATAACTAATAAAAAGTCTGAAATGCGGTCCCATTCGCAGCGTGAGAGATTAAGGAGACATATTTCCTCTTCTCGAAAGCTTGGAAGAGCCTTAAAGGAATCTTCTGAAAACCTTCCAGAGCTAATTCTTTTCTTTCTTTCTTTCTTTCTTTCTTTCTTTCTTTCTTTCTTTCTTTCTTTCTATGTGTTTAAAACGTTTTGCCTTTTCCTCCTTTCAAAACTTTAAAGAGGTTCCCAGAGGAAAATTGGGCACGGCCACACGGGGGGGGGGGGCATCCCCTTTTATTTCCCCCTCCTTTTCTGAGCGAGGAGAGCATAAACAACCAAACAGAGAAGGCAAGGAGGAGAATAAAATGTTTCTTGGAAATGGACGATGAGCGAATCGCTTGGCCGAGGCTTTTCTCTTTGGGGAGAAGAAAAGGGGGAATCGGGTCAATGTGGCCGAAAGACAGTCGTAGAGGCCTGGCCTGGCCAGCTCCCCACAGATGCCCCCCCCTTTCCTCACCCACCCCTTTTATTTCGTTCCCTCCTCGCCCCTCCTCTCGAGGGTGCAATCGGCACAGGCCCAAATTGTGCACCCTGCTTTTGAGAGCACCCACGGTGCCAACTTAGGACACACTTCCCAGGTTCCTTTGTAAATGGGTGCCTGGTCAAAGATCTGGAGAGAGAAAATTACCCTAAATCGAAAGAAACAGCTCTGAGCCCCAGCTCTGCTCACCCCAAACCCTGTTTGCATGTTCGTGGAAGTTTCGGGAAAGGGCTTTCCAATTTTCCACCGAATTCATGAAAATACTAATTATCTGCCCAATTTATTTGAGGAGGGGGAGGGAAAGAGAGAGAGAGAGTTGTGAGAAATAAGTCCTCTCCCCCCCCCATTTCTCCTCTGAGGGCCATTAAACCTTTTTTTATATATTTTTATGAAGAGCATAAACAGCATGGAAATCAAAGATGTGTGTTTTTTTTAATGAGTGTTTTGCTTCGGTGTTTCTCCCCCCCCCTCCCTCCTTTTCTTTTTTTTACATCGCTGTGATTTTCCAAAACATCTCCTCCAATGTTGGGAGCTGTTTGCCAAGGGAACAAACAGCTTTAAAAAAGCAGGAGAGATCCAGCTTGTTTTTCCTGCGGGCAAGCACAATGGGGGCAGACTGAGCACCCCTCCCTGCTCACCAGCTTTCTGGGCTCTCTGCGGTGGGCAGGCAGGTCCCGCAGGCGCCTCCTCGCAGGAAATTCTATTAGCGAGGCTTTTCTCCATTTCCAGGTGGTAAAATTGCATTCCCTCTCGCTTAAGGACACGCTGGGGGTTTGTGGCTTGTGGGGGAGAGCTATCCGATGGAGGTTGTTCATACATGGGAGAAGGGCAGGGGGAAATATACCCTGCACACTGAAAGCTAGCATGTCATCGAGACATTTCCTCCTGATGTGCTGCCTTTCTATGTGCAGGGCAGGAGTTATTTTCCAGTCGGAACTCCCTGGAACTCAGTTCCGGCACCTCTCTGATGCATACCCTCCAGCACTTCTCTGCTTAAAACAGGGATGGCACTGTGGGTTAAACCACAGAGCTGAGGACTTGCCGATCAGAAGGTTGGTGGTTCGAATTCCCACGACGGGGTGAGCTCCTATTGTTCGGTCCCAGCTCCTGCCCACCTAGCAGTCCGAAAGCACGCCAGTGCAAGTAGATAAATAGGTACCGCTCCAGCGGGGTGGTAAACTGCATTTCCGTGCACTGATCTGGTTCGCCAGAAGCGGCTTAGTCATGCTGGCCACATCACCCAGAAGCTTTACACCAGCTCCCTCGGCCAATAAAGCGAGATGAGTGCCGCAACCCCAGAGTCGGTCACGACTGGACCTAATGGTCAGGGGTCCCTTTACCTTTAAAGTAAAGGTAAAGGTACCCCTGCCCGTATGGGCCAGTCTTGACAGACTCTAGGGTTGTGTGCTCATCTCACTCTATAAGCACTTCCGCAGACACTTCCGGGTCATGTGGCCAGCATGACAAGCTGTATCTGGCGAACCAGTGCAGCACACGGAACGCCATTTACCTTCCTGCTGGTAAGCGGTCCCTATTTATCTACTTGCACCCGGGGGTCCTTTCGAACTGCTAGGTTGGCAGGCGCTGGGACCGAACGACGGGAGCACACCCCGCCGCGGGGATTCGAACCGCCGACCATGCGATCGGCAAGTCCTAGGTGCTGAGGTTTTACCCACAGCGCCACCCACGTCCCTCCCTTTACCTTTACGTATTCCATAATAATAGGGTTGCTTTAAGGCAGCTCCCTGTACATTCCTGGAAACAACTGGTATCTGAAGTTTCTTCTCTTTGGGGAATCCTTCCTGCAACTCTTGTTGTTGTTGTTTAGTCGTTTAGTCGTGTCCGACTCTTCGTGACCCCATGGACCAGAGAACGCCAGGCACTCCTGTCCTCCACTGCCCCCCGCAGCTTGGTCAGACTCATGCTGGTAACCTCGAAAACACTATCCAACCATCTCGTCCTCTGTCGCCCCCTTCTCCTTGTGCCCTCCATCTTTCCCAACATCAGGGTCTTCTCCAGGGAGTCTTCTCTTCTCATGAGGTGGCCAAAGTACTGGAGCCTCAGCTTCACAATCTGTCCTTCCAGTGAGCACTCAGGGCTGATTTCCCTCTCTTTTAAATCAGAACCGGTGAAGGCGGTGAAGGTCCTGTGTGAGTGCCTGGAGGTGGATGGAGGATGGATGGCGGCTAACAGATTGAGGCTGAATCCTGACAAGACAGAAGTATTGTTTTAGGGGGACAGGAGGCGGGCAGGTGTGCAGGACTCCCTGGTCCTGAATGGGGCAACTGTGCCCCTGAAGGACCAGGTGCACAGCCTGGGAGTCATTTTGGCCTCACAGCTGTCCATGGAGGCACAGGTTAATTCTGTGTCCAGGGCGGCTGGCTACCAGCTCCATCTGGTACACAGACTGAGACCCTCCCTGCCCACAGACTGTCTTGCCAGAGTGGTGCATGCTCTGGTTATCTCCCACTTGGACTACTGCAATGCGCTCTATGTGGGGCTACCTTTGAAGGTGACCCAGAAACTACAACTAATCCAGAATGCGGTAGCTAGACTGGTGACTGGGAGCAGCTGCCAAGACCATATAACACCGGTCCTGAAAGACCTACATTGGCTCCCAGTACGTTTCCGAGCACAATTCAAAGTGTTGGTGCTGACCTTTAAAGCCCTAAACAGCCTCGGTCCAGTAGACCTGAAGGAGCATCTCCACCCCCATCTTTCTGCCCGGACACTGAGATCCAGCGCTGAGGGCCTTCTGGCAGTCTCCTCATTGCGAAAAGTGAGGCTACAGGGAACCAGGCAGAGGGCCTTCTCAGTAGTGGCACCTGCCCTGTGGAACATCCTCCCAGCAGATGTCAAGGAAATAAGCAGCTATCTTATTTTTAAAAGACATCTGAAGGCAGTTCTGTTTAGGGAAGTTTTTAATATTTAATGCTGTATTGTTTTTAACACTCGATTGGGAGCTACCCAGGGTCACTGGGGAAACTCAGCCAGATGGGTGGGGTATAAATAATAAATTATTATTATTACAGCAAATCCTCTTTCCAGGAATGCCCGCATCCTGCAGAGGACTCTGGCAGGGCTGCCCTCTGGATGAACAGTCCCATTGGGCCTGAAGGTCCGATATCGCATCCCAAAACACACCCCACACTTCCCAGCAGCTGTGTGCAATGCAGAGAAAAATCAGCCGCAGGGGCCAAGGAGCTTCTCCAGAACTGCTGAGCTCCTCGCTGTGGAATCCCTCCATCAGATTCTGAGCAACGGCAGAGTTCCCTGGAAGACAGAAGATTGTTTTTCTTACAGGCATAGATTTATAAATAAGAGAGGATTGCTGGATTATATTCCTAGGAAAAGACAGAAGGGTTTGTTATGGGGCACGGGGGGAGGCAGGCCAGAAAGCCCCATTCTCAGCCCCTTTGACGTTTCTGTGTCACATGTTGCAATCTTCGCGTGTGGCTGGGACTGAGCCCGCGTGTCCGATGGACTTCATTATTCCCATATGTGGAGAATGTTCAGCTGTGGCGTGTCTTTTGCCAGACACTTAAAGTCCATTTATCTCCTTGCCCTAGATTTCTGCCTGTTACTCGTTGAGGCGCTGCTTTGGGATGACGCTGCCTCCTTGGGTTCTAGATCTTGCAAAAACCCATCTCCCCAAATGTTTTTGCCTCCAACCCTGCAAGTTCTCTTTTGCCCCATGCTTCTTTGACTTGTCTGTCTCAAAATAAACAGACAGTATGGGCTATGAATGTGGGATGCGGGTGGCGCTGTGGGTTAAACCACAGAGCCTAGGACTTGCCAATCAGAAGGTCGCGGTTTGAATCCCCGCAACAGGGTGAGCTCCCATTGCTCGGTCCCTGCTCCTGCTAACCTAGCAGTTTGAAAGCACTTCAAACTGCAAGTAGATAAATAGGTACCGCTCCAGCGGAAAGGTAAACGGCATTTCTGTGCGCTGCTCTGGTTCACCAGAAGTGGCTTAGTCCTGCTGGCCACATGACCTGGAAGCTGTACGCCGGCTCCCTCGGCCAGTAAAGCGAGATGAGCGCCGCAACCCCAGAGTCGGTCATGACTGGACCTAATGGTCAGGGGTCCATTTACCTTTACTTATGGGCTGTGAATACAATGCACCCATGAAACAGCACAAAAAGGCTTAGTTAACTTAAGGGCAATGATACACAGGAACCGATGGTTGAGTGATACGTCAGAAAAAGGCCACGGAAATGGAAGAGTCAAGCCGGCATCTGAAATGAAGCAATGCTTGAAAGTGAAAGTTCTGGCAACCACTGTTCCCAGCTTAAATACATTCTGTCTTGTAGAACTTAAGAAGATCAGGAGAGCCTTCTGGATCAGGCCAAAGGGGACCCAATTAACTCAGCATCCTGGACATATTGGAAGTTTCTACACAAAGTTTGGATGGCCACCTGTCAAGGATTCTTGAACTGTGATTCCTGCATCGCTGGGGGCTGGACTAGATGAGCCTCAGAGTCCCTTCCAACTCTACAAAATAAAAAAAATCCTTCCAGTAGCACCTTAAAGACCAACTAAGTTAGTTCTTGGTATGAGCTTTCGTGTGCATGCACACTTCTTCAGATACTGCATGCACAAGAATCTGCATGCACACGAAAGCTCATACCAAGAACTAACTTAGTTGGTCTTTAAGGTGCTACTGGAAGGAATTTTTTTATTTTGTTTTGACTATGGCAGACCAACACGGCTACCTATCTGTAATTCCAGCTCTACAGTTCCACGATTCTGTGATTCTGTCCCGTTCTCACAGGAGCCTACCAGATACCCCCATGAGAATCCCACAGGCGTGTGGCAAGAGAAACGGATGGACTACGCGGAACTGGCGAAACTGACACACAGACTACGTGGCAAGGACAACTGTGATTTTAAAGAAGAATGGGAACCTTTTACAAAGTATTTAAAGAAACAACAAAATGAACTGGACTTCTTGGCAGGTTTTGAATGAACGTTCACAAACTCTTTATTGGTAATATAGGTAAAGGTAAAGGTAAAGGTACCCCTGCCCGTACAGGCCAGTCTTGACAGACTCTGGGGTTGTGCGCCCATCTCACTTAAGAGGCCAGGGGCCAGCGCTGTCCGGAGACACTTCCGGGTCACGTGGCCAGCGTGACATCGCTGCTCTGGCGAGCTAGAGCCGCACACGGAACAGAGAGATAAATCAAGGATCTTTACAATTTTATAATATGCAGAGAATAACATGCGCTGAGAAACCAGAGGAGCTGAGGGAAGTCTGGAGGGGGTGGGAGGGTGGTTTTTTCTTTCTTTTGGGAGGAGGGAGGGAAAGAAAGGGGAGGAGGTTGATGTATTCTTGATAAAACAAAATAAAAAAATTCCTTCCAGTAGCACCTTAAAGACCAACTAAGTTAGTTCTTGGTATGAGCTTTCGTGTGCATGCACACTTCTTCAGATACCAAGAAGTGGTATCTGAAGAAGTGTGCATGCACACGAAAGCTCATACCAAGAACTAACTTAGTTGGTCTTTAAGGTGCTACTGGAAGGAATTTTTTTTATTTTGTTTTGACTATGGCAGACCAACACGGCTACCTATCTGTAACTGTATTCTTGATAAACTGTTATGTTGAAATTCCTAATAAAAATAAGAGAGAGAGAGAGAGAGAGAGAGAATATCCCACAGGCGGGACTTTTGTTCAACAGCCCTCTCCCCTCCTGTAGGTTCCCACAACTGGGATTCAGAGGCACACTGCCTCCCAGAGCCTCATCCTCCATGAATTTGTCCAATCCTCCTTTAAGGCCATCCGAGTTGGCCAGCTTCAGCCTCCCTGGATGCCCATGAGTTGACGGTGCCCCAAGCCTCTTTGTGTTACAAACCTCATGCCTCAATACATGTGTTCCTCTTTTAAGCCGGCATCATCAGGAGGCTCTGGTTTTGCTCTCTTTCGTGTTTTAATTAAAGATTTCACCACGTCTCCACCCTTGCTCCAGAGAGCCACAAAACGTCGTAAAAACAGAGTCTTCCCCAATGTGAACAGCATGTAATCTCTCTTCCAGCCTTTTCCAGCCTTGTGCCCTCTATGTGGGTTAAACCACAGAGCCTAGGACTTGCTGATCAGAAGGTCGGTGGTTCAAATCCCCGCGACTGGGTGAGCTCCCGTTGCTCGGCCCCTGCTCCTGCCAACCCAGCAGTTTGAAAGCACGTCAAAGTGCAAGTAGATAAATAGGTCCCACTCTGGCGGGAAGGTGAACAGGGTTTCTGTGCACTGCTCTGGTTCGCCACATGCTGGCCACATGACCCGGAAGCTGTACTCTGGCTCCCTCGGCCAGTAAAGCGAGATGAGCACCACAACCCCAGAGTCGGCCACGACTGGACCTAATGGTCAGGGGTCCCTTTACCTTTACCGTAAGGGTTTTCAGGGGATACAAACAACTGCCAGAAACTGCCAAGTTAAATATGCAAGCAAGAATGCACCCCACTCAGCAAGCTGTGGAGAACGGTGAATCCCTTTGACTTCCCTTACAAAAATCCCCGGGACCTTTTTGTCTGCAATTTAGCAGGCTTAATTCACCCTGGAGTGGCTCCTTTCACTCACTCTGACTGCAAAAGGGGAAATGTCACGGCCATTTTTAGATTTCCCAACATAGTAAATGGGGAACAAAGTGCTTTCATATGTACAGGGTTTTCATATTTAGGGTGGGGAAGGGCGCAGGAACACGCTGGAATTTCTTTAGAAAAACCACACAGATGCTGGGCAAATCTTTGGACTTCCACGCACCCCTAGCACAAGATTGTTTTTCTTCCTTTTGTATAATCATGAGACTCAAAGACAATGGAAACTCCAGCTTGCTTTCTTCTATTTCTGAAAACCTTGACGAAGGAAAAACTTGAATCGCGCCATGTTCTGGGGCAGCAGTCAGGATTCAACATGATGTCCACCTTGCTTCCTTTTTTTAATTAAATGTTTTAATTATACTTTTCAGGTTTATACATTTCACTAATTTCACAGTCATTTTTACATTTCAAAGCTTGACTTCCTTCCCCCTCTTTCTACGGTTCCTTAAATTTATTTTTAATATCTTCTGCATATCCAAATTAACTTAATTTTCTCATTCATCCATCTTCTTTAAGTATATACTCTTATGAAACTGCAGGTTATTACAATAATCCTGCCAATGTTCTTATCTGTTTACAATTCATCTGTAAATATTCAATAAACCATTTTCACTCTTTTATAAAATGTTGGTTATCTTGATTTCTTGTTTTTCTGTTAAGTTTCGCCATTTCTGCATATTCCACAAGTTTTTGTATCCATTCTTCCTTTGCTGAGATTTCTGCTTCTTTCTATTTGGGGGCAAGTAACAGTCTTGCCGCTGTAGTCGCATACATAAATAAATTTCTAAACAATTTAGGTAGTTCTGTCCCTATAATTCCCAAAAGAAAAGCTTTTTGCGTGTTTTTTTACAAACGTCATTTTAAATATCCTTTTCGTTTCATTATATATCATTTCCCAGTAAGCTTTAACCTTACTACAAGACCAACACATATGATGAAAAGAACCTTCTTTCTCTTTACATTTCCAACACTTGTTTGATTTAGATTTCTACATTTTTGCCAATTTACTTGAGAGCAGGAGGCTAGACTAGGAGGCACTTCTTAAGTTTATGTTAAGATTCATGAACTTGGCAAATATGATGGGCAAAAAAAGTGAGAGGCACAAATACAAGATGGGTGACACCTGGCTTGAGAGCAGTACATGTGAAAAGGATCTAGGAGTCTTGTTTGACCACAAACTTGACATGAGCCAACAGTGTGACGCGGCAGCTAAAAAAGCCAATGCAATTCTGGGCTGCATCAATAGGAGTATAGCATCTAGATCAAGGGAAGTAATAGTGCCACTGTATTCTGCTCTGGTCAGACCTCACCTGGAGTACTGTGTCCAGTTTTGGGCACCACAGTTCAAGAAGGACACGGACAAACTGGAACGTGTCCAGAGGAGGGCAACCAAAATGGTCAAAGGCCTGGAAACGATGCCTTATGAGGAACGGCTAAGGGAGCTGGGCATGTTTAGCCTGGAGAAGAGGAGGTTAAGGGGTGATATGATAGCCATGTCCAAATATATAAAAGGATGTCACATAGAGGAGGGAGAAAGGTTGTTTTCTGCTGCTCCAGAGAAGCGGACACGGAGCAATGGATCCAAACTACAAGAAAGAAGATTCCACCTAAACATTAGGAAGAACTTCCTGACAGTAAGAGCTGTTCAACAGTGGAATTTGCTGCCAAGGAGTGTGGTGGAGTCTCCTTCTTTGGAGGTCTTTAAGCAGAGGCTTGACAACCATATGTCAAGAGTGCTCTGATGATGTTTCCTGCTTGGCAGGGGGTTGGACTCGATGGCCCCTGTGGTCTCTTCCTTTTTTTTTTTCTGCATACTTTTTATTGTTTTTTAAATCATAACAAACAAGAAAATAAAACAATTTACGCCTTGTTATCACAGATTTCTTTCTATAAGACTTCCTTCAGCTTCCCCTGAAATCATCCATACGCTAATTTAACAAATTCACACAAATCCTAGCTTATATTGACATTATTTTCTCTTTCCTTCTTTTTCTCTTTAGACAATATTCCAACCTTTTCACAGAGCTTTTTTAAACCCAACTAGCGTTATCTGACCTTCACTTATATTTTCCAGATATTCCACAAATTTCCCCCAATCCTCAATGAACCTTTGGTCTTTTAAATATCTAATTTTCCCCGTCAATCTGTCCATCTCCGCGTATTCTAGTAGTTTTGCTCTCCATTCCTCAAGCGTCGGTATGTTCTGTTGTTTCCAATTTTGGGCCAATAGGACCCTTGCGGCCGTTGTTGCATATTGGAAGAATTTACTATCATTGTTCTTTATATCACTTCCTGCTAGGCCTAGCAGAAAAGCCTCCGGCTTTTTCCCAAAGTTATATCTTAATATACTTTTCATTTCATTATATACACTTTCCCAAAAGCCTTTGACCTTTCTGCAGTCCCACCACATGTGGAAGAAGGATCCCTCTTTTTCCCTGCATTTCCAGCATTTATTACAAGTTTTATATATTTTTGCTAATTTTGCAGGTGTTATATACCAACGGTAAAACATCTTCATGAGGTTCTCTTTTAACGTTATGCAAGCTGTAAATTTAAGATTTTTTTTCCAGAGTTTCTCCCATTCTTCGTAGTATATATTGTGGCCGATGTCCCTTGCCCAATGAATCATCACAGACTTCACTTCCTCATCTATCAAGTTATACTCTAATAGCATATTATACGTTTTAGAAAGAATTTTATAATCATTGTTTATTATTTCAGTCTGGAATTTAGATTCTTTATCCGCGAATCCTCTCTCTTTAACGTCTTGTCTAAACATTTCGTTTATTTGGAAATAGTGTAACCAATCATAGACTTTTTCTTTAACCTGGTCATATGGTTTCAGTTTCCATGTCCCCCCTACTTTTGTTAACAATTGTTCATAAGTTATCCAATCACCTCTCATGTTTACTTTTTTCACGCTCATAACTTCCAATGGGGATAGCCAGTGTGGTACTTTAGGTTCTAGTAAAAATCTATTCCTCTCCCAAACTTCCATTAGGGGGCCTTTAAAAATATGCGTTGCGAAACCCTTGTGCTTCCTCTTCCCCTGCCATAGGTACGCATGCCATCCTGCTCTGTTGTCGAACCCCTCCAGGTCTAATAGTTCCTTATTTTCCAATTTTATCCACGTTTTCACCCAGCAAAGGCACGATGCCTCATAATATAATTTCAGATCTGGCAGAGCGAATCCCCCTCTTTCTTTAGCTTCTGTTAACAATTTAAACTTAATCCTTGGTTTTTTGCCCTGCCAGACATATTTTGAGATTCCTCTTTGCCACTCTTTAAATATCTTAGTGCCCTTGATTATCGGTAAGTTCTGGAACAGAAATAACATTCTCGGGAGAACGTTCATCTTGATTAAAGCTATCCTACCCCAGAATGACAATCTCAGCTTCCCCCACCTCTCCAAGTCCTTTTTTATCTCTTTCCATACCTGCTCATAGTTATTCTTAAATAGGTCTATATTTTTCGGGGTTATCCATATTCCTAGATATTTTACCTTTTTGGCCACTTCTATTTCTGTTTGTTGTTGTAATTCCTCGATTGCCTTCGAATCTAAATTCTTCACCATTATTTTAGTCTTTCTTTTGTTTAACTTAAAACCAGCCACCTTACCAAATTGATCCAGTTCTTCCAATATCTCTTTTATTGAGTTCAGCGGGTCTTCTGTTGTTATTACTAAATCGTCTGCGAACGCCTTAACTTTATATTCATTTTGACCAATTCTAATCCCTTTTATTTTCTTATTTTGTCTTATTGAGTTCAGAAGTACTTCCAGTACTATTATAAATAGCAACGGGGAGAGTGGGCAACCCTGTCTTGTACCCTTCGCTACCATTATTTCTTCTGACACCACGTTGTTTATAATCAATTTGGCCTTTTGCTCCGTATAGATTGCCTTTATTCCGTTGAAGAAGTTCATACCGACCTCCATATATTCTAGCTGTTTTAGTAAAAAGTCCCAAACTATATTATCGAATGCTTTCTCTGCATCCACGAACATCATTATGGCTTGCTTATCATACCTGGCAGACAAGTATTCTATAGAATTTATTATATTTCTAATATTATCTTTCATTTGCCTGCCCGGCAGAAAGCCCGCCTGATCTCCATGGATATATTCTGACCATATGTTTTTAACTCTACTTGCCAATATTCCTGCGAAAATTTTATAATCAACATTTAACAGCGAGATCGGCCTGTAATTCTTAACTTGCGACAGATCTGAGTCTTGTTTTGGGATTAAGGTAATAAAAGCATCCTTCCAAGTATCTGGTATTTCTTTTTCTTTCAAGATATTATTCATTACTTCTCTCAGTGGCCCCTGTGGTCTCTTCCAACTCTATGATTCTATGATTCTATGATGGGCAAATCCTTGACAGCCCTGTGGGAAAACTCGGGGGCAAAACAGGAAAGGTATTATGTCAATTGAAATACAAAAAACGCCCCCATAGAACCCTTGTTATGTACACAACCATGGCGGCTAGGATTTTGATAGCAAAAAATTGGAAAGGCGACTTAATCCCGACAAAAACTGTCCGGCAAGCAAAGATGATAGAATATCTAGAACTCGCAAAAATGACTGGGAGAATAAGAGGAAACTTAAACCAGAAAGTCAACAAAGACTGGATAATATTGAAAGAATACCTTAGAAAGTATTATGGTAATGCAAATCTCCTGAGAGATTTAGATTGAATCTTGAAGTATCAGGAAACTAGAAAAGTAAAATTTCTTTTGATAAGTAACAAAATAATAATAATAAACCAGTGTGTATAGATTAATAAGGTGTAAAAAGTGCGATGAGGTGAATCAGAAATTAATGATATTCTGAATTTATTGTTATTCACATTTTATACTGTATTTTATTGCATCAATTAAGTGTTTTAAATTTGTTGTTAGCCTCCCTGAGCCCGGTTTTCTGAACCGGGAAGGGCGGGGTATAAAGAAAAAAATATTATTTAGTATTATTCTATGTTGTTAGCTAGTGTATTCATGTGTTGTTGTTGTCCTGTTTATGTTATATGTAAATTGTTTTGTAATGAAGAATTGTAATGATAATATTAATAGTATATTAATATTAATAGTAACAGAAACAGTGGTGGACTTTCCTTTGCTGGAGGTTTCTCAGCAGAGGTCGGATGCCCGGGATGCTTTAGCTTCAATTCTTGCATTGCAGGGGGTTGGTCTAGATGGCCCTTGGGGATCCCAACTCCTCAGATCTATGATTCTGTGATTGCCCTGCCAGATCCTCTTGCCTGGCTCCCACCTGTCATTTCTCACCCAGGGTCCCAGAGGTTGTGCTTGGATGGAGGCGTGGAATATTTAGCGAGGCCTTTGCAGGAGACCAAAACACACCCCGCTGTTCCTCCAGTGGCTGCCTGCGGAAGCCGACTCATCCCACAGCTGTCTTGGCAAAGCGCTCTCCAGCCAGAGATTTCGTGGCTCCGTTTGAGGCTCGGCTGGGCCTCAGATGATGGCTGAACTCACCAGAAGTCCCTCCCCTCCCTTTGCTCCATATGGAAGAGTCCCAAACTGAGATGTCAATGGCTTCTTCTTCTTCTTCTTCAGCGATCCCTCATAGCTGAGTCAGATTGTCTTCCACAAACATGGTGTTATGTACTGAGTTGAATAAGATCCAAAATGCAGCAGTCTGATTGGTCCTAGAACAATAGGACCCAGAATGCAGCAGTCTGATTGGTCCTAGAACAATAGGATTCAGAATGCAGCAGTCTGATTGGTCCTAGAACAATAGGACCCAGAATGCAGCAGTCTGATTGGTCCTAGAACAATAGGATTTAGAATGCAGCAGTCTGATTGGTCCTAGAACAATGCAGCAGTATGATTGGTCCGCAGGAGCCACCCAATCCAGCTCCAGATGGAAGTGAATCCACAACCTAATTGGCCTACAGGAGAATCCCGGAATTAGCCAATCACGTGCAGCCCATTGTGTAAATAATGTATATAAAGCAGATATTTGGGGGGAACTTTCATTCCTCCTCACCACTATGAGCTGAATAAAGAGCATGAAATCCACTCTCGACTCCGAGTATATTTCACATGGCTTTAACAATGAGTCCACAAGTGACTGTGGAGGCCAGTTCTGGATCCACATGTCCTTCCACAGTGGGGACACTGGTCTTTTACGACCGCTGGGTGGTGACCCCACTGGGCGCAGGGATCCAGTCAGGGGAAAAGGGAGGCAGACTATGTTTAGGGCACCTTTTCGAGCCCCTCCCCCTTTTCGGGGTGAGCAGAGTGGATCCCAAAAAGGGCTGCTCAGTCATGGATGCAGCTGCCGAGCTGCTCAACTGCTTCTTTCCTTGAGTCAGAACGACTGAATCTGTATCCACTGCCCATGTGCCGGTTCATGACTAGGGGCTTCCAGATTTCATGATCCTGCCCCCGTTACCATTTGCCGATCGCCATGGGACTTTTGGGGTTTGAGTTTGGGATAGGCTTTTGGAAGACGTCTGTGCTATGAATTTGTTTTATGTGTGTAGATCAGTCTTTGCAGTAAGGCTCTGATCCGATGGCATGAGTACTCACAACGACTGGTAGATTCTTATCCTCTGCAGCCTTCATCCGCCTTGACAGCTGTTGTAACATACCGCTTGTTATCATCCACCTGTTTTGCCGTTGAGAACTTCTTGGATCATTCTTTGTCCAGCTCCTTCCCTTTGACCTTACCGCCTTGGGTGACCCGGCTGGGAGTACGAGATTCCCAACGGCTTCGCTCACAAGGGTCATAGGAACGTGCAAGCCCACTCACCACGACAAGGTGATGATCCGGCAAGTGAGATGTCAATGGCAAATCCTGCTGAGAACTAAGAAAGAAATGAGAAGCATTGATTAGATCCATGTGGGCGGCAGGTTTGATCCTAAACCTATGGGGTCATTCAGTTCAATTCCTTTTGTACTTGTTGTGTGGGGACTGTGGCTAGAGCTATAAGTCTTGGGTCCAGGGCTATCAGGAGCTTCTTATATTATCCTCCCCAGGCTCTGAATTCGGGGGGAGGCCCTTCTCTTGGTCCTACCACCCTCCCAGGCCCGCTTGATAAAGACGTGGGAGAGGGCCTTCTCGGTGGTGGCTTCTCCCAGACAACTTTGGAACTCCTTTGCTAGTTAGACTGGCTCCCTCCTTGATGTCCTTCTTCCGGCAGGTAAAGACTTTCTTGTCCAATAGGCTTCTGGAAACAGTTTTTTAAGGAAAGGGCTGGTGCTGTGGTGTTCTTAGAGAAGAAAGAGAGAAAGAGAAAGAGCGTTGCTGAAATTTGAAAGACCAAAGTCCACCTCTGTTCTGAATACCAGGAAACCAATGTTTTATGCTAAATTGTAGATCACTTACTAAGAACGCATTTTACAGATGGCGGCATATGTATGGGAACACACGTTTTCTTTTTAAAGAACAAAATTGAACATTTTTTTAAAACGAAGTAAGGGCCTTTCCCTTGTTTGTTCTCAGTCTTTTGGAATTTGGGGATATGCTGTCTCTGACCATGCAGGTTCTCTAAAGCTTTCTTAAAGGTAAAGGTAAAGGGACCCCTGACTATTAGGTCCAGTCATGGCCGACTCTGGGGCTGTGGCGCTCATCTCGCTTTATTGGCCAAGGGAGCCGGCGTACAGCTTCCGGGTCATGTGGCCAGCATGACTAAGCCGCTTCTGGCAAACCAGAGCAGCGCACAGAAACACTGTTTACCTTCCTGCCGGAGTGAAACCTATTTATCTACTTGCACTTTGATGTGCTTTCGAACTGCTAGGTAGGCAGGAGCAGGGACTGAGCAACAGGAGCTCACCCCGTCGCGGGGATTCAAACCACCGTCCTTCTGATCAGCAAGTCCTAGGCTCTGTGGTTTAACCTACAGTGTCACCTGCGTCTTTTGGAATTTGGGGATATACTGTCTCTGAACATGCAGGTTCTCTAAAGCTTTCTTAGCTAATACTAATAACATGTTTAGAGCTCTCTGCTTTAGTTCTTTTAAAAGTCACCTAGCTAATGGCCACCCTCATTCTTGTTTGACAGTTAATTTTATGGAACATTTATGTTGTTGTTTTTTAAAAGCAACGATTAGAGAAATGCCAAATGTCAGTGGAAGTGCACAATATAATAACCTCCTTAAATTCCTCTCCTAGCCAGGACTGCCAGCCTGGCCAGCGTCCCATTTTGGTGCTTCAAGCAAAGGCTACTTTTCCAAGTGCGTTGACCAGGAACAACACACCCTGCTTTGCTGTTGTATAATGTTTTCGTCCCGCAGGATCCAGATGTTTCGATTCTGGCCGGCAAAACGAATCTGCCCGCCAAAGTTACGCTAACCAACCGGCCCCTCTCTCCTTCCCCGCCTCCAGCAAGTAGCTCCCTGGATGACAAAAGCTTTAATATGAAAACCGGGCAATAATCCCTGCTAAGAAATGTAAATCTTTGATACTTTCCAGGGTTGGCTGTCTAACCCAGCAAATGAGAGCCTAGTGTCAGTATGGGCGAAATGGTGTGCTTTGACAGACAGATGGAAGTCATTATCCCCTTGACGCCTGAGGCCAGTGTAGATGGGCGCTGATGGTTTTAAAGCTCAGTTTCGCCTGACCCTGTCCAATGTCTGGAGATGAATTATGGAGGAGACCAAGGGACACGTGTTTGGTAAACCTTGGAGTGCCAAGGGTGGAGTTTTGGCTCTTCCAGACTGAGATGGGTAACCCAGAATAAAAGCAGGCAGAGCCTGCAATAGGCAGCCTTTGGTGCCCACCTGACAGAGGACAGAACAGTTTTCATGAAATCAGGATTTCAGTAGGTCTGCTCTTGATGGGGTTACACTTCCTCTGAAGGAGAGGGTTCATAGCCTGGGGGTCCTCCTGGATCCTCTGCTGTTGCCTGAGGCTTATGTGGCCTCGGTGGCACAGAGGGCTTTCTATCAGCTTCAGCTGGTTGCCCAGCTGTGCCCCCATCTGGACAGGGAGAGCCTAACTTCTGTTTGTGCTCTGGTAACCTCAAGGTTGGGACGCGGGTGGCACTGTGGGTTAAACCACAGAGCCTAGGACTTGCCGATCAGAAGGTTGGCGGTTCGAGTCCCCATGATGGGGTGAGCTCCCGTTGCTCGGTCCCAGCTCCTGCCAACCGAGCAGTTTGAAAGCACGTCAAAGTGCAAGTAGATAAATAGGTGTTTCCGTGCGCTGCTCTGGTTTGCCAGAAGTGGCTTAGTCATGCTGGTCACAAGACCCGGAAGTTGTACGCTGGCTCACTTGGCCAATAGAGCGAGATGAGCGCCACAACCCCAGAGCTGGCCAGGACTGGACCTAATGGTCAGGGCTCCCTTTACTTTTTAACCTCAAGGTTAGATTACTGCAACACGCTATATGTGGGGCTGCCTCTGAAGACAGTTCAGAAACTTCAGTTTGGCAGAACGTGGGACAGAAAGGATCCCAGGGGTGATCTGCTCCATTTTGAATACATGCACGATTAAATGTTCCTGTTCTGAATCTGATGGTGTTATTTTCCTTAGTAGGGGTCTTGCAAAAAGCTTTTCTGAACAAGGTCTTCTGTAAGGTAGGGTAGGGGGCAGTGAGTTGACGGAACCAAAAGGTCAGCGGCTGGAAAATATCTGGGAACCCCTGACCCGGCATAATTTCATATTTGTGGTTCCGCACCCCGGACCCCCGATAAATCTGGCAGCCCACCTCAGCTCCTGGGAAGAGTGATCCAAACAAAGGACGACACATGTCTTTTCCAGAGGCAAACAGTTGCCTGGTAACTCTGAGCGGTGGAAGCATGAGCATCGGCAGAGACAAGCGCACTTCACTGGAAGACGTTTTCAATTTTTCAGCATCATTTTGAAAATTCGCAAGCATTTCAGTGCAAAATTCTCTGAATATGAGTGGGTTTTTTGCCAAGCAATATTCTCTATTATGATGCATTTTAAATGTTATTTTCACACAGAGAGACATTGTCATGCACAGATTCCCATTCGATGTGCACATATTACTTGGCTGGAGAACTGCGCTGCAAGTTTCAGAGACGTGCAAATTTCAGAGGTTAGCTGGCTGGTGCATTGATTTGAGACATGCAGTAGATTTGCATTAAAACTCAGCTGAACTAAATTTCTACCCTGACCCTAGCCAAGTCAGTGGGATTATCTATCTAATCTATCTATCTATATCTATATCTATCTATCTATCTATCTATCTATCATCTATCTATCTATCAATCATCTATCTATCTATCTATCTATCTATCTATCTATCTATCTATCATCTATCTATCTATCTATCTATCATCTATCTATCACCTATCTATATCTATCTATCTATCTATCATCTATCATCACCTATCTATATCTATCTATCTATCTAATCTCTCTTTCTCTCTCTCTCTCTCTCTCTCTCTCTCTCTCTCTCTATATATATATATATATCTATCTATCATCTATCTAACTATCTATCATCTACAGTGGTACCTCTGGTTGAGAACGGGATCCGTTCTGGAGGCCCAATCACAACATGAAAAGTCCACAACCTGAAGCACCGTCTCTGCGCAGGTGCACGGCGTGATTTGGTGCTTGTGCGCATGCACAACATGAAGCAAACGTAACATGAGGTATGGACTGTATTATATTTATTCGTGCCCTGCCTTTCTCCCTGATGGGACTTAAGACAGTTTACAGCTAAAAAGAAGAACAGCTAAAAGCATTTATTTGGCAAGGGCCACAGCTGTGTGGAAGAGCGTTTGCTTTGCCTGCAGAAAGTCCCCAATGGCACCTGCAAGTGGAGCTGGGAATGTCCCCTGCTTGTGAAACCATGGAGAGCCACTCTGTTGACAAAACGAAACTGGCTCAGAATAAGAGGCACCTTCATGGCTCCCAGCCAGGACGGCTCTGCGCTGTCTCCACAGTCAGAGGCAGCCATGCTTCTGAATCCCAGTTGCTGGAAAGAGCAGGTGGGGAGAGTTGCTCTTCTGCTTGGGTCCTGCTTGTGGGTTACCCATAAGGGGCATTTCGTTGGCCACCTTAAGAAAAGGATGCATCAACAGCGGATGCGAATTGGAATGTAATTTGTGAAAAATTCTGGAACTTAATGAAAATTAATTGGCAAAAAGAGAGAACAGGATGCAGGACGAATTGT
The DNA here is from genome assembly GCF_951804945.1 of Podarcis cretensis. Classification (NCBI taxonomy): domain Eukaryota; kingdom Metazoa; phylum Chordata; class Lepidosauria; order Squamata; family Lacertidae; genus Podarcis; species Podarcis cretensis. Next base: position 100,426,726 of record NC_137174.1, read on the forward strand.
TAGAATCATAGAATCATAGAATCATAGAGTTGGAAGAGACCACAAGGGCCATCGAGTCCAACCCCCTGCCAAGCAGGAAACACCATCAGAGCACTCCTGACATATGGTTGTCAAGCCTCTGCTTAAAGACCTTTGAAATCCTGGCTGAATGTTATCCTGGCTGAATGTTATCCTGGCTGAATGTTATGCTTTGAAATCCTGGCTGAATGTTAATAAGGAAAAAGCTGGGACACACCGTGCCTGGGAAAGCCTCATTCCACAAATGAGGAGCCACCACTGAAAGGCCCCATCACTGGTCAACGCCAACCAGTCACTAAGGCTGCAGGCAGATTTCTTTCTCCACCTTTCCATTTAAAAAAGATAAAGCTAAAGGACCCCTGACAAGTCAAGTCCAGTCGCAGATGACTCTGGGGTTGTGGCGCTCATCTCGCTTTATAGGCCAAGGCAGCTGTGTTTGTCCACAGACAGTTTTTCCAGGTCATGTGGCCAGCATGACTAAGCCACTTCTGGCAAACCAGAGCAGCTCATGGAAACGCCGTTTACCTTCCTGCCGGAGTGGTATCTATTTATCTACTTGCACTTTGATGTGCTTTCGAACAGCTAGATGGGCAGGAACTGGGACTGGGCAACAGGAGCTCACCCTGTCGCAGGGATTCAAATCATTGACCTTCTGATCGGCAAGCCCAAGAGGCTCAGTGGTTTAAACCACAGCGCCACCCGCGTCCACTGAAAGCTTCTTTGTCTTGGCATCCTTACCTGTCCTGCCAATGCCAGCACTGCAATGCACCACCAGGATGGCCTTTGTAGCGTGGCCCCAAGGCACTGACAGCCACCCTCTGCTGATGTTTGACAGCCCCCAGGAAGTCGATGAGAGTTGCTGCTGAGGTCGGGACTGTTGTTGATGTTGTTGTTGTTGTTGTTGTATCTGGCTGGGTTCCCACCATAAACGCATATAAAAACATAAAAAACATCAAATATTAAAAACTTCCCAATACAGGGCTGCCTTCAGATGTCTTCTAAAAGTTACATAGTTATTTATTTCCTTGACATCTGATGGGAGGGCGTTCCACAGGGAGGGCCATAAATTCTAATGTTCATATTATCCCACGGATGCCTAAGAAAGCACAACACAAAGGAATACAGAGAAATAAAGAAACACAGCTTACATAACTCTGTATGCAATTATATAGAACTTCTGAAAGGCAGAATGTAAAAACAAGACATTTCTATTCCACTAAGGGTCCGTTTCTTTAGATATAGCCTTTACATAATGTATGCAATGCCAAAACCATGTTCAAGTGCAAAATGGGATGTCTCAGAACCAAAGTTCTGTCCAAAAGAGAAAAGAATCTGTACAAGTAGACTTATTGCTAAAGGATAATCCACAGATTATTCACATCCCTAGCAGTGTTGTAGCATTTCTCTCAATCCAGGGCCAGATTTCGAGCTACGGAAGGTAATGGGGCCCTTTATATGTCCAGCTGTCCTTTCTCAACAACAAATTGTCAATGTTTTTGTGTTGAATATACGCTATATGGTAATTTATGGACCTAATAGGTATCCCAAGCCATTTGCACATGCAAAATGTAGGCACCCTATATATAGAAATGAGCAAACCAGTTATATTTGAGGGAGCAGGTAGGGCCATGACTTACATCATAGGAGCCTATACAACACAAAACACTGTTGCTGGATGTAGGTTTTATTTTATTTTTATCTTATATTTTGGAAATGTGCATCCATATTTTTTCCCTTTAATTTTTTTGTGGGCCCTCAAGAGAGTGGGGCCCTCAGCTATAGGTTGTTTAGTTTATACGTAAATCTGGCACTGTCTCAATCACTCAAACCGCAGTGACAGTGCCCCATCTGTGTGAAAATCCCAAGCAGGACTCCGACGGCAAGATCACTGGATGCAAATCTCTGTTTTGAAGGTCTTCCTCCAGTCGGCGTACAATGGAATGATAAGACAGAAAAACACATGCTCAAGTCGTGAGCAAAACACCTGCACAAGTAGACTGGAAAAAACACTCTGCTCATTCTTAGAGGGCTGAGGAAGTAAAGGGGGAAAAATTGTTGAAGGAATAGAGGAGTATCCACAACAGTGGGCTGCTTTGCTGGAGAAGCCCCTGCAGTGAACTTTAGGACTTCTGCAGTGCTGGAACCTCCCCCCTGTGGGAATGTTCGGGATGGCAGGAGAGGTTATTTTGTTTATTAATATCCTTCCTAACTTGCGCTAGCCAGTTCCTTAACTTGGCAGAGTTTACATTCCCCTTTTTACATGCACAGCAGATAGCTGGTTGCAGGCTCGTGTGAGCCTCTCACTACTATACAATTCAGTCTGTCTCAGATTGAATTGTACGTTCCTGGTAAGTTCCCTTGAATCCCCCTTAAAAGAATAAAGATGCCAGAATCTTATTCAAAGTCAATAAAAGCACACTCACATCAGTTCACAGCTGGATTCTTGAAGGCAGACTTAGTTACAAATATATACATGTGGATCTACCCCACTTGGGGGAATAATCCCAGTGCTTCTGCTGGCTGAGAGCTAAAAGCTGCTCAAACAAAGAAGGAAGTAAAAAAAGGGGGGGAGGTTGCTGCGTGACTCGTCCTTTCGTTACCTGGACAGGTAAGGTCACGCCCATCTTCTATCACATGCAAAAGGAAGGGTGCTCCAGGCAGAAGGAAAGTTATTTTAATATTTTGTTGGAAGCTGCCCAGAGTGGCTGGGGAAGCCCAGCCAGATGGGTGGGGTATAAATAATAAATTATTATTATTATTATTATTATTATTATTATTATTATTATTAACATTCCCTCGCATGTCTTCTCTAGCATTCCACAGAATAGGGGCAGCCTTAGTACGAATGCCTTGAACTTGGTCCGGGGTCACACTGCCAGCCCGGCCAAATCCTGCTAGCAAGGTGTCATATGCTGGGGGTAGCTCCCCCCGCCAACCTGCCGCTGCGTTATGCATAAGCTGCATCCCTCCAGACCGACCCCAAGGGCAGCCCCACACAGAGTGCATTGCAGTAGCCCAACCTTGAAGTTAGGAACATAAGAATAGGCAGCTGGATCAGGCCAATGGCCCACCTATTTATTTTATTTATTATTTATTATCTATACCCCGCCCATCTGGCTGGGTTTCCCCAGCCACTCCTGGCAGCTCCCAACTGAATATTAAAAACACAATACAGCATTAAACATTAAAAACTTCCCTAAACAGGTCTGCCTTCAGATGTCTTCTAAAAGTCAGATACAGTGGTACCTCAGGCTACAGACTCTTCAGGTTACAGACTCCGCTAACCCAGAAATAGTGCTTCAGGTTAAGAACTTTGCTTCAGGATGAGAACAGAAATCGTGCTCCGGCGGTGCGGCAGCAGTGGGAGGCCCCATTAGCTAAAGTGGTGCTTCAAGTTAAGAACATTTTCAGGTTAAAAACGGACCTCCAAAATGAATTAAGTTCTTAAGCCGAGGTACCACTGTTGTTGTTTATTTTCTTGACATCTGATGGGAGGGTGTTCCACAGGGTGGGCGCCACCACTGAGAAGGCCCTCTGCCTGGTTCCCTGTAACTTGGCTTCTCACAGCGAGGGAACCACCAGAAGGCCCTCGGAGCTGGATCTCAGTGTCCGGGCAGAATGATGGGGATGGAGACACCTCTTCAGGTATAGTGGGCCTAATCCAGCATCTCACAGTGGGGCAGTTGCCTGCGGGAAATTGGCAAGCGGGATGCCAAAACGAAAGCAGCTGTCCCCTTTGTGGTTTCCAGTACATTGCACAGCTGTGTTCAAGCCATTCCAGCCCCAGTCCTAAATGTCTGCATGGCTGCTGCCCGGCGCAGTTATGCATGCCGAAGGCCAGTTCCAATTAGCAGGCCGGGGAGAAGAAAAAGGGGAATCAAAACAGTTCAGTTTGTGCCCCATGTGACAGACAGCAGTGCCTTCTGACACCATGCGACACTCTTGTCAAGTGCCTAGTCCCTGTGGAGCCAAGGAGGGAGCAGCCCTCCCTCTCTCAGATTTGCCAAGGTATGCGGGGAGAAGGCTGCCCTCCTTATATACACATGAACAGAGAAAGCTTTGCTGTTCTGCTGCTTTAGCAAGCTATAAAACCTTACGAGTTTGGATTTGTTTAGCGGGGCGGCCTGGAACGTGCCTTTCGCTCTGCATGGCGCTCGGGGGAATCGGTAGCACCGCGGAGCTGCTGGCCTGCGCTCAAGCCATCTTGGAGGCTGCAAACATTTATATATTTTTTGAAAATAACGCTGTACACAGAACGGAGCACCCCTCCCTCCCGAAAAACAAGGTCAGCGTGACCCAGACTCCAGGCAAAAATCCACCGTGTCTTCCTGCTCAAACGAGCTGTGGAAACAAACTTGCCCTGCGCGGCCAAACCGCTCCGAAAGAAAGCAAACAAGGCCTCCATAGAGACAAGCCTGAAAGCGTCTCTTTCGACCCAAGAGGAGCACAATTCTGCTTGAGGGCTGCTGCTGCAGCGATTGGAGAGAAGCAGCCCTGGACCAGAGGGTGAGCCTGGGGCAGGCTGGAGCCTCTTGGCGGAGAAGGAGGGACGTCTTGTCCGAGGCCAGTTCATTTCATTTCTTTAATTAGACCATCGCCGAGGGTCAGCCTGGAGCCTAAAATCCTGTGCTTGCAGCCCGCAAGCCCTGCTTTCGAAATGCATGGCCCAAAGCGCGTGAATCCACTTACTAGAAAGGTCTGGCTGGATTTTGCAGAATAACACCCTAACATAAGGACAACGCTGGATCAGGCCAATGGCCCATCTGGTCCAGCATCCTGTTCTCGCAGTTGCCCATGGGAAACCTACAAGTAGGATTTGGGCGCAAGAGCCCTCTGCCTTGCTCCTTGCCCATTTCAGAATGACAGCTTTCTCACCAGCCAGTTTAAATGTTTCCAAACTTTCTGCGTCGTCACTAAAGCTCAGGAAGTCACTGGGAGCGGCATACCATATGGTTAGGTTAAAGTTGTCAGTCGGTTTATCTTGCCCAGGGCAATCCAATGCGACTTAAAACCAAACAAATAGACAATAAACCCCACCTAGATACATTAAAACCAAGAGGAAAGAGAAATACATTTTTTTAAAAAACCATCCCATCCATTTCTAAAGGGCCACAGGTGGTTAAAAGCCAAAAGACTGGTTATGGAGGTACATTTATGCCTGGCACCTAAACTTATACTCCCTCCAACATTTCTCGGATGAAAATAGGGACGTTCTATTCTACATCAGTATAACTGCTTGTGCATTTCCTCCTGATCAGGTTATTAGAGGAAACACATAAAACTGGAGTATTTTAAGCACAGAAATCTCTGGATTTATGCATTTTATTTCGGGAAGTCTGGGGTGGGGGGGCAACCCTCAGAAGCAATAAATACAACTAGCAACGATACTGATATAGAATAGAACGTCCGTATCTTCATCTGAGGAATGTTGAAGGGTATGAACTTATCCCAGAGGTCATCACAGAATTGTAGAGTTGGATGGAATCTTTTGCCCAACGTGGGGCTCAAACCCACAACCCTGAGATTAAGAGTCTCGTGCTCTACTGACTGAGCCAGCCCAGATGAACCTCCCTAGGGAGAGTTTTATGGGGACAAGTCGGGTGACTTGCCATCCAGCAGGTACCACCTCTTGAGGCCCTCTGTACCCCCAACATTTGACATCTGGAGGCCCTGGCGACTGGGGCAAAACCCGAAGCCCGCCCTGTGTGTGCGTGCTGAGGCCGCGTGCTTGCATGTAGCTGCCGAAAGGCGATGGCCGAAAATAGAGACACTTCCTGGTAAACAGGGGCAACTGGAAGGTCGGTGGGCACCTCGTATTTCTCCATTTTACGGTGTTGATCTGGCTACCCAGGCTGGAGACAGGCTTCTGGCCTGCTTGGCCCGTTCTTCTGACGCTTGGCAAGCGAGGACCTTTGCTTTCCGAAAAACACCAGGCCTTGGGTTTTCCACCATCTCTCTCCCCTCTTCCTGCTCCTCCTCGTTGGCATCTTCTGGTGGTCCTCTGAGCAGACCTTACCTCTTGCAACCTCTTGCAAAGAGCTATGGATTTTTGAAAAGGGCCCTATTACATCTCGGCAGAGCTCTTTAACTCACTCTCTCTCTTTTTAAAAAAGATCAGATCCGCCCAAGAACTGCGCCGACCGAGGCTGTGTGCTGCATGCTACCACTGCAGTGCTCGGGGAGACGGGAAAGTAGGTCACCGTGTCACTTAAGGCTGCCGTGTACTAAGGCCGACCCGGCAAGTGGAGCGAAAGCGTGCCAGGGTTGGAGATGATAGATGGCCGTCTCGGTGGTATAAACAGGCAACGGGGGGAGGAGGCGTCAGAGGGAGCCGGGCAACTGGCCCAGCAAAACTTTTTCATCGGGGCTGTGCTAGCCACGTTCCTCCAACTGCTCCCCTCGCCTTCCTCATCCTTCTCTGACATTTTCCCCTCCTCTGAGTGGTTGCGCAAGCACTGCGTTGGTGGCGCCCTCTGCTGGCACGGATCCGAGGCTGAAATAAAGGCTGCGAGAATGAGAGTTCCCGGCGTGAAGGTACAAAACCCAAAGAATTGGGGTGTATGTTTGTGTTCTCCAGAAAAGGCAGCTGTGGCTTTGAAGGAAGCCTAGGTGCATTTCTGGAGAGAGAAAAGACAAGGCAGATAAAAGAAAGTGCTTCTACACGTCGCTGTAGATAGCCACTTCCTTCGTGAATGAGTTGGTCTCGTCCTTTTAAAACCATCCGAGTCGGTGGCCATCGCTGCCTCCTGTGGCAGGGAGTTCCACATGTTAACTATTCTTGTGAGCCACCTTGAGTGGCAGAAGCAGGAAGCTCAGCCTAGAAATTCTTAAAATACTGCAGGAGCAGAGACTTCTGAGGTTGCTGTGTTTTGCATTGGATGGTTTGTCCAGTTCTCCTCTGTGGTTTTGAAAGGCCTCCCACCATAGCAACTTTGGTTGCTTCACTGATGCTAAACAATGTTCAAAATAGCTTCAGGAATGGGGAGGAGGTGGCAGTGCGGGGTCCAGAGCACCCCTGGAGAAGCAGGGCAAGGAGGCAGGGATATGGGCACAACTGCCCTGGCACCACATCAAATGATGATGTCAGGTGGATTTTCTCCTCCTTCTCCCCCTCCTCCTCCATCTTGCAGAAGAACAGGTTGTTCCCTTCAATTTTGGGCTTGATTTATTAATGCAAACCGTGTGGTTGCCAGTACATGGTCTCACCTATAGGACTGCAGATGCCTGATGCTTCCCTCGTCCATTAAGCCTGAGCTTTGAAAAACAAAATGTCAAAATGCGCAGAGAAGCTCACTTAGCATCTGAAAGCCTTGAGAAATCAAGTCACCCTGCGTGTCTTGCAGGTGGTAGTCATCCAGCCAATATTATTCTTTTTTTTTTTCTTTATTTTTTTTTGAGGTGTAGACCACCAGAACTCTACACAGTATATTCTAAACATGGCTGCACCACAGATTTGCACAAGAATATTGGCAGCTTCGATTCCTTTCCTAATGATCACTTGCATGGAATGTTCCTTTTTCACGACTGAAACACACGAATGAACTCCCTGTGTGTTTCTTCCCCATATGTTTATTATTATGACCTTTGGTGAAATGCATGAACTCTCTCCATCTCTGAGTCCCATCAGTGGACATTTTGGGACAGCGGCTGATTCAGAAACGCAGGACGTCTATGAGGCTCAGTGGCAAGAAATGATTGAGGGGAGTGGAAGATGGAAAGCTAGAAAAAGAAGGCGAAGAGATTGGCGTTGAGACAGACGGCAGGGAGCATCTCCACCCCCATTGTTCTACCCGGACACTGAGGTCCAGCACCGAGGACCTTCTGGCGGTTCCCTCACTGTGAGAAGCCAAGTTACAGGGAACCAGGCAGAGGGCCTTCTCAGTGGTGGCGCCTGCCCTGTGGAAGACCCTCCCATCAGATGTCAAAGAGAAAAACAACTACCTGACATTTAGAAGACATCAGGGAAGCTTTTAATGTCTAAAAGATTATTGTATTTTAATATTCTGTTGGAAGCCGCCCAGAGTGGCTGGGGAAGCCCAGCCAGATGGGCGGGGTATAAATAATAATAATAATAATTATTATTATTATTATTATTATTATTATGTATCACAAGGCATTCTGTCCCTGGGAGCTCTCCCTGCCAAAGGAAGCCAGCCCCACAAATAAGGGCCAATTGCCCTTTTCGATGGCAGAACCGCCCCACTTCAGCCCTGCCATTAACCTATGGCTTGCAAGAACCTCAGCTGTTTGGCAACCAGGCTGCAAGCATGAATGGACTCAGATTTTCCGAGCACTGTGTTGCTGTTCCCAAACTCTGAATGAAGTGCCTGCCCTCCGGTGAGATCACTAAATTAGGTGGCTGCACCAAGAGACTAATTTATGACATCGTCCCCGAGGCGGTGGCAGCCCGGAACACACACAGAGTAATAAGGCCTCCTGAGAAAGAGGCTGACATCCTCTCTCCGCCCCCTCGCTCCTTCCTGTGGAAGTGCTGGGCCTCAGGTGGCTTGGGAGCAGGGGTGGCATCACAAATGCACACGCCTTCGGGGTGCAGAGGGGCAGCCCCTCCTCTTCCCGCCCTGCTCCCAGTCTGTGGCTGCTCAGGGAGGAAATGGAAAAAGGTCTGCCCACAGAACCTGCAAAGGAGGGTAGTCAATTGTCATTGTAATCAGTATAATAAATGATGATTCTTGCAATGTAGCAAAAGGATGCTACTCATTTGTTCTGAACTATCATCTATCTATCTATCTATCTATCTATGGGACGCGGGTGGCGCTGTGGGTTAAAACACAGAGCCTAGGACTTGCCGATCAGAAGGTCGGCGGTTCGAATCCCCGCTATGGGCTGAACTCCCGTTGCTCGGTCCCTGCTTCTGCCAACCTAGCAGTTTGAAAGCACGTCAAAGTGCAAGTAGATAAATAGGTACCGCTCTGTCGGGAAGGTAAATAGCAGTATCGTGCGCTGCTCTGGTTCGCCAGAAGTGGCTTGTTCATGCTGACCACATGACCCGGAAGCTGTACACTGGTTCCCTTGGCCAATAAAGCAAGATGAGCTCCACAACTCCAGAGTCGTCTGCGATTAAACCTAGCGGTCAGGGGTCCCTTTACCTTTATCTATCTGTCTATCATCTATCTATCTATCATCTATCTATCTATCTATCTATATCTATCTATCTATCTATCTATCTATCTATCTATCTATCTATCTATCTATTTATCTGTCATCTATCTATCATCTATCATCTATCTATCTATCATCTATCTATCTATCTATCTATCATCTATCTATCATCTATCTATCTATCTATCTATCTATCTATCATCTATCATCTATCTATCTATCATCTGTCTATTTATCATCTATCATCTATCTATCTATCATCTATCTATCTATCTATCTATCTATCTATCTATCTATCTATCTATCATCTATCTATCTATCTATCTATCTAACATCTATCTATCTATCTATCATCTATCTATCTATCTATCATCTATCTATATCTATCTATCTATCTATCTATCTATCTATCTATCTATCTATCTATCTATCTATCTATCATCTATCTCTTTCCTCTATCTATCTATCATCTATCTAACCTATCTATTATTGTTTGTCTATTGCATTTATATTCCAACTCTTTCTCCAAGGAGTCTAAGGTGACCTGAATTGCTCTTCCTCATTTAATCCACACAAGAGCCCTGTGAGGCAGGTTAGGCCAAGAGTGATTGACCACTCCTCAAAGTTAGCCAGTGATCTTAATGCCTTGAGTGAGGATTCGAACCCTTGTCTCTCATATCATAGTCTGGCATGCTAAGCACTACACCACACTGATGAGGGTTAGGGTTTGAATGTGTCCATTCTGACTCCCCCCACACCCTAATCTTAAAGTGCACATCATATTTCTGCATTATATCTTCAAATTTTTAAGAAAGAAAAAAATCCTCATGGAAAGTTATCAGGATTTTAGTCTGCATTTATCCTAATTGATACATGGTTGCAAACATTCCCTCTGTGAATTTTAAATGTGATTTTGACTAATATATGCATTTGTAGGCAACATTTTCCCCTAATAGATACACTTCCGGTATATGTTTTGGGGTTGGAGAACTGCTTTGCAAAATTCAGCTCGTGCGAATTTCAAAATATGTGTAGAGCTCACCTTAAAACTCCAAGGCAGCCGTCCTGTGCCTAATAAACAGGTGTAAAGGCAGCATAAAATTGCACCAGATCCAAAACCTGCATGAAGGCAACTGCTGAAGCTCTTCTTGTCTGGCAGAGAATCACCCCCAAAGTGAATTAATTGCTCCCCAATCTCTTCTTGCAACCAGGAAATTCATATGATATTCTCTCCACCTGAATTTCACCTGCAATTAAGGATCCTATATTATTTTCCATGCCATGTGAATTTTATTTTTTAAAAAACTCAGCCGAACCCCTTCCTTGCACAACCCATTCCCAGCGCTGCAGAACGCCTAAAGGCGGAGATTAATTCCGGTGCAATCACCTCCCTGTCTGTGGCATCAAGAAGGGCAGTTTGGCAAAACTAAAAGGATGGTGACAGCAGTCACGAAATGAAAAGATACCGGTACCTGCTTCTTGGGAGAAAAGCATTGACAAACCTAGATAGCATCTTAAAAAGCAGAGACATCACCTTGCCAACAAAGGTCCGTATAGTTCAAGCTATGGTTTTCCCAGTAGTGATGTATGGAAGTGAGAGCTGGACCATAAAGAAGGCTGATCACTGAAGAATGGATGCTTTTGAATTATGGTCTGGAGGAGACTCTTGAGAGTCCCATGGACTGCAAGAAGATCCAACCTCTCCATTCTGAAGGAAATCAGCCCTGAGTGCTCACTGGAAGGACAGATCCTGAAGCTGAGGCTCCAAGACTTTGGCCACCTCATGAGAAGAGAAGACTCCCTGGAAAAGACCCTGATGTTGGGAAAGATGGAGGGCGCAAAGAGAAGGGGACGACGGAGGACGAGATGATGGGACAGTGTTCTCGAAGCTACCAGCATGAGTTTGACCAAACTGCGGGAGACAGTGGAAGACAGGAGTGCCTGGTGTGCTCTGATCCATGGGGTCACAAAGAGTCGGACACCACTAAACGACTAAACAACAACAACAACAAAAGGATGCTGGGAGTTGAAAAAGCAGTCCCCTGTGATCGGCGGGGATCTTGCAGGTTTTTTCCTCCTGCTGTCAGTCTTCATCCCAGGCCTATCCATCTTCCCATCAAAGAGGCCGCCAGAGTGGATTCTCCAGAACGGCTGCGTTTCGCTAAGTGTCTCTTGGAATAACCGCTGAAATCTCTTAGCAGGAGCTAAAATAACCTCTCATCCAATATAGATGAGGTGCCAGAGTTCAAATTGCTGGGAAGCGCAGATGGCAGCAAAGCATTTCAGGGAAGTTGCTCTGTGGGTTCTGAGACTCTCACAAAAGCCTTCCTCAACATGGCACCCTCCAGCCGTTTTGGATACAATTCCCATTAGCCCCACCAGTTCTGTAGCTGGGGATTGCGTGGCGAGTTCCCACCCCCCCCAGTGGAAATAAAGACACATGACACAAATATTAAGGTTAATGGGCTAAATGAGGCCACAACTTTATTGGTTACAGGTGATGAGCGGTATTGGCTTAGGCATTGGTCCTAACCGATTATATCCGACTCCAGCCCGTCCACTGGAAGTCTGAGAAGGGTTAACCACCAGTAGGGGGAGTCCTGCTGATGCACATCAACTATGAACTCCCCCGGGGTCACTGCTAGGGGGCGTGCCTTAGGCCCACACCTCCCTAGGCTTCGGAATCCTTTATCGGACTACCCTGCAATATGCGGGGCAGGTGATGGGGTTACCCCCCCCCCTTCCATCTACAGAACAATACTAATGCCTAACCACCAATACCCAGAAAGTTGTGACGATTTGCTACCAGGTAGGCTAAAACCAAGTGGCTGGTGCCAATTTGCCAAGTGGGAAATTCCTACCAGGCCCCTCAATGGTGATCAACCAAGGTCCATAGGAAGGTCAAGGAATGAAAACCCTATAGGGCGGGATGGTGGGAAAAGCAGGAACAGCTGGAAGGCGGCAAAGAGGGAGATCCCTGGTCGCGTCCTGGTTTAAATAGGGCAGGCCACGCCCCCAGATCCAGCCGATTGGCTGGCCAGGGGATGACGCGGCTGGGAATTTTCCCAATTGCACAGGAGCTGGGCTCCAGCCGCCACGCGCATGGTGGGGTCATGACGCCCGCAATCCCACCTCCTCTGCAGGGCGGAAGTGGCTTTGATAGATGGCCACTGAGATCTCAGGTGAAAAATAGGGGTTCCCCATTTTTTTCCAGGATGCCTGGAAGGAATCGTAACAGCACCTTTGATTAAGCTCAGCAGCTACGTGGCAATCAATGAGCAGCAGTTTAAGGTGCCAACAGTAGTGCACCTTGCACTCCTTTAAAATAGAAAAAATAAATAAAAAATATTTGTTACATTTCGGTTAAATGTTCGACTTAACTAGCTTATCCTAGAGAAAATTGTCAGTAGTGCAAGAAGAGGAGGTTTTTTTTATTTATTTACCATTGCTGGCGACCTTACAGAGAAATTAAATGGTACTGGCAAAAATATATCTTCAGTAATCAATAATGCCCTGCCTGCTAACATACCCTTAAACCCAAACATCTGTTTATTAACACATTTTAAAAGACTGGTGTCAAATAATAGTGACATTACCATTCAGTAGGGTTGTACAGTAGTGGCATGCCTTATATACATCAAATATTTGAAAACAAAAAGAAATCCCTTCATTCTGGGAATGTACATTAAGCTTTGGGTTATAGGAGTATTAAGTAGGATTACATGGACTTTGTGGATCAAGCAAGGAAGATGCCAAGTAAATAAATTTGTGGAGGAGCAAAAGGCTTTCAGAGAGTATTGGAACAGCAAATGAAATATGAATTTCTGTAATTCCTTTCCCCATATAGAAGTTGAAAGTATATAAGGAGAGGACTTTATTGCTGAGTTTATGCTGCATGACTGAGTATGTATTGTGGATGATGCAATTTGAAATGTACTGGATCAAAGCATTGTTCAATTCAGTAATAAATATTTGTAATTTAGGATGTTTTGCATCTGCTAGTCATTTAAAGCACTATGAAATGAAAGTTTTCCTCCTTTTAATGTTTTTTAAATCCTAAGGGTTTTTTTTAGAAAAAGAATATTGCTGGTTAGGTATTGTCAGAGCTGCCCCTAGGTCCCAGCTCACAGAGGACCAACGCCAGGCTGTCATTATATACAAAAGTCTTTATTGGAGTTCAGTTTCCATTTTAAAGCCGCAGCGCGCAGCTCCACGTCTTAAACCCTAGACCGGCGAAGTCCCGTCTGAATCTCCTCCCCCCTGACACCAGTTTAAGATCCTAGCCCTGCTCCACCTTTTCCGCTGCTTTCTCCTCCTCTGGGTCCTCTGGGCACCCGCTGGGGCATTCCCCTTTCTGGACTCTTCTGACGCTGAGTCGCTTAACTCCTCCCCCTGCCTCCGGCGGGCTTTAGGACCCGGTTCCCAATCCTCATTCTCTGCTGTCCCGCGCTCCTGTACATTTGAACTTGCCTCTCGCGCCAACCCAGTGACCTTCCTCCTGACCGTTACACTACTTCTGTCACTGCTTCCCTCTTCTGGGATACTGGCCAGATCTGACCTCCCCTCCGTTGTCTGACTCTCCGATGGAGGCGTGGTCAGCCCTGACTCCTCTTCTCTCCCTGCTGGGGGAGACGCTACTCCCGATACCTGGGACTCTTCCCCCCCACTATGCTCTGGTGGGGAAGCTGGTCCTGATTTCCAACTGCTGCTCTGGGAGTCCCCGCTGACCCCTTGCTTCTGGGGTGTCCCCCTTGGGACCCCCCTTGCCCTGGCCACCGGCGCCCCCTTCTGTGAATCTTCCGATTCGCTGGAGAGGCTCATGGAATCTCTCGGGTCACTGTCATCTTCTCCTACGCTGCCCTCAGATTCTTCCCCTTCGCTCTCCATCTCCCCTCTTCCCTGTGCTTCTGCTCCTGAGCCCCTGACAGGTATGATATGTATGTATATAAAATGATACTTGTAAGGTCAGTGACTAATTTATGATTTATTTTCTGGGAAGTGGCAGTTTACCTGCAACAAAATCATCTGCTGGAAGAAAGAAAACATGTCTTCTTGTTTGTTTCTTGAGCCGAAATACCCCTAGCGCACCTGCGCATGGCTTGAGGTCGCTCACAGCACATTAAACTTCACAATCATGGCATCGTTACATCAAAGGTCAAACAAAACAGATAAATTCAGTTTCTCGAAGCTGCAGCAAGGACCCAAAAATCCACTTATAAGGTAGACGTCTGCTAAATGATATGCCAAGCTCATCCATTTTGTTGAATTAATTAAGCTAAACAGTTGCGACTGGATTTTCAATAAATGTACAATTAATTGTTACCGCTTTGAAATATATTGCATTATTCTCTTCCTGAGTACAAGGCACTATTCTGCAAAAAATATGTTTTTTTTTATAGGGAGCACTGGAGATGAGTTTACGGAACCAGGGTTAGACCATTGGTTAGAGCACTGCTTGCACCGGGGTTATCTAACACAGTGTCCTCCAGCTGCTGCTGAACTACAACTCCCATCGTCTCTGACAATCAGCCATGCTAGCTTGGGCTCATGGGAAACACAGTCCAGTCTGGGGGGCAACACCTTGTCTCCCCCTGGTCAATGTTGACTAGTGGAGGCTGTCCAGGGTTTCAGACAGAGTCTCTCCTAGCCCTCATTGGAGGTCCCTTTGGGCACTGAAGGCGGAACCTTTAGCACTCAAAGCAAGTGAAGGCTGTGAAGGTCCTGTGCGAGTGTCTGGAGGCGGTTGGAGGATGGATGGTGGTTAACAGATTGAGGTTGAATCCTGACAAGACAGTACTTCTGTTTTGGGGGGACAGGAGGCAGCCAGGTGTGGAGGACTCCCTGGTTCTGAATGGGGTAACTGTGCACCGAAAGGACCAGGTGCACAGCCTGGGAGTCATTTTCGACTCACAGCTGGCATGTCAGTTCTGTGTCCAGGGCAGCTGTCTACCAGCTCCATCTGGTACACAGAATGAGGCCCTACCTGTCCGCAGACTGTCTGACCAGAGTGGTACATGCTCTGGTTATCTCCCGCTTGGACTACTGCAATGCGCTCTATGTGGGGCTACCTTTGAAGGTGACCTGGAAACTACAACTAATCCAGAATGGGGCAGCTAGACTGGTGACTGGGAGCGGCGGTCAAGACCACATAACACTGGTCTTGAAAGACCTACATTGGCTCCCAGTACGTTTCTGAGCACAATTCAAAGTGTTGATGCTGACCTTTAAAGGCCTAAATGGCCTCAAAGGCCCAGTAGACCTGAAGGAGCATCTCCACCCCCATTGTTCTGCCTCGACACTGAGGTCCAGCTCTGAGGGCCTTCTGGCGGTTCCCTACCTGCGAGAAGTGAGGTTACAGGGAATCAGGCAGAGGGCCTTCTTGGTGGTGGCACCTGCCCTGTGGAACGCCCTCCCACCAGATGTCAAGGAAATAAAGAACTATCTGGCTTTTAGAAAACATCTGAAGGCAGCCCTGTTTAGGGAAGTTTTAAATGTTTGATGTTTCATTCTGTTTTTAGTGTTCTGTTGTGAGCCTCCCAGAGTGGCTGGGGAAACCCAGGCAGATGGGAAGGGTATAAATAATAACATTATTATTATTATTATTATTATTAAAGCAAGTGCTCTAAACGAGGGCTCTGCCCCTTCTCCAAACCTCCTGCCCTTAGAGTGACTTTGAATCCCTTTGTGTTCCCGCCTCGTCCCTCTGTACCTTGGAAGATCATCATCCCATTTCTCCAGCCACACGTAGTCAAGGTTTGCCGCTCCACCATGAGCAGACGGGGAAAGTGGTCCCCATTTGTCTTGATAATGTGATGTGTCCTCATGAATCACTTGGCAGGAGTCCCACCGATGCTCCGTGCCAGGATCTCACCTCCCTGTATTATTGATTGTGGCAGCTCAAACCAACTTTCCAACCGGAGTTTGGGTTGAGGAAGCTTCCCCTTTGCATTTAACTTTCTCCTTAAGCTCCTATGTACATCTCCCAGCTCAAAGCTTGTAGGAGTGTGAGTGCGATGGCTTGAAAGTTAGGAATTGCCTGCTGGCAAATTTCAAGGCGGGGGGGGGGGGATTTTGGAGGGGCAGTTCCAGCAGCAGGGGTTGAATTCTGCTTCCATCCCTGAATTGAAGTCCCTTCCTAAGACATTGCTCAAAATGACCCCCTCTCCCCCCAATTTTGCCGCACAGAAACACGGGGGCGAAGCTGGGCTGGTCTCATTTCCAATCAGCTCTTCAATGCTCTACATGCAGCACAGAGTTAAACGGTGGAACTCACTCCCACTGGAGGCAGGGATGGTTTTAAAAGAGGATTGGACACAATCATGGGAAATGTATAGAACTAGTTCAAATCTGTGTTGGGAATGTAAAGGGAAAGAGGGTACTTTTTACCATATGTGGTGGAAGTGTCCAGTGGTAAAAGCTTTCTGGGAAATGATATATAATGAGTTAAAGAAAATGTTTAAGAAAACCTTTGCTAGAAAAACCGGAAGCTTTTCTGATAGCTATAATAGGTGAAGATACCAAAAGAAGGCAAAATACTTTTTTTTAAGTAGGCAACAACCACAGCGAGATGGAAGGAGGGAGAACTGCCGTCCAGAGAAGAATGGCAGACAAAATTGATGGAATATGCAGAGATGGCAAAACTTATGGGAAAGATCAGAAACCAGGCAGATCAAGTATTTTTAAAAGACTGGAATAAATTCTTAATATGCTGTACTTAAAAGACTACTGTAAAAAGTTAAAATCATTGCCAGGGATATAAAGACACTTGTAATGTGAAATGAATTGTGGTAACTATGGATATACAGTGGTGCCTCGCAAGACGAAAAGAATCCGTTCCGCGATTCTCTTCGTCTAGTGGTTTTTTCGTCTTGCGAAGCAAACCCATTGACGGCTTAGCGGATTAGCGCTATTAGCGGCTTAGCGGCTTTTAGCGGCTTAGCGGATAAGCGGATAAGCGGCTTAGCGGCTTAGAAAGGGGGGGGGAGGGAAAAAAACCCGCAGGAACTCGCAAGACATTTTCGTCTTGCGAAGCAAGCCCATAGGAAATTTGTTTTGCGAAGCACCTCCAAAACGGAAAACCCTTTCGTCTAGCGAGTTTTCCGTCTTGCGAGGCATTCGTCTTGCGGGGCACCACTGTATAACAGATGGATAATGGTAAAAGATGCAGAAAAAATTATTTTAAAAATGGAAACCATGGAGGAAGGGAAGGAGGTCTGAAGGTTTGAAAAAACATTTTATTTTAATGTTTTGAAGTGGTTAAAGTTAAAATGTATAAAATTATGTAAAACCAATAAAAAAATTATATATGAAAATTCATGGAGGAGAGGGCTATTGGTTGCAAATCACCACAATGGCTCTTCTCTGCCTCCACATTTGGAGGCAGCTGTGCTTCTGAATACCAGTTGCTGAAAAGTGCAGGAGGGTGGTGATGTCCTGTGCTTGAATCTTGCTTGTGAGTTTCCCGTTTGCACCTGGTTTTGCCACTGTGAGAACAGGATGCTGGACTAGATGGGCCGGTGGCCTGTTCCAATAAGCCAGGGGTCAGCAACCTTAGGCCCATGGGCCAGACACAGCCCACGGAGGCCGTTTAACTGGCCCATGAGCTGCCCCCAAACTGAGCCGCTCGCTCGGCGAGTCCCCGTGCTCTGCGCTAAACCAGCACAGGGACTCTCTTCCACGGCTCTGGATATTTCGTCTGTGCATGCCCAGAGGCTGGAAATTGTGTCTGTGCATGTCTGCAGCACCAGAAATCGCTTCTGGTGAGAGCCAGTGTGGTGTAGTGATTAAGAGCGGTAGACTCGTAATCTGGTGAACCGGGTTTGATTCCCCGCTCCTCTACATGCAGCTGCTGGGTGACCTTGGGCTAGTCACACTTTTCTGAAGTCTCTCAGCCCCACTCATCTCACAGAGTGTTTGTTGTGGGGGGAGGAAGGGAAAGGAGAATGTTAGCCGCTTTGAGACTCCTTTGGGTAGTGATAAAGCAGGATATCAATTCCAAACTCTTCTTCTTCTGCGCAGGAGCAGTTTTCGGTATTTGGGCATGTGCAGGAGCGATTTCCGGCGCCGCAGACATGCACAGATGCGATTTCCGGCATCGTGCTGCACCGCCCCCCCCCCCCACAGAGGATCTCTGCAGGAGTGATCTGGCCCATGCCCGGTAAGCCTTGCCGACCCCTGCAATAAGCTCTCCTTATCTTCTGAGGTCCTTGTGCTGCAACACTTTAAAAGGTTGCCCCTCTCCTCTTCCTGCTGACGATGGTGGTGATGGATGAAATCATCACCGGAGAGGCCAGGTTGGAGATGCGTCTCTCGCTGGGCCAGAACATAATCACACTCAGCTCATCCAGCAAATTTAACTTGGGAAGAATGCAATGACGCAAGCTGGACTCCCGCCAAAGCCTTGAGGTTAACTACCTTAGTCTTGGATGGGGGTGAGACAAACAAGACACGTGTCGTATATTTAATGCCTGAAACAGGTCAGGGTCTTCATTTTATGTCTGTTCTGGAAACGGTATGTCTTGTTCCGCGGGGTCACCTCACACCATCATCCCAATACCAGCTTGGCACAGCACCCTCTCCTCCTGAGTAAGAGAGCCATTAAGGAGAGGAGGACTCAGAAGGGGACTGGTTCTTGGCACATCCATCAAAGTAGATGGAATGCCACTGTCCTTAAAAGTATCCCTGGGTAGGGATGGGCAGATTGAGCACAGACCTGCTTCTCCTGTGGCTTCCTGGCTCTGTCGGCCGTTGTGCCGGATGCCTTTTCTGACAGGAGAGTGCCTTCCCTTTGCCCAGGGAGGCAAATGGGTTGTCAGCGGCATTACTCCTATGCAAACATGGCCTGCAATGCTCTATGTGTCTACTCCGAAGGAAGACAAATTCAAGGGGAGTTATACTCCCGGATATATGTGCACAGGGTGGTTTTTATATTTATTGAAAGGGCACCGAAGCAAGCCATGAATCTCAAACAAACAAAGGCCTAGTGGAAAAGAAATGTTTTCGCCTCAAAATACATAGTGTTTACACCAGGTATGCTTCCCTGGGGAGAGCATTCCATAAGCGGGGAGGCAGCACAGAGAAAACCCATTCTCATGTTGACATCCTCCATGTATCTCTTGGACGGGGCACATGGAGAAGGGCTCAGATGGCGAATGCAAGGTTTGTTCATGTGAGGAGAGGTTGTCCTTGAGGTACTAGGGTCCTAAGGCAGATAAGGCTTTATAGGTCAAAACGACCCCTTGAATTGAGCCCAGAAACAAATTGGAAGCCACTGTGGTCCTGCCAGAATTGGTGATCTATCTCTAAACTATCTTGCTTTGGCCAATGAGATGGGCGTCAAACTCTGCCCTGTTTAGATATGGTATTCCGAGTAGTGATGTATGGAAGTGAGAGCTGGACCATAAAGAAGGCTGATCGCCGAAGAATGGATGCTTTTGAATTCTGGTGCTGGAGGAGACTCTTGAGAGTCCCATGGACTGCAAGAAGAACTCCAACCACTCCATTCTGAAGGAAATCAGCCCTGAGTGCTCACTGGAAGGACAGATCGTGAAGCTGAGGCTCCAATACTTTGGCCACCTCAGGAGAAGAGAAGACTCCCTGGAAAAGACCCTGATTTGGGGAAAGATGGAGGGCGCAAGGAGAAGGGGACGACAGAGGATAAGATGGTTGGATAGTGTTCTTGAAGCTACCAGCATGAGTTTGACCAAACTGCAGGAGGCAGTGGAAGACAGGAGGGCCTGGCGTGCTCTGGTCCAGGGGGTCACAAAGAGTTGGACACGACTAAAGGACTAAACAACAACAACATAGAGGTTCCCAGAGATGGACAACAGAAGTCGGCTGTCCGTGTACAGATAGGATTGCAGCTGGGCCAGCAGTTGAAGCTGTCAGAAGGCACTCCATGCCACCGAAGCCATGTGACACTCAAGTGACAGTGATGGATCCAGGAGTGTCCACAAGCCACACACCTGCTCCCACAGAGTGTAACTCCATCCAGAGCTGGCCAACTCCTATCCATCCCTCCAATGAAATTAGACTTAGATGTGCTCTGTTGTACCCAAGGGAAAAGTTGCAGTGTGTGTGTGTGTGTGTGTGTGTGTGGTGCTTGAGTTTGGAGACCCCTGGGTTTTGTTCCCCAAACAAACGACTGAGCTTGCCGTGTCCTGAACTCAGAGCAAGCAAGCAGCCAACTCGAACTAAACAGCCAGACCTTTCCAGGTCTCTAGCTATTTCCTTCCTAAATGTTAAAAATACCTGCTAATGTAACTTTAACAAGCAGGTAGGAAATGTCACCTCCTTGGTGGCAGCGATGACGCTGATTAAGGCAGACAAATCACATGTGAGTAGAAAATTGCCTTCCTGACTCACGGACCAGCACTCATTTGCTTTCCCTCCATTATAGATAATATCCACCCGAATCTCTCCTGTGTGTGGTGACTGCTTCACGGATGCCGTACGCTTGTTTTGAAATTGTCCTAATTTTTCAGAGTAGAAGTGGGAGAAAGTGATGTTCCTCGCTTCTCTCCCCTTTCCAAAGTTTTTGCTGATGTTTTTGCACCATTTCAGGCATTATTTTCTGCTGGCATAAGCTGCCTTGGTTCTTGTCTGCTTTTGGGGATGTGGCTGCCAAGAGAAGGGAATGCATGTGCCAGCCTTCTCCAACCTAGTGCCCCCCAGGATTGGACTTTGACGACTCCCATCATCCCAAACCATTGGCTTTGCTGACTGGGGCTAATGCGAATTGTAGTGTTATGTACTGAGTTGAATAGGATTCAGAATGCGGCAGTCTGATTGGTCCTAGAACAATAGTATTCAGAATGCGGCAGTCTGATTGGTCCTAGAACAATAGGATTCAGGATGCAGCAGTCTGATTGGTCCTAGAACAATAGGATTCAGAATGCGGCAGTCTGATTGGTCCTAGAACAATAGTATTCAGAATGCGGCAGTCTGATTGGTCCTAGAACAATAGTATTCAGAATGCGGCAGTCTGATTGGTCCTAGAACAATAGGATCCAGAATGCGGCAGTCTGATTGGTCCTAGAACAATAGTATTCAGAATGTAGCAGTCTGATTGGTCCTAGAACAATAGGATCCAGAATGCGGCAGTCTGATTGGTCCTAGAACAATAGGATCCAGAATGTAGCAGTCTGATTGGTCCTAGAACAATAGGATTCAGAATGCAGCAGTCTGATTGGTCCTAGAACAATAGGATTCAGAATGCGGCAGTCTGATTGGTCCTAGAACAATAGGATTCAGAATGCAGCAGTCTGATTGGTCCTAGAACAATAGGATTCAGAATGCGGCAGTCTGATTGGTCCTAGAACAATAGGATTCAGAATGCGGCAGTCTGATTGGTCCTAGAACAATAGGATCCAGAATGTAGCAGTCTGATTGGTCCTAGAACAATAGAATTCAGAATGCGGCAGTCTGATTGGTCCTAGAACAATAGTATTCAGAATGCGGCAGTCTGATTGGTCCTAGAACAATAGGATCCAGAATGTAGCAGTCTGATTGGTCCTAGAACAATAGAATTCAGAATGTAGCAGTCTGATTGGTCCTAGAACAATAGGATTCAGAATGCAGCAGTCTGATTGGTCCGCAGGAGCCACCCAATCCAGCTCCAGGTGGAAGTGAATCCACAACCTGATTGGCCTACAGAAGAATCCCAGAATTAGCCAATCATGTGTGGCCCATTGTGTAAATAATGTATATAAAGCAGATATTTTGGGGGAACATTCATTCCTCCTCATCACTATGCACTGAATAAAGAGCATGAAATCCACTCTCGACTCTGAGTATATTTCATGTAGTCTGACACAGCTGGAAGGCAAAGGGTTGGGCAAGGCTGATACATGCATCTTCAATGTTCATTGGGGGAGAATTCCACCCTGAAACTGCTACAAGGACCCCGTGCGTTTAAACTAGGGGATATTTGGATCAGGCCCACTTCTCAGCAGGAATGGTCAAAACTGCCCAGCTTATATTTGGGGATATCTTCTGCCAACCCTTCTCCCCCTTTCTCCCCACCCCATGTCTTATACTGAACATAAATGAACTATGAAAAAACCTCTATTAATTGAGAGTGAAGATGCTGTATGTACTTTGCCTTGCTCATTCATTTGTTTTGCATCACAAAAAAAATCTTTAATAAAAACTAATTTTGAAAAAAGAACTTCTGAGTGGGGAGATATCTTTCCAGATATCCTTTTAACTGTGCATTCAGGTTCATGGTAGTATATTGGGGTGAATATACATGATGATGGTGAATTAAATTTGTATACTGCCCTTCCCTCATAGCTCTCAGGTGCTTTAAAACATAAAATAATACAAGATAAAAATGAGATAAACAAACCAAGAACCCCTCCCTCTACAATCCTTACAATATTGTTCGATCCTCCTTACAGCACAGTCTCCACGTGAAAATATTTTGGGGTCGACACTCTGCTTCATTTCCAATTGGTGTTGAAGTCCTGAGATATTTTTTATACAGTGGTATACTTCGGGTTAAGGGACGCGGGCGGCACTGTGGGTTAAACCACAGAGTCTAGGACTTGCCGATCAGAAGGTTGGCGGTTCGAATCCCCGCGACGGGGTGAGCTCCCGTTGCTCGGTCCCTGCTCCTGCCAACCCAGCAGTTCGAAAGCATGTCAAAGTGCAAGTAGATAAATAGGTACCGCTCTGGCGGAAAGGTAAACGGCGTTTCCGTGCGCTGCTCTGGTTCGCGGCTTAGTCTTGCTGGCCACATGAACCGGAAGCTGTACACCGGCTCCCTCGGCCAATAAAGCAAGATGAGCGCCGCCACCCCAAAGTCAGTCTGGACCTAATGGTCAGGGGTCCCTTTACCTTTATACCTCGGGTTAAGAACAAAATTCATTCTGGAGGTCCATTCTTAACGTGAAACTGTTCTTAACCTGAAGCACCACTTTAGCTAATGGGGCCTCCTGCTGCCACCGCTGCACAATTTCTGTTCTCATCCTGAAGCAAAGTTCTTAACCCGAGGTACTATTTCTGGGTTAGCGGAGTCTGTAACCTGAAGCGTCTGTAACCCAAAGTGTTTGTAACCCGAGGTTCCACTGTACTACAAAGCCTCTCCTCCTCACAGACTGTTCCCGTGGCAGTGGGGGGGGGCGTGTTCAGCCCCCCACATCATCTCTCAGCTGCTGCGCCACCCTCTTAGCTGGCCAGCCAATAGGGCTGCTCTGGGGGAGGGGCTTAGCCACATTCAAGTGGCCATGGCAGCCTCCGTGCCTCATTCAGCCCTCGGAAGATGACGGATCACCCGCCCACCTGCCCTTCAGGCTTGGTTTATGTTTCTGACCTTGCTATGGACTTTGGTTGGTTGCCTTGGTTGCCCAGGGGGCCTGGTAGGAGTTTTTATCCATTTGGCTAATTGGCACCAGCCTCTTGGTTTTTTGCCTTCCTCATAGCGATTCACCACAACTTTCTGGTATTGGCGGTTAGGCATTGGAATGTGTGTTGTGTGTTGGTGGGTGAGGTTTGGCCACCACTTACCCCTCCTTTTTGGGTACAGTGGTGCCCCGCAAGACGAATGCCTCGCAAGACGGAAAACCCGCTAGACGAAAGGGTTTTCCGTTTTGGTGGTGCTTCCCAAAACGAATTTCCTATGGGCTTGCTTCGCAAGACGAAAATGTCTTGCGAGTTCCTGCGGGTTTTTCCCCCTTCCCCCCTTTTTCTTAGCCGCTAAGCCGCTTATCAGCTGATCCGCTAAGCCGCTAAGCCGCTTAACAGCTGATCCGCTAAGCCGCTTATCAGCTGATCCGCTAATCCGCTAAGCCGCTAATGGGCTTGCTTCCCTAACCCTAACCCTAACCCTAACCCTAACCCTAACCCTAACCGCTGTATTCCTTTAAAGGAATCCGGCAGTTGTGGATCCTGCCCGATGCCCTGTCGGTGGCTAGGGCCATGGAACGACCACCGGTGACATCAGGGGAAGCTTCCAGTTGTATTTGCATCAACATTCTCCTCCCACTGTTTATTTACCGTCAAAAGACCCCTGGTGTGCAGGTGGGGTCATGTACAGGTTGTTTTATCCAATGCCTAAGCCAATACCGCTCTCATGCTGTAACCAATAAAAGCTGTGGCCTTTTTCAGCCCATTAACTTAAAATTCTGGTGTCCTTGTCTCTTATTTACCACCACGCGGGTTCGGTTCCTCGACTCACAAATGTCCTGGGTTTTTCTTTGCTGTGCTCTGGCTGTCGCAGTTGATGGTAGCAACATTCCCGAATCCCAGTTGCTGAAAACCGCAAAAGGGGAAAGGGTTTCTGAGCTCGTATCTTGCTTGTAGGTTTCCCCATAAAGGGCATCTGGTTGGCCAGTGTGAGAACAGGAGGCATAGCTGTCAACTTACAGATTTGAAAATAAGGGATCAGCAGCTAAAATAAGGGATTTTCCAAGGGGCACAGGCATGTTCAACTTCTGAGCCCCTCCGAGCCAAAGGCAGAAAGCCCAGCCAGCAGCCAAACGAAGCCTCAAGCGGTGGTTCCCACAGCGCAGCAACCCGGCAAAGGGGATGCAGCAAGGAAAACCACCGTCACCTCTCCGCTGGGAAGCTCTGAACAAAGGCGAGTCCCCAGGGAACGCGGCCAATTTGATCAGCACAAGGCATGCAAGCTCCACCCCCCAGTCGTTCTTAGACTCCTTATTGGGTGAGCAACGCAGCCAAGCAACACAGTTGGAGCCTCCCTCCTCCCTGGCCGGCAGGGAGGGAGGGAGGGAGAGGAGCTGTTTCCTTTGAAACCCGGGAAATTTAAGGGACATCATCAATAAGGGGCAGCAGCGGGACATGGCGCTGGGATAAGGGACTTTCCCGCCAAATAAGTGACAGTTGACAGCTATGACAGGAGGTTGGACTCGATGGGCCTTTGGCCTGACCCTGCAGACTTTAAAGAAAAGGAGGGGAGCCTAGGGGGCAGTGGGTTGGTCCTTGGTGGTCCCCCACCCCACAAAATCACTTCCCAGCGTGGTTCTTTATTCCCCACCAGGCTGCATTTACACAATGAGTGTGATGGTTCTTCCCTATTAGCCTTTGACTCATCAAATGTTATTACAATATTTATATACAGTCTCTTAGCTGGAATATTTGCAGAGCGGCCCACACGCCGGCTGCAGTAAACATCTCATCCATAAAGCAGCAATGAATGCAAAAGGACAAAATCACACACAGCTGCCATCTGGCCTTTTGCATTCATCAAAGGCATTTGACACGTCCCCCAATAATTTTGGGAAAGCGGAGCGGGATAGGAACATCAACTTTGTGCACCTCCGTGAACAAGGTGATATGAGAAAGGTTTTCACGCAATAATTTGAACTCTGATACACCAGCTTCTTCTTCTTTGGCGATCCCTTGTAGCCGAATAAGATTGTCTTCCATAAACATGGTTTTAACATTGAGTCCGTAAGTGACTGTGGAGGCCAGTTCTGGATCCCCACGTCCTTCCACAGTGGGGACATTGGTTTCCGGGTGGGAGTTGATCACGGTGTGGATTTGCCAAGCGTGCCTTCCTCTTAGCACGTTTCTCCCTTGCACGCTGAGTTCAAGTGTCTTCAAAGCCCATGACACCTTTAGTAAAGGCTGTTCTCCAACTGGAGCACTCGCAGGCCAGTATTTCTCAATTGTCAATGTTTATACTACTTTTTTTTAGATTTGCCTTGAGACAGTCTTTAAACCTCTTTTGTTGACCACCAGCATTACGCTTTCCATTTTTAAGTTCAGAATAGAATGGTTGCTTTGGAAGACGATAAACATGACCAGTCCAACGAAGTTGATGTTGGAGAATCATTGCTTCAACACTGACAATCTTTGCTTCTTTCAGTACACTGGCATTAGTTTGTCTTCCCAAGTGATGTGTAAAATTTTTCAGAGACGCCGTTGATGGAATATTTCAAGGAGTTGGAGATGGATTTGTAAGTATAACTCTGATACATCAGCAGACGGGTGGTGAGCCACAAATGCAGGACCAAAGGCAGCTTATATATCCAGGGACACGAGTAAAGAAACAGTGATTCAAATGCTCTATAAACATGCAACACCAGATGGCACCAGAGAGCAGGAAATTTTAAAATGTGATTCTCCATAGGGATTTTTTCTTTTGTTATAATGTTCTAATTTCTGACTTAATTATAGCATCCCCCCCCCCCCCGTGTGCAGATCTACACTAGGACAGGCAGGAATGATTTTAGGCTTCAAAAAGGCAGGGGAAAAATGGAGAGGGGAGGAAAGTCTGAGTCTAGTGAAGTCTCCTCTGTTGCATTGAGTTGCTCAGAAGAGAGCATGTTCTGGTGCTCAGACATCAAAGGGCCAGGAGAGCCAGGATCGGCCCCTGAAGTCAGCTGATGGGGCACTTAGCCCAGTGGTGGAGCTGGTACTGCACCTTAGGTGGCGCCACTGATTAAGAGTATCTGGAACTTTTCCAGGGAGTCTTCTCTTCCCATGAGGTGGCCAAAGTCTTGGAGCCTCAGCTTCAGGATCTGTCCTTCCAGTGAGCACTCAGGGCTGATTTCCTTCAGAATGGAGAGGTTTGATCTTCTTGCAGTCCATGGGACTCTCAAGAGTCTCCTCCAGCACCATAATTCAAAAGCATCAATTCTTCGGTGATCAGCCTTCTTTATGGTCCAGCTCTCACTTCCATACATGACTACTGGGAAAACCATAGCTTTAACTTTGTTGGCAAGGTGATGTCTCTGCTTTTTAAGATGCTGTCTAGGTTTGTCATTGCTTTTCTCCCAAGAAGCAGGCGTCTTTTAATTTCGTGGCTGCTGTCACCATCTGCAGTGATCATGAAGCCCAAGAAAGTAAAATCTCTCACTGCCTCCATTTCTTCCCCTTCTATTTGCCAGGAGGTGATGGGACCAGTCGCCATGATCTTCGTTTTTTTCATGTTGAGCTTCAGACCATATTTTGCGCTCTCCTCTTTCACCCTCATTAAAAGGTTCTTTAATTCCTCCTCACTTTCTGCCATCAAGGTTGTGTCATCTGCATATCTGAGGTTGTTGATATTTCTTCCGGCAATCTTAATTCTGGCTAGGGATTCATCCAGCCCAGCCTTTCGCATGATGAATTCTGCATATAAGTTAATATTTGCAGGCGACACTAAGCTTAAATAGGCCCATGGTTTGACTCTAGATAAGGCAACCTCCTATGTTCCGAAGTTGTTGCATCCTGAACTCAAACGCAGCAAGCCTCCAACCTGAATGAAACAGGCAAATGCTCTGCAGGCTTCGAGTTTTTGTTTTGTTGCGAATGTTACAAATCCCTGTTCATGCCACTCCAACTTCCAGCCTCCTTGGTGCCGGAGATGACAGTGACCAAGGCAGACAAATCGCAGGTGAGTAGAAAATTGCCTTCTCAGCTCACGGATCAGCGCTCAGCCCATCCACTCTATTATCTCTATTATCGACAATTTCTACCTGGACTTCTTCTGTGTAACATCTGCTTCATAGATTCCATATGTGTGTTCCCCCGCGGGGATGATTTGAAACGGTTCTAATTTTGCAGAGTAGGAATGAAAGAGAAGAGGGCTTTTATTTTGCCAGAAGTGGCACTCATCTGTCAGACAGCTGTTTTGCTGGAGAGGCAGGGATAAAAAAAAAAAAAAAACGGGGAAAGGTTCATTGACTCTCGCACACCTGCTCTGTGTGGAGAAGGTCCCAGGTAAAGGAGGCCTGCTCCAGGGCGGAAGATGCTCTGCCAACCTGTCTGCCACCAGCCAGCCCTGAGGCTATCTCCTTACCAAAGAGATGCTGGATCCGGCCAGTGGCCTCTCTAGTCCAGCATCCTGTTCTCACAGTGGCCAACCAGACCCACCCCCTTGGAAACACACAAGCAGGATCGGAGCACGAGAGCAACACTTTCCCCTCCTGTGGTTTCCAGCAACCGGGATTCAGGCAGAGCAGAGCCATCCTGAGAAGTCTTCTCCACCATGAATTAGCCTCATCCTCTGTCAAAGCCATCTAGGGTGGTGGCCCACACTGCCTCCTGTTGGTGCGAGTGCCGCAGTTTAACGATGCTGAAATATACTCAGAGTCGAGAGTGGATTTCATGCTCTTTATTCAGCTCAGAGTAGTGAGGAATGGAAGTTCCCCCGAAATGTCTGCTTTATATACATTATTTACACAATGGGCCCCACGTGATTGGCTAATTCTGGGATTCTCCTGTAGGCCAATCAGGTTGTGGATTCACTTCCACCTGGAGTTGGATGGGTGGCTCCTGCGGACCAATCAGACTGCTGCATTCTGAATCCTATTGTTCTAGGACCAATCAGACTGCTGCATTCTGGATCTTACTGTTCTAGGACCAATCAGACTGCTGCATTCTGGATCCTATTGTTCTAGGACCAATCACACTGCTGCATTCTGGATCTTATTGTTCTAGGACCAATCAGACTTCTGCATTCTGAATCCTATTGTTCTAGGACCAATCAGACTGCTGCATTCTGGATCCTATTGTTCTAGGACAAATCACACTGCTGCATTTTGGATCCTATTTTTCTAGGACCAATCAGACTGCTGCATTCTGGATCCTATTGTTCTAGGACCAATCAGGCTGCTGCATTCTGAATCCTATTCAACTCAGTACATAACAGATGCACTGCATGAAGAAGTCCTTTCTTTTATCTCTCCTGAAACTGGTCCAGGGGTGGAGCAGGCTCTCAGCTTCCTCCTCCTCCGTCTCAGCCTTTCCCTTGAAGAACTTGGCATGCAGGAGGAGGATGGGGACAGAATGAGATTAGGTATTTTTTTGGCTCTGCCTATCGCTAGCTCTGGTGCCCCCTACTGTTGGACTCTGTCTCTTTTGCCCTACCGGTCCCACTGGTCCCTGGTCCAACCCCCAACATCTCAAGGTTGGCCTTGGAGATTCCTGGGTTGCCGCTGAGATTCAACATAGACAGTATTTGAACCAGACGGAGCACAGGTTTGACCTTGGGCCGGTTCACACCTGCTGGGAAAATCCTGATTTTCGATGCAGAAAAGGAACGCTCTATCCCCTATTCAATGGCAAGGGAGAACTTACAGATCACTCCACCTGGCCTCTCCTGAGATGTCATCGTTGGAGGAAGGGGCACCGGCAAGTCCTGGGACGAACAGTCCTGAGGAACAACAAGACACCAGCAAACTCAAACACCAGCTTTTGCCTTCCATGCTTATTTTCTAAAGTGTCGCTCGGCTATTAGGGGGACCGACAGTATTAGCTAAGACGGATGCTCTGCACAAAGCAATCAGCTAAAATGCCCAGGATCCTTGCCAAAACAAACACAGGAGCAAACAGGCTGGCAGAAATCCAGAGCCAGTGAGGTCTGCAACTAGTGGTGCTCCGTGTGAATCTCCACTGGGTTACAGAGTCATAGAATCGAGGAGTGGGCAGGGGACTGGAGTGGGTCATCTAGTCCAACCCCCTTCAATGCAGGAATCACAGCTAATGAATCCCTGGCAGATGACCATCCAGCTTCTGATTCAGGTTCTCCAAGGAAGGAGAGCCCACCAACTTCTGAAGGAGTCCATTCCACTCTCCAATAGCACTTTGCCTCAGAAAGTCCTACCTGATGTCCAGTACGTTTCCGAGCACAATTCAAAGTGTTGGTGCTGACCTTTAAAGCCCTAAACAGACTTGGTCCAGTAGACTTGAAGGAGCGTCTCCACCCCCATCGTTCTGCCCAGACACAGAGGTCCAGCGCCAAGGGCCTTCTGGCGGTTCCCTTGCTGCAAGAAGCAAAGCTACAGGGAACCAGGCAGAGGGCCTTCTTGGTAGTGGCACCTGCCCTGTGGAACGCCCTCCCGTCAGATGTCAAGGCAATAAACAACTATTTTACTTTTAAAAGACAACTGAAGGCAGCCCTGTTTAGGGAAGTGTTATGTACTGAGTTGAATAGGATCCAGAATGCAGCAGTCTGATTGGTCCACAGGAGCCACCCAATCCAGCTCCAGGTGGAAGTGAATCTGCAACCTGACTGGCCTATAGGAGAATCCCAGAAATAGCCAATCACATGGAGCCCATTGTGTAAATAATGTATATAAAGCAGACACTCTGGGGGAACTTCCATTCCTCCTCACCACTATGAGCTGAATAAAGAGCATGAAATCCACTCTCGACTCTGAGTATATTTCAGGACACTTTTAACGTCTGATGCTGTATTGTTTTTAATATTCAGTTGGAAGCCGCCTAGAGTGGCTGGGGAAACCCAGCCAGATGGGCAGGGTATAAGTAAATTATTATTATTATTATTATTATTATTATTATTATTATTATTATTAGGCCTAATGATTAGGCTCCTAGTCGGGATGACTATGTTCTACCTTCCACAGCTGGAGGCAGAGATGCTTCTGAATACCAGTTGCTGGAAGCCACAGAAGGGGTCCTGTTTGCAGGATTCCCAATAGAGGCATCTGATTGGCTGCTGTGAAAACAGGATGCTGGACTAGGTGGACCATTGGCCTCATCCAGCGGTCTCTCCTTTTATTATCATCATCAAACCTTTTATTGACATCACATCCAAAACAGATGGTGTTTCCTGCTTGGCAGGGGGTTGGACTCGATGGCCCTTGTGGTCTCTTCCAACTCTATGATTCTATGATTCTATATCAATATAGAATTCCCACTTCCCCAGCGGCACAAAACATTTGCTAAAAGAAAGGAGGCAGAGCAGTCTATCGTCACATCTCAAATAGAGCTATTTAGCCACTAACTTGGTGAGCTCCTGATCATTCCCCAGTAATAGAAAATGTATGAGCTGGTTTCCATTTGGGGATACAGGGTTGATCTAGAAATTGCTGGCGGAGATCAGCATATAGTTTACAATTGAGAACCGTATGTGTAAAGGTTTCCTTATATTAGTCAGAATCTCCTTTCCTATAATTTGAATCCATTGGTTCAGGTCCTTCTGGAGCAGCTAAAAATGAGTAGTAGTAGTAATAATAATAATTTATTTGTACCCCGCCCATCTGGCTGGGTTTCCCCAGCCACTCTAGGCAGCTTCCAACAAAGATTAAAAATACATTAAAATGTCTGACATTAAAAACTTCCCTAAACAGGGCTGCCTTCAGATGTCTCCTAAACATCAGATAGTTGTTTATTTCTTTGACATCTGACGGGAGGGTGCCACCACCAAGAAGGCCCTCTGCCTGGTTCCCTGTAGATTTGCTTCTCACAGGGAGGGAATTGCCAGAAGACCCTCAGAGCTGGACCTCAGCGTCCGGGCTGAATGATGGGGGTGGAGACGCTCCTTCAGGTCTATTGGGCCAAGGCTTGCTCCATCTTCCATGGGACAGCCCTGGAGATATTTGAAGCTGGCTCCTCTCCGTCTCCTTCAGCTCCTTGGAGAAAAGACTGGGAAAGAAATGCAATAAATACTTACAAATAATCTTTGGGTCTGCACAGTTAAAGTGGATTAAGGGGCTCTTTCGCCCCGGTGCAAGAAATCCACATGAAACACGTACACTCTTGTTTCTGGTTAGGAGGGTGACAGACACAGACACTGAAAAGTGTGGGATGAACCAATGATTAATGGGAAGACAGGCCAACACCCTGAAAGCTATTCAGGATGATACGTTCCTTGTTGTGTAACTGCCCTGGAAACAAATCAGAACATCCACGAGAACATTGGAGAGACCCAGAAGCAGGATTGTAGCACAAGATCCACTCTCCCCTCCTGTGCTTTCCAGTTTTCTGAAGTATTGGTGCCTGTATCAATAGCCCTCTCCAGTCCTCTTTCAAAGCCACCCAGGTTGGTGGCCTCCTGTGGCAGTGAGTTCCATAGTTTAACAAACAATAAAGAGCCGACATGGTTTGAGCATCATGTAAGCTTTGTGCAAGCAAAACAGGATTCTGGAGGAGCCCACTAATGGAAAAAAGTGTGTGGGGGGGGCATATTCCGACTCAGCTTTTGAGTGGCATGTCAGAGGTTTGCACGCTTAATAAATGGAAGTGGATATAAACCTCCTTTCTGACGTGGACATATTTCACCCTGTTTAACCTGCACTTATCTCTCGAGCCTTTATACAAATAATGTTGGCTCTCTGCCTTTTCAATGGGAACAAAATCTTCTGGCAAATTGAGCAGAAGAAGGAAGGTTTGTGTGTGAGAGCGAGAGAGAGGGAGAGAGGTGAGATCAGCTTACATATTTTCTTACTTGATAATAATGAGCTGGCATGGCTCCTGCCCTCCTTGTCTCCTTCTCACTGCCAGAAAGAAGGATCCAATGCAGTTGAAGTCAGTCAGTGTGGCCTAGTGGTGAGAGTGTCAGGACTCAACTATGCAGCTGCAAATGAAATGTTTTAAGTGTGTTTTAAGTGCATTATACAAATGTGGCACTAGATGGCGATGATGAGCTTAAGGCAAATTCAATATATTTTCAATTATACAGACACACACACACACACACACACACACACACACACACTTTTTTTTGGGGGGGGGAAAGCATTCTTACAGTGTTTTTTATACATATCTAGATTCCATCTCAGATTAGGACCTCGGAGAGACCCGAGTTTGAATCCCCGCTTGGCTATGAAGCTCTCACTGCGTGAGTTTTGCACTAGTCACTTCCCTTTTCAGTTCTAAGCTATTTATTCATTTCTTAAAATTCCTATCCCGCTTGACTGTAAAAAACAAAACCGCAAAGTGGTTTACAAACTGATAAATCAATAAGATAGCATCTCCGTAGCTCAGTTGACAAGAACAAGAGTTTCTTAACCCCAGGGTCCTGGGTTTGAGAACCAAGTTGGGCAAAAGATTCCTGCACTGCAAGAGAATGGATGGACTAGAGGACCCTCGTGGTCCCATCCAACTCTACTAATTCTGTGACTTTGTGATTTTAAGAAAGATGTGCAGCAGTTTCAAACATACAGAAAAATATGGAAACAGGTTACAATTCACACCAACTTTCTAAGTCTACCTTGTCGTCAAGATCGAAGGAGGAAGTTGGGGGGGACATCCTGTATGCCACCTTGAGCTCCTTAGAGAAAAAGGTGGGACAGAAACACAATCAATAAATACAGAAATTGGACTACTGCAATGTGCTCTATGTGGGGTTACCCTTGAAGGTGACCCAGAAACTGCAATTAATCCAGAATGCGGCAGCCAGACTGGTGACTGGGAGCGGCCGCCGAGACCACATAACACCTGTCTTGAAAGACCTAGTGGTACATTGGCTCCCAGTACGTTTCCGAGCACAATTCAAAGTGTTGGTGCTGACCTTGAAAGCCCTAAATGGCCTCGGCCCAGTATCCCTGAAGGAGCGTCTCCACCCCCATCATTCTGCCCGGTCACTAAGATCCAGTGCTGAGGGCCTTCTGGTGGTTCCCTCATTGCGAGAAGTGAGGTTACAGGGAACCAGGCAGAGGGCCTTCTCGGTGGTGGCACCCACCCTGGTGGAATGCCCTCCCACCTGATGTCAAAGAGAACAACAACTACCAGACTTTTAGAAGAAATCTGAAGAGAAGCTTTTAATGTTTAATACACAATTGTATTTTAATATTCTGTTGGAAGCCGCCCAGAGTGGCTGGGGAAACCCAGCCAGATGAGCGGGGTATAAATAATAAATGATGATGACGATGATGATGATGCAGAAATTACTCCTGGCAACCTACAGGTCTTTTGCCCTCTCTTCTGGGGGGTTCAAGGTTGACGGAGGCTGACAGAAGCAGGTCCCTCTGAGTTACGTGAGACTGACTCCTGGATGCTAAGTCTGCCTAGGATGTAGCTTCAGGGATCTTGATTTTGAGGGGAGCTGATCCCAGAGTGGTTTGCCCCCGATCAACGTGCCAGGCATCGTCTCTCAGAGAGGAGGCCATATATCCGAGAGGAATCAATAGCAGCAGAGAGCAGGTTGCACAAGAACTCAGGAAGCTTTCCCCGTTGCCAGAAGCAATTCATTCACGAAAACCTGACAGAGACGAACTCGCGACGCTGAGTCATGCTGAGTCAAAGAGCAGGAGTCCGGTCTGGCCAGGCATTGTCCGCTCCAGTTTTCACTAACCTGGTGCCCTCTAGACATTTCAAATTGTAACTCACATCAGCCCGCTGCCAGCGCAGGCATTAACAACCCCAAACACCTCCAACTGGTGCAGTGTCCCCAGTGCCTCTCCTAGCTCAACTAGTTGTTGTTGCTGCTGCTGTTGTTGTTTAGTTGTTTAGTCGCTTAGTCGTGTCCGACTCTTTGTGACCCCCTGGACCAGAGCACGCCAGGTACTCCTGTCTTCCACTGCCTCCTGCAGTTTGGTCAAACTCATGTTGGTAGCTTCGAGAACACTGTCCAACCGTCTCGTCCTCTGTCATCCTTTTCTCCTTGTGCCCTCCATCTTTCCCAACATCAGGGTCTTTTCCAGGGAGTCTTCTCTTCTCATGAGGTGGCCAAAGTCTTGGAGCCTCAGCTTCAGGAGACATCACCTTGCCGACAAAGGTCCGTATAGTTAAAGCTATGGTTTCCCCAGGAGTGATGTATGGAAGTGAAAGCTGGACCATCAAGAAGGCTGATCGCTGAAGAATGGATGCTTTTGAATTCTGGTGCTGGAGGAGACTCTTGAGAGCCCCATGGACTGTAAGAAGATCCAACCTCTCCATTCTGAAGGAAATCAGCCCAGAGTGCTCACTGGAAGGACAGATCCTGAAGCTGAGGCTCCAATACTTTGGCCACCTCATGAGAAGAGAAGACTCCCTGGAAAAGACCCTGATGTTGGGAAAGATGGAGGGCGCAAGGAGAAGGGGACGACAGAGGACAAGATGTTCTCGAAGTGACCAGCATGAATTTGACCAAACTGCGGGAGGCAGTGGAAGACAGGAGGGCCTGGTGTGCTCTGGTCCAGGGGGTCATGAAGAGGAGGACACGACTAAACGACTAAACAACAACAATTTCCAACACACACACACACTCACTCACACACACACACACTTTTCTCCACTCACACAGAACTGCAGGCCTGTTCGCAAGGCGCAAAACCTGGCCTCTTTCTCTGCTGGCTGCCCAACAGCTGCTGAAACTGAGCAACTCACATCATTTATCCTTTCATTGATAAGTCAGCCCATCTCTCAAAAACTCCTTGCCAGAGTCCCAGACCTCTCCCTTTTGCCAGCAGCGATCGATAGTCATAAAGTTTCTGTCCAGGTGCCATCTGTTCTTTGGCTACAGGTTTTCAGTTTGGAAAAATCTAGATGCTTAGGAAGGAACAAGTGTTTGGGACGGGCAAGGAAGAGGACCGCTGAGGTGGGGCGGGGTCGGCCTGGAGGCCCAGTGGATCTTAATGGGGGGAAGGGGTCCAGAAAGCCTCTAACAGCCCTACTCATTTTTTATTTTAAAGAAAAGAAATAAGAGGACAAGGAATGAAATATATCACCAGGTTCCCCTCCATATCCACACCAGCCACTGGGCAGCCGTCTGCTGCCATCTTCTGGACACATTGAGTTATTGAGACTTAAAGGAAAGGTCAACACAAAGACATTCAGCCAATTCACAAAAAAGCAGAGAGCTCAGGGCAGATGAGTCCTTTTCATTCACAGCAAACCTGCCCAGCGCTGCAGTGCTTTCAGGTGTGCAACTAGCAAGCACAGAGCTTGCATTCTGCAAGTCCTGGCCGAATAGTTCGAGTGCGAGTCCAGAATCACAGCGGGTTGGGATAGATGACCCCCAGGAGCCCTTGGCAACCCTAGGACTCTCTGATTCTAAATGAGTTTGGTCGCTGTTGCTGCTGTTGTTCCTAAAAAGCCCTGCTAGTTAAAAGCTGGAAACCTTTCACGATGTATATAGAGAAACAATGCACTGAAAAGAACTCCCTTGCAGGATTTGATTAAGACACAATCAATTAATATAAACAGAAAATATAAATATGAAGGGGGAATGTTAAGAAAATGTTAATAAGGTGCAATCTTAATTTCTATATATAAGGTGTATAAAATTATTGGCAGAAGAAATGAATATGTGATAAACCAGAAAGGGAAGTTGGGGGAAGTTTATAGAAAATATAAAATGTAATTTGTGGGTTTTTAAAATTTAGTATTGAATATGTTAAACTTTGTTGGAAATTTTTTTTTTTAAAAGCCCTGCTAGTTATATGCAAAATTATGCATGTAATGCAAATAAACGACTCAAGCCACATTGTCTTCTGTATTTCTGAAGCATAAATTATAATTATTAATAGCTAAGTATTTTTATACGTTTATATATATATATATATATTTCTGTATGTATCTGTTTATGTGCAGGTTGCTTTAGGAACCCAGGAATGCAGATGCACATAAAATTAGTGTCTATAAATACATATAAGGCGAGCAAATGCTTCCTATTGCTACCTGCAGCCCCCAGTCTCTAAGCGGTGAGAGACCCCGGGGTCTCCAGGCAATTACCGAGATTCCAGTTTCCTTGGAATGAACCTTGGTGGAAACTGTGGAGTCTTTAGGATATCTGGTTTTATTTGCACATATGTAGAACTTGTATGTAGAGCATAATATGGGGGAAGGGGCAACCTCACAGGACGAACACCCCGGCAGATCTTGCTCCCCCTTTTACAACCTTTTCTCTAAACTGGAAAGTCCCAAATTCTGCAACCGCTCCTCCATCCCCTTAGAGGGTTTCCCTAGAGGACAATCTGTGCAGATCAGCCCCTGGTCACCCTAGAGGCAGGTGAGCCCTGTGTTTGGATCAGGCCAAAGTTATCTGTTTATTTCACAATTCTTTTAGGCCACTAATCGTGAAAATACTCGTGGTGTAAAAATAATAATAATACAAATAAATACATTACCTAAACAGTAGCATCTATGCTTTAGTGTGGCGACACCTAAACTGTGGAACTCCTTGCCTTTTGATATCAGCAGATGCCTGCATTGCAATCTTCTCCCTGTCTGCTAAAAACATTTTGGCTTAGACCAGAATTCCCAGATATCTTGGAACACTGATGTGTTTTTAGTTCATTTCTGGTTAATTTTTTTTTTTAATGTTAACATTTTTATTCCTCTATTCTTTGAAGCTTTTTAAAAATTGCAAGTGGTATATAAATTTTATGAAATGAACAAAATATAAGAAAAGTTTTTTAAAAAAACAACAACAACCACCACCATCAACTGATTTTGGATGCGTTCGAAATGGCGATGGTGTAAAATGCATGTTTACAGCGATAGCTCTGTCGGTAGAGCATTAATTTCAGGGACGTGGGATCAAGCCCCACGTTGGTCCAAAGATTCCTGTATCGCAGGGGGTTGGACTAATTTTTTAAATAAATTTTTTCTTTATTCAAAATTATAACAAGATATATTATCCCATTTTTCCTCTTCCCCCCACAAAACCCACCCACTCCCACCCCACCCCCCGACTTCGCTCGGTTCCAGTCTTTGGTTTCTCTAAAAATGCTGTTTTCTGCATGTTACAAAGTTGTATAAATCCTTAAATTATTTAACTGATTAGTGTCAATAAAGAGTTTGTGAGTGTTTATTCAAAACCAGCCAAGGAGTCCAGTTTGCTTTGTTGCGTCTTCAGATACTTTGTAAAGGGTTCCCATTCATCCTTAAAGTCACAGTTATCCTTGTCCCGTA
Organism: Podarcis cretensis; assembly: GCF_951804945.1. Taxonomy (NCBI): domain Eukaryota; kingdom Metazoa; phylum Chordata; class Lepidosauria; order Squamata; family Lacertidae; genus Podarcis; species Podarcis cretensis. Next base: position 100,464,394 of record NC_137174.1, read on the forward strand.
GCTTATAGGTCAGTTTTGCCAGTTCTGCGTGGTCCATCAATTTTCTTGCCATGATTCTTTAGTTGGGGTTTCTTTGTTCTTCCATCCTTGTGCTATTAAGACTCTCGCAGCCGTTGTCGCATACATGAAGATGTTTTTCAACTTTTTTGGCAGGTCTTTCCCTACAATCCCTAATAAAAATGCTTCAGGTTTTTTAACAAATGGTAAATGGAACATTTTCTTCAATTCGTTGTATATCATTTCCCATTTTTTAAAAAATTACCTTACAATCCCACCACATATGATAACATGTCCCCTCCTTTTCCTTACACTTCCAACATATATTTGAACTAGTTTTGTACATTTTCTCTAACTGCACTGGTGTCATATACCATCTGTACATCATCTTCATATAATTCTCCTTCAATAGTGAACAATCTGTAAATTTTAAGTCAGTTTTCCATAATTTTTCCCAATCTTCCATCATAATGTTGGACTAAATGACCCTCTGTCATTCTACTGCTGCTTGCCTGGGCAGGTTGCCAACTTCGCCATAGGGAAGACCTGGAGTGCTCTTGTGCCTTGAACCGAAGCCTATTGCTCAGGAATGGGCAGCTGAAGTTTGCTGTGACCTTTACCTTCAAAGGCTGCATGCTGGCTGTTTAGCCGTAATAAAAACAAACCAACCAACCAACCAACCAACAAACAAACAAGCATACCATCAAAGGACTCAGCTACTGGCAATCCTGTTCCTTCCCACTCGGAATGTGCCTGTAGCCTGTGAGCTCTGCTACGACTGACTGTTGCAAACACTCCCATCATTTGCATGCAATTCTCCCTTAAACCTTGGTAAGAACAGCAAATGTTCCAGCTTCCTCGCCGGGCAGCCGGGAGAGGTTTATTCAAAACACCTTCACACACATTTACAAAGTTGTGGGCCAGGCGCACGGGGGGAAGCGCCACACTCTTTTTGCAAGCCATGGGCCAATGTGGCAACAGAAAGGCGCTTTGTGCATGCTCAGAGGTGCTACTTCACACTTTCCAAGTTGAATTTCTGGCAACCAGAGAAATAGGCAGGAGGGATATTTGGGCTGTTTTTCTTTCCATTGTGCATTTTGTGTTTTTATATTGCTTCGTATGTCGTGAACCACCCTGAAATTAATTAATTCAATTTATATTCCGCCCCACACCCACAAATCTCATTACTGTAATTAATTAATAATTGCAAAAGCATATGCTTGCTTAGAAGATTTGCAGAAACCCCATGCAAACACCCCCGTTTTTAACTTCTTCGGCTCAGGGCGTCGCCTTTCTTCCACCCAGAGCTGCACCTTGCAAACCAAACAGGTGCAAACTGACCCGGGGTTCCACCCTCTCCCAACCCAGGTGCCAATAAGGGCTTCTTCCGCACCTGTGTGGCCTCGATAACAAAGGGAGCAGATCCAGCCCTCCTCCCCTGACACCTGCCTACGTGGGAACATCTTGGCCAGCCTCCCTGGCTCCCAGCAAGCCACTCTTTCCACTTCCTTATCAGGCTTCTCTGACCCAGCAGGGCAGTTTGGGCAGGTAACCTGAGCCTTTGTCCCGCTGCAGATCCGTGCAGAGAAGTTGCTGCACACCTGACGCAGGTAAGGGCAGCCGGGGGTCTCTTCTCCTTGCAGTTACTGTATAAAAATATCTCCTTTGGAAAGGTGAAGGTGTTGTGGTGCTGTTAGGAGAAGAGGTGTGTGAATTTGTGTGGGAGAGAGAGAGAGATTGAGAGAGAAAGAAAGATTGCAATTCTATACCACTTTTTTTCCTCCAAGGAGCCGCAGTCGGCGTACATTGTTCTCTTCCTCCCACGACAACCCTGTGAGGTAGGTTAGGCTGAGAATGAGGAGCTGTCCCAAGATTACACCCAATGAGCTTCGTGGCTGAGTGGGAATTCGAACCCTGGTCTCCCACATCTTCGTCTGACACTCTCCTTCTTCTTCTTTGGCGATCCCTCATAGCCAAGTAAGATTGTCTTCCATAAACACGGTTTTAGCAATGAGTCCGTAAGTGACTGTGGAGGCCAATTCTGGATCCACATGTCCTTCCACAGTGGGGACATTGGTTTCTGGGCGGGAGTTAATCATGGTGAGGGTTTGCCAAGCATGCCTTCCTCTTAGCACGTTTCTCCATTGCGTCCTGAGTTCGAGTGTCATAGAATCATAGAATCATAGAATCACAGAGTTGGAAGAGACCACAAGGGCCATCGAGTCCAACCCCCTGCCAAGCAGGAAACACCATCAGAGCACTCCTGACATATGGTTGTCAAGCCTCTGCTTAAAGACCTCCAAAGAAGGAGACTCCACCACACTCCTTGGCAGCAAATTCCACTGTCAAACAGCTCTTACTGTCAGGAAGTTCTTCCTAATGTTTAGGTGGAATCTTCTTTCTTGTAGTTTGGAGCCATTGCTCCGTGTCCGCTTCTCTGGAGCAGCAGAAAACAACCTTTCTCCCTCCTCTATGTGACATCCTTTTATATATTGGAACATGGCTATCATATCACCCCTTAACCTCCTCTTCTCCAGGCTAAACATGCCCAGCTCCCTTAGCCGTTCCTCATAAGGCATCCTATCCAGGCCTTTGACCATTTTGGTTGCCCTCCTCTGGACACGTTCCAGTTTGTCAGTGTCCTTCTTGAACTGTGGTGCCCAGAACTGGACACAGTACTCCAGGTGAGGTCTGACCAGAGCAGAATACAGTGGCACTATTACTTCCCTTGATCTAGATGCTATACTCCTATTGATGCAGCCCAGAATTGCATTGGCTTTTTTAGCTGCCGTGTCACACTGTTGGCTCATGTCAAGTTTGTGGTCAACCAAGACTCCTAGATCCTTTTCACATGTACTGCTCTCAAGCCAGGTGTCACCCATCTTGCATTTGTGCTTCTCATTTTTTTTGCCCAAGTGCAATACTTTACATTTCTCCCTGTTAAAACTCATCTTGTTTGTTTTGGCCCAGTTCTCTAATCTGTCAAGGTCGTTTTGAAGTGTGATCCTGTCCTCTGGGGTGTTAGCCACCCCTCCCAGTTTGGTGTCATCTGCAAATTTGATCAGGATGCCCTTGAGTCCATCATCCAAGTCGTTGATAAAGATGTTGAATAAGACCGGGCCCAAGACAGAACCCTGTGGCACCCCACTAGTCACTCTTCTCCAGGATGAAGAGGAACCATTCTTTGGGGATACGTTTGCATTGGGGGAGAGAAAGGGTTAATAGGTTGACCAATAAGAAAGCCCGGAGGCGGAGCCTACCTGATTTTGAGGCTCAGTCTAGAGGTTTTGAAATTAGTTTGGTTGGTTCTTTTTTTGGGGGGGGGAGATAGAGTCGGAGTGAGTTAGAGACAGGGAGAAGACTGAGAGGGAATAGAGTGACAGTGTTTCAAATATATTTTAAAACTTGTTTGTGTTTGAAATAAACTTTAATATTCATTGCTAACTCTACCTTAAGGTCCACAATGGGACGTGGATGGCGCTGTGGGTTAAACCAAAGAGCCTAGGACTTGCTGATCAGAAGGTTGGTGGTTCGAATCCCCACGACGGGGTGAGCTCCCGTTGCTCGGTCCCTGCTCCTGCCAACCTAGCAGTTCGAAAGCACGTCAAAGTGCAAGTTGATAAATAGGTACCGCTCCGGCGGGAAGGTAAACGGTGTTTCCATGCGCTGCCCCTCCCAGTTTGGTGTCATCTGCAAATTTGATCCGGATGCCCTTGAGTCCATCATCCAAGTCGTTGATGAAGATGTTGAATAAGACCGGGCCCAAGACAGAACCCTGTGGCACCCCACTAGTCACTCTTCTCCAGGATGAAGAGGAACCATTGATGAGCACCCTTTGGGTTCGGTCAGTCAGCCAGTTACAAATCCACTGAGTGGTAGCATAGTCAAGACCGCATTTTACCAGCTTCTTTACAAGAATATCATGGGGCACCTTGTCAAATGCCTTGCTGAAATCAAGGTAGGCTACATCCACTGCACTCCCTTAATCTACCAGGCTTGTAATTCTGTCAAAAAACGAGATCAGGTTAGTCTGACACGACTTATTTTTCAGAAATCCATGCTGACTATTGGTGATCACAGTATTCCTTTCTAGGTGCTCACAGACTGTTTGCTTAATGATCTGCTCCAGAATCTTCCCTGGTATTGATGTCAGACTGACTGGGCGGTAATTATTTGGGTCCTCTCTTTTCCCCTTTTTGAAAAGAGGGACAACATTTGCCCTCCTCCAGTCTGCCGGGACTTCGCCTGTTCTCCAGGAATTCTCAAAGATGACTGCCAGTAGTTCTGAGATCACACCTGCCAGTTCTTTTAATACTCTTGAATGCAGTTCATCTGGCCCTGGAGACTTGAATACATCTAAACTAGCCAAGTATTCTTGTACTATCTCCTTAGTGTCTTCAAAGCCCATGACACCTTTGGTCAAGGCTGTCCTCCAATTGGAGCGCTCGCAGGCCAGTGTTTCCCAGTTGTCGGTGTTTATACTACATTTCTAAAGATTTGCCTTGAGACAGTCTTTAAACCTCTTTTGTTGACCACCAGCATTACGCTTTCCATTTTTAAGTTGGGAATAGAGTAGTTGCTTTGGAAGACTATCATCAGGCATCCGCACAACATGACCAGTCCAGCAAAGTTGATGTTGAAGAATCATTGCTTCAACACTGGTGATCTTTGCTTCTTCCAGTACACTGGCATTAGTTTGCCTGTCTTCCCAAGTGATGTGTAACCACTGCACCACACTTTCTCCGCACTGAGAGACGGTGTGTGTGTGTGTGTGTCTTCAGGGTACTGCAGATTTTGCTCCGAGTCCAAAACAGCTGCTTGCTGAGCAGGCCAGCACACTTGGTTTGGCCTGCTTCACAGGGTGGATGTGAGACTATAGCAGCAATACTTTTTTGGTTGGGGGAGAATCCATACCCAAATATCGTAGAATGCCTTCTCTCTCTCCCCTCCCCAATTATTTATAACTGAAATTATCTCATTTGAGCTTCACAACCAAACTGTCAGGTAGTTTAATCTGAGAGGAAGCAGATTAAGTGATGAAGTTACGTAAAATTTGTCTAGTGAGCTATGTTGCTCCATTAGGAAGAATTCAAAAGTCACAGTGGAGTCACAGCTTTCTTGGGATCAGCAAAAAATATCAGGCAAGCATTGGGGTTCCTTGAGGTTGGATATTAAAGGAAACAATATGGCTTTTTGAGATGGTATGTGGGAGGGAGGGCAAAAAAACCTGAGGATGGTATAAAGATCCAACGCTTGCAGTCAACCTAAACTGGGTCCAGAGAGACTTAGATCGTGCAAAAAAAAAAAAAAATAAAAATAAAAATAAAATTCCAGGTTGGGCCAAGGGCTGTTGGGAGAAAAAGCCAATTGTGCTGTCAACACAAGGATTTCCAACTGGGCAGTGAAAATTTCTTGCTTCTCCTGCATGTGGAGGGCTTGGAGGTAGACCAAGAGCAGATATGGGGCATGGGGGAGTTGTTGCACAAGGCAAGAACTCGAAGATATCTGATAATTCAATGAAATACTTCTTCATGAAGTCGTAGAAGCATAGTTGGAAGGGATCCCAAAGGTCATCCAGCCTAACCCCCTGTCAATGCAGGAATAAGTGCATAGTTAACCTGTGGAACTCCCTCCCACTGGAGGCAGCGATGGCCACCACCCTGGATAGCTTTAAAGGAGGGTTTGACCAATTCAGGCAGGAGGAGAGGGCTGACGATGGCCACGGTTGCAGCGAAGCTTCTGAATGGAAACTGCAGGCAGGGAGAGAGTTGTTCTTGTGTTCGAATCCTGCTTGCAAGTTTCCCACTGAGGCATCTAGCTGGACGTTGTGAGAACAGCATGCTGGACTAGATGGGCCAATGACCCAGCAAATTCTCATTCTGTCCTTACATTTTTCGGATGCAAAATGGCAGAGGGGGAAAAATCCCAGGGTATATCTCAAGCTACAATTCTGGAACTGGTGAGACGGGGATGCAAGCCATGCTATCCAAATTGCCTCCTCTTCTCTTTTGAGCTCTGCTCCCTTCCACCAGCTGGCCGGCCGCTGGCCTCCTGCAGAGCTCAGTCTTGCCAAACTCTGGGACATTGAATATTAGCTAATGGCAGTGAGGCGACTCTCCCTCCCGAGGCAATATTGCTAAGTGTTTCCCCTCCGGGGTCCCAGCCGGTGCCAGGAGAGCCTGCAGGCAGAGGTCACTTTGACTTTGCAGCAAGAGCCCACAAAAGGATGCCAGAGAGACGCTGAGATGCTTTGCAAAGGAAGGGGGGTTGTTGGCTGGAGGTGAAATCCGTGAGGATGCAGAGAATGGCAGGCAGGGTTGGCTGGGGGTCTGATGGGCAGTGATGGAGGGGCGCTGTCTATGGAGGGGTCCAAATAAATGGCATGCAGCCGGCCAGGCTTCATCATGTATCTCATAGAGATTTTGCTCAAGGCCTGGTTTAGCTTGCTCTAAGGAGTGGCCTCAGGCCCAGGATGTGAATCTGCAAAATGGGTATAATGCAGCCAGAAGGGGCCAGAGTTGAGGCTGGGCACCAGAACATGCTTTTGATACCAGGACTCTGCTAGGGGGAGGAAAACAATAGGAAAGGTGACAGTGCCTCTGAGCATGCACGGTGTACCTTGCCAGGTGAGCAGAGAGGGCTCAGTTGAACAGAAGAGGTCCTAGGATGGAAGCTCATTCTGTGATCCTGCCCAGGGATGGGTCATTTACACAATGGAAAATATTTGCTGGGGCTGTTAAATAAATAGATGCATGAATTGCCTTGGGCATGTGTCTTAAGGTGATTTGCAAACATACCATAAAAAGAATCATAGAATCATAGAGTTGGAAGAGACCACAAGGGCCATCGAGTCCAACCCCCTGCCAAGCAGGAAACACCATCAGAGCACTCCTGACATATGGTTGTCAAGCCTCTGCTTAAAGACCTCCAAAGAAGGAGACTCCACCACACTCCTTGGCAGCAAATTCCACTGTCGAACAGCTCTTACTGTCAGGAAGTTCTTCCTAATGTTTAGGTGGAATCTTCTTTCTTGTAGTTTGGATCCATTGCTCCGTGTCCGCTTCTCTGGAGCAGCAGAAAACAACCTTTCTCCCTCCTCTATGTGACATCCTTTTATATATTGGAACATGGCTATCATATCACCCCTTAACCTCCTCTTCTCCAGGCTAAAAATGCCCAGCTCCCTTAGCCATTCCTCATAAGGCATCGTTTCCAGGCCTTTGACCATTTTGGTTGCCCTCCTCTGGACACGTTCCAGTTTGTCAGTGTCCTTCTTGAACTGTGGTGCCCAGAACTGGACACAGTACTCCAGGTGAGGTCTGACCAGAGCAGAATACAGTGGCACTATTACTTCCCTTGATCTAGATGCTATACTCCTATTGATGCAGCCCAGAATTGCATTGGCTTTTTTAACTGCCGCGTCACACTGTTGGCTCATGTCTAGTTTGCGGTCAACCAAGACTCCTAGATCCTTTTCACATGTACTGCTCTCAAGCCAGGTGTCACCCATTTTGTATTTGTGCCTCTCATTTTTTTTTGCCCAAGTGCAATACTTTACATTTCTCCCTGTTAGAACTCATCTTGTTTGTTTTTGCCCAGTTCTCTAATCTGTCAAGGTCGTTTTGAAGTGTGATCCTGTCCTCTGGAAACAGTTTTGAAAACAGTACAGACAACAACAACTAGAGATAGGTGACCAGTTGGAAAAGCTTTTTTGGGGGGAAATGTCTTCAAATTCTTTCTAGAAAGCGCAGATAGAAAAGAAAGTCCCTTTTCATGCAGTGCAGGAGGCAGGGTGGCCATGAACTTAGATTTTTTAAAAAAGATGCTTAGACAAATTCATGGAGGAGGAGGAGGAGGACTGTTGAGAGTGTACTAACTTATGGTCTGTGTGTGTGGTTTGGGAGCTGCACGGTCAGGGGAAAAACAATGCTGTCCAGGATTGTAAAGACTGCGGAGAGAATAACTGGGTGCACTCTTCCCACCTTGGATCAAATCTATGCTTCCAGGTGCCATAAGAAAGCTGCAGAGATAGTGCAGGATAGTGCGCACCCCGGAAATGATCTCTTTCAGCTTCCAGCTTCTGGAAGAAGGTACAGGGTTATAAAGACTAGGACTAGCTGCCTGAGAAACAGTTTCTACCCAAATGCGATTTTTATAAGGTAGACTCTGTGTGAGTATATAGTATTTCAAAATGGGGTATCAGAGTTTTTAGGGGTTAACCAGGCTGGGATAGCTGGGATAGCTGGCTTGTGGGTTTTTGAATGTCTGATGTAGATTTTTTCATTTTCGTTGTTCTGTATGGGACAATGACAATAAAGATGATCGTATTGTATCAAGACCTTTGAAGGCTACTAGCCAGGTTGCTCCTGAATGCCAGCACCTGGAAGACACAGAAGGCGAGAGTTTTGCTCCTGTTCTCAGATCCTGCTTGTGGGTTTCCTAACAGAGGCATCTGGTCAGCCCCTGTGAGAACAGGATGCTAGACTAGATGGGCTACTGGCCTGATCCAGAAAACTCTCCTTATGTCTTTATGGTGCCTGTTGTATCTCAATGTGGACCCTGTTCCCCCAAAGAGGGGAAGCCACACTGAGAGCCTTGCTCCGACTTCCTGTAGAGCAAGTTTCTGATTTTTCCGGGACTTGGAAGAGAAACTGTCCAGCAGAATGCAATGACCTACTGGGTATTTAGGTGGTTTCTCATGTTACCTGGTCCTCAGCCATAAAGTAAAGGTAAAGGGACCCCTGCCCATTAGGTCCAGTCGTGACCGACTCTGGGGTTGCGGTGCTCATCTCGCTTTACTGGCTGAGGGAGCCGGCGTACAGCTTCCAGGTCATGTGGCCAGCATGACTAAGCCACTTCTGGCGAACCAGAGCAGCGCACAGAAATGCCGTTTACCTTCCCGCCGGAGCGGTATCTATTTATCTACTTGCACTTTGACGTGCTTTCGAACTGCTAGGTGGGCAGGATCAGGGACCGAGCAACGGGAGCTCACCCCGTCGCAGGGATTCGAACCACCGACCTTCTGATCGGCAAGTCCTAGGCTCTGTGGTTTAACCCACAGCGCCACCCGCGTCCCGTGTCCTCAGCCATACAGGGCCTTATATCCTAGTACCAATACCTTGGAACCGAACTCACCCACGAAGAGCTTGTCATGATCGTGGACGCCTGAAATGCTAAGTTTGCCTTGGCTCTCCCGAAACAGCAAGGCCTTGTTTACCCAGGAAGGCGATCACTGAGTCAATTCTGAGGTCCACACCCCTGATAGCTATTTCAGGTCAATGTTTGTTAGCAGAAAATGGCCAACCCCACCCATCTCTGGGTGCCTAGCTCTGTTCTCAGGTATGGTCAGTGGCAGAATGGGAGACCTCGTGATTGCATGAAGTCACCTTGCTCTAAGCCAGCCCATTGACCCATCTAGCCCAATACTGTCTGCTCTGGCTGGCAGAAGCTCAGGGTCCCCAGCAGAGAAAGGTCATTCGCAACGTCTGGTACCTGCAAGATTTTTAAGTGGAGATGCTGGGGATTTGAACCTTTGGGATGAAAAGTAAATGGATCTCTGGGAACCAGCCTGGACCGACTGGCTAAACCAGGTGAGGGGAGTCGATGGGTCTCAAACCATCGGAGAATTAGGGACTTCCCCTGCATGCAAAGACAGACTGTGGAGGATTGAGCAGATGGGACCAAGAGCAGGTCCAATGGCCAAGCAGTTGGTTTCTGCATGTTCTGTGGAGGGAAATGAGGGGTAGATGGGGCTCGTCCACCTGGGAAGGGAGCCCATCTAGGAGAAGAAAAACTATGATCCTACACCTCCGCTGCCTTGCGACTACACTCATTCATGAGTGTAGTCTTCAGGAGTCAACCCCAAGGAACAATCCATGCTGAAGTGTAGGTCAGTTCCCATGAGGCAAGACGCAGCGATAACAACAAGAAGCTTCGTTGAACTGCATAACTGGGAAATGGGGCAAAGCAACTCGTACCTACAGGACCGCCTCTCCTGGTATGCCCCACAGAGGACCTTATGGTCTTCAAATAAAAACATCTAGGAGGTCCCGGGCCACAGGGAGGTTAGGCTGGCCTCAACCAGAGCCAGGGCCTTTTCGGCCGTGGCCCCAATCTGGTGGAATGCTCTATCCCAAGAGACTAAGGCCCTGCGGGACTTGACATCTTTCCACAGGGCCTGCAAGACGGAGCTGTTCCACCAGGCCTTTGGCCAGGTCACAGCCTGACCCCCTCCTTTGTCTATCCTCACAGAACTCTAGCCCAATGGTTGCCATTAATCTGATTTTAATTTATTTTATAATGAAATGATTCTAGAATGTTGTATCATTTTAATGTTAGCCGCTCTGACCCCGGCTTCGGCTGGGGAGTGTGGGATATAAATAAAATTATTATTATTATTATTATTATTATTATTATTATTATTATATACATTCCTGTAAGCCTGGGCCACTCCCACTCCCAACGTGATTGGCTGTCTAAACTTCCAAGCTGCGAATCACGACTCAGAGTTGAAGGGCCAATGGCAGAGGCCCAAATCCTGAAATGTTCTGTGACTGGACATCATGTATCGACTCAGAACACAGGAGCTCAGATTGCTTAGTCCAGACTCAAGCTCAGGCAAACGCAGACCACTGGATACATAACACATGCCTGCTTCCTTGCGGAACATCTTCAGGAGAAGAAAGGACTAAGCAGTAGATCCTACACAAATCCCTTGATCTGCTTTCCTTTGGATCACATCAGCCAGGCAGAGAGGGTAGGTCATCTGGGTAGCCCAGGACCTCCACACACACTGCCCAGGATTTCACCCTGGGGAGATCACTTGGGTGCTGCTAATACAACTGTTTGACTTCACCCTTGGAGGAGCACTCCGTTTTTATCTCGAGACAGACAGAGGCCAACAGCCATGGTAGACAATTAAGTGCTTGGCCACGTAAAGAAGGTGGCTGAGATGTATTAGCTGTGGCTTCCTGCCAGCTGCAATGACTCTGTTTGAAAGAGTCCTCTGTTAGAAGGTTTGTCTTCTCCAAATTCAGATTAACGATAAGGAGCCGTCGGAAGGCAGAGCAGGGGAGGGGCCTTGGCCTGAGCACCTGCACAGAAGGCTCAGCAGGTAAACAGCTCACCTGGTGGCAGAGGGGAGCAATGACTTTAGCTTATGCATTGGGTGTCTGCTGTACTTAATCATTTGCTGTTACTTTCTGCGCTGTTTTTTTATATCGCGCCTTGAGACATGCAGATGTAAAGTGTACAAGGGTCAGCAAACCTTTTCGGCAGGGGGCCAGTCCACTGTCCCTCAGACCTTGTGGGGGGCCAGACTATATTTTGAAGGGGGGGGGGGATGAACGAGTTCCTATGCCCCACAAATAACCCAGAAATGCATTTTAAATTAAAGCACGCATTCTGCTCATGTAAAAACACGCTGATTGCTGGACTGTCTGTGGGCCGGATTGAGAAGGCTATTGGCTTGGATCCAAGGCCTTAGTTTGCCTACCCATGGTATAAAGATTTCCAAGAGCTGCAATCCTCCAAAAACATTAAAAATCATTTTTAAAAACCCCAATAAACATCAAAAGGGCACCAGTCCTGAAATATACTCAGAGTTGAGAGTGGATTTCATGCTCTTTATTCAGCTCATAGTGGTGAGGAGGAATGGAAGTTTCCCCAGAACGTCTGCTTTATATACATTATTTACACAATGGGCCCCATGTGATTGGCTAATTCCGGGATTCACCTGTAGGCCAATCAGGTTGCAGATTCACTTCCACCTGGAGCTGGATTGGGTGGCTCCTGTGGACCAATCAGACTGCTGCATTCTGAATCCTATTGTACTAGGACCAATCAGGCTGCTGCATTCTGGATCCTATTGTTCTAGGACCAATCAGACTGCTGCATTCTGGATCCTATTATTCTAGGACCAATCATGCTGCTGCATTCTGAATCCTATTGTTCTAGGACCAATCAGACTGCTGCATTCTGAATCCTATTGTTCTAGGACCAATCAGACTGCTGCATTCTGAATCCTATTGTTCTAGGGCCAATCAGACTGCTGCATTCTGAATAATCCTTTTGTTCTAGGACCAATCAGGCTGCTGCATTTTGGATCCTACTGTTCTAGGACCAATCAGACTGCTGCATTCTGAATCCTATTGTTCTAGGACCAATCAGACTGCTGCATTTTGGATCCTATTCCACTCACTACATAGCAAGCCCATAACATAGCGCAGGATAGTGCGCACCCCGGCAATGATCTTGTTCAGCTTCTGCCTTCTGGAAGAAGGCCCAGGGTTATAAAGACCAGGACTAGCCGCCTGAGAAACAGTTTCTACCTAAATGCGGACCTGAGCTGCATCTGTTAGAGGCGCAGGTGGGCAAAGGGGCAAGCTGCTGTGTTAACCCTTTGGGTGCCTCTGCTTGCTTCGAAGGGGCCCGGAATGTCAGGCGGTGGAAACTACCAAGAGTTCAAAACAGTGGAGATGCAGCAGCAGCAGGATCTGGAAGAGAAGAGCAAGGGAAGTCCCGGAGCTGGAACCGCGCAGGAACTGGATTCAGGAACCTTTCCGCCGTCTGCCCCCAAGACCATGCTCTACCCGCGCCCTCACGCCGACCCCTACGATTCAAGGAAATACTTCGCCACGAGGGTGAGTTGACCCTTTTCCTTTCTGGGAGGGGTTGCGGGTCCTGCAAGAAAAGGCACGGAATGGAATCGCGGAGTGGGAAGGGACCCCGACCCTCATCTATTCCAACCCTGTGCAGTGCAGGAAAGAGCCCTCCGTTTCAGAGATGGGCCTCCTTCCCTCTTACATGGTCTCCTTTTTTTTTTGCAGGGGGGCGGGTGGGGCAGGCGGGTTGCGTGGCGAGTTCCCGCCTCCCCCCTCGGAAATAAAGACACAAGACATCAGAATTTTAGGTTAATGGGTCAAATTAGGCCACAACTTTATTGATTACAGAAATTGAGTGGTATTGGCTTAGGCATTGGTCCTATCAACTAACCGGCTTCAACCCGCTTGCTTGAAGACTGGCAAGGGTTAACCACCAGTAGGGGGAGTCCTGCTGATGCACATCAACTAGGAGCTCCCCCGGGGTCACCGCTCGGGGGCGTGCTGTAGGCCCACACCTCCATAGGCTTAGGACAAGGCCATGCCCCCCAGAATCCTTTACCGGACTACCCTTCAATATGTGGGGCAGGTGATGGCGCTTCCTCCCCTCTTCCATCTACAGAACAATACCAATCAGTGGCGTAGCGTGGGGGGTGCAGGGGGGCCGGCCGCACCGGGCACAACATCTGGGGGTTAGGGTTAGGGGGCGCAAATCCACGGGTTAGGGGGCGCAAATTACTTGCCTTGCCCCGGGTGCTGACAACCCACGCTACGCCACTGATACCAATGCCTAACCGCCAATGCCAAGGAAGTTGTGACGGTTGCTACAAGGTAGGCGAAAAACCAAGTGGCTGGTGCCAATTTGCCAAGTGGAAACATTCCTACCAGGCCCCTCAATGGCGACCAACCAAGGTCCATAGCAAGGTCAGAGAGCCTAACCTAACGGGTGGGAGGGGTGGGAAAACCCGATCAGCTGGAGCGTGGAAAGAGGGAGATCCTTGGCCGTGCCAGCCCTAAATAGGACGGCCACGCCTCCTGGACCAGCCGATTGGCTGGCCGGGGGATGACACGTCCGAGGATTCCCCAAGTATCGCGGGGGCTGTGAGCTGGCCCCCGCATGCATGGGGAGGGGCGTGAAGCCCGCAACCTCACCTCCTCTCCAGCTCGGAAGTGGCTTTAACAATCTACCCATGATCCACTGTGTGTAGAATTTTGAAGCCAGAGCAGAGGCCTGAGATCTTTGCTATGCAGTTAATGCAGGGTTGGAGGGACGCGGGTGGCGCTGTGAGTTAAACCACAGGACCTAGGGCTTGCTGATCAGAAGGTCGGCGGTTCGAATCCCCGCGACGGGGTGAGCTCCCATTGCTTAGTCCCTGCTCCTGCCAACCTAGCAGTTCAAAAACACGTCAAAGTGCAAGTAGATAAATAGGTACCACTCCGGCAGGAAGGTAAACGGCGTTTCTATGTGCTGCTCTGGTTCGCCAGAAGTGGCTTAGTCATGCTGGTCACATGACCCAGAAGCTGTACGCCGGCTCCCTCAGCCAGTAAAGCGAGATGAGTGCCGCAACCCCAGAGTTGGTCCCTTTACCTTTACCTTAAGACAGGAGTGAGGAATATTTTTTCAGCCAGGAAGATAGGAAGCTGCGTTATAGTGAGTCAGCATGGATTATACTGAGCTGTTTTGTTTTGCTTTTTTAACTTGCAATTGTTGTAACCCACCTTGGGACCTGCCCTCAGTTCGAGTTTCTGGTTAATGCTCAGCGCTTCTTCAATGGTTATGACGGTGCACAAAGACCAGGAAATGCCTGCTATTTCCCTGCGCATGATTTCCCTCTGTTCCTTCTTTCCTGTGATCTCCTCTCTCGTTTTGTTCTTCAGCCTGGAGCCTTTGACCAAGCCATGGATGACCTCAGGGCTCATGTGACAGTGAACATGGGGGAAACGGCCCACAGCTTCTGGCTTCTGGCTGAGTAAGTCTCTCTTCCTTATTTATTTATATTTATTCGAAGCATCTTTGTCCTGTTTTTCAGCTGAAAAAGCTTCCAGAGTGGCTTATGTGCAATCAAACCATGACAGTCTCTGCCCGCAAGCTTGCAATCTAAAGCAGGGGTCGGCAAACTACAGTCCGTGGGCCGGATCTGGCCCAATTGCCTTCAGGATCTGGCCTGTGGATCAGTGTGGGGAATGGGGTTCTTTTCTTTCCTCCCCTCTTTTTTTCCCAGCCGCCATTTTTTTCCAGCACTGCCATTTCCCCCCTTCCCTCTCACGCACTGCAGCGGTGCCTCCTCCCTTAATAATAGTAATTATTATTACAGTGGTGCCCCGCAAGACGAACGCCTCGCAAGACGGAAAACCCGCTAGATGAAAGGGTTTTCCGTTTTGGAGGCACTTCGCAAAACGAATTTCCCTATGGGCTTGCTTTGCAAGACGAAAATGTCTTGCGAGTTCCTGCGGGGTTTTTCCCCTTTCCCCCCCTTTTCCTAAGCCGCTAAGCCGCTTATTACCTGATCCGCTGATAAGCCGCTTAACAGCTGATCACTAAAAGCCGCTAAACCGCTAATAGCGCTAAGCCGCTAAGCTGCTAATTGCCGTGCTTCGCAAGACGAAAAAACCGCTATACGAAGAGCCTCACGGAACGGATTAATTTCGTCTTGTGAGGCACCACTGTATTATTATTATTATTATTATTATTATTATTATTATTATTTATTCTTTATTATTATTATTATTATTTGTACCCCACTCATCTGGCTGGGTTTCCCCAGCTACTCTGGGCGGCTTCCAACAAAGATTAAAAATACATTAAAATGTCCTACTCAAAGTGTAAGCAAAGGCGGGCGCCAGTCATGGCCAATCGCCTGCGAAGCTGCGTGAGGCACTGGCCAGTGGGTGGGTGGCGGCTGCGCAGTGGATCAACAAATGAAAAGCTGCGCTGGAGCCCACCTTATGAAGGTATGTGAGTACCGGCAGACCCCGGTACTCTGGCCCCCCACAAGGTCCGAGGGCCAGTGGACTGGCCCCCTGCTCAAAAGGTTTGCTGGGAAGAGGAAGGTAACAGGTAGAAATTGATTAGACAGCCTAATTAGACAGCGCTCTGACATTCCCCCATCCCGGTCCTGCTAACGGGGCAAAGTCTACCTCCTTCTGAATTTGAGCAATTTTATTTGCAAAAAACTTTGCAAAATTGTTACAGGAGATCTTGAGGTGCTCACGAGACTCCAATGGCAAAGGTTATTATGTTAGATACTACCCCCTGAAAGAGTCTCTTGGTACAGTGGTACCTCGGGTTACATACGCTTCAGGTTACGTATGCTTCAGGTTACAGACTCTGCTAACCCACAAATAGTACCTGGGGAACTTTGCTTCAGGATGAGAACAGAAATCATGCTCTGGTGGTGCGGCAGCAGCAGGAAGCCCCATTAGTTAAAGTGGTGCTTCAGGTTAAGAACAGTTTCAGGTTAAGAATGGACCTCCAGAACGAATTAAGTACTTAACCCGAGGTACCACTGTACTGTTTTCTGCAGATGCAATAGAGGCGGTGAAGGTCTTCTTTGCCGTCGCTACCGCCACTTGGTAGGCTCAACGTTGAGCTCTAATCCGTATCCGGTCCAATTCAAAATGAGTTTTCCACCACCGGCGCTCTAGCCATCTCAGCAATCGCTCTCAGCTCCAGGGAAAACCATGGGGCTGTCCGGGCACCATGCAATCGGAGAGGGCGCTTCGGAGCCAGACAGTCGGTAGCCCTGGTTAACTTCGCATTCCAGCGTGCCACCAGGGAATCAGCTGAAAGGCCATCAACATGGGATAAAACATCCCCTACCACTCTCTGGAAACCATTTGGATCCATTAAGTGGCGGGGGTGGACCATCTGAATCAGACCCACCTCCCTGCAGAGGGGAAGGGTCGCAGAGAAGTCCAGTTGCACCAGGAAGTGATCTGACCATGGCACTTCTTTTGTTTCGCTTTTACTTAGTGTCAGATCACCCATGTCACTAGAGGTGAACACCAGGTCTAAGGCGTGTCCATGACTATGAGTTGGGCCAAACCTATTCAGGGACAGCCCCATGGAGGCCATGCTTTCCACGAAGTCCCGAGCGGCCCCTTGCAAGGTCATGTTGGCATGGATGCAATAATAATCATAATCATAATTATAAAATCCCCTAGGTTATATCCCCTAGGACTACCAAACTAGGTGTCTTCTTATGCTTCTAGGAAACTAACAATCTTATTTCTTTCAGCCAAAGGTTTTCAGAAGAGAATTCTGTGTAGAATTTCCCTCTTCCATTTTCTAACCCTTCCAGAATCTTCTCTTCCGACTGCCACCGCTGCAGAAATAGTCTGCAAAATGGCACCCCCAATTTTGCCTCCTGAAAATCAGGCGGGTAGAGAATTTTCCACTTGCCCCCAAAATTGCACTCCCACTGAGCCCTTCCCAATCTACAAACACTGTTTGTAAGCTGGTTGGGGCAGAGACCTGTCTGTAAGTTATAAGACCTGTGGGGTCACTGCATTGATTTCCTCATGCTTTGCAACCATTTCAAACACCCCCTTTCTCTCTCCCCCCCCCCCCCGGACATCTTCCCCTCCACACCATTACCTATTTTTCTTTTAGATTATAGTGGATATTTTTTCTGTTGCTATGGAGAGAGCTATGCAAACTGACAGGGCTGTATATATAAATAATAGCAATCCCTCCTGACTTTAAAAATCTCCTTACGCTTCCTGCAAAAGTCCTCAAAGATGTTGCTTTAATTACAATTTCTCCGTTGCCGCTGAGCAGCAACCCGTCCTTCAAGGCAATGCATGGCGATTGGAAGGAACACCTTGGCAGATGTTGTTTTCTCCGGAGACCATGTAATTATAAGCCATGCAAATCGCAAACAGTTGCCTATAAAGAGCTATAAAAAGAACCGTATATGGTATAGATACCTGGTGAATCATTTGACCAGGATTTGATTTTTTGCAGTTTCAATACTGCCCCCTGGTGGGTGAAGGGTGAATTCTCGCATATATCGTTTATTTTATTTATTTCACAAAATTGACACACGGCTTGATTGTAAAGAAGAAAGACACCAACTTCAAAGACAAAACAAGGAAATCAAGAAAAATTGGCAACAATACTTTAAAATATACAAAAAATGGAAAATGCTAAAATAGATTAAAATTCACACCAATTTTCTGAGCGTCTTTGTAGTTTGTCGAAACAGGAATGTTGTGGTTTAAAAAAACATCCAGGGGGGATAATTGGTTATCCAGCACGGAGATTGTGTTTCAGTTTGGAATGAAAAATTTATCAGAGAGTGGGATATATACAGAGTATATGTAAAAGAACACGGTCAAAAGATCCATCCGTTGGCAGGTCTTGATTGAGCTTAGGTGTGTAAGTAGGATAATTTTGTAAAATTAAATTTATAGTAAGTCAAATAACATAGAGCAAGTAAAGTTTAGGCGCGTATTTAAGGAACTTAATTCGGGAACACAAGGGGAAGATCGGAGGTCTTGTCAAATTTAATCACAAATGGATGCGCAAACCAAGTATTTCTTATTGAATAATCCCTGAATAATCACCCAACCTCTGCTTAGAAATCTCCAATGGCAAATCACGCTGGAACTCAGAACTCCTGACACAAATTGGCAAATCTGTTTCTGATAATGCTAATTATGCAGAATGAAGGATCTCTTCTGCTATATCGAATTAAAAAGATTTTGCAAGAGGAGATGGTTTTCGCAGAGCCCGAAAGGCACCGTTTGCCAGCCTGGTGCAACCAGGGAGGGGGAGGGAAATTCAGTTTGCCTCATAATTTTGCATGAGCTTTCCTAACTCAGACTCCCCCAAACAACACACAAACCTAAATGCTGCTGTTCTGAGATCCCCGTTTCCCATGTGTTGCAGCGGGTTGGACTAGATGACCCTTGAGGGTACCTCCCCACTCAACAATTCTGTGATTCTGTGTTAACAGCTCTTTAAAAAAAAAAAAAAAATATTCATTTTTCATTTTCGTTCATTACATACATCTCAAATTCTTAACGTTTCCTATAGATTCCTCCCTCCCTCCCCTCCAACACTTCCCCCAACTTGCGTTTCTGGTTTGTTTATATTTTCACCCATTTTGCTATCTCTCAACAGAAAAAGTTATTAATAACAGAACATAAAAATAAAATTAAATACATCATCTTATTTCGCTATCTTCCAAGCATTTTCTGATGCTAAGAATGTGGATGTTTATTTAAATCCTGCCATCAAGTCTATTGCCTTTCTTTGTTTCTGCAAATATTATATGAAAGGTTCCCAATCTTTTTTTAAAGTCACTGTTGTCTTTTTCTCTTAGTCTGTCTGTCATTTTTGCCAGTTCTGCATAGTTCATCAACTTCTCTTGCCATTGTTCTTTAGTTGGTATTTCTCTAGCCTTCCAGTTTTGTGCGATCAACATTCTTGTTGCTGTAGTGGCATACATAAATAAAGTCCTCACTTCTTTTGGTATGTCTCGACCTAAAATACCTAATAAAAAGGATTCTGGTTTTTTTTACAAAAGTTATTTTAAACATTTTCTTCAATTCATTGTATATCATTTCCCAGTAAGATTTTACCTTCTTACAATCTCACCACGTATGATAGAACGTACCTTCTGTTTCACATCTCGAACACGCTTTTCGTTTTTATATATTTTTTGCCAATTTTGCCAATTCTGTCTTAACAGCTCATTCCTTCCTTTGGTCTGCCAAAGTTTAACCGGGACTGTGTTGACAGCTAGGACCATTCCTGGACTGAGAGAACCTGGCCACCGTAGTTTGCACATTGGTTACTGGATTGCCGCAATGCTCTCCATCTGGGGCTTCCCTTGGGATTGATCCAGAAGCTGCAGTCAGTGCAGAATGCTGCAGCGCAATTGCTGACAGGAGGGAGGCCTTGCCAGCATGCAACACTTGGGCTCAGAGATCTGCTGCTGGCCTGAGATCAAGGTGTTAGGATTAGAAACTGTTAGAGTATGTCGAGTTGGCAAAAGTGACAGGGAAACTGAGAGGTCATAGTGATCAAACATTTATTAAAAAATGGGACATGTACAAAATAAATACTTTAAGGAATACTGCAATAATATGACGTCAACGGCAGGCCTTGAATGACTTCTGTGATTTTGTGGACATTTATAGAATAATAAGTTAGTAATGAAAACTTGTGGGACGCAGGTGGCACTGTGGGTTAAAGCCTCAGCGCCTAAGGCTTGCCGATCGAAAGGTTGGCGGTTCGAATCCCTGCGGCGGGGTGCGCTCCCGCTGCTCGGTCCCAGCGCCTGCCAACCTAGCAGTTCGAAAGCACCTCCGGGTGCAAGTAGATAAATAGGGACCGCTTACCAGTGGGAAGGTAAACGGCATTTCCGTGTGCGGCTCTGGCTCTGGCCAGAGCAGGGATGTCACGCTGGCCACGTGACCCGGAAGTGTCTCCGGACAGCGCTGGCCCCCGGCCTCTTAAGTGAGATGGGCGCACAACCCCAGAGTCTGTCAAGACTGGCCCGTACGGGCAGGGGTACCTTTACCTTTACCTTAATGAAAACTAACAAAGGTATACGGAACAACTGATTGGTTCAACATTGGGAAAGGAGTACGGCAAGGCTGTATATTGTCTCCCTGCTTATTTAACTTATATGCAGAATGCATCGTACAAAAGGCTGGGCTGGATGAATCGCAAGCCGGAATTAAGATTGCTGGAAGAAATATCAACAACCTCAGATATGCAGATGACACAACCTTGATGGCAGAAACTGAGGAGGAATTAAAGAACCTTTTAATGAGGGTGAAAGAGGAGAGCGCAAAATATGGTCTGAAGCTCAACATGAAAAAAATGAAGATCATGGCCACTGGTCCCATCACCTCCTGGCAAATAGAAGGAAAAGAAATGGAGGCAGTGAGAGATTTTACTTTCTTGGGCTCCCTGATCACTGCAGATGGTGACAGCAGCCACAAAATTAAAAGATGCCTTCTCCTTGGGAGAAAGGAGATGGCAAACCTAGACAGCATCTTAAAAAGCAGAGACATCACCTTGCCAACAAAGGTCCGTATAGTTAAAGCCATGGTTTTCCCAGTAGTGATGTATGGAAGTGAGAGCTGGACCATAAAGAAGGCTGATTGCCGTAGAATTGATGCTTTTGAATTCTGGTGCTGGAGGAGACTCTTGAGAGTCCCATGGACTGCAAGAAGATCTAACCTCTCCATTCTGAAGGAAATCAGCCCTGAGTGCTCACTGGAAGGACAGATCATGAAGCTGAGGCTCCAATACTTTGGCCACTTCATGAGAAGAGAAGACTCCCTGGAAAAGACCCTGATGTTGGGAAAGATGGAGGGCGCAAGGAGAAGGGGGCGACAGAGGACGAGATGGTTGGACCGTGTTCTTGAAGCTACCAGCATGAGTTTGACCAAACTGCAGGAGGCAGTGGAAGACAGGAGTGCCTGGTGTGCTCTGGTCCAGGGGGTCACGAAGCGTCGGACACGACTAAACAACAACAACGGGGAAAAAATGGACAAGATAAGTAGTAGACGCATGGTGTTGTGACAGGAAGTCATTATAGAAGAAAGAAGAATTCATTGTGATTGGATGTAACACTTATTACCTATTTTATTTCTCTGGACAAACTTTTGTTTGTTTATTTAAAAAAATCAATAAAACATTTAAAACAAAAACAAAAAGCCAAGGTTTTACTATTAGTATATAAAACCCTTCACAACCTGGGACCAGTTTACCTGTGAGATCACCTTACCCTTTATGCTCCCACCTGAGCACCTGGAGTGATGGAATTGGCAACTTTGCAACACTTTGGAACTCCCTGCTTATTGATATCAGGCAGGCACCTTCATTTCATGCTTTTTGGACCCACTGAAGACATTCATATTTGGGCAAACCTTCCCAGATTGAGAAAGTTTGCGGGAGCTTTAATATGTTTTCACCTCTTCTATTGCGGTTCTAATTTTCTGTACGTTTTCAAACATGGTGGAATTTAAAAAAAAAATTATTGCATTATCTTGTTTTGCAAACCGCTTTGAGGTTTTCTCCTCCGTTCTAGTGGTGTATAAACTTTATTAAATAAACGAACTATGCTGGGTCTCCTTTCCTTGCTCTGCTCCAGGATAGACCACTGGAACAACGAGAAGGAGCGTGTCGTGGTCATCACAGACTCCGCCCTCCTGGTCTGCAAATACGACTTCATCATGCTCAAGTGCTTGGAGTTGCAGAGAGTCCCCCTGAGCTACATCAACCGGATCTGCCTGGGCCCTTTCACCTTTCCTGAGAGGTCCTTGGACAGGTGAGGCACACACCTGCGGGTGGTCAGCGTGATAATTTGCGGGGGGAGGGGCAGTGGCGTAGCGTGGGGGGTGCAGGGGGGGCCAGCCGCACCGGGCGCAACATTTGGGGGGGCGCGCTCGCACTCGCAGCTCTCTGCCCCTACCTGGCTCACTCACTCTCTCTCACTGCAGTGCTGGCTGTGCGAATCCAATCCGAGCTGCCGGGTCGCCGCCCACTGTGGAGGGGGAGGGTGCCAGGCGTGCGTTGCGGTGCGGAGTGGAGAGAGAGCGAGGGAGGGACTATCTGGGGGAGGGACAGTGCAGCGGCCGCCCAGCGCAGCGCTGAGCGCGGGAGAGAACCACACCCGACCAGCCCAGGCAGCAGCAAGAAGAAGCTGGCAGCGGCAGCAGGTTAGGGGTTAGAGGCGCAAATTACTTGCCTTGCCCCGGGTTAGAGGGCGCAAATTACTTGCCTTGACCCGGGTTAGGGGGCGCAAATTACTTGCCTTGCCCTGGGTGCTGATCAACCCACGCTACGCCGCTGGGGAGGGGGGAGGTTGTGATGGCTCCAACCTGCTTTTGATATGCGCTGCTGAAATGGAGCCTGAATGTTCATGGAATCACAGAATCGTAAAGTTGGAAGGGACCCCAGAGGTCATCCAGTCCAACCCCCTGCAGTGCAGGGATCTCAACTAAAGCATCACTTTGTGGAATCTCCTTCCTGGAGGCTTTTAAGCTGAGGTTGGATGGCCACCTGCCATGGATGCTTCAGAAGAGATTCCTGCTTTGCAGGGGTTGGACTAGATGATCCACACTGGAGAGCCAGTGTGGTGTAGTGGTTAAAAGCGGTAGTCTCGTAATCTGGGGAACCGGGTTCGCGTCTCCGCTCCTCCACATGCAGCTGCTGGGTGACCTTGGGCCAGTCCCACTTCTCTGAAGTCTCTCAGCCCCACTCACCTCACAGAGTGTTTGTTGTGGGGGAGGAAGGGAAAGGAGAATGTTAGCCGCTTTGAGACTCCTTAAAGGGAGTGAAAGGCAGGATATCAAATCCAAACTCTTCTTCTTCTTGGGTGTCCCTTCCAACTCTACAATTCCATGATTCTATAATAATAATGAATAATAATAAAAAATAATAATAAATTCTACCCCATCCTCCCCGGCCAGAGCCGGCTTCAGGGCAGCTAACACCAGTAAAATTAAAGTAAAAACATATTAGGGGGAAAAACCAATTTAAAATACAGATTAAAATGCAATTTAAAATGCAGCCTCATTTTAAAAGTAGCCCATGGATCAAAACCATAAGGGGAGGGAAACCTAAGGGTCGGACTGAGTCCAAACCAAAGGCCAGGCGGAACAGCTCTGTCTTGCAGGCCCTGCGAAAATATGTCGAGTCCCGCAGGGCTCTGGTCTCTTGTGACAGAGCGTTCCACCAAGTCGGGGCCAGGACTGAAAAGACCCTGGCCCTAGTTGAGACCAATCTAACCACCTTGAGACCTGGGACATCCAAAGTGTTGTCATTTGTGGACCTTAAAGTTCTCTGCGGGGCATACCAGGAGAGGCGGTCCCGTGGGCCTATGAAGAAGGAGTTCCTTTTAGCGGTCCTAAATCTTCCAGCATCCTTCTTCATTGGATGCCCATTTCATGTCTCCTCCGACCGGCCTTTTCTCTAAAATGAAAAGCCCCCAATGTTGTAGCCATTCCTTTTGGTGGGGAGATTCTCCATCCCTTCAATCATTTTGGTTGCCCTTCCCTGAGCCTCCTCCAGCTCCCTTGTTAAATGCTCCCTCTGGAGAGACTACGCAGTTGGCAAAACTCCCCTGTTCCAGTGAAGAAGACTCAGCGGTGGTTGAAGAAAATGGACCTGGCAAAAGAGGAGGGAGACATTGGGGGGGGGGGCAGACGCTCCTAGCCTCCACTCCCAACGTTTTCTGGGTTTAGGGTTATGCGGTAATTATATGCCGTTCCAGGCATCACGAGGTTTGCTTTTAAAATATATATTAAAAAGATAATCTTCATCATAACACACGGTCCTTAAGAAAATAATTGCCGAGGTTCTTATGAATGGCTGCGTATGAATGGCACAGACAAGTTTGAACACAGCACACATTCCAGTCGTGGAAGAGGCTCCTTACCTTCGCTTCCAACACCCAACACCTTGTGATTTTTGCAGGCTGCTCTTTTCATTTCCCAGTTTGAAAAGGCCCTTCCTTTCCTGTTTGTTTTAAAAATGCCAGGCCCTTCGTTTTGCTGTGTGCATCTCGGGGAAATCCTCTCTCACAGAAGATGCCCAGTTTTGAGCAAGTCTCTGCACTCTGCACTCTTCAAGTGCACAGACAAGACCCTGCTTTTACCCTCCTGCCTGGGGAGTGCTGCCTGGAGGGCTTTAAGAGAGGGTTGGACAAATTGATGGAGGAGAGGACTATCATTTCCTGGAAGCCCCGGGATAGGAGAGGGCTCTTGGGCTCAAATCCTGCTAGGGGGTTTCCTGCAGGCATCTGGTTGGGTGCTGAGAGAACAGGGTGCTGGACTAGAGGGGCCCCTGGCTTCACCCAGCAGGCTCTTATTAGGGTCTTACATTTTAAATGTAAGTCACTTAGTCAAGTCAAATCCATTTATTGTGAGGACCATGCCTGTGCACAAAAATCAACACTAAAATCAGTAGTTAAAAATATTAAAATTCATTACATACTATGCCAACAAAACCTTCTTCCCACAAAGTAGAAAAGGAGGGAAAACGAACAGCGAGTTAAACAGACGATGAAGGGGTCTTTACATTGTCGTTCATAAATCTTTCCCTGGCTTTCATGGCCTTCATCACAAAGACCGCTACCACATGGGTAATGTGTGGGTTTGCGTCAACTAACAAAAATTTTACTCTATCTTCAGGACTGGTTATAGAGATGGGTATAATTTGCAGCAATGCGTCTCTAAAGCCCGAGTAAATGGGGCAATAGAGGAAATAATGTGTAAGATCCTCTTTAATTTTCATAAGGCAAGGACATAAGCGATGTTCAACTGGGGTTTTTGTGTATCTCACTTAATGTGAGTCACTTAGTCGTAATTAGGTAATATGCAGCTTTCCCATACAGGAATCAAACCTGCAACCTTGGTGTTATCAGCACCACACTCTAACCAACTGAGCTATCAAAAGCACATGGCAAGTTGTAATAATAATACAGTCTCATACCTTAGTTTTCGAACAGCTTAGTTCCTGAGCGTTTTGGCTCCCGAACGTCGGAAGTGACTGCTCCAGTTTGCAAACTAGTTTTGGAAGCTGAACGTCCGACGAGGTTTCCGCAGCTTCTGATTGGCTGCAGGAGCTTTCTGCGGCCAGTAAGAAGCTGTGATTTGGTTTTCAAATGTTTGGAAGTCGGACGGACTTCCAGAATGGATTCTGTTCGACTTCCAAGGTACAACTGAAATAATAATAATAATAATAGTTTGATAATAGTGCAATGTGGAATGTAGCCTCTCCCCAAGAAATAGGCAGAATCAGGTTCATGTGCTAGGAGAAAGTTCTGGTTTTAATATTCCAGAATTGTTGGTGGACATTAATATATTCATATCTGTTTACGAATAAACTTTCCCCCTCTAGAAACAAGTTGCTTGAAACAGCTTACCAAACAAAAATGCAAGCATATAAATAATGCTCTTTCCGGAAAGCAATTACCAGGTGCTACACTTTACAGACTAACATGCTCCCAGAAGACTGATTCCCTGCCCCAAGGATCTTCCGGTTTAACACAGCAGAAGGGGGCTTGAGACTCCTGGCCAGTTGAGCTGCGGGTTCCAGTTAAGCTACGTTTCCCAAGTGCTGTGCAAAATCGCCCTCCCCATGCCAGCCATCTCTCGCTTCCTTGGGCTGGTGGAAAGGAGGGGAGGGAGAGAGAGAGAATTGGCTTGAGGTCACTGTTCCCAAATTGCTCTGCCCACCGCATGCCAAAGTCGGGCTCCTCTTACTGACTCTCCTCGGGACGTGCCCAAACTTGGTTTCCAAGTGGCGAGGCCCAGCTGGTGGGGTTGTTGTGGCCGTGTTGTGCTAAGGTAAGAGGGGGAGAAGGCACCCTTTTCACATAATGGAAACGGAAGCAGTCAGCTTGGCACACCTGCAGAGTGCTCAATGCTGCAGAGATTAACTTATTCAAACATTTGGCCACATCTCACAAGTGACCTTGCAGTGACTCTCCCATACCTGGAAATGGGTTGCAAAGGGAGAGTGGTTTGCAGATCTGCCCAGCACCTGGAGATTGTTTAGAGGCAGAATCATAGAATCATAGAACTGTTGGAAGGGGCCAGGAGGGTCTCCCAGCCGAAGCCCCTCAAACCCATGTTTGTCCAACAGGTAGATTGTGATCTACCGGTAGATCACTGGACATCTGTGGTAGATCACCGGTAGATCAGTGGCTCCCCCCAAAGAAGCTTTGGCTCCCCTAAAAAAAACTCAACAGTTTTGCCCTGCATGCCTAAAATGACCTGAACCACCAAAAACAGGGCTTTCCTTCCTAAAAAAAGTTCCTGAACCCCCCAAAAGGGGTAGGTCACTGTCAGTTTTTAATTTTGTGAGTAGATTGCAGTCTCTTGGAAGTTGACCACCCCTACTCTACATGTATTAGACAAATTCATGAAGGATTAAGCTATCAATGTACTAGCCAGGGTGGCTCTGTTCTGCCTGCACAATTGGAGGCAGAAGTGGTTCTGAATATCAGTTGCTGGAAATCAGAGAATGGGAGAGCTGTGTTTGAATCCTGCTTGTGGATTTCCCATTGAGGCATCAGGTTGGCCACTGTGAGAGCAGGATGCCAGACTGGATAGTCTCTCTTTGGCCTAATCCAGCAGGCTCCTCTTAGGCTTAGGTATTCTGGTTCCCAAGGTATCTATAGGGCTTTGGATACTGGTAACCTAGCAGTTTGAAAGCACGTCAAAGTGCAAGTAGATAAAGAGGTACCGCTCCGGCGGGAAGGTAAACGGCGTTTCCAGAAGCGGCTTAGTCCTGCTGGCCACATGACCCGGAAGCTGTACACCAGCTCCCTTGGCCAGTAAAGCGAGATGAGCGCCGCAACCCCAGAGTCATCCGCGACTGGACCTAACGGTCAGGGGTACCTTTACCTTTACCTTTACCAGCACCTTGTCTTTAGCCCCAGAACTCGTTGGCAGGCAATGCAACTCTTTCAGCAGTGGTGTAACCTGATGGTCCTATCCTGTCCCAGGGGTTTAAGACTGAGATAGGCCATGGACACTCTGAATATTCCTTGGGACAAGAGTCTGCCTCTCTTGGCGTCGACTGTGGGGTGTTAGTGTATAAAACACTGATGGGTTCAAGACTACACGCTTTCTGAAACAAGGCACAACCACCCTTCAAAATCCACACTTCTCTGAATTTTGCAGTTCATAAATGCACCTATTAGTGAAAGCAGCATTTAAAGTGCATTAGATAAGGGGAAATTGCATTGCAAAAAGTGCATATAGCAGTTATGCAAAACTTTTGTACACACTATTACTAATGTGCTTTTGAATTTGCTTTTTTAAAAAATAAAAATACAAAATTGCCAACTGGTGTAGAGTAGTGAACTTACGACTGAGAAAATATGAAAAAGAGAGAAACCCAAAACTTAGATTTGGTCATCACACAAGTCCTTTGGAGCTGGTTAGAATCGTTTTTGTGGTTCTTTCTCTACCTCCCAAGACCCAGCTTGCAGTCACAATGTACAACATGCCCCATGATAGATTAAGGCCTAGTTTGGGGCAGTGAGGAAGCCCTCTGAACAAGCACAGTACCTGTGCTATCGACTTTCCATGTTTGAGAAGAGATGGTGTCCCACTTCTGCAAAGGAGTGTTTGCTGCAGGCAACTCACACATGAGCTTATGTCAGAGAGAATAACCTATCCGTGTGTGTGTGTATGTGTGTGTGTGTTTTGGGGGGGAATGGAGAGGTTTGTAAGCCAAACAGTGTGGGGAAGTCTGTACCACCCATTATTCCACGGATGAGGCAATGCTGTTCACGGAGAGCCAAAATGCCCTTGGCAAGTGATCTCATGCGCTTGAGAAGGCTGGGTCCCTGCTGGTTTTTGGACAGGGGATTAGGCAAGAGTGCAGCTGAGTTTCCCCCTGTTCTTCAGCAGGTGGCAGTGTTCCCTCTGGCTACAGGAGGGATGGATGTCCCCAAGGGAGGGGGGCGCGCAAGGAGAAGGAAGGCGCTCCCAAGGGTTATTTCCAGGCAACATGTCAAACCATTTTCTCCTTGCTCTGCCCTTGAGGGCTCTAAATATTCACCCCGGAGAGAGTACAAATTCTAAGGCCGGGGAGAATTTGCTGGCCGAGTTCCTTGCGTTTGCTGGAAGGGATACAGGATTCCTGTCCTTCCTCTAGCCCACCCTCGCTGGCCCAAGGATGGCATGTGCGCAATCTAAGAGTCTTCCACCCCACTGTAGAGCATTGCAAGAGATTTGGGGCTGGCGTGGAGACAGCGCTCAGATTGTATAAGACTTAATGGGCATGCCTGAGATGCTCAGATGGCTTCGAGCACTGAGAAGAGGTTGTGGCTTAGGGAACAGAGGACCTTGTTGTTTGTTGTTTAGTCATTTAGTCGTGTCCGCCTCTTCGTGACCCCATGAACCAGAGCACGCCAGGAACTCCTGTCTTCCACTGCCTCCCGCAGTTTGGTCAAACTCATGCTGGTAGCTTCAAGAACACTGTCCAGCCATCTCGTCCTCTGTCGTCCCCTTCTCCTTGTGCCCTCCATCTTTCCCAACATCAGGGTCTTTTCAAGGGAGTCTTCTCTTCTCATGAGGTGGCCAAAGTCTTGGAGCCTCGGCTTCAGGGTCTGTCCTTCCAGGGAGCACTCAGGGCTGATTTCCTTCAGAATGGAGAGGTTTGATCTTCTTGCAGTCCATGGGACTCTCAAGAGTCTCCTCCCGCACCAGAATTCAAAAGCATCCATTCTTCAGCGACCAGCCTTCTTGATGGTCCAGCTCTCACTTCCATACATCACTACTGGGAAAACCATAGCTTGAACTATACGGACCTTTGTCGGCAAGGTGATGTCTCTTCTTTTTAAGATGCTGTCTAGGTTTGTCATTGCTTTTCTCCCAAGAAGCAGGCGTCTTTTAATTTCGTGGCTGCTGTCACCAACAGAGGACCTATTTGAATGCAAAGAGCTCCAGGGTCAACCTTTGGCCTCATCTCCAGGAGGGCTGCAGCCAGGGGTCAATGCAAGCATAAGAACACAGGAAGAGTCTGTTGGATCAGGCCCATCTAGTCCGGCCTACTGTTCTCACAGAGCAGGACCAGATACCCCAATGAGAAACCAGCAAGCAGGATCCCAGCATAAGAGCAGCTCTTGCCTCCCGTG
Organism: Podarcis cretensis; assembly: GCF_951804945.1. Taxonomy (NCBI): domain Eukaryota; kingdom Metazoa; phylum Chordata; class Lepidosauria; order Squamata; family Lacertidae; genus Podarcis; species Podarcis cretensis. The sequence continues at coordinate 100,493,612 of NC_137174.1, forward strand.
GTCCCCAGAAACCGGGATCCAGAAGCTGCCTCCGTCTGTGGAGGCAGAGCAGAGCCATTCTTGCTAGAGCCATCGATAGCCCTCTTCTTCTCCGACATGGATTTGATGGATCTTCTTTGCAAGCCTTCCTAGTCAATGGCCATCACTGTCTCCTGTGCCATAGGAGGGGAGAGGGCTCCAATTCTGCTTGGGGGTTTCCAGAAGGGTATGTGAGATGGGTTCCCTATGGCCTGATCCAGCAGGGTCCTCTTAAGTTCCTATCAGGCCAAAGGCCCAGACATACTTAGTTCATTTGTTAGAGCATGGCGCTGATAATGCCAAGGTTGCGGGTTCGATTCCCATATAGGACAGCTGCATATTCCTGCATTGCAGGGGATGGACTAGATGATCCTCAGGGTCCCTTCCAATCCAACTCTCTGGTTCTAAGATTCTATTATACTCTTGGTGATCCTGAGAGGCAGAACGAGGAAAAACCGTTGACATCTATTTTGCTTGTACTCCATGTCTCTTGTAAAAATACGGTCATAACCTTGGATGAATTTAACAAAGGACGGGTCAAGGTGCCTTTTTAGGCAAGATTGTGATATTCCATGTTAGAAGGCTAAAGCTGGCTTTGCTGATGTCTAGTCTTTGTCAGTTGTCTTCCGACAGTTGGAATTTCCCATTTTTTGTGGCAACTGGCTGTCATTTATTCAGCTGGTATCCTTACATAGTGGTCTCTGTTATACTAGCATATATACAGTATATATACTGTTATGTATTCCTGTTGTGTTTTATGATTTTCCTGATATTTTAAGTGAGCCGGAACTGGTCTATGACCGTAATGTTGTTGTTGTTTAGTCGTTTAGTCAGGTCCGACTCTTCGTGACCCCATGGACCAGAGCACGCCAGACACTCCTGTCTTCCACTGCCTCCTGCAAAAATGACTGTAATAATAAAATTCTAATTCTAATTCTGTTCTATTCTATCCTCCATCCTGTTCTCCCAGTGGCTCAGCAGATGCCCCATTGTGAAGGCCACAACAAGCTGGACATGAGTGCAGCCCCCAACTTGGTTAGTAGTTTTCAAGCTAGGAAAAGGAAGTGTTAGAGCCCTCCAGACTGGTTTATTGTTTTTGTGGGGGTCTTGTGCAACATGTCAGGGAAATAACCACAGACCATTTGTAATGGATTTATACCATTGATGGCTGTTGGCTGTGATGGCTATGCTGTGTCGCCGTGGTCAGACGCAGAAAGGCTTCCAAACACCAGTTGGCAAAAACCACAGGAGTGGGGAGCTGTGTTCGAATCCTGGAGATTTCCCATTGAGGCATCTGGTTGGCCACTGTGAGGACAGGATGTTGGGGAAGATAGGCCCTGCAGCCTAATCTAGCAGTTCTGTGTGTTTCAATTTCGATTACAGCCCAGGTTGGTGTTTGGAGGAAGGGGCTGAGCTGGTTGGCTTTTTTTTGGTTCCTCCCCACTTTGTGATGATTCAAGGATCCGTTCTGTTGGACGGGGTGCAGGAACGAGAGAAGCCGGGACGTTCTGGATTGGCGATGCCATTCGGAGCGTGCCCGGTCTTGCTCGTCAATCTGGCACGAGTCTCCTAGCGGAGGAAAGCAGATGGCTGCCATCACCTTGGAAGAGAAAATGCCACTGGGAGCCAAGTTTGTGGGTTTGGTGCTGCAGCCTCCCCATTGCCCCCCCCCCTCCAGATTGAGAATTAAAATAAGAAACAAACATCCAACCAAGATCTGAAAGGATGATCTAGTTAAATGCCCTCCTCGCACCTGAGTCATGCTGGTTATTTAGGGTGTGCTTTCTGCCCCTTCAGGGGTTTGGTGTGTTCCTGCCGGCCCAGCCCAGCCAGATAATGCCAAATCAGTCCCTTGGCGATGTCTGACTCCATCTCACTTTCTCTGTACCTCTCAGAAGGCAGTTTTAAAAGGCCGTTGCCCCTCCTTTGGAGCAGGGCTTTTCGATCCTCTGGCCACCTCTGTCCTTGACCCAGTCTGGCTCTTCTGATCTTCTTATGATTACCGACAAACCTTCTATGCAATGTTGGCCATACTGGGTTTCTGGTAGCTGCAGCTGGGACAGAACATCTCCAGTAAGATCAAGTCCTCTCTCCTCCTTGTATCACACCAGGCTCCTCTTTGGGGCAGTTTCACCAGCTGCTTACCTGTGTCGTTGACCTGCATGGGAGAGAAAGAAGGTGTAGAGCTAAAGCAAACTGCACATGTGCACTTAAAGAATATCCCCTGGTTAAATCAAAGAGCAGGTTCAAAGATGCAGGTAAAAGGTAAAGGTAAAGGACCCCTGGACAGTAAAGTCCAGTCAAAGGTGACTATGGGGTTGTGGCACTCATCTCGCTTTCAGGCCGAGGGAGCTGGGGTTTGCCCACAGACAGCTTTCCGAGTCATGTGGCTGGCATGACTACACCGCTTCTGACACAACGGGACACTGTAACAGAAGCTGGAGCGCACAGAAACACTGTTTACCTTCCTGCCACAGTGGTACCTATTTATCTGCTTGCACTGGTGTGCTTTCGAACTGCTAGGTTGGCAGGAGTTGGAGCAGAGCAGCGGGAGCTCACTCCATCGCGGGGATTCGAACCGTCAACCTTCTGATCGGCAAGCCCAAGAGGCTCGGTGGTTTAGACCACAGTGCCACCAGCATCCCTTGAAAGGTGCAGAGCTAAGCCAGGGAACAGCAGCACAACAGAAAGGGGAGAATCTGCTCACCTCAATCACAAAATCTAAGGTGGATTATGAGCTGGGAAGCCTGAGAATCCCAACTGAAATAGGAGCAAAAATGGCCAGCATTTGCTCAGTTCCACATGCAGAATGAACATTGATTCGTATCCACTGTTATTGCTTTGAGCCCACAAACAAGAGCTCAGTCAGGAGAGCATGAGACTCTTAATCTCAGGGTTGTGGCTTCGAGGCTCATGTTGTGCAAAAGATTCTTGCATTGCAGGGGGTTAGACTAGATGACCCTCATGGTCCCTTCCTGTTCTACAATTCTGTGATTCTATGTCATTTATTATGGCCTCCAGTTTTGCATTGTGTTTCCTTTGCATAGGAATGAATGGAACAGCAGGATGCTCATTAGTTAAGTGTGTAAAATTCCACCACAGGAGAGACAGCTAGGCAGATAAGGTAGCTTTTTTTATGTCAGAAGTCAAACTGCAGCAGAGTTGAAAGAGAGCTGCGTGTGGCCAACCCAGATCAGAAGAGACATTGATGCCTTCTTGTACCCCTATCTATGAGTGTCATGAACTATCCTAGTTTTGTATAATATAAATAATAACATAACATAACATAACACAACACATAACATAACTATAATATAATATAATATAATATAATATAATATAATATAATAATATATAATATTTATATTTATATCCCACCCATCTGGCTGGGCTTCCCCAGCCACTCTGGGCGGCTTCCAACAAAATATTAAAATACAGTAATGCATCAAACATTAAAAGCTTCCCTAAACAGGGCTGCCTTCAGATGTCTTCTAAAAGTCAGATAGTTGTTTGTTTCCTTGACATCTGAAGGGAGGGCGTTCCACAGGGCGGGCGCCACCACCGAGAAAGGCCTCCCTGTAACTTGGCTTCTCGCAGGGAGGGAACCGCCAGAAGGCCCTCGGAGCTGGACCTCAGTTTCCGGGCAGAACAATGGAGGTGGAGACGCTCCTTCAGGTATACTGGGCCTTTGAGGCCATTTAGGGCTTTAAAGGTCAGCACCAACACTTTGAATTGTGCTTGGAAACATCCTGGGAGCCAATGTAGGTCTGTAAGGTTCAGAGGGCAGGACTGCCCTGCCATTTGGCTGACGGATGCTGCCACTGCCTCACGCAAGGGTGCTCTGGAGCTGGGAGAAGTAGGGAATTAGGGAATTAGGGAAGGCACTGGGAGGGCAGAACCAGGGGTCATCTGTCATCTGGCCTGTCCTACAGACCCCTGCCTTCCTCTGGTGAGGAGGAGGAGGAGGAGGTGGGGAGGCTGCCTTTACAGATTTGAATTAAGATTCAGATGCTAACACAGTCAGATTTTGTGCATGGAATGTGGGGAGGCTGCCACCTTATCCTTTGCTTGGGGCTGCAAAGTGTCTTGGGCCAGTTAGACAACTAAGACACACACACACACACACACACACACACACACATGCTTATTGGACCCACAACTTTTGACTTCCCTCCCCAATCTCGCCGATTCACGTTAAGCAGTAGTCGCTGCTCACTTGCTTAACTCCCAAACCCGTTTGTTTGCTTAAAGTGCTGCATTAGAATGTCCTCCGAAATGCATTTTGCGGCAAAGGGGATTCATTGCAGGAAGCACCCAAACCGGCAGCCTGAAATGCTTCCCCTAAGTGATTTATCTCCTGAAACCATGCGGGTAATTAGAGGAACACAAAGAGGAGATTCAAAAATCCCGGTGGGATTATCGCCAAAAGGCATTGTCTGCAACACTGGCCCTTAGGGTTGACGAGAGCAGCAGCAGCAGCAACAACAACAACAACCAAGCCCAGGGCAGGAATTGGACACAGGTCTCTTTCAGGACGACAGGGGAAATTGTGGACGGTCACCCTTATCTGGCCAAATATGGCATGGTTGTCATGGCTGATAGCTCTCCTCCATGAATTTATCCAGTCCTCTTTTCAAGTGATCTACTTTGATGGCCATCAGTGCATCTTGTGGGAGAGAGTTCCACAGCTCAACGGTGTGCTGCATGAAGAAATAAAATTCCAGGAGGGATGGGAGGAAGATTGGGGAGGGGAAATGAGACATAGCCAGGATACTTTGGGCCTAAGGGTCCATTAATTCTAGCTTTGCCTCCCTCTCTCAGGAAAGAAAACGCTCTTCAAAAGCATGAATAATATCTCACTAAGTCGCTAGTAAAGCCCTCTCTCCATTTCCCACTTTGATTTTGGGACGGCACTTAGGCTGCCTTGTAAACTGGGCTGCTGAACACTGTAATTATCCCGGTCTTTGGCTGCGTCGCTTCAAGGGCGTAGTCTCTGCTCAGAGTTGCACCGCCCTGGAAGGCAGAACCAGTGCATGAGAAAAGGGAAGCGAGAGGCAGGAGAGGGAGCCTGGAGAGAATGGCCGCCCGGCATCAGGGGTTCTTCAGCTGTGAGGGGTAGCTCAGTTGGTAGAGCATGAGACTCTTGAACTTGGGGTCGTGGGTTTGAGTCTGGCATCGGCTTAAAGATTCCTGCATTGCAGGGGGTGTACTAGATGACCCCCAGTGGACCCTTCCAACTCTGTAAATCTGTGCTTCTGTGATTATGCACTGCGGAGGGTTACATAAGAAGGCCTATCTAGCCCAGCATCCTGCTCTCACAGTGGCCAACCAGATACCTGTAGGAAGCAGGATCTGACCACAAGAGCCCTCCCTGACCAGTAGCCTTCAGCAGCCCTCTCCTCCATGGATTTTCCCAACCCTCTTTTTAAAGCCATCCAAATTGGTGGTTAGCACCGCTTCCTGTGGCAGCGAGTTCCATAGTTTCATTAGTATAGACCAGTGGTTCTCAAACTTTTTCCCCCCAGCCACACTTTCAGAAGAAAAAATTGTTCATGCTGCACCATTTTTTTAATTAATAAGAAATACATTTTGCTGGAGGGGGGTTGGAGTGGAGAATTCCTAGCAGTGCATGATTTATAACCTAGAACACAACTACTTTATAATATGATCATGGGGGGTCCATAAAGTATAAAACAATGCAGCTACACAAGAAGACGAATAACTTCCCCGATATAATGATAAACGAGCCCTTTATATACATTCCTTAAGTTGTTATACAAACTCGATGAGAGGTGTGAGCTTGCTTTTTCCAGGCAATCTCATTCATATTAGGTCTAATTCGAGTCAAACAAATTCTCCTCACCTCATTAGCACAAAGAAGCCTTTCTCTTTTCTGATCTTCCTGATTTGTCCCCGTTGGAAATCTCTGCTCACAACAATATGTCATGGAGAACTGTAGAAGAATAGCCAAAGCTCTTGAAGAGGGGCATGGCATGGATACTGTTTTCAGTTGTATATATTTTTTTATGCTATGCTATGCTATGCTGACGGCGCTGTGGGTTAAAGCCTCAGCGCCTAGGACTTGCCGATCGAAAGGTTGGCGGTTCGAATCCCTGCGGCGGGGTGCGCTCCCGCTGCTCGGTCCCAGCGCCTGCCAACCTAGCAGTTCGAAAGCACCCCCGGGTGCAAGTAGATAAATAGGGACCGCTTACCAGCGGGAAGGTAAACGGCATTTCCGTGTGCGGCTCTGGCTCGCCAGAGCAGCGATGTCACGCTGGCCACGTGACCCGGAAGTGTCTCCGGACAGCGCTGGCCCCTGGCCTCTTAAGTGAGATGGGCGCACAACCCCAGAGTCTGTCAAGACTGGCCCGTACGGGCAGGGGTACCTTTACCTTTTTATGCTGAAATGTTTACCGTATTTTTCGCCCCATAGGACGCACCGGCCCATAGGATGCACCTAGTTTTTTTGGGGGGGAATAAAGAAAAAAAATTTATTTCCCCCCCAGGTGCGGGGCTGGCTAGTGGAGGACTGCGCGAAACCCGAAGCTTGGGGCGTGCTTCTGGGTGCAGGCAAGCTCTCCGCTAGCACTGGGAGAGCTGCGTCTCTCCCACGGCTTGCTGATAGCTTCCTGAAGCCTGGAGAGCGAGAGGGGTCGGTGCGCACCGACCCCCCTCGCTCTCCAGGTTTCAGCAAAAGCCTGCATTCGCCCCATAGGACGCACACACATTTCCCCTTCATTTTTGGAGGGGGAAAAGTGCGTCCTATAGGGCGAAAAATACGGTAAATGTTTCTTTGCCTTTGTTTTTTTTAAAATAATATTTATTAAGAGTTTAAAGATTACAAAAAGAAAGAAAAAGAATTAAACAAATCAATATAATACAAAAAAACAAAAACAAAAACACTACATAAAACATTGAATTAACAAAACAAAACAAGAACAATTAAAAACACATCCAATATTTTCAATCTTATCTTTCATTCACTTGTTTCATCGACTTCCTGACGCCTCCCTTTTTGTATTCCACTTCAATTAACTGTTTCAGCAATTCCTTTCCATCTTCCGCTGTTTTCTGTCCTGTAATTTATCTTAACATAGTCTAACCTTGTTTTTTCCCCTTTAATACATTAACAACCTATCTGTACCTAGTTCCTTATAACATTTCTGCCAAAGCCATATAACTTCATTCCACCATAATGTTTCTTTGCCTTTGAGTCTTCCTGCCCCCCTTGCCCTCCTCTCCTTTGAAAACCACTGCTATTGCCTCTGGTGTTCCTTCCAGATCGTCGGTTCAAAGAGTTCAGTTGTGTGTCCCTTGGAGCCTCTGTCTCCCCCCCCCCCCCCGCCGAGGCCTCCAACACAGGCTGGACAGCAGATAGTTAACTTGGTTGAGCCCAAAGCCTTTTGGAAGGTTTATTGGTCATGCGCCATGCGACTCTGGAGAACATAAAGGCAGCAGCTGCTTTTGGGGTTTTGGAGCAGCTCAGGCCCGTGGATAGAATTGTAAGCGCTCTCTGAAAAAACACACACACAAATTTGGTTTTGTCTGACTCCGTGCCAAACTCTCGGGGGGACCGACTTGTCATTATGGGGAGAAGAAAGAAACTTCCCTGATGTCACGCAGTCAGCAAAACCCACCAGCGCCCACTTGCCCTCCGAGGTGCCAACTTTGCACTTCCTTTGGGTCACTAACATAAACAAACATGGAGGCTGCAGCGTCCTGCGTTGCTGGGGAAAGAAGCCTTTGTGGGTTTTGAAGGAGGAAAGGGTTTGGGCCACTGGTTCTTCCTGCATGTTTGTAATCTCCCCCCCCCCCGCACTTTCCCCCTTGCTGTGCTTCCACGCCCAGCCTGCGGAGCAAGAATTCGTGTCTGTGTTTCCTCGTAAATCTTGGCGTGCCGCCTGGGGCTACCCTTTTAATTCCCTTTCTGAGGTTTGCAGGGAGGAGAGGTTCAGGCAGACAAAGAGGATGGGAGCCACCGTTGTGCTGCTTTAGTCATCAGAATGGGTGCTCCTCTGTAGCTCTGGGTGAGGGAAGAACTGTGCTTGCAAAAAAGGACAATAGGGGGAACTTGGGGGAAAGACTGGAAAGCGCAATATCTGAAGACTGAAAGGAATGGGCTCATGGTGAACTTATTGCTCTGGTGATGACATTTTGATTTTCAATTTAACCACTAAACCATAGAATTGATCCCCCCCCCCACTTCCCTCCCTGACCATTTCATAGAAAAATAGAATAACTGAATCCTAGAATCCTAGTGTTATGTACTGAGTTGAATAGGATCCAAAATGCAGCAGTCTGATTGGTCCTAGAACAATAGGATCCAGAATGCAGCAGTCTGATTGGTCCACAGGAGCCACCCAATCCAGAGCCAGATCGAAGTGAATCCGCAACCTGATTGGCCTACAGGAGAATCCCGGAATTAGCCAATCACATGGGGCCCATTGTGTAAATAATGTATATAAAGCAGACATTCTGGGGGAACTTCCATTCCTCCTCACCACTATGAGCTGAATAAAGAGCATGGAATCCACTCTCGACTCCGAGTATATTGCACCTAGAATTGTAAAGTTGGCTAAGCAGGAATCTCAGCTAAAGCATCCATGACAGATGGACAACCAACCTCTGCTTAAAAACCTCCAAGGAAGGAGAGTCTACAAGCTCCAGAGGGAGACCGTTCCACTGTGGAACAGCTCTTGAAATTTAGTCAGGATCTCCTTTCTTGTAACTGGAATCTATTGGATTGGGCCCTATTCTCTGGAGCAGCAGAAAGCAAGCTTGCTCCATCTTCCACGTGACAACCCTTTTGATCTTTGAAGATGGTTATCATATCTCCTCTCAGTGTCCTGTTCCCTAGCATCTATGACAGATGACCATCTGACCTCTGCTTAGAAACCTCCAAGGAACGAGAGCCCACCAACTCTCTAAGGGAGGTTGTTCTGCTGTTGAACAGATCTTGCCATCAGTCGTTCCTCCTAAGGGTTCGTCTGAATCTCTTTTCTTCTCATTTGAATCCATCGGTTTGGCTTCTACCCTCTGGAGCAACAGAGGAGAAGATGCTTGCTCCCTCTTCCATGGGACAGCCCTTGAGATATTGGAAGATGGCTATCATATCTCCTCTCAGTCTCCTCTTTCCCAGGCTAAACATTCCCTCAACTGTTCCTCATACGGCTTGGTTTCCAGACCCTTGATAATCTTGGTTGCCCTCCTCTGCACACCTTCCAGCTTGTCAACACCCTTCTTAAATTGTGGCACCCAGAACTGGACACAGAAGTCCATAATGGAGCAGTACTATTATTTCCCTTGATCTTGATGGTAAACCTCTCTTGATGCCACCTAGAACTGGTCAGGGGCAATGATTCCTCTGGCTAGCAGTTTCCGGAAACCGCAGGGTGGAAGAATTCCTCTTGAGTCCGGATTGTGTTTGTGGGTTTCCCAGAAAGGGCAACTGTGAGAAACAGGATGTTGGACTAGATGGGCTATTGACCACAAGGCTCTTTTTATGTTCTTTAGCTAGATAGAAAATCAGAGGTGGAGCTTGAATATCAAAATACTAAATATCGGAAATTGGCAAAGAGGCAGGAGACGAGATCTGTGCTTTGTTTTCGTTTTTTCACTTATGTTCTGAGCCAGGTGCTTTCTGAATGGGAAAAAAAACAACAACAACCCAGGACTTGGGAAACGTTTTGTCCCTGAGACGCTTTTTGCTTTTGGTGTTCCAGAACTTGGAAGCCATCAAAGAGCCCCTGCTTGTGGGATCAGCTCAGGGAGGGAGCAAAATAAAGGTTTACTTAGCTCATTTCTCAGACAATACAAACCCAAGCCAGAGTTTTGGCACCCACAGCAGAGGTGTTTGGGAGGTTTTACAGTAATTACATCTGAAATAGGAAACCTGTCGTTTCCCCCCCCCCATATTTTTTTTCCCTAAACATCTAATCTGTCTCTTTTACTTAAGAAAAATAAAAAGTAGCATTAGTTTCAGTGTACCTACAAATGCTTCTTTAAAAAAAAAAAAAGCAACCCCCCACAATGAACACACAGAGAGAATCATAAACAGTTGAGTCTAGTTCCTTTAAATTGGTGTGTTCCTGTAGCCATCCCCAAACACTCACAACTCACAATGCTTCTTTTTCCACCCTTCTCAGCCTCATAGAATTGTGAAACTGGAAGGGACCCGCAAGGGTCATCTAGCCCAACCCGCTGCAATGCCGGAATCTCAGCTAACAAATCATGGACAGGTGGTCATTCGATCTCTGTTTTCTGCTGCTCCAGAGGGTAGGTCCCAAACCAATGGCTTCGAGTTGCAAGAAAGGAGATTCCGACTAAACACCAGGAAGAACTTTCTGATAGTAAGAGCTGTGGAACAGTCTCCCATGAGAAATTATGGATTCTCCTTCACCAAAGGCTTTTCAGCAGAGGTTGGGTGGCCATCTGTCATGGATAATAAAAATAATAATATTAATAACAATAATAATAAGATTTATTTATACCCCTCCATCCCCAGCCAAGACCAGGCTCAGGGCGGCTAACACCAGATATAAAAACAATTGATTGAAACACAACTTTAAAAACAAGATTAAAATACAACATTAAAACAACAAAATGCAGCCTCATTTCAGTGGAAACTCAAATCAAAAACTTTTGGGGGGGATGAAAACGTCAAGTCTTCACCAAGGCCAACTATCCAGGCTGGTCCTACGTAGGCCAGAAAAAAGCCAGGGAAGTCCCCAAGTAGGAGTTCCAACACAGAAAGAGAAAGGAAAAGGGAAAGAGGGTTTCATCAAGTTGATTCCAAGCCAAAGGCCAGGCGGAACAACTCTGTCTTACAGGCCCTGCGGAAAGAAATCAGATCCTGCAGGGCCCTGGTCTCATGAGGCAGAGCGTTCCACCAGGCTGGGGCCAGTGTTGAAAAGGCCCTGGCCCTGGTGGATGTTTCAGCTGTGATTCATGCATTGCAGGGGGCTGGACTAGAGGACCCTCAGGGACCCAACTATACAACTCTATGATTCTTGTGCCTCCTCTAGCCTTCTCCAGGCCTCATTCTATGGAACAAGAAAGCCATTGTGGCACAATGGTTAGAGCGTTGGACTAGGACCTGGGGGATCAGCGTTCGAATCCCCAAACAAGCCACGAAGCTCACAGGGTGACCTTGGGCAAGTTACCACCTCTATGCTTAACCCACAGGGTTGTTTTGAGGGTGAATTGTGGGTAGAGAACAACCGTGTACACCAGTTTGAGATCCTTGGGAAGTAAGGGTGGTATATAAATGAAAGAAACAAACAAATTGCTCTCCTTGGTCTGTCTGCCGAAAAAGACAGCGCTCCTCACCTGTCCAAATGTTTCACTTTCTAGGAGGGAGGGAGAAGGCCTGAGGATCTTCTGGGACAAACAGCGAGAGCCATCTCTCCTGGCGCGCTGGAACCCCTTCTCCACCGACATGCCTTACACGACCTTCACAGAGCACCCCGTGAAGAACATCAACCAGAGGTTTATCACCATCTGCCAGGTGGGCCACAATGGGTCAAGAGGACACACAAAATGGGTTGGGCTAATAGTAATACTGTGCCGGGCAGGGGAGTTTCCCCCCCTCTCCCTTCGGTATCTCCCTGATCAGAACCAACGAGCCGTTGATAGTTTTATAGTCCTTTTTATTACAACATCATGTTGCCAACACAAACAGACAACCCTCTTCTTCCTCTTCTGGACTGATCTGATCTGCCTGCTGCTGCATTCCCCAGCCTTCGTCTTCAGAGTACAGTGGTACCTCAGGTTACATACGCTTCAGGTTACAGACGCTTCAGGTTACAGACTCCGCTAACCCAGAAATAGTACCTCGGGTTAAGAACTTTGCTTCAGGATGAGAACAGAAATGGTGCAGTGGGAGGCCCCATTAGCTAAAGTGATGCTTCAGGTTAAGAACAGTTTCAGGTTAAGAACGGACCTCCGGAACGAATTAAGTACTTAACCCGAGGTACCACTGTATTCCCCGACATACCAAGGGTATAATCCAGTAGCTTCCAAAGTGGACCTCCCAATGTTAACGGTAACAATTAAAAAAATAACAGAGAGTTCCCTTGAAGCTCATCTTGAAACCAACCTCTCTCTTGAGAGCAGCTTGGAGTAAGGCAATTCTGAGTGGGGAAACGGCCGGCAGGGAGAGGGTTAAGCCCCTCTCCCCACGCACCCATTCCCCACTCCCATTTACACCTTCCGTGGACTGCTTTTCGTAAAAATTAAGCTCTGAGGATTGGTACCGACCTATAATTAGAGGCCGATGGAACTGTCAATTTAGGTTTCTCATTTTCCCCAATCTTAAGCTTGGTTCACACATTTTCACATCAGTTTGTGATTCATTTGGTTTTTTTAAAAGAGGCCCTCCCATATTAGTGCATCCACCTGCTAAAGTATTTACATTATTTTTTAAAAAATTGAAGGTAATTTATAGACCATCTTTCATTGTAAAAGTAACAAGGCAACTCCCAAACGAAAACAAATACAAAATACTCATTTTGTTTGCAATTCTGACTGATGGACACATTTTTGCAAGCAAGTTTCCCATGTATAGTATATTGTTATGTTTTCGCTGAGGTATATGCACACGCTTTTCCTAATAGACACATTCTTGCACTCCTTTGTTAATTATTGGAGAACTACACAACAAACTGCAGGAAAGTGTGGACTTCGAAGGGTGCTCCAGTCACAATACCCAGTTTGAGAAATCTGCATAAAAACGTTCACCAATCCAAATTTCTCCCCGCATAAGAATTTAAGAAGAGCCTGGTTCAGGATCAGACCAATGACCCATCCTGTGGGAAACCAGCAAGCAAAGGAGCATATGAGCAAAGGAGTCATAGAATCATAGAATCATAGAATCGTAGAGTTGGAAGAGACCACAAGGGCCATCGAGTCCAACCCCCTGCCAAGCAGGAAACACCATCAGAGCACTCCTGACATATGGTTGTCAAGCCTCTGCTTAAAGACCTCCAAAGAAGGAGACTCCACCACACTCCTTGGCAGCAAATTCCACTGTCGAACAGACAGTCCTTTTGCTCCTGTGGCTTCCAGCAGAAGCATTGCTGCGTCCAGCCGTGGTCATAGTGGCTAGTGGCAATTGTGGCTGGTAGCCACCAATAGCCCTTCTTTTCACCTGCGGCTAATCCCAGGTTAAAGAAGACTTGCATGGGCGACTGAGCCCTCCACATAATTTTCCAAATGTAGAAATGCAGGAGGGATGTGTGGGAGGTTGCAGTAGCCACAGTGGGCATCAGATAAACGTCATGGCATGAAACTGAGATCATGCAATAATGGATTCCTGGTGCCTTAATGTAAAAAGGAAGTGAGTGGCATATGCCCCCCCTCTCCACGCAGCGTGAAATATAAGCTCCACAACCATCGATTTGAAACCACACATGCTCAGGTCAAAAACAATATTTCCTCCTCCCCGAATTATCTCCCCATCTGCACGCTCGTAAGGATGTCAGTAATCGGATCTCCCTGTGGAAAACAGAGCGAGAGAGGGAGTTCGGAGTGGCTTGTTCAAAGGGACGCTCCGTCGCCTCTGAGTGCTTTAATCCAGCTTTGGGGAGCGTTGGGAAGTTGTCCCTTTTTCAACCCCCCCCCCTCCCTCGTGGGCGCAAGGAAAAGGAGAGAAAAGAGGTTTTATTTTTCTTCAACGAGACGGGGTGGATTTCTCGCCCAAGTGGTTTCAGGAAAACATCCGATTTGGCAAGAATGGAACCCTTCACGCTTCAAGAGATGAAGGAGCTGCTAGGAATCCCACAAACTCCGAGGGCAAGGAGGGAGTGAGCTTGCGGGCTCTGAGATCATCTTGGGAGAGCAAGGGGTGAAACCGCACATGGGTCGGACTTCTCAGGTCGCCCCTCCAACCCCGAACCTTTCATTTGAAGGACTCCAGGTGCAATCGCTTTTCAGCAGTCCCAAATACTTGCAGCAGGAAACACAGGCAGAGATGTACCTCCGGTGGAAAGGCACCAGCACGTGAGGCACGAACACACAAAACACCGCCTTTTAGATTTTACAGAAGCAAAATGTGGTCACAATAGGGCAGCCCACCAGAAAGCATGCAGGCAAATAACACAGTCTACCAGGGCAGCAGAGATCTTGGAGACTGAGCAGAAGCAAACAGATGCAGGAACTTGAAGTTTAAGCCCAGCCTAGACATTTTGGCTTCATAAGCTGCTACTAGCTAGGCTTGTCCTGTAATAGTCCATTCTGGCTAGATTTTATTGCCCCTTCTAAAAAATCGGGTTTAGTCCAGGTTTCCAGCTGGGATTTGCTGCAGCCACTTAGAGCTTCACTGCAGCCAAAGCAGGTGGTGAAGGAGGGGAGAATAAATTATTAGTATTTCTGTTTAATGCATTTTTATCTCATGTTTGCGTGGCAAGGTCCCAAACCTTCCCGGGAAGTGAAATAAAGACACACGAAACAGTATATTTGGTTAAAGGGTGAAAAGGGCCACAACTTTATTGGTTACAGAATGTGAGTGGTATTGGCTTAGGCACTGGAAACCACACGACTATATCCAACTCCTGCCCGCCTGCAGGAATTCTTGGAAGGGTTAACCACCAGTAGGGGGAGCCCTGCTGATGCACATCAACTAGGGACTCCCCCAGGGTCACCGCTAGGGGTTGTGCCATGGCCCTAGCCCCCCGTCTGGGGCTTCGGACGGAGACCACGCCCCCCGGATTCCTTTAACGGAATACCCTTGAATTCAGAGGGGTGGGTGATGGCCACTACCTCCCCTCCCCTTCAACCAAATACTCCAATGCCTAACCGCCAGACCTTACAAAGTTGTGATGATTTGCTATGAGATAGGCGAAGAAACCAAATGGCCGGTGCCAATTTGCCAAGTGGAAAAAATCCTACCAGGTCCCTTGGACAACCAAGGCGACCAACTGAGGTCCATAGCAAGGTCAGGAAATAAAAGAGCCTAACCTAACCTAAAAGCCTAACCTTTGTTAGCCTAACCTAGCAAAGGTCCATATAGTAACAGCTATGGTTTTCCCAGTAGTGATGTATGGAAGTGAAAGATGGACCATAAAGAAGGCTGATCGCCAAAGAACGGATGCTTTTGAATTCTGGTGCTGGAGGAGACTCTTGAGAGTCCCATGGACTGCAAGAAGATCAAGCCTCTCCATTCTGAAGGAAATCAGCCCTGAGTGCTCACTGGAAGGACAGATCCTGAAGCCGAGGCTCCAAGACTTTGGCCACCTCATGAGAAGAGAAGACTCCCTGGAAAAGACCCTGATGTTGGGAAAGATGGAGGGCGCAAGGAGAAGGAGACGACAGAGGACGAGATGGTTGGATAGTGTACTCGAAGCTATGAACATGAGTTTGACCCAACTGCGGGAGGCAGCGGAAGACAGGAGTGCCTGGTGTGCTCTGGTCCAGGGGGTCACGAAGAGGCGGGCACGACTAAACGACTAAACAACAACAACCTAAGGGAGGGAGGGCGGGAGAACTGGCCGAGTAGGGAGAAAAACAGGGGTGAGTCCTTGGCTGTGGGCAGTTTAAATAGCCTGCGCCATGCTCCCAGACCATACGAATTGGACGGCCTAAGGGTGATATGGCCGAGGACCATTCAATGCTCCCAGCCCACAACGACATCTCCCCGGGAATGGGACATGGCTTTCTCCCAAGTTGGGATTCAAGGCAACGCAGAGCATTTTTGAAACATCATGCAAAGAGGAATAAGAACAAACAAGTTAAAATGCAATTGAACACATTTGGAGTCAGCAATTAAATTCCAATTTGCCAGCCCAGCAATCAGCATCTTCTGCACTTTAGTCGCCAAGGGCCCTGTCTCAAGATGAGCAGGCGCTGAGGCAGCCATCCACCCAGGATGGGATTTGGTTTGGGGCTTTAGGGTGTGGCGAGGTAGCATGACCCGAATTCCAAAGTGCCCTCTCCTTTCCCAGGAAGGCGTCTGCATCACTTCCTGGTGGGCGGCACGGCTAAGGAAAACCCCAAGCCGATTTCCATTCAGGAGTGTGCCTGGAGACACCTGTCTCCAAAGATTTGCATTTGCAGATGACGAATCAGTGACTTTTCTGTGATGTCAGCGTATCTGAGAAGGGCGAGCTGCTTTTGCACTCAAGGGATATTGGCCAACTTCATCACACACTCCTAATGCCTGCAATCGGTTCTTCCGGCTCATCTTGTTGGAATAAGCAACTTTATTGCAGTGCTGTATTGGCAGGGCAGGGAATCCTGTGGCTGCAACTGGCTCAGCCGAGGGGGGTGGGGGGCGGCATTGAATGTCCACGGCACTCCTGCTGCTCAGGGAAGAGACCTCTCCAAACATTCACACTCCAGCTTCTGTGGCGGAAGGAAACACAGTTGAAATGAAAACGTATTTGGGGCCTGATTAAGGCCTGGAGGGTGGCGCTGTGGTCTAAACCACTGAGCCTCTTGGGCTTGCTGATCAGAAGGTGGGCGGTTCGAATCCCTGCAACGGGGTGAGCTCCCGTTGCTCGGTCCCTGTTCCTGCCAACCTAGAAGTTCAAAAGCACGTCCAAGTGCAAGTAGATAAATAGGTACCACTCCGGCGGGAAGGTAAACGGCGTTTCCGTGCGCTGCTCTTGTTCGCCAGAAGCAGCTTAGTCATGCTGGCCACATGACCTGGAAGCTGTACGCCGGCTCCCTCGGCCAGTAAAGCGAGATGAGCGCCGCAACCCCAGAGTCAGCCACGACCTTTAAGGCCTGGAGGGAGTGATAAAGGTTGAGATGAAGGGGACAGATTCCCACCTGCTTCTTGACATTCAGAGCCCTAGAAGCAGAGGGATGGGTGAATCTGCAAATTTTGGTTTCTTGTTATTTTCAGCCTTAATTTCAGTTCTCCTTATTTCCTTCCTTCCTTCCTTCCTTCCTTCCTTCCTTCCTTCCTTCCTTCCTTCCTTCCTTCCTTCCTTCCTTCCTTGTCCTCATGAAAATTTATTAGAATTTTGTTCAGATTTCTCCTAATGTATAGATTTGTGAATACAATTTTCCTAATATATACATTTTTTGCAAAACAATTTTGGTGCACGCTTCACTCTGGCATGAACATTTTGCACAAATTACTTTACTGGAGAACTGCACTGAGGGTTTCAGAGAAGTGCAGAATCCACAGAGGGCTGTGTTTGGGTTCCTGCACTGTTTCAGAAAGTGCAAATTGAGTAGGTCCTCCTTTAAGTGGGAACCTGAATCGAATTTCTTACCCCACCCCAGCTGAGCATGACATCTGGCCTGGAACTGAGCTGGCAATTCTCACTACCCATTAATTGCTTAGTTCCAGAAATACAGTTCTTTGCACTGAGGAGCTTGCAATCTCTGTGTCAAACTCTGAAGCGATGTGTGTGAACCTGCGTGAAGAGGCAACAGGGGGTTAATCATGAGCAACATGGCTTTGTTTCCCCCAAACACCCACCAGCTACTTCTTCTCCAGTTGTGTCTCTCTCTCGCTCAGGTCCGTCTTACCCATAGAGGCTAGTGGTGCGGGGCGCCAGGGCGCAAAGTTCTGGAGGGCGCCAGGGAAGAGATGGAGGCTGGACGTGACACCTCCTGGCATCAGCTCGCCGCCCTTGCCTGCCTCTGCTATGCCACACTGAAGCAGCGCCGCGCCCGGAGCCTCCATCTGCCGTGGCCAACATGGCACGGAGCAGCCAGCTGAGCCAGGAGGTGCCGTGTCCCACCTCGTCTCTTCCCCGCCAGAGGAGCCACCCTCCAGCCACTGCCCGCCTACTCCAGCCCCGCCGGCAGCACTGTCCTCCATAAAAAAAACTCTGGGAAATGGGGGTGCTAGAGGGAGCTTTGCACCATGGCACCGGATATGCTCTCTCTCTTTATTCTCGAGATTTTGGCACCTCTCCACGGGGTCTGTCTGCCTGCCCGGCGTGTAACCCAACCTCCTCTGTGCTCCCCGGGTTCTGGGGATGCCTCGGCGTGTTAGAAGTCACTGCCATGGACCGCTTTTAATCCCCGATCTCTGAATGGGGGCAGAAAGAGCCAGCATCTTTCGTGTGCACAAGATTCCGAAAGCTCCTGAGACTTTCAGAGCAGGAATTGGTGGGTGGGGGGGGGGGGAAAGGATTTTTCATGCACCCCATGAGCCTGCAGCGTATTTCCAGTGTGGGACACAATGTTCTTTGGGGAGGTGGCAGAGGGGTGGTCGAAGGACAAGTGGAGATTCCTGGTTCCTCGGTATTCTCAGCAGCGAGGTGGCCGGGATTCAGTTTCAAATGTTATTTGCTGTGGACGGCCAAGCATCGCTTGGTTTCCTAGGCAGGCTGTTGTTTTCCTTCGGTTGCAAAGACCCACAGAATGCGCACAGTGGCTGGCTGGCTTTGGCCATTCCTGTTGGGGTATTTTTAATATGTGGGCATCCTTAGCACCCAACCGCACTTGAGAAATGAGGATGGGGTAGAAATTTGTTTTGGTTTGGCACTTGTAGGCAAGTAGACCTAATTTTGCAGGGTGTGTGAACCAAAGCATAGAGATCCTTCAAGATTCACACTTCTCTGTATTTTGCAATGCAGTTTGCCAGCCAAGTATTGAGTACAAGAATGCACATGGTAGGGTGAAGCGTGCATAGAAAGGTATATATTAGAGAGGGTAACATGCAAAAATGTGTTATATTTGAGATTTGCAAAATTAATAAATAAATATGTCCATATTGGACAAAATAGCATGTAAATGTTGCACTAAAATATTGCTGAATTTTCATGTGGACTTTTTTTTAAAAAAAAGATTTGCAAAATGATGTGGGAATTTGGAGAACTGAAGAGTGGAAAAACTGGAATCTCGGGCAAAACTGACGCAGCTATCTTTCCCCGTGCCTACTTCTCCTGTCCTGGATTAGTTCTCCAAGAATTCCAGGGCAGTTCTGCATCCTTGCGTAGAAGGAGTGCGGGAGATTTGCATTTGAATGTATTTGTGGCTTCCTGCTTCCTGTGGGAGGGAGTTCCACAGTTTGCACTGTGCAGAGAAAGCCTCCTCTTTTTATCTCCAAGGTTATGATGGCCCAACATAAATTATTACTAGACCAGGCTACAAATCTATTGTCCTGTTCAGCAGCTCCCAAAAAAATGTGGCCAGCCTGACCGGATTCTTCTCCTGCCTTTCTGCAGATCTCTGCCTTCACTGCCATGCTGGTTCAAGCAGTCCAGAATGCCGAAAGAACGGATCCCACAGCTGGCCGAACTGCCGGGGTGGAGGTGACCCACGAGCCCCTCCTCATAGAGACCTACACGGGGCTGATGTCTTTCCTCGGAAACCGAAACAAGCTGGGTTATTCCCTCGCTCGGGGGAGTTTTGGCTTCTGAATGTCCAGCGAATTAGGGGTTTTCCTTTTGTGGTGAATGTGTTGTGTTTATTCCCCTTGAAATGTTGCTAAAGAGGGTGGGGGCTGTTACTGAAAGGGCTGTGAGGTGCAACATCCCCACCCGGCCTTATAATGTAGGAAACTGTGTGCTGAGTCCAACCATGTAGCTCATCGTGGGCATCATCTCAGGCTGGAAGCAGCTCTCCAAAGTTGCAGACTTTTCCCAGGATTACCCTGGGGATTGAACAAAATAAAAAAAAAAATTTCCTTCCAGTAGCACCTTAAAGACCAACTAAGTTAGTTCTTGGTATGAGCTTTCGTGTGCATGCACACTTCTTCAGATACCTGGGGATTGGACCAGGGACCTTCTGGATGCAAAGCAGCTGCTCTGAGCTACCGTCCTGGAATGGCAAAACCTCCTTTTGCAGGGTTCAGGGCCACACAGGATTTAACCACAGGGTTTGGAAAGATCTCCCCTGTTGAAAGGAGCCACAGTTCTCTAGAACCCTGACAGCCGCCTGCAAGACAATGGCCCACCTAGTCCAGCATCCTGTTCTCACAGGTGCCAGTCAGATGCCTGGGGAAAACCCACAAGCAGGAGCTGAGTACAAGAGCAACGCTCTCCTAGAATAGAATCATAAAATCATAGAATCACAGAGTTGGAAGAGACCACAAGGGCCATCGAGTCCAACCCCCTGCCAAGCAGGAAACACCATCAGAGCACTCCTGACATATGGTTGTCAAGCCTCTGCTTAAAGACCTCCAAAGAAGGAGACTCCACCACACTCCTTGGCAGCAAATTCCACTGTCGAACAGCTCTTACTGTCAGGAAGTTCTTCCTAATGTTTAGGTGGAATCTTCTTTCTTGTAGTTTGGAGCCATTGCTCCGTGTCCGCTTCTCTGGAGCAGCAGAAAACAACCTTTCTCCCTCCTCTATGTGACATCCTTTTATATATTTGAACATGGCTATCATATCACCCCTTAACCTCCTCTTCTCCAGGCTAAACATGCCCAGCTCCCTTAGCCGTTCCTCATAAGGCATCGTTTCCAGGCTTTTGACCATTTTGGTTCCTCTCCTGTGGTTTCCAGCAACGGGCGTTCAGAAGCATCGCTGCCTCCAGCTGTTGAGGCAGAGTATAGTTATTGTGGCTAACAGCTCCACTAGTGTTCATAGAATTGCAGAATTGGAAGGGTTCTTCTAGGTCAGCCCACTTCAGTGCAGGAATGTAGTATCTGAGGAACATCTGAACATGATCCTCCTTGGTTTTTTTCCATTGCAAGCTTCTCTCCTGATAACTCAGGTGTTTCAACACCTGAGCTGGATGCTTACCTGAGATTCCTGCATAGATGGCACTCGGGGTCCTTTCCAGTCTATGATTCTATGAGCATTAAGAGAATCCTCCAGAAAAGCAATCTCTCCAAGGACCTGCTGATGGCATTTTACCATTGTACTGTTGAGAGTGCATTAACTTATGATCTGTGTGTGTGGTTTGGGAGCTGCATGGTCAGGGGAAAAACAATGCTGTCCAGAGTTGTAAAGACTGCGGAGAGAATAATTGGGCGCACTCTCCCTACCTTGGATCAAATCTATGCTTCCAGGTGCCATAAGAAAGCTGCAGAGATAGCGCAGGATAATGCGCACCCCGGAAATGATCTCTTTCCACTTCTGCCTTCTGGAAGAAGGTCCAGGGTTATAAAGACTAGGACTACTCGCCTGAGAAACAGTTTTTATCCAAATGCGATTTTGGTTTTAAACGCAGTGTAAGGAGTCTCTATGGGAGTATACTGTATTTAATTATGGGGTATCAGAGTTTTTAGGGGGCTAACCAGGCTGGGATAGCTGGGATAGCAGCCTTGTTGGTTTCTGAATGTCTGGTGTAGATTTTCAAATTCATCGTTCTGTATGGGACAATGACAAAAAAGATTATCGTATCGTATTAAGCTCATTGTATCTAAAATGCAGTGACAAGAAAAAAGAAAATCCGTGGCACATTTCGGTGAATCTGGCCCTGTTGCCAAAGCAAAACCACCCTCGCCTAGTCCCAGGTTTCCACCTCTACAACCTGGGGATTAGGCAAGCGTACCCAGCAAGGTTGTTGTACGAGGCAACGTGGAGTCCTTAGAATACTCTGCGGCTGCAGTCCTAAGCCACTGAATTCCATGGGGCGGAATGTGAATTGCATAGGACTGTGCCCTAGGCTGCAATATAAGTGCTATTATTTCAGTGAGAGTGGCTGAACAACTGTTGTTGTAAACCATAGAAGGAAAGAGTTGCTCAAGTCCTTGTTTGTGGGTTTCCCTTAATGGGCATATTGTCAGTGAAGTTCTACTCAGTATTGATACAGAGTAGATCCCAATGTATAGTTGGCAGCGTAACAACTTGAACATGTTGCAGGATTCCCAACAAATAGACCAGAGGCCATTGTATTTCATCCAGCTGAGCTTTACTGCTTTGTTGTTTAGTCGTTTAGTCATGTCCGACTCTTTGTGACCCCCTGGACCAGAGCACGCCAGGCCCTCCTGTCTTCCACTGCCTCCCGCAGTTTGGTCAGACTCATGCTGGTAGCTTTGAGAACACTGTCCAACCATCTTGTCCTCTGTCATCCCCTTCTCCTTGTGCCCTCCATCTTTCCCAACATCAGGGTCTTTTCCAGGGAGTCTTCTCCTGAGGTGGCCAAAGTCTTGGAGCCTCAGCTTCAGGATCTGTCATTCCAGTGAGCATCCAGGGCTGATTTCCTTCAGAAAGGATCAGTTTGATCTTCTTGCAGTCCACAGGACTCTCAAGAGTCTCCTCCAGCACCATAATTCAAAAGCATCAATTCTTAGGCAATCAGCCTTCTTTATGGTCCAGCTCTCACTTCCATACATCACGACTGGGAAAACCATAGCTTTTACTGTAGGGACCTTTGTTGGCTTTACTGCTACTGAAGACAAATGAACATAATGGTCACAAATCCATTACATTCAGGATTGGCCCTGTCCATAAGAAATCCAGTTGCAGCAGGCTTAACGCAAACTTACAATAACTCGTAATAAGACTAAACCTTAACACTATAGCATACTATGTATAGAACACCACACCAGAAATAAAAGAGATAGAAAGAGAGAGAGCCAGGCTCCTTCTGGCCTCACTATTATAGCCAGCATGACCTTGACAGAAAGAGAGAAGTGAACCAATTTAAGCCAACTGTAATAATAATAATAATAATAATATATTTTATTTATATCCCGCCCTCCCCAGCCGAAGCCGGGCTCAGGGCGGCTAACAACAATCAAACAATCAAACAATCAGATAATCACACATTCTAAAAATATTTCATTATAAAAATCAATTAAAATCAAATTAATGGCAACTGATTAAGCAAGATTCTGTGCAGGTTGCCAGAGGAGGGAGTCAGGCTGCGCCCTGACCAAAGGCCTGGTGGAACAACTCTGTCTTGCAGGCCCTGCGGAAGGATGTCAGGACCCGCAGGGCCCTAGTCTCTTGTGACAGAGCGTTCCACCAGATTGGAGCCGCAGCCGAGAAGGCCCTGGCTCTAGTTGAGGCCAGCCTAACCTCTCTGAGGCCTGGGACCTTGAGGATGTTATTATTTGCAGACCGTAGGTTTCTCTGTGGGGCATACCAGGAGAGGCGGTCCCGTAGGTACAAGGGTCCTAGGCCGTATAGGGCTTTAAAGGTTAAAACCAGCACCTTAAACCTGATCCTGTACTCCACCGGGAGCCAGTGCAGCTGGTATAGTACCGGATGAATGTGATCTCGCAGCGAAGACCCCATAAGGAGTCTCGCCGCGGCATTCTGCACCCGCTGGAGTTTCTGGGTCAGTCTCAAGGGCAGCCCCACGTAGAGCGAGTTACAATAATCCAGTCTGGAGGTGACCGTCGCATGGATCACAGTGGCTAGGTCAGGGCGAGAGAGATAAGGGGCCAACTGCTTAGCTTGGCGGAGATGAAAAAATGCCGCCTTTGTTATAGCTGTAATCTGCGCCTCCATAGAGAGGGAGGTATCGAAGATTACACCCAAACTCTTAACGGACGGTGCTGGCACTAATTGCACCCCCGCAAGAGATGGGAGTTGCCCCCTCAATCCCATATCGTCCCGCCCCAGCCAGAGGACCTCTGTCTTCGAAGGATTTAACTTCAACCGGCTCCCACGTAACCATCCAGCCACAGCTTCCAGACATCTCGCCAGTGTGTCTGGGGCCGAGTCAGGATGGCCATCCATCAACAGATAGAGTTGGGTGTCATCAGCATACTGATGGCAACCCAGCCCAAAATTCCGGACAAGCTGGGCGAGGGGGCGCATAAAGATGTTAAAAAGCATCGGGGAGAGAATCGCACCCTGAGGCACTCCACACACCAAGGAGTGGCGCGATGACAATTCCCCCCTCTACACATCAGGGCAATACTTTCGGCACTAGGAAATGCAAACTGGCACATTGGGTCGGCCACTGTGAGAACAGGATGCTGGACTAGGGGATAAGAGAGGTCATCTGGAAGACAGGTCACACCCACCTGCCCAGGTGATGGAGTTGGCTTTGCAGTGGGGTCAGAGAAGGCTAAAGGTGCCTGGGGAATTGGGGCTGGGTGCAGGATGGATGGGGTCCCCAACAAAGTACCACCTGGTGCCCACCCTATGAATGAGACACACACACACTTCCCATAGCAAATGGCAGGTCATGATAGCCTAATCTAGGTGACCCTGGTGCCTCAATCTGTACCCCAACCCTGGACCAGAAGTTATTTTCTTCTTATTGTTTTATTTCAGTTACGTTTGTGTTATCTAGATTATTAGCTGGTCATTAGAAGATCAACTGTTTAGAGATTGCTGCTTGAGTTTGATTTTCCTTGTCCCTCTTTGTCTCTTTTCCTTTGTGTACCATGTTTTTCTTTTTTCTATTGTATGTCCGTGGGAAGAGACTCCCTTGTTTTCATAGTCTGTAAGCTGCTCTGGGAGCCTTTATTTGCTGAGGAGCGGCGCAAAAATGGTCCCAATAAAGACATAAATATTCTGTGTTACCATATTAAGAGTGGGGTGAATTATTTAGAATTTTGGGTCAGGGGAAGCATCCATGCCTTTGTTTGAGGGAAAGGCAAAGCAAGGAAACAGTAAAAGGAATCATTAGGTGTTTAAATAAAATGTGAAAACCTTGATAAACTATTGATGAAGGGGGAGGGGAGTTAAGTAATCAATTCACAGATGGGTGGAAACTACATTCAGTTCACATTTAAAGTTAAATCTTCCTCATTTGTACTTTTGAAAACAATTTGAGGACTGAAACACAGCAATCCTTTGGAAGCTGCACTGCTCCAAATATTGGACTGTTCTCCAGCCAAGAAACCTAATGTGATTAAGTCAGCCATCCCTCGTATCCATACAGGGCTTTTTCAAAAATAAAGATGGCTGCTACAAAAGGCCATAGAATCTTAGAATTGGAAGAGACCCCAAGACTCATCGTCCAACCCCAGTAAGTGCAGGAATCGCAGCTAAGAAAGGACTTTTTAAAAAGAGAGTCTGGGGCAGGTGTCACTCACTGGGGGGCAGGAACCCTGGCAGTGCCCACAGATACTGATGCCAACCCTGCAAGGTTGGCAGCTCAGAGGTGTGAGACAGACTAGGAGAAATGCAAGTGTCTGTTGCTGGCTTTTGGAGGACTAGAGCTACTACTTTTCCGGCTGCTCGACCTTTGAGAACACAAGAAGAAGAAGAGGAAGGGGGGGAGGAGGAGGAGGAGGAGGAGGAAGAAGAAGAAGAAGAAGAAGAAGAAGAAGAAGAAGAAGAAGAAGAAGAAGAAGAAGAAGAAGAAGAAGAAGAAGAAGAAGAGGAGGAGGAGGAGGAGGAGGAATAATAATTTATTATTTATACCCCGCTCATCTGGCTGGGCTTCCCAGCCACTTTAGGCAGCTTCTAGCAAAATATTAAAATACAGTAATGCATCAAACATTAAAAGCTTCCCTAAACAGGGCTGCCTTCAGATGTGTTCTAAAAGTCTGGTACTTGTTTTTCTCTTTGACATCTGGTGGGAGGGCGTTCCATAGGGCGCGTGCCACCACCGAGAAGGCCCTCTGCCTGGTTCCCTGCAACTTGGCTTCTCACAATGAGGGAACCGCCGGAAGGCCCTCGGAACTGGACCTCAGTGTCCAGGCAGAACGATGGGGGTGGAGACGCTCCTTCAGCAGGATCAGGCTCATGGTCCCTCTAGTCCAGCATCCTGTTCCCACAGTGGCCAGCAGATCCCCCTCGAAAACAGGACCTGAATGAGTTAACTCTCCCCCTGCCTCTTATTTGCCAGAAAATACTTCTCTTAATTTCTTCCGAGTGTAGAGAGCGTGAACCCAGCTGTTATGGCTAGTAGCCATGGAATAGCACTCTCCTCCATGAATTTGTCAAACCGACATTTAAAGCTATCTCCTTTGGTAGTCATCACTGCCTCCTGTGGCAGGGAGTTCCATAGTTTAACAATGTGCCGCATGATGGAGTTCTTCCTGGTTTCTGTTCTGACTCTCCCACCATTCAGCCTTCATTGGAGGTCTTAGTATTAGGAGGGATAGAAAAAGCCCCTTCCGAGCTCGAGAGGAGGGGGGGTTGCGGGCCAACCTCTCCCACACACGCGGGGGCTGGTTTTAGCCCCCGTGAGAAGAGGGAATCCCTGGGCGTGTCTGCGACGCGGCCCGCCAATCGGCGGGCAGGGGAGGCGTGGCCAAGCCCATTTAAGGCCGGCACGCCCGGGGACTGCCCTCTTTACCCCATTCCAGCTGGCCAGTTTTCCCATCCCACCCACCCTTTAGGCTTAGCTAGCTTTGACCTTGCTATGGACTCCGGTTGGTCGCCGCAAGGGGCCTGGTAGGAATTTTTCCAACTTGGCGCACTTCCAGCCTTTTGGTTTTTTCACCTACCTTGTAGCAAACGTCACAACTTCTTCGGTATTGGCAATTAGGCATTGGCAGGGGTTAATTGTTATGCAAAGGAAGGGGGGGAAGGAAACGCCATCACCTTCCCCCAATGAAAAGGGTAGTCCAGTAGAGGACTCTGGGGGGCGTTGCCTTGTCCGAAACCTAGGGAGGTAAGGGCCTCCGGCATGCCCCCGAGTGGTGACACCCGTGGGATCCTAGTTGGCATACATCAACAGGACTCCCACGGCTTGTGGATAACCCTTCCCGGTCCCCATGCCGGGTAGTCGATAGGAACCAATGCCTAAGGCCAATACCTTCCAATTCCTGTAATCAATAAAGCTGTGGCCTTTTTATGCCCATTAACCTTAAATAATGTGTCCAGTGTCTTCATTTCACTTGGGGGGGGGGAGAGGTCTCGCCACGCAACAAACATTTGTCTACCAACTTTATCCAGGATTTAACAGCGTCCCAGAGTTTAACTGCTGCATTTGCAAAAAGTGGGGTAGTACGCACAGCTTTCTATTGCACACTTCTTACAAGGAAGCTTCCTAGCAGTTGGGGGAAAGCAGGAAAGACTTACTTGATGCAACCGTGAACAGATACCTGCATATTTTAAGAGGCCTGTTGCAATCGTGCAATTTTTATGCGAATGCACGAAAAGGCACACCCTCTGCCCCGCTCCCTTGCCTGCAACTTAGCTCACTCCACGGGCAGCAATCCTGCAGGGAGATGAGGGCAAGCCCACGCCACGTTCCTGCAAAGGATCACAATGTGCAGCAGGATAGAGCCATTCTGGGGCAGCCGCCTTAGCCCTGCAGCGCCAGGAAATGGGACGCGAGTGCAGGGGCCGGCGCAGGATTCAAGCTGGCAAGGGTGGCGCAACATTGCCGCAATTGGGGTCCGCCCCTCTTCTCCACACCTGCTGTGCCGCCTCCACGGCGAAGACAGCCGGCCCTTCCCTCAAGGAAAAAAGACAGGGCCACTCCCTTCCCTCTTCAGCTTACAGGAATTGCCTCCGCCTGAATCACCGTTGGCACGAGGTGGGCACTGTATCATTGGCAATGGGGCCTGGGCGGTGCCAGCTGTTACAGCTGCAGGGTTCGGCCTGGCTCTAACAATATGTCAGGGGCCTGAGATGCGCTTCCTCAAAGCATTTCTCCGTGAAACCGCATGTGGGTCCCTTTGTGGGCCTTTTTGCCAGGCGCCCACAGGCTGGAGAGCAGAGGAATTCGAATAACTCTCCGTGTTTTGTTTTCCCTTCTCACCCACGCTGTACCCGTTCGACCCAACCTATTTAAGGCATTTCCCCAGCTGCCAGCAAGCTGGTACTTAGTTGCCTTGAGTCTCGTGGGTCACCAGGGCTGGATTTAGGTTTGCTGAGGCCCTAAGCTCTTGAAGGTAACGGGGCCCTTTATATGTCCAGCTGTCCTTTGTCAACAAAAAATTGTCACTGTTTTTGTGTGTGTTGAATATACGCTATGTGGTAATTTATGGACCTCATAGGTATCTAAAGCCATTTGCACATGTGGCCATGAGACCAGTCCATGCAGAATGTTGTTGTTGTTTAGTCGTTTAGTTGTGTCCGACTCTTCGTGACCCCATGGACCAGAGCACGCCAGGCACTCCTGTCTTCCACTGCCTCCTGCAGTTTGGTCAAACTCATGCTGGTAGCTTCGAGAACACTGTCCAACCATCTTGTCCTCTGTCGTCCCCTTCTCCTTCTGCCCTCCATCTTTCCCAACATCAGGGTCTTTTCCAGGGAGTCTTCTCTTCTCATGAGGTGGCCAAAGTCTTGGAGCCTCAGCTTCAGGATCCGTCCTTCCAGTGAGCATTCAGGGCTGATTTCCTTCAGAATGGATAGGTTTGATCTTGTTGCAGTCCATGGGACTCCTCCAGCACCATAATTCAAAAGCATCAATTATTTGGCGATCAATCTTCTTTATGGTCCAGCTCTCATGCAGAATGCAGAATGTAGGCAAACCTATATATAGAAAGGAGCAAACCAGTGATATTTTAGGGAGCAGGCTAGCAGGCGGGGCCCATGACTTACATCATAGGAGCCTACACAACACAAAACACTGTTGCTGTATGAAGGTTTTATTTTATTTCTTTTTTTATCTTATATTTTGGAAATGTACATTCAGGTTTTTTCCCTTTATATTTTTTTGGGGTCCCCAAGAGAGTGGGGCCCTCAGCTATAGCTTGTTTAGCTTATACGTAAATCCAGCACTGTGTGTCACAAATCATGGCTCTGGTAACCAGCGAGCTCAGTGCACAATTATTATTATTATTATTATTATTATTATTATTATTATTTTACAAACACATCTAGTCCTGCAGGAATGAGGAAGTTGGTCCTGCAAAATTCCATCTTCTGTGCAAAGGAATAGAATATTAAAACATAAGAAGAGCTGTTTGGATCAATCAATCTAGCATAGCTAGCAAATGTCCTGTTTTAATCAGGACATCCCGGAGTACAGAATCCAGTCCTGGGAGACCGGAAGACGCACCCTTCCTGATGTCCAGGTTTTGGGGACAAAAATGTTGGGAGGTACGATCTGGTCCAACATCCTGTTGTCCCAGTGGCCAAACTAGACGTCTGCGAGAAACTATGAATTCCTATCCTTCGGAATTTGCAATCTTCTGAATTTTCCGAAGCAATTCAGCAACCAAATAAAAAGTCCATGTTGGGAAAACAGTGCATAAAAAAAACAAACATAAGGAAGAGCTTTTGGATCAGGGCCAATGACTCATCTAGTCCCTCATCCTGTTCTCACAGGAACCCACAAGCAGGATTCGAACACAAGAGCGACTCTTCCCCTCCTGTGGTTTCCAGTAACTGATATTCAGAAGTATTTCTGCCTTTGACTGCGGAGGCCGAGCAGAGCCACCCTAGCTAGGAGCCATCAGTTTCCATCTCCTCCTCCATGAATTTTCCTCATCTTCTTTTAAGCCACCTAGGTGCCTCCTGCAGATGTGAGTTCCACAGTTTCCTTTCGTCACCACCCCACTTTGAGCTTCCCAGTGGAAGAAAGGATAGGAAGGTAATGAAGGAACAAAGGAGAACCCTCAGACCCGATGCTTTAGTGCAAGGGCTCCTGTTCGGTTCCTGCCAGAGCAAAAATGTTTGAGGTGAATTTGGAGACCCAACGAATATTTGGGGAAGCGAGAAGGGTTTCGGTAAGGAAATTCCCTTGGGTATTTCCACACATCCTTCACCTGTTCTGCCAAAATATGTTTTTCTTTAAGAAATCAAATTTTAAAAATTTAAAGAATTGTGGTGTACTGGTTAGAGTATTGGACTAGGACCTGGGTTCGAATCTCAGCCATAATACTCACTGGGTGACCTTTGGCCAGTCACTGCCTCTCAGACTAACCTACCTCACAGGGTTGTTGTATGACTTAAATGAGGTGTTGGGGGGGGGGAACCATGTACACCTCCTTGAGGAAAATGTGGGATTGAAATTGATCAGTCAATATACAAGATGGGATACAAAATTGATAAATTGATTCCTGCATTGCCTGCAGTTGGACAAGATGACCCTTTGGAGGGGGGGGGGTCACTTCCAGCTTAACAATTCTAGGATTCCAGGAAAAGCAATAAATAAAAAGAAAGAAGAGAGAGAGATAAATTTGCAGGTCTCTGCTCACAGCCCAAACAACCAAGGAACTGAAAGGAGCACTTATGACTTTCCCTTCCATAAAGGTAAAGGTAAAGGGGCTCCTGACCATTAGGTCCCGTCGTGGCCGACTCTGGGTTTGTGGCGCTCATCTCGCTTTATTGGCCGAGGGAGCCAGCATGCAGCTTCTGGGTCATGTGGCCAGCATGACTATGCCGCTTCTGGCGAACCAGGGCAGCGCAAAGAAATGTCGTTTACCTTCCCGCCGCAGTGGTACCTATTTATCTACTTGCAGTTTTATGTGCTTTCGAACTACTAGGTTGGCAGGAGCAGGGACGGAGCAACGGGAGCTCACCCTGTTGCGGGGATTCGAACCGCCGACCTTCTGATTGGCAAGTCCTAGGCTCTGTGGTTTAACCCATAAGTGGTGTGATTTTCTTCCCTTCTCCCTCTCCCTCTTCCGTGCTTTTGCCTAGATTTCCTCACTCTGTTCTTCGTTTACCTTCCCCGTCCCTTTGGCCCAGTGACAAGGCTGGCAGTTAACAAGCTGCTCCAACTGTCTCAAAGCATCCGAGCGATGACAGGCTTCCAAAATGGGGAGGGACGGGACGGAGGGCGGGAGAGTATCTAAACACTCTTAATGTTTCCAGGCCTGCAATCCCGAGAATGTGGTGGGGCTCACGGCCAGTCCTTCGCGCCTCTTGCTAATTAAACCCCCAGCGTCTAAAGTTAGCTGCTCACATGCCCGTTCCATGCACCCGGGGGGCTTTTGCAAAGCTCGCCTCAGAAGTATCTGCCCGGGGGGCTGTGATGAGTGAAGCCTTCACACCACACTTGCAAATGTGGACGGACAAAATGGAATCCGTGTGCATCTTATTGGGGGGGGGGCACCAGGGACAGAGGCTGCTTTCCCCAAAGCACCCAGGGGTGTCGGGTTTGAGGGACTGTTGGCAGACATCTGTACAGATGGGTTTTGCAACTCACTGTGGGTCTTTTGAATGGAGGTGCTTGAATCTTTTTTTTTTAAAAAAAAGGTGTAGAGAAGAGGCATCTCTAAGCCTATGCAGAAGCAGAGATGGGTGTTTGCATAACTCCTAACTGCAAGTGTGGGAGAATATATATATATATATATATATTCTATTAAAACATGCAGATAATGACAGTGGCTGCTCAGGTTGCAAATGTGATCCGTGCTGGAGGCACGTTCGCAACCCGCAGCGCCACATCTGTGCATGTGCGGGTCGTGATTCAGTGCTTCTCCTCATGTATGTTTCTGCTCTCAGTACGTTTCCAAGCACAATTCAAAGTGTTGGTGCTGATCTTTAAAGCCCTAGATGGCCTCGGTCCAGTTTACCTGAAGGAGCGTCTCCACCTCCATCGTTCTGTCCGGACACTGAGGTCCAGCGCCGAGGGCCTTCTGGTGGTTCCCTCATTGCGAGAAGCCAAGTTACAGGGAACCAAGCAGAGGGCCTTCTCGGTAGTGGCACCCGCCCTGTGGAACGCCCTCCCACCAGATGTCAAAGAGAAAAACAAGTACCAGACTTTTAGAAGACATCTGAAGGCAGCCCTGTTTAGGGAAGCTTTTAATGTTTGATGCATTACTGTATTTTAATATTTTGCTAGAAGCTGCCTAAAGTGGCTGGGAAGCCCAGCCAGATGAGCGGGGTATAAATAATAAATTATTATTCCTCCTCCTCCTCCTCCTCCTCCTCCTCCTCCTCTTCTTCTTCTTCTTCTTCTTCTTCTTCTTCCTCCTCCTCCTCCTCCTCCTCCTCCTCCCCCCCCCTTCCTCTTCTTCTTCTTGTGTTCTCAAAGGTCGAGCAAACCAAACTTTTAGAAGACATCTGAAGGCAGCCCTGTTTAGGGAAGCTTTTAATGTTTAATTGGTTATTGTATTTTAGTGTTTTGTTGGAAGCCTCCCAGAGTGGCTGGGGGGAAGTTATTATTTTATGTGCAAAGCATGATTTAGCGCTTCTGCGCATGCACAAGCGCTGAAACCCGGAAGTAACCTGTTCTGGTACTTCCAGGTTCAGCACAGTGCACAACCTGAAAACACACAACCTGAAGCGTTTGTAACCCAAGTCAAAACAAAATAATTTTTTTTTTTTAATTTTGACTATGGCAGACCAACACGGCTACCTATCTGTAACTGTAACCCGAGGTATGACTGTACAATAAAAACTTTGCAGCATTAGCCCTTTCACCAAATGCAGTCAGTTCTCAAAAGCCTGTTGGAATGAAACGATCGTCACCTGTCGGCAGAGGGACACCAAGGAAGGAGCCAGTCTGCTTTACCTAGGAAAGGAGTTCCAAAGTAGTCTGGGAGGAGCCACCACTGAGAAGGCCCTCTCCTGCGTCCCCACCAAGCAAGCCTGTGAGAGTGCCAAGACCAAGAGAACGGTTTTCTCCTAAAGATCTCCAAACCTAGGCAGGCTCATATGCGGGAATGTGGTCTTTCAGATAGCCTGGGCTATTTATTTAAATGCACCTTTATCCTATAATATGCATTTGTGTGCTCACTATTTTGACGCGGAACTGCAATGCAAAATTTGGAGATGTGCAAATTTTGAAGCCTGGCTGTGTTTTGGTTCTTGTGTTGTTTTGGAACGTACAAATTCTCCCACCCTTAGCATCATTTGGGGGGTTTGGGCAGAATTGGGGTCCAGATCCATGCAAAACTTCATAGGTCAAGACCAGCACTTTGCCCTGAAGTTCACTGAAGTCTCTTCTGTGAAGCCCCCTTGAAAAAGAATGCAAGAAAGAGCACAAAATGGGTAGATTTCACCCTTCAGTGCACTTAATTCTTATGGGGGTGAAGCGTTCTGGCTTCTGCACTAGCTCTTCTCGTGGTAGGAAGAGCAGAGGGGCTGCTTCAGTGCGTGTGCTTGAGGGGCAACCATCTTTCTCAGCACAGCAGCAAACTCTCTTTGAAACTGGCACGCCATCTCTTTGTTTTGGGATTGCACAAACGTAATTACAGCCGCAGAGCTCTCTCCCAGAAAATCCTCTAATCCAGTCAAGGAAAATCCTGTGGCTCAGAAAGTCTTGAGGAAATGTTGATCGCACGGATTATGTAAAGAGGCTGCAATTTTTAATATATTTCCCTCTCTTTCTTAAAACCTTTCTCTCCCTCGCTGCTCTTTATTCTTCCACCCCAAGCGACGCCTCACATCTTCCTGGTGTTTGACTTTTATATTCTGTGTTTGCCAGAAGAGGAGAGCCCTCAGAGCGTTATGTCAGATCGCCCGGCCCGTTTTTGATAACAAACACTACCCTTTTATATATATAAAAATATCCTTTGCAATTAACCTTTCATAGAAACCACACAGTTGGCAGGCGCCCACGTTATACAACTTGGATGAGGTCCCCAGAGACACAGTGGTTCATAAATTGGCTTTTTCATTTTGGAAAGAAGGCTGGAAGAGAGGGCCCCACGTATGTCAAAAATGGCAACCGCCACCGCTGGCCTCCTCGTTCTAACTCAGCCTGTAAACAAGTCTGATCATTTGAAAGCGAAACAATTGCGCATGGCTTGCTTCTCTGTTTCCATGTCACCCTCTTTCCTCTGTTGTCCCCCCCCACCCCCCCGCTCTGGCCCATATCTCATTTGAGACTGTAAGCGCCTCAGGGCAGGGACCTGCTCTCTTAACCTACAAGAACCACACATTCTACACCGTGTTTGTTTCTGCCTCCACTGGGCACCCTTTCTTTTGCCCCCAAACCCAGCATTGTAGTTTAATCTGTAAGCCTCTCGGGGCAGAGATCTTGGACTCCATAAAGTAGCACATAGTAAGTTGGCATCCATCTGTCTCGGAAGACAATGGAGGAGTGGAAGGCAATATATATTGAAAACAAAAGCAGTGGCGTCGTCTTCTTCTTTGGTGATCACTCGTAGCTGAGTAAGATTGTCTTCCATAAACACGGTTTTAACAATGAGTCCGTAAGTGACTGTGGAGGCCAATTCTGGATCCACACGTCCTTCCACAGTGGGGACATTGGTTTCAGGGCGGGAGTTGATCATGGTAAGGGTTTGCCACCAACAAAAGAAGATTAAAGACTGGCTGAAGGCAAATATAAAAAAATGTAGCATAAACACCAACAATTGAGAAACACTGGCCTGCAAACACTCCAGTTGGAGAACAGCCTTTCCCAAAGGTGTCATGGGCTTTGAAGACACTCGAACTCAGGACACAAGGGAGAAACGTGCTAGGAGGAAGGCACGCTTGGCAAACCCTCACCGGGATCAACTCCCACCCGGAAACCTATTTCCCCACTGTGGAAGGACGTGTGGGTTCAGAATTGGCCTCCACAGTCACTTACGGACTCACTGTTAAAATCATAAAAAAAAAAAAAAAATTCCTTCCAGTAGCACCTTAGTTTGTTATTAGTTGGTCTCTAAGGTGGTACTGTGGGTTAAAGGTGGGACGCAGGTGGCGCTGTGGGTTAAAGCCTCAGCGCCTAGGGCTTGCCGATCGAAAGGTCGGCGGTTCGAATCCCTGCGGCGGGGTGCGCTCCCGCTGCTCGGTCCCAGCGCCTGCCAACCTAGCAGTTCGAAAGCACCTCCGGGTGCAAGTAGATAAATAGGGACCGCTTACCAGCGGGAAGGTAAACGGCGTTTCCGTGTGCGGCTCTGGCTCTGGCTCCGGCCAGAGCAGCGATGTCACGCTGGCCACGTGACCCGGAAGTGTCTCCGGACAGCGCTGGCCCCTGGCCTCTTAAGTGAGATGGGCGCACAACCCCAGAGTCTGTCAAGACTGGCCCGTACGGGCAGGGGTACCTTTACCTTTACCTTTAAGGTGGTACTGGAAGGAATTTTATTTTATTTTATTATTTCGACTACGGCAGACCAACACGGCTACCTACCTGTTAAAATCATGTTTATGGAAGACAATCTTGGCTACGAGGGACCAAAGAAGAAGAAGAAGAAGAGGAAGAGGAAGAGGAAGAGGAAGAGGAAGAAGAAGAAGAAGAAGAAGAAGAAGAAGAAGAAGAAGAAGAAGAAGAAGAAGAAGAAGAAGTGGTGAGTGGGCATTATTGTCTTGGAAGATGTTAAATACACACACACACACACACACACACACACACACACCCTGCTCTCACACACAAGGAAATCTCACTCCAGCCACCCAACCAATCACTCCCTAAGCCACCCTCTACCTCTCTCATCACCAAGCAAACACAACAAGTAAATAGTAAGAAAACCCTACAAGTAACGCTGACACAAAACCCCACACATACACCAAGCAGAATAATAGAAACATAACTGTTACCTGACCCCACCCCACCCACCATTCCCCTTCTTTCCCTCTCTTTTCTTCCTAACCTAACATTGCATGTAACATTAATGTCTCATAACAGATGCAACCAAATTGCAGAAATCATAACTTGGAGGAGGGGACAGTTGCTCCTGTGTTCGAATGCTGCTTGCTGGTTTTCCTTAGGCGCCTGGTTGACCACTGTGAGAACAGGATGCTGGACTACGTGGGTCACTGGCCTGATCCAGCCAGCTCTTCTCCTGTTCCCCTGCTTTCTTTGACCTTTTTGTGGGGGTCCCCTTTAATAATAATAATAATAATAATAATAATAATAATAATAATAATTTATTATTTATACCCCGCCCATCTGGCTGGGTTTCCCCAGCCACTCTGGGCGGCTTCCAAAAGAATATTAAAATACTGTGATACATCAAACATTAAAAACTCCCCTAAACAGAGCTGCCTTCAGATGTCTTCTATAAGTCTGGTAGTTGTTGTTCTCTTTGACATCTGGTAGGAGGGCGTTCCACAGGGCGGGCGCCACCACTGAGAAGGCCCTCTGCCTGGTTCCCTGTAACTTGGCTTCTCGCAGTGAGGGAACCACCAGAAGGTCCTCGGAGCTGGACCTCAGTGTCTGGATAGAACAATGGGGGTGGAGACGCTCCTTCAGGTATACTGACAGAGGCCATTTGAATTGTGCTCGGAAACGTACTGGGAGCCAGTGTAGGTCTTTGCCTTTCAATGGGAACAGGAGTGCATTTTGCTTTTCACCTTTATGGAAACATTGAGAACTTGCCATCTTTTGGCCAAAAGACAGTATAGAAAGAACTCCAATGATGGCAAGGCCTCCGCAGCAAAGATATTTCCCCCTCTTGCAAGCTGAGGTTTTTTTCAACTGAAATGGACTGGGGAGTGTTTTCCCTTCATCACTGGTTTCTCATATATAATAATAATATAATAATAATTTATTATTTATACCCCTTGCATCTGGCTGAGTTTCTCCAGCCACTCTGGGCAGCTCCCAGTTGAGTGCTAAAAACAATACAGCATTAAATGTTAAAAACTTCCCTAAACAGGGCTGCCTTCAGATGTCTTTTAAAGATAAGATAGCTGCTTATTTCCTTCACATCTGATGGGAGGGCATTCCACAGGGTGGGCGCCAGCACCGAAAAGGCCCTCTGTCTGGTTCCCTGTAACATCGCTTTTCGCAGTGAGGGAACCGCCAGAAGACCCTCGGCGCTGGACTTCAGTGTCCGGGCAGAACGATGGGGGTGGAGACGCTCCTTCAGGTATACTGGGTGGAGGCAGTTTAGGGCTTTCAAGGTCAGCACCAACACTTTGAATTGTGCTTGGAAACATACTGGGAGCCAATGCAGATCTCTCAGGACTGGTGTTATGTGGTCTTGGTGGCCGCCCCCAGTCACCAGTCTAGCTGCCGCATTCTGGATTAGTTGTAGTTTCCGGGTCACCTTCAAAGGGAGCCCCCCATAGAGCGTATTGCAGTAGTCCAAGTGAGAGTTAACTGGAGCACGCATCACTCTAGCGAGACAGTCTGCGGGCAGGTAGGGTCTCATCCTGCGTACCAGATGGAGCTGGGAGACAGCTGCCCTGGACACAGAATTGACCTGTGCCTCCATGGGCAGCTGTGAGTCCAAAATGACTCCCAGGCTGCTCACCTGGTCCTTCAGGGGCACAGTTACCCCATTCAGGACCAGGGAGTCCCCCACACCCGCCCACCTCCTGTCCCCCCCAAACAGTACTTCTTCTTCTGCCTTCATCCTTCGTCCATCCCTCCACAACTGAGCATTTACTCTTTCATTTCCTTTTCTCACTTGCTTTGGGAAAAGAAGAAGAAATGGGGGAAAGGATGAAATCTAGAAGGGGAACTTCGCTGGCACTTGAGCTATACAGAGTCATCCGAGCCTGGTCTTTCAAATAAACATGCTGTGTTTGCTCAGTGATTTGAGACTTGGAACTAGAAGGTAGAAGTCTAAAAAGTCCTCGGAGGAAAATAAA
This sequence comes from Podarcis cretensis, assembly GCF_951804945.1. Taxonomy (NCBI): domain Eukaryota; kingdom Metazoa; phylum Chordata; class Lepidosauria; order Squamata; family Lacertidae; genus Podarcis; species Podarcis cretensis. The sequence continues at coordinate 100,530,733 of NC_137174.1, forward strand.
ATTCTGGAATTCACATGGACTCACAACTTTTCCTTTCCTGACCTCCAGAAGCCTTGGCGCCACCCTGGCCAAGCGGGATTTGGCCCTGCCAAGGAGGAAAAACTCACCCAATTGCTGCTGCTGTTGCATTCTTGGCTTGCCCCCCCCCCCCCCAATTTTCATGAGAGGTCGCCGTGACCCAGCCACAAAATTATTTGAGGACCTGAATTCTCGGGAGAGAAGTGTGTATATAGTTGGTATTTGTGTGATCAAGGCCAGATTCTCTCTTGTAAAGTCCTCGAGCCAGTTCGTAAAATCTGAACGCTGACAGCCGTGCCTCTCTTCCCCGGATCCAAGTCATACAAGGAGAGATTTTTATCACTTCATCAGTTGCTCACCATCACTTTACAAGACACCTTCATCATTTTCCTCTTGCTGTGGCTGGCTCTATCTTCCTCTGGCTCATCGGAAGGGAGAAAAAATCAAGGCTATGGCTTGGGGGGCTCTTTTGGTCAGAAAAAAAAAGCTGAAAGTCTCTAGAGCGGCTCTAGTAAAAAAATTTTGTGTCAGTATGGTTTGATTTCCTATCATTTATGAATAAGGAGGAACATGGTTGAATGGTTCATCCACCATATGGGTTACATAAATATACACACCCATGTATTTTTATTTTATTTTATTTTTATTACATCTCTATTCATTCGGTGGACACATGATTAAGAAAGCAAGGGATTCAGTATTAACATTTTTGTTTGATCCGCCTCGCGTTTAACCTCCCTGGAAACCAATCAGAATGAACGCTGAATCAATACCTCTTATCATTGTGACCAAAAAGCCCTTAAGGGATTTGCAATGGGACTAAAATACAGTTTAAAGAAATGTAGAAATGGGTTTTGTCCAATGCAGTGCAAAGAACAGTGCTCTGTTGCAGCATGGATACGCTTGCACAACTGAACTTTTTGCTCCTCCTCCATGGAATGTGCCCCCCAAATCTGTTTTGAGTGCCCCCCAGCACCCTCAAGCAGATTGGGAAAGGGGTTGGGGCACACACAGGGCTCGAACAGGAACTAGCAGTTTGAAAGCACACTAGTGCAAGTAGATAAATAGGTACCGCTGTGGCGGGAAGGTAAACAGTGTTTCCGTGTGCTCTGGTTTCCGCTACGGTGTCCTGTTGCACCAGAAGCGGTTTAGTCCTGCTGGTCACATGACTCAGAAAGCTATCTGTGGACAAATGCTGGCTCCCTTGGCCTGAAAGCGAGATGAGCACTGCAACCCCAGAGTCGCCTTTGACTGGACTTAACCATCCAGGGGTCCTTTACCTTACCCAATAGGAACACAGGAAGCTGCCAAATAGTAAATTGGGCCATCAGTCCACCCAGCTCAATATTGTTTAATAATAATAATAATAATAATAATTTATTTATAGCCTGCCCTCCCTAGCCGAAGCCGGGCTCAGAGCGGCTAACAACAATAAAAGTAACACAGCATTCTAAAACCAATTCATTCTAAAATCAATTCAAAATCAAATAAATAGCAACCATTCGGTTAGAGTTCTATGAGGATTACCAAAGGAGGGGATCAGACTGTGCTTTGACCAAAGGCCTGGTGGAACAGCTCTGCGGAAAGATGTCACGTCCCGCAGGGCCCTAGTCTCTTGGGACAGAGCATTCCACCACATCGGGGCCACAGCCGAAAAAGCCCTGGCTCTGGTTGAGGCCAGCCTAACCTTCCTGTGGCCTGGGACCTCCAAGATGTTTTTGTTTGAAGACCATAAGGTCCTCCATGGGACAGACCAGGAGAGGTGGTTAACTGCAAATGGCGCCTCCAGAGGGTCAGGCAGAGATGCTTTGCCCAAGTGGGAATCCTTGCACCAATGAGCCACATTCATTGGCTACAGCCCACCGGAAGAAGGAAAAGCACCCAGTTGCTGTGAGCGAGAAAATCGGTCCCCCTGGGAACTCCGCTTGGCCACTGTCCTTTCTGACTGTGCTTCGGTCCCGTCGCACATTCCAGGAGGTCTGTTTGCGATCAGCGTTCTTTGGAAAGGTGAGGCTAAGCTTTGCTGGCACCCTCTCCCTTCCTCCGCAGCTGCTCTTTTCTTCTTCCTCCTCTTGTTTTCCTGGCTCAGGAAGGTCACCGTGGTGCCAAGCTGTGCCGCCCATCTCAAAAGGGACACTGTGTAACCATACAGGCTGCAACATGCCGGGAAGATGGGGCTTGGTGTTCACGGCCGGCCCACAGAGCAAAAACGCCAGGACCGCCGTGTGTTTTGGAGAACCGGCCTGCTGCAAGCTTGATCAAGGGTTTGCCCCTCCCTGAGCACCCTTTGGATCATGGAAAGAGACCCCTGCAGCTGGGTTCAATGCCCATCTAGTCCAGCCTCCTTTGTTTTCAACTGGGTACCCCTTCTGGGAAGCCTGGAAGGTGGACCTGAGTGCGAAACAGCAGTGCCCTCCACTTTGCTTAGCCCTTAGGCCAAAATGCCCATCATATCCTGCAGGTGAGCTTTCCAGAAACATCTAGTTGGGGGGAACAGGATCAGAATTGATGTCTGGAAGGGGAAATTTCAGAACAGCGGTGCTTTGTCTTCAGGTTTTCCTAAAAAGAACTCAACGATTTTGGTAGTTTACTTTAAAAAAAAATGCTCAACAATTTTAGGGTGTTTTTACTTTTTGCAGCATGGCAACCCTAGTAACCACCTGGGAGCATCTTCCTGTATTCTCATTGCACTCATTTGTTTCCTCTTTGCTTCATTAGGAGTGAATATTTGGCTTCCCTTCCATGGAAAGCCAATAAACGCTCAGCTGCGGCTGAAACTGAAGTCACAGCCGGAGTGTCGCAAGAGAATCTGACGTGAAGTCTGAAACACAACCTGCCCTAGTAAAGATTTCATTAACTTTAACCACCCACTAAACTGCACCGTCTTCAGACATTTTTTGTATTTTTATCGAGGGAATTCAGGTGTGTATAAGCCTAATAATATTTCCCTGCTTGGCTTGAGGTTTATACGAGACACAAACATGCCACCTGCCAATTTAAATGTTTGCCTGATCTCAGAATTACAAATTTTGAGGATTTTGCATTTTTTTTTTTAAAAAACCAAGTCAGTACTCTTAGTTGGCCCGTGAGCAGTGTAGGTTTTATATTAGTTAGGATTTAGGATATTCTTCCATGCCAACATCTTACTGATGAATACATGCATCCCATAGTTAAAAACCTGTCTGCACTCGCAACCCTTAAGGTTAGGAATTAATTAATGGTGCCCTTTGGGTAGTGAATTGCATTGTATTTATAGCATTGTTGTTTTAGCGTTTTATTGCTTTATTGTTTTAACCCTCACATTACCTTGTCACAGATTGTTACAGACTGCATGTAAATACTTTTAGGAAGCAAACAAACGGCTCACACAACTACCATGTGAATCCATTTATTTGTTTTATCAAAGTATTTATATACTGCCTATAACAACCCATCGCATGGCTTTCATTATTATTACTATTCAGTTACATGCCAAACAGAAACATCTCTTAAAAGTCACTTTAAAAAATTGTCAGGTGCATAAAACATAAAAGCAAAGAGCACATTATAAAAAGGCATGGAGCAAGAAACCTTCAACATACAAATTACAGACCAGCACCTGGTTAGAGGGTGTTGCTGCTGATGCCAAGGTCTTGGATTTGAGCCCCATATGGGTGCAGATTCCTGCGTTGTAACAGGTCAGACTAGATGACCCATGGGGTCCCTTCCAAGTCTATGATTTTATCATTTTATCATCTGCAATCTAACAACAACAACAACAACAACAACAACAACAACAACAACAATAATAATAATAATAATAATAATAATTTATTATTTATACCCCGCCCATCTGGCTGAGTTTCCCCAGCCCCTCTGGACGGCTTCCAATCAAGTGTTAAAAACAATACAGCATTTAATATTAAAACTTCCCTAAACAGGGCTGCCTTCAGATGTCTTTTAATCTGCTTATTTAATCTGCTTATTTTAAGCATTTTTAAAAAGCTTTTACCTCCCTCTTTTTAAACAGGATTAGGATTCTTCTGATGAGTGGAGCCCCTTTTTTTTCTTTACTTGCTTTTTGCAATGTGACCCCACCTGCCCCAGGGGAAAAAAAAGGGGGGGGGGGAATTAGCTATTTACCCCAGGAGGGAAAACAGAAGCATCACCATGCATTTTCCCTAATGGGGCAAAAGACAGACTGCGGTGCTAGCGGTGCAAGTTACAGTGGGAAAATAATAAGGAAGCAAAATGTTTGAGCCCCTCCGGTCTTGATCTAATCATCCCTCTCCCCCTTCTGCACTGATTTTAAAATAAATTTAAAGAAATAGGCAATCCAGTCTGCTGCCTTGTTGTTATGTACTGAGTTGAATAGGATCCAGAATGCAGCAGTCTGGTCCTAGAACAATAGGACCCAGAATTCAGCAGTCTGATTGGTCCACAGGAGCCACCCAATCCAGCTCCAGGTGGAAGTGAATCTGCAACCTGATTGGCCTACAGGAGAATCCTGGAATTAGCCAGTCATGTGGGGCCCATTGTGGAAATAATGTATATAAAGCAGACATTCTGGGGGAACTTCCATTCCTCCTCACCACTATGAGCTGAATAAAGAGCATGGAATCCACTCTCGACTCCGAGTATATTTCACTTGTGTAGTTGTTCAACTGTAAAGACCTGGGTTCAAATCCCGCCTTGGTCATAGAACTTACTTGGTGAGGACTCTCCTTCCTCGAAGGTTCTTAAGCAGAGTTTGGGTGGCCATCTGTCAGGGATGCTTTAGCTGAGATTCCTGCATTGGAGGGGGTTGGTCTAGATGAGCCTTGGCTTCCCCTTCCAACTCTAAGATCCTGTGACTTTGGGCCTATTACTCACTGTGTGTCCAGCCTACCTAACAAGCTGGTCAGGAGGGGAAAAGTGGGGTGAGTCGAAATCAGAAACACAAATCCTTGGAGGCAGGGCGGCGTGGAGACAAAACACACAAAAGGACCTTCTTGACATCTCTCCTCTTAACAATGGTGCTGAATTTCTCTTGCAAGAAGGCAAGGCTAGCTCTGCAGTTCTGGGAGTGCCAGTTGTCCGTCTAGTCCAGCGTCCTGATGGTCAAGCAGGTGCCCCTGGGAAGCCACAAGCAGGATTCGAACACAAGAGCAACTCTCCTCTCCTCTGGTTTCCAAAAACTGGTGTTCAGAAGCATTGCTGCTTCTGACTGCAGATCTGCAGGACTGCCACCATGGCTAGTAACCAACGGTTGCCCTCTTCACCATGAATTTTCGCAATCCTCTTTCAAAGTCAACTAGGTTGGTTAGGGTTGCCATATTTCAAGAAGTAAAGATCCAGACAGCTTTTTTTTGGGGGGGGAGGATTTGCCCCCCAAAAGGCAGAGAGTGATACTCAAAAACACACTTCCTGACTTCCTGGTTCTGTTGGCAAAACCCTGGACAATTTGCCAGTTTTTCAAAATTCCCCCAGACTCTAGTTTCGCCGTTTGAATCCCGGATATGTCCGGGAAATTCTGGCTGTATGGCAGCTCTGAGGTTGGTGGTTATCACTGCAAGAGGGAGTTCCCTAGATTAACGATGCAATTCAGGAATAAATCCTTCCTTTTCTCTGCCCTGAATCTTTCAACATCCTTTGGGTTTGGGGCACTGTCAGGGACTCAGCGGGAGCGCAGGGAGGAGAGGAGATGGAGAGCGAGGGGGAGCAATCCGAGGGCAGCGTAGGAGAAGATGACAGCAGCCCGATAGATTCCATGAGCCTCTCCAGCGAATCGGAAGATTCACAGAAGGGGGCGCCGATGGGCAGGGCAAGGGGGGTCCCAAGGGGGACACCCCAGAAGCAAGGGGCCAGCGGGGACTCCCAGAGCAGCAGTTGGAAATCAGGACCAGCTTCCCCACCAGAGCGTAGTGGGGGGGAGGAGTCCCAGGTATCAGAGCCCACATATTCACCACCAGCGAGAGAAGATGAGTCAGGGTTGGCCACGCCTCCATCGGAGAGCGAGGGAACGGTCAAGAGGAAAGTTGCAGGCTGGGCGCGCGCGCCAAGTTCAAAGGTACAGGCGAGCGGCACAGAAGGTAGCCCGGATAGGGAACCAGGTCCTAAAGCCCGCCGGAAGGAGGGGGAAGAATCATCAGGGTCAGCGTCAGAGGAGTCCAGGAAGGATGAGACCCTAGCGGGCAGGAGGGCCCAGAGGAGAAAGGAACTTAGGAAGAGGTGGAGCAAGGCGAGAGTCTTAAACTGGTGTGGAAGGGGCGGAGACTCAGACGGGACTTCGCCGGTCTAAGGTCGAGACGTAGAGCTGCGCGCTGCGGCTTTAAAATGGAAACTGAACCTCAATAAAGACTTTTGTACATAACTACAGCCTAGCGTTGGTCCTCTGTGAGCTGGGACCTGGAGGCAGCTCTGACAGGCGCGCTCAGCACCTCCCTGGCTCAGCCCCTCGGTCGTGGCTGCTCCCTAAACACCACCAGGCCCACGGGTCATCCAAGGTCACGGCAGGTAATGCGAGCGGCCATCTACCCCGCTCACCCGGGTCGTAAACACAATCCACCTGTCTCAAGTATGCCCACGCCTTGCTCTCTCTCCCCACGTCTTTCCAGCATTGCTTGCATTGGTAGGACGTTTATCCTCCTGCCAAAAAATCAAAAACAGCCCCCCCCCCGAAAAAATGTCCAGCTCTGGCTCTTCATTGCAACTGCCCATCACACAGCTGAACCTCCGCTGTCCCAATTGCCAGGCATGTTCTCTCCCCAAACACCTCCTTTTGGAGATCAAAATACTCAGTGGGTTTTTTTGAAATATAAATTTCATTTATTTCCCAAGCAGCTGTTGGTGTTGTGTCTGGGTCATCGAATCAGGGAAGGGTTGTTGTTGTTTTTCCTGCGCAGCCGTCGGAAACTCATCAGAAGAGGCAGTCCTTGCAAGAAACACACAACCAAAAAATGTTGCGCCTATAATAATAATAATGATAATAATAATAATAATAATAATAAGTTTTATTTATACCCCGCCCTCCCCAGCCAAGACCAGGCTCAGGGCGGCTAACATCAGGTATGAAAACAATTGATTAAGCTGTAATGCTTAAGAGATATGAAAAAAAAAAGGTTTAGAAATAAGTAAAAGACTAATGGTGAGGATTTGCTGAACTAACAATTTGAATTGGAATACAAGAAAGGGAGGTATGAGGAGGTCTGGAAAATAAGTTAAAAGAAAATAAGTAATGGAAACTCTATGTGTTTTTTTTCTTCTTTTTTAATTGTTTTTGTATTTTTGTATCTCTGTTATCTTTTCTTTTTATTTTCTACATTGTATTATTTCTTGAAAACTTTAATAAATGTTCTATAAAAAAAGAAAACAATTGATTAAAATACAACTTAAAAACAGGATTAAAATACAATTTAAAATGCAGCCTCATTTCAGTGAAATCCCAGATCAAAAACTGTTTGGGGAGGAGAAAACGTCAAGTCTTCACCAAGGCCAACTATCCAGACTGGTCCTACGTGGGCCAGAAAAAAACCAGGGAAGTCCCCAAGTAGGAGTTCCATCACAGAAGGAGAAAGGAAAAAAGAAAGAGGAGAAGGCCAGGAGGAACAACTCTGTCTTACAGGCCCTGCGGAAAGAAATCAGATCCTGCAGGGCCCTGGTCTCATGAGGCAGAGCATTCCACCAAGTTGGGGCCAGTGTTGAAAAGGCCCTGGCTCTGGCTGAGGCTAATCTGACTTCCTTAGGGCCCAGGACCTCTAGGGTGTTGCTATTTATGGACCTTAAGGTCCTCTGTGGGGCATACCAGGAGAGGTGCCTACAGACTCACACCCCTTGCCAAAAGCCACACCGCCCCCTGTCCCCAGCCTCCTAACCTTGCACAGCAATCAGACAGGGTGCTGTTTTCAAACAGGACTTGGCTCTACTGCAGAATCCCAGACAGAGGGGTCGAGATTGCAGCAGGAGCCCTAAGGCAAGGGTGAGAGGCAGGTCAGGGGGGCAGCTTCCCCTTGCTCATCCAGGGAGCCATTTCGGGTTGAACGCTGCAGGCAAGAATGCTGAGTGCTCACCCCTGGCAGGTACATCGCAGACACGCCGCCATCATCCCCTCTCTGGCCTTTCCACTCTGCTAGGCAGGAGTAAGGAAGTGAGGAAAGGTCTGGACTGGATAATCTGGCATTTGTTGTTATCATTTTATTTAAGGGACGCGGGTAGCGCTGTGGTCACTGAGACTCTTGGCCTTTCCAATCGGAAGGCCGGCAGTTCAAATCCGTGCAACGGGGTGAGCTCCCACTGCTCTGTCGCAGCTCCTGCCAACCTAGCAGTTCAAAAGCACAACAGCGCAAGGAGATAAATAGGTACCACTGTGGCAGGAAAGTGAACAGCAGTTCCGTGCTCTCTAGCTTCCGTCACGGTGTCCTGTTGCACCAGAAGTGGTTTAGTCCTGCTGGTCACATGACCCGGAAAGCTGCCTGCGGACAAACGCCAGCTCCCTCGGCCTGAAAGCGAGATGAGCGCTGCAACCCCATAGTTGCCTTTGACTGGACCTAACCCTCCAGGGGTCCTCTACCTTTACCTTTTTTAACCTATCATTTTATTTGTATCCCTCCCATCTCACTGGTCATGGTTTAAGGCTAGGCAGCAGGTTTGCATCTTCTTGTTGTTGTTATTTAGTTGTTTAGTCATGTCCGACTCTTCGTGACCCCCTGGACCAGAGCACACCAGGCACTCCTGTCTTCCTTTGCCTCCCGCAGTTTGGTCAAACTCATGCTGGTAGCTTTGAGAACACTGCCCAACCATCTCGTCCTCTGTCTTCCCCTTCTCCTTGTGCCCTCCATCTTTCCCAACATCAGGGTCTTTTCCAGGGAGTCTTCTCTTCTCACGAGGTGGCCAAAGTATTGGAGCCTCAGCTTCAGGATCTGTCCTTCCAGTGAGCACTCAGGGCTGATTTCCTTCAGAATGGATGCGTTTGATCTTCTTGCAGTCCGTGGGACTCTCAAGAGTCTCCTCCAGCACCATAATTCAAAAGCATCCATTCTTCGGCGATCAGCCTTCTTTATGGTCCAGCTGTCACTTCTGGTTTGCAACTTACTCAGTTCCAATGGCTGTGTGCAATCAGTAGAACTTCCACATGCAGTGGCAGTATACCTGAGGGTATGACACAAGGGAAGGTCAGCCACTTCCTTGCCTTGTTTATGAGCATCCGAGAGGCATTTGGCTGGCTCTGAAGCAGGACGCCAGATCAGATGAACCTTCTCCAGATCCAGTCAGGCAATCCTTGCACTCCTCTGGGCTGCTCAGAAGTGTTGCAAAATCCACCCGCCGTCCCGCCATCACGTATCCCCACCGTGAACATAATATGGAGGGAGGTCAGCCAAAAACGAGTGCTTCAGCAGCCTAAGCCCCGGTTTAAGTTAACAAGACATTCTGGAATTCAATATTCACATCCCAGAAGTCTTGGCCAAGCGTTTCAATGCTCGCACGGCAGCTGAGCTTGAGTGCCAGGAATTTACATGGAAGGAGAGGGTGCTCTGCGTCGAGACCTCTGTCAAGGTGAGAAAACCAAACACTCACTCCTCTTTGGTGCAGAAAAGTCCCACACTGAGCGATTCGTAGAAGAGAATCATTGTTCGCTCGAGTTGGAAGGGACCCCGAGAGGCATCTAGTCCAACCCCCAAGAACGCAGGAATCTCAGCTAGATCATAGATCAGGCTTCCTCAACCTCAGCCCTCCAGATGTTTTTGGCCTACAACTCCTATGATCCCTAGCTAGCAGGACCGGTGGTCAGGGATGATGGGAATTGTAGTCTCAAAACATCTGGAGGGCCGAGGTTGAGGAAGCCTGTCATAGATGACAGGACAGGGCCTCTCTGTGTGTGCCCACTCTCATTCCCAGTGGATAGTGGTTCATTTAGAACTTGAAAAATCCACCCAGATTTGGATGAACTCTAAGGCAAAGGACTCTGTAGAGTGGAGCCCAATAGAGTTTGGCTGCGACTCTTGCACAACAAGGGGTTGGCCTGTATGACTCCTGGGTCCCATCCGACTCCACAATTCTATATTCTAAGAGCAGTGATTCTCAAAATGTTTGGAGTCCCTACCCTTTTGCTTCCAGAAACTCATCCCCAGTGCTTCCTACCCTATAAAAAGCCTTTTTCACAATAGCGGCTTGCGTGACCCCCTAAGGAAGGTATTAACACCATGAAATTTAAAAGAGTAACAATTAATTGGACACTGATCGAAAATCCAGTTAAAACTAGCTGAAGTAATTCAGCAAATTTGATGAACTTGATCCAGGGATACTGGCATTTCAAAATCTGGTGTTTATTTAGACCTCCAGGGCCCCCTTTGCTTCTCCCGTGCATCTTACACCCAAGTAATCCTACTGGATTTCCAACTGCCTTAGGGACTCCACTCTGAATTTGTATACGCTTTACACCTTTGCCTTTTCTTCTCCTGAAGATGTCCCACAAGGCAGTGGAGCTACAGAAGCAGAGTTTTCATCTTCTAGATAGGCTATCTTCCCACCTGCCCCTCACTTCCCTCTAAAGTATGTGCAGAAACTGCCTTCTTGACCATTGGGCCCACGATTGGTCTTCTCCACTCCATCTGCCAAAGCCTGACTTCACATGCAGGAGAAGTCCCTAACTCACCAAAAGTTAGAGACCCATTGGCTATTCTCACCTGGTTTAGCCAGGGCCGTCTTAACTATATCTGGCCCCATGGTGCAAAGATCCCTCTGGCGCCCCCCCACCCCATTTCCCAGAGTTGTTGACCTTTTTACGGCACTGCCAGCAGCTTAGCGGGGCTGGAGGAGGAGGGCAGCGGCTGGAGGGTGGCTCACCCGGAGGCTCCGGGCATGACGCTGTTTCAGGGAGGATGGCGAGGACGGCGAGGTGATGCTGAGAGGTGCCGCGCACAGCCTCCGCCTCTTCCCTGGTGCCCTCCAGAACTTGGTGCCGGTGCCTTGCGCCACTTGCTTCTATGGGCAAGATGCCTCTGGATTTAGCCATCCAGTCAAAACCATTTCCCATGGTGTGGCCACCTGCTGACAGCTTCTAGGAGCCACAGGTGAGAGCGGAGTGCAGGCTGGGGATCAAAAGTGGACCAGCTACCCCAGAAGAAGCACAACGTGTCCCTCACCACAGGTACTACCCTCCAGGGCCCCTGTAACACAACATACACATAAGCCACGAAGAACAGCCTGTGCTTGGAAAAGTACGTTTCCGAGCACAATTCAAAGTGTTGGTGCTGACCTTGAAAGCCCTAAACAGCCTCGGCCCAGTAGACCTGAAGGAGCGTCTCCACCCCCATCGTTCCGACTGGGAACGGAGGTCCAGCTTCGAGGGCCTTCTGGCGGTTCCCTTGCTGTGAGAAGCCAAGTTACAGGGAACCAGGCAGAGGGCCTTCTTGGTGGTGGCACCTGCCCTGTGGAACACCCTCCCACCAGATGTCAAAGAGAAAAACAAGTACCAGACTTTTAGAAGACATCTGAAGGCAGCCCTGTTTAGGGAAGCTTTTTAATGTTTGATGCATTACTGTATTTTAATATTTTGCTAGAAGCTGCCTAGAGTGGCTGGGAAGCCCAGCCAGATGAGCGGGGTATAAATAAATTATTATTTTTATTATTATTATTATTATTATTATTATTATTACTATAAACCAGGGGTAGGCAACCTAAGGTCTGTGCATCGGATCCAGCCCAATCACCTTCCAAATCTGGCCCGTGGAAGGTCCAGGAGTCAGAGTGTTTTTACATGAGTAGAATGTGTCCTTTTATTTAAAATGCATCTCTGGGTTATTTGTGGAGCATTGGAATTCGTTCATATTATTTTTCCAAAATATAGTCTGGCCCCCCACGAGGTCTGAGGGACAGTGGACCGGCCCCCTGCTGAAAAAGTTTGCTGACCCCTGCTATAAACTATGATGGAGGGGTCTGTTGGCTGCTGGGAGCTCTCTTGGTCAGAAGGCAGCCATGATTTAAAGAGTCTCCCCCCCTCCAACACTGCGAAAGTAGAGGCTGTCAGTTCATCTTGGTCCTTCTTTCCAGCCCTGCTGACCCCGTTCCTCTGGCTGCTGAAACTATTTCAGTTACAGCAGAGCGGATTAAGATTCCATCACAGTCTCAGGAATGCAAACCATCTCTTCCATTTTTAAAGTGCCTGGCGTGATCGGGGCGCCTGGGATTTTTCACAGTTTAGCCTTAATTTGAGCCAGGCTTGGCCCTGGAACCTGGATTCGGTCTCAAGGCTCAGGTCCAGGGTATGTGGATATTATTAACGTGGGCGCAGGGTGGTTGGGGGGGAGAGAGATCTGCGGAGCTGAGTCTTCAGGGTTGGACCACCTGCTCCCCTGGTACTTTGAGGGGCAGTGGCTCACATGGGCAGGGCCTTGATCAGGAGATATTTGCAGTACGGTCGCATTTTATGCAGCGGTTTGGTTCCAAGGGTTCTGCATAGACATGAAATCCATGTACATCCAAACCCTCGCAGCTCCCCCTGTGGCTAATGGGTGGGTGGGTGGAAACAGTCATGCTCCCCCTTACATCAGGAGGGACTTGTCTCCCAAGCAAGGCAGAAAGCTTAAAAGCTCTTTATCCACCTGGTAATGCCAAGAGCAATGACAAACCTAGACAGCATCTTAAAAAGCAGAGACATCACCTTGCCAACAAAGGTCCGTATAGTTAAAGCTATGGTTTTCCTAGTAGTGATGTATGGAAGTGAGAGCTGGACCATCAAAAAGGCTGATCGCCAAAGAATGGATGCTTTTGAATTATGGTGCTGGAGGAGACTCTTGAGAGTCCCATGGACTGCAAGTTCTACTGATTGCACACAGCCATTGGAACTGAGTAAGTTGCAAACCAGAAGTGAGAGCTGGACCATAAAGAAGGCCGATCACTGAAGAATGGATGCTTTTGAATTCTGGTGCTGGAGGAGACTCTTGAGAGTCCCACAGACTGCAAGAAGATCAAACGCATCCATTCTGAAGGAAATCAGCCCTGAGTGCTCACTGGAAGGACAGATCGTTAAGCTGAGGCTCCAAGACTTTGGCCACCTCGTGAGAAGAGAAGACTCCCTGGAAAAGACCCTGATGCTGGGAAAGATGGAGGGCACAAGGAGAAGGGGACGACAGAGGACGAGATGGTGGGACAGTGTTCTCGAAGCTACCAGCATGAGTTTGACCCAACTGCGGGAGGCAGTGGAAGACAGAAGTGCCTGGTGTGCTCTGGTCCAGGGGGTCACAAAGAGGAGGACACGACTAAATGACTAAACAACAACAACAATGCCAAGAGGATCCTGCACAGAGGTTATTTAAGCTTTCTGTTTTGCTTGAATTTTACCTGCGCAATTTCAACCAGTCTGCCTTCAACCACGCATGGTTTAAATCAGCCTTTCTCCACCTGTGGGTCCCCAGATGTTGTTGAACTCCTCCTCCCATCACCCCAGCTAGCAAGGTCAGAGCTCAGGGATGATGAGAGTTGTAGTGATCCCTTCATGGATCACTGCCTTGCCGTGGCAAAGGGGCTTGAATAACTTGGAGAAGCTATGAGCTATGCCGTGCAGGGCCACCCAAGATGAACAGGTCATAGTGGAGAGTTTTGACCAAACGTGATCCACCTGGAGGAGGAACCGGCAAGCCACTCCAGTATCCCTGCCAAGAAAACTCCATGGACAAAGACAAAAGGCATATAAAAGTTATGATGCTGGAAGATGAGCCCCTCAGGTCGGAAGGCATCCAACATGCTACTGAGGAAGAGCGGAGGACAAGTACAAGTAGATTCAGAGCTGATGAAGTGGCTGGGCCATAGCCGAAAGGACGCTCAGTTGCGGATATGCTTGGAAGCAAAAGGAAAGTCCAATGCTGTAAAGAAAAATATTGCATAGGAACCTGGAATGTAAGAACCATGAACCTTGGTAAGTTGGATGTGAACTAAAATGTACGGGAATGGGCAAATTCAGTTCGGATGACCATCATATCTACTACTGTGGGCAAGAATCCCGTAAAACAATTGCAGTGGCCCTCATAGTCAACAAAAGAGTGGCAAAAGCTGTATTGGGATGCAATCTCAAAAATGATAGAATGGTCTCAATACGAATCCAAGGCAGACCTTTTAACATCACAGTAATCCAAGTTTCTGCACCAACCACTGGTGCTGAAGAAACTGAAATTGACAAATTCTATGAAGACTTACAAGACCTTATAGAAGTGACACCAAAGAAGGATGTTCTTCTCATTACAGGGGATTGGAATGCTAAAGTAGGGAATCAAGAGATAAAAGGAAAAACTGGCAAGTTTGGCCTTGGAGATCAAAACGAAGCAGGGCAAAGGCTAATAGAGTTCTGCCAAGAGAACAAGCTGGTCATCACAAACACGCTTTTCCAACAACACAAGAGACGACTCTACACATGGACATCACCAGATGGACAGCATCGTAATCAGATTGATTATATTCTCTGCAGCCAAAGATGGAGAAGCTCTATACAGTCAGCAAAAACAAGACCTGGAGCTGACTGTGGCTCAGATCATCAGCTTCTTATAGCAAAATTCCAGCTTAAACTGAAGAAAGTAGGAAAAACCACTGGGCCAGTAAGATACAATCTGAATCAAATCCCTTATGAATACACAGTGGAAGTGAGGAACAGGTTTAAGGATTTAGATTTGGTAGACAGAGTGCCTGAAGAACTATGGATGGAGGCTCGCAACATTATACAGGAGGCAGCAACAAAAACCATCCCAATGAAAAGGAAATGCAAGAAAGCAAAGTGGCTGTCCAACGAGGCCTTACAAATAGTGGAGGAGAGAAGGCAAGCAAAATGCGAGGGAGATAGAGAAAGATACAGGAAATTGAATGCAGATTTCCAAAAAATAGCAAGGAGAGACAAGAAGGCCTTCTTAAACGAGCAATGCAAAGAAATAGAGGAAAACAACAGAATGGGAAGAACCAGAGATCTGTTCAAGAAAATTGGAGATATGAAAGGAACATTTCGTACAAAGATTACCATAATAAAGGACAAAAGTGGTAAGGACCTAACAGAAGCAGAAGACATGGCAGAGGTGGCAAGAAGAAGAGGTGGCAAGTATACACAGAGGAATTATACCAGAAAGATATGGATGTCTCGCACACCCCAGGTAGTGGGGTTGCTGACCTTGAGCCAGACATCCTGGAGAGTGAAGTCAAATGGGCCTTAGAAAGCACTGCAAATAACAAGGCCAGTCGAAGTGATGGTATTCCAGCTGCACTATTTAAAATTTTAAAAGATGATGCTGTTAAGGTGCTACACTCAATATGCCAGCAAGTTTGGAAAACTCAGCAGTGGCCAGAGGATTGGAGAAGATCAGTCTACATCCCAATCCCAAAGAAGGGCAGTGCTAAAGAATACTCCAATTACTGCACAATTGCACTCATTTCACATGCTAGCAAGGTTATGCTTAAAATTCTACAAGGAAGGCTCAAGCAGTATGTGGACCGAGAACTCCCAGAAGTGCAAGCTGGATTTAGAAGAGGCAGAGGAACCAGAGACCAAATTGCAAACATGCGCAGGATTATGGAGAAAGCTAGAGAGTTCCAGAAAGACATCTACTTCTGCTTCATTGACTATGCAAAAGCCTTTGACTGTGTCGACCACAGAAAACTATGGCAAGCTCTTAAAGAAATGGGAGTGCCTGATCACCTCATCTGTCTCCTGAGAAATCTCTATGTGGGACAAGAAGCTACAGTTAGAACTGGATATAGAACAACTGATTGGTTCAAAATTGGGAAAGGAGTACGGCAAGGCTGTATATTGTTTCCCTGCTTATTTAACTTATATGCAGAATTCATCATGCGAAAGGCTGGGCTGGATGAATCCCTAGCCGGAATTAAGATTGCCGGAAGAAATATCAACAACCTCAGATATGCAGATGACACAACCTTGATGGCAGAAACTGAGGAATTAAAGAACCTTTTATTGAGGGTGAAAGAGGAGAGCACAAAATATGGTCTGAAGTTCAACATCAAAAAAACGAAGATCATGGCCACTGGGCCCATCACCTCCTGGCAAATAGAAGGGGAAGAAATGGAGGCAGTGAGAGATTTTACTTTCTTGGGCTCCATGATCACTGCAGATGGTGACAGCAGCCGCGAAATTAAAAGACGCCTGCTCCTTGGGAGAAAGGCAATGGCAAACCTAGACAGCATCTTAAAAAGCAGAGACATCACCTTGCCAACAAAGGTCCATATAGTAAAAGCCATGGTTTTCCCAGTAGTGATGTATGGAAGTGAGAGCTGGACCATCAAGAAGGCTGATCGCTGAAGAATTGATGCTTTTGAATTCTGGTGCTGGAGGAGACTCTTGAGAGTCCCATGGACTGCAAGAAGATCAAACAGATCCATTCTTAAGGAAATTAGCCCTGAGTGCTCACTGGAAGGACAGATCATTAAGCTGAGGCTCCAATGCTTTGGCCACCTCATGAGAAGAGAGGACTCTCTGGAAAAGACCCTGATGCTGGGAAAGATGGAGGGCACAAGGAGAAGGGGACGACAGAGGACGAAATGGTTGGACAGTGTTCTCGAAGCTACAAACATGAGTCTGACCAAACTGCGGGAGGCAGTGGAAGACAGAAGTGCCCGGCGTGCTCTGGTCCAGGGGGTCATGAAGAGTCGGACACGACTAAACGACTAAACAACAACAAGTCCAACAACATCTGGGGACCCACAGGTTGAGAACTGCTGTTTTAAAATGTGCAAATCAAATGGGTGTAAGATGTGATCCTGCTGCATATATCCATCTCTGACACCTGCAATTCACCTCGGGAATCTCTGCATGCAGTGTATAACCAGCTACATCCTTCTTGAGCATCCCTTGCCCCAAAGACTGACACTGACCTTTTTATTCTTTTTTACTAGGGGCATCCCGAAGAGACGTCTAGTCCAACCCCTGAAATGCAGGAATCTCAGGTCGGAGCCAGACATTATAAATTGAAGGCCTTTGCAGATGACTTAGTATTGACATTGCAAGAGCCAGACACTAGTACCAAAAGAGTTCTAGAACTAATTCAAGTATTTGGTCAGGTCGCAGGATTTAAGTTGAATAAACAAAAAACTAAGGTACTGGAAAAAAACTTAACAAATGTTGAAAGAGAGAGATTCCAAGAGGAAACTGGGTTAACGGTGGCAAAGAATGTAAAATACCTGGGGATTAACATGACATCTAAGAATGTAAACCTATTTAAGGATAATTATGATAAGTGCTGGACAGAGATAAAGAAAGATTTAGAAATATGGTCGAACCTGAAGCTTTCCTTGTTAGGTCGAATTGCAGTAATCAAAATGAATGTATTGCCTAGAATGTTATTTTTGTTTCAGACATTACAAATTGTTGATAAATTGGACTGTTTCAAGAAGTGGCAGAAAGATATATCTAAATTTGTCTGGCAGGGCAAAAAGCCCAGAATTAAGTTTAAGATACTTACTGACTCTAAAGAAAGAGGGGGGTTTGCCCTGCCGGACTTAAGATTGTACTATGAATCGGCAGCTTTCTGCTGGTTAAAAGACTGGCTACTTCTTGAAAATGCAGACATTCTAGATTTGGAAGGATTTGATAATAATTTCGGCTGGCATGCATATATCTGGTATGACAAGGTTAAAGTGTATAAGGGTTTTAAAAATCATATTGTTAGGAAAGCACTATATAATGTTTGGATTCGGTATAAAGATTTACTGGAAAATAAAACTCCCAGGTGGCTTTCACCAATGGAGGCCAAGGAGGTAAAGAAACTTAATATGAGAACTAATTGGCCAAAATATTCTGAAATTCTAGAACAAGAAGGTGGTGAATTTAAACTACAAAGTTTTGAGAAAATAAAGTCCAAGGTACGGGATTGGCTCCATTATTTTCAAATAATGGAGGCCTACAAACAAGACAGGAAAATCGGTTTCCAGGTGGAGAAATCAAAACTAGAAACAGAATTGTTAGAACCCAATACTAAGAATTTATCAAGAATGTATAACTTGCTGTTGAAGTGGAATACAATAGATGAGACAGTGAAGCCAGCTATGATTAGATGGGCACAGGACATAGGTCACGACATTATGTTTGCTGACTGGGAGCAGTTATGGACCACAGGTATTAAATTCACGGCATGTAATGCCTTACGAGAAAACATTATGAAAATGATTTACAGGTGGTACATGACTCCAGTCAAGCTTGCGAAGATTTATCATTTGCCCAATAACAAATGTTGGAAATGTAAAGAGATTGAAGGTACCTTCTTCCACCTTTGGTGGACCTGCCCAAAGATTAAGGCCTTCTGGGAAATGATTTATAATGAGATTAAGAAAGTACTTAAATGCACCTTTCATAAGAAACCAGAGGCATTTCTCTTGGGTATGGTCGGCCAGCTGGTGCCGAGGAAGGATAAAAATTTCTTTTTGTACGCTACTACGGCAGCAAGGATTCTTCTAGCAAAGTATTGGAAGACACAAGAGCTACCCACGCTGGAGGAATGGCAGGCGAAAGTGATCGACTTTATGGGACTGGCAGAAATGACCGGCAGAATCCGCGACCAAGAGAAAGAGACTGTGGAAGAAGATTGGAAGAAGTTTAAAATATATCTTAAGAGTTATTATAAAATTGAGGAGTGCTAAAATGCTAAGGGAGAGGAAGATGTAGAATTACAGCGGTAAATTTTGTTTGATTTAGGGTAAAATTGAAAAGGAGAATGAATTTATATTTAATTGGCTAAAAGGGTTGTTGAATAATTGTAAAAAAAAAAAGGATGCAAAAAGGGGAAGGTATGGGGAAGTCCGAGAAAAGAGGCTTATGGAAACAAGGTTAAGAAAGTATGATTTTTTGTGTTTGTTTTCATGTTGTTTTTGTTGTGTTTGTTAAAAATTGGAAAATCAATAAAAAAATTTATTAAAAAAAAAATGAAATGCAGGAATCTCAGCCAAAGCATCCATGACAGATGGCCATCCAACCTCTGCTTAAAAACCTCCAAGGAAGGAGAGTCCACCACCTTCTGGAGAAGTTAATGATGGGCACCAACCTGGATAGCTTTAAAAGAGGGTTAGACAAATTCACAGTGGAGAGGGCTCTTGAGTCAGGATGGGACTGCTCTGCCTCCATGGTTGAGGCAGCAATGCTTCTGAATCCCAGCGTGGTGTAGTGGTTCAGAGCAGTGGACTCGTAATCTGGTGAACCGGGTTCGCTTCCCAGCTCCTCCCCATGCAGCTGCTGGGTGACCTTGGGCCAGTCCCACTTCTCTGAAGTCTCTCAGCCCCACTCACCTCACAGAGTGTTTGTTGTGGGGGAGGAAGGGAAAGGAGATTGTGAGTCGCTTTGAGACTTTGATAAAGCGGGATATCAAATCCAAACTCCTCCTCAAACTACTACTACTACTACTCCTCCTCCTCCTCCTCCTCTTCTTCTTCTTCTTCTTCTTCTTCTTCTTCTTTTGCTTGAAACCACATGAGGAGAGAGGGTTCCTGTGCCCAGATCCTGCTCGTGGGCTTCTCACAGGCATTTGGCTGGCCACTGTGAGAACAGGATGCTGGCCTAGTTGGGCCACTGGCCTGATCCAGCAGCCTCATCTTACATTCTGGCATGGGAGGTGCTCAGCAGTGGAAGAGACTTCCTCGCAAAGTGGTGGTCTCTCCTTTCTTTCAGGTTTTAAAGCAGAGGTTGGATGGCCATCTGTCAGGGATGCTTTCGATGAGATTCCTGGATTGCAGGGGGGTTGGTCTAGATGGCCCTCGAGGTCCCTTCCCACTCTACCAACCTATGAGTCTATGAGATGGCCCTTTTTCAAACTCTGCTTGCAAGATCCCGCAGGTATCTGACAGGCCATTGCTGAAAGCAGGATGTTCTTAGGCAGTGGACCCTGGCAGCTGGATCCAGCAAAGCCATTCTGAGGTCAGTGTACATTAGGTACATTAAGAGAGGTCGATCTGCACAATTGGCTCCATTTATCAGGGACACCCCCGGTACGCTCAGCTGCGGCTGGTGCAATCAGTAAGGAAATGGGCAACACACAGTCTGTATATAGATTTAATAAGTGCAGCTTGAGTGTTTGGGCAAATAATTGTGCATTCTGTGCCAACCTCCCAAGAAGGAAACAGCAAAATTGCCGTTTGCAGAGGAGACCTTTTTTGGATGCCACAATGACAGCTTCTCAGACACTGGTGCTGGAAAAATGATCTCACTGAAGGGTTTCCCCCACCTTCAAACTGTTTGCAATGAATATGTTGCAGTGGGGCTGTTTTTAGTCACCTCTGCCTTGTTTGTGGTCAGTGTGGCTTTGGGGGAAACTCCTCGTCGGGTTGATGCAAATTAATCAGTCCAGCTGCACCAGTGAGGTCAGCAGCAGCAGTTGTTGTTATCTGGGTTCTGTTGGGAGGTAGATTATTTTTGCTGTTTCCCGTTTTGATTTCAGGATTGCTTTCCAGGCGGGGTGTCGAACTTGCAGCCCTCCAGATGATTCCGCCATGAGACTCGCTGGGCAGCCCTGGGGCAAGCTGTCGCTGTCGGCCTCGCCTACCCTTCAGGGCTGTTGTGAGGATAAGATTGAGGAAGGAGGTCTGTATATGCCACCTAGGGCTCCCTGGACTATACAGTGGTATGTCTGGGTGTGAACAGGATCCGTTCCGGAGCCCTGTTCGCATCCTGAGTAGAACGTAACATGCAACTGTGCTTCTGCATGTGCGTCGGTCACATTTTGCTGCTTCCGCACATGCGTGTGATGTCATTTTGAGTGTCTGCGCATGCACGAGCGGTGAAACCCGGACGTGATGTGTTTCGTTACTTCCGGGTCGCCGTGGAGCGTAACCTGAAAATGCTCAACCTGAAGCATATTTAACCTGAGGTATGACTGTACAGTAAATGCAAATAAACTAACAAACTCCCATTGACTGATGCCACCATCGCCAATAAGAGCATCATTACCACCCCTGTACTAGACAAAGACGATGATGTATGTCAAAACTGAGGCACTGCAATAATTCACACATTTCAGGAATATGTGATGTTTGCAGATGTGAGCAGATGCTTCTCAGAGATGATTGAATGTTGGAGTAGCCTTGGGAATATTCAGAGCAGGCGATAAATATAGAGATGAATAAAGCCTTTCACTGGAACCTATATTTCCAAGAGGCCAGTTTGTTCTTCTCAGATCCTGACCTGAAACTCAGGAATTTTAAAGGGCAAACAAGGATTCAGCACTGCGCAGATTTTCCAATAGCATGGTTTTGCAGTTTTGCACACAGTTCTATTTCCAGCACGCACTGCAAATTATGAAATGAAACACCAAACCAAATATAAAACAAATAAATGCAGGTTTTGTTTTCTTCTAGATGGAGAGGACATGAGCCACCGAGAGCGATCTGTATTTCGCTTTTCCGTGGTTGATGTGCAACTATTATCTCATCTTATACATACAACAGATTTATCAGGTAGACTTAGGTCTCAGAAATTGAGACTAGATGGGCCACTGGCCTCCTTATGCTCTTGAAAGCCTCAGTGTGGTGTAGTGGTTAAGAGCGGTAGTCTCGTAATCTGGGTAACCGGGTTCGCGTCCCCGCTCCTCCACATGCAGCTGCTGGGTGACCTTGGGCCAGTCACATTTCTTTGAAGTCTCTCAGCCCCACTCACCTCACAGAGTGTTTGTTGTGGGGGAGGAAGGGAAAGGAGAATGTGAGCCGCTTTGAGACTCCTTAAAGGGAGTGAAAGGCGGGATATCAAATCCAAATCCAAACTCACAAAATTCAGATCAGCATGAATTTCAGTGGAAAGTTGCACTTAGATTTGCCTATTGTTTCAGGAAGTACAAAATTGGTTTGTCTGTGTGTGTGTTTGCACACATGGAATGCACACATGGAATGCAAACCAAACAGAATTTCTTCTGCCCTCCCTCTGCTATGTGAAGTTTTCCCCCAAACCCACTGCTTCATCCTTTCAATTGGATATATCAGGGATTGAACCCGGAATATTTTGCAGGCAAGTGGGAAACTCATGCAAGTATTGTTGCTCCTATGGGCAAAAACCTCCCCACCGCTAGCCCCAGGGGAAATGTGAAAGTTGTACCGCAAGCCTTCCAGCTCTCTCTCTCTCCCCCCCATCCCATAATTGCATGCCCCAAACAAGCTTAGAATATGGCTTTTTGAGCTCTGTTTAGGTGATAAGCCTCTTGCGTCCCTCCAAGCATCTTTGCAATGGTCTGTGGGGCTTCCAGGCAGACGTGCTCCTCTCTTGTTGATACAAGATGGAAACAAGAAAGTTTTTAGCAGAGTAATTAGCTGCTTCCACTGCAGCCTCTGTCATGGGATAATTGGGCGCTTTTAAGTACTGCTTGGTACCAAAATGTAAGAATTATGGGTATAATTACCTGGATAGACCTTGACTGGCAAGTGTTTTTATTGCTGTGCCGAAGAACATTGCCAGTTTGCTAAAGTCATCTTCAGAAGCCCCACAGCTTCTGAAGGCCAGGTGGGTTTCGCTTGAAGACAGGGCTTTTTCTTTCTTTCTTTTTTAATAATATTTATTTAAAATTTTCCAGAATAAAAAGGAAAGATAGCAAGAAAGAAAGAAAAAACAAATATGATTTACACTTGGTTTCAGTGGCATCTTTCCCGGACTTCCCCCCCCTCCCCCTCTTGTATTCCATTTCCCTTAAATTGATTCCACAGATTCTTACCCCAAATTTTAAAACCTTATTTGTAATTTTAAATAACCCATTTATTCCAAATTAATTTATCTTATTTATCTTAATGAACCATTTCTCCTTATATTTTATATACTTCCCTAAGATCAACCCCATTTCCCTTCCACAAATTCCCCTATTTTCAAACAACAAACATGAAAAAAGTAAAGAAAGAAACAATATATAATTTTACAGCCTTTGGATTCCAAATCTCCCCCCCCCCCCCCATTCTCCGGTTCCAATCCCCAAAGTTCATCCATTGTCTACTGCCAGCCTGGTGTATCCACGTCTATATCTCAACTCCACTTTGCCGTCTTTTGATAGCTTTTAATTTCAGAAAGTCCAATCTCGAAAAAACTCTCAGAAAAAGTCATTGTTCTTCCATCCAGACCTCTATGTTTAAGAGTCTAACTTAAATTCTATTTCTTGGTCCTTTTAAAGTCTGGATGTTCCAAATACTCCGGCTTCAAATTTGGTCCAGCTCTTATTCCTCAGGTTGCTTTTTCCTGTTCTGCTGCAGAAACCTTCTAATTCAGAAACTTCTTGTTCTCCACAGAGGCTTTTGTTATTCAGGAACATAACTTGCGTCAAGTCCCTTCCTTTCTTCAATAGATAAATCCATTGTCTCCTTTAGTATAGAAACCTCTGTAGACAAAATAATGCTTCGTTTTTGCAGCTTTCCCAAGAGATAACAGATCCTGCTCAAATTCATAGTATTTTTCCACTTGCTGCTACTGTTGCAATGTCCCAGCCTCCCTCTAGAGGGAATATGGTAACTTAATTTCTTGCAAAATCAGACCCAAAAGTCAAATAACTTGTTGCCTTTATTTCCAATAATTTATGTCCAAATTGTAACAAATCTAACCAGCAAAGCCATCGTAACAAAGTTCTCTTTTATTTTCCTGCTTTGACAGCTACTTTGACAGCTGTCAAAGTTTCTGTGTCTCTTCACCAGTCTCTCATAGCGGATCGTTCCCGGTTCCCGGGGGGGGGGGGGTTGCATTTTAGTTCCCACAAATCAGTCTTCTCCTCCAGCACAATTATTGTAATTTCCCTTCGTGAAGTTAAAATTTTTTTTCAGGTAAACAAGTTCATCTCTCGATCTTAGTTGTCAAATCCTTGCGTTGAGCCATCTACAACAGGGGGGGGGACTTCCTTTTTGCACTCCCCCCGCTCGCTTCAAATTCAAAGATCAAATTTCCCTTTTAAGTCCAATCAATTTACTCACGGGTTGTTCCTTTTAGTCCAAATCCGAAATTTTCAAAGAAGAAGTCGTTGCTCTCCGCCGAATGGCATGCGGCTTCGCTGGGCAGGGGAAGCATTGGACTCACAGCACCACACCCCCCCCCGTCATCCGCTCCGCAGCCTTTAAAAAGGCTCCTTCGCGGGTCGGGGGGGGCGCAAACGGTGCCCGCCGAGTCACCAAGTCCATGGGCATCTCCGCCCATGGTTTTTGAGGGTCCCCGCGTCGCCGGCACGGCAGGACCCGACCCCTACCCAGCCGACTCCCTCCGGAGCTCGGAGGGAGTCCGCCATTCGGCGATGGCGCCGACCCGGAAGTCCTGAAGACAGGGCTTTTTCCGGCATGGCCCCACATTTGCAGAATGCCCTCCTGGAGCAGAGCATCCCTTGGGTTGTAGAGCACTGTCCACCCTAGTTCTTAGTGAGGGAAGCAACAAGAGCCAGCTTATTCAGAAAACCCCTGACTTTGAATGCACCTGGTCTTCTTTCCAAAGTGGGGTCAACTAAATGGGGATTCCCCATTGCTCCAGTTTCTTCATTTCCAGCTTCTGCGCAAGTCATTGCATGTGATCCACTTCCACACACAGCCTTCAGTTCCTTCAAGTTTTTCTTGTATTTTTCTACTTCTGAGACACCAGAGTACCTGGGTCCACTGATAAAACAATGAAAATATAATGAAAACACAGACCCTCTGTTATGTACTGAGTTGAATAGGATCCAAACTGCAGCAGTCTGATTGGTCCTAGAACAATAGGATTCAGAATGCAGCAGTCTGATTGGTCCTAGAACAATGCAGCAGTATGCTTGGTTGGCAGGAACCACCCAATCAAGCTCCAGATATAAGTGAATCCACAACCTGATTGGCTTACAGTAGAATTCCAGAATTAGCCAATCATGTGCAGCCCATTGTGTAAATAATGTATATAAAGCAGATACTTTGAGGGGACATTCATTCATTCCTCCTCACCACTATGAGCTGAATAAAGAGCATGAAATCACTTTGCAACTCTGAGTATATTTCACCCTCAGTGTAGTTTTATGTGCAAAGGCATCAGCTTAATAATCAATTGTTCCATCTAGCTCTGTACCATCAACCTGGGCTGCCAGAAACTTTCATGAGAAGAGACTGTCCTCGTTCCACCTGGAGATCACTGGGAATCCCACCTGGTCCTTCTTCATTCCAAGCAGGTGTCCTGTCCCTGAGTCGCACAAGCCCTTCTCCCTTCCGGGGTTAACTTTAGAAATTCTCTTCCTCCAGCAGGAATTCAGGAGGCGTCGAATGCAAGGCAGAGATATTGAGAGGGAGATATGAAGAAACAGAAAGGGGAAAAGGACGAGGGCCCTGCTGGACATTCCTTCGAGAACATTTTCTGCATGTTTGTGGGGGTGTGGGGAGGGCACAATGGGGGGCATGAAAATACCGAGTGGTTGAAGGAATTCTTAAGGCGCTCAGGGCACTTTTGGTGGTTTGATTGGGGGGGGGGGCGGGTTACAGTTTTAGCAACCTGCAGAGGCATCGCCTCTGAAATATACTCAGAGTTGAGAGTGGATTTCATGCTCTTTATTCAGCTCATAGTGGTGAGGAGGAATGGAAGTTCCTCCACAGTATCTGCTTTATATACATTATTTACACAATGGGCCCCATGTGATTGGTTAATTCTGGGATTCTCCTGTAGGCCAATCAGGTTGTGGATTCACTTCCACCTGGAGCTGGATTGGGCGGCTCCTGCGGACCAATCATACTGCTGCATTGTTCTAGGACCAATCAGACTGCTGCATTTTGGATCCTATTGTTCTAGGACCAATCAGACTGCTGCATTTTGGATCCTGTTCAACTCAGTACATATAATAATAATAATAATAATAATAATAATAATAATAATAATAATTTATTATTTATATCCCGCCCATCTGGCTGGGCCTTCCCAGCCACTCTGGGCGGCTTCCATAAAAACCAAAAATACAGTAAAATCACACGTTAAAAACTTCCCTGAACAGGGCTGCCTTAAGATGTCTTCTGAATGTCAGGTAGTTGTTTATCGCTTTGACATCTGATGGGAGGGCGTTCCACAGTGCGGGGGCCACTACCGAGAAGGCCCTCTGCCTGGTTCCCTGTAGCTTTGCTTCTCGCAATGAGGGAACCGCCAGAAGGCCCTCGGCGCTGGACCTCAGCGTCAGGACAGAACGATGGAGGTGGAGACGCTCCTTCAGGTAAACTGGAACGAGGCCGTTTAGGGCTTTAAAGGTCAGCACCAACACTTTGAATTGTGCTTGGAAACATACTGGGAGCCAATGTAGGTCTTTCAAGACCGGTGTTATGTGGTCTCGGCAGCCACTCCCAGTCACCAGTCTAGCTGCCGCATTCTGGATTAGTTGTAGTTTCCGAGTCACCTTCAAAGGTAGCCCCACGTAGAGTGCATTGCAGTAGTCCAAGCGGGAGATAACCAGAGCATGCACCACTCTGGCGAGACAGTCCGCAGGCTGGTAGGGTCTCAGCCTACGTACCAGGTGGAGTTGGTAGACAGCTGCCCTGGACACAGATTTGACCAGTACATAACAGCCTCCCTGTGCCTTTTAAAAATCTGCCCCCTTTCTTAGAGTAGGTTTTATTGGAAAAGTGGTGCCAGCAATCAAGGAACCTCTGGTGCTTCTCAGGAAAGGTTTTCCATCACAAATCTCTTATTTATGCATCATTTAGTAGTGATGAAACTGGCACGGCAGAACCTGACCATCTCTTAACGATCACCCCAAACAGAGATTCCTCTAGATTGGCTGGAAGCTCCTCTCAGCCTTAGCAAAAGGGCCTTTTAAGAAAGGAACCACAGTTGATTCTTTGTAATACATTAGCTTGCTCTTGTGCATTATTTTTCAGTCTTCTGCCTTCTAAAAAGAAAAGAAAAACCCCTGCTGATCTGAACCAAAACATCTATTTAGAAATGCATTTAAGAAATGTTCGGGTTTGGGGAGGGGGGACCAAGGGAGGATCTAGAAATATGTTTAACAATTTTCAAAAGTGTTGAATCACTGAATTGGTGCATAAGACAATTGTCCTATAATGTTGGGCACTAGAGGGCAGTATAACTAAAACCAGCAACTGTGTTTCATTTCCTATCATAACCAGGTATATATATATATATATATATATATATATATATATATATATGCACACACACCCTGTTGCTGCAAAAAGGAAGGGTCCTTTCTTGCTTTATTTATTTATCCTTTCATTCCTTCTTAAACCCTCCTGCTATTAGAGTCAGAGAAGAATGTTTGATTTAAAAGAGAGAGGGTCGGGGGGAGAGCTGAGCGCAGCCACATTTAAGCATACAAGAATCTGCCCGAGCTCATGTCTACGTGGGCTGATGTGGTCAGTTTTGACTGACAGCCACTCTCCCAATTTCCCCACAGCCCATCGTCCTAAAGGCCCTCCGAACGGGGCAGAATTCAAACCTCTGATCCAGGGAGCAGGGGGATAAGTTTTCATCATGGTCTTCTTTGGTTTTCTGGCACTGGCGGGGTTAATGCTGCATGTCTTGCGATGTGCTGGAGTCTGAGCCAGGTACAAAAGTTGTGCTGTATCTTCCCTTTAATTGATTGCAAGGGTTGTGGGGGGGGGGGTTTGGTTGGTTGGTTATATATTTTGCTTTCTAGTTTTTTTTTCTTTCCATGTTGTGATTTTTGATTGAACGGCGGTATACAAATTTAATAAACAATGGTTTGTGGCTCGGCATGTGGTTTCCCCGTCCTCCTGAAGCCACGCTGTTCCGCCAGCCATTGCTCCACTTTCCTGGCCTCCACAGTGCCTGACAGGTTCCCGCCAAACCCAGATTCAAATTCTGGCCTATCTTCTTCCAAGACAACAATGCCCACTTACACCACAAAGAACTCACAACCCACCTACTTTCAGCAGCCAGAAACACCATAACCAGACACTGGAGAGACCTGTCAGGAGTAAGCATGGACCAGTGGCGTAGCGTGGGTTGTTAGCACCCGGGGCAAGGCAAGTAATTTGCGCCCCCTAACCCGTGGATTTGTGCCCCCTAACCCTACCCCTAACCCTAACCCCCAGATGTTGCACCCGGTGCGGCCGGCCCCCCCTGCACCCCCCACGCTACGCCACTGGCATGGACCAATGGTACCAAATAGTATGGGAAACAGCCCTACTAGAAAAATTAACCAATAAACTGAAACTCACACAGGGACAAACAGAAGAAGACGCCTTTACCCCGATATGGCTCCCCTTTATC
Organism: Podarcis cretensis; assembly: GCF_951804945.1. NCBI lineage: Eukaryota > Metazoa > Chordata > Lepidosauria > Squamata > Lacertidae > Podarcis > Podarcis cretensis. The sequence goes on from NC_137174.1 coordinate 100,558,871, forward strand.
ACATACACAGCAAAACAAGACAATGCACTAATCCACAAACAACATACAAATCGATATAGCTAACCTGACCAAAAACACCCACCCACCCCACTCACACACGAAAACAAAGACCACCACAGCCAACCACAAATGAACAACCACACTCTAGGCCAACCCCAACCTCTCTCACCACCAAAGAAACACAAGTGAACAACAAAGAACCTGCACAAACAATGCTGACACCAAACCCCACATATATTAAGCAAAACAGAAACCTCGCCACCCTACCCCACCCATCTTTCCCCCCTCCACCCCTTTTCTTCCTAATGTCTCAACAAATGAAACTGATTTGTAAAAATGTTACATGGAAAAAATACGAGAGACACATACTTCTGTAAATCAAGAAAATCTTTAATAAAAAAATATATAAAAAATTCTGGCCTATCTGCGGCGGCCTGGGGTGTGGGGCTATAGGAGCAAACCGAGTTGGAGCAGGATTCACTCTGGTTCACTCCAGAAGCATAAAAAGTGGCCAGAGATGACGTCGGCACCGCAGTCCGCCCCAGAGCATCGCCCACCCTGCCCATACTCTAATCTTGTTTTTTCTTACAACCCATCCATTCTCCTTTCTAAGTTCTCTGGCGTTGCTATGGTCGCCCGATGGTTGCTGTTTTCTCAGAGCCGGGATGGAATTTCCCCTCCTCTGCAGGTTTTGCCTTCCCCATAGCAATTGTCACAACTTTGGCGGTTTTAGGCATTGGGCGGAATCCTTTAGTCCATGGATAGGTAAACTAAGGCCCGGGGGCCGGATCTGGCCCAATCACTTTCTCAATCCGGCCCACGGATGGTCCAGGAATCAACATGTTTTTACATGAGTAGAATGTGCCCTTTTATTTAAAAGGCATCTCTGGGTTATTTGTGGGGCAGAGGAATTCGTTCATTTTGTTCATTCACTCTGGGCAGCTTCCAACAAAGATTAAAAATAGATTAAAATATCACACATTAAAAACTTCCCTGAACAGGGCTGCCTTAAGATGTCTTCTAAATGTCAGGTAGTTGTTTATCTCTTTGACATCTGGTGGGAGGGCGTTCCACAGGGCAGGCGCCACCACAGAGAAGGCCCTCTGCCTGGTTCCCTGTAACCTCGCTTCTCGCAATGAGGGAACCACCAGAAGGCCCTCGGAGCTGGACCTCAGCGTCCGGGCAGAACGATGGGGGTGGAGATGCCGAGGCCGTTTAGGGCTTTAAAGGTCAGCACCAACACTTTGAATTGTGCTCGGAAATGTAGTGGGAGCCAATGTAGGTCTTTCAGGACCGGTGTTATGTGGTCTCGGCAGCCACTCCCAGTCACCAGTCTGGCTGCCGCATTCTGGATTAATTGTACTTTCCGGGTCCCCTTCCAAGGTAGCCCCATGAAGAGCGCATTGCAGTAGTCCAAGCGGGAGATAACCAGAGCATGCACCACTCTGGCAAGACAGTCTGTGGGCAGGGAGGATCTCAGCCTGTGTGCCAGATGGAGCTGGTAGACAGCTGCCCTGGACACAGAATTAACCTGCGCCTCCATGGACAGCTGTAAGTCCAAAATGAGCCCCAGGTTGCGTACCTGGTCCCTCAGGGGCACAGTTGCCCCATTCAGGACCAGGGAGTCCTCCACACCCGTTCATCCCCTGACCCTCAAAAATAGTACTTCTGTCTTGTCAGGATTCAGCCTCAATCTGTTAGCCGACATCCATCCTCCAACCGCCTCCAGACACTCACACAGAACCTTCACCGCATTCACTGGTTCTGATTTGAAAGAGAGGTAGAGCTGGGTATCATCTGCATACTGATGAACACCCAGCCCAAACCCCCTGATGATCTCTCCCAGCGGCTTCATGTAGATATTGAAAAGCATGGGGGAGAGGACGGAGCCCCGAGGCACCCAACAAGTGAGAGCCCAGGGGTCTGAACACTCATCCCCCCCCACTTTCTAGACATAGCCATCTCCTCTTCCACGAATAGGTCTAATTGTCTTTTCAAGCCTTCCAAGTTGATGACCATCACTATGGCTCCAGGCAAGGGACCTTCCCCAATCCTGCCTGCAGATGCCAGGATCAAACCCGAGTCCTTCAGCGTGCAAACTGTGTCCGGTCTACAGCTCTTCCCGAAGAAAGGGTCTCCGTTGTACGTCCCTCTCATCCGGGAGACGAGGCCTCTGAAGCGAGGGTGCCGAAATGCCCGTCTTGGGACCAAGGCATCACCTTCCAACCCCCCCCTCTATGCTGCCATAATGCACAAGTCCCTGAAAGGTCCCACAGGCCCCCCCTGCCCTCCCCAGTGGGCTGAATCCTCAGGCATCAATAAATAAATAAATCCCAGGTTAAAAATACCAGAGTACATTTTGTTCCGCCCTTGGCAGTGGGCAACTTCTGTTCATTGCCATCTCTCTTGGCACCGGGAGCCAAACCTTCAGCTTGCGGCAGGTGCTCTCGCATTCTTCTCCCGGTCTATGAATGGAAGGGCAGGAAGAAGAAGGAAGCTTTGTGCCAGCTGTGAAGCAAAAGATCTCCTTGGGGGGCAGATCTCCAGAGCCAGAAGTAAATAAACAATTAAATTATTATTATTATTTTTTTTTAAAAAAACAGAAGTCTGCTCGGAGCTCTCTTTGCAAACCGTAGAGCACCCAGATACCCGTGATAGCCAGATATCCAGATATTTGGACCACCTCCCCACCTCGGTTCCATAAATGCATTCCCAGTGCCCTTCAGCCTATGCTAAAAGGGGGTTGTACTTTTGTGTGTGTGTGTCAAGGGTTTATGGTATGTATTTTTGTGTTTTTATATCACAAAGTGTTATGTGATTCTCAGGTGAGGGGTGTATATAACAACAACAACAACAACAACAACAACAACAACAACAACAACAACAACAACATCTTTATACTCTGGACTGCCAGAAATTACCTTTTTGAAATTTGCAGGGGGGTGGGAATGAAAACTATAAACCTCAAGACATTTGCTTCTGTGCAGGAGCAATCCTATCTGGATTTTTGCATTTTTGAAATGGGATTTTTTCCCCTTTCAAGAGCCAGTGTGGCCTAGTGGTTAGACTAAAGGCCTGGGAGAGACCAGGGTTCAGATCCTTGCTCAGCCACGAAACTCACTGGGTGACCTTGGCTGCCAGTCGCCTTGCCTACCTCACAGGGTTGTTGTGAAAGGCGGGAGGCAGGGAACTGTGTGCACCCCTTGAGCTCCTCAGAGGAAACATGGGATCTAAATGTGATAAAGAAATGAAATCGGCATTTCTATACAGGCTCGTGCTACTATTAGTGCTTTTGAAATAAATGTGCAATGTTCGGCCAACCTCATTTAATAAAAGAATCGAGAGAAAGAGAGACTCGCTTGGCGCCATCAATACATGTCTTTAGGCACCAGGTGATTTTACTTTCTTGGGCTCCATGATCACTGCAGATGGTGACAGCAGTCACGAAATTAAAAGACGCCTGCTTCTTGGGAGAAAAGTGATGACAAACCTAGACAGCATCTTAAAAAGCAGAGACATCACCTTGCCAACCAAGGTCCATATAGTTAAAGCTATGGTTTTCCCACTAGCGACGTATGGAAGTGAGAGCTGGTCCATCAGGAAGGCTGATTGCCAAAGCATTGATGCTTTTGAATTCTGGTGCTGGAGGAGACTCTTGAGAGTCCCATGGACTGCAAGAAGATCCAACCTCTCCATTCTGAAGGAAATCAGCCCTGAGTGCTCACTGGAAGGACAGATCCTGAAGCTGAGACTCCAATACTTTGGCCACCTCAGGAGAAGAGAAGACTCCCTGGAAAAGACCCTGATGTTGGGAAAGATGGAGGGCACAAGGAGAAGGGGACGACAGAGGACGAGATGGTGGGACAGTGTTCTCGAAGCTACCAGCATGAGTTTGACCAAACTGCGGGAGGCAGTGGAAGACAAGGTGTGCCTGGCGTGCTCTGGTCCAGGGGGTCACGAAGAGGAGGACAAGACTAAACAACAACAAGGCACCAGGCAAAAACATTCCTCTTTACCCAGGTCTTCAGCCTTTAAATAATCTAGGGCTTGAGATAGCTCAGTTTGTACAGCCTGAGACTCTTGACCTCAGAGTTGTGGGTTCGATCCCCACATTGGGCAAAAGATTCCTGCATTGAAGGGGGTTGGATTAAATGACCCTCATGTTCCTTTCAATTCTACAATTCTGTGGAATGTGTATGGGGGGTGGGATTGTTATTATAATTATTTTATTATTAAGCTGTCCACTATTATGCTCCGAATTATGTTTTTATTATTTTGCTCCATAAATTATGTTCTTAATGCTGTACACTCCCTGGGATCTTTGTATAAAGGACAGTATATACAGTGCTTTTTTCTTCTTCTAAAAAATAATGTTTAGGGTTACAGTGGTACCTCGGGTTAAGTACTTAATTCATTCTGGAGGTCCGTACTTAACCTGAAACTGTTCTTAACCTGAGGTACCACTTTAGCTAATGGGGCCTCCCACTGCTGCTGTGCCGCCGGAGCACAATTTCTCTTCTCATCCTGAAGTAATGTTCTTAACCTGAAGCACTATATCTGGGTTAGCGGAGTCTGTAACCTGAAGCGTATGTAACCTGAAGCTTATGTAACCCGAGGTACCACTGTACTCTCATTTTCCTACTTATATTGAAATACTGCTCTTCAATGAGGCCAAACTTAGATTCACAAAATGTTTAGGGGTATATGTGCCCCTGCATCCCCCCCCCCAAAAAAAGCACAGTATATAAATTGAATAAATAGATGAAATAAATATATGAAGCCCAGGCACTGGAACGAAACACTTGCTGGATAAATCTGCAGATTCCAAGCCGGCAGAATGATGGTGGTCAGGTATTTCCCCCCCCCTTCTTCCAGGGCCGTGGGGGGGGCAGTTAAATACTCTCTGCTGGGCTATGCAAAACACAAGGCAGCGCTGTATATGAAAGCTGCCTGGGTGGGTATTTCTAAAATGCTTTCGTCCTTATCGTCAGATGGACCAAATATCTCCCTGCCACTTGGCCCTCGGGTGGCCTCTGGAGGCATTTCAATGGGATGTGCATTGGTACCCGCTGGCTGAACCTGGCGCAAGAATGTATTGAGAAGACCCATGGCAGGTGGAGATGGATGTGGAGATCTCAAGGGTAGGAAGAAGGGAAAGTAGCAGGCAGGATAGTTTATCTCTTTTCTCTGCCTCTGCCATCAAGGTGGGGTTTGTTGCTGCTGTTTCGTATATACCGTATTTTTCGCTCTATAAGACGCACCAGACCACAAGACACACCAAGTTTTGGGAGGAGGAAAACAAGAAAAAAAATATTCTGAATCTCAGAAGCCAGAACAGCAAGAGGGATCGCTGCGCAGTGAAAGCAGCAATCCCTCTTGCTGTTCTGGCTTCTGGGATAGCTGCACAGCCTGCATTCGCTCCATAAGACACACACACATTTCCCCTTACTTTTTAGGAGGGAAAAGGTGAGTCTTATACAGCAAAAAATATGGTAATTTTTATTAATTTTTTTCTGCTTTACAATTTAGAATATTCATTTAAACAACCTTAACATGTTTCCATGGTTCTTTTCGCATGTCATAAATCCCTGCATATTTCACATAAACTAAACCATTCAGTATTCCATTATTACAGGCACGTCCAACTTCCAAGAGACGGCTTTTGATGGGGAGGGGGAGCCAAAGATGTTGTTGATCTTTTTTTTGGGGGGGGGACGCCAGGATCCCGCGATCGACCAGGATCGACCAGGGACATCCCGCGATCGACCTGTTGGACATGCCTGCATTACTGTGGTACCTCGGGTTACATATGCTTCAGGTTACAGACTCTGCTAACCCAGAAATATTACCTTGGGTTAAGAACTTTGCTTCAGGATGAGAACAGAAATCGTGTTCCAGCGGCGCAGCTGCAGCAGGAGGCCCCATTAGCTAAAGTGGTGCTTCAGGTTAAGAACAGTTTCAGGTTAAGTACAGACCTCCAGAACGAATTAAGTACTTAACCCAAGGTACCACGGTATTACATTTTAAAAAAATAATCTTTATTAAGTTAAATTACACACATATACAAAGAATTTACAAAGAATTTACAATCTCCTACTACAAAAAGAAAATTAAAGAAAAAAAGTAAGAAAAAAGAAAAGAAGAAAATACAGAAAAAAGAAAGAAGTAAAAGCAGATTTACATGCATAAAAAAACTTAATCTTCCTAATTAATACTTAAATAAACACTTAAATAAAATAGACTTCTGACAAAACTTATGGCATTAGTACATCTATCAATACTTGTTTGCACTGTTGCATTTATCTTAATGCTGCCCACGTTTTCAAGTGTGCACAATTTCCCTCCATATATTCAATAAAGGTTTTCCAATCTTCTTTAAACATATGTTCTTCTTGTTCTCTTATTCTATATGCTAAACCCACAAGCTTGCTATCGAGGTGGGCTGACCATTGTCCCTGTCGCTGCAGAACAGAGAGCCCTCCCCTCTCCTCGGCCGCAAGGCGGACTCCCAAGTGTCAGCTCTTGGTGCGCAGGAGACGAATCTGACCCAAGAAGATGTCAATGGAAGAACAGCTGAGGTCTCCAGTTTCTCCAGATGGCCTGTCCTTAACCCGTTCGCCACCTCTGGGCGCTCCAGGGTCTGGAATTCCTGGCGGAGTTGAAGGCCTCTTATTTACAAGAGTGTCACCGGAAGACGGGCACTGTCGATTCGACGCTTGCAAGGGATCGGGCTGGATCTGCTCCACGCGCTCCAAATGCAACCACGTGAGTGAGGAAGATCAGTGGATCTTTTTGGCGTTTCGCTGCTGCAAGCTGGGACTCCAAATGCTCACCCTGGAGGAGAGCTGGGAAGATCTGTACAGTTGAATTCTTCTCAATTCGTCATTTTTTCCTGAGCTGAAGTTTGGAAAAGCAGAGATCTGCAAATGATTGCCGATTTGCTGCCAGGCCAGGTTCAAAGTGCTTTCTTCTTCTTCTTCAATAATAAATTTTCTGTTTTACATTTTAGAATATTCATTTAAACAACCTTGAAATATCAGTGACTTCCCTTATTCTTCTCTTTTCATTTTGCATAACATAAATCCCTGCATATTTTACATAAACTAAACCATTCAGCATTCCATTATTACATCCGTCAAAACTTATTTACACTGTTGAATTTATCTTAATGCTGCTGACGTTTTCAAGCATACATAATCCCCCCCCCATATATTCAGTAAACATTTTCCAATCTTCTTTAAACCTATGTTCTTCTTGTTCTCTTATTCTATTTGTTAGGTCCGCAAGGTGTGCATATTCCATCAGCGTAAGTTCCCATTCTTCTTTGGTGAGACCTCGCTCGTTTTCCATTTTTGGGCTAACAAAACACAGGCTGCAGTAGTGGCACACATAAATAACTTTTTTTGACACCTGGGGATTTCCATCTGAATTATCCCCAATAAAAAGGACTCTGATTTTTTTTGGGAAAGTACTTTTAAACATTTCTTCCAATTCATTATGAATTATTCCCAGTACTCCATTACCCTTTTACAGGTCCACTACATAGGATAGGTTTAAAGTGTTTGTAGGATTGTAGAGTCGTAAAGGATCCAAGGGTCATCTAGTCCAACCCCCTTCAATGCAGGAATCTCAGCTAAAGCATCCATAACCGATGGCCATCCAAACTCTGTTTAAAAATCTCCAAGGAAGGCAAGGATACTGCTATAGTTCTAGTACACAAAGCCCCATATAACTTGGGAACAGTCTACCTGCGAGATGGCCTAAATCCCATATTCACCCTCTCAACCACCTCAGCTGCAGATGACTCCCAGCTCTACCTCTCCTTTAAATCAGAACCAGTGAAGGCGGTGAAGGTCCTGTGTGAGTGCCTGGAGGCGGTTGGAGGTTGGATGGCGGCTAACAGATTGAGGTTGAATCCTGACAAGACAGAAGTACTGTTTTTGGGGGACAGGAGGCGGGCAGGTGTGGAGGATTCCCTGGTCCTGAATGGGGTAACTGTGCCCCTGAAGGACCAGGTGCACAGCCTGGGAGTCATTTTGGACTCACAGCTGTCCATGGAGGCGCAGGTTAACTCTGTGTCCAGGGCAGCTGTCTACCAGCTCCACCTGGTACGCAGGCTAAGACCCTACCTCCCCGCGGACTGTCTCGCCAGAGTGGTGCATGCTCTGGTTATCTCACGCTTGGACTACTGCAACGCGCTCTACGTGGGGCTACCTTTGAAGGTGACCCGGAAACTGCAATTAATCCAGAATGCGGCAGCTAGACTGGTGACTGGGAGTGGCCGCCGGGACCACATAACACCGGTTCTGAGAGATCTGCACTGGCTCCCAGTACGTTTCCGAGCACGATTCAAAGTGTTGGTGCTGACCTTTAAAGCCCTAAACGGCCTCGGTCCTGTATACCTGAAGGAGCGTCACCCCCCCCATCGTTCAGCCCGGACACTGAAATCCAGCGCCGAGGGCCTTCTGGCGGTTCCCTCATTGCGAGAAGTGAGGCCACAGGGAACCAGACAGAGGGCCTTCTCGGTAGTGGCGCCCGCCCTGTGGAACGCCCTCCCATCAGATGTCAAAGAGATAAAGAATTACCTGACATTCAGAAGACATCTTAAGGCAGCCCTGTTCAAGGAAGTTTTTAATATGTAATGCTGTACTGTTTTTAACACTGATTGGGAGCCGCCCAGAGTGGCTGGGGAAACTCAGCCAGATGGGCGGGGTATAAATAATAAATTATTATTATTATTATTATTATTATTATTATTATTATTATTATTATTATTATTATTATAACAAGCCCTTTTACACATGCAGGACTTGCAAGAAATCAATCTTTTTATGTTGCAGCATCTATGGAACTCCCTGCCTCTTGAAATCAGGCGTGCGTCTTTTCTTAACTGTGCTCTTTTCATCTCTTACTTAAAACATTTTTGTTTAGCAACCCTGCCCAAGGTATCTGTAATGCTGTTGTGTTTTCCCTCTCTTGTTCTTTTTAATCTTTCGATTGGTTCCATTGATAATCTTCTCACTTTAGTCTTTTGTAAACTGCTCTGAGGTGTTTTTTTTTTTACAGTCAAGTGGTTTTTTAATTTTGTGAAATGAATAAAAGAATAAAATGTCTTCCTTTCTCCACATTTTCCAATCGGTTTGATAAGCTTGAATCAGTTTGAGGATTTGGAAAAGTTGCCACAATAACAAAAATATTAGTGAAAATTTGAAATGAGCGAAAATCGCTTGCGAAAATGTGTATATTGGGAGAAGTGGGAACTAAAACATGCAATGAACGCATTTTTGCAAGTAATTTCCCCTCATTTGATGTATTTTCATATTTAAATATACTCATTTTATGTACACCTCCCCCCCCCCATATGTGCATTTTTGTATACATTATTTGGTTAGAGAATTCACCATGAAATTCAGAGAAGTGCAAATTTCAAAGGACAGCTGTGTTTCAATTTGCACATTGTTTCAGGAAGTGTAAATTAATACAGTAGCAAATTAGCACATGAACTGGCCCGGTCATCTCCCCATCCCTTCCTGGGAAACAACCGAATCTGTTCCCCAAGCTTGACCACTCCATTTTTTCTGCTATGTCCCTAGTATACAGAATTTTTTTTTCATATCTTAAGTGCTGCATAAATTAAATAATCAATCAAAAAATAATCAACCAAAGCCACCTTGACCAGTAGCCAGCAATAGCTCTCGCCTCCACAAATTAGTCTAATCCTTTTTTAGGCCATCTTGGTTGGTGGGTATTCCTGCCTCCCATGGGAGCGTGTTCCATTGTTTAAATAATTGCTTTTATCTGCCCTGTTGTTGTTGTTGTTGTTTAGTCATGTCCGCCTCTTCGTGACCCCCTGTACCAGAGCACGCCAGGCACTCCTGTCTTCCACTGCCTCCCGCAGTTTGGTCAAACTCATGCGGGTAGCTCTGAGAACACTGTTCAACCATTTCGTCCTCTGTCGTCCCCTTCTCCTTGTGCCCTCCATCTTTCCCAACATCAGGGTCTTTTCCAGGGAATCTTCTCTTCTCATGAGGTGGCCAAAGTCTTGGAGCCTCAGCTTCAGGATCTGTCCTTCCGGTGAGCACTCAGGGCTGATTTCCTTCAGAATGGAGAGGTTTGATCTTCTTGCAGTCCATGGGACTCTCAAGAGTCTCCTCCAGCACCAGAATTCAAAAGCATCCATTCTTCAGTAATCAGCCTTCTTTATGGTCCAGCTCTCACTTCCATACATCACTACTGGGAAAACCATAGCTTTAACTATATGGACCTTTGTCGGCAAGGTGATGTCTCTGCTTTTTATCTCTCCTAAGGTAAAGGTAAAGGGACCCCTGACCGTTAGGTCCAGTCGTGACCGACTCTGGGGTTGCGGCGCTCATCTCGCTTTACTGGCCGAGGGAGCCGGCGTACAGCTTCCGGGTCATGTGGCCAGCATGAGTAAGCCACTTCTGGCGAACCAGAGCAGCGCACGCAAATGCCGTTTACCTTCCCGCCGGAGCAGTACCTATTTACCTACTTGCACTTTGACGTGCTTTCAAACTGCTAGGTTGGCAGGAGTAGGGACCGAGCAATGGGAGCTCACCGCACTGCGGGGATTCGAACCGCTGACCTTCTGATCGGCAAGTCCTAGGCTCTGTGGTTTGACCCACAGCACCACCCGTGTCCTATCTGTCCTAAATCTACCAAAATTCAGCTGCACTGACTGAATATCGGCTAGTTCCAGTACTATTTTTCAAGAAAAGGAGGTGCCGCAACTCACCACAAACACCTTCCCTGTTCTCTTAGAATGGCAATGGCGCCCACTTGAGAGTTGGCAGAACTGAGTTCTGGCAAGTTCTGGCTGGAAAAAAAAGCTCTGCCTGGTTCCAGCATTATGAGAAAGAGATAAAAGCTTCCCTCTTCTTCCATGCCAGGCATAATTTTATAAACTTCTATTGTGTTGCCTTTTACACTACTTTTCTCTAGTCAAAGTCATGGCCAGAGAACCAGATCACTCTCCCCATAGAGATCCAGATCTGTCTCACCAAGCAGATCCCGTTCAGGTTCTTTAAAAAGATCAAAGTCTCGGTCAAGGTCAAGATCCAGCTCCAGCCATTCCAAATCAAGATCACCATCTTTAAAGAGAAGTCGTTCGCCATCAGGAAGCCCTCAAAGGAGTGTGAGTCCCAAAAGACTGGATTAGAATTGCAAAGAACATGATAGGAAGAATTTTGTTTACATCATTTTAAGGGATTTATTTGTTGTTATTGACAAATGTAAGGATTTAGTTGGTGGAAACCCTTTTCTAGGGCTTACGCAGCCAGGATCTTGATCTTCTAGTAAAATCTACAAAAGCTGCTACATTAGACTAGTGAACAATTTCTGTATGTAATAATATCCTGTGATCTGAAAAGTGGATCTTTTTATGGGTACCTGAAATAAAATGTGTATTTCTAAACTAAAAAGTCCCAGATGCAGTTTGATGTCACTTAGTAGAATGGAAAAGCTCTCTGTTAGTCTTTGGTAAGGATAGGGATGAATTTCTGTTCTGTTCACATTGAAAGGCAAACCCACTGGGTTTGCACTTCCTGAAAGACAGTCGTCCTTTGAAACTCCCCCTTCTCCAAATTTTGCAATGCATTTCTTCAATCGAGTCACATGGGTACCATTACATATACTGGGGCAAGGTGTGCATAACAGCGGGTAGATCTGCGAAGATAGCATATGTGCAAAAACACATCTTTTAGGCAAAATTGTAATGGAGAGAAACGAAAAGTGTGAAAGCAATGTTTCGTTTGAACAGCTTTTGAAAATGGCATTCCATTTAGAGAAAAGTGTAGTGTAAAAGGGCCTTCTCGGTAGTGGCGCCTGCACTCTGCAATGACCTCCCATTCCTGGGTCATGTGACCAGCATGAGCAAACTGCTCCTGGTGCAAAGGAATACCATGACAAAAGCCAGAGCACACGGAAACGCCGTTTACCTTCCTGCCACAGCGGTACCTATTTATCTCCTTGCACTGGTATGCTTTCAAACTGCCCTATATGTGCAGGTCTCAGGGCAGAGATTAAAATCAGAATATAAAACCCCAAGATGCATAATCAAAATAACAGCAACAACCCAATAGTCTCTCCTCCCCCACATTTTAAAAGGGCATAGGATATTAATCAAATCAACCTAAGGCCTGGTCAAAAAGGAACGTTTTTGCCTGGTGCCTAAAGGTGTGTAATGAAGGCGCAAGGCGAACTTCCCTGGGGAGAGCATTTCACAGATGGGGAGCCACTGGAGAGAAGGCCCCGTTCTCGTGTTGCCACCCTCCGGTCCTCTTGAGGAGGAGTCACAACAAAGAAAGCCTGATCCCTAACAGAGAAGCCTGGAGGACTGCAAAGGCTCTCTTGAGCCCCTATCCATGCTTGAACCCAGCACCCTTAACAAACTACAATTCCCAGAAGCGTTTGTGCCATTTTCTGGTTTGCTTCAAGCAGCCAAACGGCTTGGGCCAGCTCTGCTTCTCATCAACCATTAGTCTGTCCCACATTTTCCTGGTGTGTTTCCCCATTACTTTCCATACTGCAAAAAGCCGGCTGCTTGCTTAAAAGTGGATTTCCTGCGCCCGGATGGCAGAGAGCTTTAATTCCACAGCACTTGAATCGCTTCTGCCAAGACCCTCTCTGCCTGTCCCTCAGCTTCCTCTCGCGCAGGTCTCACATCTCGAGGCTCTCCATCCATCTGTCAGGAGCACCAACTGGTGACGGCATCATCCTGGGAAGGCGGCTGTGCGAGGGGACGAGGACAAATAAGGCCAGATCGATGGGAGGAAGGCTGTCCTTGTATTTATACTCCCTCACGCCTGCACGGGAGCATTTTGAAGTGACTTCAGGGGGACTGTCCGGAGGGGACTTTCCACCTGGATGAGGTGAAAACATCCCCAAAAAGGGAACGCATACTTTACAGCTGAAGGGACACAATTATCTGCATGCCCAGAGGAAACAGTTCGGATTGCGGTGGGCGGGTGGTCAGATGCTGAAATGAACTAACATGGGCAAAAGCTTATTTCCAGCTTTGTAAAAGATCAGAGCCCCTCCCCTACAAAAACCCACTATCTTTCTTCATTATCTCATATAAGGAGCATTAGAATCATAGAACTGTAGAGCTGGAATGGGTCCAGGGGTCATCTAGTCCAATCCCCTGCAATGCAGGTATCCCGGTTCACATGTTCTATTCAACAAGTGTAGAGTTGTTGGATCCATGTACATTAACAGTTGAAACATGCAGTTATTCACATGCCGTGTTCAAAGGCTGTATGTTCTCCATAACTGCATGTGCAAATAATAATAATAATAATAATAATAATAATAATAATAATAATAATAATGTATTATTTATATCCTGCCCATCTGGCTGGGTTTCCCCAGCCACTCCTGGCAGCTACCAACTGAATATTAAAAACACAATACAGCATTAAACATTAAAAACTTCCCTGTTGTTGTTTAGTCGTTTAGTCGTGTCTGACTCTTCGTGACCCCATGGACCAGAGCACGTCAGGAACTCCTGTCTTCCACTGCCTCCCGCAGTTTGATCAAAAAAAAAAAAAAAAAAAAAAGGTGTGTAATGAAGGCGCCAGGCGAACTTCCCTGGGGGAGAGCGTTCCACAGAGGGGGAGCCACTGCAGAGAAGGCCCTGTTCTCACGTTGCCACCCTCCGGTCCTCTCGAGGAGGAGTCACAACAAACAGTGGCATAGCGTGGGGGGTGCAGGGGGGGCGGCCGTACCGGGCACAACATCTGGGGGTTAGGGTTAGGGGGCGCAAATCCACGGGTTAGGGGGCGCAAATCCATGGGTTAGGGGCACAAATTACTTGCCTTGCCCCGGGTGCTGACAACCCACGCTACGCCACTGACAACAAAGAAAGCCTGATTCCTAACAGAGAAGCCCGGAGGACTGCAATGGCTCCCTGAGCCTGATATCCCCTATCCACCCTTCATGGATCACTGCCTTGCCATGGCGAAGGGGCTTGAATAACTCAGAGAAGCTATGAACTATGCCGAGCAGGGCACCCAAGATGAACAGGTCATAGTGGAGAGTTTTGACCAAACATGATCCACCTGGAGGAGGAACCGGCAAGCCACTCCAGTATCCCTGCCAAGAAAACTCCATGGACAAAGACAACAGGCATATAAAAAAACTTCCCTAAACAAGGCTAAATAGTGGCGCTCTGCAAACCAGCAAGTGTACCTGTTTCCTGTTGGACATGCACAGAGCAAGCTTGGGCCTGTGTTCATTCTTCCAATATGAGAACGGGGGAATTTATAAAAACTGCTTGCCTAGGGTTGCCATGTTTCAAAAAGTAAAAACCAGGACACCCTGACAGTTGTTGGGAACTTTTGTTAGGAAAACCCCCCTAGGAAGTGGTTTTTCGGTTGCTTAAGATCGAGGATGAAGCACTGCCTTTCAGAAATTCCCCCTGGACGTCGATTCCGCCTTTGAAATCCCAGTAGTGTCCAGATGTATGGCTGCCCTATGCTTGCCTATTTGCAGCGGGGAATCCGTGGAAGCAAAATGTGTCACACGCCTCATTCCTGTGCACAAATCTCCCTGCATTAGTTTTACAGAGGAAATGCAGGATTGTACCAGCCCTGCCTCTCCTTGTGGGATGCCAACTGTTCCTCTGCAGAAGAGCTGGATACTTCCTGCCCTCTCCACAGGGGGAATTTGCGGACAATTCATTCAAAGCAGAAACTACGACTACGAGGTTGTCATAATAGCTTTCTGAGCATCTACCTTTCCTTGCTTGCCTCAGCTCTTGCAACCTGGCTCCTTTCTGTATTTACCTTTTACAGCTGCAGCTTCTTCCAGATTTTTTTTTCTTTTTGCATAACGTAATTATTCAGCTGCTACTCTGGCATAAGCTGCTCTTGAAGCTTGTCTCGATAGGGTTACACTTCCCCTGAACAAGTGGGTATGCAGCTGGGACAAGCTTCTCGCAGCCTTGCATGCCTTGTGGTTTGTGAATCCCCAGCATCCTTCTCCTTGTCCGTGTGAGTCTTTGGGGATGGTGCCGTCACCTCTGGGAGGGTCGTCTTAACATCTCACCAAGCAGCAATTCATAGCAAAGTGAGCAGGGCCCTGTCTCTGCCGGTGAGTTCCATGCACTCACTTTTTGCAACGAAGAGAGATGTTGATATTCAGAGCAAATCTCCTCAGGCAAAACACCTGGAGAGCCTGGAGGAAGTCCAGAATGTGTTGACCCAAAGAATTGAGCCAGTTCTCTCTCCCTCTTTCTTTAAAAAATATATCTAAAACCTTCCTTCCTTCCTTCCTTCCTTCCTTCCTTCCTTCCTTCCTTCCTTCCTCTCTCTCTCTCTTTCACAAAATTTCTTTGGCATGTCTTCTTACCCTACATTGTTATTCACATGTAAGATATATTTGGGCCAGAAGCCATGAAAGCAGCACACACCAGGGTTAAAATTATAGATATTGTCAGGGAACTGACATCGGAGCGAGAGGTGGAGGCAGGGCTCCAAAGCGATGCAGGAGAGGGGACCAGCAGGGGGGAAGGAATTCAACGTAACACCAGCAGAGAAGGGAGGGAGATGGAGGATGCAGAGAGGGGTCTCCAAGACTCTTCACCCAAGACCAGTGGAGAGAGCATGGGCACGCCTCTGCCCACTCCTTCTTTGCGCAGAAGAGTCCTGCGCAGGGAGAGTAGGCGGAGACTGGGTGTCAAACAGCTTCTATGCTGGAAGAGGTTCAAGAAACGCCCACTGACGGATTCTGCAAGTGACTGAACAGCCACGGAGTGAGGGCTGTCAGCCGAGGCATGGTTAGCCAGGCGATCTAGCCAAAAGCAATGGCAACTTACGTACAAGTAACCCCTTATAACTATTACAGATATATAGTTAAGCAATATAATAAGTGCACAAAAGAAGCAAATCCATAGATGGCAATAGCATCAGCACCCAAAATCAGGAATGGTATGTGGCCCAGTGATGGCCAAACCTGGCCCTCCAGCTGTTTTGGGACTACAACTCCCATCATCCCTAGCTAACAGGACCAGTGGTCAGGGATGATGGGAATTGTAGTCCCAAAACAGCTGGAGGGCCAAGTTTGGCCATCACTGCATTAAGCAAAGACCAAAAAGAGCAAATATGGTATGACAAAATGAGAGAGAAGTCGCTAAGCAGTGCCAAAATTTCAGCAGTGAAGAATCGTCTTATTCATTTGTCAGAATAAGAAAGATACAGATGAACTTCTGTGGGGAAAGAGTTTGGCAGCCCAGGCACCACTGCTGAGGGGCCTCTGCCCCACAAGCCCAGCAGATTCACCACAGAAATAGGAAGAATTCCATTTTCTGTAGTTGTTGATCACTTGATTTAAAGGTAAAGGTAAAGGGGCCCCTGACCATTAGGTCCAGTCGTGGCCGACTCTGGGGTTGCGGCGCTCATCTCTCTTTACTGGCTGAGGGAGCCGGTGTACAGCTTCCAGGTCATGTGGCCAGCAGGACTAAGCCGCTTCTGGCAAACCAGAGCAGCGCACGGAAACGCCGCTTACCTTCCCGCTGGAGTGGTACCTATTTATCTACTTGCACTTTGATGTGCTTTTGAACTGCTAGGTTGGCAGGAGCAGGGACCGAGCAACGGGAGCTCACCCCATTGCGGGGATTCGAACTGCCGACCTTCTGACTGGCAAGCCCTAGGCTCTGTGGTTTGACCCACAGCGCCACCCGCGTCCCTTTGATCACTTGATTTAGTTCTTGCTAAATCAGTGGAGAGAGAAGAGAGGTATGGATTTAGGTGGGCTGGTCTTCGCCCCATTTTCATGGTCAGAGCACTTCTGGTGAAGTTTGGACTTTGGGTAGCAGCCCCACCCTAGCTTTCTCACCTCAAAATGGATATTGTAGAGGCGGAAAAGGGCAAGCAAAATGATTAAGGGGGCAGGTAGAGAGACTCCCCTGTAAAGAAAGATTGCAGCACTTGGGTCTTCTTAGCTTAGAGAAAAGGTGCAATATGATAGAATTTTATAAAATGATGCATGGCCTGTAGATAGAGGGTAGGGGAAATGTTTTTTTTTTCTCTCTCTCTCTCCTAATACGAGAACTCGTGGACAACCTATGAAGTTGAGTGTTGGACGATTCAGGACAGAGGAAGTAAAGTCCTCTTTTTTGACCCCTTAGAATCTCACTACTGCTCGGCAGAGAGTGGGGGTGGCACCTAACTTTTGTCACAACAGTCCACACAAAATTCAGGTGCTCAGAAGCTCGCATGGTCTGCCTGTATGCTACCAGGCCAAAATTGTGCATTAATTTACACAGCCCTTAACAACTTGGCTCCAGGGTAACCTCAGGGACTGAATCCTTTTATCCCTTCCCGATTACTGAGGTCTTCTGGGGAGTTGCTGTCGGTGGTCCCCAATGGCTCAGATGCACAGCTTGACAAGAAGAAGAAGAAGAAGAAGAAGAAGAAGAAGAAGAAGAAGAAGAATGTTCTGCGAGGATATCCATTTAGAACTCGAAAAGATGTTAAGAGTCTCCTTTAATTTCAAACCAGAGGCATACTTATTGGGTATTATTGATACGGACTTTCCTAATAAATTTAAGGATATTTTTCTCTATGCAACGGAGGCAGCAAGGATTCTTATAGCCACAACATGGAAAAGTGAAAAACTCACTCAAGACAAGAGTGGGTCCAAAAAATGATTGACTATGCTGAATTAGACAGCCTATCTGAAAAATTAAAGAATAAACCAAGGAAAGAATTTATTTCAAAATGGGAAGCATTTAAAATAGATTTGAAAATTAATAATACTGACTTTAAATCTGTTGCAGCATTTTAATAATACCAGCAATATTGTTCATTAGGTATATGATATAATACATTTTGAACTGATTTGAGATGTTAGCAATAACATGTATAGGCAGCAAAGAATGGTAATTAGATTTATGGAATAGTTAGGAAGTCGGATTTAAAAGGAAGAGACCATTACTGTTTATGGATTATGGAATTTATATTAATTCTTTATGTAGTGCGTGACCGATGATATTCTTATTATGGTGTAATATGTCTTTTTGTTGTGTTGTTGTTATGTGTTGAGCAAATAAAATTAAAAATTAAGAAGAAGAAGAAGAAGAAGAAGAAGAAGAAGAAGAAGAAGAAGAAGAAGAAGACTGATGCATTCAGTATTGTTGGCCCAGCTTCATGGAATTCCCTTCCAGTTGAGGCTGCACATGCCCCTTCCCCATTCAGCCTCTGGCGCTTACACCAAAGGCTGCTTTTTTATTCCAGCAGGCTTCTAAACCAAATTCCGATTCTTTTACTGCATGCAAAGCTACGGCTCCTCCATTGGACACGCCATGCAAAATTCCTGCAAGTGAGATGTAAGGGCCTGCCTGCGTCTCAGCTCAGCACTTTCTGGAGAGCGGACAGACACGGCTGGGGATGAGAGATGCTCACAATACGGGCTCATGACGGACAGCCCAGGGAATGTGACACGATCACAACAAACGGGATTATTTATGACCCCTCCCGCCTTTCTCTTGCCACTTGCGGAGCCCGGCAGCTGCTGCCCTTGACTGACAGCTGGCGCCTCCGCGAAGCCACCTCCTTTCCTCCTCGTCTTTCACTGCGTCTTCCCCAAATGACCCTTCCTGCGGGTGGGGAGGGAAAGAGAGGCCTTCTTGGCACGGGCACTAATGGAGCGATTATATGGCCATTTAGGAGGGTCCGGCTGCCCTCAGAATTCATTTTTAATGGCTCTGCCCTTTTCTTTACAAGCTCATTAAAGTGCACTGGAGTCTGTTGCGGCAGCAAAGGACGGTTGCGATTGGCACCCATCTGCCTGGCGAAGGCAGGCTATGCTCTTCCGCCTGCAGTGCTCCCTGTCTGGTTGACACCTCAAGAACATCATCCCAGCATTGTTGGGGGTGGACTAGATGACCCTTGGGGTTATTTCCATCTCTACTGTACTATGTAGCATCTTAAAAAGCAGAGACATTACCTTGCCGACAAAGGTCCGTATAGTTCAAGCTATGGTTTTCCCAGTAGTGATGTATGGAAGTGAGAGCTGGACCATAAAGAAGGCTGGTTGCCGAAGAATGGATGCTTTTTAATTCTGGTGCTGGAGGAGATGCTTGAGAGTCCCAAGGACTGCAAGAAGATCAAACCTAGATCCTAGAACTTGCCGATCAGAAGGTCAGCGGTTCGAATCCCCGTCATGGGGTGAGCTCCCGTTGCTCGGTCCCTGCTCCTGCCAACCTAGCAGTTCGAAAGCACGTCAAAGTGCAAGTACATAAATAGGTACCGCTCTGGCAGGAAGGTAAACGGCGTTTGCGTGCGCTGCTCTGGTTCGCCAGAAGTGGCTTACTCATGCTGGCCACATGACCCGGAAGCTGTACGCTGGCTCCCTTGGCCAGTAAAGCGAGATGAGCGCCACAACCCTAGAGTCGGTCACGACTGGACCTAACGGTCAGGGGTCCCTTTACCTTTACCTTAGGAGAGATAAAAAGCAGAGACATCACCTTGCCGACAAAGGTCCGTATAGTTAAAGCTATGGTTTCCCCAGTAGTGATGTATGGAAGCGAGAGCTGGACCATAAAGAAGGCCGATCGCCGAAGAATTGATGCTTTTGAATTCTGGTGCTGGAGGAGACTCTTGAGAGTCCCATGGACTGCAAGAAGATCCAACCTCTCCATTCTGAAGGAAATCAGCCCTGAGTGCTCACTGGAAGGACAGATCCTGAAGCTGAGGCTCCAATACTTTGGCCACCTCACGAGAAGAGAAGACTCCCTGGAAAAGACCCTGATGTTGGGAAAGATGGAGGGCACAAGGAGAAGGGGACGACAGAGGACGAGATGGTTGGACAGTGTTCTCGAAGCTACCAGCATGAGTTTGACCAAACTGCGGGAGGCAGTGGAAGACAGGAGTGCCTGGCATGCTGTGGTCCAGGGGGTCATGAAGAGTCGGACACGACTAAACAACTAAACAACAACAACAATTGTACTATGATTCTATGATAATAGGAGCAGGCCTGTTCTAGCATCCTGCCTTCTCAGTGGCCAACCAGATGGGAATCCTGCAAACAGGACCTGAGCACAAGAGCAACACTCTTGTGGTTTCATAGAATTGTAGAGTTGGTTTCATAGAATTGTAGAGTTGGGAGGGACCCCTAAGCATCATCTAGTCCAACCCACTGCAATGCAGAAATCTCAACTAAAGCATCCATGACAGATGGCCAGGATAACAGTGTTTCCAGCAACTGGTTTTCAGAAGCATTTCTCTTCCAACTCTGGGGACAGAGTATAGCCATCCTGGCTAGGAGCCATTGAGGGTCCTCTCCTCCTTCATGAATTTGTCCAGTCCCCATTTAAAGCCATCTCGTTCAGTGGCCATCACTGCTTCCTGTGGCAGGGAGTTCCATAGTAGTCAGGCCAGGAGGAGACGGGGTATCACTCACTCACTTTCTCTTTCTGTCTCCTTGTTCTCTTGTTCTGATCTGTATGCTTAGTGTTCAGTTTTAGTCTTATTATAAGTATTGTAAGTTTTATTGTAAGTGCTGCAACTGGATTTCTTATGGACTGTGCCAATCCTGACCTGTGACCATTATGCTCATTTGCCTTCAGTAAAGCTCTGCTGGATGAAGTACAATTGCCTCTGGTCTATTCTTTGGAAACCCTGCTATGTGTTTAAGTTTTTTCCTCCTCCAGCGCTGGCACGACACAAAGTTCAACTGCAGGAAGAAATCATTTCTTTTATTCTGAATCTTCCATCGTTCAGCTTTGTTAGGCTGCACATACATTCTAGTGTTAGGAGACAGGGAAAACAAGCTTTCTCCATCCACTGTCTCGGTGCCTGATCTGATTTAAGAATATTAAAAAGCTGCTTTGTACCAATTCAGAAGACTGGTCCAGCTAGTTCTGTATTGTCTGCACTGTATTGTCTGGAACCTGGGACCATCTGTATGCAAGGCAGATTCTCTAACCACTGAGCAGATTCTCTAACCACTGAGTCCTCCTCCAATGATTTGGCGAATGGTGTCGTCTTCCTCCTGCTTCTCAGACAGCTGGCTGATTTACCTTCTTGTTCAGCCTGCAAGGGAGTGTTAATGTGTGATTAATGCAGATTAGCATATGCAAACGATCTCTCTCTCTTGCTACCTACAGTCTCCCGGAAAGCAGGAGTGTTCCTGTTGCCTCTCTGCAGCCTCCGTGACCTCTAGGCATGCATAAGGACACATGATGCGCAGCCCCCTCTAAGAGAGACTGCATTCCAGGGCTCCAAGACAAGCGTGGTAGAATTACCCAGAGGATGGACTTGGGGGTTTTTTGAAGCAAGAGATCTCATTACAGCACAAGACCTGCCACTCCAGAGAGGCAGGGACACACCGCAACTGGTCTCGGGCAAGTTCCAACAGCTAGGGAACCATAATGGATCAATTAGTGGAATAACAATAATGTTTACTTATTTATTTATTCTACGTTTTATTGACAACCTCAATATATAAATCAAGGCACTCCTATTTCCTGGGCAGATGTGGACGGTGAATATTGAGCATCAAGTTCCGAAGCACAGGGAATAAAATCACACTAGACGGTATCATTTTATTTGCTTCATATGTATTTCACAGAATTTATACACTGCTTGGCTGTAAGACTGAATTAAAAAAGAATCTCAAGGCTGTTTACAAAGAGAATAAAATGATAAAATTGTCGGTAAAAACAGCTCTTTAAAACAGGCCAAAGTTTAAGATAACAAAATTTGCATCCACTTTCTAAGGATCTGAAAAGGCTTGCCTAAACAAAACAGACAAACAAAAAATGTTTTAGCTGAGTACAGTGAAGGAGCCTGGCATCAATAGGCAGGGAGTTCCAGAGTGTAAGGTCTGCCACACGAAAAGATCAAGTTCTTACAGATGCTGACCGGGTCTTATATGGCACCTGTAGGTGTATGCTTGTGAAACATGGACCACTTATAAATGCCATCTCCAGCTCCTTGAAAGATTCCATCAATGGTGTCTCTGAAAATTTTTACACATCACTTGGGAAGACAGGCGAACTAGTGCCACTGTATTCTGCTCTGGTCAGACCTCACCTGGAGTACTGTGTCCAATTCTGGGCACCACAGTTCAAGAAGGACACTGACAAACTGGAACGTGTCCAGAGGAGGGCAACCAAAATGGTCAAAGGCCTGGAAACGATGCCTTATGAGGAACGGCTAAGGGAGCTGGGCATGTTTAGCCTGGAGAAGAGGAGGTTAAGGGGTGATATGATAGCCATGTTCAAATATATAAAAGGATGTCACATAGAGGAGGGAGAAAGGTTGTTTTCTGCTGCTCCAGAGAAGCGGACACGGAGCAATGGATCCAAACTACAAGAAAGAAGACTCCACCTAAACATTAGGAAGAACTTCCTGACAGTAAGAGCTGTTTGACAGTGGAATTTGCTGCCAAGGAGTGTGGTGGAGTCTCCTTCTCTGGAGGTCTTTAAGCAGAGGCTTGACAACCATATGTCAGGAGTGCTCTGATGGTGTTTCCTGCTTGGCAGGGGGTTGGACTCGATGGCCCTTGTGGTCTCTTCCAACTCTATGATTCTATGATTCTAAGCTGAAAAAAGTCAAATATATATACAGTCAAAGCAACATAATTAACTAAAATAATTAAAAAACTAAAATATTATCCCAAAGATTTCAAAATAAAACATTGCAAAGGAGGTCAAGTACAGAATACACACTCCACACACAAAAACATGTCCAGCTCCTTCAACCGTTGCTCATAAGGCTTAGTTTCTAGACCCTCAATCATCTTGGTCGCCCTCCTCTGCCCACCTTCCAGCTTGTCAATATCCTTCTTAAATTGTGGTGCCCAGAACTGGACACAGGACCCCAAATGTGGTCTGACTGAGGCAGAATAGAGCGGTAATATGACTTCCCTTGATCTGGACACTCAACTTCTGTTGATTCAGCCTAGAATAGCATTAGCTTTTTTTGCTGCTGAATCACACCATTGACTCATGTTAAGATTGTGGTCCACAAAGACCCCTAGATCTTTTTCACATGTTTAAGCCAGGTGTCCCCCATCATAATCTCCACATCATTTCACAGATTTTTTAAAATGATTCTGAATGTTCATTTAGTGAGAATATCTCCTATGCTTGTAAGCATTTTTTTCCAGAATGCACATTTTCCCACAACAATTTCCCATAATAGAAAACATTTTTGCATTAATATGTGCATTTATATGCACTCTCTACCCTAGAATATGCATATTTGGACACTTTGATCGGCCGGAGAATTGCATTGCGAAATTCAGAGGAGAGCGAACTTGGAAGAAGGCTGGCTGTTATTTTAGGAAAGTGTGAATTGGGTATGCAAACTGAATGAAATTTCTTTTTCATCCCTACACTGGAGGAATGGTTGGCAAGGGAAGGGTTGGAGCAATGCAATGAAAGGTGGGGAAACCATCAAGGGAAGGAGGAGGAGGAGGAGGAGGAGGAGGAGGAGGAGGAGGAGGAGGAGGAGGAGGAGGAGGAGAAGGTGTTGAGAGAAGAGAACTTGATGGAATAATATCGACTGTCACTTGGAAGATGGAGTCAGCTTGTTTCCTGCAACCCCAGAGGGCAGGACCCAAATCAATGGATTTAAGTTACAAGAAAGAAGAATCTGACTAAACATTAAGAAGAACAGGGTAATAGTTGTTAAACAGTACAATGGACCATCTCAGATGGTGGTGGACTCTCTTTCCCTGGAGATTTTCAAGCAGAGGTTGGATGGCCAACTGTCATGGATGCTTCAGCTGAGATTCCTGCACTGCAGGGGGTTGGAGTAGATCTGTGGGATCCCTTCCAACTCTACGATTCTATGATCCTCATCCCCCAAAATGAGCTCAGTTGCAAGAGATACAACTAAGGGATGGGACCCTCTGGACTAATGGATGAGCCATTCCTCCTCCACCATCCCAGCTGCTAGCTAGGAGGACAATAGCCAGAGTTGTGTGGGAGCTGAGTTGGAGGTAAGCTGGAAGCAGGAGATGCAGAGATCTGCTTGCTCTGTGTTGGATCCAAAGCTTGCTGGAAAAGCAAGATCTGCTGAGTGTCAATGCTGTGAGGCGCCACCACCTTGTACTCAGGTTGGATATACATGTAAATAAAACCGCATATATATTAAAGACACCAGAGTTTCTGCTGACCTTCACTGCAATGAAAAAGTCCTGGGCAAGTGCCTGGAACTCCTGGATTCTCTCACCGCTCAGAGATTATGGAGGTGTGTAACAATGACAACAAATATACTAAAGGGGCCATAGCAAAATGAAGCTTTTCATTGGAGGCTTTTAAGCAGAGGTCAGCATCTTAAAAAGCAGAGACATCACCTTGCCAACAAAGGTCTGTATAGTTCAAGCTATGGTTTTCCCAGTAGTGATGTATGGAAGTGAGAGCTGGACCATAAAGAAGGCTGATCGCCAAAGAATGGATGCTTTTGAATTCTGGTGCTGGAGGAGACTCTTGAGAGTCCCATGGACTGCAAGAAGATCGAATGCATCCATTCTTAAGGAAACCTGAGTGCTCACTGGAAGGACAGATTCTGAAGCTGAGGCTCCAAGACTTTGGCCACCTCATAAGAAGAGAAGACTCCCTGGAAAAGACCCTGATGTTGGGAAAGATGGTCACAAGGAGACGGGGATGACAGAGGATGAGATGGTGGGACAGTGTTCTCGAAGCTACCAGCAAGAGTTTGACCAAACTGTGGGAGGCAGTGGAGGACAGGAGTGCCTGGCGTGCTCTGGTCCAGGGGGTCACGAAGAGTTGGACATGACTGAATGACTAAACAACAACAACAAGCAGAGGTTGGGAGGCAATGGAATCATTTGTCCAGTTCTGGGTAACCAAGATGATCAACTGTCTGGAAACCAAGGTTTGTGAGCCGCGGTTGAGGGAGCTGGAGATGTTTAGCCTGGAAAAGAGGAAACTGGGAAGAGATAGAAGAGCCATCTTCAAATATCTCAAGGGCTGTCACATGGAAGAGAGAGCAAGCTTGTTTTCTCCTGTTCTGGACGGTAGGACTTGAACTCATTGCCTCAAGTTACAAAATAGGAGATTCTGATTAACGCAATCAGTGGAACAGACTCTCTTAGAGGTAGTGGACTCTCCCTCATTGGAGGTTTTTTTTTGTTTTTTGTTTTTTTAAAAAATATTAACAATTTCAACCTAACAAAATATCAAAACATCTCATATTCATTATCCCCCCCAATTTCCCCTCACCTCCCCATCAAACCCTCCCCCCCCCGAGACTTCCTTCAGCTCCTCTCTTTGATTTCTCAACCCATATAATTCTCTGCATACTCTAAAATTGTATAAATCCTTACATTATCTATCTACTATGTTAACAATCAATAAATTTGAGTACTGTATGTTTATTCAAAACCTGCCAAGGAGTCCAATTTATTTTGTTGCCTTTTTAAGTAAGGTGTGAAGAGTTCCCATTCTTCTTTAAAGTCACAGTTGTCCTCATCTCACAGTTTGTATGTCAATTTAGCCAGTTCTGCGTAGTTCATCAACTTCTCTTGCCCCTCATTGGAGGTTTTTAAGGAGAGGTTGGAGGGTCACCTGCCAGCGATTCTCTAGCTGTGATTCCTGCATTGCAGGAAGCTGAACTAGATGGCCCTTGGTTGTTCGTTACAGTTCTGTGCTTTGATGAACAGACAGTCCTTAATAATAATAATAATAATAATACATTTTATTTATATCCCGCCCTCCCCAGCCGAAGCCGGGCTCAGGGCGGCTAACAACACTAAAACAGTATGACATTATAAAACATTATAAAAATGAATTAAAATCAAAATTGATGGCAACCATAAACTAAAGCTTTGTAAAGATTGCCAGAGGAGGGGGTCAGGCTGCGCCCTGACCAAAGGCCTGGTGGAACAGCTCTGTCTTGCAGGCCCTGCGGAAAGATGTCTCTTGTGACAGAGCGTTCCACCAGGTTGGAGCCGCAGCCGAAAAAGCCCTGGCTCTAGTTGAGGCCAGCCTAACCTCTCTGAGGCCTGGGACCCTCAAGGTGTTTTTATTTGAAGATCGTAATTTCCTCTGTGGGGCATACCAGGAGAGGCGGTCCCGTAGGTACGAGGGCCCTAGGCCGTATAGGGCTTTGAAGGTTAAAACCAGCACCTTAAACCTGATCCTGTACTCCACCGGGAGCCAGTGCAGCTGGTATAGCACCGGATGAATGTGATCTCTAAGCGAAGACCCCGTAAGGAGTCTCGCTGCGGCATTCTGCACCCGCTGGAGTTTCTGGGTCAATCTCAAGGGCAGCCCCACGTAGAGCGAGTTACAATAATCCTTCAAACAGAAATCCTTACTGGTATCTCTAAGACCTTTTGATGCTGCCACTGGGCATCTGAAGGGGACAAGAGGCCTTTGGGGGGGCCTGAGGCATGTTGTATTGATGGAGGCCCCTTTCTGGTCCACGTTGAAATCAGCCAGCACGAAATGGGTCCAGTTAGCTGCAGAGGTCAGAGCCACCTCTGCTTTGGAGCTGGTGCCATATGAGGAGAGCAGAAGCCACTACAGTTACATTCCTCGTGTCACTGGGATCATAACTCTGCGTTTACTATAGGGGATATTTTTGTAAAAGTATCCAGTGACCAAAGCGATAGGGTCACCCTTCCTAGGGTTACTGGAGGCAGGATGGGGGTCCGAGATGCAGTCTCCAAGCATCTCTGCTCGGTACTTGAGTCTCGATTGGCCACGGGGACCTCCTCAAGGCCCAATCAGTGAGCAGGCCACTGGGGTGGGTGGGGGAAGTCAGCAGTAAGCAATATCTCCACGCTCAAATATGAGATGTGGAGGAGTTTAGGTCATCGGTGTATTTCAGAAGTAAGTGACCAAACGAGGAAGGTGCCGTCCCCTACAAAGCATGTTGCTGAGCCAGCTCCCAAAGCATAAGGACACCATCTTTTTAAAGATTCCTGTGTAATGCAGACCTAAAATAAGCTCTGCCTTCAGCATGCCTCTGGCTCTGAGTCACCCAGGGTGGGGGTGATGAAGACAATAACGCTGGGGTGGTACCTGAAAAGGTCTGTTAGAACAAGGGGACCAGGCAGTGGAGAAGGAGACAGAGCACAGGATCCCCCCCAAAAAAACATACGAAAGCTCTGCTGATTCCCCTTTGAATGGCTGAAGGCTTGGGCTGGTGACAGGGATGGACAAACAGATGTGTTCCTATTCCCCATCCACCATTCCCACCACCAACTGTGCAAGCTTGATGCAAATCACAGAATCGGATATGGGCAGATGATCACTCCCTGTCCTGTGGTAAAAAGAGAGTAAAGGACCCCTGGACTGTTAAGTCCAGTCAAAGGCGACTCTGGGGTTGTGGCGCTCATCTCGCTTTCAGGCTGAGGGAGCTGGCGTTTGTCCACAGACAGCTTTCTGGGTCATGTGGCCAGCAGGACTAAACCACTTCTGGCACAATGGAACACCGTGATGGAAATCAGAGTGCATGGAAATGCCATTTACCTTCCTGCTGCAGTGATACCTATTTATCTACTTGCACTGGTGTGCTTTCGAACTGCTAGGTTGGCAGGAGCTTGGTCAGAACGACGGGAGCTCACCCTGTCATGTGGATTCAAACCTCAGACCTTCGATCAGCAAGGCCAAGGGGCTCAGTGGTTTAGACCACAGCGCCACCCATGTCCCTGTGGTCTAAACCACTTTACCTCCCTGCCCTGTACCATGCATTCTGAAAATAAATCCTGGGAAACAGTGGACAGAGAAACTGAAATTTCATCCTCCTTCTCTTTGGGCCATGAAAGTGGGATTTAGCCATCACCAACCGGGTGCCCCCCAGATGTTTCGGACTCCATTTCTGCTGGGATTACGTCTGGCAGGCACCGGGTTGGCGAAGGCTAGAGTAATTAAATGATGGGATTTCTCGCTCGGAAGCAGCTAATGAGTTGGCGAATCTCGTAAAAGTGCCACAGAACTATTTGAAAGATATGTGTGTGTTTCTTGAAGCACCTCTCCTCGCTTTGAGGGCAATGACACTTCTTCAGGACCAATAACTCATAATATATCCTTGTGCCTTGCATGAGATGAGGAGAGAGAGGTTGTGGAATCTGCTGGAGATAAGGCTGGACAGCTGCCTGTTAAGGATGTGTCCTTGGGGAGGAGCTTCTGTTGTCGAGAGCCACCACAGGAACAGACGGAAGAGAGTCCTTCACGCAGCACAGAGCTAAACTGTGGAACTCCTCTCCACAGGAGGCAGCGATGGCCAACAACCTGGATGTCTTTGGAAGAGGAGCAGACAAATTCACAGAGAAGAGTGTGACCAATGGCTACTAGCCAGGGTGGCCCTGCCCTGCCAGGATGACCTCTACCTCCAGAGGCAGCAACACTTCTGAATTCCTGGAAGCTACCAGAGGAAAGAGCTGCTCTTGTCCTCCAATCCCACTTGAGGGTTCCCCAGTGGGGCATCTGGTTGTCTACTGTGAGAACAGAATGCCGGACTAGATGGGCCTTTAGCCTGATCCAGCAGCTTCCTCTTATGTTCTGTTCCTGAACCCACCAAATATGTTCCAATATGCACTCTTCCCACCTTGGATCAAATCTATGCTTCCAGGTGCCATAGGAAAGCTGCAGAGATAGCGCAGGATAGTGCGCACCCCGGAAATGATCTCTTTCAGCTTCTGCCTTCTGGAAGAAGGTACAGGGTTATAAAGACTAGGACTAGCCGCCTGAGAAACAGTTTCTCTCCAAATGCGATTTTGGTTTTAAATGCAGCATAAGGAGTCTCTGTGGGAGTATATTGTATTTAAAAATGAGGTATCAGAGTTTTTAGGGGGCTAACCAGGTTGGGATAGCTGTTGGTTTTTAAATGTCTTATGTAGATTTTTTTCAATTTCGTTGTTCTGTATGGGACAATGACAATAAAGATTATGGTATCATAATCGTAATCAAAGTTATTGTGGTTCCCATGTTGTATCTCAGACCAAGCCACCCAGTAGAGTTAGTTAAACAGGCCCTTCCGGAATGTTCTGCTATCACATCTCCATTGGTTTCACAACTTTCCCTTTGCTTATTTGGCTCCAGGAGATCCACCAAAGTGAACTTTACCCCAGTTTCCCCCCCCCCACTTCAATTTCCACGCCCCTCCCCCATCATCTCCATCTTACAAAATCCTTCAGCATTTGCATCCCGTGACTCACCCTCCAAGACGTAGATGAGTTCTGAGGAAACAAACAATGGAAAGGGATTTGCCAGCCTCTGGAAACTGTAATGATCTGTTACTCAACACAAGGTGCGTCAACGCCTTGGCCTCCCTTCTAGGCTCCTTGGGTCAGGAAGGAAGGATTCTGCTGCTAGATTTTGGCTTCAGGGAGAGACAGGCGTTCCAACGGTTGCAAAAGTCAAGAGAAAGAGGTTTAGTTGTCCCCGGCATCTCAGCCTGACTATGAAATACCCATCCCTTGTGAACACAGCTCAGCTGGTTAGCGTGTGGTGCTGAGAATGCCAAGGTTGCAGGTTTGATCCCTGACTGTGATAGCTGCATATTCCTGCATATTCCTGGGTTGGATGATGATGATGATGATGATGATGATGATGATTGAATTTATATATTGCCCTACACCCAGAGATCTCAGGGTTGTTCACAGAAAATATCACAATACATAAAATCAAAATAAAAACAATAACCCAATAACACATCCCCCCCGAAAAGAGCCACATTTTAAAAGGGCATAGGATGTCCATCAGGCCAACCAAAGGCCTGGTTAAAAAGGAACATTTTCACCTGGCGCCTAAAGGTGTATAATGAAGGCAGCTGTCTACCAGCTCTACCTGGTACGCAGGCTGAGACCCTCCCTGCCCGCACTGTCTCGCCAGAGTGGCGCATGCTCTAGTTATCTCCCGCTTGGACTACTGCAATGCGCTCTACATGGGGCTACCTTTGAAGGTGAATCAGAAACCGCAAGTAATCCAGAATGTGACAGCCAGACTGGGGACTGGGAGCAGCTGCCGAGACCATGTAACACTCGGTCCAGTAGACCTGAAGGAGCGTCTCCACCCCCATCGTTCTGCCCAGACTCTGAGGTTCAGTGCTGAGGGCCTTCTGATGGTTCCCTCCCTGTGAGAAGTGAGGTTACAGGGAACCAGGCAGAAGGCCTTCTCGGTGGTGGCGTCCGCCCTGTGGAATGCCCTCCCACCAGATGTCAAAGAGAAAAACAACTCCAAGACTTTTAGAAGACATCTGAAGGCAGCCCTGTTTAGGGAAGCTTTTAATGTTTAATAGATTATTGTATTTTAATATTCTGTTGGAAGCCGCCCAGAGTGGCTGGGGAAACCCAGCCAGATGTGTGGGGTATAAATAAATTATTATTATTGTTATTGTTGTTGTTGTTGTTGTTGTTGTTGTTGTTGTTGTTGTTGTTATTTCAAGATATTCCAGCTAAAAATAAGGAAGAACCTTCTGACAATGAGAGCTGTTTGACAGTGGAACAAGCTCCCTTGAGAGGTTTTGGATTCTCCTTTAAGCAGAGGTTGGATAGCCATCTGTCATGGATGCTTACGCTGAGATTCCTGCATTGCAGGGGGTTGGTCTAGATGACCCCTGGGGGTCCCTTCCAACTCTACGATTCCGCTATTCAATAATTCTATGAACATCCTCAGACTCACAGAAACATCTGGCGAGACCTTGCTCAGAACACCCCTGGAGACTCTATCCAGTTCTGAGCTCCATTTAAGAAGGCTATTGACAAGCTGGAACGTGTGCAACCAAGGAGGGCGACCAAGATGAGCAAGGGTCTGGAAACCAAGCCATATGAGGAACGGTTGAAGGAGCTGGGTATGTTTAGCCTGGAGAAAAAAGGAGCCTGAGAGGGGACATGAGTAAAAGGTAAAGGTAAAGGTACCCCTGACAATTAAGTCCAGTCGCAAACACCTCTGGGTTTGCGGTGCTCATCTCGCTTTAAAGGCTGAGGGAGTTGGTGTTTGTCTGCAGACAGTTTTCCCGGGTCATGTGGCCAGTATGACTAAGCCGCTTCTGGCGCAACAGAACACCATTACGGAAAACAGAGCGCACGGAAACACCGTTTACCTTCCCGCAGGAGTGGTACCTATTTATCTACTTGCACTGGAGTGCTTTTGAACAGGGGACATGAGAGCCATCTGCAAATATCCGAAGGGCTGAGCCATGGAAGATGGAGCAAGCTTGTTTCCTGCGGCTCCAGAGGGTAGGATCTGAACCAATGGGTTAAAACAACAAGAAGGTGGACTCTGACTAAACATGATGAAGAACTTTCTGACCGTGAGAGCTGTTTGGTGGTGTAACAGACTCCCTTCGGAGGCAGTGGACTTTCCTTCCTTGGAGGTTTTTAAGCAGAGGTTGGCTGGCCCTCTGTCATGGATGCTTTAGCTGAGTCTCCTCCATTGCAAGGGGTTGGTCTAGATGACTCTTGGGGTCCCTTCCATCTTTACAATTCTATGATTCCAGGATGCCACACCTGTGAACTGCACATACCATTGGGGTTTCAGCGGGAGCACCTGTCAGGAGTGTGTGCAGGAGCCGGGCCCTGTGACCAATAGGACTCTGCAGGATTGGGGCCTTCCTAAGTTTGTTCTGAAGAGGCAAGGCGTGGCCACACAGGTGAGGCCACTTGGTAACTTGCTGCACCTGGTGGCAAGATCCAGGAAGGGATATAAGGTCAGCATTTGCCTTCGGCTCTTTGTCACAGCTACTCATTTCCTCCTTGCTCCGTTTGGCTTCTTGCTTCCTGATCCTCGGACTTTGGCTTCTTGACTCCTTGGTTCTCGACCCTCAGACCCTTGACTTCGTGACTCCCTGCTTCCTGACCCTCGGACCCCTGGCTTCTGGACTCTCATTCCTTCTCCCACCCCGCCGTCTTGCCCCCGGTCCCGACGTCCTCAGCTGGGACTTTGATCGCCCGTAGACTGGACCGTGACAGCGCCAAACAACACTGCCTCCACGTTGCACACTGGAAGTTGTGTGCATCTCGCCGTGTTCTGAACGCTGGCCCTGCATTCATTCTCCAGTTACAAGAATCTTGGATCTCAGGGAGAGGAAATGGACCTCCTCCTCAGCCTGAGGCCTTGGAGAGCTTTCACCAGCTGGAGCGGACACTGCTGGCCTTGGTGAAGCAAGCAGCTGACAGTGCCCAGGGCAGCTGCACCTTTCATTGCCGCAATCCGGCCTTCGTAAATCAAGATAAACGGTAAGGGACCGTAAGAGCATCATCTCGATAAGCAACGCCAAGCAGATGCACCGAGAGCCGGCCAAGGCATTTGGGACTTGGTTCAAAAGGCCAATTTCAGCATTTTCCCCCTCAGGGAAAATTGCAGCTGTGGTGGCAGTTCCATTGTGACAACAGCACAGAGGAAAGAGGTCGGCCCACAGCCCTGACCCACACACCAGGGTCCTGATCCATATCTGCACCCCCGCAGCTGCAAAGAAAGAAACTAAAGCGAAATAGTGAAGGGAGTCGGAGAAGAGAAGGGTGAGAGCCGTCTTCCTATATCTGAAGAGCTGTCACATGGAAGATGGAGCAAGCTTCTTTTCTGGTTTAAAGAGGATCAGATTTTTATTTTATTTTTGCAGAATATATCAAGAGTTATTGTAAATAAGTTAAAACCCAAGTTGTTGTTGTTGTTTGGTCGTTTAGTCGTGTCCAACTCTTCGTGACCCCCTGGACCAGAGCACGCCAGGCACTCCTGTCTTCCACTGCCTCCTGCAGTTTGGTCAAACTCATGAACACTCAAGAACACTGTCCCACCATCTTGTCCTCTGTCGTCCCCTTCTCCTTGTGCCCTCCATCTTTCTCAACATCAGGGTCTTTTCCAGGGAGTCTTCTCTTCTCATGAGGTGGCCAAAGTCTTGGAGCCTCAGCTTCAGGAGACATCACCTTGCCAACAAAGGTCCGTATAGTTAAAGCTATGGTTTCCCCAGTAGTGATGTATGGAAGTGAAAGCTGGACCATCAAGAAGGCTGATCGCTGAAGAATGGATGCTTTTGAATTCTGGTGCTGGAGGAGACTCTTGAGAGCCCCATGGACTGTAAGAAGATCCAACCTCTCCATTCTGAAGGAAATCAGCCCAGAGTGCTCACTGGAAGGACAGATCCTGAAGCTGAGGCTCCAATACTTTGGCCACCTCATGAGAAGAGAAGACTCCCTGGAAAAGACCCTGATGTTGGGAAAGATGGAGGGCGCAAGGAGAAGGGGACGACAGAGGACAAGATAGTTGAACAGTGTTCTCGAAGAGACCAGCATGAATTTGACCAAACTGCGGGAGGCAGTGGAAGACAGGAGGGCCTGGTGTGCTCTGGTCCATGGGGTCACGAAGAGGAGGACGGCTGCCCAGTGGCTGGTGTGGATATGGAGGGGAACCTGGTGATATATTTCATTCCTTGTCCTCTTATTTCTTTTCTTTAAAATAAAAAATGAGTAGGGCTGTTAGAAGCTTTCTGGACCCCTTCCCCCCATTAAGATCCACTGGGCCTCCAGGCCGACCCCGCCCCACCTCAGCGGTCCTCTTCCTTGCCCGTCCCAAACACTTGTTCCTTCCTAAGCATCTAGATTTTTCCAAACTGAAAACCTGTAGCCAAAGAACAGATGGCACCCGGACAGAAACTTTATGACTATCGATCGCTGCTGGCAAAAGGGAGAGGTCTGGGACTCTGGCAAGGAGTTTTTGAGAGATGGGCTGACTTATCAATGAAAGGATAAATGATGTGAGTTGCTCAGTTTCAGCAGCTGCTGGGCAGCCAGCAGAGAAAGAGGCCAGGTTTGGCGCCTTGCGAACAGGCCTGCAGTTCTGTGTGAGTGGAGAAAAGTGTGTGTGAGTGTGAGAGAGAGTGTGTGTGTGTGTGTGTTGGAAATTGTTGTTGTTTAGTCGTTTAGTCGTGTCCTCCTCTTCGTGACCCCCTGGACCAGAGCACACCAGGCCCTCCTGTCTTCCACTGCCTCCCGCAGTTTGGTCAAATTCATGCTGGTCTCTTCGAGAACACTGTTCAACTATCTTGTCCTCTGTCGTCCCCTTCTCCTTGCGCCCTCCATCTTTCTCAACATCAGGGTCTT
This sequence comes from Podarcis cretensis, assembly GCF_951804945.1. NCBI lineage: Eukaryota > Metazoa > Chordata > Lepidosauria > Squamata > Lacertidae > Podarcis > Podarcis cretensis. Next base: position 100,592,909 of record NC_137174.1, read on the forward strand.
TTCCAGGGAGTCTTCTCTTCTCATGAGGTGGCCAAAGTATTGGAGCCTCAGCTTCAGGATCCGTCCTTCCAGTGAGCACTCAAGGCTGATTTCCTTCAGAATGGAGAGGTTGGATCTCCTTGCAGTCCATGGGACTCTCAAGAGTCTCCTCCCGCACCAGAATTCAACAGCATCAATTCTTTGGCGATTAGCCTTCTTTATGGTCCAGCTCTCACTTCCATACATCACTACTGGAAAAACCATAGCTTTCACTATACGGACCTTTGTCGGCAAGGTGATGCCAACAAAGGTCCGTATAGTTAAAGCTATGGTTTTCATAGTGGAGAGTTTTGACCAAACGTGATCCACCTAGAGCAGGAACTGGCAAGCCACTCCAGTATCCCTGCCATGGACGAAACCCAAGTAGGAATTGAATAATGAGCAGCAGTAAAATAAGCATTGGGGATTAATGTGGAGCAGACAGGGTATAATATGGAGCAATATTAGAAATTATGGGGAAACCAGGGAGGGGTGGAGGGGAAGTCACATGTTAATTGAAAACTATCAAGATGTATTAAACCTGAAAACTTTTGAAATTTATAAATAAAATGCAAAACAAACAAACGAATGAGATTAGGAAGAACTTTCTGAGTGTTAAGATAACCTTGGAAGGTGGTTGGAAGTTTTAAAGCTGTCTGTCAGGGATTCTTGGCTGTGATTCCCACATTGCAGGGGGTTGGACTAGATGACCCTTGGGGGTCCCTTCCGTTCCAACTCCAGAATCCTATGGAAACACAGGCACTTCAGCACAAAACACACCCAGTCGTTCCCTGTAGCTTGGCTTTCATTCACCACTACACTGGCTTGGACGAATGGAGATATATAAGTAGAAGGGAATGTTTGTTGCAAGTGTTCTAAATTTCTCTGCCTTCTCCCTCTCAGTCCTAATCAGCCCTTTTGCTTAATTAAATCTAAAGCCAGAGGAATGGCATGTGACTACGCCCGTGGAGAATTAATTACTTGATTGCATAACCGTTAACGGATTTATATCGCCTTCCCTCTCCCTCTCTGTTTCTTCTTATTTCCTTGGGAAACTGGCGTTCCGTGACTCTCTCTTTTTGTCCCTTTATGATTATCATTCTTCTGCAGGGAGGTGGGCGTCGGTTTGCTCCAGCTGCAGTCTGGATCCACAAAATGCAAAGCGACGCTTAGGATATCGCGTGCAAAAAGGCCTGAAACGTAGTGTTGGCGGCCTTTGCTCTGGTTAGCTGTTTGATTAACAAAACCCACAGCTGCATCCTCATAGAGAACAAATTGCATAGTGAAGCCTGGACACAGATTTATTCTGCAAGTCCCGAGTACCTGAGTACAGCAGTTTCTCCCTAGGAAAATCAGCGTAGCTTTCCCTTCCCGGCTCTGATGTGCTGCTCTTGCAAAAACTTATTTCATAAAATATATACAGTGCTTTTTTAAAATAAATAAAAAATCCAAACAGTTTATGAGAAGATAAAACCAGGATATGCCCTTGGGTGTTGCTTATTTCTTTTCCTTGCACTGCATTTCGATCCCACCTTTTTCTCCACGGAGCTCAGGGTGGTTCTCTTCCACCCCATTTAATCCCCACAAAAACCCTGTGGGATAAAATAGGCTGAGAGGCAGTGACTAGTCTCAGCTTTCTAAGCATCCAGGCAGGCTTGTCGAAGCGAACATGTTCTTAGCAGGCGTCAGAAAGCGTACAGTGAAGACACCTGCCTGATGTCAATCTGCAGGGAGTTCCAAAGTGCAGGTGCTGCCATACTAAAATATTGATTTCTTACAAATGTGGGGTGCGTTTGCAGGCTCCAAATGACACAAGCTCCTTAACATGGCCAACTTTCTGCGACACAACTATAGGAATTCTGGTTAAGTTCAGCGATGCTTCGGTGCGTGCATACCCGGTGTTAAAGTTTTGGGACTTGGAGAGTATTCTGATGTCTTTTTGGGACCTCCCCGCGTTATCCCAGAGAGCTCTTTTTAAAGTCCCTCCTTCTGTGAAGTATGCAGTTGAGACCAGGCTGGCACAGAATGCCATCTTTGTTCTCCCGTTCAAACCATTGCAATCTGTTCTATGCAGAGTGGACTTTGAAGATGCTCCAAGAATTTCAGACGTTGAAGCAAGCTGTGAGCAAATGTGCATATTCTTACTTCTGATGCCCTAAACAACTCGGGTTTCCAGTTATCTCCTGGAATGCATCCTTCCCTAGGACTTCAGGCCTGGTGCTGGAGACCTTCTGATGAGGCCCTGCTCTGGGTACAGGGTTCAAGGTTACAGGGAGCTTAGAATCACCCCTGTCACAAGCAGGGCCTTTTCCGGAACAGCCCCGCTGCTACAGAACCCCTTCGGAGAGAGAGGTTCATGCATCCTCCTATCTGCTGGCCTTTCCAAGCCAAGTTAAAAAATGTTTCTTCTTCGGATAGCTGTGGAAAAAGGACTTTTCCTTTCCCATATCATAGTATTGTAGATTTCCAAGGGACCCCAAACATCACCCAGCCCAACCTGTTCCTTCTATTGCTTTTCACTATAATATTTCCCAGTCATTTTGCTGGAATTTGGGGCATTTGTTCTCATTGCTTCATTTTAGTCGTTTTTGTCTTCCGCTCCGTAAACCACAGTGTTTTATTAAAAGGGGTGGGGGGTGGGGAAGAATAGCAGTCCAGATTGGGATTTATATAGGACCCATCCTATTATCCTGATTCGTTCCAAACTGTTTCTAGCATTGTGCTTTAAACCGTTGCAACCCACCCAGGGACCTTAGGGCAAAAGGTAAATGAAAACAACAGGAACAATGAGCAACACCAAAAAAAATTGCGAAGTTATGAGCGTGTTGCTGATTGAGAAATATTGCTCTCCCTTCTGAGGTTGCATTAACTTTGACCCTGCACTATTTTAAAGCATGGTTAAGCTTACCTATAGGGACGCGGGTGGCGCTGTGGGTTAAAGCGCAGAGCCTAGGACTTGCTGATTAGAAGGTCAGCGGTTCGAATAGGCGATGGGATGAGCTCCCGTTGCTCGGTCCCTGCTCCTGCCTACCTAGCAGTTCGAAAGCACATCAAAGAGCAAGTAGATAAATAGGTACCGCTCCGGTGGGAAGGTAAACGGCATTTCCGTGCGCTGCTCTGGTTCGCCAGAAGCGGCTTCGTCATGCTGGCCACATGACCCGGAAGCTGTACGCCGGCTCCCTTGGCCAATAAAGCGAGATGAGCGCTGCAACCCCAGAGTTGGCCATGACTGGACCTAATGGTCAGGGGCCCCTTTACCCTTTACCTTAAGCTTACCTATGGTTTCAAAGGTGTGTACAGAGAATGCTGGAGTAAAGGGATAAAACTACGAGTGCTTTCCTGCTCCTCTTCTCCTGCTATCCTGCCCAGAACTAAGCCATAGCTGTGCTTAGCATTATCTCCAAACTTGGTTTTGTTTCCTCCAAACGGACCATGAGCATTAAATCTTGTTTTTAACCAGCATGCTGTGCATTCACCTTTAAAACATAGTTAAGATTAATCTATGGCTTAAGCAGTGGATCCCAAAGTGGCAGGATTACTTAGGGGGAGACCAAGAGGCAAGGGAACAGTGCCGGGTGCAAATGCTAATCGGTTTGGTTGAATTAATTGAGCTAACTAGTTTTAATTGGATTTTGAATAAATGCGCAGTTAATTGTTGCTCTTTTGAATTTTATGGTGCTATTACCTTTCTTAGCTTTCGTTCTACATTAGCTCCCAGTACGTTTCTGAGCACAATTCAAAGTGTTGGTGCTGACCTTGAAAGTCCTAAACGTCCTTGGCCCAGTATACCTGAAGGAGTGTCTCCACCCCCATTGTCCAACCTGCACAATGAGGTCCAGCTCTGAGGGCCTTCTGGTGGTTCCCTCATTGTGAGAAGTGAGGTTACAGGGAGCCAGACAGAGGGCCTTCTCGGTAGTGGCGCCCACCCTGTGGAACGTCCTCCCAGCAGATGTCAAGGCAATAAACAACTATTTTATTTTTAAAAGACATCTGAAGGCAGCCCTGTTCAGGGAAGTTTTTAATATTTAATGCTGTATTGTTTTTAATACTCAATTGGGAGCCGCCCAGAGTGGCTGGGGAGACTCAGCCAGATGGGCGGGGTATAAATAATAAATTATTATTATTATTATTATTATTATTATTATTTCATAGAAGTGATTGAACTGTAGAGTTGGAAGGGACCTCGAGGGTCATCTAGTCCAACCCTCTACAAGGCAGGATTTTGCAACTATCTCATGTGGGGATCGAACCTGCGATCTTGGCACTCTAGCCAACTGAGCCAGTTATCAGGATATTTAAGGTGGTGTGCAAAGCAGGCCTTTATCTTCAAATGAGACTTGACCCGGACCACTTGCAGCCACCCTAAGACATAGTTTTAAATGAAGATTTAGAAATGCGGATTTGTTTCCGGCGATATGACATTGTGCACTGATGACAGCCCTTCCCCTTTCTCCCTCTCTCCCTCCCCATTAAGGGCACAGAGCTCTTGCTGCTTACTCAGTGTCTGGGCTCGGCTGAGGTCACTTGGATGTGAGAAAGTCAACTGGGGCCGAATCCGTAACAAGAACAAGAGGTGCTGGCCTTCCGACTTGGGAGAGAAGAAAAGGCACGTCCATCACAGCTGAGAGGTCCAGACAGGCCCAAGAATGTTAGGAGATTCCGGACGAAGAAAAGTAATTCTTCACATGGCACATTGTGGAACTATGGAACTCATTGCCACCGGAGGCAGTGGAGAACACAAACCTGGATGGCTTTAAAAGAGGATTGGACCAGTTCATGGAAGAGGAGAAGGCTTGGGATGGCTGCTGGCCAAGATGGCTCTTCCCCACTTCCAAGTTGGGGGCAGCAATGCTTCTGAATATCGCTTGCTGGAAACTGCAGGAGGGGAGAAGGCTCTGATGCTTGGATCCTGCTTCCAGGTTTCCCATTAAGGCATATGGGTAACCACAGGCAGAACAAGATGCTGGACTAGATGGGCTTGATCCAGCAGCCAGAGACCTTCATGGCTGGGAGTCCTGGAAGACCTGCTCCCTGCCTTGCAGGCCTTTTCCACCTGACCTGGGGGGGGGGTGAAGCCCGGACTGACTCCAGCTACAAAAGCAGAGGCTGTTGAACAGATTCCTGGACTGGAATATTTTTTCAGAGCTTTCGTTGGAGGCTTTTGTTACTGCTGATTTGCGTGGAAATTGTTCAGTTTGGTTGTGTATTTTTGTTGTGTTTTATTTGTTGAAGGGACGCGGGTGGCGCTGTGGGTAAAACCTCAGCGCCTAGGGCTTGCCGATCGCATGGTCGGCGGTTCGAATCCCCGTGACGGGGTGAGCTCCCGTCGTTCGGTCCCAGCTCCTGCCAACCTAGCAGTTCGAAAGCACCCCTAAGTGCAAGTAGATAAATAGGTACCGCTTTATAGCGGGAAGGTAAACGGCGTTTCCGTGTGCTGCGCTGGTGCTGGCTCGCCAGAGCAGCTTCGTCACGCTGGCCACGTGACCCGGAAGTGTCTCCGGACAGCGCTGCCCCCCGGCCTCTTAAGTGAGATGGGCGCACAACCCTAGAGTCGGACACGACTGGCCCGTACGGTTACCTTTACCTTTTATTTGTTGCTTATGATTACTTTTGTTATGCTTGTAAATATGTAAATTCTTTTCATCTTGTAAGTCTCCCTGAGCAAGGTTTTAACTATGGAAAGGTGGCAGACAGATAATATGATGATAGTAAATTCCATTGCTCAGAAATGAATCATAGAACTGGCCTCAACCAGAGCCAGGGCTTTTTTGGCCGTGGCCCCAACTTGGTGGAACGCTCTGTCCCAAGAGACTAGGGCCCTGTGGGACTCGACATCTTTCCAGACTAGGGCCTGCAAGACAGAGCTGCTCCACCAGGCCTTTGGCTTGCCATCAATTTGATTTGAACTGATTTTATAATGAATTGATCTTAGAATGTATTTCAACTATGGTAATTGATTGTGATTTTATGTAAACTGTGTTACTTTTACTGTTGTTAGCGGCTTCAGCTGGGGAGGGCGGAATATAAATAAATTATTATTATTATTATTAACTGTAGAGTTGGGAGGGAACCCCAGGGGTCATCTAGTCCAACCCCCTGCAATGCAAGAAAATCCACTAAAGCATCCATGACAGATGGCCATCCAACCTCTGCTTAAAATCTACAATGGAGGTGAGTCCACCACCTGCATCGGTCACCTGAGCGATCCCAGCCAATCAGGGATCTCGCTAAGACTGGGCAGCTCTGAGCCTCTTTGCAATGCCCCCTTATGCCTCACTGAGGGGAGACTGTTGTCTGTAAGCGCTATGAAGGCTCATTGCAATGTGCTGTAGGTGCGCTGAATCAGAAATTGCTTTCCAATTGGAATCAGATACCTGTTGCAAATGTAAAGAAAAAGAAGGTACTTTATCCACCTGTGGTGGCTATGTAAGACAGTAAAATCTTTCTGGGAAATGATTTAAAATGAGTTGGGAAAAAGGATGAAGATAACATTTGTGAAAAAAGCAGAAGCTTTGCTTTTAGGTATAATTGCTGGACAAGCAGGGGAAATAATTTGTTTATGTATGCTACCATGGTTCCTCAAATGATTTATACCCAAAGATGGAAGGAAGAAACTCTATGATTCTATGATTCTATGAAACAGTTCCAACAATGGAAGATTGGCAATTAAAATTAATGGAATATGCAGAAACGGCGAAATTCACCGGAAGAATAAGAAATCAAGAGAGACTTTATAAAATAGAATGGGGAAAATTTATTGACTATTTGAAGACACATTGTACACAAATTGAAGCATTAGTGAGACTAATATAAAGATAAGGGAAATTTTGTAAATATATTCGAATTGGATATGCAGTAATAAAAAGATATGAAGTAAATAGCCGCAGAAAGGAGGGGAGGGAAGTTGAGGGGAAGGTAAATTAGATTTGCACAGATTTTGTTTTTCTCATTAAAATATTTGTAAAAGTGGGAAATGAAAAATAAAATTTTATATGTATATATAAAGAAAGAAACTGCTTTCCAAGTAGCAGCAGGCTGGGTGTTGGTCCAGGGATCAGAGTGATCCCCTGTGTGATCTCCCCTTTCAGCTCCAAGAACCACCCAGTCCCACAAAGCACCTGGATCAAAAGAGAGCGGCTGGAATGCTTTCTGCTCTAAGTCTAACTCATCCTGCAAGCCTGCCTGGAGCAAGGCAGCAACTGCTTACTCTGCACTCTTCCCTCCTCGCTCCACATCAGACCCTCATATCCCCAGGGCGTGCGCAGAGGGTGATTCCACCCTCCTCCCAGGTGTTGCGCTCTCACACTCACCCACCGGCTCCCAATGCGCCTAATTTGCAAAAGATGAAACAACAGAGAAATATCCCAAACCACGCCTGCTGCCTGACACCACATTGCTCAGTGTTGCAAAATGGTTTTCTAAGGTGTCCTACCGAACATCAAAGCCACCCAGATTCGGGCCCCAAAGGATCTTGAACCGGCGATGGGAGCGACTCCCCTGTGCAGAAATGCTGCAGCGTTTAGGAGAAAGGGGAAGGGAAATTTATAAGATTATTCACGGCATGGAGAAAGTGCATGGGGGGGGAAACGTCACTCCTAATGCTAAAGGTAAAGGGACCCCTGACCATTAGGTCCAGTCGTGACCGACTCTGGGGTTGCGGTGCTCATCTCGCTTTACTGGCCGAGAGAGCCGGTGTACAGCTTCCGGGTCATGTGGCCAGCATGACTAAGCTGCTTCTGGCGAACCAGAGCAGCGCACAGAAACGCCGTTTACCTTCCCGCCGGAGCGGTACCTATTAATCTACTTGCACTTTGACGTGCTTTCGAACTGCTAGGTGGGCAGGAGCAGGGACCGAGCAACGGGAGCTCACCCCGTCGCGGGGATTCGAACCGCTGACTTCTGATCGGCAAGTCCTAGGCTCTGTGGTTTAACCCACAGCGCCACCCACGTCCCTCCCTCCTAATGCTGGAACCTGTGAACACACCAATGAAGCCAGATTCAGGCAGGTAGCCGTGTTGGTCTGACGCAGTCGAAATAAATAAAAAAAATTGTCCAGTAGCACATTTGTTGTTGTTGTTTAGTCATTTAGTTGTCTCTGACTCTTGGTGACCCCATGGACCAGAGCATGCCAGGCACTCCTGTCTTCCACTGCCTCCCACAGTTTGGTCAAACTCATGCTGGTAGCTTGGAGAACACTGTCCCACCATCTCATCCTCTGTCGTCCCCTTCTCCTTGTGCCCTCCATCTTTCCCAACATCAGGGTCTTTTCCAGGGAGTCTTCTCTTCTCATGAGGTGGCCAAAGTCCTGGAGCCTCAGCTTCAGGATCTGTCCTTCCAGTGAGCACTCAGGGCTTATTTCCTTAAGAATGGATAGGTTTGATCTTCTTGCAGTCCATGGGACTCTCAAGAAAGTAAAATCTCTCACTGCCTCCAGGGACAAAGACAACAGGCATATAAAAGTAGCACCTTAGAGACCAACTAGGTTTGATGATCATAATAATAATAATAATAAAATTGTATCGATATCCTGCACTCCCCAGCAAAAGCCGGGCTCAGAGTGGCTAACAACAGTAAAAATAACACAGTTTACATAAAATCACAATCAATTAATTGAAATGCATTCTAAAATCAATTCATTCTAAAATCAATTCAGAGTCAAATTCATGGCAACCATTAGGCTAGAGTTCTATGAGGATCACCGAAGGAGTGGGTCAGGCTGTGCCTTGGCCAAAGGCCTGGTGGAACAGATCCGTCTTGCAGGCCCTGCGCAAAGATGTCAAGTCCTGCAGGGCCCTAGTCTCTTGTGACAAAGCGTTCCACCAGATCGGGGCCATGGCCGAAAAAGCCCTGGCTCTGGTTGAGGCCAGCCTAACCTCCCTGTGGCTCCGGATCTCCAAGATGTTTTTATTTGAAGACCGTAAGGTCCTCCGTGGGACATACCAGGAGAGGTGGTCCCGTAGGTACGAGGGTCCTAGGCCGTATAGGGCTTTAAAGGTTCTGGGTATAAGCTTTCATGTGCATGCACACTTCTTCAGATGAAGCTGAATGTGGGAAGATTCAGGACAAATTGCAGAATTGCAGAATCATAGAATTGTATAGTTGGAAGGGACCCCAGGGGTCATCTAGTCCAGCCCCCTGCACTGCAAGAATCTCAGCTAAAGCATCCAAGATAGATGGCCATCCAACCTCTGCTTAAGAACCTCCAATGAAGGAGAGTCCACCACCTTCCAAGGGAGAAGATTCCACGGTCAATCAGCTCTTACTGTCAGGTTTTTTTCCTAATGTTGAATCGGAATCTCCGTTCTTGTAACTTGAAGCCATGGGTTCGAGTCCTACCCTCCGGAGCAGGAGAAAAGAAGCTTGCTCCATCTTCCATATGACAGCCCTTCGGATATTTGAAGGCGGCTCTCATATCCCTTCTCTTTCCAGGCTAAACATACCCAGTTCCTTCCACCCTTCCTCATCAGGCTTGGTTTCCAGACCCTAGATAAAAGAAAGCAATTTTTTAATGTTTCAATCTATGGAACTCACTGCCACAGGATGCTGGGATAGATGGGCTATTTGCCTGATCCAGCAGGCAGGCTCCTCTTAGGTTCTCATAGAACCTCCCAGTCCAGTGGCCGTCTATTTTGGTTTCTAGGTTCTTGGGGTATTTGGCTGCTGTGAGTATAGGACGCTGGGATAGATGGGCTGTTGGCCTGATCCAGGAGGCCTCATCTTAGGTTCTTAGGTTCTCCCTCCCACCCCCATCACACGGGAGAAGGTGCCTTTCAGAGGGCTGTCCTGTTGCACTGTGCCAGGGAGGCAAAATTCCCTCCAAAGACGGATGCCCTTTCTCCTCTCCATCCCACTAACTGGCAGCTTTGGCTTTCCCTTGGAGGATGTAGGTGTTTGCTCTAGGCTACGATGACAGGAGAAATAGTTTTGCAAGGCGAGGCCTGGGCGTATTTGGGCGTGACGCAGAGGAAGTCAGCGCACGGGGATTTGCTTGTGTATGTGTGCTGGAGAGGGAGAAAAACCCTATTCATTTTAATTATACCTGGGCTGGTAACTCACTGTCTTCTCTTTTATATATTTTGATTATTAATCACTGGTTAGTATCTCCTTTCTTGGCTAAGCCAGGGGAGATTTCACCTATAATTCTGCAGAGTCCGGGATTTACGAGAGGCACGTACAGGGGCTGGTAGCCAAGAATACCTGCCAGGAAGGGGCTGGCGTGCGGAACGGGGCAGCAAAATTTTACTGGCAATTTGCAGGAGGTGCAAACTGGCAGCCCCAAGAACTTGCCGCCGTCAAGGGCAAATTGTAAATGAGCTTTCTTCAGTCTGGTGCACCAATGTAGTCCATATAGTTAAGGTCCGTATAGTTAAAGCTATGGCTTTCCTAGTCGTGATGTATGGAAGTGAGAGCTGGACCATAAAGAAGGCTGATTGCCGAAGAATGGATGCTTTTGAATTCTGGTGCTGGAGGAGACTCTTGAGAGTCCCATGGACTGCAAGAAGATCAAACCTCTCCATGGTGGTGTTGATGGTGCTGTGTATTGAAGAGGGTTTCAAAATTCAGGCTGGTGAAGTTCTGAGTTAGGCTAAAGAATAAATGAATTGAAAACTGGATTTGCACATTACGAAAACTCACCATCAGGGCTTTCCAGTCAAACTGAACTTTAAGTAACACCGTTGGATGTTTAAGGCATCAAATGGACTACACCAACTAAATTCAGTTTTTGGTTCACATTTTTAAACCAACCCCACCCCTTACAAATTATGAACTTGTTAACATTTCTGACTGGAAAGGTTTTGGAAACCTGGCCCAAGTTCAGATTTGGTTAAAAGTTCCCTTTCCTTTTGGGTGAGAGCGAAGGGTTCTGCGTGGCTGAGCCAGGAGAACAGCCCAACTCTCCTCATTGTGCCTTGACATCAGCGCCTGGTGAAGAATCCTTCATCTCTCTGTCACCAGGCTTTGCAAACAATGCTTAAGTCAACACAGACAGCAATGACAGCTAATATAAGCCACGGAGAGCAGCTAAAATGGCTGAAATAACCAGCTTTCAAAAGTAACGAGGTTATGACTCACTGGCTTCTTGGAACCAAAGCTTCCCTTTCTTTCTCTTTCTAAAGGCATACAAAAGAAAGTACTTATTCACACAGAACAACCCATGGAACCTGTGGACAGAAGATGGACAGCTTAGGGCTCATCCTTCTGCTTCCCACCGGGGAAAAATCTTTCTTTAGTTTCAGCTTTCCGGTGTCCAATCCAGTTTTTTACATTCCCACAGCAAATTACGATTTCAAAAATGAAACGAAAAGTCGCGAATACCCGCCAACGTTTTAGCACGAATTTTCCCCATGTGTGCGTATTTTTGCATGCAATTCACCCAAAAGCACATTTTTACAAAGCAATGTCCCATAATAATAATAATAATAATTATTATTATTATTATTATTATTATTATTATTATTATTATTTATATCTCGCCCTCCCCAGCCGAAGCCGGGCTCAGGGCAGCTAACAACATTAAAATAATACAACATTCTAAAATCATTTCATTATAAAATTAATTCAAATCAAATTGATGGCAACCATTGGGCTAGGGTTCTGTGGAGATTGCCAAAGGGGAGGGGTGTCAGACTGTGCCTTGGCCAAAGGCCTGGTGGAAGAGCTCCATCTTGCAGGCCCTGTGGAAAGATGTCAAGTCCCGCAGGGCCCTAGTCTCTTGTGACAGAGCGTTCCACCAGATCGGAGCCACAGCCGAAAAAGCCCTGGCTCTAGTTGAGGCCAGCCTAACCTCTCTGTGACCTGGGACCTCCAAGACAGTTTGTTGCATTTTTTTTAATGCACCTGTTACCCAAAGATTTTAGGGGGCACGTCACATGGCTAGAGAAGAGCACTGCAAAATTCAGAGAAGTGCAGATTTCAGAGGATCCTAGAATCACAGACTCATTGAATCGTAGAGCTAGCCTTGCCTTCTTGCAAGAGAAATTCAGCACCATTGTTAAGAGGAGAGACGTCAAGAAGTTCCTTTTGTGTGTTTTGTCTCCATGCCATCCTGCCTCCAAGGAGCTCAGAGCTGTGTTTCTGATCTTGGCTCACCCCACTTTTCCCCTCCTGACAAGCTTGTTAGGTAGGCTGGACACACAGTGAGTAATAGGCCCAAAGTCACAGAATCTTAAAGTTGGAAGGGGAAGCCAAGGGACATCTAGTAGACCTGAAGGAGCATCTCCCCCCCCCTATCATTCTACCCGGACACTGAGGTCCAGCTCCGAGGGCCTTCTGGCGGTTCCCTCCCTGCGAGAAGCCAAGTTACAGGGAACCAGGCAGAGGGCCTTCTCGGTAGTGGCACCCGCCCTGTGGAACGCCCTCCCACCCGATGTCAAAGAGAAGAACAACTACCAGACTTTTAGAAGACATCTGAAGGCAGCCCTGTTTAGGGAAGCTTTTAATGTTTAACAGACTACTGTATTTTAATATTCTGTTGGAAGTCACCCAGAGTGGCTGGGAAAACCCAACCATATGGGCGGGGTATACATAGTAAGAAGGTTCTATGCCTGGCTCCCTGTAACCTCACTTCTCGCAGTGAGGGAACCACCAGAAGACCCTCAGCGATGGACCTCCAAGTCCGGGCTGAACGATGGGGGTAGAGACACTCCTCCAGGTATACTGTTTAGGGCTTTCAAGGTCAGCACCAACACTTTGAACTGTGCTTGGAAACGTACTGGGAGCCAATAGGATGATGGACTCCTAAACCAGATTCTGGAAAGGCTCAGTTCTCGTGTAGCCCATAGATCTTAAGAAAAAGCTACACAGCAATCCATAGATGCGTAGTGTACAGGAAAGCAAAGTACAGAAACTTTATTATTGTTGTTGTTGTTGTTTAGTCATTTAGTCATGTCCGACTCTTCGTGATGATGATGAAGATGATGATGATTATACTGCCCTATACAAGCAGGTCTCAAGGTGGCTCACATGGTGAAAGTGCAATATAAAAACACGGAATACGTAATCAAAATAAAAACAGAAATAACAAAATAACCTTCTCCCCCCCCAAAAAAAAACATTTTAAAAGGGCACTGGGTGACAATAGAGCAGCACAAAGCTTCGTGGGGGGATCTGCTGTGAGTCAGGGTGCTTTGCTGACATTGCTTTCTGATATGCCGAACAGTACCTTGAACCACCCCATTTCCCCTTATAATTTAGTTAATCTGGGCCAGATTCAACTGAAACACAGGGTTGCAGAGGCAGAGGGCTCCCCAAAGGGTTAGTCATCTAGTCCAACCCCCTTCAGTGATGAAAAGAGGAGGGCAAGTCCTGCTGGTGCAACGAGGCAAAGGTTTAAGGCACAATCCTGTACACGTTTACTGACTCCAAGAAGCAAATCCCATTCAGTGGGGTTTACTCGCAGGTAAATTAGCCATAGGCTTCCAACCTTCTGCTGCAATTCTCTGCTGTTATTCGGAAGCAAGTTCTGCTCTATTTTGCAGGTCTGGCTCTTTTTTAAAAAAAACTATAACTAGTAAAGCAGAATGAATATAATACTAAAGGGAAAATTTATGATAGCCAGACACTCCTGCTAACCTGTAGGAATTAAATCACATAGATTTTTGCCATTAGTAGTAGTAGTAGTAATAATAATAATAATAATAATAATAATAATAATAATAATAATTTATTATTTATACCCCGCCCATCTGGCTGGGTTTCCCCAGACACTCTGGGCGGCTTTCAACAGAATATTAAAATACAATAATATTTTATACAACAATTTAATAATTGATTAAACATTAAAACCTTCCTTAATATATTTGCACAAATGCCCACCAACACAGCACAGAAGTTTGACTTGGGCTTTTCATGAGTTATGACAGACCTGCAGCAAACAATACGAAACGACATACATTATACTTACCAGTATTGAAAAATGTGCCCACTTTTGTCTCTGTGTGTGTAGTTCTGCTGAGTTATACATTAAACTGCATATTTGGGGGGGGGGGACTATATTGCAAACCAATAAAGGGTATATATAAAGGGTAGATAGATAGATAGATAGATAGATAGATAGATAGATAGATAGATACACACACACACACACACACACACATATATTATGAATAACTCCTTCCTGGGTCTTTCCGCCCATTCTTGTTTGAGCACCTGGTCTTAAGAGAATATTGGGATTTAAGGCTCTGGAGATGACAAACCGACCTCAGGCTCACTTCAGAAAACGTCTTAAGCAAAGAAAGGCAGAGATTAGGCTTTCATCGTTCTGTGGCTTGACTCAGAGAGGCGAAGGGCCGGCGTGAGTGTGTGCGCACCGTTTTCCGTGACCTCGGCGATGACTCCAGGTGGCTCAGATCACGGATGCATTAAATCTGCCGCTGTCAAATGTGCTCTGGCTCCGGGGCAAAAGGAGGGGAGGCAGTCTTACCCCACTGTGGCGAGAACAGCGCTACAGGCACACCCTAGCTCCCATTTAAGACAGTGGGGCTTACTCCTGAGTAGCTGGGTGCAAGACTACACTGTGATAACATAAAGGTAAAGGTAAAGAGACCCCTGACCATTAGGTCCAGTCGTGGCCAACTCTGGGGTTGCGGCGCTCATCTCGCTTTACTGGCCGAGGGAGCCGGCGTACAGCTTCCGGGTCATGTGGCCAGCAGGACTGAGCCGCTTCTGGTGAACTAGAGCAGAGCACGGAAACGCCGTTTACCTTCCCGCCAGAGCGGTACCTATTTATCTACTTGCACTTTGACGTGCTTTCGAACTGCTAGGTTGGCAGGAGCAGGGACCGAACAATGGGAGCTCACCCCGTTGCGGGGAATCGAACTGCCGATCTACTGATCGGCAAGTCCTAGGCTCTGTGGTTTAACCCACAGCACCACCCATGTCCCTTACACTGCAGATAACATAGTAAATAATAATAAATAATACATTTTTATTTAGACCCTGCCCTCCCCGGCCGGGCTCAGAGCAGCTAACATCATATAAATAATACAATATGCATAAAAACAAGCAAGCAAGCAATTTTCCCCACCCTCCAGTGGAAAAATACCATCAGAGTTGGAGTGGCAACAAAAATAAATGGAATACGCAGAGCGGGCTAAATTAACAGAAAGAAGGAGAGACCATACAGAACAAGCATTTATTAATAAATGGGGTTTGTTTAAAAGGCACCTGAAAGACTGTTGTAACAGCATGATGCCTGTGGCAGCCTTCGAATAACTTCTGCAATATAGTGGATAAGTGTAAGAAAGTACAATCTTTCTGATAATTAACAACCAAAAACTGTGCTAGGTAAATGAACATTTTAAGACATAAGGAGTGGGCGAGAAGTTGTTGGAACCTTAAGAAGACTGTGATAAGGTGTATCAGATGTTTTTTTTTTTTTTTTCCTATGGATAACTCTGATTTTATGTTACATTTTTCTAAGTTCAATAAAGCGTTTATTTTTATTTTTTAAAAAAGGATTTCCCCCACCCTCCAGGCTGGAGACGGAGAACTTTGGCCAGGGGTGCAAGACATTCCTATGAACATGATTTATGTCTTTGACTGTAGGGAAACGATAAAGAGAGAGCCAGGGTGATTTAGGCTGCATTCCAAGTGCTGAACATCCCCACCCATTCCAGGAAGGCTCCACCTTCCTGACTCATACAGAAAGCGAAATTGGGGAACATATACTGTATTGCAAACAAGCGTCTTTCCTGCAAGCCGCTTTCCCCCTTTCCCTGTCTGATGTGAAATCTCGAAGCGGGCTTCCTTTCAGAAAAAGAGAGGGACCATGTGAAACAACTTTGGCATCAATATTTCCAAAGTTGAAAAGTTTCCCAAAATAATGGGGAGGGGGGGAGGAACAGCAGCACATTTCTACACATGAATGCAAATTTATTTGGTGCGAAATTCCCCAAACGTCTCAAACATTTAAAAAGATGTGAGATATCATACATATAATGAGTTTTAATCTGTTTTTAGCCTTTTGTTATTTGAAGTATTTGAACATAGTTTGTTTATTTGAAGTTTTTGAAATAGTTGTAATTTTCTCTTGTTGATAACTTTCTGTAAACTGCTTTGAGGTTCTTTTCTTTTTCATGCAATCAAGCGGTGTATAAGTTTTATGGAATAAATTAAATAAAAGGATTCCTGCAAGGATGAATTATTACATGCTTTAAAAAAATTACTCTATAAGAACAGCGGGGGCTGAGAGTTGTCATGTCTCCTGAGGCTCAAACTCTGGTAGACTCAAAGGGAGGAGCCTAATTGCTAAGGGGCGGTGCCTGTCAGATGAGGGTGGAGCCTTGTGGGGTGTGTGGAGCCTAGTTCAGAGGTCTCCATGCACCCTGTACCACCTGGATGAGATTCCCCCAAGCCCTTATCCTGCCACATTTTTTACACTAGTTTCTGAGGAAAAAGAGGATTTTGTCTATGTACAGCTGAAGGCATCTGAAGTCAGCCCTGTTTAGGGAAGTTTTTAATGTCTAATGCTGTATTGTATTTTTAATGTTTGGTTGGTTGCTGACCAGAGTGGATGGGGACCAGTGGGGTAGCGTGGGGGGTGCAGGGGGGCCCGGCCGCACCGGCTGCAACATCTGGGGGGGGGGCGCGCTCGCCGCCTCCGGAGTCGCCGAAGAGCCTCGGGCGCAGGCTGTAGCAGAGCCCCATGTCTCGCGTAACTGACGAGCTGTGCGCGCGTCCGGGCTGAAGGCGTCCGGCAGGCAGCGGCTCTCAGCGCTCGCCGTGGTCCCCGCGTGTCAGGGCCGTGGAGGGCGCGCCAGGCAGCCCCTCCTCACAGCCCCGCCACTGCTGCTGCAGCTGCTGGGCCATGTTGCATTTTCCTTGCCTCTCTGCCCTCCTCCTCCTCCGGGCAAGCGGCGTCGTTTGGGCGGCAGCGCCAGCGGCAACTCGCCTCAGATCACCTGACACGGACCCACTGCCGCCGCCGTGGCTACCTTACCGTAAATACCAAAGCCCAGGCAGCAGCAAGAAGAAGCTGGCAGCGGCGGCAGGTTAGGGGTTAGGGGCGCAAATTACTTGCCTTGTCCCGGGTGCTGACAACCCACGCTACGCTGCTGATGGGGAAACCCAGCCAGATGGGCGGGGTATAAATAAATAAATTATTATTATTATTATTATTATTATTATTATTATTATTATTATTAGCAGCAGGGGTTTGATGGGAAATACAGTAGCGCCCCCTGGAGTCAGTGCAATTACCTGGGGGTGCTAAAAGTAAAGGGGTGGCAAGGGGTGTAAATGAATATAGGACTTTGAAAGGCTGGTTTCCCTGGATCAAATTCATCCATTTATGGAATTAGAGGAAATGCCTCTCATTGGATTTTGAATGAATGCGCAACAGATTGTCACTGTTTTGAATTTTGTCCTGTTTTATCTTCCTAAGCGGGTTATTCTGAATAACACTTTTTATAGAGTGGAAAGCACTGAGGATGACTTCGTGGAACCAAGGGGCCTGTGGCTCAAAAGAGTTGGGGAACCCCTGGTTTAAATCAGAACGAACACTTCTAAATTTGCATGTATACGTATGCATTAGGAAAAGTGAATTTTATGCAGATCAGAGCCTCCTGCAATGACCACCCTACTGATCCATCACTCCTGCCCTAAGTAAATCTCCATTTCAGGCTCTTTCTTTCTTTCTAGTTCAAAAAGTACATAACCATAAATGCACCAAACACGGTGAGACACAAACCAAAAACAGAAAATGAGAAAGAGAACTGGAACCCATGCCAAAGGGAAAACAAAGGGGAGGACAGACCCAAAACTGTATATTTTACAAGGTTGTTATTGTACAACTTCATCAGATCTTAACCTATTGCAGTATTTGTAAGAATGGATTCCAAATACAGTGGTGCCCCGCAAGACGAATGCCTCGCAAGACAGAAAACCCGCTAGACGAAAGGGTTTTCTGTTTTGGAGGCGCTTCGCAAAACGAATTTCCTATGGGCTTGCTTCGCAAGACGAAAATGTCTTGCGAGTTCCTGTGGGTTTTTTTCCCCTCCCCCCCTTTTTCTAAGCCACTAAGCCGCTTATCTGCTTATCCGATAAGCCGATAAGCTGCTAAAAGCTGCTAAAAGCCGCTAAAAGCCGCTAAAAGCCGCTAATAGCACTAATAGCGCTAATCCGTCAATGGGCTTGCTTCGCAAGATGAAAAAACCGCTAGACGAAGAGAATCGCGGAACGGATTACCGTAATTTCGTCTTGCGATGCACCACTGTATCATTGAATTTGTCCATGGCAAGTCTGCGTTTATATGCAAGTTGTTCGTATGTTGCGGGTTTGTATTTGCATGTTCAGACCCAGAAACCTCCCCCCCTAAATAAATTCATACTTGACTCAAATTTTGGTTTTGGTTTTTGGCAGAATTTAGGCCACAACTTTATTGATTACAGCAAGTGAGTGGTTGCATAGGCTGTGGTTCGACTAGCTCCCTGCCATGCAGGTAATGCTGACCCAGGGTTCCAACATAGGTCAGCCAAGGGTGAACACCTGGATAAGCGGAAAGCCTGGAACAGGCTATCTCCACCACCCAAATATCCCCCTGGACTCAGGCACGGGCACAACCCCCTCTCAAGGGTTGACCAAACCATTGAGTCCCTGGATTCCATTAACGGAATGGCCTTCACATAGGGATGGCGAGAGCGTTCTCCCATCCCTATCACCTGAACCAGAGCCTATCCGCAACCTTACAAGTTGTGACGGTTTGCTATGCGGCAGGCGAAACCCAAATGGCACCAGCCAATCAGCCAAGTGGGGAAAATTCCTGCCATGCCCCTGTCCCAACGACAGACGACACACGACGGCATAGCAAGGTCAAGCGCAAAGCCCTAAATATAGGGAGAGGTGGGTGGGTGTTCCGAATGCATGTGCCGAAAGAAGAAGCTCTGGGTCACATGCATGGGCATAAATAGGTCCCTTGAACTGTTTGGACTGCGTCCCATTGGCCAGATTGCACCCAGCAACGAGGGACCTACCAATCGGGTGTTGTGGCTGACCAATAGAACCCACCCACAACACAGGGTGTTGGTTATCAGGGTCTCACCGCAATACATGCCCTCTTTAAGGGAGGACCCGATGAGTCTTCAATCCAGTCGTAGAAGGGAGCCAGCACATTTTTATTTTTCCAATTCATCAGTATCATGAATTATTGTATTTTAATATTTTGCTGGAAGCCACCCAGAGTGGCTGGGGAAACCCAGCCAGATGGGCAGGGTATGTATAAATAAATAAATAAATAAATAAATAAATAAATAAATAAATAATTTCAGTCTTTTTGCTGCGGAAAGGGCGTGGAGAGTCCACTCGTATTGTCCTTTCGTAAGGTTCCATGTGCTGGGTATGTAATTCAAGAGGACATTTTGCTCTGTAAATGTGAGGTTCTTCCGTACAGTTCTGCTGATGGTTTCAGTTACCTTCTGATAATATACCCAAATTTCAGGCAGTTTCTTAATACCGTAAAGTCAGTATTGCCTCAGCCGCTCCCAGCACTGTCACCGGATGCTAATGAACACTTCTTCCCTGTTGGCGGAATCCAGACGTATTGAAATGGTGTTTTCTGCTGCACCAGCAAAAGCTGTCAGGCACCTGGTGAACTGTTGACTCAGAGAGAGGTGACTCAATTTCTCCCCCAACCTCTTGACAACAAATCCATCTCAGAAGCGGGCAAGGGCAATCTGAGGGATGGACTGACTGCTCCATGGGGAAAGATGTCAGTGGGGGAAAAGACAGTCGTGGAACCAAGAAATTATTTAAGAGAGCCAAGCAGTAGTAATAAGAAATTGCCTTTACAAAAAGGTTTTAAAAAAACTTACAAAGGAATACGAGATAAGCCGTTTTAGATTTTAAACAAACTCAAAAACAGGGCTGAAGCACTCCTGACTGCTGATGTTCAAGACTGATCATCTTGGCTCTCTTGAATAGGGCTATGTCTAAAACTTGTCCTTGAGGTTTTCATACCTTTTTTGTAAACTCAGGGAAGCGTTTCAGCCCTGCTCTTGAGTTTGTTTAAAATCATTGAAGGTTTGTGATTTCTTTATTTCCTTCTGAGGAAACCGATTAGTTCAGTGAAACGAGTTTTGTAGCCGGCATCTCGTTAAGTCTTTGTTTAATTCTAGGTTAATTTTTTCCCTTAAACTTTTTGATTTTTTGTTATTTAGTTTAACTCTATAGCTGATTACTTCTCGTTTCAGGGATTTTCACGGCTTTTCATTTGTTTTGTGTAATTCCACGAGGAAAGATGGCAGAGTTTGGGAACTTCAGCTTCAGAGAAAGGACAAGAGGTGACGTGATAGAAGATTATACAATTATGGCACTGATAAAAGAGAATAAACTTAGAATATTTTAAAGAAGACTGGAAATCTTTTCTACTCTATACAATGCTTCCCCCCCCCTAAAAAAAAATGTTTAGGGGTACTCTCATTTTGACTAAAGAAAATCACCATTTTGTAGTTCAAATTGGGGAAAATATATACAGTGGTACCTCTGGTTGCAAATGGGATCTGTTCCAGAACCCTGTTCGCAACATGAGCATAATGCAACCTGTGTCTGTGCATCTGCGCATGCGTAGGTTGCGATTCACTGCTTCTGCGCATGCATGTGATGTCATTTTGAGCGTCTGCACATGCACGAGCGGCGAAACCCGGAAGTAACCCTTTCCAGTACTTCCGGGTTACTGTGGGATGCAATCTGAAAAGATTTAACCTGAAGCAAAAGTAACAAGAGGTATGACTGTACAGTAACATCTCGCCCAACCATCTGTCCCACCATCTCGCCCTCTGTTGTCCCCTTCTCCTTGTGCCCTCCATCTTTCCCAGCATCAGGGTCTTTTCCAGGGAGTCTTCTCTTCTCAGGATGTGGCCCAAGTATTGGAGCCTCAGCTTCAGGATCTGTCCTTCCAGTGTTCACTCAGGGCTGATTTCCTTCAGAATGGAGAGGTTGGATCTTCTTGCAGTCCATGGGACTCTCAAGAGTCTCCTCCAGCACCATAATTCAAAAGTATCAATTCTTCGGCGATCAGCCTTCCTTATGGTCCAGCTCTCACTTCCATACATCAGTTCCCCTTCATGGATCACTGCCTTGCCGTGGCGAAGGGGCTTGAATAACTCAGAGAAGCTATGAGCTATGCCGTGCAGGGCCACCCAAGATGAACAGGTCATAGTGGAGAGTTTTGACCAAACGTGATCCACCTGGAGCAGGAACCCGCAAGCCGCTCCAGTATCCCTGCCAAGAAAACTCCATGGACAAAGAAAACAGGCATATGACGTCCATAAATTACCATATAGAATATATTCAACACAAAAAAACAGTGACAATTTGTTGTTGACAAAGGGCAGCTGGACATATAAAGGGCTCCATTACCTTCAGTTGCTCAGGGCCTCATCAAACCTAAATCTGGCCCAGACTGTGAGGACAGGACTAGATAGGTCATGGGACTGATCCAGTAGGACTCTTCTTGTCTTCTCTCCCCCGCCTTCCCCAACCATGGGCTTTGCTGGCTCTGGATAAATGTTCATGGCCACCCATGAACCCATGTTCCCATGAACCACCCATGAACCCAGGAACCCATGTTCAAGACACCATCCCTTTGAGTCTCAGGGCTGAGTCATTCCAGCTACTCTCAGTATGAATATGAGACTCGGCTGCATCCTGGTCTCCTCGCGCAGGAAAAACCCAGAAAACCTGCAGAGAGGAAATGTGTGCGAAGCTTCACCAGCGTCCAAAAGCAACTCCACGTTGTCAGAAAGAGAAGGATTTCGCATCAGACTTCAAGCCTGCTGCGTTGCTGTTTAAAAACTATCAAAAATAAATCGCCAGAACTGCTTTTAGATCATGCAAAGTTTAATTGGAAAATACAGAAGACTGTTATTCTGGCTCATGCAATGCAGAATGACTGACAGAATATAATTCAAGGCACTTATACTTTGGAACTCCCTGCCTGTTGACATCAAACAGGCGCCTTCCTTGTATCATTTTCAGTGCTTGTTAAAAACATCCTTTTTTAGATGAGCCAAACCAGATGCTTAAAAAGTCCAAGCGAATTTAATTTTTTGTACGTTTTAAAGCATTGCTGTGATTCCCTCCCCTTTGATATTCTTTTTCTTTTACTATTTAAAATTTATTTCTGATACATTTCAGCACAAGGAAAGCAACAACAACCGCCCCAAAAGTAATAGGAAATAGGAAAAAGAAAATTACATATTACACATTCTATTACATTCAAAACAACAACAACGTTGTTGAAGGACTTCCCTTCTTCTCTTCTTCATTTTATCTTCCACTTCCTCCCGCGTCTTCTTAGTTTCCCCAATCTTCTTGTTTTACCTTGCTATATACCACTTTGAGGTTAACGGAAGTGAATAAAGGAAACCCTCTAAAGGTCTCCAAGTTGGTGAGCTTTCTCTTTTGACAATCAATCAGGATACAGATTGCATGAAGTAAATGAAATAAATAAACGAACCGCTTTAAAGCTCTCCGAGTTGATGCCCAAAGCTGCTTCCTTTTCATTTTCTCTCGGCCCTAATGGAAAGAATCATTTCCTTGACTTGCCCTCTAGCCAGGAGATTCCTAAGCAACTGACTAGAGCCAGTGTGGTGTAGTGGTTAAGAGCGGTGGATTTGTAATCTGGTGAACCGGGTTCGCTTCCTTGCTCCTCCACCTGCAGCTGCTGGGTGACCTTGGGCCAGTCACACTTCTCTGAAGTCTCTCAGCCCCACTCACCTCACAGGGAAAGGAGAATGTTAGCCGCTTGGAGACTCCTTCGGGTAGTGATAAAGCAGGATATCAAATCCAAACTCTTCTTCTTCTTCTGACTACTAGTGCTCCTTACAGAAACGGGCTTTGAATCATTGAACTGTAGGGTCAGAAAAGGCTACAAGGGTCATCTAGTCCAACCCCCTGAAATGCAGGAAGCTTGTGCCCAACATGGGGCTCAAACCCTTGACCCTCAGATAATGTATTTTTAATCTCCTGTTGGAAGCTGCCCAGAGTGGCTGGGGAAACCAAGCCAGATTGGTGGGGTATAAGTAATAAATTATTATTATTATTATTATTATTATTATTATTATTATTATTATCATCATCATTATCATTATTATCTCATGCTCTGCCAACTGAGCTGTAAGCCTTCCCTAAACTGTTGCTTGCTTGGTGCTTTTTTTTAAAAAAAAATTAATTAGTTTTCCACATTTATAACAGAAATAACATACAAAACATACAAAAGAAAACACATTACAATACTAAATAAAAAGAAAGAAAAAAGAAATAAAGACACTTCTCACTTCTAAAACCTAATTTAACTTTCATTGTTAACTGACTTCCTCACATCCCCCCTAACTGAATTTCATTGTATCACTTTGTAATAGTTCTCCAAAATATATACTTCTAATATAATTTACTTCTTCAATTTACTATCTTCTTCTCTTTTCTTGGTATTCGAATCCTTAATACTTTACAATAAATTCTTATTCTAATCCTAAGCCTATTTGATACTTCCAAGTTAATTCTAATTATCTTATGTTACAATATTTGGCTAAATAATCTTTAAATTTCTTCCAGTCTTCTTGATACTCCTCCTCTTTCTAGTCGCGGATTCTACCAGTCAGGTCGGCCAACTCCAAAAAGTCCAACATCTTCATCTGCCATTCTTGCTTGGTGCTTTTCAGCCAAAGTCAATAGGTGTTGTCCGTGGCTGATGGGAGTTGTAGTTCACAACATCTGGAAATTACCAAGTTTGAGGAAGGCTTGGTCAGTTTTTACTCTGCTCTTCAGCACAAATTGTTTGTAGAGCATCGTAAAGGTAAAGGGACCCCTGACCGTTAAGTCCAGTCACGGACGACTCTGGGGTTGCGGCACTCATCTCGCTTTATTGGCCGAGGGAGCCGGTGTACAGCTTCCGGGTCATGTGGCCAGCATGACTAAGCCGCTTTTGGCGAACCAGAGCAGCGCACGGAAACACCGCTTACCTTCCCGCCAGAGCGGTACCTATTTATCTACTTGCACATTTTGTGCTTTCGAACTGCTAGGTTGGCAGGAGCAGAGACCGAGCAATGGGAGCTCACCCCGTCGCAGGGATTCGAACCGCCGACCTTCCGATCGGGAAGTCCTAGGCTCTGTGGTTTAACCCACAGCGCCACCCGTGTCCTGCATGGAGCATCATACAGAGCAACAAAAACGAGGCAGTGCCTCCCTACCCTCAGACAAAGGTGAAGCAGGAAAGGAAATAGGGTTGGGGAGGGAAAAGAAAAATGAGCAAACCCAGGCACCAGTTCTTAAAGACATACAGCTTGAGATGGAAGATCTCTAGGAACACTGAGGTGACGCTGGTTAACGGAATCAATTTGTTGCTGTTTACTATTGCAGAGTGTCCTGATCTCAAAAAAAATAATTCCTGTCTCTCTTTCTATAACCAGCACTACCTCTCAGCCCAGTTAAAAATAACTTGCAGATACTTAATTTTTTAATCATTTTTTAAAAAATGAATTGGAAGGGTCATTTAGTCCAAACGCCTTCAATGCAGGAGTCACATAGAAGGAAAAAGGGGGTGGAAAGGAGAAAAAGGGGGGGGGGAGAAGAGAAAATGGGGAAAGAGGGGAAGAGGGGGGAACAGAAAAAAATTGTGTGTGTGTATTTTGCAGAGGAGAGATAGCCAGATAATTGAAAATAGTTTATAAGGGTAGATGTTCCCCATTTGACTCTTTGATTCCAATAGCTTATGAAAAACTCCCATCATTCTAAGAACTTATTCTCTTGCTTGGCTACCGACTAGGGGGATAGCTCAGCCAACAAAGCATGAGACTCGTCATCTCAAGGTTGTGGGTTCGAGTTCCACGCTGGGTAAAAGATTCCTGTGTTGGTCTGGATGACCCTCGTGGTCCCTTCCAGCTCTACGATTCTCTTCTTGAGTATGTCATTTATTTTTATTTTTAAACCCAGCCCGCTTCACTGCTGGGCACTTGGGATTTCCCCCCAGCAGTTTCAAGAGCAACAGGTCAGTGGGAAATTCCTGAGAGCCCTCCTCAAAGATCCTCAGTCCCCAACACGTGCTGGGCAGGAACAGAGAAGTTTCGGTGGCGTCTTTCGAACTGTTCGCAGTTGTCTGTGTGCCAGTGCGAGGCAGAGAAACCCCTCACTGGTTTGCACCGCATGGGCAACCTCTTGGTCCCTGGGTTCTTAAAATGAGGGGTCGCAGCCCAGATCCAGCGAGGAAAAGCAGATAGGACAAAGCACTATCCAATTATATTTGTGGTGTGAATAGAGAAAAGGGCTTTGCCTCCTTCTCCAGCCCAGAATGGGAAGGGGGGATGTTTTTAACTGAGACCCAAACCCACTTTCAGTGGCCCTGATTTCAACAGGCTTTCATCAGCCTGGATTGATATGAAATGTTGTTGTTGTTGTTGTTTAGTCGTTTAGTCGTGTCCGCCTCTTCGTGACCCCATGGACCAGAGCACGCCAGGCACTCCTGTCTTCCACTGCCTCCCGCAGTTTGGTCAAACTCATGCTGGTAGCTTCAAGAACACTGTCCCACCATCTCGCCCTCTGTCGTCCCCTTCTCCTTGTGCCCTCCATCTTTCCCAGCATCAGGGTGCTTTCTGTCAGCAAAAAGGTAGAGCGAGGCATGGCCTCTCCTGCTTGCCAAAGCTCAGACCTCTCCTCAATTCCATGCAAGTTAGCAAAGGAGGTGTCAAGGTCTGTTGAGATCTCGGAGAGGCGTAATCCGCAGATTGCCATTATTTGCCCCCAAGGGGTGGGGAGAGACTGTGGAATGGGGTCACTGCCCAAACTGACTTTGGATGACAGGGATGTTTAGGCTAACAAGGAAGAGGAGGACAGCTGCTTGGTCCTGCGAGAAGATTTCAGAGGTTGAGCCATGGGGCAGGGGGAAGGCGGAAGTCTAGTGGGTAGGGTGGCAAAGGCAGTAAAGGTAAAGTTAAAGGGACCCCTGACTATTAGGTCCAGTCGTGACCGACTCTGGGGTTGCGGCGCTCCTCTTGCTTTATTGGCCGAGGGAGCCAGCGTACAACTTCCGGGTCATGTGGCCAGCATTACTAAGCCACTTCTGGCGAACCAGAGCAGCGCACGGAAATGCTGTTTACCTTCTCACCGGAGCGGTACCTATTTATCTACTTGCACTTTGAGGTGCTTTCAAACTGCTAGGTACCTATTTATCTACTTGCACTTTGAGGTGGTTTCAAACTGCTAGGTTGGCAGGAGCAGGGACCGAGCAACGGGAGCTCACCCCGTTGCGGGGATTCGAACCACCGACCTTCTGATCGGCAAATCCTAGGCTCTGTGGTTTAACCCACAGTGCCACCCACGTCCCGGCAAAGGTAGTGGGGGGTGGCAATTTCAGCTGGGGAGTGGATATCAGGGAGCTAACCAGAAACAAATCACATAGAGCACAGGAACTCTTTATTAGCAGAAACAAGGTCTGGCCAGAGGAGTCACAACAACCTTCACAGTATCTTGCCCCTTTGAGGCAGTTGTGGAGACCAAAGGTCCCCACCTTCCTACAGCTGCGTAAATTTCCTCCTCCCCAAGGTCTTCCTCAAGCAATCTGAGACGCTGTCTCCTTGTCTGTCTTTGCTCCACCCTCTTCATATCTCTTCTGGTTCTGGAAGGCCAGCGAGGAGGGGTAGCTGGTGGCAGAAGGAGCAGAAGACCCCCTGGCTCCCTCACCAGCTTGACTGATCTCTGCCTCTTGGCCACCCTCCTATCCTGCATCAGCTCCAGCTCTTGCTTCCGGACTTCTCTCTGCCTCAGACTCTCCCCGCTCACTAAACCCTGTTACCTCTTCAACCTCTGTCGCCTCCTCTTCTGCTTGTGACCGCTCATCGTTGTCCCACTACCAATCCCCGGGCTCTGAGCCAACCACTGAACAGAACTGCAGCCCTAAAGGCAATAAGAACACCAAGCAGCTCTCGATATTTTGCCGAAACAGCCTAAAACAATCCCGTTCAGTTTAAGGCCAAGTGTGTGTTACTATCTAAGGTCTGCTGTCAACTGCTTTGCAGAGTATTTTTGGCTGAAGAGACTTAAAGACCGAAGGAGCGGCTGTGACGCTCGATCCCGTCCTCGTTTGCATCTTATTTCACAAGTGTTTTTGGAACTAATTGATTTGCTGCCGTAGCTGTTTTGTACTCTTGCTTTTGCTCTATCTCCTTGCGATCTGAACACCCAGTACTGGTTCTGCTGGTCTTGTATAAGATGGTTCACGCCTGCCTCTTCAACGGCTGAACTTCCCCTCCTTTGCACCATCCGTGATTAATCCGAACCTCTATTTTGTCCATCTACCCCAAAGTTTTAAGAAGGCGTCAGTAATCGCATTCACTTCAGTTAAAATCTTATAAAGCTTCTGGCTGTAGCCCAGCATTCATCAGGGGTGCAAGCATGCCCCCCCCCAGGTAAAGAAAAAAGGAAAAAAGAATCTCAACCAGGAGACATAGCCATGCTCAATGCGACCTGGACTCCTGAATCTATGGGGGTTTCCCACTGGGGGCATCTGGCAAGCCACTGAGGTCAGGATTCTGGACTAAATGGGCCATTGGGCCTCAGGACTGATGAGGGCGGGGTGGGGGGAAGCTGGGGGCCCCAGTCTGGAAGGGGCCCGGGCCCCAATTATATTGCGTATGTTTTCATCTTTCTTAGTACTACAATTACTTCTCTATTGTAAAAGTCAGCAAATTCCACCCAGTGTTTCTGACTCCATGCAAAAGCTATTTCATAAAAGTTATGCACTGTTTGGTTGTAAAAATAACCAGCACCTTAAAGTGCTTTACAACAATATAAAATGGGAAAACAGAGAAAAAACATACAGTGGTGCCCCGCAAGACGAATGCCTCGCAAGACGAAAAACTCACTAGACGAAAGAGTTTTCCGTCTTTTGAGGTGCTTCACAAGACGAATTTCCCTATGGGCGTGCTTCGCAAGACGAAACGTCTTGCGAGTTCTTGCGAGTTTTTTCCCTCCCCCCCCTTTTTCTAAGCTGCTAAGTCGCTAAGCCGCTAAGCCGCTAATAGCCGCTAAGCCGCTATGCCGCTAATAGCACTAATCCGCTAAGCCGCTAATAGCCGTGCTTCACAAGACGAAAAAACCGCAAGAAGAAGAGACTTGTGGAACGAATTAATTTGGTCTTGCGAGGCACCACTGTACAAGAATAGTTTAAAGCATACAAGAAGTCAACATAGTAATACAGGTTAAAATTCACGTCCATTTTCAAAGTACCTGAACGGGGCAGAAAGGAATTATTTTAGCGGGTGCTGCAAAGAATACATGGCAAGTGCTTGACTGATACCAATAGGCAGGGAGTTCCAAAGTGCAGGTGCTGCCGCGCTAGAAGATTGGTTTCTTACACATTAGCTCAGCCAGTAGAGCATGAGACTCTTAAGCTCAGGGCTGTGTTTTCGAAATCCAGGTTGGGCAAAAGATTCCTGCATCGCAGGGAGTTGAACTGGATGACCCTCAGGGTCCCTTCCAACTCTACAGTTTTATGATTCTATGAAATGTAGAATGGGTACCCTGTGTGGCACCTGTAGCAGTGGCAATTCTGCCAGTTGAAGTGGTCAAGTGGGCACATGTTGAATAAGGCAGTCTTCTGAGACACTGCCATCTCCTCTTGATGCATGGCTGCAATTGTGAACACCGTGCGAAAACAACAACAACAACAACAACAACAACAACAACAACAAATAATAATAATAATAATAATAATAATAATAATAATAATAATAATTTATTATTTATACCCCGCCCATCTGGCTGGGTTTCTCCAGTGGTTGTGCAGTGCCCATTCCTTTGTGTTACACAGACATGTTCAACATTCAAAATGTCCTCTTCTTCTTCTTTGGTTATCCCTCATAGCCAAGTAAGATTGTATTCCATGAACACTGTTTTAACAGTGAGTCCATAAGTGACTGTGGAGGCCAAATCTGGATCCACACATCCTTCCACAGTGGGGACATTGGTTTCCGGGGTGGGGGGAGTCAATCACGTTGTGGATTTGCCAAGTGTGCCTTCCTCTTAGTACATTTCTCCCTTGCGTCCTGAGTTCTTCAAAGCCCATGACACCTTTGGTCAAGGCTGTTCTCCAACTGGAGCGCTCGCAGGCCAGTGTTTCCCAGTTGTTGGTGTATATACTACCTTTGGGGGGGCGGGTTGCCTTGAGATAGTCTTTAAACCTCTTTTGTTGACCACCAGCATTACGCTTTCCATTTTTACATTCGGAACAGAGTAGTTGCTTTGGAAGATGATCATCAGGCATCCGCACATCATGACCAGTCCAACGAAGTTGATGTTGAAGAATCATTGCTTCGACACTGGTGATCTTTGCTTCTTCCAGTACACTGGTTTTAGTTCACCAAAATGTATGCTTAGTTCAGTAGCCATCGTGGGGCTGCTTATATTATCAAAATTAGCCATTAGGATCTTAACCTTCTCTAAAAGGACCTAACATTACCATATTTCTCATTAGCATAAAAGTGAGATCACACATCTATTTTAAATCCTGAGTAAATAATTTTAGCTGCTCCGTGCTTGCTGGGGGACGACCCTGCTTTCTCCACTGGGACTAGAATCTGTTCTCGGCATCCCTGTGGGCCTGATTCTGCTGCAGATCTTTCATTAGGTTCCTTGATGCATGGCAAGTGGTGTCACCAACAGGACACAGAAGCCCAGAGCAGGAACAGTTCAGTTTTTCTAGTTTTGTTTTCAAAGGAACACAGTGAGATATATAATTTGACACTTGATCTGTTAGCTGTTCTGTTCGGTGATATTAAACCAGGCAGCCTTGGAGAATGGTAAAGAAATTATCATCTCTTTACTTCTGGCAGCTAGGATGGGAACCAGCCATTAATCAGAGATTGGACTTCCCTCTGTCATGTGTGAAGTAGTTGAGATCCTTGCATGCAGGGGGCTGGTTCTAGAAGATCCTCAGGATCCCTGCCAGGTCTACAGTTCAATTTTTCTAACCAGTTACTGTGAATTGACATTGGTTTATATCATATTTCTATTCCACCTTTCCCCCCAAAGGTAAGGTAAAGGTAAAGGAACCCCTGACCATTAGGTCTAGTCGTGACCAACTCTGGGGTTGCGGCGCTCATCTCACTTTATTGACCGAGGGAGCCGGCGTACAGCTTCCGGGTCATGTGGCCAGCAGGACTAAGCCACTTCTGGCAAACCAGAGCAGCGCATGGAAACGCCGTTTACCTTCCCGCCAGAGCGGTACCTATTTATCTACTTGCACTTTGACGTGCTTTCGAACTGCTAGGTGGGCAGGAGCAGGGACCGAGCAACAGGAGCTCACCCCGTCATGGGGATTTGAACGGCTGACCTTCTGATTGGCAAGTCCTAGGCTCTGTGGTTTAACCCACGGTACCACCCGCGTCCCAAAGGAGCTCCCCATTTAATCCCTACACAACAACCCTGCCAGGTAGGTTAGGCTGTGAGGGCTGCGCATGTCACCCAAGGTCACCCAGTGAGCTCAGCTGTGGCCGAGTGGGGAGATTCAAACTGTGGCCTCTCCCAGCTCCTGGTGTGACGCTCTAACCACTACACCCCCGCTGCCTCTTTTTACGCACACTCTTCTCTGGCCCAGTTCCGTCACCTCTCTCTCCTCTTTCTCTAGCACAACTAGAGAATCAAATGCACTGAGCATTGGGGGGGGGGGCATTTTCAATCACCCGGATTCCCCTTCCAGGAAATATTCACCGCAAAGATGGGGACGGCGCTGCGTGGGAACAGTTGGGCCACCATAACGCCCCTTCCAACTTGCCGTCCTGCTTTTGTCTGCTTCCCTCGGACTTAAAAACGGCAACGGCAAATGAGTCACTGCATTTTGAGTCCACCTACACACATTCTCCAGACATAGCTGCTGGAGCCACCTGAATATTGTCCCCAGAGTCTCTGAGCTCTAAATCCTCCGGCTCAGATGTTTGTGGCCGGCACATCTCTGCCCTCAGCTGTCGGGGGATCCCCAAACCCCACAGCCAGGCAGAGAGGCTGAGGCCTCACTGAATAGCTCTCGCGTCGTATAAGGATTGCAATTCCACTTTGATCAGTGGAATGGGCACCCATACATGTGCCATGTAATACAAATTGTCTTTCTGCACACAAGGACCTAAGCTAACCTCAGCATGGTCAAAGATGGAAGAAGGTTGTGTGACATCAGCCCTTGTGACTGGCGGGTAGGATAAAGTGTCCTGATTGGCTGGGCCTGTTGTCACTCCCAGGGAATCTTGCCTTACTCTGGTTAACATTGGGAGGGATGGAGGAGAATTTTCATCTGATCTACCTATTGAAGCAAAACCTACTTTTAAAAACTTTTTTTTTTTTTTTACACCACCCAGCCTAATAGACCGGCTGGAAAAGAATTATCCTTCAGAGTTCATGCTTTATCTGAATTTTGTGATACTGTTTGTGGCTCTGAAAAATGCACGCGGTGAGGTCCCTGTAAGGATTTGTGGGGAGGGAACCCAAAGAACTGTCTTCTCTGTGACCCTCCTCCTTTAGAGGTGCATCTCTCTCTGTTATGTACTGAGTTGAATGGGATCCAAAATGCAGCAGTCTGATTGGTCCTAGAACGATATGATTCAGAATGCAGCAGTCTGATTGGTCCTAGAACAATAGGATCCAGAATGCAGCAGTCTGATTGGTCCTAGAACAATAGGATTCAGAATGCAGCAGTCTGATTGGTCCTAGAACAATAGGATCCAGAATGCAGCAGTCTGATTGGTTCACAGGAGCCACCCAATCCAGCTCCAGGTGGAAGTGAATCTGCAGCCTGATTGGCCTACAGGAGAATCCAGGAATTAGCCAATCATGTGGTGCCCATTGTGTAAATAATGTATATAAAGCAGACATTCTGGGGGAGCTTCCATTCCTCCTCACCACTATGAGCTGAATAAAGAGCATGAAATCCACTCTCGACTCCGAGTATATTTCAGTCTCCGACATGGTTGGTCTTCTAGTGTCGGATATAGTCATTTTTATTCACCCAAGTTTTCAGGGATAATCGCTCTCCTGAGGAAAATAACAGCAAAACTGAAATGAGCAAAAGGAACGAAAACACGAGGACACTTTTGCCGGAGCATGGGTGGAACTTTATAATGTGCACCAGCAGCATCTGAGGAAATGAAAAGTTAGCCCCAGAGGTAAGTGCCAACTTGTGGATTTGAGTAACAAATAGTAATTTGCTTGTTGTTTTTGTGTTACGTTTCCTGCCATAGGGTCTCCAAAGCTGAAGTTGAAGGGGATGTTTCGTTGTGAAAAATCTCTGTTCAAACAGCATGCAAGAGGCTGTAGGTCCTGAGCTGCTGGAAAATAGCAATAAGAAAGGATTCAAAAGATAGCTATGCAGTCCGTCTCATCATTGAGGCTGAGACCAAGTTGACCAATGTTTGTACCTGCTCCCTGTGGATGGTCATCTTCAAGGCTCCTGCCCTCCCTTCTTGTGGTTAATGATGATGATATGAACTTATTACCTGCCTTTCTTCACCAGCAGGTTCCATGAATTTGTCCAATCCTCTTTTAAAGCCATCTAAGCTGGTGGCCAAGATTGCTTCCTGAAGAAGTGAGTTCCATAGTTTAACAATGCACTCTCCTGATTCCCTTTGCCCCCTCCTAATTACTACTTCTTAAAACAAATATTCATATACAGTGGTACCTCAGCTTACATATGCTTCAGGTTACAGACTCCGCTAACCCAGAAGTATTACCTCAGGTTAAGAACTTTGCTTCAGGATGAGAACAGAAATCGTGCAGCAGCAGCACAGTGTCAGTGGGAGGCCCCATTAGCTCAAGTGTTGCTTCAGGTTAAGCACAGTTTCAGGTTAAGAACAGACCTCCGGATCGAATTAAGTTCTTAACCCGAGGTACCACTGTATGGTACCCTTAAAAGAGATTGTTCTGGATTTGGTTTTTGTTTGTTGCAATGGTATGTGTTCTTGTGTTTTTATATTCTGAACCACCCTGTGATCCTTGGATGAAGGGCAATACAGAAATGGGATAAATAATATATATATATATATATATATATATATATATATATATATATATTAGGGGACGCAGGTGGCGCTGTGGGTTAAAGCCTCAGCGCCTAGGGCTTGCCGATCGAAAGGTCGGCGGTTCGAATCCCTGCGGCGGGGTGCGCTCCCGCTACTCGGTCCCAGCGCCTGCCAACCTAGCTGTTCGAAAGCACCTCCGGGTGCAAGTAGATAAATAGGGACCGCTTACCGGCGGGAAGGTAAACGGCGTTTCCGTGTGCGGCTCTGGCTCGCCAGAGCAGCGATGTCACGCTGGCCACGTGACCCGGAAGTGTCTCCGGACAGCGCTGGCCCCTGGCCTCTTAAGTGAGATGGGCGCACAACCCCAGAGTCTGTCAAGACTGGCCCGTATGGGCAGGGGTACCTTTACCTTTACCTTTATATATATATTATTTATACTCCACCCATCTGGCTGGTTTCCCCCAGTCACTCTATACAGTGGTACCTCGGTTTAAGAACAGCCCTGTTTGCGAACGATTCGGTTTACGAACTCCACAAAACCGGAAGTAGTGTCCCGGTTTGCAAACTTTATCTCGGTCTAAGAATGGAATCCGAACGGTGGAAGGACACCGGCGGAGGGAGGCCTCATTCGGGAAAGCGCTTCGCTTCTTGGTTTAAGAACGGACTTCTGGAACGGATTAAGTTCGTAAACCGAGGTACCACTGTAATAATAATTCAAAACCACACTTTGGACCAAGATATGGAACAGAATGCTAACATCCATCAGCTCGGAAGGGGCCTCTTTAACCAGTGCTAATAAATCAGCAATTATTTTTGGGGAGGAATGGGGATGTTTTTGTCCGAATGTCGACCCGGAGGGCTTTTTGATGGAAAGGCCCCCTGCACGTTGCTGAGATACTTCCCAATTAGTGCAAAGGTTTTCTCCAGCCACTGCTCTCCATGTTTGCAGCCAAGTCTTCCTTGTTTCTTGGACCCGGACCAAAAGAGAGCAATTCTCTCCCCCTCCCCTCGCCTTCCTTGAGTCCACAATTCACAGATGCGGAGGACTCATCAGAGACAGGGGTGGGCGGTGGAGAATGTCAAGTTTTTAAATAGCTTCCTCCTGCCACTCAGGCGCAAGCGGCAGAGGGTATTTTATTCCACGCCACAGCCTTCCAAGGAAGGAACTGGGCAGACACCTCCTCTCTCGGCGCTTCCACAAAAAGAGAGAGTAGAGGGATGATGAGTTGCTGGAAACATCATGCGGCATGTTGACATAGGCTTTAATCTGTTTTCAGTTGATTGCTGATTTTATTTTTCATCCTTCAACCATAGGTAAAAAGGTAAAGGAACCCCTGACCATTAGGTCCAGTCATGGCCGACTCTGGGGCTGCAGCGCTCATCTTGCTTTATTGGCCAAGGGAGCCAGCGTACAGCTTCCGGGTCATGTGGCCAGCATGACTAAGCCGCTTCTGGCAAACCAGAGCAGCGCACAGAAACGCCGTTTACCTTCCCGCCAGAGCAGTACCTGTTTATCTACTTGCACTTTGACGTGCTTTCAAACTGCTAGGTTGGCAGGAGCAGGAACCGAGCAACGGGAGCTCACCCCTTCGCGGGGATTCAAACCGCCAACCTTCTGATCAGCAAGTCCTACGCTCTGTGGTTTAACCCACAGTGCCACCCGCTTGCTTCCTTTAACCATACCAGCTGATAATTTTATAATGCTATTTGCAAACTGCTTTGGGGTATATTTTTCATTTGCCTATAACCTAGCGGTGTATAAAATTTCTCGGGTGGCACATGAGTGTGTGAGCAAAGCACATGCAGGCCTGCATGGCATTGTCTTCTGTGGAGCATAGGCACGTAGTCACCGTCTGGCTACCCCCACCCCCTGGAATCCATTTTAATTTAGCTCCTGATTAATACCCCGTTCATTCCCCCAAACCACAAAGTAGTCTAGGTTTGCAGCTTGCCCTGCTGAGCGAGACGAGGAGGAACTTAATCAGTTACGTCTGCCCTGAGAAAGGGGCATTGTAAAACTTGTTTTCTTCTTGATGTTGATCGGATCTATTTATATCTCTCTCTCTCCTTCTCTCTCTGTCAAGGCTCAGTTTTCTACTGCAGAGGTTGGTGGCGTCTCAGCCACCCCTCTGATAACCAGGGAGATCAGGTCCACTGAGGGACTGATTCCCCTCTACATTCACAGTTCTCTCCTTGGGAATTGCTTTAAAAATATCTGTGTATCCAAAGTGGAATCATGTTTCCAGCAAGGGCTGATTCACAAGCAGAGACTGCAAGGTGGTGCCAAACCCTCCTTCTCTCCTTCCTTCCCCTTATCTCATATTCAGAGGTGTAGTGCTTAGGTGGCTGGAGGTTCCATTTTGCTGTGAAGGGTGAGCAGAAAAAACAGGCTATAGAAACCTCCTTGAGATCTTTCTAATAGGTGCTTGGGTCTAATAGGTGATTAAGATGGACCGGGCTTGTTTCCTCCTGCTCTGGAGGGTAGGACTCGAACTCATGGCTTCAAGTTACAAGACAGGAGATTCCGACTCAACATCAGGAAGGACTTTCTGACAGTGAGAGCTTTCTGACAGTGGAACAAACTCCCTCAGGAGGTGGTGGGCTCTCCTTCCTTGGAGGTTTGTAAACAGAGGTTGGGTGGCCATCTGCCATGGCTGCTTTAGCTGAGATTCCTGCATGGCAGCGGGTTGGACTAGATGACCTTTGGGTTTCCTTCCAACTGTACGATTCTTTGAGTCTATGGTTCTATGGCAGACTGGTGGTGCTTGAGTCCCTGGACTTTTTATAAGAGAGAGAGAGCGAGAGAGAGAGAGAGAGAGAGAGAGAGAGAGAGAGAGAGAGAGAGAAACTACCCAGTGGGATTTCCCTAAGTTTGCTTTTAAAACCACTGCCTGTAACTGCAAAATAACGGGCCAGCGATATTAGAAAGAAAGATCCTTTAGTTCAGAGTTTCCTGCAGAGGCAGCTGAACCTGAACCTGTTCGACAGTGGAATTTGCTGCCAAGGAGTGTGGTGGAGTCTCCTTCTTTGGAGGTCTTTAAGCAGAGGCTTAACAACCATATGTCAGGAGTGCTCTGATGGTGTTTCCTGCTTGGCAGGGGGGTTGGACTCGATGGCCCTTGGGGTCTCTTCCAACTCTATGATTCTATGATTCTATGAAAGCTGCAAAGCGGCCTTACCTCTGCGGGGGACTGATTTGAGGTGCAGTTGCTCCGTATTTCCAGGATTACGCCCTGATATCATCTGTCGGAAACAGCCAACCAGCGTCGAGATCAGAAGTTCAGCGATGGCCTGGACCACTTCCCAAAAACCTGGTCTTCAGGGCTGCCAGTGACTATTCTGTGTCCTGCAGGCAGGAGGGAGGGAGGGTGAGAAACTTTTGCAGAGAGAGAGAGAGAGGAGAGATGCTTGGTTTGGGGAGAGTGACACTTTGCAAGGCTGGTGCCGGGGGGGGGGGGGTTGCCACTGGACAGATCCCATTGGCCAGCCCCCCGGACAGCCCCACCCCTCTGCAAGTGTAAAAGAAACCTTCGGAAAACCCTATCTCCAAATGCCTCTTGACCCCATCGCGCTTTGCCGGCTGACCTTATTATACGCCCAGAGATATTTATTTATTTGGCTTGGTTGACACCCAGAGAGGACATCCTGGGAGGAAATGACTTTTGAAGCTGCCCCGTATCCCACCTTGCCATGCTGCCCTGACGCCTACCTCCAGCGGTGAGTCTCTTCTTTCTTCTTTTTGTCAGCCTGCATTTGCTGTGCAAATTTTTTTTTTATCTCTTCTGCTATCAGATGGTGGCAGCTGGCTGGGCCGGGCTCCCTGCACGCCTGTCTGTTCTGTGTGTCTCTGAAGAAATATACCACTTGCTTCACGCTCTGCAAGGCTGATTATTATTTTTGGCCACCCGGTTAGTTATTGTTCCATCGGAGGCAACCCTCCGTTTTGGCAACTCCTTCCGAGTAAATAAAGAGGGGAGGATAGGCAGAAAAGCCTGCCCGGAGGACAGATCGCTTGACAAGTGTCACGCAGAGTGACTGAAGATGAGAAAGGACCTTGGGTCCTGCCAGCAGAGAAAAATATAATAATATCTATATCTGTGTCAATCTGTATGTTGACATCTGCAGGAGACCCAGAGAAGATACAGCGAGCAAGTGTAGCTGAGTGTGTTCCTAGCTAAATAAATAGTTCCAGAATTCCATGTGCATTCCAGCATGGGCGTACACTGAGAGAGAGCGCCCTGAGCATCTCATTCAGGGGAGAAAAAGGCAATCTTTGGATGCAAAGGAATGTGTGTGCATCAGAATGATCAGGGCAGGTCCCAACATCCGAGATGCTTGAATGCTGTGGATAGTTCCTAAGAACCTCAGGGTTGCTGGGCTGCATCAGAACAGCCCCCAGGGTTAAACTACTATGAAACTAATGGAGCTTAACCTTTGGGGGCCCTAATCCCAGAGGGACCCCAAAAGTGTCTTTTATCCACATTGCAGACCCTCCAAGAGTCCCTATTTTCCAGGGAGAGTCCCAGAACCTAGCAGTTCGAAAGCACGTCAAAGTGCAAGTAGATAAATAGGTACCGCTCCAGCGGGAAGGTAAACGGCATTTCCGTGCACTGCTCTGGTTCGCCAGAAGCGGCTTAGTCATGCTGGCCACATGACCCGGAAGCTGTACGCCGGCTCCCTTGGCCAGTAAAGCAAGATGAGCGCCATAACCCCAGAGTCGGCCACGACTGGACCTAATCGTCAGGGTCCCTTTACCTTTAAGGGAAAACTCAGGTATATGGCAACGCGATGGAAAAAGCAATGATGGGCAGAGAATCACTATTGGGGGGAGGGCTTTCTAAAAAAGAAGATAACAGTGGTTACCTGGACCTCTTTGCTGGTTGTGAAGGAGCCCCCATAACAGTTCAAGCTTCAGGGCCCCCCTAATGTAGGTCTGCCACCTCCCATCATCTGTGCAGAATTTTGTTTCCAAAGAGGGGTGGTTCACAAGCAGAGCATGCTAAATGCTGGTAATCCTTCTTCTCTTTTTTGTTTTACATACCTGGCATGCAGAGATATGCTGCATGGGTACCATTTTGCTCCAATGGCCATTGTCTGCATGCTCCACCTTGCCCGCTATCCTATTTTCAAACCATCTAGTCACCTCTGTCCCCCACATCTCGTGCCTGGGGGTTGCAGAAGTTAATGGCCCACTGCTTGAACAATCGCTTGCTCAGCTTTCAGTGTTTTAGCTTAATCATATCAGCATGAGGACAGTTGGATAGACATAGGCTTTGGTTTTGGCTTTTCCAGATGTTGTGATGGTTTTTCCAGGTTGTGGTGAGCTGGGGATGACGGAAGGCACTTTGCATGTGCTCAGAGGCGGCCATACTTATAATGACTGAAATCCCACTTACCTGGGAGGAAGCCCCATTGAATTCTGTGGGTTTTACCTTTGAGTGCACGTGGCTAGGATTGCAGTCCCTATTATCCTGCCCTGGATTTGTACTAGGTCTCAGTTCCTAGGAAACCACCTGCTTATGGATCTATATATTGGTCCTTGCCATTTCTGACGGATGTCTGGTTGTGTCAAGCTCTCAGTTTCTAAAAGAAGTTATTGGGTTCTGATTTGCTTGGAAATCTGATCTTCGGAGACTGTGGTTCAGTGATTGAGTGTTTGCGCTACATGCAGAAGATCTCAGGTTCAGCCTCCGATGGCATCTCAAGACACGGCTGGAAGACAACCCTGCCTGAAATCTCAGAGAGCTGCTACCAGCCCATTTAGACAAGATGGAGCTGATTTACTATAAGGCAGCTTCCAATGTTTGTTTTGACCCGGAAGGCATTCCCCCAGTCTAATGTGTGCAGAGGCTGGGAAGCATGAGGAAGAAAAGGACTCTGCATATGCTCAGAGGTGGGCTGTTCTGTGCTACCTTTGTTGCAAAGCTTTAGTCTGACATTGGGAGGGGGAAATGGTTTGGGAACAAAATTTCCATGCAGAGCCAAGACGAGCTCTGCTATAGGGTTAATACTACTAAAGAAAGTGTGCCTCTGAGTATGTGCAGTGTATATTCTTTTTTGCTATTTGGTATGTGGACACGGGTGGCGCTGTGGGTTAAACCACAGAGCCTAGGACTTGCCGATCGGAAGGTCGGCGGTTTGAATCCCCGCGACAGGGTGAGCTCCCGTTGCTCGGTCTCTGCTCCTGCCAACCTAGTGGTTTGAAAGCACGTCAAAGTGCAAGTAGATAAATAGGTACTGCTCCGGTGGGAAGGTAAACGGCGTTTCCGTGTGCTGCTCTGGTTCGCCAGAAGCGGCTTAGTCATGCTGGCCACATGACCCAGAAGCTGTACGCCGGCTTCCTCGGCCAATAAAGCGAGATGAGCGCCACAACCCCAGAGTCGGCCACGACTGGACCTAATGGTCAGGGGTCCCTTTACCTTTACCTATGTGTCATTAGTGAGCAGAGCTTCCCAGTTAGATGAAATGTGATGTTAAAGCTGGTTTTTGGAATTTCACCCATCCATGGCAAAGTCAGGTTTCCTTTCAAGACCTCTTGCATTGCCTAAGAAATGGACTGAGGCTGAAATCCTAACCACGTTGAACCAGAAATAGGTCCTACTGAAATCAGAGGGGCTCGCTTGCCAGGTTAGGTGGTGGACTCCCTTTCAGTGGAGGTTTTCAAGTAGAGGTTAGATGGTCATATGTCCGGAATTCTTGAACTGTGATTCCTGCATTGCAGGGGATTAGCTTAAATGACCTTTGGGGGTCCCTACCAACTCTACAATTCTGTGATTCTCAGTGTGGTTACGACTGCAGTCTGGGGCACATCATTGTGCCTGGGTCTCTTTCATCGCTGGTGCAAATATCACAGGGCTGTACAGACATATAGCATTTGACTGGGTAGGGTGGTCATGCTGTTTAAGGTAGATAGGAAGATTCAAGGTACAGTGGTACCTCGGGTTAAGTACTTAATTCGTTCCGGAGGTCCGTTCTTAACCTGAAACTGTTCTTAAGCTGAAGCACCACTTCAGCTATTGGGCCCTCCTGCTGCTGCTGCGCCGCCAGAGCATGATTTCTGTTCTCATCCTGAAAAAGTTCTTAACCTGAGGTACTATTTCTGGGTTAGCAGGGTCTGTAACCTGAAGCGTACATAACCTGAAGTGTATGTAACCCAAGGTACCACTGTACCTGCACCAAATCTCTGTTGTCCATATGATATTATCCTCCAAATCTCTGTTTCCACACTTTCCCTTCCCTCAATCTGAGTTTTTTTCCATACAGTTTCTCCCTTTTGGAGTTCCTTTGCTCTGAAAATGTTGGACTGAGAGAGGGGGAATTGTGGGAAGGCACTGATTTGGAGGAGAGCCAGTGTGGTGTAGTGGTTAGAGTATCAGACTGGCGGACCGGGGTTCAAATCCTCCACTCCGCCATAAAGCTCTCTGGGTGACCTTGGGCCACTCACTGCCTCTCAGCCAAACCTACCTCACAGTTTGGGGGATTAAATGAGGACGGGGGAGAAAACCACGTATGCCACCTTGAGCTCCATGGAGAGTAAAGTGGAAACAAAATGCAAAATAAATAAAATAAGATAAATACGGACAATGGAGAATTAATGGATGTACAGGAATTGACATAAAAAAGTGTAGGTGAGCCCCCTCTTTCTTTAGCTTAATGGGAATTTTTCTTGCATGGAGGTCTTCTTTAATCTGCTCGGCTCTCTTTGCTGTGTTCCTCTTCGCTGCCCCATTTGGCAGGCCTGTGCAAAAAGGAGACGGCCCAAGCTAGATCTAGCAGGGAACTTGCGGTGCGAAATTGCAATCAGCTGGCAAGGCTTGGGGAATGTGGAATCCAGCCCAGGAAAAGGGTAGCATGGAGGAGATAAGATGGGAGTAGAAGGCAGGTCTGTTTTCCTTCTGAAATCATCCACGCAACAGACAGTGCCTTACCAGCTTCTGGTAGGAAGGAAATCTCAGCTGCCCGACTGAAGGGGGCTCTCTGGGTTTGGACAGTGATGGGAAATGGAGAGGAGGGGCAGTTGAGATTCCTGCATCGCAGGGGGTTGGGCTAGATGACCCCTGGGATCCCTTCCAACGCTACAATTCCATGATTCTGTGACATGTTACCGGGAGGCGGAATTATGTGCCTTCCCAGAAATGTCTCTTTCCCGCCGCTGGGACGGAATGCAACCACAGCCAAGTCCACGATGGCTCTGTAATTGCGATCAAAGGCCCGATGCTCCCAGCTATGCAATTACACCTCCTGCCCCCCGCCCAGAGATTAGACAGGGGGAGGGTTGTTTGCAGACCAGCCACTCCCATTTCGGAAATGACAGCCAGACGATGCTGGAACTCCGAGGTGTAGGGGCTCTGATTAAGGGCGGCTTTGAAATTGTTGCACCTGTTCCCTCTAAAACATGGTGCTTTCTGCTCCATCCCTCCCTGCCCCCAGCGCCTAAAAGTCCTCAACACAAAACCGCCATCAGCCGCGAACGTCTGTATAATTCTTCCCACCACATTGGTTGCTAAGTGGGTCGTGTGAAAAGGCCTGTAGAAGCGCTGGCAGCAGGTGGCTCGAGTGAGCGAGCCTGGCTGCAGGGCAACAGAAAGGGGAGCAGGCTCTGAGTTCAAGGCTTTCCTATTAGTATGTTATAGCTCTTAACAACTTGCAACCAGCATCCCTGTGAAATCGTCATCCCTGTCGATGCCTATTCGACCCCGTTGATCAGCAGAACTGGCAAAGTTACAGATACCCCATAATGCCCATTCCACATTTGTAAGAAATCAATATTTTAGGGCAACAGCACCTAAACTTTGGAACTCCCTGCCTATTGACATCAGGTAGTCACTTTTGCTGCACTCTTTTCAGTGCTTCCTAAAAATATTTTGCCTACCCAGACTACTGGTATTTCAAAAATAAAATAAAATAAAATAAATTCTCTCTTTTTTGTAATTCTGCTTATTGTTTGGGTTTCTTTAAAAACAAAACAATAAAAACACACCACTTTGAGGATTGTTGTTGTTGTTGTTTAGTCGTTTAGTCGTGTCTGACTCTTTGTGACCCCCTGGACCAGAGCACGCCAGGCACTCCTGTCTTCCACTGCCTCCCTCATGCTGGTAGCTTCAAGAACACTGTCCCACCACCTCGTCCTCTGTCGTCCCCTTCTCCTTGTGCCCTGCATCTTTCCCAACATCAGGGTCTTTTCCAGGGAGTCTTCTCTTCTCATGAGGTGGCCAAAGTACTGGAGCCTCAACTTCAGGATCTGTCCTTCCAGTGAGCACTCAGGGCTGATTTCCTTAGGAATGGAGAGGTTGGATCTTAAACAACCGTAAAATCATACAAACATAGAGTTGAAAGGGATCCCGGTGGTCATCTAGTTCAACCCCCTGCAATGCAGGAATCTCAACGAAGGCATCCAGGACAGATAGTCATCCAACCTCTGGTTCAAAACTTCTGAAGGAGAGTCAACACCAATCAATCAATCTGTCAGTCAGTCAGTCAGTCAATCAATCAGTCAATCAATGTATAGCCAATGTATGTACACCGCTTTGTCCCTATGTTCAGTGCAACATGTGAACAAGCCTGTGTGGCTTATAGTAGTAGTAATAGTAATAATAATAATAATAATAATAATAATAATAATAATAATAATAATTTATTTATACCCCGCCCATCTGGCTGGGTCCCCCCAGCCACTCTGGCTGGCTTTCAACAGAATATAAAAATACAGTAGTATTTAAAAGCTTCCCTAAACAGGGCTGCCTTCAGATGTCTTCTAAAAGTCTGGTAGTTGTTGTTCTCTTTGACATCTGGTGGGAGGGCGTTCCACAGGGCGGGCGCCACCACCGAGAAGGCCCTCTGCCTTGTTCCCTGTGACTTCGCTTCTCGCAGGTAGGGAATCACCAGAAGGCCCTCGGAGCTGGACCTCAGTGTCCGGGCAGAACGATGGGGGTGGAGACGCACCTTCAGATATACTGGGCCGAAGCCGTTTAGGAAAGACCAGAGTTTGAATCCCCCCTCATCCGGCGAATTTGGGCTGGCCTCTGACTCTCAGCATCGCCTACCTCACAGGATTGTTGTGATGATAAAATGGGGAGGGAGAGAAGCCATGTACGCCACCTTGAGCCCCCTGGAGGAAAGGTGTGGCATGGATGCAATGAATCCCCCAGGCTCCAGCAGGCAGCCTGCAGCGGTCGGCACTGGGAAGAACATTGCCCCCCTTTCTGCTGCCTCGCCCTGTTCTTCCTCCCTCCTTCCTCGCGGGGATCTCACCTGCCTCCTCTTTGAGCCATCCAGGGGGCTTTAGATGTTCTAAAGGAGATTTGGAAGGAGAATAGGCTCCTAAGCTGCCTGTCTGAGAAAAGCCCAGATCGAGTCTTTTAAAGGATTACACAGGAGCTGATTCCCCCATTACTGCTCTGTCTTCTTTTCTCCCCCCCCCACTCCAAAAAAAACACCCCCACCTAAGCCCTAAAGGGGGAGGCAAGCTAACTATTCCTGATCTTTCATGTGGTCCCTGCCTTGGAGAAAGCTGGGAATGGGAATTAAGGGCTCAATAGCCGGGTTCTTCAGATGTGCTTTGTGTTTGCCTGGAAACGCAATTTCTGCCGTATCAGCCTACAGGTTCCTTCCTTAAAAGTGAAATTGCTGTGCCCATTTTGTACGCCTCTGCAGGATTTGGTTGGGTTCTGTTGGTTTGTTTGTTTGTTTGTTTGTCAAAAAGCAACAACAGCAGATTTCCCCATGTTGTTATTGTTTAGTCGTTTAGTCGTGTCTGACTCTTCGTGGCCCCCTGGACCAGAGCACACCAGGCACTTCTGTCTTCCACTGCCTCCTGCAGTTTAGTCAGGCTCATGTTTGTAGCTTCGAGAACACTGTCCCGCCATCTCATCCTCTGTCGTCCCCTTCTCCTTGTGCCCTCCATCTTTCCCAATATCAGGGTCTTTTCCAGGGTGTCTTCTCTTCTCATGAGGTGGCCAAAGTATTGGAGCCTCAGCTTCAGGATCTGTCCCTCCAGTGAGCACTCAGGGCTGATTTCCTTCAGAATGGATCTGTTTGATCTTCTTGCAGTCCATGGGACTCTCAAGAGTCTCCTCCAGCACCATAATTCAAAAGCATCCATTCTTTGGCGATCAGCCTTCTTTATGGTCCAGCTCTCACTTCCATACATCACTACTGGGAAAACCATGGCTTTAACTATACGGACCTTTGTTGGCAAGGTGATGTCTCTGCTTTCTAAGATGCTGTCTAGATTTGTCGTTG
The DNA here is from genome assembly GCF_951804945.1 of Podarcis cretensis. Taxonomy (NCBI): domain Eukaryota; kingdom Metazoa; phylum Chordata; class Lepidosauria; order Squamata; family Lacertidae; genus Podarcis; species Podarcis cretensis. The sequence continues at coordinate 100,637,158 of NC_137174.1, forward strand.
CTTTTCTCCCAAGAAGCAGGCGTCTTTTAATTTCGTGGCTGCTGTCACCATCTGCAGTGATCATGGAGCCCAAGAAAGTAAAATCTCTCACTGCCTCTATTTCTTCCCCTTCTATTTGCCAGGAGGGATTTCCCCATGGATCGCCCCAATTATGGCTCCAAGTGCCTTGGAAGTCGAACAACTTAGTTCCCGAACGTTTTGGCTCCCAAACATTGTAAACCCAGAAGTGAGTGTTCCGGTTTCTGAACATTCTTTTGGAAGCCGCACGTCCGATGGGTCTTCCGATTGGCTTCGGGAGCTTCCTGCAGCCAATCAGAAGCTGCGCTTCGGAAGTCGAACGTTTTGGAAGTAGAACGGACTTCTGGAATGAATTCCGTTCGACTTCCAAGGTACGACTATATGTAAAGAGACGAGGTCTGCTTCATGTGGAGAAGTTTGGAGCAAGGTGGCAAATTACGGATGGAGAGAAACAGGGCTGGCGTGAGATATTTGGATGGCTGAGGCAAAGGACAAGGTGGTCGAAAAATGAATCTTACTTCAGCACTGGAGACAGGATGCTAAGAATCCTTGTGACAGCACAGCAGCATGTCTGAGGGCTCAGGAGGAGAAGCCAGAGGGTGCCATTGCCAGCCCTGAGCATCTGTTATAGAATTGTAGAATTGTAGAGTTGGAAGGGACCCTCAAAAGTCATCTAGTCCAACCCCCTGTATTGCAGGAATCTCAGCTAAAGCATCCATCATCATCATCATAATTCTATTTATACCCTGCCCTCCCTGGCCAGAGCCGGGCTCAAGGTGGCTAACACCAGTAAGATTACATTTTAAAAAAACCCAATTTAAAATACAGGTTAAAATGCAATTTAAAATGCAGCCTCATTTTAAAAGTAGCCCATAGATCAAAACCGTAAGGGGAGGGAAACATGAGGGTCAGACTGAGTCCAAACCAAAGGCCAGGCGGAAAAGCTCTGTCTTGCAGGCCCTGTGGAAAGATGTCAAGTCCCGCAGGGCCCTGGTTTCTTGGGACAGAGCGTTCCACCACGTTGGGGCCAGTACTGAAAAGGCCCTGGCCCTAGTTGAGACCAATCTAACCTCCTTGAGGCTCGGGACCTCCAAAATGTTGTCATTTGGGGACCTCTCCGCGGGGCATACCAGGAGAGGCGGCCCTGTAGGTATGTGGGTCCTAGGCTACATAGGCAGATGGCAGATAACCACCCAACCTCTGTTTACAAACCTCCAAGGGAGGAGAGTCTGCCACCACCTGAGGGAGTTTGCTCTACTGTCGAATGACTCTTACCATCAGAAAGTTTCCCCTAACGTTTAGACGGAATCTCCTTTCTTGTAACTTGAATCCATTGGTTCGAGTCCTACCTGTCAAACATCTAGACATTTCAGTTTATCTTAAAGGTGGGTGAATTCGTCCAGGTCACCTTGGATTCACTTGGAAATGATGGGAGGACTTCCACACACAGAGAAATCAGAATATTCAGATCCGCAAAATTCAGATCCAGCTAAATTCAGCTCAAGAAACAGTGTTCAAGCTTACAACTTCTACTAAGATTATAATGGCTAAAAATTGGAGTGAATTGGAGAAAAATTGTATGATACATCCTGAATGGATGGGGGGAAATTGGCCCAAACTAATTAGGACCGAGCTAATTTATTACAAAAGAATGCATATAAATCAGCCTAACAGGTTTATGGGGAAATGTATGCTTTTTGTAATAGTTTGAACCTGATCTGTGATAATGTCCAAACATAGGCTGTTTTCAACCTGCTCTGTGGTATTTCTTTATGCTTTTTATCATTGGTTTATTTTGTCTATATATTAATTAATATCAGGAGATATCAGAATCTTTTTTGGAGATGAATAATAATATTAATCTTCAGTCTTGTGAACCTCCCTGAGCCCTTGTGGGTACAGGGTGGTATATAAATTTGAATAATAATAATAATAATAATAATGTCATGAAAAGCAGTTAATTGGCTAGCAACAGGTCCCTTCCATTTCTATAATTCTAATATTCTATAGTGAAATGCCTCTGTAGGCTTGCCTAAAGGGAAAGAAATCTTTTAGGAGGCATCAAAAGCAGTACAATGAAGATGTCTGCCCGAAGAGCAAGACCTGCAAAACTAAGAGAGACATCTTGTCTCTGTTGGTTAAAGGACTGGATAACACTAAAAAACAATAAATTATTGGATTTGGAAGGGTTTGACAACAGGTTTGGTTGGCACGCATACTTATGGTTGGGGAAGAAGAAAGCTCATAAAGGTTTTGCTAATCACATTTTTAGAGGTGCCTAATAGAAATATGGGGACGCAGGTGGCGCTGTGGGTTAAAGCCTCAGCGCCTAGGGCTTGCCGATCGAAAGGTCGGCGGTTCGAATCCCTACGGTGGGGTGCCTGCCAACCTAGCAGTTCGAAAGCACCTCCGGGTGCAAGTAGATAAATAGGGACCGCTTACCAGCGGGAAGGTAAACGGCGTTTCCGTGTGCGGCTCTGGCTCTGGCCAGAGCAGCGATGTCACGCTGGCCACGTGACCCGGAAGTGTCTCCGGACAGTGCTGGCCCCTGGCCTCTTGAGTGAGATGGGCGCACAACCCCAGAGTCTGTCAAGACTGGCCCGTACGGGCAGGGGTACCTTTACCTTTAATAGAAATATGGGATAGGTACCAAAATATTTTGGAACCGAATGTACCTCATTGGTTATCCCCACTGGAGGTCATGAGTGTCAAAAAGACAAATATGAGAGAGGATTGGATGACTTATGGAGACATTGTAATTAAAGAAGGGGGGAAGTGGAAACTGAAGCCATATGAACAAGTCAAAAAATATGTATATGATTGGTTGCACTATTTCCAAACAAATGAAATGTTTAAAAAGGATTGTAAAGAGAGGAGATATATTGAAGGAGAGTCTAGATTTCAAAAAGAAATAATAAATAATGATTATAAGGTACTGTCAAAAATGTACAAAATGTTACTGGAATGGCAAACAAAAGACGAAGAAGTTAAATCGGTTATGATACATTGGGCCAGGGACTTTGGTTATAGTATACAGTTAGCAGATTGGGAGAAAGTATGGAAGGAAAATATGAAATTCACTGCATGTATGACGATAAAGGAAAACATTATGAAAATGGTATATAGATGGTATATCACTCCCGTTAAACTAGCAAAAATGTATAAAACCTGTAATAAATGTTGGAAATGTAAGGAAAGGGAAGGGTCGTTTTACCATATGTGGTGGGAGTGTAAGAAAGTAAAAGGTTTCTGGGAAATGATATATAATGAGCTGAAAAAGATGTTTAAATATACGTTTGTGAAGAAACCAGAAGCCTTTTTGTTGGGAATTACAGGAAGAGAAATTAATAGAAGTGACTATAAACTTTTTCAATATGCAGTGACTGTGGCAAGAATCTTAATGGCCCAAAAATGGAAACAAGAAGAACTACCGACACTGGAAGAATGGAGACGGAAACTGATAGACTTTGCTGAATTAGACAAATTGACAGGAAAAATTAGATACCAAAAAGACCACAAGTTCACTCAGGACTGGAGAAAGTTTACGATTTATCTGGAAAATATTTGTGATGAGCAGACAACGCTAGTTGGTTTTAAAGAGGCTTTGTGAATGAGAAAGGGTATTGTAAAAGGGAAAAGAGCCGTAAAGATTTACAAACTGGCAATACAGTTATAAAGGAAATGTGGAATAAATATAAAAGTATGAGGATTGCGGAGGGAGCGGGGGGAAGTTTAAAAAATTGTTTATCATATTGAATATGAGTGTGTTTATATAATTTGTAAAAGAAAAATTTTCTCAAAAAATTAATATTAAAAAAAAGACCTGCAAAACTAAAATATTGATTTCTCGCAAGAGCAGAACAAAAACTATGTGGCACTTGCGAAGGAGCTGGTTTTGGAGTCAAAGCGGTCTGGTGAGCCCAGAGGAGCAAGGTGACCTTCCTTTAGTTACCTCCCTTTGGTCTTGGGCGTCCGAGGGCTTTGTACACCGATAAAAGCACAGCGTAGCACCAGTGCGAATCCTGCCGGGGGTTGTTTTTATTATGTTTTCAACAGCCTCCTCGATTTCACGCCTGGGGTGCGTGGTAACAATCCCACTCCTCTGAGGCTAGCCTTCTAAATTTGAGCTCCCTGTCATTTCGTCCAGGAGGCGTCAGTTTCTGCGACAGCCTTTCTCTCTCTCTGAGATGGGGGGGTCCCCTCTTTAATTCCCTCCCCCCCAGGGAATGATGTCACCTCGGCTGGCTGTCACTCTTGCTTCTCTCACAGCGCCTGAATCTGGGAAATGTCTGCCTTGCCTGACCTGTGATAGCAACCCTTCAGCACCTGCTCTCTCCAAAGCACTGCAACCCTTAGTGCAGTCATACCTCGGGTTACAGATGCTTCAAGTTGTGCGTTTTTGGGTTACGGATGCGCCGAAACCCAGAAGTACCAGAATGGGTTACTTCTGGGTTTTGATGCTCTTGCATGCACAGAAGCACTAAATCATGCTTTGTGCATGCGCAGAAGCACCGAATCACAACCCGCACGTGCGTGGATGCGGCACTGCGGGTTGCGGATGCTGCGGGTAGCGAACGTGCATCCCGGACGGATCATGTTCGCAACCTGAGCATCCACTGTACTCTCACCAGGCTGACCATCTCCAGAACCTTGAGATTTGTCGCAAGGAGGCATGGGGGAGAAATAGAGACATGGGTCTGTCAAATGTATCGAGATCAGCCTGATGCCGGCGCTTCGTCGAGGTCCCGACTCCTGGGCCTGACCTCGGCCAATTGAAAAGGTCCGGTCTGTGACTCCTGTAAGAGGTAGTTATTATGCATTTGATCTTGGCGTTGCGCCATGCCTGCAAAGCGGGCGAGAGACCCATCTCTACATCTGGATAAAGGACAGGACATTGTTGTTGTTTAGTCGTTTAGTCATGTCCGATTCTCCGTGACCCCCTGGACCAGAGCACGCCAGGCACTCCTGGCTTCCACTGCCTCCCGCAGTTTGGTCAAACTCATGCTGGTAGCTTCGAGAACACTATCCAACCATTTCATCCTCTGTCATTGGTTCTCTGTCTTCCCCTTCTCCTTGTGCCCTTCATCTTTCCCAACATCAGGGTCTTTTCCAGGGAGTCTTCTCTTCTCATGAGGTGGCCAAACTCTTGGAGCCTCAGCTTCAGGATCTTCAAGACGAGATGGTTGGATAGTGTTCTCGAAGCTACCAGCATGAGTTTGACCAAACTGCGGGAGGCAGTGGAAGATAGAAGTGCCTGGCGTGCTCTGGTCCAGGGGGTCATGAAGAGTCGGACATGACTAAACGAATAAACAACAACAAATATATTTGCTCCAGGATTTGTTGAGTTGAAGGCTGGCTTAGAAGCATGATGAGAAATAAATACTCCGAGAGCCAGTGTGGTGAGAAATAAATACTCTGAGTGCCAGTGTGGTGTAGTGGTTAAGAGCAGTGGACTTGTAATCTGGGGAACTGGGTTTGCGTCTCCGCTCCTCCACATGCAGCTACTGGGTGACCTTGGGCCAGCCACACTTCTTTGAAGTCTCTCAGCCTCACTCACCTCACAGAGTGTTTGTTGTGGGGGAAGAAGGGAAAAGGAGATTGTGAGCTGCTTTGAGACTCCTCCGGGTAGTGATAAAGTGGGATATCAAATCCAAACTCTTCTTCTCTACTCAGTTATGTTACATGTCCCCTTGCATAAGATGTCCTGCTAAATCAAACCAAAGGCCCGTCTCAGCCTTTGGCATCTTGGCACCTCCAGGTGCTGCTGAACTACACCTCCCACCAGTACCAGGCAGTGTAGGGCAGATGCCATCACTTGCTTTAACTCCAAATCATGAATGCAGGATATCAGTTTATTGGAATCTCAGTATATTGTCTCCAATACAGATCAGAGTCCAGGTATTGGAGATGCAGTTGCGAAGTGCAAATAGGTGCCTCAGAATTTCTCCCTGGCAAATGCGCTTCACTTCTTGGGGTATGTTGCAAAGCAGACCAGGGAAAAAAAAGAAAATTACAAACTACCAGACAGAAGAATGTAAAGTATTGCACAAGGATATTTCCGGGGACCATTTTGTAAGTTTGATATTTGAAGTTCAGAATTCATGTTCTGGTGCCAAGACTCTGCTGACAAATTGAGTTGCCTTAAACACAGTCAGAAAGAGAGATCCCCTCAAAGCGAAAGCCTGGTGCACACAAAATCAGCGTGTTCTCCCTAACAGAGAGACCGTGTTGCGGTTGGGGGAACAAGCCACCCTGCCGTTACTAGGCAAATTTGGTAAGGAACCCAAGCCTTTAAGTGGTTAAAATTGGGTTGCTGGGGAGTTTTGACTGTTGCCAATTTGGAGGAGGGGTCAGAGTCTTTAAATACAGGGGCCAGACGTTGGACGTCCTCTTGGCCGTTTTGCACCGGATCACCCGCCCTCCCTCCCTTTTAATAGGGTGGTTTTTTCTTGATCGCTTGACCTTGCTATGCCTGTCATGGGGTCGTCTGCCTTGGAGCGGGGGCCTGGTAGGAATTTTGCCATTTGGCCGATTGGCTGGAGCCATTTGGTTTTTGCCTACTGCGTAGCAAGCCGTCACAACTTGTAAGGTTGGCGGTTAGGCATTGGTTAAATTGGTGCTTGGAGGGATAAGTGCCTATCCCTCCAAATGATGCGGAAAGGGAATTCCGTTAAAGGAATCCAGGGGCTTGCCATTCTTTTCGTCCTTGTCCCTGGCGTCGGACTTGGGCCGTGCAAGCCTCACAGGAACATGAGGGTGAGAAGTGAGGGTCTGATGCCCAGCTTCATTTCTCACCCAATACTTGTTTCCCACGCTGGCTTCCGTTGGTGTCCGGAAGGCCAGCTCTGTCCCTGAGGGCAAGGACAGATAGTCATAACCAATGCCTAAGCAACCACTCACATTTTTTGTATTTTGAATAAAGTTATGGCCAAAATTATGCCAAAAACCTTAAACAAAAATTGATGTGTGAAGTGTGAATTTTTTGGGGGGTGGCATTGTGGGACTCAACACGCAACACTCGCCATTTAAAAGAAATATAGATTTTTTTTAATTAAAAAAAGGTTCACACTTCGAGGTGCAGATTCCCCATGCAAACCACAGCAACTCTTCTCTCCCCCACTAGACACACACACAAACACGTTCAGAAACAGATATCAGAACAGTATCCAGCACAAACTATTCTCCATTTACCAGGGACAGTCCATGTTTCCATCCCTCAAGTTTCAGCCCTTTCCCAGGGTCTTTAGAAGCTAAGACTGTGCCTGCGAATCTGCACCCCTTTCCCTGGGAGTAAGCGCCACTGAGCTCAATGGGGCTTTCTTCCAAGTAGAACTATACAGGATTACGCTGCAAATTTTCCCATGTGTGTGATCTTGCCACTTTCAAACCAGGGCCTCTTTTGGACAGAGTTGTCTTGGCCACTGTATTGTCCAGCTTTCGGAGGATGTCGAAGACGCAGCTCTTTTGACAACTGAAATGCATATTTTTCGGCCCCACTATATCTCTGTGATGGAAAGCTGTTTAAAAGTGATTTTAATTATGTGATTTAAGGGTCGTAACCTGCCTTGGGGCCTGAGGGGGTGGGTAAGTAACAATAACATTTATTCTTTGCATTTATATGCTACCTTTCTCTCCAAAGAGCTCAAGGTTCTTTTCTCCCTCTGCATTTAGTCCTCGGAACAACAACCCTTTGAGGTAGCTTAGGCTGAGAGGGAGTGACTGCCCCCCCCAAGGTCACTCAGTGGCTGAGTGGAGAGATTCGAACCCTGATCTCCCAGGTCATAGTCCGACACGCTGAGCAGTCCCTTCATGTCACCTGCCCTGAATCTTCAAACTTTTGCTTCCATGGGATTCCCAAGAGTTCAAATACAAGAGAGCTCTCCCTTCCTGGGGATTCTAGCAATGGAAAAGATTAAAATGGAAAACATTGTCGTTGTCCCCTATGCCATTATTGCAATTATTGCAAGTCCCTTTGTCAATGGGAGAGCAGAATGCAAATACTAAATCCAATTAAAATCTGTTTCCTCCCAGGGCAGATATGGGAGGGTGGGCTCCCAGCCAGCCAGCTTTTAAGTCCCTGACTCGGTTGTCCCGGATGGCGATAGGATGGCGGAGTCAGGGGTATGTGAGGAATAAATGGGACCCTGCAGAATTAGGGGAATTCCAGATGATGGGATGCCTTGCTTGAAACTGGTTGGCCCATCCAGAAAAATCCTCTCTCTCCCTCCCTCCTTCTCCCCTCGCACAGCTGCGCGCTCCATATCATAGCCTGCCTGCTGTCTACAAATCACCCGCATGTTAAAATGCAGCAGAGGGGAATTCCAGCACACTGGGCGCTGCCAAGACCCTCAAGCTCTGACGTGCCTTCGCCCCCCCTTCCCCACCCCCTGTCAAGGGCTAAAAATACAGGGACAGAGTCCAGGGCCTGGCTGGCAATCGTGGCCGAATGGACACCCTCCATCTTCCTAAGCAGCTTTCCTGACCCTGGTTCTGCCTGGAGCATCAATGGAACAAGAGGCCAGCTTCAAACTGGGAGCAATGCCATGCAGTGGTAATAATAATAATAATAATAATAATAATAATAATAATAATAAATAATTTATTTATACCCCACCCATAATTTATTTATACCTCACCCATCTGGCTGTTTTCCCCCAGCCACTCTGGGCGGCTCCCAACAGAATATTAAAAAAACACACGATAAAACAGAATGTTGGGACTCAGACCTGGGAGAGAGAACCGGGTTCGAATCGCCGCTCGGCCTCAAAGCTCTCACTGGGTGGCCTTGGGCCAGTCATCTCTCAGCCTAACCTACATAGCTGTCAACCGTCCCTTATTTGGCGGGAAACTCCCTTATCCCAGTGCCGTGTCCCGCTGCTGTCCCTTATTGATGATGTCCCTTAAATTTCCCGGGTTTCATGCTCGCCCGGTTCGGGAGGGAAGCAGCGGCTGGGGTCCTCCGCCTCGAGAGAGAGAGAGCACACAAGCTGCTGCGTCTCCGTCTCTCCCTCTTCCCCCTCAGGGGTGCACCATGAGGAGACGGGTGGCGGCGGGCGGGTAGGCAGCCCCTCTCTTCTGAGACTTCCACCGCGCTGCCAGGGGATGCCGGAGGCGGCAGTGGCGGCAGTGGTGGCAGCGGCTGAGGCGGCGGCCTGAGGGAGGAGGAAAAGGAAGGGATGGGGAGGGATGTAGAAGGGCGGCGCTTCAGCGGCTGCCACGGCGCCACAACCGCCTCATGCCGGGCTCGCGGGTGGCCTGGGCGAGAGTTTCTCTCCCCCCCTCTCTCTCGGGCAGGGAAGGGCCGATGGAACTCCTTGCGCCAGGACGACGGCATCCCCGACGTGCTGCTTAGCATCCCCTCCAACCAGTGCAGCATCTTAATGTAGTGATTTCCCCCTCTGCACCCCTTTCATAACTCTATTTTTATAAATCATTTGTCCATCCATAGTTCAAATTTTTACTACAAGTTTTCTGTCAATCCTACCAATGTATGTAACTCTTTACAATAGCTTTTCAAATAAATCATAAACTTCCCCCATTCTTTATTAAAGAGGTCCTCATCCTGGTTTCTAAGTCTGCCTGTAAGCTTTGCCATCTCGACGTCGTTCATCAGTTTTGTCGCCACTCTTCTTTGGTCGGAGTTGTAGAGCCTTAGGATCATCTAGTCCAACCCCCTGCAAAACACAGTCAGTCGCAGCCAAAGCAGCCTGGCTCCATCAGTGCCAGATTTATGTATAAGCTAAGCAAAATCCCTTATTTTGGCTGCTGATCCCTTATTTTCGAGACTGCTGGTCCCTTATTTTCAAATCTGTAAGTTGACAGCTATGCTAACCTACCTCATAGGATTCTTGTGGGGGTTCAGTGAGGAAGGTAGAAAAATGCAATAAATAATCATTACAACCATTTTTCCCAGGGGGGGGGGTCCTGAAGGCTTCAGAAATCCTGTGGCTGAGCTGCTCGAACCGCAGCTAGCAAGCAGGGGCTTAGATTGCTCTCCCCAAGTCTGCAGCCTCTAACTGGGGTGCTAGGAACAGCCATAGAATGATGGAATTGTTGAGTTGGAAGGGACCCCCAGGGTCATCTTCTGCAATGCAGGAATCTCAGCTGAAGAATCCAGGAGAGATGGCCATCCAGCCTCTGATTAAAAACCTACAAGGAAGGAAAGTCCATCACCTTCCAAGACAGTCCAGTTCTTACTGTCAAGACGTTCTTCCCGATGTTGAGTCAGAATCTCCTTTGTAACTTGAAGCCCTTGGTTCAAGTCCAGCCTTATTGCTATCCTACCTATAACCCCATACTGCCATTCCCAACTGCAGTCCTTCCAACACAGAACTCTCTTGCAATTTTCTTCTCTTCTTCAGCCATCATTCGTAGCCGAGTAAGATTGTCTTCCATAAACACGGTTTTAACAATGAGCCCATAAGTGACTGAGGAGGCCAATTCTGGACCCACAAGTCCTTCCACAGTGGGGACATTGGTTTCTGGCCGAGAGTTGATCACGGTGTGGATTTGCCAAGTGTGCCTTCCTCTTAGCACGTTTCTCCCTTGCGTCCTGAGTTTGAGCGTCTTCAAAGCCCATGACACCTTTGGTCAAGGCTGTTCTCCAACTGGAGCACTCACAGGCCAGTGTTTCCCAGTTATTGGTGCTTATACTACATTTCTTTAGATTTGCCTTGAGAGACTTTCAACCTCTTTTGTTCACCACCAGCATTATGCTTTCCATTTTTAAGTTGGGAATAGAGTAGTTGCTTTGGAAGACAATAATCAGGCATCCGCATAACATGACCAGTCCAACAAAGTTGATGTTGGAGAATCATTGCTTCAACACTGGCGGTCTTTGCTCCTTCCAGGACACTGGCATTAGTTCGCCTGTCTTCCCAAGTGATGTGTAAAATTTATCAGAGACACCGTTGATGGAATCTTTCAAGGAGTTGGAGATGGCTTGTTTCACAAGCATACAGTAAAAATGGTAGTACAATAGCTTTGTAAACAAGCATTTTGGTTTCCCTGCGAACGTCCCAGTCCTCAAACACTCTGCACTTCAAGCTGCACTCGCAGAGCTCAGGCGATGCTGGATTTCAGCATCAGTGTTGGCCCGTGTGGAAAGATAACTGCCTAGGTAGGAGAAGTGATCAACATTTCCCAGCGTTACACTATTGAGTTGGATTTGTGGCCCTGCAGAGGGGTTATTTTGTACTTGTTGGTGCAGCACACCTGCCAACACAGAACTCTTTTGCAATAAAATGATACAGTCACAAAGACTAGTATGTTGTGTTCCGATTTCATAAACCTATAGATCTGCATAACTGGCAATATGTTCAGATTGGGATCCCTTCCAACTCCTAGGAGCCAACTCCTAGGGGCCGAGGGATCTTTGCACCCACCCCAAAATAAAATATTTGAGGGGGCCAGGCCCACCCCCAAGTTGATGGACATTACCATTCAAATTGGTCAGGTGACCGATTATGTGTGGAAGGAGCCAATTTTGTACACTCTGACCCCCTCCCAGAGTGGAGTTTGGGAGAGGAAGCTAACGGGAAATTCTAAGTCTGCAAACACTTTAAATGAATTTGGTATATGTAAATAAACTCCAATGGAAGAGATGACAAAACGTGAAGGCAGTAAATCTATTGCCCCAGCAAGTAGATAGGAAAGTCCGTTTAGTAAGTTTATTTCCATTATACATGTGGAAAAACTGAGGTCAGTTTATAAATGGTTGCATCTGGGGTTTTTTTTTGGGGGGGGTAGAAAAGGAAGCAAGGCATTTTACATATTTTTAAGCAGCTGTTTAGACAAGGTTTGTTTGCTGTTTAATAATAATAATAATAGTACCTGCAGTGCTTATTATTTGTTTTTTTAAATAAATATTTATTAGAATTTCCAAATTAATACAAAAGAAACAAAAAACAAAAATACACAAAAAGTAACAAAAATACAAAATTAAGAAACAATTAAAACAAATATCATATTCTATTACCTATTTCCATTACCTTGTTTCCCAGACCTCCTCTCACCTCCCCCTTTTGCTTATTATTTGGAACACGTTTGCAATCGCCTCCTACCCTCTTGTTGCGTTGAGTAGGCCTTTGGCACACCTTCTCTATATAATGTTTTTTAATGTATTTAGCTGTATGTTTTAGTAGTTCTCACACAGTGATAGATACAGCAGTTCATATATAGTTCTAATTCTAATTTAATAATTATTAGTGAAGAGGGGTTTATTGGTTTGTGTCTTTTCTTCTTGTTATCTATCTTGAGGTTGTTATTTTGCATTTTTATATCACGAATCGCCCTGAGATCTACAGATGAAGGGTGGTGTGCAAATTCATTAATAAAAAAATTGTGTTTAATTGCTTTCTAGTGATTTTTCCCTGCTATGGTTTAGCTACTTCTGCTTTATTTGTAAAGCCTCCTTGAGTCCCTGTCTGGAGAAAAAGTGGCACAGTAATAATAAAAAATAAAAATAAAAATTCACCCTCCAGCAATGCAAGAATTTCAGCTAAAGCAACTCTAACAGGTGGCCATCCAACCTCTGCATAAAAACCTCCAGGTAAGGAGATTCCACCACCTTTTGAGGTCATGCATTCCACTGTCGAGTGGCCGTTGCCCTCGGAAAAAGCTCTTCCCAATATTTAGCTGGAATCTCCTTTCCTGTAGCTAATAGGTCCTGAAAACTTCCTCCCTGCAAGAAGAAACCCTGAACAAGCTTCATGGTGCCTATTGTGCAAGACTTTCCATGAACACATCTGCATTCCCCAATAGCTTAGGTTAGCATTCTCCAGTGTGGTAACAGTAACAGTAACAGTGTCCTGTGAGAGTGTCCTGTGTGAGTGTCTGGAGGCGGTTGGAGGATGGATGGCGGCTAACAGATTGAGGTTGAATCCTGACAAGACAGAAGTACTGTTTTTGGGGTACAGGAGGCGGGCAGGTGTGGAGGGTTCCCTGGTCCTGAATGGGGTAACTGTGCCCCTGAAGGACCAGGTGCGCAGCCTGGGAGTCATTTTGGACTCACAGCTGTCCATGGAGGCACAGGTCAAATCTGTGTCCAGGGCAGCTGTTTACCAGCTCCATCTGGTACGTAGGCTGAGACCTTATCTGCCTGCAGACTGTCTTGCCAGAGTGGTGCATGCTCTAGTTATCTCCCGCTTGGACTACTGCAATGTGCTCTACGTGGGGCTACCTTTGAAGGTGACTCGGAAACTCCAATTAATCCAGAATGGGGCAGCTAGACTGGTGACTGGGGGCGGCCGCCGAGACCACATAACACCGGTCTTGAAAGACCTACATTGGCTCCCAGTACGTTTCCGAGCACAATTCAAAGTGTTGGTGCTGACCTTTAAAGCCCTAAACGGCCTCGGTCCAGTATACCTGAAGGAGCGTCTCCACCCCCATCATTCTGCCCGGACGCTGAGGTCCAGCGCCGAGGGCCTTCTGGCGGTTCCCTCATTGTAAGAAGCAAAGCTACAGGGAACCAGGCAGAGGGCCTTCTCGGTAGTGGCGCCCGCCCTGTGGAACGCCCTTCCAGCAGATGTCAAAGCGATAAACAACTACCTGACATTCAGAAGACATCTTAAGGCAGCCCTGTTCAGGGAAGTTTTTAACGTGTGATTTTACTGTATTTTTGGTTTCTATGGAAGCCGCCCAGAGTGGCTGGGGAGGCCCAGCCAGATGGGCGGGGTATAAATAAATAATAATAATAATAATAATAATAATAATAATTACAGTAATAGTAACAGTTTATTATTTATACATCACCCATCTGGCTGGGTTTCCCCAGCCACTCTGGGCTGCTTCCAACAAAATATTCAATATCTCTCCTCCCCTCCGCGGGTCCTTTGAATATTTTAATCAACTGCATATTGCAGTTCATCCCAATTATAGTCATCCAAAATGTCGTTATAGTCATCCAAAATGTCCAAAGGCCTTGTAACATCGCAAGAGTTATTCAAAGCCTGCCAAAGACTTCAAGTGTTTACAGTCTTCTTTCAAATACAATCTGTATTTATCCCATTCTCTGCTGAGGTTTTTTTTCCTCCTGATTCCTGATTTTCCCCGTCAGTCTAGCCATCTCTGCACAGTCTAGTAGTATGATCTGCCAAACCGTTTCCCCAGGCACTCTGGGCAGCTCCCAACAGATTAAAAACAGAATAAAACATCAGACATTAAAAGCTTCCCTGAACAGGTCTGCCTTCAGATGTCTTCTAAATGTCATATAGTTCTTCATTTCCTTGACATCTGGTGGGAGGGTGTTCCACAGGGCAGGCGCCACCACCGAGAAGTCCCTCTGCCTGGTTCCTTGTAGCTTCACTTCTCGCAAGAAGGGAACAGCAAGGAGGCCCTCGGAGCTGGACCTCAGTGTCCAGGATGGACAATGGGGGTGGAGACGCTCCTTCAGGTTCTCCAACTACAGTTCCCAGGAATCTTTGGGGTGGGGAGGTATGGGGAGAGCCAAGACTGTGAGAGGGCTGCTAGGGCTCTTCAAACTTATCGTAATGGTTGTGGCCTCAGTCGGTCTGGGAATCTGTCTGGGAAGAGTTGGAGAAGGAAGGAGAAGGAAGACGCAGCCCCGAGGAAAGAGAGTTTGGGGTTTTTTTCATAAACTAATAAAGCTTGGGCTCCATGATCACTGCAGATGGTGAGAGAAGTCACGAAATTAAAAGACGCCTGCTTCTTGGGAGAAAAGCAATGACAAACCTAGACCCATCTTAAAAAGCAGAGATATCACCTTGCCAACAAAGGTCTGTATAGTAAAAGCTATAGTTTCCCCAGTAGTGATGTATGGAAGTGAAAGCTGGAAGTCCTGCTGGCCACATGACCCGGAAGCTGTACACCGGCTCCCTTGGCCAATAAAGCGAGATGAGCACCGCAACCCCAGTTGGTCACAACTGGACCTAATGGTCAGGGGCCTTTACTAAATGAATATTTTAACAAGTAAAACAGAAAATTTAATAAATATTATACACACAAAAAAGAAAATCAACTTTGCCTCCAAACTCCATCAAGGGCCTTCTTCCCATGATACTCACAGCACAGCATCTCTGCAATGCTGTCTACAGCTGGAATGACAGCTGATAAATGAGCATCATCATCATTTACCATAGTTTTCGCTCTATAAGATGCACCAGACCACAAGACGCACCTAGTTTTTGGAGGAGGAAAACAAGAAAAATCTGTGCAGCGATCCCTCTTGCTGTTCTGGCTCCTGGGATAGCTGCGCAGCCTGCATTTGTGCCATAAGACGCACACACATTTCCCCTTACTTTTTAGGAGGGAAAAAGTGAGTCTTATAGAGCAAAAAATATGGTAACTTGTATGCCACCTTTCCATAGTTAAAACAATGCCCATTCTGCACAGGCAACAGGCTTCTCTCTCCTACTAATAAACCTGTTTAATCACCACTTCCCACCCCAACAACGAAGCACAGCTCTTTTCTCTCAGTTCCCCGACAGTCTTTAGCTGCATCCTGTTTTGCAGGAGCATCTCAAATTTCGCAAATAGGCTAACGGGCCCAGAGTAAAGGGAGGGCATGCAACTCCCGGCACCGTGCAGAAATAAGGAGGGCCCTGAGCAATTTAAGCCACCCCCTTTGCAACCTCTCTTCGGTTCATCTACAGGTCAGCGCTTCCCTGCAGGCTCCAGCACCCCAATCCTGCTAGAGGTCATTGGATCTCAATGCAACTCCCAGAATGACATTTGCTTGCTTGCTTGCTTAAGTTGTGTGGCCTTCAGTGCTAGTCAGTGGCCAGGGGGAGAATGAAATTGATGGATTGATTTCATTTATCTTCTTTGGCGATCCCTCGTAGCCGAGTAATATTGTCTTCCATGAACACGGTTTTAAAAGTGAGTCCGTAAGTGACTGTGGAGGCCAATTCTAGATCCACACGTCCTTCCACAGTGGGGACAGAGGTTTCTGGGTGGGAGTTGATCACGGTGAGGGTTTGCCAAGCGTGCCTTCCTCCTAGCACGTTTCTCCCTTGCGTCCTGAGTTCGAGTGTCTTCAAAGCCCGTGACACCTTTGGTCAAGGCTGTTCTCCAACTGGAGCGCTCGCAGGCCAGTGTTTCCCAATTATTGATGTTTATACTACATTTTTTTATATTTGCCTTGAGTCTTTAAACCGTTTTTGTTGACCAGCATTACGCTTTCCATTTTTATGTTGAAAATAGAGTAGTTGCTTTGGAAGATGATAATCAGGCAGTTCAAAGAAGTTGATGTTGAAGAATCATTACTTCTTCAACAATGGTGATCTTTGCTTTTTCCAGTACAGTGGTATTAGTTCTCCTGTCTTCCCAAGTCATGTGTGGAAATTTTCAGAGACCCCATTGATGGAATCTTTTGAGGAGTTGGAGATGGTGTTTATAAGTGCTCCATGTTTCACAAGCATACATTAAGGTTGGTAGTACCATAGCTACTCTCATTCTCTGCAAAGAGGGACTGGTTGTTAAACCACTGTGGAAACTGCAACCCTCAGAGGAGAATAGGGAGGTTCCTCACAACTCTCAGGACACTTAGCAAACTACAGTTCCTGGGATAATCTGTAAGAAGACATTGCTCCACATGTGATATGTGGTGGACTTGTAAAAGGGTAAAAGAGTATTGGGAAATCATTTGTAATAAATTGAAAAAAAATGTTTAAAAGTTCTTTTCCAAAAAAAAAACAAAAAACAAAAAACAAAAAAAAACAGAGTCCTTTTCCTTGGGGATAATTCAGATGAAAATCCCCAGGTGTCAAAAAAGGTTATTTATGTATGCCACTACCATGGCCTGTGTTTTGTTTGCTCCCAAATGGAAAACAAGCGAGGTCCCAACCAAAGAACAATGGCAACTAAAAATGATGGAATAAGCACAGATTGCAGACCTAACTCATAGACCAGGGGTCTGCAACCTATAATAATAATAATAATAATAATAATAATAATAATAATAATAATAATTTATTATTTGTACCCCGCCCATCTGGCTGGGTCTCCCCAGCCACTCTGGGCGGCTTCCATAAAAACCAAAAATACACTAAAATATCACAGATTAAAAACTTCCCTGAACAGGGCTGCCTTAAGATGTCTTCTGAATGTCAGGTAGTTATTTATTGCTTTGACATCTGCTGGAAGGGCGTTCCACAGGGCGGGCGCCACTACCGAGAAGGCCCTCTGCCTGGTTCCCTGTAGCTTTGCTTCTCGCAATAAAGGAACCGCCAGAAGGCCCTCGGCGCTGGACCTCAGCGTCCGGGCAGAACGATGGGGGTGGAGACGCTCCTTCAGGTATACTGGGCCGAGGCCGTTTAGGGCTTTAAAGGTCAACACCAGCACTTTGAATTGTGCTTGGAAACGTACTGGGAGCCAATGTAGGTCTTTCAAGACCGGTGTTATGTGGTCTTGGCGGCCGCCCCCAGTCACCAGTCTAGCTGCCGCATTCTGGATTAGTTGTAGTTTCCGAGTCACCTTCAAAGGTAGCCCCACGTAGAGCGCATTGCAGTAGTCCAAGCGGGAAATAACCAGAGCATGCACCACTCTGGCGAGACAGTCCGCAGGCAGGTAGGGTCTCAGCCTGCGTACCAGGTGGAGCTGGTAGACAGCTGCCCTGGATACAGAATTGACCTGCGCCTCCATGGACAGCTGTGAGTCCAAAATGACTCCCAGGCTGTGCACCTGGTCCTTCAGGGGCACAGTTACCCTATTCAGGACCAGGGAGTCCTCCACACCTGCCCGCCCCCTGTCCCCCAAAAACAGTACTTCTGTCTTGTCAGGATTCAACCTCAATCCATTAGCCGCCATCCATCCTCCAACCGCCTCCAGGCACTCACACAGGACCTTCACCGCCTTCACTGGTTCTGATTTGAAAGAGAGGTAGAGCTGGGTATCATCTGCATATTGATGGACACCCAGTCCAAACCCCCTGATGATCTCTCCCAGCGGCTTCATATAGATGTTAAAAAGCATGGGGGAGAGGACGGAACCTTGAGGCACCCCACAAGTGAGGGCCCAGGGGTCTGAACACTCATCCCCCACCACCACTTTCTGAACACGGCCCAGGAGGAAGGAGCGAAACCACTGTATAACAGTGCCCCCAGCTCCCAGCCCCTCTAGACGGTCCAGAAGGATGTTATGGTCGATTGTATCAAAGGCCGCTGAGAGATCCAGCAGAACTAGGAAACAACTCTCACCTTTGTCCCTAGCTCGCCGGAGGTCATCAACCAGTGCGACCAAGGCAGTTTCAGTCCCATGATGAGGCCTGAATCCCAATTGGAAGGGATCCAAATGGTCCGCATCCTCCAGGCGTGCCTGGAGTTGTTCAGCAACCACACGCTCAATCACCTTGCCCAAGAAAGGAAGATTTGAGACTGGGCGATAGTTGGCCATACTGGCCGGGTCTAAAGATGGTTTTTTAAGAAGCGGTTTAATGACCGCCTCTTTCAGCGGATCTGGGAATGTTCCCTCACAGAGGGAAGCATTCACCACCCCGCAGAGCCCATCGCCCAGCCCTTCCCGGCTTGCTTTTATTAGCCAGGATGGGCAAGGATCCAGGAGACAGGTGGTTGGTTTCACGCGTCCAAGCAGCCTGTCCACATCCTCGGGGGTAACGGATTGAAATTGATTCCATGCAACTTGACCAGACAGAGCTCTAGCACTCTCCCGCCCCGGCACTGCTCCCACGGTGGTGTCTAGCTCCTTCCGAATATGAGTGATTTTATCTGCAAAAAACTTTGCAAAATCGTTGCAGGAGATCTTGGGGTCTTTACAAGGCCCCGGTGGTAAAGGTGGTTCCGTTAAATTACGAACAACCTGAAAGAGTCTCCTGCTACTATTTTCTGCAGATGCAATAGAGGCGGTGAAGAAAGTCTTCTTCGCCGTCGCTATCGCCACTTGGTAGGCTCGACGTTGAGCTCTAACCTGTGTCCGGTCAGATTCGGAGTGAGTTTTTTTGCCACCGACGCTCTAGCCGTCTCAGCGATTGTTTCATCGCCCTCAGCTCCGAAGAAAACCACGGGGCTGTCCAGGCTCCATGCAATCGGAGAGGGCGCTTCGGAGCCAGACAGTCGATAGCCCTGGTTAACTCCGCATTCCAGCGGGCCACCAGGGAATCAGCTGAAAGGCCATCAACATGGGATAAAGCATCCCCTACCACTCTCTGGAAGCCAATTGGATCCATTAAGTGGCGGGGGCGGACCATCCGAATCGGTCCCACCTCCCTGCAGAGGGGAAGAGTTGCGGAGAAGTCCAGTTGCACCAGGAAGTGATCTGACCATGGCACTTCTTTTGTTTCACTTTTACTTAGTGTCAGATCACCCACGTCACTAGAGGTGAACACCAGGTCTAAGGCATGTCCATGACTATGAGTTGGGCCAAACTTATTCAGGGACAGCCCCATGGAGGCCATGCTTTCCAGAAGTCCCGAGCAGCCCCTTGTAAGGTCGTGTCGGCATGGATGTTAAAATCTCCTAGGACAACCAAACTAGGTGTCTCCAGGAGAAAATCCGCCACGACCTGAAGCAGCTCAGACAGGGAATCCTTGGTGCAGCGGGGGGGGGGGGGGTCGGTACACCAAAAGGAATCCTGTACTGCCCCTGTTGCCCAACTTCCAGAACATGCACTCAGAAAAAGACAAAAAGAGCCACTTGGACCCGTTTCCGAAGGAAAAAAAAACTGGGAGCCGCAAAACTCGTCATTATAAAAATAACTTTTTTGTCACTTTTTTATTATTTCTTTGTTTGACCCCTCAGAATTACTCCTCCTCATAGAAATAAACATTAAATTAACAAGTTACCTTTTTTGTGTGTGTGTTCTTCACTCTCCTTCAAAACAGTGACCAGTGTACATGCCCCCTTTCAATGCAGTGACCAGCGTACATGCCCCTTACAATGTAGCGGGCGGGCGGAAAGGTGACATCGGGACGGTGCGTGACTAACGCACGCACCGCCCCATGCGACGTCACAGCCAGTACAGCGCCCGCCACAGTGGGGAGTGTCGGGGCACACAATGCGCCTCCTCCCCTTGCTAGTATCCGCCCCGGAGCCGCAGCAAAGGTGTAAAACAGCCACATGTGTCTCCGGAGCCGCGGGTTGCCGACCCCTGTCATAGACTAAGAGAACAGGAAGAACATACATTTAAAGAAGATTGGAAAAATGTTTATTGAATATATGGGGGGCAATTGTGTACCCTTGAAAACACTGGCAGCATTAAGATCAATTCAACATTGTAAATAGGTTTTGATGGATGAAATGATGGAATAATGAATTGTTTAGTTTATGTAAAATATGCAGGGATTTATGTTATGCAAAATAGAAAGAGAAGAATAAGGGAAGTCATTGATATTTTAAGGTTGTTTAAATGAATATTCTAAAATGTAAAACAGAAAAGTTTAATAAAGAATTGTACCCCCAAAAAAGGGAAAAGGAAAGAAGGCATTGCTGCTTAAAGTGGTATGATAGTGCTCTAAGTGCATGGTGTGATTGTAGCTTTATTTATTATTTATATCCCGCCCATCTGGCTGGGCCTCCCCAGCCACTCTGGGCGGCTTCCATAGAAACCAAAAATACAGTAAAATCACACGTTAAAAACTTCCCTGAACAGGGCTGCCTTAAGATGTCTTCTGAATGTCAGGTAGTTGTTTATCGCTTTGACATCTGCTGGAAGGGCGTTCCACAGGGCGGGCGCCACTACCGAGAAGGCCCTCTGCCTGGTTCCCTGTAGCTTTGCTTCTCGCAATGAGGGAACCGCCAGAAGGCCCTCGGCGCTGGACCTCAGCGTCCGGGCAGAATGATGGGGGTGGAGACGCTCCTTCAGGTATACTGGACCGAGGCCGTTTAGGGCTTTAAAGGTCAGCACCAACACTTTGAATTGTGCTCGGAAACATACTGGGAGCCAATGTTGTTGTTGTTGTTGTTGTTTAGTCGTTTAGTCATGTCTGACTCTTTGTGACCCCCTGGACCAGAGCACGCCAGGCCCTCCTGTCTTCCACTGCCTCCCTCATGCTGGTAGCTTCGAGAACACTGTCCCACCATCTCGTCCTCTGTCGTCCCCTTCTCCTTGTGCCCTCCATCTTTCCCAGCATCAGGGTCTTTTTCAGGGAGTTTTCTCTTCTCATGAGGTGGCCAAAGTCTTGGAGCCTCAGCTTCAGGATCTGTCCTTCCAGTGAGCACTCAGGGCTGATTTCCTTCAGAATGGAGAGGTTTGATCTTCTTGCAGTCCATGGGACTCTCAAGAGTCTCCTCCAGCACCAGAATTCAAAAGCATCCATTCTTCAGTGATCAGCCTTCTTTATGGTCCACCTCTTACTTCCATACATCACTACTGGGAAAACCATAGTTTTAACTGTATGGACCTTTGTCGGCAAGGTGATGTCTCTGCTTTTAAGATGCTGTCTAGGTTTGTCATGGACTTACTTCTGAGCAAATATGTTTAAGATTGCACTGCTAGATTTGTGACTGCATGTTTTTAATCCTACCACTGTGTCTTAGATTTTAAAACTTTTAAATGACAATTCAATCATTTTTGTTTAAAATACTTTACTGATTGCCTTTTCTTTCGCCATCCACTTTGGGGGAAAGGTGGTAAAATCTATATATATATTTAAAAATATGATTTGGACCTTTTGTGTAGGTTTGTGGACACTCCAGGCCACTTCTCCTGGACAGAGAGTTATTACCGCTCTACCATGCCTCAAGGCTCGCAGGCGAGAGAATATGGCCGTCCGGAAGTTTTCCAGCAAATCTGGGATATCCTCGATCATCAGTGAGTAGCAAGATAGATGAATTGGACGGGGGATTGTCTGGTGTGGGGGTGTGTTATGTTCAACTTCTTGAACTGAAAGGGCCTTGGAGTCCCACCCAACAGTTGCCCAATATGCCGAATGTCAGAGACAGCCAGTCGATTTCTCCATCTAGCCTAATAGTGTCTACTCTGACTGGAAGCACCTTAACTGAAGGTGCTTGGATCGTAACTCAGTGGTGGAGCACACCTGCCTTGCGTCTCCAAGTAGCAGACTCTCCAAGTGTCCCTATTTTCCGGGAACAGTCCTGGATTTACCGATGCCATCTCGGTTTCTGGTTTGAGGACGCTGGGCGAGATGGGCCTTTGGCCTTTGGCCTTTGGCCTGATCCAGCAACCAGACTCTCCTTGTGTGGGCTTCCATCTTTGATGTCCAGTGAAACACTTTTCAGACCCCTCTCCTATTTTGCAGGCCGATCTGCTCGGTCCAGCCCATTGACTTGAATTTCCTGGAGGAGCAAACGGAAAATGGCCCTGCGAACAAAATTGAGATCAGCATGGATTGCATTCGGATGCAGGATTCGGAGATCAGAGACCCAATGTGGGTGAGTAGCCAATGTCATGCTGCTGCAGTTAGGATGTTGGGCTAGGACCCATGGCGCTTGGGCCAATCACGGACGCTTATCTTAACCCGCCTCGCAGGGATGTTGTGAAAATAAGATGAGTGTCTGTGTCTTGAGGGTGAAGGGAGAACCACACACTCTGCCTTGAACTCCTGGGATGAAAGGCGGGATATAAATAAACCATAGTCCAGGGCATATGTGGAAAGAAAGGTTGGGGTTTTTTAAAGTACCAGTTTACCATAGAAGGTAAACCAGGTCCAAAGTGGTGGTTGCATGAGAAATATTGTATGTGTGGATGCTTGCTCCCTGCCAAATGTTTTGGCAAGCTGTACTTGATCATGCATTATTTTTTGGCTTTTAATTATCTGCGGCCTCTTTGAATGGGAGGAATGTTCTTATCTTGCCTCTCAAAAATAGGATCGCGCTTTAGATCTTCCTTCATTTTCTTTCATGCTGGTTTTAACATATGTGTTTCTTGGTTGTAAGTCACGACGAGTTCCCTTGGTGAAAAAGTGATTCTTAAACGTAATAAAGGTAGAGAAACCCCGTGGCGGAGTTCTGTGCAGTGCAGAAGCTTGCACGCGTCCTTTCGAACTCGGGTCCTAATCAAGAGGACCCCACCACTTTTTTTTTATCCCAACCTCAGGACAGCTGTCTTGTTGCCCCAAACCCAAAGTCCTGCTCAGGCTTGCAGAAGAGAACGACCTTTCCCCTTCCCCTCCCCCACATTGCCGTGGGTTGGACTAGATGACCCTCGGGCCCCTTCCGACTCCTTTCCTCTCCTTTTTAGTTGAAGTTAAATCTTTTGAAGACAGAGGTCCTTTGGCTGGGTCGGGACGATATGGGATTGGGGGGGGCAACTGTCATCTCTTGTGGGGGTGCAATTAGTGCCAGCACCGTTCATTAAGAGTTTGGGTGTAATCTTTGACACATCCCTTTCCATGGAGGTGCAGATTGCAGCTATAACAAAGGCGGCATTTTTTCATCTCCGCCAAGCTAAGCAGTTGGCTCCTTACCTCTCTCGCCCTGACCTAGCCACTGTGATCCACGCGACGGTCACCTCCAGACTGGATTATTGTAACTCGCTCTACGTGGGGCTGCCCTTGAGACTGACCCAGAAACTCCAGCGGGTGCAGAATGCCGCGGCGAGACTCCTTACGGGGTCCTTGTCGCAGGATCACATTCACCCGGTACTATACCAGCTGCACTGGCTCCCGGTGGAGTACAGGATCAGGTTTAAGGTGCTGGTTTTAACCTTTAAAGCCCTATACGGCCTAGGACCCTTGTACCTACGGGACCACCTCTCCTGGTATGCCCCACAGAGAAACTTACAGTCTTCAAGCAAAAACATCTTGGAGGTCCCGGGGCACAGGGAGGTTAGTCTGGCCTCAACCAGAGCCAGGGCTTTTTCAGCTGTGGCCCCGATTTGGTGGAATGCTCTGTGACAAGAGACTAGGGCCCTGCGGGACTTGAGATCTTTCCTCAGGGTTTGCAAGACGGAGCTGTTCCACCAGTCCTTTGGCCATGGCACAGTCTGACCCCCTCCTTCGGTAATCCTCAGAGAACTCTAGCCCAATGGTTGCCATTAATTTGATTTGAACTGATTTTATAATGAACTGATTTATTTTAGTGTTGTTAGCCGCTCTGAGCCCGGCTTCAGCTGGGGAGGGCGGGATATAAATATTTTTATTATTATTATTATTATTATTATTATTATTATTATTATTCGTGAGCGTTTGCTCAGCTGCTGGGAGACGTGCTCTTCCCCAGCTCTGTGCCCCGGGCGGGCTGCCTGCTGCCGCCGCCGTCGTCCTCCTGGGAGCGTGGGGCCTGCTCCTTCCAGGCTGCTGCCTCCGAGGCATGCCGCTCTTGCGATTCAGAGCAACTCTGGCGTGTGGCTCTAATCTGCTGTTGACTCAAGGCCCGCCGCTAAGTGCTCTCTGCCCCCATCTTCCCTGCAGAAATATGCTGCTCTCCCGGCCCTCTGGTTCACGCCCCCTGCACCCATCCATACAATTCATTCAGTCGCTCATTCATTCACAAAAGGCTTTTGGCGGCCACCACGGTCTCGTTACTCCTCCCGGGACTCTGTGCAAACAGTTTGTTCTGGAAACAGGGGAAAGTTTGTCTCTCTGCCCCCGCTCCCACTCCCCTCTTTTTTATTTATTTAATAAATTGTCAAACATCGCTTGACAGGTGGCAGCCCAGCCTGGCGGAGGAGTCGGCTGTTTGCTTTGCAATTCCCCAGGAAGGCAGCGAGAGGAACCTGTCGCCCCAGGCGAGGTGTTTTGCTGCGTTTAATCAGAAATGCAGCCCTCGCCTCGGCCCTTTCTCCCCCTCCTGCTTTCCTTCTGCGTCGCCCCAGGCTAGGCGGACGCCCAGCACCTGCCACTGGTCTCACCCTGCGGTGCCACTTCAGAAGAGGCAGCGGCCTCTCTCTCCCTCTCCCTCCCTCTCTCTCTCTGCCTAAAACTCTCTGCCAGGGCAAGGGAGGGTTGGGAAATGGGGGCAGGTAAATATATAAAGGAATGTGGAGGTGCAAAACCTTCAGGGACAGAGCTGGTGGTAAGAAAACAATGCGATAGCTCAGTAGGTAGGAGATCGAGACTCTTAATTGCAGCGTCAAGGGTTCGAGCCCTGCATTGGGCAAAAAGATTCCTGCATTGCAGGGGTTGGCCTAGATGACCCTCAGGGTCCCTTCCAACTCTACATTTCTATGATGATGATGATGATGATGATGATGATGATGATGATTTATTGTTTAAACCGTGCCCATCTGGCCAGGTTTCCACAGCCACTCTGGGTGGCTCCCAACAGAATTGATGATAATGATGATGATAAAACAATAAAAACACCAGACATTAAAAACTTCCCTAAACAGGTCTGCCTTCAGATGTCTTCTAAAAGTCAGATACAGTGGTACCTCAGGTTACATACGCTTCAGGTTACAGACTCCGCTAACCCAGAAATACTGCTTCAGGTTAAGAACTTTGCTTCAGGATGAGAACAGAAATTGTGCTCCGGTGGCACGGCGGCAGCGGGAGGCCCCATTAGCTAAAGTGGTGCTTCAGGTTAAGAACAGTTTCAGGTTAAGTACGGACCTCCGGAACGAATTAAATACTTAACCCAGGGTACCACTGTAGTTCTTTATCTCCTTGACATCTGATGGGAGCGTGTTCCACAGGGCGGGCACCACTACCGAGAAGGCCCTCTGCCTGGTTCCTTGTAACCTCACTTCTCACAAGGAGGGAACCGCCAGAAGACCCTTGGAGCTGGACCTCAGTGTCCGGACTGAGCAATGGGGGTGGAGACGCTCCTTCAGGTATACTATGCTATGATTCCATGGAAGAGAGGCCTGTCGAAGGCAACCAGCCACGATGGCTTTGCTCCCATGCTGGTCAACATAAGAAGAATCTGCTGTCTTAGGCCAATGACCCATCTAGTCCAGCCAATGGCCAAGCAGTTGCCAGTGGGAAACCTGAAAGCAGGATTTGAACACAAGAGCAACTCTCCCCTCCTGAGGTTTCCATCAGCTGGCATTCAGAAGCATCGCTGCCTCCAACCATGGAGCAGGACCATCCTGCATAGCTGTCTACCGTCCCTTATTTGGCGGGACAGTCCCTTATCCCAGCCCTGTGTCCCGCTGCTGTCCCTTATTGATGATGTCCCTTAAATTTCCCAGGTTTCAAAGGAAGCAGCTCCTCTCCCTCCCTCCCTGCCGGCCAGGGAGGAGGGAGGCTCCAACTGTGTTGCTTTGCTGCGTTGCTCACCCAATAAGGAGTCTAAGAACGACTGGGGGGTGGAGCTTGCATGCTTTTTGCCAATCAAATTGGCCGCGTTGCCTGGGGACTTGCCTTTGCTCAGCGCTTCCCAGCGGAGAGGTGACGGTGGTTTTCATTGCTGCATCCCCTTTGCTGGGTTGCTGCGCTGTGGGAACCACCGCTTGAGGCTTCGTTTGGCTGCTGGCTGGGCTTTCTGCCTTTGGCTCGGAGGGGCTCAGAAGCTGAATATACCTGTGCTTGGAAAATCCTTTATTTTGGCTGCTGATCCCTTATTTCTGAGGCTGCTGGTCCCTTATTTTCAAATCTGTAAGTTTACAGCTATGCCATCCTGGCCAGAAGACAGCCACCAATAGCCCTCTCCTCCTCCAGGAATTTGTCCAATCCTCTTTGAAAGACATCCAGGCAGCAATGCTTTTGACCACCAGTTGCTTGCAGGCTTGTGCTTGCAGCCTTAGAATCCTAGAATCATAGAGTTGGAAGAGACCACAAGGGCCATCGAGTCCAACCCCCTGCCAAGCAGGAAACACCATCAGAGCACTCCTGACATATGGTTGTCAAGCCTCTGCTTAAAGACCTCCAAAGAAGGAGACTCCACCACACTCCTTGGCAGCAAATTCCACTGTTGAACAGCTCTTACTGTCAGGAAGTTCTTCCCATTGGGGCATCTGGCTGGGCAACTTGGATGTTGGCTGGATCCATTAGGCTCTTCTGATGTTCTTAGATGTCCCAGGCGGCCCACCATGTTGTTGTTGTGTCCCCCCCCCCCAAAAAAAAATTTTTTTATTCATTTTATAACACAAATAAAAAACACAAACAGAAAAGACAAACAATACGAACAAATTCTTGTCATATCCTTATTTGTTAAGTGGGCTTCCCCAAGTCCCACCTTTCTGATTTTCATTTTACTTCCTCTTTAGAAGATTTCATATATCATAATTTCTAACCATCTTTTCTTTTTTTAATCACACTTAAAATAACTTCACGTTTTATCACTTACGAATAATACTGTTTTAAAATACCCTATCTTCTACTTCTAACCCTACAGCCTATTACCCACTTCCAAAGCTTATTCTAAGGTTTAAATATTAACATATTTTTTTCAGATATTCCTTAAATTTCTTCCAGTCTTCTTCCACCATCTCTTCTCTCTGGTCTCGGAGTCTCCCACTCAGTTCGGCAAGTTCCGTATACAGTGGTACCTCAGGTTACATACGCTTCAGGTTACAGACTCCGCTAACCCAGAAATACTGCTTCAGGTTAAGAACTTTGCTTCAGGATGAGAACAGAAATCGTGCTCCGGTGGCACAGCGGCAGCAGGAAGTCCCATTAGCTAAAGTGGTCCTTCAGGTTAAGAACAGTTTCAGGTTAAGAACAGACCTCCAGAACAAATTAAGTACTTAACCCGAGGTAGCACTGTAGTCCATCATCGTCATCTGCCATTCTTCTATAGTTGGTAAATCTTGTTTCTTCCAATTCTTTGCTAATAATATTCTCACAGCTGTTGTGGCATACAGAAAAAAAGTAACATCCTTTTTGGGGATTTCTCCCCCTGCCCATTTCATTTTTCTTTTCTCTCTGGTGGCCCACCATGTTGGCGGTGGTGATTGAGACATCGGAAGCTGCCTTCTGCTGACCGAGACCATTGGTTTGCCCAGTTCCATATTGCCTGCATATTGCTGCCCACGGTGTTCCTGGTAGGATACCTTCCCAGCCCTAGCTGAAGGTTCCGGGAATTGAACCTGGAGCTCTCTGCATGCAAAGCAGGTGTTTTCCCCTTGCTTCCGTCTTCCCTGTTGTTGCCTGACAGCAGTGGGTGTCTGAAGCCTCTCCCAGTCCTGTGACCTGAGATCATTTCCCTGGAGGCTGAGCTTCAGCTCTCCCTGGGACACAGGAAGCTCCCATCATCCTGCCCAATGCCAGCTTTGCAACAAGGGCTAAGAGCATCGGACTCCTAATCTCAAGGTTGTGGCTTCGAACAGAGCGCCTCTGAGCATGTGCAGAGTTTTACCTTCCAGGTAAAAAGGGAAAAGGTCCGTATAGTTAAAGCTATGGTTTTCCCAGTAGTGATGTATGGAAGTGAGAGCTGGACCATAAAGAAGGCTGATCGCTGAAGAATGGATGCTTTTGAATTCTGGTGCTGGAGGAGACTCTTGAGAGTCCCATGGACTGCAAGAAGATCAAACCTCTCCATTCTGAAGGAAATCAGCCTTGAGTGCTCACTGGAAGGACAGTTCCTGAAGCTGAGGCTCCAAGACTTTGGCCACCTCATGAGAAGAGAAGACTCTCTGGAAAAGACCCTGATCCTGGGAAAGATGGAGGGCACAGCAGAGGACGAGATGGTGGGACAGTGTTCTCGAAGCTACCAGTTTGACTAAACTGCGGGAGACAGTGGAAGACAGGAGTGCCTGGCGTGCTCTGGTCCAGGGGGTCACGAAGAGTCGGACATGACTAAACAGCTAAACAACAAAAAAGGAACATTGCCAGATGCTTCATACCAATACAGAACAGTTGGTGCATCTGATCCAGTAGTGTCTGAACTGACTGGCAGTTCCTTCCCAGCCCTGCTTGAGGGTGCTGGGGAGTTGAGCCTTCTGAATGCCAAGCAGATGCTGTGTTGCCGCTGGCTGGTGGCTTTCACCTTGCCCTCCTCCAGCTATAAACTGGGGGGTTCTGCATTCGAATCTCGCTTCGTCCACAAAGTGGCTTGAGGGAATCCATGCACGCCCAGCTTCACTCCCCTCCGAAATGCAAGGATAAAGTGCTTTTTTGTTGTTGTTCAATCAAGTGGTATTTAAATATTATGAGACATAAACAAATATGGACAATGACACGGAATAATAAAAACAAACACTTTAGTGTGTTGCAGCAGAGGAAATGTCTTTTGACTTGCCAAATTGCATCCTAAGCTTAAATGTGCACTGCAGCTACAAAGTCTGGCAAAATAGTTTATTCCTTCAAGGCACTCTCCCCCAACCCGGCGCCCTCTGAAGTTTCGGATTACACTGAGAAGTGAAATGAAGGCCATCTTCTAAGATCTGAAGGCCTGTCCCATGGAAGATGGAGCAAGCTGGCTTCCTGCTGCTCCGAAGGGAAGGACCCAATGAACTCAAAGGACAAGAAAGGAGATTCCGATGGAACGTTAGGAAAACCTTTCTGACGGGAAGAGCTTTTTATGATAGTGGAACAGATCCCCTCAGGAGATGGTGGACTCACGTCCATTAGAGCAGCGGTTCTCAACCTGTGGGTCCCCAGATGTTGTTGGACACAACTCCCATCATCCCTGAGCTCTGGCCTGGCTAGCTAGGGGTGATGGGAGTTGTAGTCTGTTATGTACTGAGTTGAATAGGATCCAAAATGCAGCCGTCTGATTGGTCCTAGAAGAATAGGATCCAGAATGAAGCAGTCTGTTTGGTCCACAGGAGCCACCCAATCCAGCTCCAGGTGGAAGTGAATCCACAACCTGATTGGCCTACAGGAGAATCCAATCACGTGGGGCCCATTGTGTAAATAATGGATATAAAGCAGACATTCTGGGGGAACTTCCATTCCTCCTCACCACTATGAGCTGAATAAAGAGCATGAAATCCACTCTCAACTCCGAGTATATTTCATAGTCCAACAACATCTGGGGACCCACAGGTTGAGAAAGGCTGTGTTAGAGGCTTCCAAGCAGAGGTTGGGTGGCCATCTGTCATGGATGCTTTTGCTGAGATTCCTGCCTTGCAGGGGGGTTGGACTGGATGACCTTTGAGGGTCCCTCCCAACTCTTATGATTCTGCTTTTTTAGGGAGTGGAAGCTCTGCTTTGCCCTTTAACTCTGCAGCATATGAACAAGCCCTTCCTTTCACCTCCCCTGGATCTTCCTACGTTCATATTCCCCGGAGTTTTCACGTTAGGAGAGAGGAAGAAAAAAAATCTGCACGCCCCAAAGTGAGGGCTTCGTGGCTGCCTGCCTTTGAGCAGCCCTTGCTTAGCTACCCTTGAACCCTGAGCTCCCAGGAAGGGGTTAGCCAAGCACTCAGGTCTCTGAGTTGGGAGCAAGAGGGAACGAAACTCAATTCTGTCTCTCCCCCAGCCATCCTTTCACTAGGGATTTTTGGGGGGGAGGTTGGGGGAGGCCTTCATCTCCCTACCTGCTCATCTTCCCTCCTGCCCCGGGGCGTCTAGCCTGGTCGAACCAGTTTGACAAAATGCCTTCCTGTGGTGGAAAAAAAAAGAAAACAAAAATCTGCCTCCTCCTCCTCCAGATCCCTTCTGATGTAGCTTTGCTGTTTTAATCAAGTATATGCATTTTGAAAGCTTTTCTCCTTAAAAGGAGATGGGTTTTCCCCCCCTACTTCTTTCCCCTCATTTGTTAAAAGCTCTTTGTCTTGTCATGGGGAGGAAGGCTGGATCCTGAGCGAAGGGGGGGGGGCTTTCTGCCATTTTAAATTGCATTTTAACCTGTATTTTAATTTTTCTTTTCCTTTATCTTATTATGCTTTTACTGGATTTTTATTGATGTTAGCTGCCCTGAGCCCGGCTCTGGCTGGGGAGAGCTGGGTATAAATAATTTATTATTATTATTATTATTATTATTATTATTATTATTATTATTCTCACTTTTGCTTAACTCCATTCCCCCCCCCCACTCCTCTGCAAAGACTCCTAGGGTGGAATTCATAAGGAGAAAGAGGAGGAGGGATCCATTGAAGTGAATGGATAGGGCACCTGAGCAAAAGATAGTGTAAAGCCACTCAATAGCTTGTTTCTGGGGTCTGTGATAAACAGCTTCATTTTCAGAGAGAGCCATGGAATTGAAGAGTTAGAAAGCAACCCGTGTCATCTAATCCAGCCCCCTGCGACACAGTCACTCATCATCTTTTGACTTTCCTCCTCCTCACAATTGCATGCAGAGCAGTGTCTGAAGGGCGTTGAACATGCATTAACGTTCGCAATAGAATCCAATAGTTCAGCATTAATGTTTGCAATACAATCCAAGTCCGAGGTGCTGCTGTAGTTTCAGCTTTGGTACTGATGTCCTCTGGGGGGAACTGGGATTCCTCGTGCAGTTTTCCACATCTGGGAGCATGGTGCTTGGTAGTACGTTTCCAAGCACAATTCAAAGTGTTGGTGCTGACCTTGAAAGCCCTAAACGGCCTCAGCCCAGTAGACCTGAAGGAACATCTCCACCCCCATCGTTCTGCCCGGACGCTGAGGTCCAGCGCCAAGGGCCTTCTGGTGGTTCCCTCACTGCGAGAAGCGAGGTTACAGGGAACCAGGCAGAGGGCCTTCTCGGTGGTGGCACCCGCCCTGTGGAATGCCCTCCCAGCAGATGTCAAAGAGATAAACAAGTACCTGACATTTAGAAGACATCTGAAGGCAGCCCTGTTTAGGGAAGCTTCTAATATTTGATGAATTATTGTATTTTGATATTTTGCTGGAAGCTGCGCAAAGTGGCTGGAAAAACCCAGCCAGGTGGGCGGGTATAAATAATACATTATTATTATTATTATTATTATTATTATTATTATTATTATTGAAGCAGGAAAAAAGACTTGTAACTATGGCGCAACCTCCGTGGAGATACATATCTATGCACAAACGCATGATTGGGTGGGTGAAACAGGTCCGAAGGAAAGGAAACGCAGACTCAAATGACGTTTGAGTTGCATGTTTTGCATGCAAGACGTCGTTCTTCAAAAAGTAAACTATGGATGGCTTCTGTAAAGCCACCTGGATGGCTTCTAAAGAAGATTGGACAAATTCATTTGAGGAGAGAAAGCTATTGACAGCTGCTAGCCAGGGTGGCTATTGCAGCCATGCTTCTGAATCCCAGTTGCTGGAAACTTCCCAAAGGGAGTTGATAATGATAATAATAATAATAATAATAATAATAATAATAATAATAATTATACCCCTCTTGCTCTTGGGCTTGGATCCTGCTTCCTGGTTTCCCGTTTGGGCATCTGTTTTGCCAGTGTGAGGACAGGAAGTTGGACTAGATGGGCGCAGCCTGACCCCCTCCTCTGGCAATCTGCGCAGAATTTTGCTTAATGGTTGCCATCAATTTGATTTTAATTAATTTTATAATGAATGTTTTTAGAATGCTGGATTATTTTGATTGTTGTTAGCCGTCCTGAGACCAGCTTCGGCTGGGGAGGGCGGGATATAAATAAAATTTATTATTATTATTATTATTATTATTATTATTATTATTATTAACAATAATCAATAATATATTTTGAATTTGTACCCCACCCATCTGACTGGGTTGCCTGGTACGACGGGTCCCGAAACAGAAAAACCTGGGAAATGATTCACGCACACTGCTGGATCACTCTCCGCTTGATCACTTTCCAGTTGACTTTGTTCACTATTCCCACGGTAAAAAAAAAGAAAAAGAAAAAAACTCCCTTGGAGCTGATGTCAGGAGGTACAGAGTCCCACCTCTCCCTGGCAGTTAACCTGCAGTGACTCATTCACACGTGCAAGCCATTAAGCTGAAAGTCAACAGGCAGTTTCCCATGACACATGTGGACCAGCCTTCAACAAGAAGCGTAGAAGGTGGGGTTACAGAAAGGCTGGAATTTGGTCCACCAAGCTGAGCTTTCTTGAACCTGGGGTCCCCAGATGTCATAAAGGTAAAGGGACCCCTGACCATTAGGTCCGGTCGTGACCGACTCTGGGGTTGCGCTGCTCATCTCGCTTTATTGGCCGAGGGAGCCGGCGTACAGCTTCCGGGTCATGTGGCCAGCATGACTAAGCCACTTCTGGTGAACCACAGCACCGCATGGAAGCGCTGTTTACCTTCCCACTGGAAGTATTTATCTACTTGCACTTTGACGTGCTTTCGAACTGCTAGGTTGGCAGGAGCTGGGACGGAGCAATGGGAGCTCACCCCATCATTGCGGGGATTCGAACCGCTGACCTTCCGATCGGCAAGTCCTAGGCTCTGTGGTTTAACCCACAGCGCCACCTGCATAGAACCATAGAACCATAGAGTTGGAAGGGACCTTGAGGGTCATCTGGTCCAGTCCAGCTGCAGTTCCCACCTAAAGCGTCCCTGGCAGATGGCCAACCAGACTCTGCTTGAAAACTTCCAAGGAAGGAGGTCCACCACCTTTTCACAGAGGAACAGCTCTTACTGTCAGAAAGCTCTTCCTGGTGTTTAGCTGGGATGTCCTTCCTCGCCATTTGAATCCATTGGTTTGGATCTCACCCTCCGGAGCAGCGGAAAACTATCTTGCTCCAGTTATAGGAATGGCTGTCCCATGGAAGATGAAAGTGGGCATCCCATCTCTCTTCACTCTCCTCTTTTCCAGGTGAAATATACCCAATTCCCTCAACTGTTCCCCATAAGGCTTCTGGGTTTCCATGATCCTTAATCTTCACGGTCACCCTCCTCTGCACACATTCCCATCTCTTTCTTAAACTGGAGTGCCCAGAACGTATGGGAGAAAATGTCTGGTAGCAAATGCTGGCTTTGAGGCCAACTTCTTCCCTCCAAGGCAACTGGATGGGAAGTCATTGGGTAAAGGAGAAGCTGACCACCGGAGAATGGATGCTTTTTAATTCTGGTGTTGGAGGAGACTCTTGAGAGTCCCATGGACTGCAAAAAGATCCAACCTATGATTCTGGAGGAAATCAGCCCTGAGTGCTCACTGGAAGGACAGATCTTGAAGCTGAGGCTCCAAGACTTTGGCCACCTCATGAGAAGAGAAGACTCTCTGGAAAAGACCATGATGTTGGGATAGATGGAGGGCAGAAGGAGAAGGGGACGACAGAGGACGAGATGGTGGGACAGTGTTCTCGAAGGTACCAGCATGAGTTTGACGAAACTGTGGGAGGCAGTGGAAGACAGAAGTGCCTGGCGTGCTCTGGTCCAGGGGGTCACAAAGAGGCGGACACGACTAAACGACTAAACAACAGCAACAAAATGATCTCTGTGCAGCTGATCTATGTCCCTAAAAGAGGATCTGTTGGTGGGTGGTAGAGAAGATGTTTTGTGGACTCTCCTTCTTTGGAGGCCAGCTGTCAGGGATGCTTTTAGTTGAGATTCCCGCATTGCAAGTTGTTGGACTAGATTGTCCCTTCCAGCTCTACAGTTCTATATGATGTAATCTTTATATAATATAATTTTTAATTATATAAAAATCATATCATCTTTAGTTAATTACTTAATTAATTAATTTCTATACAGCCCTTCTTCTTCTTCTTCTTTAACTTAAAAAAAAACCTTTATTGTAAGTTCAAAAAGTACATAATTATATGTGCACTAAACATGGTGAGACGTAAATAAAAGAGAGAGAAAGCGAAATAGAAACTGTGTAAGAGGGGGAAATAAAGGAGGGATATTCTGCCCTTCTTCTGAAGATCAGAAGGCAGTCTGCAATATAAAATCATAGAACTGTAGATCTGGAGGAGATGGCAAGGGCCATTTAGTTCAGCCACCTGGAATCACAGCAAGACAACCTTGACAGATAGCCTTCCAACCGCAGCTTAATAACCTCCAGTCGAGGAGAGTGGGCCTCATTGCTCTGATCTTCAAACCCATGCAGTGCAGTTCCCATGAAAAGGAACTGCGACCATCATAGAACATCAGGGTTTTCATAGAGGAGATGGCTAGGGACAGCTCTTAGCCACGATGGCTCTACTCTGCATCCACAGTTGAAGGCAGCAATGCTCCTGAATCCCAGTTGCTGGAAACTGCAGGAGAGGAGACGGATCTTGTGCTTGGATCCTGCCTGCAGGTTTTTCCCACTGGGACATCTGTTTGGCCCCTGTGGGATCAGGAGCAGGATTAGATGGACCACTGGCCTGATCCAGCAGGGTATTCTGATATTCAGAGGTTTTTTCCTGTTGAGGAGGAAGGCCTCCCAACCTGATAGCCACTCCTTTTGCAAATTGGTTCTGAGTTGTAACTGTGTCCTGTGTTGTCACTCTTGCCAGCAAGGGAGCTGCCTTGTGCAGAATTGGACCATGTAGCTCAATATGATGTAGCTCAGATGACACAACCTTGATGGCAGAAAGTGAGGAGGAATTAAAGAACCTTTTAATGAGGGTGAAAGAGGAGAGTGCAAAATATGGTTTGAAGCTCAACATCAAAAAAACGAAGATCATGGCCACTGGGCCCATCACCTCCTGGCAAATAGAAGGGGAAGAAATTGAGGCAGTGAGAGATTTTACTTTCTTGGGCTCCATGATCACTGCAGATGGTGACAGCAGCCACGAAATTAAAAGATGCCTGCTTCTTGGGAGAAAAGCAATGACAAACCTAGACAGCATCTTAAAAAGCAGAGATATCACCTTGCCAACAAAGGTCCGTATAGTTAAAGCCATGGTTTTCCCAGTAGGGATGTATGGAAGTGAGCTGGACCATCAAGAAGGCTGATCGCCGAAGAATGGATGCTTTTGAATTCTGGTGCTGGAGGAGACTCTTGAGAGTTCCATGGACTGCAAGAAGATCCAACCTCTCCATTCTGAAGGAAATCAGCCCTGAGTGCTCACTGGAAGGACAGATCCTGAAGCTGAGGCTCCAGTACTTTGGCCACCTCATGAGAAGAGAAGACTCCCTGGAAAAGACCCTGATATTGGGAAAGATGGAGGGCACAAGGAGAAGGGACCAACAGAGGACGAGATGGTGGGACAGTGTTCTCAAAGCTACCAGCATGAGTTTGACCAAACTGCGGGAGGCAGTGGAAGACAGGAGTGCCTGGAATGCTCTGGTCCAGGGGGTCAGGAAAAGGTGGACACGACTAAGCAACTAAACAACAACAACAACAGCACAATATTGTCCACACTGACTGGCAGAGGCTCTCCAGGGTTTCAAGCAAGCTGTCTCTCCCAGCCCTTCCTGGAGACCTCCTCTAGCATTCTACCACTGAGTCCTTGTCTCTTTCCGACCAGCTTTCCCACAGCGCAGAAACCCACCCCTGCAGAATGAAACAGGGGCGTCTAAATAGAGCTGCTTTCTCCCCCTTTCTCTGTCCGATCCCGCAGCTCACGGCTTGGGATATGAAGCAACCTTCACCGCGATGCTACTTAGCACTTGGCTCCGCATCTTCAAAGTGCTGCATAAACATTTAATTAAAAATGATCTTGATCTTCAAGCAACGCGCTCCGGGCACTTTTGGCCTCTGGTGGTTGGAAGGAGAGCAAAGTCGGAGGTGCGCAACGGCCGCGCAGGAAGCCTCTGCTGCACCCCCGCAGAGTCCCGAGTGCTCGAAACAGTTTCTCTTCCCCTGCTTAATTTCCTCTGAGAGCTCTCTGAGGCTGAGCCTTGGCGAGGAAACGCCTCCAGCTCTGTGTGGCTGCCTCTGGAGAGCTCCTAGGTGTAGGAGCCCAGAAGGAACGACTGCCTCTCAAATGCTGCAGTCATGGAACTGTGGAGTTGTAGAACTGGATGGGGACCCCCAAGGGCCATCTAGCTCAACCCCCTGCAATGCTGAAGTATCCCTGACAGATGGCCACCCAAACTCTGCTTAGAATAATAATAATAATAATAATAATAATAATAATAATAATTTATTATTTGTACCCCGCCCATCTGGCTGGGTTTCCCCAGCCACTCTGGGCGGCTTCCATAAAAACCAAAAATACACTAAAATATCACAGATTAAAAACTTCCCTGAACAGGGCTGCCTTAAGATGTCTTCTGAATGTCAGGTAGTTATTTATTGCTTTGACATCTGATGGGAGGGCGTTCCACAGGGCGGGCGCCACTACCGAGAAGGCCCTCTGCCTGGTTCCCTGTAGCTTTGCTTCTCGCAATGAGGGAACCGCCAGAAGACCCTCAGCACTGGACCTCAGCGTCCGGGCAGAACGATGGAGGTGGAGACGCTCCTTCAGGTATACTGGGCCGAAATCTCCAGTGAAGGGGAGCCCACCAATCAAGGCTACACAAAGACAGCATGTGTGTTAGGTGGCCCCAGGGGCAAAACCGGAGAGAGTTGTCAGCATGCCAGATCCATCACATCCGCTGAACTCAGTTTGCAGGATTGATCCTGCTGCGTTCAATGCAATTTGCCATATCTTCTTCTTCTTTGGCAATTCCTCGTAGACGAGTAAGATAAACACAGTTTTAACAATGAGTCCGTAAGTGACTGTGGAGGCCAATTCTGGATCCACACGTCCTTCTACAGTGGGGACATTGGTTTCCGGGTGGGAGTTGATCACGGAGAGGGTTTGCCAAGTGTGCCTTCCTCTTAGCACGTTTCTCCCTTGCGTCCTGAGTTCGAGTGTCTTCTAAGCCCATGACACCTTTGGTCAAGGCTGTTCTCCAACTGGAGCGCTCTCAGGCCAGTGTTTCCCAGTTGTCGGTGTTTATACTACATTTTCTTAGATTTGCCTTGAGAGAGTATTTAAACCTCTTTTGTTGACCACCAGCATTATGCTTTCCATTTTTAAGTTGGGAATAGATTACAGTGGTACCTCAGGTTAAGAACTTAATTTGTTCTGGAGGTCCATTCTTTTTTCTTTTTTTATTTTTTATTTTTAAATAATATTTATTAAAGATTTTTAAATATAACAAAAAAAGAAAAACATCCAAATTTAAAACCTTATTTTCATTGGCTTCTTTCCAGGACTTCCCCTCCCCTCCCCCTCTTGTATTCCAATTCTTTCAAATAGATTCAACAAATTCTTACCCCAAATTTTAAAATTATTATCATTGGCCCAATTTAAAAAATATTTTCCCATTCCCTAAAATCGACCTGTTCCCTTCCGCGAATTCCCCTCTTTAATATGCAATACAGATTAAGATAAACAGAAAAATAGAAAAAAGAATAAAATGTAATTTAACACCCTTTGGATTCCAAATTTCCCTCCCCCCCTTCCCGGTTGCGTTCCCAATGTTCGTCAATGTCTACTGTCATCCTGGAGCTCCCACATCTAAACCACAGTCCTTCACCAATCCGCTTTGCCGTCTTTTTATTAGTCTTTGCCGTCTTTTGGTCATCTTTGATTTCACATGTCCGATCTTGGAAGGAGTTTATCTTCCAACTTTATCCAGTTCTTGTTATTCTTGTTGTTCTCTCTCCTCCTCTTTTTTTTTTTTCCCCCTGCTCTCCTGCAGAAATGTTGTAATTCCAAAAAGTTTCTAATTCCTCTGCAGAGGCTTTGTTATTCAGGAACAAAACATTACGTCAAGTCCCTTCCATTCTTCAATAGATAAATCTATTGTCTCCTTTAGTGTGTAAACCTCTGTAGACAAAATAGTGTTCCATTTCTGCAGTTTCCCAGGTGATAAAAAGTCCTATTCAAATTCAATGCCAACAATACTTGTAGTGTCCCACAGCTCCTCTAGAGGGATTATAATAACTCAGTTTCCTTCCCGATCAGACCCAACAGTCAAAGTAACTTATTATTCCTTGTTTTAAACAATTTATATCCAATTTGTAACAAATTTGACCAGCAAAGTCCTCGTAGCAAAGTTCTCTTTTTGTTCTTCCGCTTTGACAGCTCCTTTGACAGCTGTCAAAACCTCTATTTCTCCTCTCCCGGCGCTCTTACAGATCGCTCCCGGGGTTTCCGGGGGGGGGGGGGTTGCATTTTAGTTCACATTCCACTTTTCTCCTCCAGCCCAGTCTTATAATTTTCCATCGCGAAGTTAATAACTTTATCAAAAAAAAAGGTTGCGCTCGATCTTAGTTGTCAAATCCTTTGTTTTAGCTCCTCTACAACAGGGGGGAGGCTGACTTCCTTTTTGCACCTCCCCCGCTCGCTCCGAATTTAAAAAGAAATTTTCCCCTTTTTTAATCCAAGTTCCAATTACTCACGGGTTATTCTTTTAAAGTCCAAATTTTCAATGGAAGAAGTCAGCGCTCTCCGTCGAATGGCATGCGGCTTCGCTCGGCAGGGGAAGCGGAGGACTCACAGCACCACCCCCCGTCACCCGCTCCGCAGCCTTTAAAAAGGCTCCTTCGCGGGTCGGGGGGGCGCAAACGGTGCCCGCCGAGTCACCATGCCCATGGGTTTCAGCGCCCATGGTTTTTAAGGGTCCCCGCGTCGCCGGCACGGTAGAACCCAGCCCCTGCCGAGCAGGCTCCCTCCGGAGCTCGGAGGGAGTCCGCCATTCGGCGATGGCGCCAACCCGGAAGTCCTGGAGGTCCATTCTTAACCTGAAACTGTTCTGAACCTGAGGTACCACTTTAGCTAATGGGGCCTCCTGCTGCTACTGCACCACTGGAGCACGATTTCTGTTCTCATCCGGAAGCAAAGTTCTTAACCCGAGGTAATATTTCTGGGTTAGCGGAGTCTGTAACCTGAAGCATCTGTAACCTGAGGTACCGCTGTACTTGCTTTGGAAGATGACCATCAGGCA
Source organism: Podarcis cretensis (assembly GCF_951804945.1). Lineage (NCBI taxonomy): Eukaryota > Metazoa > Chordata > Lepidosauria > Squamata > Lacertidae > Podarcis > Podarcis cretensis. Next base: position 100,676,586 of record NC_137174.1, read on the forward strand.
TCCGCACAACATGACCAGTCCAGTTTTCCATATAAGCACGAGAAGACCACAGCTAGGTTTCCAGGGTGTGGTCTGAAGGTGCAGAAGACCTCCACCTTCCTGGAGCTAAGCAGGTTCAGGTCGGGTCAATTTCTGGATGAGAGACTGTCTGGCAACCACATACATATTTGTGGTTTTATGCCCTGGGTTTTATGTTGGATGAAATCATAGAACAAATAGAGTTGGATGGGACCACAAGAGACATCTAGTCCAACCCTCTGCAGTGCAGGAATCTTTCGCCCAACATGGGACTCGAACCCAGTACCTTGAGATTAAGAGTCTCATGCTCTACCGACTGAGCTATAGTGGTGTTTAAATGTAAGCAGAAGAATACAATGGGAGAAGATAGCCCATCCAGGTTGAGGTCACAGGTTGGTGGTGGAGCACTTTGGCGTTGCTTCGACCAATTTTGGGGTGTTGGGTCCCAACTCAAGAATTACTCTATCCATTTTAAACAATGACAATATTTTTTAGTTTCTAAAAATTCCAGGGCAGCGCTGGGCACCCGTCACGAATCTACTATACAAGCTGGAAGGAAGTTTGTTTGCTTACATTTTGACACATCTTAAGAAATCATAAGCAAATTGTGATGAGTTATTATTGCCTACTATGGAAGAATGGCTATTGATATTTGGCTGAGATGGCAAAGTTGACGTGCTTAATTAGAGAAAAATCACTGTTGGCATTTGTTAATGATTGGAAACCGCTTTTGGAATTTCTGCACAATAAGGAAAATGAAATTGTGGCATGTGGGTTTGAAGACTGGGGGGGGGGGAAGGTTGGTTTGTGGAAAGCTGAAAAGTTGAATATTATTATGAAGTAAGAATTTTACACATGGATAGACAGAGAATCAGAAGTTTTTCTCCTTTTCTTTTTTCTTCTCTTCTTTAATTTTTATGCTAAAAACATGCTTGATGTTTGATGTTTATTTCTGTATATTGTCTTTGTTCTTTTAAGCTTTCGTAAAGAAAAAAGGGGGGAACCATAACCAAATTGTGCATAATGGTTCCTCAGATCAAGCCACAGGTTTTTTTTGTCTCTGTTTGGATACCATGCTAATTTCTCCACTAATTTCAGTGCTATATTGATATTTTTTGCGGGGCAGGATGGAATTAGGATTCTCGAGGAAGACCTCAGGTTTGAGGCTGCTAGTGTGTTGATGTTTCTCTGTGTTATAGCCAACAAGTTGCCATCTCTGGTTCATTTATGTTGCAGTTCTTTGCTGTGGAAGGTTGCAGTCCTTCCTTGAAATTTCTCTATTTCAGCCTCATTCAATCAATGCCCCGTAAGATCTTGCAGGAATGAGAAATTGCTCACCTCTCCGTCAGTCGGCTCTTCCATAGCAAACACGGCGATATTATGTGGTGATTCTCGCATGCCATACAGGTGTGGAATTCAAGTATTTTCTGGAAGCGAACAAAATTTTTGATGTGGGTGGTCTTGGGAGTTTGGCGGTAGGGGGAGCAAAAAGGAAAGTGCTGAGGGATTTTGAGAAATGGAAAAGAAAAGAAAAAAGCTGACATAAACCACCAGCAGCCTGGCAATTTGCAGGAAAGCAAGACTTCTAAAAAGCAAGTGACTGGGAGCTGTTGAGAAAAGGAAGGGCAAAATTTAATATCTCCCCAAATTATTTGAGGGGCAGATGTTTGCAGCCCGAGGCAGAAGGGGTCACTTTGCAGCAGCTCCATGATCTCAGATGTTGCACTACTCCAGTCCCTTGCCAACCTGGTGCCCTCCATATGTTTTGCACTACAGACACCCACAAGCCCTACCCAGACCAGATGCAGAGGAACAGTGCCAAAAGCAAGCCTGATTGCAGCAGAGACGCTTGCTTTCAACACCAAATCAGAACAGCCCTGAATCCAAGTCTCGCTGCAAAGGAATTATTGGGAACACACCAGCAATTTGGCCTGGAAATCCTCCCCTGACCTGTGGTCTGAACTGATAGGCAGTATGGCATAGTGGTTCCAGTGTTGTACTATGGCCTGGGGAACCTGGGTTCGAATCTCCACTCAGCTATGAAGCTCACTGGCTGTGACCCTAGGCCAGTCGCAGTCTCTTGGGACATTCTGCATGCCCAGCAGATGCCCTACCCCTGAGCGGAGAGGCCTGTCCTGTTTGTGGTTGGTTGGCAGGCATTGGGTGCCTGTTATTTCCAGGGTCTGGTTTAGTGACACATCAAGCTGTGTTTTTGTTTTGGCACCTACAAAATCTGCTAGCAGGAGTGCCCCATGCTTAACGGTGCCAGGGAAAGGCCATAGACTTGAGGAAGCTCATGTTTATTGCTTCCAAATTTGCCTGCTATTGACACCCAGTGATGTCTCACTGCGCTTAAGAGCATTGCGCAACACTTATTCCAGCATAGCTGTGGCCTGGGATGAAATTCACCTCTTGTAGGACAAGGCATCAGGCTTCCCATACCCCAACCCTTACAGTGGCACCTTGGTTCTCAAACTTAATCCGTTCCTGGAAGTCCGTTCCAAAATCAAAGCGTTCCAAAACCAAGGCACGCTTTCAAACAGAAAGTAATGCAAAATGGATTAATCCTTTCCAGACTTTTGAAAACAACCCCTAAAACAGCAATTTAACATGAGTTTTACTATCTAATGAGATCACTGATCCATAAAATGAAAGCAATAAGCAATATACTGCAGTCACACAATCAATCAGTCAGTAGCTGAACCGGGTTCCACACAGTCACAAAAACGAAACAAAAAAGCTGCAAAAACAACAATGCAAAATAAATAACTAAAACAGACAGATCTCAGTGTAACACTCAAATTGGAAGTGTAACACTCAAAACGGAGCATATTCAGCTTCTGAAAAAGGATCACAAACTGGAACACTGACTTCCAGGGTTGCAGTGTTTGGGTTCCAAGCTGTTTGAGTACCAAGGCGTTTGAGAAGCAAGGTACCACTGTATAAATAAGAGTCCAAGAAGACTGGGTTTGGGGGTAAAAACAGGCCACAACTTTATTGAATACAGTGACACTTGGGTTGCGAACATGATCCGTGTGGGAGGCACATTCACAACCCACAGTGTTTGCAACCTGCAGCGCTGCATCTGTGCACACATGGGTTGTGCTTCTGTGCTTCTGTGCATGCACAAAGCGTGATTTAGCACTTCTGTACATGCACAACCGCCAAAACCTGGAAGTAACCCGTTCCGGTACTTCCGGATTTCGGCGGGTCCATAACCCGAAAAAACACAACCTGAAGTGTCTTTAACACAAGGTAGGGAGACGTGGGTGGTGCTGTGGGTTAAACCACAGAGCCTAGGACTTGCTGATCAGAAGGCCAACAGTTTGAATCCCCGCGACAGGGTGAGCTCCTGTTGCTCGGTCCCTGCTCCTGCCAACCTAGCAGTTCAAAAGCATGTCAAAGTGCAAGTAGATAAATAGGTACCGCTCCAGCAGGAAGGTAAACGGCATTTCCGTGCGCTGCTCTGGTTCGCCAGAAGCAGCTTAGTCATGCTGGCCACGTGACCCGGAAGCTGTACGCTGGCTCCCTCGGCCAATAAAGCAAGATGAGCACCACAACCCCAGAGTCAGTCACGACTGAACCTAACGCTGAGTTGCTGAGGTCTCTTACGCAAGCTGCGAAGGCTCTGCGGATCCCTAAGTGTGCCAGTGTCGGTTGGCATCGGTCACTGCGATGTTCAGGCTGAAGAAAGCTTTTGAAGCTTCCGAACGATCGACCAAGAGGGACAGAACATGCCAGTCGGGCATGTGTGTCTGCCAGGGTCCTACTCAAGTGTAGGATGAGCTCCTGACAAGCCCACCATCAGCTCCATTGGCTCCGCCCCCTGGCAGAGCCCACAGAATGACTTGCACTTGGTTGGCAAAAGCACCAGGCTCCATCTTAGAGCTTCCTGGGCTCACCCCAATAAGCACTGCCATTTCCGCTAACAGGGTTTGCCTCCATTTGCTCCCGCTGGGAAAGCCCCGGGTTCGGGGAGGGCACAAGACAGGGGGCTCCCACGGCCAGACCTTTGATGCGTGTGATGAAGTGGGTAGAAAATTCAGCTCCCAAGCCAAAGGAGATTAAAGTATCCCAGCCGTGGGTGGGGGACCAGAATTTGTTAAATTAACCTAATTAGGGGTGGGAAGCTTAATTCACTTTTTTGTTTTCAGAAAAGCAGGGGAAAATCGGTGAGATGAGCTCTTAATTAAAACTGTTTGCTTACGGTAGTAACTTCAGGTTTCTTGGGGGATTTTTTTTGGGGGGATGGGAAGCACCAAATCCCTCGCCCCCTCCGCAGGGAAGTCACTCGTCTGCCAAAAGTGTTTATTTATTTATTTATTTGTTGCATTTCTGAACTCAAGGCGGTCCCCCTCCTCAATGATTCCCCACTACAACAACCCTGCGAGGTAGGTAAAGGCTGAGAGGAGGTAGTGACTGGCCCCCAAGGTCACACTCAGGGAACTTCTTGGCCGAGTGTGGATGTGAACCCTGGGCTGGCCAGGTCCTAGACCAGCACTCTAACCACTACACCACACAGCTGCCAAGGGTGAAAGGTTGGCTGGGTCTCTCTCTCCATGCCCGCTACCATGGCCAACTCTACCCTTTCTGGCCATGTGCACCTGAGTAAGCTGCCGATCACTCCCTGCCTTAAACCTTGGAGAGCTGCTGCCAGTCAGTGTAAGCATTATGATAATAATAATAATAATAATAATAATAATAATAATAATAATAATTTATTTGTACCCCGCCCATCTGGCTGGGTTTCCCCAGCAACTCTGGGCTGCTTCCACAAATACCAAAAATACACTAATATGTCATACATTAAAAACTTCCCTGCACAGGGCTGCCTTCAGATGTCTTCTGAATGTCAGGTAGTTGTTTATTTCCTTGACATCTGACGGGAGGGCGTTCCACAGGGTGGGTGCCACCACTGAGAAGGCCCTCTGCCTGGTTCCCTGTAGCTTTGCTTCTTGCAGTGAGGGAACCGCCAGAAGACCCTTGGAGATGGACCCAGGTGTCCGGGCTGAATGATGGGGGTGGAGACGCTCCTTCAGGTATACTGGACCGAGGCCGTTTAGAGCTTTAAAGATCAACACCAGCACTTTGAATTGTGCTCAGAAATGTACTGGGAGCCAATGTAGGTCTTTCAAGACTGGTGTTCTGTGGTCTCGGCAGCTGCTCCCAGTCCCCAGTCTAGCTGCCGCATATGGAGCTAGATGAGCCTATAGTCTGACATCCAATAGGCAGCTTCCTCTTTTCCTCAATATATACCGACCAAGAAGGATGAGGGACCGGATGTAGAAACTGAATGTCTTTATTTAAACGTTGGGGAGAACTTTGTGGCCATAAGAGCTGCTTGGCTGTGGAATGGAATACTTTGAAAGGTGATGGAATCTCCTTTCTATTCCCCGCCCCCCCCCCAATAAAATTTATTATATCTTATAGAAATACTATTATCAAATACAGTGGAACCTCAGCTCCTGAATGCCTTGGGGGGCGAGCGTTCTGGCTCCCGAACGAACAAAAACCGGAAGTAATTGTTCCATTTTTCAAATGTTCTTTGGAAGCTGAACACCCAGCACGGCTTCCACAGCTTCTGATTGGCTGCAGGAAGCTACTTCAGCCAATCAGAAGCCTCGCCCTGGTTCCCAAACTGTTTCAGGAATCGAACAGGCCCCCTGAACAGATTAAGTTTGGGAACCAAGGTTCCACTGTATCTTTTTTTTGCTTGAAAAAGATGAAAAGATGAATGTTTGAAAAACATGAATCTAAGTAAAATAAAGGGACGCGGGTGGCGCTGTGGGTTAAAGCCTCAGCGCCTAGGGCTTGCCGATCGAAAGGTCGGCGGTTCGAATCCCTGCGGCGGGGTGCGCTCCCGCTGCTCGGTCCCAGCGCCTGCCAACCTAGCAATCCGAAAGCACCTCCGGGTGCAAGTAGATAAATAGGCACCGCTTACCAGCGGGAAGGTAAACGGCGTTTCCGTGTGCGGCTCTGGCTCTGGCCAGAGCAGCGATGTCACGCTGGCCACGTGACCCGGAAGTGTCTCCGGACAGCGCTGGCCCCTGGCCTCTTAAGTGAGATGGCCCGTACGGGCAGGGGTACCTTTACCTTTACCTTTAAGTAAAATAAAAATCAATTTGGGAGCCCACTCTGTCACATTTTACCACTCGTTTTTATGATTTGCGGTGTTGCTTTTTGGGCCCGGTTAAGACTCAACTGTGGCCCAGTCATGAGTCCCAGCGCTGTAAATTGAAGACTAGGGATGGGAAAGCTGAGGCCCTTCAGATGGTGCTAGATACCCACAACCCCAGGCCCCATGACCAGTGGTCAGGGATGATGGAAGATGATGCCCAGCAACCTCTGAAGGCCACAAGTTGGCTCTCCCTGGGGTAGGCACTGCGAGAGGGCATCCATTTTTATTTGTTCTTTGGTTGGTACCCATCTGTCACAGGAGGCAATGGAAGAGGCCACCTTCAGGGGTGAAGTCAAACCATTGGAGAGTTGCAGCACCTGCTGTGGCCGTAGAGACCGAGAGGGGAGAGACATGTTTTGTTGCAGCTGGGGCAGATCATGTCCACAGCATGGAAGGTGGCAGGAACCCCAGGGACGTGATCTATGGAGACCAGGCCCATTGGCAGACCAACTCTGCATTGAGCCGAGAAAGAGAAATACACATTTATTTTTTTCTTTACGGCTAGTACTGCATACAAAGAATAACTGGCAGGCCTGGACATTTTTGTTTCTTTTCATTTCCCATTTTTACAGTCTGAAGTTCAGCTCCCCACCTTTCCCCAAACTTATATTTCGTTTTTGAAGGCCTCGTGAAAATCCAGCCTTTTAAGGCGAATTTCTCCTAATATGCATATTTCCATATGTAATCCTACCTAACATGCACATTGTCACAAAGCGATTTCCGTCATATTTTTGTTTGTGTTATTTTCAAGAATATATACTTTTAATATACAGTGGTACCTTGGGTTAAGTACTTAATTCGTTCCGGAGGTCCGTTCTTAACCTGAAACTGTTCTTAACCTGAAGCATCACTTTAGCTAATGGGGCCGCCTGCTGCCGCTGCGCCACCGGAGCCCGATTTCTGTTCTTATCCTGAAGCACTATTTCTGGGTTAGCAGTGTCTGTAATCTGAAGCGTATGTAACCTGAAGCGTATGTAACCCGAGGTACCACTGTACATTTTTGAACACGTTGCTTGACTGGAGAACTGTATTGCAAGATTCTGAGGAGTGAAGACTTCGAAGGGTAGCTGTGCTTTGCTTTGTATTATTGTTTCAGAAAGTGAAAATTAGGTAGGCCTGCCTTAAAATAGGAATTGGATTAAAGTTCTCCTCTACCTCTAGAAAGCAGCGCAAACTTTGGGGGTGCTCATGTGGTATGTCACCTACAAATCCACACCCCTCCTAGGAGCCTGGCTCAGTGGCATAGTGTGGGGGGTGCAGGGGGGGCCGGCCGCACCGGGCACAACATCTGGGGGTTAGGGTTAGGGGTAGGGTTAGGGGGCGCAAATCCAGGGTTAGGGGGCGCAAATTACTTGCCTTGCCCCGGGTGCTGACAACCCACGCTACGCCACTGGCCTGGCCTAAATGCTGTTGCTTTTCAAAATGGGTTTCTTGGACGTTGCAGCTCTTAGCATGAGACGCACGATACAAGCATAAAGGAATCAAAGAGCAGAAGATGTTGGCTGGGAAGAGATGAGAGGTGGAGCGGCTTCTTCCAGTAGCCGTTGTCTGCGGATATCGGGCCAAGTTAAAGTTAAAGTTGCTAATAACTCCTCTGATCTATCAGCCGTGCACTTCCTGTCTGTAATCTGTAATGCATGCAAGATAAGGGAAATTTGGCAAGGGGGAAAAAAAGGCAGGTTTTGCACCTCTGCTTGGTTATGTAAGTTCCATTTCGGACTGTCATCTGTTGCTTTCCTAGTGTTCTTAAAGACGAATTAAAAAAAAGGGGGGGGGGTTAAAAAAATCATCAAAATAGGGTTTAGGGAAAGATCTGCCCAAAAAGCTGGAAAACATCTTCATGTATGCGACAACGGCTGCGAAAGTTCTCATAGCACAAGGATGGAAGACTGAAGAAACCCCAACTAAAGAATCATGGCAAGAAAAATTGATGGACTATGCAGAACTGGCAAAACTGACATATAAGCTACGGGACAAGGATAACTGTGACTTTAAGCATGAATGGGAACCCTTTACAAAGTATCTGAAGATGCAACAAAGTGAACTGGACTCCTTGGCACGTTTTAAATAAACATTCACAAACTTTTTATTGATAATAATCAGCTAAATAGTTCGAGGACCTATACAACTTTGTAACATGCAGAAAACAGCATTCTTAGAGAAACCAAACACTGGAACTGGTGGGGGGTGGGTTTGTGTGGGAGGGGGGAGTGAGGAAAAATGGGGGGGGGGGGAATAAGGATGATATGTTTCTGGATAATATGTTTTGTTTTAATATTGAATAATATTTAAAAAAAAAAGGGGGTTTGGGAACCAAGCCTTGTGAGGAACAGGTCATAGAATCATGGAGCCATAGGGACCAACCCCCTGCAGTGCAGGAATCTCAGCGAAATCACCCATGACAGATGGCCATGGAGTTGGGCATGTTGATCCTGGATAAGAAGAGACTGAGAGGCGATAAGACAGCCATATCTGAAGTCCTGTCACATGGCGGCTGGAGCAAGCTTGCTTTCTCCTGCTCCGAAGGGCAGGACCTGAAACAATGGATTTCAATTATAGGAAAATGAGATTCCAACTAAATCTCATCAGGAAGAACTTCCTGAGTTTAAGAGCTGTTCAGCAGTGGAAGGGACTCTGTGGAAAGTAGTGGACTCTCCTTCCTTGGCAGTGTTTAAGCAGAGGTTTGATGGCCATCTTCCTAGTGAATCTTTAGCTGTGAGTCCTGCACTGTGGGGGCCCGGACTAGATGACCCATCGGTTCCCTTCCAACTTCACAGTTCTATGGTTCAGTGTTTCTTTGATTGGGTATTGTCTATTTTGTGGGGGGGAGGCAGGCTCTGTACTGCTGGCGTTGCCATTTTCAGCTTCCTCTCCCCCCCTCACTTGACCCCTGCTGTCCTCATTGTTGTTGTTTAGTCATTTAGTTGTGTCTGACTCTTCGTGACCCCCTGGACCAGGGCACGCCAGGCCCTCCTGTCTTCCACTGCCTCCCGCAGTTTGGTCAAACTCATGCTGGTAGTTTCGAGAACACTGTCCAACCATCTCGTCTTCTGTCGTCCCCTTCTCCTTGTGCCCTCCATCTTTCCCAACATCAGGGTCTTTTCCAGGGAGTCTTGTCTTCTCATGAGGTGGCCAAAGTCTTGGAGCCTCAGCTTCAGGATCTGTCCTTCCAGTGAGCACTCAGGGCTGATTTCCTTCAGAATGGAGAGGTTGGATCTTCTTGCAGTCCATGGAACTCTCAAGAGTCTCCTCCAGCACCAGAATTCAAAAGCATCCATTCTTCGGCAATCAGCCTTCTTTATGGTCCAGCTCTCACTTCCATACATCACTACTGGGAAAACCATAGCTTTAACTATACGGACCTTTATTGGCAAGGTGATGTCTCTGCTTTTTAAGATGCTGTCTAGATTTGTCATTGCTTTTCTCCCAAGAAGCAGGCGTCTTTTAATTTCGTGGCTGCTGTCACCATCTGCAGTGATCATGGAGCCCAAGAAAGTAAAATCTCTCACTGCCTCCATTTCTTCCCCTTCTATTTGCCAGGAGGTGATGGGCCCAGTGGCTGTCCTCGTAGGTTTTTATTATTCACTGCCCCCTTTTTTAGGGTCAAACTCTCAGAAGGTGGCTTGCAAAATTAGAAGTGAGTGTAAGGACAATTACATTACCAGAAAACATTGCAGAGCCAAAAAGGCACCGTCGAAAGTTCTGCAAAACTGCCTTCAGTTTAAAATGGAGGGAGTCATCTGGCAGATGGGTGCCCCTTGGGATCCTAGATCAGAAAGAGATTTAATCCCTTTAACTGCACACCCTGATAGTGATCAGGCAGATCCCTGGGAAGCGTCAAGTAGGATGTGAAGGCAGTGGTGCTTGTCCGCTGTGACTCTCCAGTATTCACAGGTAGACTGCTTGTGAATATGGAGTCCCCATGTCCACCTAAATAGCCACTGGTAAACCCACTCAGTGCTAATTTTTGTCCAGTCCCCCTTGAAAGCCGACAGAGCCACATCCTGTACCAATGAATTGCATCATTTTCAGGTGTATGCAATGCCAAGGGGTATTTTTCCTTGCCTCCCTCTTGTAAACGTTTTGCAGTCTCCTGCTAGAGGAAGGCACAGGTTTTAGACTTGCCTTTCTGTTCCTGCTCTGGACTCCTGGGTTCAGCGTGTGCTCAGAGAGGCAAGGAAACCTGCCGATCCCTAAATTGCTAATGCTGCAATTATTAATGCTGTAATTATATTTCGGAGCGTGCAGTCCCAGACGTGGACAACATGAAATCACTGCATAAAAATGAAAAAAAAAGAAAAGAAAATGAAAGGCCCCCACTGCTTTATGTTCCTGTGGGTTATGTTCCCTCCCTGTGACTGTTTCTGGTTCCTCCAACTTCTGAAAGAGAGAGAGAGGCGTTATCCAATTGTGCGGCCACAAGGAGAATGGATGCTGCCCAAAGCTGCTCTTCCTGATGGAAAAAAAATATTTTCTTTGTTGTTTTGAAAAATCAATCCCTAGCAGAAGCTCCTTCCTGTAACCTTCCTACAATGTGTGGTTTGGCTTTATGGTATCCTGACCTACCCCAAGGGCTCAGGTTGAGTGACTTCTCTGTAGACATGAAAGGAAGGCAGATCTTCTTGCCCCGGGGGGGGGGGTTATTAGTCCTTGCAGCCAAAGCTTGCTATTCAGTTCTGGGGCTAAACCTTCGGCTGCTCAGACAAGGACCACCAGGTGCTGCGGATCTTTTGCTTGCATTCTTCCCTCTGGCTGGCCACCGCCAGAACAGGAAGCTATACTGGGCGGCCCCAGCAGCAGGGATCTTATGGTGTGTCTTAGAGCGCGTGCAGAGTGCCTTTCCTGCACTGGAAAGCCAGCATTGCCCGTCTATTTGAGATTAGAGAGAGAGAGTTTGCTGCTGCGTTTTTTTGGTCTTGGAAATGTATTCCTCTGGGTATGCTTCAGCCCTGGGGTGAATTTCAGCATTGCTTGTGATCCTGAAGTCAGGGGTGCTGAAAGCTATTATGGGTGGAACTTCTTGTTTTAAATATAGAGATACCTTGATGGTTTGCAGACATTTGGTGTGCATGGGCCGTGTGAGAGAAAAATCTTTTCTTTTCTTTTTTTCTCTTTTCTTCTCTTCTCTTTTCTTCTCTTTTCTTTCCTTCTCTTCTCTTTTCTTCTCTTTTCTTCTCTTCTCTTTCTTAAAAAGAAAGGCTATACAGTGGTCACTAGGGTTGCGAATGTGATCCATGTGGGAGGCACGTTCACAACCTGCAGCATTCGCAACCTGCATTAGCGCATCTGTGCATGTGCGGGTTGCGATTATGCGATTCTGCTCATGCACAAAGCACAATTTAATGCTTCTGCGCATGTGCGACTGCCGAAACCCAGAAGTAACCTGTTCTGGTACTTCCGCGTTTCGGCAGTCTATAACCCAAAAAACCCCGCAACCTGAAACATCTGTAACCCAAGGTATCACTGTATATGACTTGCAAATCTAAAGTTTACGTAGACAAGGGTGTTTCCCTCCTCCTCTCTGTTTCTGGATTCCCCAACTTCTGACAGAGAGAAAGAGGGGTTATTCAACTGCGCACCCCCCAAATTGTGTTTCTAAACTTTTGCTATTGCCAAATGCCAATGTGTTTGCATTATTAAGTTTCAGTTACAGATAGGTAGCCGTGTTGGTCTGCCATAGTGAAAACAAAATAAAAAAATTCCTTCCAGTAGCACCTTAAAGACCAACTAAGTTAGTTCTTGGTATGAGCTTTCGTGTGCATGCACACTTCTTCAGATACACTGAAACAGAAGTCACCAGACCCTTCTATATAGTGAGAAGGTGGGGAGGGGTATTACTCCAAACTTATTAAGTTTGTTATGAATAAAAAATCATTTTAAGTTAGCGCTTAATAATTATTTCACTATTAATATACTTCTTCTTAATTGTATTTCACTATTGATATACTTTTTCTTAATTGTATTTCAGTTCAACAATTACTTTGATAAAATACATATTTTGTTACGTGCAAATGGCTTTAGATACCTGTTAGGTCCATAAATGACCATCTAGCATATATTCAACATAAAAAACAGCGACGGCTTGTTGTTGACAAAGGACAGTTGGACATATAAAGGGCCCCATTACATTCAGGAGCTGAGGGCCTCATCAAACCTAAATCTGGCTCTGCCCTCATCATTTAACCTTCACAACAACCCTGTGGGGTAGATTAGGCCAAGAGGACCTGACAGGCCCAGGGTTACCCTGTGAGCGTCTTGGCTGAATGAGGATTCGAACCCTAGTCTCCCAGGCCCTAGTCCAACACTCTAACCATTGCACCACATGGGCTCTCAAAGCATGTTTGTTACAGCAGTCTCTGAGTGATATTCCAGACAGAATTTTATTTATTTATTGCTGTAATCTATACAACAGCCCGATAAAGTCTGCCAGTATTTTCCTCCATGTTGCAGCTGAGGCTGAGAGGTGAGTTTCCTCAGGCCAAGTGCAGAGTTCACGTCAGAGGTGAGATCTGGGGGAATTCCTGGCCTGTTGCTCATCGTCTTAATGAGCTGGCTGCACCAACTCTTACTAAGGCTCATAGTTGATGAAATGCATTTAATGAAATGTGTATCTGCGCATATTATTATTACGTCTGATGCGTCAGTGTAATAATCTAGGGATACGAGAGATGTCTCTTGTCAGGGACGTTGGTCTCCTTGCAGACTTGTAATAATGGGAGTCAGTTTCGTATTAACACAGATCTCTTCACCGGGAGGAAAGGAAGTGTGGGGAAATTCCAATATATATTTAAATGGCCGTTATTCTTATTCTTATGAGCTGTAAGGGTTGTAGAGCACTACCCCAAAGAGCCAGCTATTCTGTTTTGCTTGGTGAGGAACCGTGTGTCATCCGAAAGCTTGTGTGTGGTGCCCATCCCAGTCCTTCTGGATTTCTCTGTTCCAAACTGAACTGTGCTGTGCAGCACCCAGTTTCCCCTCCCAGGAGTAAATAAACCCTCCCTCACTTGTCACCCACCTTCCAAACCCTGAGGACCCATTATGAGTTATACTTCGGTCAGAGAAATCAGGGTTGAAATCAGCCTTTCCTCTGCTGTCTGGCATAACATAGAGATCCTTGCTTGGCCTCCGCTGTTTCCAACAGGACGCTGGATTTGACTGGACCCCCAGCTGAAGGCCACAGCGGCCAGAGATCACAGAGAAAGCAACACCTGCCCCTCTGTACTTGTGCACCCCACCTCCCAGGTACTGGTGCCAAAGGTATACTGCTCTTGACACTGGAGGTTCTTTTAGCTGCCGCGACAAATAACTATGGGTAAATAACTTTTGAACAAGGCTTTTTCTCTGGCTCTTGGTTCTTCTCCCCATTTCCATTTTCCCAGGGAAACCGCTGAATCGGAGCAAGCAGCATTCGGGATGTACTGAAGATTGCCATTTGTCCCGATTTACCACTAAAGAGCAGTTTTCTTGGGGAAAGCAGGGTGAGGGCAAAGCCACTGCAACCCACTTTTACTAAAACATGGGGCAAGCAGAAGTCTTCATTGTTGGAGACCCCAGGAGGGGAGAATGTTGCTCTTATGCTTGAATTCTGCTTTGCTGCTTTCCCATAATGGGCATCCGGTTGGTCCCTGGGAGAACAGGATGCTGGACTAGACAGGCCATTGGCCTGATCCTGCAGGCTCTTTTTATGTTCTTATGGTCTTACCAGGAAAAGGGGAACAGCAGATGCTAGATTTGCGACCCACTCTTGCCTTAAACGAGTTGTGCGGCTTGGTTGGAGCATTTTGCAAAAATAAATACTGAACATTAGGCGCAATTTGTTTCGTATGAAGTTTAAGAAAGTTGTCAGGATGCTGTTGCTCTTCTGCCTGCTTTTTTCCCTCCAGACATTGCAAGAAGTGACCAGGAAAACCCTCCCCGTCCCTTCCAAGCTCTTTTTGCGTCCCGCCCTCTGTCTGGCGTGCTCCCTCTTTCTCTGTCTCCCTCCCTCCCTCCGCCCCTCTCCCTCTGTCCCCTCTTCTTCTCCTCCTTTCCTTTTTAGAGATTGGTGATAAGGATTCCTTTGCCACTTAATGAGCTGGGAGAGGCCTCCCTCCATTGGAGTGGAGCAGCCCAGGTGTGCAACATTTTGACAGGTACAGCCAAGCAGGCCCGCCCCACACCCACACCCCCCTCCTTGCCCGGAGAGGTATATAAGGCAACCTTAAATTATGTAGAGGAGCATACACTCTTGTCCTGACAGCTTGCAAGCGGGATCGCCCACATTACCCCAGAGGGTCTTATTGGGGGTGGGGGGTGACTGGTGGAAAGGAACAGCACCCTGGAGCCCGAGGAGAGGACAGCAGCGCTGCTTAACCTCACTGCTAACATGTTGTACCTTGAGAATAATGCCCAGTCCCAGTATAGTGAGGTAAGGAGACATTGCAGGTCTTTGCTAACATTTCTCTCTCTCCCTTCCTTCCAGGGAGAAAGTCTGGGAGACTTTAGAAAGCTTTCTTTTCACCTCCCCTCCCTCCCATTTCATTAACTGGGGGGCAGGGGTGGTTAATATTTGGGGTTTGGACAGTGCTGCAGCATTTTGAGAATTGCAATAATGATAATAAATAAATACCCAAGTTTGTAGAAATTGGGTGCTTTGGTCTCTGTTGTTGACTGTAAACCATTGTAACTGTCTTTCTGTTGCCACAATAGATGATTGGGTGCGAAGAAGCACATTGCGGAGGACTTGACTAGGTTTGAAAAGCAATGCAAAGAGAGGTTCTTTTGGAGCCCAGATTGCTTGCAGATAGCGAGTTAATGGAGCTAGTGTTCTGTAAGGTGGCTAATTATCCCGTCCAGGCGGAGAAAAGCCCTTTTTGAATCTCTGTCAACAAGCCATGCATATAATGCGGCTGAAATGTGTGTGCCGAGCATCACCTGGATTCCTTGTTTGCAGAGCCATTATTTCTGTCTGAGTGCAAGAGGGAGTCTGTGTGCGCAGAGCGTGCACACGAAATGTTGGGCTGATCTGAGACTCGGGACACTTGTTCGCTTGTGTGTGTGTGTGTGTGTGTGTGTGTGTGTGTGTGTTTATGGGGGAAGCTACACACGGAGGAAGTTAGCCCTTATGTTCCAGGTTGACAACAATATTAGCTTACATTCCAGAGGAGAGGGCAGCTGTGTTGACACGCCATCTGAAAAGAGGAGGCAGCGGAACCCTGTGATTTGAGAAAGCCTCCCGGAGGAGGAAAATCTCCCTGCAGCTTGCCCAGATAGTTTAATAATAATAATAATAATCAGTGGGCCCATTTGAGAACTGAATTTAATTTATTTCTTAAATTTATATCCTTCCCTTCCTCCGGTAGCCGGGATAGCAGTTGTCCTAGAGTGTGCCGATGGAAAGAAGAAATGGTTCAAGAAAGCAGTTCTGTCTTGGCAAATTTCTTTTTGTGCAAATGGCTCCAAACAGTTGGGCGAGCATTCGCTGGGCACGGCTGGACTGGAGAAGCTTGGGAGAGGCTTAAATAGGAAGACTATCACAAGGGGGCCCCTGCTGGCTTACCCCCTTCCCCATCCAGCTAATGTCTTGCTTTCTCTCCAGGTGTGGCCAGGCAGAGATGCCTCTTTGTTCAGCTGTGATTTTTTTTTTCTGGTTATGTTGCTCCATGCCTCAGTTGCCCATCTGTAAAATGGAAAGACCACCCAAGTGAGAACACGTCTTCTGACCCTGATTCTCTGGGGCTAGGGCTGGAGGTACATCTAACTCCATCCTGGACTGGTCTTGGCAAAATTTACCCAAGAACCAAGCACAGCATGGACGCTCTATGTTGATGGCCTCTTGCGTTGTCTTTTTGGAATAATTCTGCATCTCTTCTGCCTGTGTGGAGTGAATCTATCTGTCACTGTTTCTTGCTCCCCATTGTTCTTGTATCTCTCCACACTGGCCAGGTCTGATCCACGTCCGTTACCTCTTTTCAGAAGAGAAGGGGACTCCATCACATGTGATTCTTCCAGGCTTTCTTCCCCTTGTCCTCCTGACGGTTCCCAATGACCCTTCAGTCACTGGGTTCAAATGTTTCATGCATTGCAGAGTTAGCGGAGTCCCTTTGTTGAAAAGGGGAAGCTTTAGCTCTGTATCCAATTGGACAGGGCTGCTTTCTTTCTTTCTTTTAAGCGTTGAGAACGTGCAGGCCTCGCAAAATACTTTTGGTCTTTTGATGCTGCTCTCCTGGTGTGGAAAGAGGAGAGTGAGGAGGAGGGGGCTGGATCGAAGCAAACGGTGTTCATTTCTGCTTCTGAACCACCAGATCCATAATTAAGACTGGGGGGGGGGAGCCACTTTGCAGTTTGAGAAAATTACACGGCGGGGGAAATCACAGCGCTTTGCGCTATTTTTTGCAACAGTTTGGCTCCGGCACCATTTTCTTTGCAATTCCGGTGGGACGTGAAAATCGTGTAATTCCAAATGGTTGACATTGTTCCGGAGTCCTCGAAGCGGGTGACAGAAACCGAAGCGAAAATGCTGATTTTTAACAAAGTTTTAGGAATGCTGCCTCAACCACCCATTACCACCACCGCCCGGCTGTGAAAATATCCAGACTCGGGGGGCCAGGGTTGCACAACCCATCTCTTGTTTGGGCCTGAGGACTTCCTTTCAAAGATGTCTTCTGCTTCTGCATGTTGAGTGTCACCAATTGCTGGACCACCTTTCGGAAGCAGCCTACACCTGGCCTAAGAGGGATTTTGCCATCTTTTAGATTTGGAGGAGCAAGAAGAGGAGATGGGTCAGGAAGGGTGGAGTGGAAGGGCTGGAGTGAGGGGAGCTGGAGAACTTTTGGAGGTGGGAGACAGTGGAGAGAAGCTCTGCCCAGATGAACAAAGCTCTCAATGGCAGCTAGCTAGGATGGCTGAGCTCTGCCTGCACAGCTGAAGGCAGCAAACACTTCTGAAACCCAGTTGCTGGAGACCACAGGAGGCGAGAGCGCTCTGGGGCCCAGATCCTGCTTTCTGGCTTCCTGTGGGCACCTGGTTGGCCACTGTGACTGGAGCCCCTTCTTACACTGTTTTTATGCTCTTATAAGAGGTCAAGGAATAGGTTTGAAGGAAAGCTTGGCCATCTGGCCTACTGAGGATCAGTGGCTGTGGCTCTTTATAAAGTCATAAGGCCTACAGAAAGTTGGGAGAATGGGTGTCGGCTTCTTAGTTATGGCTGGGGTTGGGCTAGATGACCCTTAGGGGATCCTTTCCAGCTCCACAATTTTCTGATTCCATGATTCAGTTTTTGCAACTCCTACCCTTCTGGCTCCCACTGCCTCTTCTTCCTTGTGACTCATTCCTCTCCAGCCAGGGGTTTCCTGTGAGTGAGTTCCAATCGAGAGCCTGGGAGGCAGAACTGTTGTGCAAGTCCTAATGAAGGGCCTGCAGAGAACAGAGCCCTCCCAGGTACCTCTGCAGAGGAGAGGCCTTTGCACTCCCTTGTGCTCCTTGGCCACGCTCCCTTCGCCGCTGAAGTCCAAATCCTCAGCGATCAGCCGGGCTGGGGGTGCCCATAGAACACGCCACCCCTGCTGTGTTGCACCCAAAGAGCTCAGACCACAGCAGCCCCCTCATGGAGGAGAAAGCTATGAATGGCTACAAGCCACAATGGCTGTGCTCTGCCTCTTCTCAATACCAGTAGTTGGAAAAACCCTGATTTTAGGTTTCCCATTGAGGAAATCATGGCTTGCAAGTTTCCCATCTGGTTGGCCTTTGCGAGAACCATGTGGGCCATTGGCCTGCGTCGGGGCTATTCTGATGCTCAGATGGAACCTCCAGCCCCAGGGGCATTCTATCGATATTCCAATGTTGCTCGGGGCATTTGGCCCCTGTGGAAACAGGATTCTGGACTAGATGCAGTGGGCTCCTCATGTTCTTCTGTGAAGTTCATGGAGTCCATTGCTCAAAAGTGTGCCTCCTTTCATGTGCCAGAGCTCAGGGGCTGCTGATGTCATAGAGGAAGAAGTGAGGCAAGATGCAGGCGGGTCTCTCCTGTGCCAGACAGACACCCGACTCCTCCTTGGCCCTGACTCACCCAGAGCAGGGTGCCGGCGACCTCGTTGCAGCCCTTGGCCAAGTGGAAAGAGGGGGAAATGCGCTTGAAAGCCACTGGGTGTGAGGCATTGAACTCCCTCACCCTGCTGAGCATTTGGCGTGGTTAGGCAACAAGCAAGACATCTGCCACTTAGGTTTTTTTTAATGCTGGAAGGGGGGAGAGCGAGGGAGGAGATCTACAGGCTGCACACGGTGTGAAGGGAAGGCTCCGCCCTCCTCTCCCTGTGTCTTCAGGAGGTTGTTGAACCCGGGACACCTGACACACAATCCTCTGCAGCGCCATTTTCCCAGGGCTGTTGTGTACAGCAGTTTCCAAGAACGTTTGTACGCCCCAGTTCCTTGGGTAGCTTGCAACATGGAGCCACAGCTGTCAACTTTTCCCTTTTCTTGTGAGGAATCCTATTTGGAATAAGGGAATTTCCCTTAAGAAAGGGGAAACGTTGACAGCCAAGCATGGAGTGCACCACTGCGGTCCTGGGAATGCTGCTCCTTAAATCCCCGTATCAAAAGAGTTGCTTGTGCTAGACTCGAAAGGCAAGGCACCTATCAGAATCTTCTCTCATAAACCTTAATAATAATAATAATCCAGGCACAAGGAGCTCAAGGAGAACCTCCATGGTCAGGGGCAGTGAAGACTTCTGAGTGCCAGGGGACACACAATGCCTTCTGTCTCCAGGTCCTACTCATTGACTTTCTGGAGTGGGGGTCTCTGACTGCCCAGCGTGGGAAGCCGATGTCCAGACTATAGATGGATCCTCATGGTCTCCTTCCACAACAGACAAAACACACAGAGAGACATTTGGCTGAGTGTTGGGCGATGTTCCTGCACAGGCCAAACCTGGCCTTAACCTGCAAACTGGTAGCCATTTGTTTTCTAGTGCAGCTAACTTTCCCCAGCAAAAATCCATCGCCTAGCCAGACTCCTTCATGTGACTCTGGGCTTAATGGTGTTCATTCTCGGACAGCCATCTTGAGAGGCAGTGTGGTGTAGTGGTTAGAACAGGGCCTTTCTCAAACTCAGGTCCCTAGATGTTGTTGGACTGCAACTCCCATCATTCCTGACCACTGTCACTGCCTCTCATCTGTACCTACCTCACAAGGTTGTTGTGTGGATGAAATGGGGGGGGGGGGTACCATGTGTGCCACGTTGAGCTCCCTGGAGGGAAAAAGTGGGGGTTAAAATGCAATAATACAATGCAATTGCAATACTTAAAAGTATTTTAGCTTTAAACTCAAGGGCTGCTTTCAAACGGCTATATTTGGGAGAGAGAGAGAGAAAGAAATATGGCAAGGAAATCTACCTGTAGCCAGGTTGCAGACAGCTCTCGCCGCCCCTCCCTCCCCTCCTCTTCTCCCCCTCCGCCCCCCACAGCCCATGTTCCCTGGCCCCTTTCCAAGGGGGAAGACAGTTCTGTCTTCAAAGGAAGAGACTTAACCAATCATTCAGTGGAATGAGTTCCACCACCATGAAGGTGCTGACAAGGAAATTATTGCGGCTATACAAACACTGATGCTCCTTCACTCCTCCTTCCCTCCTCTCATCCCCTCTCCCTCCCCCCCCCCCACGTCTGTTTGAAACGGACAAAGGAAGTTGAGTGTTCAAAATCTGGGAAGGACCCACTCTGACCTTAAATTGGGTACCGTTTCCTTTTATGATCTGGAGCTGCATTAACTGCCCTGTGGTTTAATTTTTGCTCTGGATACTCTCACCCATTCCATAGCATTTTTTAGTTGCTTAGCTGATTTTTTGGGGGGGTGGGGGGGAAGGAAGCCAGTTGCCACTAAAACACATTTTGAACTCTATTCCGCTTGTCTTTGGCTCATCTGGACTTTGTGCCTTTGTGCTGCCTTCAGAGAAGCATTGCACTCAGAATCCTTCCTAGTCGCAAGTGCAATAGTCCCAGCTCCTTTTGAAAGAGGGTTGCCATGTTGGTTAAGCTGTACAAATGGAGGCTGATTCTCACCAGGCAGTCAAAATCTGGCAGAAGCAGTCTTTACTGGCCAAGCGCACACCGCAGGACCTATTGTGGATCTGGGTGTTGTGGTGCATTTTGTACTTTGCATTCTGCACACCGTCATATGCCAAAGGTAGAACTGCGCCATGTTCTGCAGATGGCATCAGTTGCTCAACTGCAACAGTGCAGTTCAAAAACAAGCATTGGGATGGGAGAATCTGACAGTTGCAGCCTCTCTTTGCTTCTCATTTTCCCAAACTTCATGTCCAGTTCTCCACAGTTCCACATCCGTTACTTTTTTAAAGAAAAGTCCTCACTCACACACACAAAAAGATCAGCCTTTTAGTGCCAATTTTTCCCAAATATGTGCAGATGTTCACATGCAATTTTACCTAATGGGCTCATTTTTCCAAAGTTGTTTCCCCTAATATTATGGATTGTTCTAGACTTTCTTCCCACAAGTATATGCATTCACCCACACACCTCTCTTACCCTTGTGCTTGTGCATGAATTACTTGAACGGAGAATTGCACTGCAAAATTTGGATAAGTGTGAATTTTGAGGGATGGTTGCATTTTGGTTCACGCATCACTTTGGAAACTGCAGATGAGGCAGAGTTGCGTTTAAGCGCAAGTGGAATTGAATTTATCCCCATATCTAAACTCAAAACCTTGGGATATATGGAAACCTCCCTCAACGCCGACATTTCTCTGTCTCATCAAAGCTATCCTTCTGCTTCGCTCGAAATGTAATTTCGTCAGCAAATCTCTCACCAGATTCACCTTTGAAACATCACTTTAGAGCAGGGGTCAGCAACCTTTTTCAGCTGTGGGCCGGTGCACCGTCCCTCAGACCATGTGGAGAGCCAGACTATATTTTTTGGGGTGGGGAAATGAACGAATTCCTATGCCCCACAAATAGCCCAGAGATGCATTTTAAATAAAAGCACACATTCTGCTCATTGTAAAAACACACTGATTCCCGGACCGTCCGTGGGCTGGATTGAGAAGGCGATTGGGCCGCATTCGGCCCTGGGCCTTAGATTGCTTACCTCTGCTTTAGAGGAATCTTCACCAAACTAGACTGTTACTTATGTTGTGTCTTTAAAATTACCTGTCTTCAAAATCCCCAGGGATCTCCAACCCCACCCTGTTTTGAAGTCAACCTGCAGCTTCTGCTTCAATTAATTACATGGGTGGGTTTTGTCTCACTGATGAAAAAAATATATGTTCCTCTCCCTCTTTTTACAAACTTCCACACCCCCCAAAAAAAATCCCTTCCTGCTATTGCTTTAGGTCTCCCCTAGTTGTGTCTTCCTTGCCACGAAGGGATTTCTGAGAAATGTTCACGCCTTGTTGTGACGCCCTGGGCTTGTGTACATCGATATTAATGCACCTTTGAGCACTAAGCAAGTGATCGACGGCAGGGATTATGGGGCTGGCTTCAGAAAAGGGACGAGCACTTCATGGGAACCTCACAAAACAATAGGTTTGGGGCACTTCCGGGTGGAGGGTGGTGGTTTTTTTTATCTACTGAGTCACGAATGCAGGTTCGGCGAGGCCAGTACAGCTGCCCCATTCGCCTTGGCTCTCAGTTCAAATTGCAAATCAGGATAGTCTATGGCAGGTTGCAAGGCAAAGGTGTAGCAATAGTTTTTGGGATGAATCATCAGAGCAGTTTCCCCCAACCTGCCCCCTCCAGATGTTTGGGAGGCTATCTCTCACCAGCCACCGTTGGTGGGTGTTGAGCTGCAGAACATCTGGAGAACTTCCAGGGAGGCCCCTAAAGCCCTTAGAGATCCAGGGTGAGTCACTGTGGGAAAGGCCGAATTCTGTGCTAGGCATCATTAGGATAGGAATCAAGCTGCTGCAGACATCAGAACCCCGTTCTACAAGTCTATGGTGCGACCACATTTTGAATGCCGTGTACAGTTCTGGTGGCCTCACTTAAAAAAGAAGACTGCAGAGTTGGAAGGGGTTCACAAAAGGACCACCAAAGTGATCGTGGGCATGGAGCAACTTAGGAAGAAAGGTCGCAGCGTTGGGGACTTTTTAATTTAGAGAAAAGGAGAGTAAGAGGCGAAAAGATAGAAGCTTATAAAGGACGAAGTAGGTAGAGGAAAGTTTTTCTCCCTCTCTCAAAACACGAGAACTCGTGGAGATCCAAAGAAGCTGAATGCTGGAAGATTTGGGACATATTTCTTTATATAGCACCTAGTTAAACCGTGGAACTCCCTCCCACCAGAAGCAGTGATGGCCACCATCTTGGATGGCTTTAAAAGAGGATTGGACCGATTCTTGGAGGAAGAGAAGGCTATTGATGTCTGCTGGCCGTCATGGCTTTGCTCTGCCTTTGCAACTGGATGCAGAAACGCCCTCTGAATCCCAGCTGCTAGAAATCGTACAAGGGGAGAGAGCTTCAATATTGCTTGTGGGTTTCCCATCGGGACATTTGGTTGGCCCCTGTGGGAACAGGAGACTGGACCAGCTGAGCCATTGGCCTGTTCCAACAGGCTCTTCTGTTCTGATAAGGCTAAATAAAAAAAAAATCTCTCTTTTTTTTGCACACCCTAAATACCTTTTCACTCTGTCTCTCAGGGCTGACCCCAGAACATTCTCCAGTAGCAGACAATCCACAAGGATTTGCAGCAGATCCCCTTGCAGCGTCATTGAGGTGCCGTCTCAAAGTTGTGCGTTGGCATCCTAGCTTCATCTGCTGCATCCCTGACTTCCAATAAAGATATATCCTCCATTCATGTTTCTCTCCCCCATCTGCTTTAATGCTCTCGGGTCACAGGATCATAGAATTGTAGAGTTGGAAGAAACTCTGAGGGTCATCTAGTCCAACTGCCTGTGCAATGCAAGAATCTCAAGTGAAGCATCCAGGAGGGAGCTGGTCTCTTGGTCTAGTGTGCACCTGTCATTTCCTGATCCCTTAACTATCTGGTGTGGGTTCCCTCCCTCTCCTTCCTCCACTTAGTCACGGTATAGTGTTGTGTCTGTGAAGTGTAGGTCAGTTCCCATGAGGCAAGACACAGCGATAACAACAAAATCTTCACTGAACTACATAACTGGGAAACAGGGGCAAAGCAACTGCTTATATACTTTCCTGGAAGCCTGGGCCACTCCCACTCCCAACATGATTGGCTGTCTTAACTTCCAAGCTGTGAATCACGACTCAGAGTTGAAGAGCCAATGGCAGAGGCCCAAATCCTGAAATGTTCTGTGATTGGACATCATGTATCGAATCAGAACACAGGAGCTCAGAATCCTTAGTCCAGACCATAGCTGTCAACATTTCCCTTTTTTAAAGGGAAATTCCCTTATTCTGAATAGGATTCCTTGCAAGAAAAGGCACAAGTTGACAGCTATGGTCCAGACTCAAGCTCAGGCAAACACAGACCATTGAATATATAACAGTCTGCACCGGGATAATGCTAAATGTGGTTAATTTTTAACCAGGGCTTGCCAACCAGCTTCGAACCCTGATTTCAGACTCGTTCACTAACTGGCAATGTGCAGTGCTACACCATAGTTGGTGTTGAAAAGAGATGGGAGTAAGGAATTTGTGTAGGAAGAATGTGTGGCATGGGCATGTGTGTGTGTGTGTGTGTGTGTGTGTGTGTGTGAAAACCCCACAGGTAGCTCCCAGAGCCTTCACAGGAGCTAAAAAGTCTGTGTTTGGGTTGGGTGGTTTGTTTTTTGTTCTTGTTTTATCATTTATTTTGTGTTCTCAATTTGTATTATTGTATAATAATAATGTAGCAGTTCTTAAGATGTCAGGAGATGATTCCCTCTGTACCACTATGGCCAGGAATGATGAAAGAGACTCATGTTTTGGAGTTATGTATTTAGGAAGTGCAAAGTACTAGCAGTTTAAATTGTGCCATGCATTCTGGTGCATTGCAGACCCTTCAAATTTTTCATGCATACCTAAAAAAAGAATGGAAAAAGTTCTGAGAATCTTTGCAATGGAAAAGGCAAGAGGGTGAGGATTCTGACCCGAGGGCCCAGGCATTTTTGAAATGGTTGTGTGAATGCGCAAGAGGAGTTGATGGGAATTAAGGAGGTTTTGCCTCCCTTGGCAACTTCTTCTTTGAAAGAGATGGACTTTTCCGTGAGGAATGTGTGCCTGTCCTTTGCAAGTTGACATCTCGCCCTGTCAGCAGATCTGTAGCATCTCTGCATGAAACTCTATCTGCTTCTGGAGGGCTCCCTGGCAGTTAAATGACAACACATTGACGTTAAAGCTGCCGATGGAGGCGAGAGAATTTTAGAACCCAAGAAACCTTCTCGGGGAGCTGGGCAGACAAAACAACCAGCAGCAATGATTTGTTTTAAAGGGCTCTCCCGCGGCGATGCATCTGGGGCTAGCGAGGTAGATGTCCTGAGCTAAGAAGTGACCCATTTGGCCCCTTGTCCTGTGCCATTTTGAAGGGGACAATGGCAATGAGTTGGTATAGCCCTAAATACCATATTTTTTGCTCCATAAGTGCACCTGACCATAAGACGCACCTAGTTTTTAGAGGAGGAAAACAAGAAAAAAAATATTCTGAAAGAAACAGTGGATGTATGATTTTTGTGATTCATGCTGTGGCCACAGACATGTGATCTGATGGTGAATTTGGGGTGACTCAATGTAAGAATGCTGAGGATCCATGGGCTTTTACCTCCCCCCTCCCAGGCAGCCTCCTTTATCGCTAGCGCCCCTTATCTCTCTCCCGATCCCACCGATCAGCTGCTTCCTTTCAACACTCCCTTCCCTCTTGTTTGCCTTAGTGTCTTTTCCTTAGCTGGAGCAGTTTTTCGCTCCTCCTTTTCTTCTAATTTCTCTCCTTATTGCTTTAGTCTTCCTGTTCCCCCCCTTTGCAAGTTTGCTGTCTTTACCTCCCCCCACCCAGGCAGCCTCCTTTACCTCTAGCTTCCTTATCTCTCTCCCTGATCAGCAAATGATCAGAGGCTTTGTTTCAACACCCACTTCCCTCTTTCAAAAAAGAAGAAGCATGACCTGCTTTTTGTCCCTGGGCAATTCGGCTCCAGGGACCACGCATTCGCTCCATAAGACGCACAGACATTTCCCATTATTTTTTAGGAAGAAAAAAGTGCGTCTTATGGAGTGAAAAATACGGTACTTGATCCAGGGCAGTGGAGGTTCTGGTCCACCTGCTCTGAGCATCAACTGCTACCCTGCTTTTTGCGCACTCTGGCAGAAATCTTTGGTTTCCTTTGGAGATGGGCCACAGGAAGAAAATCTGAAGCTCCCAGGCTCAATCCCCACTGAAATATCTGGGTTGGACTGGGAGAGGCTCCTGCCTGAAATCATGGTGGGCCATTGCTGGCAGCCAGTGTAGGCCATATTGAGCTAGATGCACCAATGGTGTGAGATAGGATAGGGCAGCTTCTTGGCTTCCTTTAGTTGCAGATGGTAAGGGCTGGAACTGAGGCCTGCTAATGCATCTGCTCTTCCTCTGGGCTTGGTGAGATGACATGCTCAAACACACTGTCTCCTGGCAGCTATAAATATCTGGAGAGATGTGTTGTTCCTGAGATGTGTGCCCCTACGCTTGTCCTGGGCTCGAGTCTTCCCATCCTGTCGCCCTCCGGCCAGGCTTCACCTGAGGTCACATCATCTGCTCCCCTTTCCTCTGTGGTTGATGCAGGCCGTCCTCCTGTCAGCCCTGAGTGATGATGTGCTTTTGCCCATTGCAATAAAATGGGAGATGGCTGCTGATAACCGTTACAGTTGACAAAAGATGGAATGAAAGGAGAATGGTGAATAAACCCCTGGCACTGGAGCTTTCCTTGTTCGCCCTTCCCACGAACCCTTTCCAACTTTCCTTCAGCTCTGATCTCCTGATACAGCTCTCCCTTCTCTTTATAAAAAAAGAGTTGCCTTCGGTCATCCCGAAGGTAATTTTGCTCTTGTCTCGGAGATTGCCACCCAAACTTGTTGAAGCTTCGCTGAGATTGTGGCAGCTTTGCCAGGGCTGATTTGGGCAGACAGCTGCTTTTCTGCATCCAAACATACATATTTGTGTGCCAGGCATTGCTTTAGGTTCAGAAAGCTCTTCTCCAGCCCTCCCATCATTTATACCTCATTATCCTTTTGCACTGATAATTGATGATGATAAGAAGGATTTCTTAAACTCTGCCCGGTTACTCATCTGGGCAGAAATTTAAATAAAATTAAAAATGGGAGGGTGGGGAAGCAGAATCCCATCTGCTGTCATTGCTGTAATCTCCATGGAACCTACATGTTGTAGGCAGGATCCTCCCCCCCCCCCATGTTTATTTATACCTGGAAATGTAGAAATGGCAGGTAATTTGAGGACTGTGTGTTTCTGAAGCTAGGGCTGCACATCTCTGTCGTGAATTCCTTGTAAGGTTTTGGACACGTTTTCTGATCTGTAAAAGGATAAACATGCCATACTTCACAATGAAGCGAGGCTCTGTAAAATATATATTTACTTACGGTTGATAAACAATCATATTGATAAACTGGACAGATTATTTTTTTAAAGGGGTTGCACTTTCTTTTCTAATTTGTGTCTTTGTGTGTGTTTGGTCGTTTGTAAGCTCCAAACATAAAGGGATCTTGGAATTTTCGAATCCTGACATACCAGTTGCTTGTGAACGGGTCCGCATTAAAATGAAATTATTTGTGTTTTGAGTCCTGCTCTGTGCAATGGGAATGAATGCTTGCAACAAACTTTGGTAGGGATAACATACACACATCCTAGAAACCGTTTTATAAACAGTTATTTTTAAGATCGCAGAAATCACTGCTATGTGGGGAGAGCTGACTTGCAGATTGGGGTGAAAAGGACTTGTGTAACAGGGAAAATGAGCCTACGCACAGAGCATAGTCAGTCAGGAGTGGTGTATGTATTTTTATCTGTAGGGAAAGAGAGCCAAATAAGTGTGTTAATAATAATAATAATAATAATAATAATAATAATAATAATAATAATTTATTTATACCCCGCCCATCTGGCTGGGCCTCCCCAGCCACTCTGGGCGGCTTCCAAAAAAATATTAAAATACTGTAATACATCAAACATTAAAAGCTTACCTAAACAGGGAAATATATCATAAAATATATCATAAAAGAGTGGGTTCATTGCAGGGCAAAGGGGGGGAATCCATACTATGCCTGCAGTTCCAAAAACTCAGGGAGTGTTGAGGTCCTGGGTTTCAAAAGTGAAGTTTGATATCTTCCCTAAATGTTTCCTTGCCGTACACTGATGCAGAGTCCTCATATTAAAACAAAACAAAACATTTTGCTGTGTGGGGCAAGAGCTCGTCTTGTTTTCCACTGACCTGCTGTCACGGGCTGGCTGTTTTGCTTTAGAAATAAATAAATGTTTCCTGTTACAACTGAAAAAGGAGTAAAGTGCGAGAGGGAAAACCCCACAGATTTTCGGCTAAAGTCGTTTGTCCTTGATGATTCCCCACTGGGGAGTGTGTGTGTGTTCTGTTCTCTGATCATCCTGGCCTGAAACAAATTGTACCTTTTTATTATTGTGAACCAGAGGCAGGTGGTAGGAGAGAGACCAAAAAAATGGCAAGTATTTTGCCCTGGGGCGCTGCTTATTTGGATGGTGCTCTCATGCTGCTGACAGGGTCTCCTGCGAGGAAGGGAGAAAAAGTTCAATTGATCTTATGTTGCAGAACCTGGGTTGGGTTAAGAGTACTGTAGGTAATTCATGTCTCAGACAGTGTCGGGCAGAGGCTTAGATCATTTTGGAAAACCTGTCTGGAGTTTTTCAGAGAAGGCTTCGTAATTTTAAAGACCCCGGCAATGCCGTTGTTGCCTTCTGTGCCCGATTTTTTTAAAGAAATAAATATTTTATCCTTCACCTTATCCCCCGTACTCAGATTGGACACTAATGACTTGACCAAAAATATTCCATATATTCCTCTTGCCAAAGGGTGAAAGCAGAGAGATTGGCATTGATTGGCACTTCTAACTTCCCACATCCCCAATTTCAGGAACGGGCAGCCAGCCTTAAAAACAGAAAGTAATATAGCACTGGAATGTCAGAATATTGTGGGGGATATTGGGAAGGAGGTGGTTAAAATAGCAGTAGCCTTGAGGTTTTAAGGAGGGGAGGAAATACTGTAAGATGTCTACAAAGTCTTAACATCCCAGAAGAAACGTGCGTTGAGCTCAATGGGGTGCAGAAAATTGCAGCTAAATTCTGTCTCCATATGCAAGCTGAACCTCTACCTTCTTGTATTAACCTTGCATCTGAGTAACATCGCATTCCTAGGCAAGTTTACTTTGTAGTCAATCCCACTCAGTTCAATGGGGCTTACTTCCAAGTAAGTTTGCATGTGATGAAGTTGCCACACTGCTTAGCTGAGCCAGGTATTTCATAACATCTGAAGAATTCGCCTGCTTTGTCCTCCTTTTAAAAACTGCCTCTGTGTTTTTTAATAGTTGTGGCCACGTTTTGCTTTTTATTTGTTTTATTTGTTAATTTTTTTAAAAGCACACACAGAAAGGTAAACTGACCTTGTTATTCCAGGGTAGAAGTCAGAGAATTCTTCTGTGAACCATGCAACAGAAACCAAACCTAAAGTTAGAATCAGTTACATATTTTGAGAGTTATTTACTGTTAAAAAGAAAATAACTTTCACCATTTGGCGTAACTGATTTGTTTTCGTAATTAGCAAAAGCATCGTACCTGTTGATGATTCAGCTCCTCCCACACACTGTTCTAATGAAAAGGGTGATTTCAAAATTCCACATCAGTATTAACCAATATTTGATGGGTCAACGGACCAAAACTCTTTTGACCAAATACCCAAACCCTCAACTTGAAGCCTGCAGCCTTCTCCTAGAACAACCACTGATGTGTATTGGTGTACTGAGTACCAACCGCATGTTTGAAAGGTCAGAAATGTTAGTTGCATCAGAAGGATGTGTGTGAGAGATCATTTGTGCCATTTTTTTCTTTTGCAAATGACTGTTAACTGTCTGCATGATTTTCATGCTTTAGATAGCAGACATTTGACAAAGCAGCAAGCGGATAGCATCTGGGAAACAACATTTTACGCACACTAAATCAGTGTTGGCTGAAGCAGGAGGAAATCAGCTTGGCATCCATCCTATGGCAGCCAGGCATTCAGATGGTTCTCTGAATTGGCCCCCTAAGCCATGGCTGGGGTATGTGTGTGGCCCTTCGCATCTTGTTGGACTCTGTTGGTCTGTGATGATGGGAGCCATCTCAAGTTGACTTCCTTCTTCTCGTTCAGGCAAGACTGGGCGTTGATTTGGTGCATGAAAAAGGTGATTTGCTGCATCTTTTCCCCCACCCTCCCAACCAACCGGTTACCAATGCATTGGACAGACTTCTCCACAATTCAAAGGGTAATTCAGCCATCAGCCTCACTCTCCTTTCCACATTTCACGTGGGATGACTACTTTATATCCCCGCGTTTTGCTTGATTGCCAACTTAGGGAACTTGCAAAAGCGCTCTAGAGGGAGGGAGAAGTGGGAAGGAGTTTGTGACAACTCGGGTGCTAGCCAATCAGTGCTGTGCACAGACAGATTCTGCTGCATACAGGCAGAACTAGTTTGTCTAAGCTTGATCTTGGCAAGGAAGGCGCAGGCAGCTCATATAATGTACATTGTGCACAGTCCTAAATAGCAGCTACTTATCCTGGCTTATGTAGTTACGATTAGGAGTTCCTCTTTCTCTCTCTCCTCTGCTCCTCTTCTTAAATGTTCAAAAACTTACCTACCCATGCTTCTTGGTTAAACTTCTCTTTGCCATGCTGCACACATTCTGCCTTTCCCTAACAAACTTATACGCTAGTCCTAAAACAAACTTTTAAAAAAACCAATAATCGACTGTGCCCAGTTTTGAATTGCAGTCCGAGGATTTGTTAGTGCTCAGCTGTGGATCTGGAATATGTACTTGTCTGTGTGATCTCTGTGACCCTTTCCTCTTCCTGCTCTTTGCCACACCGCTTTCCCTAAAGTAGTAAAGTCTTTCAGACCTTTACCAGTGAATTTCAGCCATTGAAACATGGGTATCCATTCTGTTAGACAGCTTATTCCACCCTTTGCCAAGCCAGTGCCCTCTGAAACTGTTGGATCACAGCTCCAATCACCCAAAACACCATGGGGCTGTGCTGGCTGTGGCTGTTTCAAAATATCTGGAGGGCACCCTTATCCATTTTACACAGGTTTAAAACCTCGCATTTCTGTGGTGCTCTGACAGTTCTGCTTCCCATTCCCCCCACCTGATCTTGTACCAGCAATTTTGCGAAGCCGTCCTTTTTCCACTTGGCTGTTTGTTTGAACCTCTGTACATGTACGGTTTGCTGGGGGTTTTCGTTTCACTTGCACATTTTATTTATTTATTATTTATCAGACCGATGTGCCTCCTCCCCTTTGCCAAGCTGCCAAAGCACATGGATTGCAGCACCATTTTTAATTAAACATCACAGCTATGTGGGATGCAATTTACAACAGCAGATTAAATGAAGTATCGAGGAAATAAATTGGACTAGCCAAAGCTGTGATACAGTTTTGCATGTGCACAGGTACGAAGTAATTAACTGTTATTGAAGGGAATCTGAGTGGTCTTTTGCATTTCTTGTTGGAATAGAGATATATAACAAGTGCTATTTTTCTGGGGGGACACAGGGGGACGCATACCCCTAAACATTTTGTGAATCTTTCTACTTTTGTCCATTTACTGTATTTATTCTTCCTGATTTGAAATATAAAATAGTGATTTTCTTGAGTCA
The DNA here is from genome assembly GCF_951804945.1 of Podarcis cretensis. Lineage (NCBI taxonomy): Eukaryota > Metazoa > Chordata > Lepidosauria > Squamata > Lacertidae > Podarcis > Podarcis cretensis. The sequence goes on from NC_137174.1 coordinate 100,707,567, forward strand.
AAATGAGAGTACCCCAAACATTTTTTTTAAGAAAAAAGCACTGTATATAACAGTTAAATTTGGGATTTGATGTAGCCTTTGTCCGAAGGGAGATCTTACTTATAGCAGAGGAATCGTGATGCAGCAATACAAATGCACTGGAATCCATTCCCGATCTGTGATTTAATCTGTGTACACATCCCCCAGGGTGCTTCGAGGGATTATTGCTGTCTGGTGTTGCAATCCCGTGTGCTCACCTGCTTATGGGCATCGCGAACTGCATGGCAAAACAAGGCATGGAAGCTGGCAAATTGCTGATGTGTCCGTTTCACAATAAATTTCAGAGATTCTTCAAAGTCTGACGGGACAGAAAGTGAAGGAGAGCAGCCCAACCCATTGAACAATCACAAAATGGAATGGGAAATCGCCTGCTCATCCTTGACCCCCCCCCTTCTTTGTAGCTCCGTGCATCAATGGTATTGAGACAGGTATCTGTGCAAATCCAGGATTTACTTGGCAAAGGGCTGTGCTGAGCTTTCAGTTTCTGGAGGTGTGTGTGCCAGAGAAGAAAGGCCCAGTTTCAGTCTCTGGCAATGCCAGGTTCAACTGGGAGAAACCCCTGAGGCTGGAACTCCAGAGAGCTGCTACCACTCAGAACAGTCAGTAATAATAATAATAATAATAATAATAATAATAATACAGTGGTGCCTCGCAAGACGAAATTAATTCGTTCTGCGAGTTGCTTCGTCATGCAATTTTTTCGTCTTGCGGAGCGCGGATTCCCCAGGTATTAATGGCTTTAAGAAAAAGGAAGCAAACCCGCAAGACGTTTTCATCTTGCGAAGCAAGCCCATAGGGAAATCTGTCTTGCAAAGCACCTCGAAAAACGGAAAACCCTTTCATCTTGCGAGTTTTTCATCTTGCGAGGCATTTGTCTTGCGGGGCACCACTGTAATAATTTATTATTTATACCCTGCCCATCTGGCTGGGTCCCCTCAGCCACTCTGGGCAGCTTCCAACAAAACACTAAAATACAATAACCTATTAAACATTAAAAGCTTCCCTAAACAGGGCTGCCTTCAGATGACTTCTAAAAGTTTGGTAGTTGTTTTTCTCTTTGACATCTGGTGGGAGGGCATTCCACAGGGTGGGTGCCACTACCGAGAAGGCCCTCTGCCTGGTTCCCTGTAACTTGGCTTCTCACAGGGAGGGAACCGCCAGAAGGCCCTCGGAGCTGGACCTCAGTGTCTGGGCAGGTGGAGACGCTCCTTCAATACTGACCTGGATGAGCCAATTACAGAGCTTCAGTTGTTGATACAACCTGAAGTACTTTGGTCAAGGTTTTACTATCCCAGACTGCAGGTGGAGGTGCTTGTATTTTTGCTAAAGTTCACCTATGACTTTTTAAATGCAGAAGACTAGTTGAAAGCACTAAGCTAAAACATTTCTCCCTATGCTGTACTAGCTTTCTGCATGCGGGGATGCCATGCTTTTAAAATGAAGGCACACATTCAGACGTGCAACCCCTACCCCCAGTCTGAAGTGAAACAGTCCCAGAGAATAATGTATCACGTGATTATTCCGATTGGCCCTTCCTTGGGCATATTGCTACATAGCGTGTTCTCCTTCATGGAGAGCACGTGTTGCGGTGGGGGCCGTCAGGACACTCCAAAGTTGGGGGGGCGGGCTAATTGACCGTTGGCCACTGATGCGATTGGGGCTTCCCTTGTTGTTGGGAAGAAGTTAATGTTGCCATTTATTGATTGACAGCCAGAAATAGTAAAACTCCTTGCACGAGGCTAGGGCTTCCTCTTTTCGCCCGTGCATTGGATTGCCCGTCCCTCCCTCCCTAGAATAGGGTTTTTCGCTTTGACCTTGCTATGCCTGTCATGGGGTCGTCTGCTTTGGAGCGGGGGCCTGGTAGGAATTTTGTCCATCTGGCTGATTGGCTGGGGCCATTTGGTTTTTGCCTACTGCGTAGCAAATCGTCACAACTTGTAAGGTTCGCGGTTAGGCATTGGTTTATGGTTTGGTTGGTTGAGGGGCATGGATTGGCTGTGCCTGCCCCTCTAATGCTGCTGCTGCTGCAAGGGATTCCATTAAAGGAATTGGGAGCTAACTATTGCTTGTCCACTCTGTCAAGGGGGCTCGGGCCATAGCAATGAGCTCCTGGTTGCATTTGGGGTGAGGGCAGGTTCCCTGCTCCGCATAACCCCCAAGTGTATTCCCCCATTCTGACTTTCGCATCGTGCGGAATGTCAGTCTGTCCCCCATGGTGGGGGCAGATAGTCGCAACCAATGCCTATGCAACCACTCACAAATTTGTATTTTAATAAAGTTGTGGCCAAAATTATGCCAAAAATCTTAAACAAAAATTTCTGTGTGATGTGTGAGTTATTGGGGTGGACCTGGGGACCTCGACACGCAACCAGCATTTTAGCCAAATGAAGCTCGCAGGTCCCTCAACATTACTGAGTACCTTGGAAAGGCAAAGTTCATTCCTTCTGCCGCTGCTGCCTGTGTTTGTACAAGAGACAGATGGATATCTCTTCTTGCTGCTTCAGTGAGAGAAATCTTCTAAGGTTACCAGATTGCTTCCTAATAGGGTGGATATTGCTGTACTTAGCTCTGGAGTGCAAGCAAAAAATATCTCTCTTCATTTATCAAACTGTGTGCAATTGTCATCATGCGATAAATCTACAGGTAACAGATGAGTGGAGCGAGCTATGCTAAAACCACACACAAACACCCCTGCAATGTGTTTTTGCCTTTAACCCTTCTGCGATGGGCGGTGTACCTTCCTGAAGATATCTGCAGTCAGGCAGGGGTGGGTGAAGGAATCTAGCTTGCTGCAGCTTTATGAAACATACCTAAAAGAAACTCCAAATCTCTGGATCAGCAACTGTCATTATCATTATTTATTGAATTTGTATTCTGCCTGTTATCCGTAGATCTCAGGGCGGTTCACAATGTGAAATACAATATAAAAGCAAAAAAGACACAATAAAAACAAGACAAAACCCCTACCTATTTATGGGCTTGTTCATACTTCCGCTTGTCTTGTGCTTAGAGAGCATGGGTCCGAGTTGTTTTCTGCTTGCCCCATGACTTTCCCCTGGAAAAGCTGCTCTTTAGCACTGAATCGGAGGAAACCTCAATCCATGGAAAACCCCATTGACAATTGCTCCAATTCAGTGGTAAAGATTCAGTGGGTTTTCCCAGGGGAAAGTAGCAGGACAAGAAGAAGCCTGAATGAGGCCGTAGATCAGTGGCATAGCGTGGTTTGCTGGTGCCCAGGTGGGCGGGCGCTGGGGCACCAGGACGCAGAGGTTGAATGGAACTTGCCACGCCAGCCCAGCATGTGCCATCGATGTCACCAGCCTGATGCCAGCCCTGAGCTGCTTTGCAAGGCTCACAAAGCAGCTCGGGGTGGCACGGTGGCATGCACACCGCCCCCAGAAAAATGTTCCGGGGGCCATCGTTCCAGCAGCCCCCCGTGCCATGCCCCTGCCATAGATCTGCTTAGAATTCTTGGTACTCCTAACAGAAAATCTTTGTTTCATGGAATATTTGGTGTTATTTGACTGTAATCAGAGAAGAGAGTCCATTGGCAGTCTTGGAATGGCCAAGAAACCAGCTTCCCAAACCTACTGTTGGTTCACAAGCCCTGGTGCACTGTTTTGCACAATCTCTTCTTTACCCAGGCCTCTCCTGATGCTAATCTTGACTTAGGTGGCATGATTGCCACCATCCCATAATTCCTTCCTCCCAATTCCCTGTTAACAGGTCTTCTGCACACGTGGTTTGTGTTCATGAATAGTAAGCTGGCAATATCCAGAATGTCACCCCTTTGGCATGAACTTGCCCAACCCTCTTTCAAAGGCCATCACTTTCTCCTGGTAGAGCAAGTTCCATAGTGTAATTATACACTGCATTAAGAAGTCCTTTCTTTTATCTGTACTTTTCATCAAGTACAGTTTTATAAAGACACCTCAGTTAAGTGCGAAGAGGAAAAAACGGTCTCCTGTCGTTTCGTGCGGAAGCAGAGAGGTGGAGTTTTGCAAAAGTCTGGCTGAAACACGGTGGCTGTGAATCATGGTAGAGCACTGTGTTCAGATGGTCATATTCGGAGGGGGAACTGAGCAAGTGCCATTTGTCCCGGTTACACACACACACACACACACACACACACACACACACACGTGTGAATTTGCCCCATCTTGGGTGCCCCAGTGGAGCGCCTAGGGTAGGATTCGGGGGAGGCGCGGAGCAGCGCAAGCCTCTGTTGCATCACCAACACAGACCACCTGAAATTTGCAAACAAGCAAACAACTTTCCCCGTTTTCTCCTCCAAATCTTTTGATGGTGTGGTGGCCAGTCAAGCAAGAACCTGAAGCCTTTTTTTTGTTTTTGTTTTCAGAAGTGACTCTGTGGCCTTTGGAAGGAAGGAGAGCGAGAGCGCGGGCAAGGGGTGTTTTCATCGGAAGCCAAATTCCGAGTCAAATTCCGTGGCGCCTTTGTCCCCCTGGCTCGGCTGCCCCCTTCTAATTGTTCCCTTGTCAGGAGGCGTACGCCTCCGAGAGAGTTATCTGATGGCTGCCCCAGGGCTCGCGAGCGACTCAGACGCTGACCTCTGGGTGCAAACCGCTCCTCCGAGCCTCTCTGGCCTGGGGCTCGGCTGCCCAGACCCAGCGTTGGCCCTGGGTGTCTAAACTTTCCTCCTCTCACCTGGACATTTTGATGCACCTGTCTGGGGCAGGGGTGGAGGGGGCCAAAGGGTTAGAGGATCACAGGAGGAACAGGGAGAGCAAAGCAGCGTCCCAGCTGCTCATGTCAAGGCGAGGATTAATCGCTATTTAAATAGCAAGCTGGGAGGGGGTGCTGGGCTGTGGAATGTGGCCGGATCAAGGCCGAGGAATGGCTCTTCCCCTCTTCGCCATTCAGACAGATGGCTCCTGGCTTGCTTGGAATGACAAGGCTGCCGTATTTACAATTTGCTTTCCTCTTTATTACGATTAAGATTTCTAATCTGATCTGCTGCCCAATGCCTGCTGGAGGGTGACTGCTTGTGCAACAGCCATTTTAAGAGGCAAGATACCTATTAAACACTTAAAAAAAATAAACACGGCTAAAACAGACTGGTCTGCCACATTCCTGACAACCAAATCAAAGACGTGCCAAACCCCCTTGAGAAAGTTTGCCAGGTTTGCAAATTTTGGTGCTTCCTCAGATGGTTTTGCCTGAAGGAACTCCCAGAGATTGCATTTGGGATTTTGCAGTAAGTGGGATGTTGGTGGGACTTCTTGGCACGATTTAAAAAAAAATAAAAAAATAAAATACAAATCTGGGGTTCTTGAAGGGGAAGGTGTGCTTTGGAATGCATATGTTCGTTGAAACAAGCGACGAAAATGCACTGCATGTGGGGAAATGGCTTGCGAAAACACAAATACTAGGAGAAACGAACACCAGGACGCTAGCCAGCTTTCAGGAGGAGTTTTAGACAAAAATGAATCACAAACTGATGTGGAAATGTGGCTAAATCGAGGCTGGGAAAATGAGAACCTGAAATTGACTGGGTGGCCCATCCCTTGCAGGAGCAAGCAAGACAGGCTTGGAAGGGTGCTGTGGCAATGGAGCAAATCTAGGTGGCCAAGAGAACGGCCTGCTTTTCTCAGGGCTGAGCTGCCTGCCTGCTGGGGAAAGGGCTGTGTTGCTTGAGCCAGGGTGCCCCTCAAGGCGGGGGTGGCTTTTTTTAGGGATTAAGGTGCTCTAGCTGGCAGGCAAAAGGGCTGGCTGCTTCTCTTGGCATCGGTGCCAGGGGTGCGTGCTGAGCGACATTGCCAAACTTGCTGGTTTCTACTCTGAGTGAATTGGTTCCTCTACCGTCCTCTCTCTTTACCAACGTAAACACGTTTCGGTGGCCAAGTTCAGGCAATCGTATCTCAGCTTAATAAACCAAAATGTGAGCAAGCTGCTTGCACCTGCTCACCCACTAAAGCTCTGCTCACTTGTTGCTATTTATTAATCGCCTTCCACAGATGTCCCCGGGCGATGGGTGAACTAGAATCAAAACAGCTACAGAAATAACCCAAGAGCAGCTTAGAAGCAATGCTAAATGGACACCTATGGCCGAGATCTTTTCATCTTCATTGTGTAACTTGGCAAGCAGATCTTGAAGTCTCATAGCTTCCTGTTTCATCCAAACCAGGAAACCTTGGTCCCTAGCACTGAACGAGCCAGGATCCTAAACCGTCGTTTGAAGTAGGTTTAGGATCTTACCTCATTCTCATGCTGCTAACCAGAGTTTCTCCAGTTCAGATGCAATGAGAAGCTACGGTCAATTACAGTCTTCCTGGTTTGGTTGTGAAGTTCTATATGCATGTTCAAAAGACTCACGTGTCTTGGTTTATCAATCCGAGATGTGATTGTCCAAACTGGGTCAAGGCTGAGATTCTTCTTACATCTGGTAGTCTTCAAAAAAATATAATCTGATGGATGTGCTTTATGAGTGGAATACAATTAAATATTTCAGCCAAGGAAAATAAAAAAGTATGACTTATCCCTCCCTGTTGTAAAATAGTGTGAGGTGAAGGATTAAGATGTCACTGGTGAGGCGGGAGCAGGAGAAGAAGAGCAATCGGAAGGATCTTTGAGCTTGAACGAAATGTATGGCTGAAGGTGGCACCATAACTCCTTGGCTATTTCCATGGAGCAGAGGAAACCCAGGAAATAACCTTCTTGGAACAGACAGCCTCAGAAGGTGGCAATCTCTCCTTCCTCAGAGGTCTTTAATCAAAGGTTGGATGGACGTCTTTTAGGAATCCTTTAGCTGTGACTCCTGCATCAGAGGGGGTTGGACTACAGGGGCCTTGGGGTCTATTCCAACTCTACAATTCAGTGATTCTATGAGCTTGGAAGGTGATGGACTCTCCTTCCTTGGAGGTCTTTAATCAAAGGTTGGATGGACATCGGCCAGGGATCCTTTAGCAGTGATTCCTAGTGGATTACCCTTGGGGACACCTGCCAACTCTACAATTATATGATTCTGTGATTCTCAAAATTGTGTCAAACTTAAAGGTGGTTAAAGATGCTAAATGTGTGTGTGTGTAGATAGATAGATAGATAGATAGATAGATGATAGATAGATAGATAGCCAAGCACTGATAGCTGAGCTGGAATTATTTCCAGAGGAACAGAGGCTGGGTTCTTTCCCTTACTGTAACATATCTATGTATTCTCTTTCTCTCCTTTTCAGCCACAGTATACAAACCTGGGGCTGCTCAACAGCATGGACCAGCAGATACAAAATGGCTCCTCATCCACAAGCCCGTACAACACGGACCACGCTCAGAACAGCGTGACGGCGCCCTCCCCTTACGCCCAGCCCAGCTCGACCTTTGACGCCCTCTCGCCCTCGCCCGCCATCCCCTCCAACACAGACTACCCAGGACCTCACAGCTTTGACGTCTCATTTCAACAATCCAGCACTGCCAAGTCAGCCACGTGGACGGTAAGTCTCGGGTCTGGCTGGGGGGGGGGGGGCGGCACTGGAAGGCTGTTGCATAAAATATGGTGGCAGTTGGGAAGCTGTATCCAAATGTTTTCCCTGTTAGGAAGGAACTGAGTTCCAAAGGTAGGGCATGGGTCGTTCCTGGTCATGTTGTCCCATCGACTGGATGGAACAACTCCTCCGTTGGAGGAAGTTGGGAATGTGAGCGGTAGAATGAGGGTGGTGAGTCACTAGATTGCAGTAATTCACAGTTGCTCAAGAGGCATAGTAGTTTTCCAAAGTCCACTGGTAGCTGGAGTTAATTTAAATGCCCAGTGCAAAATGCAGTTCCGTTGGGCACAGTTCAAGGGTTAAAGCTTCATATTTTCCTAAGTCCCAATTCATGTGGCCTGGTCACTTGTAAACACTTCCCAAAGTTTAGACACAAATGAAATCATTTGGTAGGGTTCGTTTTGCAACCTGTGTCATGCTCCCATTGCTTGTGATGAGGTTTGTAGGGTCTGGGAGTAGTCTCTGGTATCTTGTGGGTACCAACTCCGCACCTACATATGCAAAAGAAAGCAAGATCATTGTCTCCCCTCTCCTCTCTCCCCCCACATCCTCACAATGCCTGTGACAACAATGTCTCACACCGAATGTAGCTGATGTGTCGAAAGGACTCTGTGAATTGAAAACAGAAGTGTTTATATGTACCTTTGCTATTCATGAAAATCTTTCAATGAAATAAATAAATAAATAAAACAATTCCCGAGTGTGAGCCAATGCTGGCCAAGTTCTCGTTGGGTCTGCATCCTTTGACCTGCTGAGAACCAGAGATGGAGCGTCTACCTCCTCTTGGTATCTTCGGCTCTATCAGGGGCTCCTGTATTGCTGGGGGCCATCTTAGCCCCCCCCCCAGATCTTCTTGAGGTTGCCTTGTTGTTGTTGTTTAGTCGTTTAGTCATGTCCGACTCTTCGTGACCCCATGGACCACAGCATGCCAGGCCCTCCTGTCTTCCGCTGCCTCGCGCAGTTTGGTCAAACTCATGCTGGTAGCTTCGAGAACACTGTCCCACCATCTCGTCCTCTGTCGTCCCCTTCTCCTTGTGCCCTCCATCTTTCCCAACACCAGGGTCTTTTCCAGGGAGTCTTCTCTTCTCATGAGGTGGCCAAAGTCTTGGAGCCTCAGCTTCAGGATCTGTCCTTCCAGTGAGCACTCAGGGCTGATTCCCTTCAGAATGGAGAGGCTGGATCTTCTTGCAGTCCATGGGACTCTCAAGAGTCTCCTCCAGCACCTCAATCAGAAGGAATTAAGATCTCATCAGGAGACTGCTCTTTCTTTTGCCTTCGCTTCTTGATGTGACTCCAGGGCTCTCTGATGAATACCTGTCACCTTCCTGTCTCCCTGATGACAATTTAGGAACCAACCCAACTGGAAGGATTTCTTCGGTTACAGTGACCTATTAAAATTGTGATTTGCATCATGCCCCACCCTTGCAAAGAGTAACACAATTTGAAAGTGTTCTTTCAGCTTTCACTGGCTGTTACCAAAGGGCGTTGGCAGAGGGAATAAGGCATTCACCTTGCAGAATCTCCGCCTTTTACCCCCTGGTAACTATTCCCTTGAGGACTGTTTGGCCTTGCTGAGAACTGGAGAGGCCCTTGACTGGTAGATCATCTTATTCTCGGAAAGCACCATACGGCCATAGCAGAGCCGTCTCAGGAAACCACTCAGCCAAGATGCGATTAGTTCCCAAGGCTATAATGGAAGGGCCAAGAATTGCTGTCTTTCCAAGAGAGAGAGAGAGACCAAGAGAGGTTGCAAACTTCAACTGCATTTAGATTTTGCTGTTCTGGTGCATAGTCCCAAAATTTAAAAGGGTGTGGCTGCAGATTTACTACCAAGTGACTTTGTTTAGTTAACTTTTTATACCGCTTCATGTTTGAACAAAATATCTCAGCAGTTTACATATCACAACAGCAGTGATATAAAATGCCATACGTTGGTACCTTGGTTCTCAAACTTAATCCGTTACGGAAGTCCATTCCAAAACCAAAACGTTCCAAAACCAAGGCGTGCTTTCCCATAGAAAGTAATGTAAAATGGATTAATCCCTTCCAGACTTTTAAAAACAACCCCTAAAATAGCAATTTAACGTGAATTTTACTATCTAATGAGGCCACTTATCCATAAAATGAAAGCAATAATTAATGTACTGTACTATAAAATAAGACAGTATTGTAGATGATAAAAATTAAAAATAAAAATAAAATTCTTACCTGCACTGATGATAGTCATTGTTTGGATGGGAGGCTTTGATCAATTTTTGCAGTCACACAATCAATCGATCAGTAGCTGAAATGGGTTCCACACAGTCACAAAAACAAAAAATGAGAGCCACAAAACAGCAAAATAAATAGCAAAAACAAAAGTGCCAAACTTAATCCATTCCAAAAGTCCATTTACTTCCAAAATGTTTGAAAACCAAGGCGCAGCTTCTGATTGGTGCAGGCGCCCCGGAAACAACAGCCAACAGCCACATCGGATGTTCGGCTTCTGAAAAATGTTCGAAAACCTGAATGCTTACTTCTGGAATCGAGGCGTTTGAGAACCAAGGTACCACTGTATAACAACAACATAAAATAACAATATGAAAATGCAAAGCAGAATCTGTACTCAGAACTAAACAATACTAGAAGCAATTCCACTATTTTAAGTTTCATCATTAAGCAGCAATATGCATCCATTAGGGAAAACTTTCTGTCAGTGAGAAACATTTGACCGTGGAACAGACTCCCTTGGAAGGTGGTGGAATCTCCTTCCATGGAGGTTTTTAAGCAGAGGTTGGGGGGGGGGACACCTGTTAGAGATGCTTTAGCTGTGATTCCTGCACTGCAGGGAATTGGACTAGATGACTCTTCCAACTCTGCAATTCTATGATTCTATGATATTGTGTACATTAAGTTGTACACCACCCTAATATCTTATAAGATCATAGAAGAGAGTTTGGATTTGATATCCCGCTTTATCACTACCCGAAGGAGTCTCAAAGCGGCTCACATTCTCCTTTCCCTTCCTCCTCCACAACAAACACTCTGTGAGGTGAGTGGGGCTGAGAGACTTCAGAGAAGTGTGACTGGCCCAAGGTCACCCAGCAGCTGCATGTGGAGGAGCGGAGACGCGAACCCGGTTCCCCAGATTATGAGTCCACTGCTCTGAACCACTGCACCACACTGGCTCTCACACCACACTGGCTCTCAAGCTGCCATCTTTTTCATTCAATCCTGTATTGGGCCCCCGCAGTGCTCTTTCTGTTCTGCTGCAGTTCGCTTCCACCCAAAGCTGTGCTATTCGTTTTCCTGTTCAACTGTGGCAAAATGATAAAATCACATAACTTACATCATTGATTTTGTAATTTGCATTGCCGTTACGTTATTCCACCCCATTCATGACAACGCAAAGGAAACACAATGCAAGTGGGAGGGAAAGGTAATCAGTTATGCACAATTTGCAGACTGAAAGCAATGGCAGATACTGATTGTATTCAACTGGGTTGATTTCCTGTTGAACACCAGCAATTTTTGCGCCTGTTTCAGTGGTTGTCAGAATGCTCTTGACATCTCTACTATTGAGTGTGACTTCTGATCTGTTGCGGCCAATTTATCCCAACTCTTTCCAGGTCTGATTCTCACCAATTTATGTTCTGTCATCACAAAAGAGAGGGCCGAATGGACATCACATCATGACTTAGAACATGTGTGAACAAACCTTCTGCTCTCCCTTTTACTCCTCCCTCCCTCCTCTCTTCTCCTCTCTCTCTCTCTCTCTCTCTCTCTCTCTCTCTCTCTGTCTGTTACATCTGGTTTCGTGGAAAAGCACAGTTTGGAATTACATCTGAACCAGCAAAAAAATATCCCTTCAAACCAGGTCCTGATCCAAGCTGGCCTTCCTGGATCTGGAGGACTTTATTATTATTTTTAATTCACAACATTAATACACTGCTGAATTGAAAAATAATAATCCTCAAAGTGGTTTACAATGATATATGTAAAACAATAACATTATCAGTACCAAGAATTAATGACAACGATTTGAGACTAAAAACTAAAAACAGGTTAAAACAAGTGGCAGCTCTCTAAATATATGGGTATGCTTGTCTAGTTTTTCGCAAGCTCACGTGACGGTGCTTTGCTGTTTCAGACATAACGGCAAACTGCACTTTCTTCCCAAGTGGGTGTAATGGATCAAAATGGATCATTTGAGTGGGGAGAAGGATGTGCTTGAGTCTGAGGTTCATTCGTGTAAAATGCCCAAGTCGGGTTTGTTTGGCCTGTGAATCAAAGCTGCATGCCTCCGCACAAAGAAGGGAAAAGAAATGTTGGGAAGATTGCAGCAAAACGGGAAAGGACAGAGGTGAGGGCACCTGACGGCTGAAGACCACTCTTCTCACATGAGATGAAAATGGTCTGAAAATCCAGGTGAGAGCGATTCAGCTGTGCTCTTTGAGTCATGAGCAGATAAAGGTGTGTTTACTGCGAAGCTTTTGCGTGAGGTCTCTTGCAACTGGAAGCAAAGCTGTAATCAGCTTTAAATGGTGTGTCGGCATTTTATTGTGGGATCTGAGAACTTGCTGGATTCCCATATATCAGGAGTGCCTTCCTCTTCCTCCTCCTCCTTTCTGCTTCTTCCTGGTGCTTTCCCCCCCTCCCCCATGTGGAAGAAAACAAGGCATTTCGAAAGCCCTGCGCCTATGGTGGCTGTTGTTGTTTTTCCCAAAAGAGGAGAGACTTTTTTCTTCTCCCATCACCTCCACCCATTCCAAAAGGGAAAGTCAATTGCTTCTCGCAGGCAGAACCCATTGCAGGATTCGAATTCAGATGGGCTGGTCCCTTAGATCCAAATATTTCTTTCTTCAGAGGCAGGAAGTGATCCTTTGGCTTTAACCCCATCTCTCCCTTTCCCTTTTGTGGGGTGCCATATCCATTCTCCCCACCCATCCTTCGAGTGAGCATGTGAAAATGTGATATTCTGAGCCTGATCCCCACAGACTGATAAGAATCGTACCTGAAGATGACTAAACCCATGTTCTTTGCTCTGCCGCTGTTTTCCTTTGTGTTCCCGTTGCCAGGCGAGGTGCGTGTTTGCATCTGGTTGGACTGCTTTTATAAAACAACAACAGCCTGTGATTAAAATGTCAGACAATAGGAATTAAGGTTTTTCTGACACTTTGAATGTTATTTGCAGGAGAGGATCCAGCCTGCGAAGCCTGAGCAAAAGTCAATTAAATATGGGGGTGTGGGTGAAAGCAGAAGGTGGACTCTTATCAGTGGCTACCAAGACTCAAATCGATTTAAATCACAGTCAGTAAGACTTAATTTAAGTCACTAGTCAGTAAGACTTGGTTTATTTTTTTCTTTTTTCTTTTTTACAGAAAGACTCATTATTGCTGGTATAATCTTAATATTTACAACCAGATGAAGGTTTAATTTTTGGAATAATAAACTTTCAGAGTAGTTTCTACTGTTATATCAAAAATTAATGATTTGGTTATGCTATTAGAAATACATAGACAGATAATTATGAAATTATTGTGAGGTTTAAGAAGTTATCAATTTGGACAACTCTTCTGCTGTACTTTATTGGAAGGAGAAAAATAATCATTTCCTTAATAGCAATTTAAACAATTTATTTAACGAAAGCAATAACATTATAGCATATGTATCCATGTTTGTTAACTGATGTGGATAAACATTATATATATATATATATATATATATATATATATATATACACACACACACACACACACACACACACATAAACTTAGATTTTAGCACACATGAAAAACTTAAAACTATAAGGTAACTTAAATAGAAAACTATCTTTAGAAAGATTTTCCCTCCAAAAGCATTTTATTTTAAAAATCTGATTTTAATTAAAAAAAAACTGATTTAAATTTAAAAAATCCGATTTAAATTTAAAAAATCTGATTTTTTTAATTTTTTTAAAAAAATATAATTACCAAAGTAGGTGAAGGACATGGCAAAAGGTCATGGAGGTGAATCTGGGCAACAGGCGAGGACCTTCTAAGCTGTGGGAACTGGGGGTTCAGTGCAGTAAAAATGCCTTGCCCTACTCAAAGCCTCTTTGCACCAGAATTGCACCCAAGACTTTTGGTAAATGTAGACATGCATGAGGTTTGCAGGCAGCTTTGAGGTCTTTGTCCCCTGTTGCTCTGAAATATGATGACTACCTGGAAAGACCAGAAATCTGACTTATGGTCTGGTTGGTTTTTTTTAAAAAAACATATGAAAAGAAGTTCTTTCTCTCTCCCTCTTTGATGAAACTCTTAAATTTAGGTCAGGCGAGTCTGGTGAGAACCAGTTCAGGAGGGGTCCAGTTATATTTTGTTTCGGTTCTTTAGGTTATGTTAAATTGTCAGACGTCTGAGCAAGAGTATATATATAAAGAGAGAGAGAAAGAGAGCAAATTTGTCTTCTCTACCCACATCCCTGAGGTCCTGCGGAAGATCCCTGGTCTGGTGGAACAGCTCAAGCTCTACAGGCAAGGGAGTCCCTGGTGCGAATCCAGGGGAAGCCCCTGGGGAAGAGGGCAAATTGGGAACATCTGAGCCAATCAGCATGTTTGGGCCCCTAAGAGCATATGAAGAAGAGCCTGCAGGATCAGGCCAATGGCCCACCTAGTCCAGCATCCTGTTCTCACAGAGGCCAACCACATGTCCACAAGCAGGATCCAGTCCTCTTTTAAATCCATCAGACTTGGTGACCACCTCTGCCTCCTGCCTTAGGGAGTTCCACAGTTTATGTCTGCCTGGAGAAGGACTTTCTTTCATCCTCCCTGAGTCCTTACGTTCTGGATTTCCAAGGAGCAGCACCCGTCCCTCCTGTGCCCCCTGGAAGGTGTTCACCCTCACAGCCCGGGGAATCTGGGGGAGCAGGCGATGGAGCCAATTCTGCCCTTTCCTGAGGCTGGCTGGGCCCTAGGACAAAGCGATCTCCATCTGCTGCTCTGTAGACACAGCCACACATATTGGGGAAGTCATTGAACAGTGTCTGGGAAGGAGGTGATCCTGAAAGAGGGGAAAGGCAGGTGTGGGGGGCTCCAAGCAGGGCTCCTGTGCTAGCTTCATGGCTCAGAAAACCTTCACCTGTTGCCTAACTGCCTTGTTGTGGAGTTTGGAAGAAACCAGGTACCTACCGGGTGCAAACCAGCCCACAACCCCACAGGAACAATGAAGAGAATCCTCCTCGCCCCTGCTGAACGTGGGGTGGGCCTCCTCTGGGCTTGAGGCGGAGTCTGTACCTGTTGGAGCGCGGCCTGCAGAGACCCAACCAGAGAGTCATGAGCCAGAGGTGGCAGGCGGGGCTGCCGATCCGTAGGACGAACCAGTTTTGACAAGGAAGAGCGAGGAAGGGGGTGTTGATGGGAAAAGGTCAAAGCGACTCTTTTCGTCAAAGGGGAAGATCAAGCAAAACTTGGCACCCGGCTGTCAAAACTGACTCATTCAGGGCGCCATAACCTCCTGGAAGGATCCAAATTCGGGAACGGGTGGCAGTTCGTGAAGCATTGGGTTCAATAGTGCAAGTGCACGCGCACACACACACTCATGTTTTCCTCCCTTAACACACACACAAAAAGACCCGCAATCGCTCAAACTCAACCGCAATTATGGCAACCCAAATCCTTTGGCAAGACCTCCTGGGATTGTTGCCGTTTCTCAACTTTTCTGGTGCTCAGGAGTGGCTGGGGAAACCCAGCCAGATAGGTGGGGTCTAAATAAATAATAATTATTATTATTATTATTATTATTATTATTATTATTATTAGTGGGCTGACGTATTTGGGGTCAGAGGCACCTCTCTTGCCCCTTCAAGATGCAAAATTACCATTTGCTTGATAATCCATCAAAAGTGGGGCAGGTGATATATAGCCCATTGTGGAAGGTTTCTTATCCCCTGGCAGTTTGGCCCACCACTTAGGTTGTTCCAAGACTCTCACTATTTTGCAGGAATGCTTCAATGATATACCGGCCAAATTTAGGTTGTGCGATTAAAGCAAATGTAGGGCTTATCTGCACCTCTGTTTGCCCAGCCACTTTCCCCTGGAGAAACCCAATCTTTAGTGCTGAATTGGAACAAACAGCAATTGAGTTTTCGGCGGGTTGTTGTTTGCTCCGATTTAGCAATAGAGAGTGGATTTTCTGGAAGAAAGCAGCAAGGCATAGGCAAAACCACTTGGATCTCTGTCTAGAAAGCAAGAGACAAGTGGGAAACCGCAAGCAAGAGTTTGGACGAGCCCTTGGTGGCTCTGCATCACGAATCTGAACCCCACCGCATCCAGCAACACATTTTGCAGTGGAGAGGGCGGGATGGCAGCAATGTCCGGTGATGCCACATAACCTTCCGTCAAAACAAAAATCAGCACAAATTCCCCTCTCCCCCCCCCCCCCGAAGGGCCCCTAGTTTATTCCTCTGGCAATTTGACCCCATGTAGAGCGGCCGTGGAAAGGGGAATTTCCCTGCTAGGAAAGGAATCGAAAGTACAACTGCCAGTATCATAATGCCGTTATAGAAATCTGTGGTGCAGCCACCTTTGGAATATACTGTGTGCCGTTCTGGTTGCCTCACCTCAGAAGGGAGTTGGAAAAAGGTTCAGCAAAGGGCAACCAAAATTATCAAGGAGGTGGAGAGAAAAGGTGCAGAGTTTGGGACTTTTTAGTTTAAAGGAAAGAAGAGGAAGAGGTGAGAGGATAGAAGTTTGTAAAATTAGGCATGGCATTGACAACGTGGATAGGGAAAAGTTACCCCCCCTCTCTCCTAACAAGACAACTTGTGGACACCTGATACCGGGTTTCCCTTTTGGGGCGACTGGTTGTCCCCTGTGAAAACAGGATGCCCCACCAAATTGCATAGTTCATTCTTTTCCTTTCCAATTCAGGAGATAAATGTTTATCTCCCTCTCTTGTAACATTAATGCGTGACCCTGAAATTCTGGATTCCCTCCTCCCACCCCTGCCAAACTAATGCCAAAGTTTAGTGCTAGTTTTGCACTGCAAACCCCGCGTTTTGCGCTGCCCCCCCCCCAAAAAAAACCTAAGTAGTTGACATCGCAAATCAGGGTCACGAGTTAATGCCAAAAAAACCCCAAGCTGGTCTGATTGCCTCCAAACAGGCATGTGAATTTTTGGGCATCCAATAAAGTTGAACATTGGAAGATTTGAGACAAGCAAAAGAAAACAATTCAAAGCTTGGCTCCATCTCCTTCTCTTTCTCTCCTGCCATTTCCTCTTAAGTAAAAGCTTGGCTTATCTTGGCAGAAAGGATCTGATGCAGTGCAGGGGTGTGTGTCTGCGTGTGTTTGTACTTTGTGAAGTCCTGTACAAACATTTGTCAACTAATCCTCGCAACACTTCGGGCAGCCTGATAGTCACCCGTAAGCTGCGTTCTCTTCTCCCTCCCGTTTTTGAGATGGCGGGTGCTGTTTCAGAGCTGGGTTCTCCTCTTGAGGAAGGAAGGGAAGATTTCCTTTTGAGCTAGAGGTGTCTGCAACTGGCCACCCAAATATACCAGCCATAAAATTTACAGCGTAATGAGTTGCCCAAGAGGCAGGGAGATTCTGCTGGCTTTGTGGCGCCTTCCTCTGATGGTGGAGGGCCATCGTTCTGGACATCCCCACCCCTCATTTGCTCCTAGAAAATGGTGCCCTGGAGCTCTCCAGCTTTGTTCAGATGGCCGGATGTGGCCTGGGTAAAGGAACTGCATTTCCTAAGGTCCTCAGTAGGGTTTTGTGTGTGTCCAGAAGTGCAAAATTCCAAGACACCTTGACGCAGTGGAGAGCAGTTCTTGGGAAGTTTCCAAATCTTCCACCTAAATTGTGTAGCGGTTTCTTCCTTCTCCGGACTGATGACTGGGTTGTGGGTGTGCTGAGTCCAATTCAATGGGTCCGTCCCCCTACACACACACACACACACACACACACACACACACACATTTTGATTTTCTACAGTACATTTAGTTGATTCTTTCCTGCAACTTTATCAGAGAAAGGGGAGAAAAAGGCGAAAGAGCACATATGAAAAGGGAATACAAACAAACAAAACCATCACCCCATGTTCGCAATAAGCATCACCGTGGTTTGTTTTAATGGATATTTTAATTCTGGATATTTTGTTGCTTTGAATCGATTATTTTATGGTGGTTTTTTATTGCGTAAAACCACTTGGAGGTACTTTCTACAATCAGTGTATAAATTTAATGGAATAAATCAATAAAGTGATCTGCATGGACTTTGTGTTTCACTTGATACCTGGGAAACCTCTTAGAAGTCATTTTGACATGTAAACAGTATATAAACGATATAAACGCACAGACTTTTAACATGGGGGAATTTCACTCTGCCAGGTTTATACATTAAAACAAGCCAGTTTGAAAGCATAGCGATTAAAGCAGTTGTTGTTTTTAAACCCGATTAGATGAAGTCTTTCTGGAGGTGGGCTGGTGGTGGCAGCAGCCTTCTCAGTGCTGATCCCAGCCTGCGGAAATATTTTCCTGACACCTCGGAGTCGCCCCAAAAGCAGCAGTCCCAAGAGAACCCAACAGAACAGATGGTGCTTTGATCTGTATTCAGGGCTGTCTTAAGCATAGGCGACACCATGGTGCAAGATCCGCCTGGTGCCCCCTATCTCAGGTTGCCCAGTCCTAGGTGTGCAGGAGGGTGGAGCAGGCTGGCCGTCTCAGCGTCTCGCTGGCTCAGTCACCCCCGAACTCGCGGCGCAGAGCTACCCGTAGCAGAAGAGCCACCCGACTGGCAGGCTCTTCCCCGGGCTCAACTCTTGGGCCCCAGACTCTCGGCCTAGCGCCCCTGGGAGCCTGGCACCCGGGTGCCCCACACCCCTAGCACCTATGGGTAAGACAGCCCTGTCTATATTCCAGGGGAGCAGTCGTGAAGGTTAGCTGCAGCCAAAATCTCACCGCATGTTTGAGATCTAGCAACTCAGGTGGCTTGCGGCGCAATAAAATGGCTGTGTTAGGCTGCGCTGCTTGGGGCCATGTGTGTGTGTGCGCGCGCGCATGCACAGGCTGAAGTCCAGGACATATTGAGGGCTCCAGGTTGGAGGAGGCTGACCTCAGGAGTCCCGTAGCGGCGTTTTGTAACCGTTCCATGTTCACACGCTGCTCCTCCGGTGAGTCACAGTTTGGGTGCTGTTAATTGCAGGGTGAAATGTACTCAAAACAAGACCGGGAGATGGGGTAGCGATTGCCTCTTTGTCTGCCGTCACCAACCCAGGGGAAACATCAGTGCTTCTGTTGAGCCTAGCTGCTGCGGCGTAAGGTTCCTTGCCCTAGGCTCCAGCGCTGTGACTCTTCTCCTCCACTGACCATCCTGTGGGAGCTTTCCTCCAGAGGTGATGCAAAGAGCTGGTTGCAACGTGATGGAGCAACCTGCTTTGCATCTTGTTTCCGCTTAAGAGGAGGAGAAGGAGGGAGGATGGGGAAAGGGGGATTCAGGCGTATTTGAAGAGCTGTGCATTTGCTGTGGTACCATCCAGGTTATTGCAACACACTCCATAGGGGACTCGATAACTTCAGCTGGTCCAAAAGGCATCAACATACCATATTGGACCGAATATAAGTCGCACCCGCAAATAAGCCACACTTTTAAAATTTGGCGGCTTGGGGGAGGCTGGGCACCGTTGTGGAGGAGTGGCTGGCGGACTGGGCACTGTTGCCCCATGCTCCTGGGTTGCTTCTGGGCGGGGGGAGCCACACCACTTTGACGGCGGCATAAGTTCATGAATATAAGCCACACTTTAACTTTTCATGATCGGAATTGGGGGGGGGGGAGTGCAGCTTACATTCAGGTGAATACGGTATTGGTGTTTGAAGCCCTAAACAGCTCAAGCCCCAAATAGCTGAAAGGCCTTCTCCTTCCCTACAGACACTCCCAGGTGCCAAGACTGGCAGGGCACCCTATCCCCCTACATGAAATTGTCCAGTCCTCTTTTAAAGCCATCTAGGTTGGAGTTCATCACTGGCCCCTGTGGCAGGGAGTTCCATAGTTCAAATCTGCATCACGTGAACAAGTCCTTACTTTTCTCTGTCCTGAACCTTCCAGCATTCAGCTTCACTGAGTTCTAGTGTTTGGAGGGAGAAAATCTTTTCTCGTTCCAATTTCTCTGTGCTATGCAAAATTTTATAAGCTTCTATCACAGCGGTTCTCAAAGGGTGTGGTGCTCCACACTGGTGTGGCAGAAGAGGAAGGCAAGTGTTGTGGGAAGATTCAAGGACAATCAAATAAACATTTAAACATTTCAGTGTTGTGTGGTATAGGATCTGTTTATCACCTCCATTTGCTTTTTAAAAAACCTCCATGGCGAAAACAAAACAAAAACCAAGATGATTTCCCCCCATGGTTCATCGTAAAGTGCTGAAGTAATCTTCACAGATGGGTGACAACAGCATAGCAGTGTCATTTCTCGTAGGCTTGGGAACATGGCTATGATACCTTGGTATTGTTTTCCCTGGAAGTGATCTGAAAGAGGACTCTCTTCCACCTGGCTACTGACTCACCTGTCCCTTATATGAGCTAATGTCTGTCTACTGCGTCCTACCTGGAATGAGTAAAAAAAAAGGCGATTGGGAAAGCTCTCCCCTTAAACCATGCAGAATGTATGCCTGCATATTCTACACCACAGAGCAGATCTTCTTCCACTCTCTGATGTGTGCTATTGACAGGGATTATCAAATCGGTCAATTTCAGGTTCTCTCTACAGTGGTAGCTCGGGTTACAGACGCTTCAGGTTACAGACTCCGCTAACCCAGAAAAAGTACCTTGGGTTAAGAACTTTGCTTCAGGATGAGAACAGAAATCACATGGCGGCGGCAGCGGGAGGCCCCATTAGCTAAAGTGCTATCTCAGGTTAAGAACAGTTTCAGGTTAAGAGCAGACCTCCAAAACGGATTAAGTTCTTGTCCCGAGGTACCAATGTATTTCTCTTTTACCCCTCAGTTTTCCAGATTGCTCACATCAGTTTGCGACATTATCTGCAAACAAATGGCACTTCTGCTAACATACATTTCTGGTAATATGTGTGTCTTAGTACTTATCTTTGGGACGCGGGTGGCGCTGTGGTCTAAACCACAGAGCCCGGGGCTTGCCAATCAGAAGGTTGGCAGTTCAAATCCCTGCGACGGGGTGAGCTCCCGTTGCTTGGTCCCTGCTCCTGCCAACCTAGCAGTTCAAAAGCACATCAAAGTGCAAGTAGATAAATAGGTACCGCTCTGGTGGGAAGGTAAACGGCGTTTCCGTGCGCTGCTCTGGTTTTGCCAGAAGCGGCTTAGTCATGCTGGCCACATGACCCGGAAAAAATGTCTGTGGACAAATGTCAGCTCCCTTGGCCAGTAAAGCGAGATGAGCGCCGCAACCCCTGAGTCGTTTGCGACTGGACTTAAATGTCAGGGGTCCTTTACCTTTACTAATCTTTTGGGATGAAAAATTCAATCGCAAAATTCAGGGGAGTGCAAATTTCATGGAAGACCCGTGCTTTGGTTGGTGTGTTGTTTTGAGAAGTGTGGATAAGGCATGTTTGCATTACAGTGACAGACCAAGCAGAATTTCTCCTCCATCCCTGGCCCTGGGAGCCATCACTATTCGAGAAGCTGGTCCACCTGGCAGTTGCTGGGGACGTCACCCAGATTATATTTCCTTATGATGGAAAATGGCCATGATTGAGAGTGGGGTGGCAGGCACCACCAGGAGCACCAGAGAAATCTCCAAGAGCAAAGTTCAAAAGGAAGGGGAGCAGGAAAATCTGTAGATACTGATTAATTGGTGGGGCCAGTTTGAGCTGATTACAGTTTGGAAATTGTGGACCTGGAAGATGGAGCACACTTGTTTTCTCCTGCTCTGGAGGCTAGGACCTGAACCAACCGATTCAAATTGCAAGAAAGGAGATTCCAACTAAACACCAGGAAGAACTTTCTGGTAGTAAGAGCTGTTCAACAGTGGAACTGTCTCCCTCAGGAGGTTGTGGACTCTCCTTCCGTTTAAGCAAAGGTTGGATGGACATCTGTCATGGGTGCTTTAGCTGAGATTCCTGCCTTGAAGGGGGTTGGACTAGATGGCCCTCGGGGTCCCTTCCAACTCTACAATTCTATGATTCCATGACATGTGTGTCTTTACCTGGAAACCACAAGAGGGGAGAGTTGCTCTTGCACTCAAATTCTGATGGCGGATTTCCCATCTGAGCATCAGTAGATATGGGCCACTGGCCTGATCAGGCTGGTTCTTTTTACGTTCTTCTGGCCGTAATGCTTCTGTAGGCTTTGATCATTAACGAGACTTATAGCACATTTTTATAACAGGGAAAGAAGAGGCAAAACTATTAAAGATGGCTTCCCCATCTAGCGGTGGGTTGCCGTGTTTGCTTGTTAAGGGCTTGTTCATTCAGCAGTGGAAAAGAGATGAACAACTTTGAAAAAACAAACCCAAACACTTGATCATTATCCACGGGAGGTACCTGTAACCATTAATGTAGGTAGTTTTAAAAGCGGATTCCTTTAAGAAGTTCAGATTGGTGCATGTAGTTTCTCCCTACCCAACTTGTGCTAATTTGTCTTCTCCCCAACAGCCTTGCGAGGCAGGCTAGGCTGAAGGAGAGCGTGGTTTGCCCCAGGCCATGAACTGTGGTCTCTGGCACACTCTCTGCCCTCTCGCCCGCCCCCCGAGTTAGCGTTGCTCTTGCCGCCGCGCCTTGAGTAAGCAGGTGCATTTTCTTCCCCCTCTTGCTCACGCACTTTGTGGGTTCATCAAGAGTTAAAGAAAAAGAAGAAGTGATTTATTTTTATTTTTTCCTAATCCTGTGAGTTTGGGCTGCGGGCGATGTAGGTGAAACGGTGTGTTTTGGAGATGAATGTTCTTGCAGAAGACAAGACAGAGCTTGCTGGGGAACATCTGCAACCAATCCGTTCTGTATGGGACGTGTTTGTGTCCTGCGGCTTGCTCAAACTTGTTGTGCGGTGCAGCAGCGGCAGTGGAAGGGGGGGGGGGGGAGAGAAACACAGACGAGAAAGAGAGTTGGCTGGAGAGCAGAGACTTTTTTCCTTCCAAAATTCCGGGGAAGGGATCCTGTGCTTTTACTCCTTT